>NC_138967.1:101895833-103116666 GCF_055761805.1 Camellia sinensis | reverse complement strand
TGAGTTTCAAATTAAAGGTATAACAAGTTAAAGACACCCATACCTCAAAAATAGAAGCTAAAGATGAGAATCCACGTGAAACTCCGACAAAAATGTAAAATAATCGGTAGATATCTTAAACTAGTCTTGCTCTTTACTTTTCTTGGAGGATCTAAGGTGGATTTAAAGCAAAAATTGAAGAAATCAAACGTTTTGGGTGCTAGGGTTTCAAAATGGATGATATATATATATATAGAGAGAGAGACAGAGAGAGAGAGAGAGAGAAATTGGAAAAAGTGAGAAAGGAATGAGTTAGACCGTTTTTTAAGTAAGCTGGCCTGAACAAACCACTCGAGCTAACTTTTCTTCGCTCGAGCGACCAACAAAATTTCAAAGAGACCACTCGAGCAATACTTCCACTGCTCAAGTGGTAAACGCGAGGTCCTAGAAGTTTTGCTAGAGGAACCACTTCACCACTCGAGTGGTGTCGCCTACAAAATGGCAAACTATTGAGGAGAATCTTTGCTCAAGAGACCAAATGACTGCTCGAGTGGTCCACCAAAAACGACTGTCACAACCTACCCTCCTTAAAGAATTTCGTTCCCTGAAATTATCATAATCCCTTTGAAAACAACTCTAACAACTCTCAAGGAAGATAATTACTAATCTTACAACATCTCAATTCATCGTAACATTATCACAATATATAGATTCAAATTCTCAAGGATCAAAATTCACATGTCGCTTATAATTACCACACATAACATCAACACAAGACTTGTTTATGTTCCGCCAACCACAATATAATGTCACTACAATAAAGGTTAGCAAAATCATGCATCATTAAACAAATCAAGGTATTTTTCACGAACTTCAACCTCCCTTTCCCAAGTGGCTTCTTCTACTCCATGATGGTGCCATAGAACTTTGACTAGAGGTATAGTTTTACCTCTCAAAACTTGCTCTCGGGAATCTAGAACTTTCATTGGTTTCTTCTCGTAGGAAACATTTTCATCTATTCCAAGGTTCGTCCAGTCTAAGACATGAGATGAGTCGGGCTCATACTTGCGAACCATTGAAATGTGAAGCACATCATGTATCATGGATAATTGTGGGCCCCAAGGCAAGGCAATAAGCAACTTCTCCCACTCGTTCAATGATATCAAAAGGACCGATGAACCTAGGTGATAGTTTTCTACTCCGGCCAAATCTCATCAAACCTTTTTAAGGCGATATCCTCAAAAACACTTGGTCACTTACTTCAAAAGACAAGGGTCGTCTTCTTTTATCTACATAGCTCTTTTGCCAGCTTTGCGCGGTGATTAACCTTTTCCAAATGAAATCTACTTTTTCTGTGGTTTCACGAACCAAATATGGTCTAAGCATGGGTGAATCTCCTACATCATCCCAACACACTGGTGACTTACAAGGACGCCCATATAGGGCTTCAAAAGGCATCATCCCAATACTAGCCTAAAAGCTATTGTTATAGGCAAACTCGACTAACGACAAATATTTCTCCCCTGACCCTTTGAAATCTAATACACATTTTCGCAACATATCTTCCAAAATTTGAATGGTGCACTCAGACTGACCATTGGTTTGACAGTGGTAAGCAGTACTATAAGTCAACTGAGTCCTCATAACGGATTGTAAGTTGTTCCATAACCATGCAGTAAAGTAAGGGTCTCTATCTGAGACAATGCTCACCGGAACCCCATGGAGCCAAACAATCTCTCTAACATAGAATTCTACTAGGTAATCCACTGAGTCGCCTATACTCATCGCCAGAAAATGTGCCGACTTAGTTAGTCAATCTACTATGACCCAAACAGCATCATTACCTTTCTGAGTTCTAGGAAGACCCGAAATGAAATCCATTGTGATCTGTTCCCACTTCTATTCAACTACAAGTATAGGTTGTAACAACCTGGCTGGCCTTTGATACTCTGCTTTGACTTGTTGATAAGTTAGGCATTTAGACACAAATAAGGCTACACCATTCTTCCTGCCCTTCCACCAGAATTGACGATTCAAATCACGATACATTTTCATACCTCTAGATGGACTGTAAGACATGAGTGATGAAACTCTTGAAATACGTTATCTCTACAAGATTTTGGCACAAAAATACGATCTACATATCGAACACTTGAGTCAGAGTGCGCCCTCAACCCTTTTTCTTTTTTCCCTTGTAAGATTTTCTTTCTAAGTGCTTCTACCTCTGGATCATTTTGCTGTGCTTCTAAAACTCGTGTGACTAGGGTTGGCTGAGCTAAACTGAAAACAAAGTGTCTTGACTAGATTATTCACCGAGTTGCACATCAAACTCACTTAGATTACCCAATATCTTCCACTCCCTCATGGCAAGGCTAGCAGCCAAACTCATCGACTTTCTACTCAAGGCATCAGCCACCACATTGGCCTTCCTAGGATGATAATGCAATTCGAAGTCATAATCTTCCATGTATTCCATCCACCTTCTTTGGCACAAGTTCAAATCTTTCTGGTAGAATAAATACTTGAGACTCTTATGGTCTGAGAATACATCAAACTTCTCTCTGTAAAGGTAGTGTCTCCAAAGCTTCAAAGCAAAAATTACCGCGACTAATTCAAGATCATGAGTGTGGCAGTTTCTGTCGTGAGTTTTTAATTGATGTGAACTGTATGCCACAACTTTACCTTCTTGCATAAAGACACATCCTAATCCCTCTCTAGAAGTATCGTAGTAAACTGTATAACCCAACCCTCTCTGCAGGATAATTAAGATTGGTGCTGAGGTCAATCTAGTCTTCAATTCTAAGGAAAATTTTTCACATGATTCATTCTTAATTAATTTCAGCCTTTTTCTAGTCAATTTCGTTAATGGTGCCGCCAGGATGGAAAAATCTTTTACAAGCCGTCTATAATACCCGACAGGACCCAAAAAGCTATGAATCTTGAAAACGTTCTTAGGTTGTTCCGATTTCAACATTGCTTCAATTTTTGATGAATCTACCGTGACTCTCTCTCTTGAGACAACATGGCCCAAAAACTTCACTTTCGAAATCCAAAACTCGTACTTTTCGAATTTAGCATACAATCGGTGTTGCCGAAGCAATTGTAAAACAATGTGAAGAAGTTTTTATTGTTCATCTCCAAAGGGTGACTAAATAAGTATATCATCTACGAAAACTACCATGAAATTATCAAGATAATCTCAAAAAACACTATTCATTAAATCCATAAATGTGGCGGGAGCTTTAGTTAGACCAAATGGTATCACAAGGAATTCGTAGTGGCCATATCATGTGTGAAAGGTCGTTTTATGGATATCATCCTCTTTCACTCGTAATTGATGATAACCCAATCTTAGATCTATCTTTGAGGAACAACGAGAACCCCTAAGTTGGTCAAAAAGATCATCTATTCGGGGAAAGGGATGTTTTTTTTTTTATCGTGGCTCTATTTAACTTATGATAATGGATACATAGTCGCAACGAGCTGTCTTTCTTCTTGGGAAAAACTATCAGTGCTCTCCATGGCGAGGTACTAGGGCGTATAAAACCCTTGTCTGACAACTCTTGTAATTGCTCCTTTAGGACCAGTAGCTCTATTGGTCCAAATCTATATGGCGACATGGAGATGGATGTTGCACCAAGTATTAGGTCTATAGAGAATTCTACCTCACAACGAGGTGGTAACTCGGTGAGATCCTCAAGAAAAACATCTAGATATTGACAAACCACTTTAGGAAACATCCTCCGAACTATATTACCCTCATCATCGACAATAGTCGCAAGAACAAAGCTAAGTTTGCCTCGACTTCATGGGTCATATAATGGTGACAACCCTTCATTGGCTCTATCTCCTAGAAAATAAAAACATTCCTCACCAACGGTACACACCGTAACCCTTGTACGGTAGCAATCTATGATGGCATGATAAGAGGACAACCAGTCCATACCTAGAATGACATCAAAACCCGACGTCTCCAATAGTACCAAATTAAAAGGAAATTGACATTCATTTACCCCATTAACACACCCACGACACCCTTGATTTAAGATAGCTTAACCCCTAATTGGTGACTTAACTATATGTGAAGACTCTAGTTGTTCTACTTTTAAGCCCAACGTGAACGTAAATGCAGATGCAATAAATGAATGTGATGCTCCAGTGTCTCTCAATATGTTGACCCAAGTATTGTAGATAAGATAAGTACCTCTCATCACTGATGGCCCAGATGATTGCTCAAAAGTAGTGACTGCATAAACTCGTCCTTGTGGCCTTTGTTCACCCCGATCTACTCTCAAAACGTTGGCCGGTTCTATTGACTGTGTTGATGTGGCCGCTTGTACTTCCCTTGATGTTTGCCTAGACCGAACTGAGTGATAATTATGCCTCTAACCTTGGCTTGCCTGATAACTTCCAGAATTTTGGCATCTAGAAGCACTCCCCGTCCCGACTAGTTGCAGGCAAGACCTTTTCATGTGCCCTGATTGCTTACAATGATAACATGTAAGCAATTGGCCCCTTCTCTGGTCTTGGCTTTAAGAAGGAGTTGGTTGTTAATAACTAGGTGTAGACATCCCGTTTTTCACCACCCTTAAGACTTGGGCGTTACTGATGGTTTACTTGGTGATGGAAGTTGTGCAGTGCAAAGGTTTGATTTCTTCGGCAAGAGGAGAGTCAAATCCCAACCTTACACCTCATTTTGGACCAAAGCTATTTTGAATGGTTTTTAGACCTTAAAACTCTCTCTTTTAAAACATTTTTGAAATAAAGTTCCTACGATGTTCTGACGCTCGCATTTTGTTAAATGTTGCGCTTTTCGGTAAACCGAGTAAGGACAAAGTGGAAATGAATGAAAGAGATGAAATCTTTGAAAAATCTTTCAAAACACCTTTCTTAGGGGTTTGGAGTTGAAGAAAAGAGGAAATGAGAGAAGAAAACTAGTTAAGGAGAAGTTCGGCATGAATCCGAGAAGGATTAAAACTGAGCAACTTCACCAAAATAGGAATAACATTTTGTACAGTTGAAATTTTGATACAAGGCTGGCACCATTGGAAAGCTTACTTCTGGGGCTTCAATTTGGACACAAGATTGACCTGCAAAAGGAGTCCAGATGAAGGAGTTATGGCCATTTGAAGTTGGACCTGGAAAGCAGAATTTTACCTGCCGACCAAAAAAACTAGCTGGTCGACCAGAAAAGTGGTCGGCCGACCAGAAAAGTGGTCTGCTGGTCCCAAACTCAGATTTTTTGAAGATCTTTTCCCTCCAGCTATTGTGCATTGCTCTAGATATTTCCAAACTTGGATATTTCGAACCAACTCTTGCTTTTTGCTATATATGAGCCATATCTCCCATTTTTGCAAAGAAGAACATTGAAGCAATTTTGGGAGCCTCTCTCTCTAAAAATGTTCTCTCTCTCTAGAAATTCCAGAGCTAAATTTCAGCTTGTCTCTCTAGTTGGCTCTCCCTCTTGACCTTGTGTGCATGCAAGAGATATACTTGGAGATATACCTCTCCTTTGCCAAGGCATCCTTGATCAAACTTGTTCACCATTGGGCTGAGATTCCTTGGAGCCTCCTTTGAGTCCTAGAAGGTGGTTTTAGCTCAGATTTTGGACCTATTTTGCAGTTGTGCTTCAAGGGTAAGCATCTCCCTCTTTTAAGCTCATTTTTGTACACTATCTTGGCCACCTTTGCATGCCTATTTTGCCACCCTTTTAAACTATTTTTGGCTTGGTTTTGAGCTGAAGAAAACTCTATTTTTTAGTCCTAAAAATGATGGTTTAGGCCTTGTTTGGCTAGGGGGTGTTTCCTCCCTTTTGCTCCTTGGCTTGTAAGGCCTTTTGAGCTAACTTCCAAGCTTTTCAAACAACTTCTTTTTGGCCTTAAAACCACTGAATTCCAGAGGAATTTTAGTGGTAGAAAACTTGTTTTGAGGGCCAAAATGGGAGGGGGTTGCCCCCCCTCTTCTTCTCTTGTTCACTTGTGTTGATGGCCCATCAAAAGAGCATGTATTTCTCCTTCTTTTAAGCTTAGTTCAAGCACTTTTTTGTGAATTTTAGGACCTTCCATAACTCTATCTTAGGCTGGTTTGGTCACCTCTTGCATGCTTTATACACTTGTAGTGTAAAATTGCACACTAGCCTAACATGCATCATCATCATTCTAGTGTGATTTTGGCTCAACTCCAGGAAGATTTTACTCATGTTTTGCCATGATCTAGGTCTGATTTATGTTGTTTTGGTCATGCATGGCTTGCTTTGTATAGCCATTGTGCATTCTAGCTCACTAGTCTTGAGTTTTGAGTCCACTAGTATGCACTACTTGGGCTATTTGTATGATTTGGCATCATTTGATATGTGATTTTAGTACATGTAGTGTGGCCATACACTCACATCTTTCACTCATTCAATGCTTTGGAGGGTTGGTGCTTTATGCTTTAAAAATGAGACATTGTGTATGCCATCTTGCCTAGGCTTTTGGGCCATCATTTCAGTATGTATTTGGTCCTATTTTTCCATGATACAACTCTGTTTTTGGTTGTTTAGAGCATCCCTCATTTGTTTCTTACACTCGTAGTGTAAGTCCTCTTTGCTAGCCTTGCATACCTAATGAGTGAGCTTATTTTTCTAGCATGTGTTGACTTGGTATTAGCCCATTTTTGGTGTTATTTTGACATGCCATAACTCTGATTTTTTTTTTGGTGAAGTCATCTCATGCTTAGTTTTGGTGGGTGTAGTGTAATCCTCCTTATTGGCCTTGCATATTTCATGCTTCATGCCCTTCATGCTAACTTGTTTTGGCTTTGCTCCATGCATGTTTTAGCATCATTTTGGCACGCTCTAGGACTGTTTTGGGTTTCCTTGGCCATATGCTTCATGTATTGCATAGCTATAGTGCAAGTGCCTATGCTAGTTTCAAGTTTTGAGCCTCCTAGCATGCTTCATTTGTAACATGTGCATGATTTGGCATCATCTACCATGTTATTTCAGAGCATATATCATTGCCATGTTCTCACTTCTTTCACTCTTTGAGTGATTTTAAGAGTTGTGCATTATTGCCTTGTTTGTGCCTAGCTTGTATGCATGCATGCCTAGACTTTTGAGCTCCTGTCTCAACATGTTTTGGTCTTGGTTTTGACTTATTTGAGCTCTGTTTGTGTCACACCCCAAACCCATCCCTAGAAGTTTGGGCATGACCACTACAGAAACGGACACTTAACCTGTTATATATGACATATGGGGCCTGAATGGAAGCATAAATTTTTATATAATAACATGCAAGAAAAGAGCTACATCCATTGAGCGACCACTATCATGCCAGGATCACAAATGGACAGATATACAACCCCGCCCGTGTTTGGGTGTATAACAAAAACATTAGAATTTACAACATATTATGGACAATCAGAATGTAAGCCAAAACTTCACAAAACGAGTAGGCTTCACCCAAATGCTTGGATACACAGGGCTAACAAAGGAAGACGAGCATTAAGAGTTGTGACCGACCTCCAAACGCAGGACCTACGGAATCAGACGAAATACAGAGTGAGATAACCTCAGTGAATAATAGTACTTGAATAATTCAATGTTCAACTTGAATAATAATGTAAATCAGAGCGTATATAATATAAAAGACAGGTAGTTAATCTGATTCTGTACTAATGTCACAACGGCTTTAGATCTGGCCTCTAAAAGAAAGTGGCTTTATTTCCAAAGATTTCACAAATTGGCCCTTGGCCTAATAGGTTCACAAGTTCACAGATTGGCCCTCGGCCTCATAAGTTCACAATATCACGGATTGGCCCTCGGCTTCATAGGTTCACAATATCACAGATTGGCTCTCGACCTCATAGGGTCACAATGTCACAAATATTCATAATTTCACAAATTGGCCCTTAAACAGAACGACATTAAGCCCAGAATGGCATATAGCCCTTTCATGTACGTATGAACTCAAGAGGTGGCTCGCACGGATTCTAGAGGTGGCTCCCATCAAAGTGTAGTACTTAGCTCCGTACAGCACTTTGTTTCATACTAACAGATCAGACAGAATGGCCATAGGCCTCATAACTTTCACATAACGGCCATAGGCCTCATAACTTTCACAGAATGGCCATAGGCCTCATAACTTTCACATCGGCTTTAAGCCCAGTTACATATGTATGGACTCAAGAGGTGGCTCATACAAATTCTAAAGGTGGCTCCCACCAAAGTGTAGCACTTAGCTCCGTACAACACTTTGCTCCATATCAGAAATACATAATGGCCTCTAGCCTAATAGTTCATACAGAAGCACATAGCTCCTTCTAATTATTCACATGAGTTAACATAGTTATGTTACATTCAACAGAGTGCTAATAGCAGCTATTAACGGGTTGGACTTCATAAATAGCAATGGATAACATTAATGAGGATCAAAGGCAAATGTACCATTAATAGCGGCATATATGTCATTCCATTACATTTAATAAGGATAGACCAATTTACATTCTAATGTGGTCACATCGTAACATTAAACCTTTGCATACATGCCATAGGATTTGAACGATCTAGGTTTCATAGGTGACATGTTCGTTATTGACAGAATAGAATGATTGCAAAGTCATACCGATATGTGCCAATCCTTCAACATTCACATTCATTTCCAATCGTCATAACTATGCGTGTAACACTTACGAGGAACAAAGCGTTAGTGACAATAATTACCAATGGTAGATAAAATATACATTTTCGTACTATTACTCACAGTGTTGTTACGGAGCGGTGGTTCCTCATGTGGTGTGTCCTACACACATATATAACACACATTAGTTTCTTTCTCCTTTTAAACCATTTCTTGCATTATTACATTTCAATTGCATGTACAACCGTTAAAAAAAATATGAAACACAAATTCCAAAAAGAGCTGAGGGTTTAGCACGTAAAATGGAGCGAACAAGGTTTCCGACCTGGGCCGCACTTGTGGCCTCTTCTCTCTGCTTGAGCGGCCAAAAACAGTAGCCAAACCTAGTTTTTTTTCCCTCTTCTCCGCACGTGCGGCCACGACCTCTGAACGTGCGGCCTAGCCCCTGTTTGGCAGTCCGAAAATCATACATAATCCCATTTTTGATGGGCATCATCAAGGTCCAAAAGAGATCTTTTGAGGGCTAAAGTATGGTTCCAAAATCATTACAAACACATGATGATTCCAAATATAAACTAGATCAAGCAAGAAGTGAGTTCAACATCATGTAAATTCCATAACCAAAACACAACTCAACTCATACTTCATACACTTATAAACATATATACATGGCCATAACTACATAATTGACTTCAAACATGCTAATAGAAGGAATAGAGTATAACTTCCTACACATATAACCCCAAATTAATTTCAAAACACCAAAGTGATAACCATGTTCCATTTTAATGCAAGAATCAAATACCTACTTCCTTTCACACTCTAAGCCTCACAAAAGGAGGAATCCTTCTCAAATTCAAAAGAAGAATCATAAATAATGAATAATTTTACCTTAGGCTTGAGTCTCTCACTTTCCGCACCTTCTTGATGATCTAGTCTCCCTACCTCTCAAACCCTTCTCTAAACTTCTCTCCAGGAGATATGTTTCAATGAACTTCTAAGTCAAAATATCTAAAGAGCTTTGGTACATGGATATATATTTTATATAAAGGGTGAATAAGATGAAATTTCATCGTTTACGCATTCCAAATTGAAATTCCACCGAAAATCTCATTATAGCTTAAAAATCATGCAGATTCTAAATGTCAAATCAATTTCGGAAAATTAAGTCTCTAAGGCTTCCAATTTCGGATTCAAACTTCTTAATTGTGACAATACTTCCTTAGTGAACAGATATGAATCAATTTACATAAGTTTTGTTTAATTAAACCTAATTTCACATGAAATTTCACCATAAATATTTAAATGCTCAGAATAAGGGACTGAAAATATACCGGAAACACATGTGAGGGTCGGGTTATTACAGTTTGTGGCTGGTTCATCCATTTGTACCATGCATTGCATGCCTCTTGTGTAGTCCCATTCACTAGCTTTCATGCTTAAGGATTCTTGCATGCCATACTTGAGATGTTTGGTTGCCATCACATCATTTCCCATGATATTTTAGTGTATATAGTGTGGCTACACTCTTACATTTTTCACTCCTTGATCATGCTTGAGAGTTGTCCTCTTAGGCCTAATTGATAAGCCATTGTATGTGCATGCATTTTCTTGCCTTCATGCTAGCATTTCAGAGTGTTTTGGCCACTGTTTTGGGCATGATTGAGGTCTGTCCATAGTCAGTTTAAGTCCATATGACATTGTTATTTGCATGTTGTTGCATGTTCATGATGTTGTTGCATGCTTGTTGTATTGCCTGTTGTTGCATGCTTGTTGCATTGCATGATATTTACATGCTTGTTGTTTGCATTGTGTGTGCATGCCTTGCAGTGTGTTTGGAATCTTGTGCATGCATTGCATTGTGTTTGGATAGGGAATTAATTCAAACACGAGAAACGAGAAATGATTCATACTCGAAGTGATTAAACGTGCTTCATTTCTCGGTCGCTGACGCTCTTGATCATGCATGATGGAGTTTAAGGCCCTTATGTGTTATGTGTGCATTCATTTACATTGATTCGTGCAATCTTGGCTTCTCAGCCATTGTGCGTTGCGATGCTTGGTTGGTGGCCCAAGAGTCAAGAGCCGCACTCCCTTGAGATCATGAAATGATAGGGAGGGTGGTTGTGCACACATACCTTGCAAATACATTGCCATGCCCCTTCTTGTTCTCTATTGCAACAAACTAGAGTTGTGTAGATTTGTCTGGTCCGCAGACCAGTAAAAGTGGCTGGCCGACCACTTTTTCTGGTCTACAACAAAGGTAAATGGTCGGCAAGTGGTTGGCAACACCAATAAGTGGTTGGCAATGCTCCTGGAGGTTCCCATGATAGAGTAGAAGCTATCTGGGGCTTTATGCAGAGTCCCGAGAACAATTGCAAACAGAGGCAAGTTGGGGCATCACGATGGATTTCCGAACGAGGCGATCGAGCATGCATGCGCTTCTTGCTCCAAGGCCCTTTCTATTTGCTTTACTTAAGCTAGCTAATGCTTTGGTTTTGTACTTAAATCGTTAATACGCTTATCTATTCATTTGTGTTTGTAATAACTAGTTAGTTAACTTGTTAGTTAATTAGCTTCATTTTGTAATAATTAGTTAACTTGTTAGTTAATTAGCTTTGTTTTGTAATAATTAGTTTAATTAGCATAGATTAGCTAGTTAGCTTATTATTCGGACCCTTCGTCGAGAGGGCACAATTGTTGTAATAAACGTGCGTGTGTGTGATGCATGTCTTTCAACCCCATTTCTTTCTCGCTTTTATTTAACCGCTTTCGATAGTTAGTTTAGGGTCGTTTTCAATTAGCATCCTTATGCTTCGCATGTTTGCATTCATTCATCTGTCTTGCATGCACCGGGCTCGGTGCATCATACAAACTACATTGTATTTCAATACCAATTTGAATACATGTTATCAAGTTGCATTCACATGACTTCTTAGAATAGCCGAGCCTATCTTAGTTACAATTTTGCATGTGTTGCATTAGGCATTCTTGACATAGCTAGGATCATGCATGGATTTCTGACATAGCTTTTGTTTTGGCTTGGAGTACTAGGTGAGCTTTTACGCTTTAGCACATTACATGAGATGTGTATGTTGCCATGTTAGCATGCTTGCCATGAGGCTACTTGCTTAACTAATATAACTGCATGAATGCCTGTGGATGAAGGTTGGATTGCTTGAATTGGAACAATTCGTCAAAATGTAAGTTTTAAGCCCACTTGAAGTGGCAAATCACCATGTTTTCTAAGCCCACTTGAGGGTGGCAAAATCCGCGTCTTAGCCTACTTGCGATTAGCACCTTCAAACCATTTTCAAACAACAAACATGAGATGTTTTGTTCTAATTTAGGCAATCTAGTCTATACTTGTATGTTGTGTGCATCACGTAGTAAGATTAGCTAATTAACCGGAATAAGAACACATATGTTTTCAAAAACAACATATCATGTTAGTAAAGGCCGATCTTTGATCGGGTGAGCGGGGGTGCTCATTGCATGACCTTCCCCTCTCGTACCCAAGTTCCCGAGTCGAGACAACTTTGGTGATGACGGACACGTTGCCTTAGGCACAAGTCAAGGTTTCCTAAATTTCCCAAAACAAAATATTTAGGTGGCGACTCTAAAATTTGGCAAAGTAGTCCATGTTTGGCACTTCTTGATTAAAATCGATTTTCCAAAACAATTTGCCAGATTTCACATTGCACTTTGTGAGATTAGATTCAGAATCATGACATGAGTCTGAACTGTAGTAGCTAAGAACAACGATTCGTGCCCTCGTGCACGGAGCGGAGTTCTGGGCGCTCTACACTAGGATTTCGTTTGCACTCGGCTACTTTGTGGCCTTGCTAGCCACATCTGAAATAAGTGACATGGATAGGACTCGTACTTCCAGAACTTCTCATAAAAATGGACCCCGATGACTTAGCTTGTTGGGGCATAGATGAAAAGGAAGAAGAAAAACCTCTAGATTTCTTGGAAGATCCGGTATCACCCTTAGATTCGGCATAATTTGGCCTCTTATGTCTCTTCCTAGCTTCCTCAGCCTCTAATATAATCTCTACATGGACTGCGGTCTCCACCAGTTTATCGTACTCCTTATACATATTACCCATCATCTTCACTAGAATTTCGGGCCTTAGTCTCTTCTCAAATTCTAGGCATCAGTGCTAGACTCGTAAACGTGGCCTTGAATTTCACCGCTGGGGTGTCCAACTACCTTAGTTCCTCAAATTTCTTTCTCAACCTCTCCCTACCCGTGGGAGGCAAGAACTTCTCTTAGAAGGCGTGGGTGACTACCTCCCAAGTATGTTCTATTTTATGTTTAATGAACTTCCACCATTGACCAGCCTCCCCTTTTAATTGATAAGCCTCCAACGCCACCCGAAGTTCTCCCTCATAGATGTCTAAGATCTCAAATGACTGAATAATATGTTCTAGCCATTCATCTCATTTCCTTGGATCAGGTCCACCATTGAACTCGGTGGGGTTAGAACAAAAAAAACTCCTTCAAGAAGGAAACTCGAGTTTCCTCTTCAATTGTCCTCGTCGCTTGCTCGGCTTGGAGTATTTCCATGGAATCACAAAGAGCCTCTGCCATATCTCGGGCTAATGCCCCCATTGCATCTTGGGCTGGAGGGACGACCGCCTCATTTTGCCCTAGCCTTTCTTCTTGGAAAGGTAAATCTTGTTGAGCCAGCATATCCTAGCAACCTCTGTGTGGCTTGCCACAACCTCTACCGTGTCCAGACATCCTATATAGAGGTAAGGAGGAAAGATTTAACTCACAATCCATACACTATATGTTGACTCACAGGTCACACATGAGCTAGACACACACCTATACAGATGTCTAGGTCACATAAAGCACACCACATAGTTATATAAACACATAGAGCACACACAAGTTACTCCCTTAAGATTTAGACTAGTCCCATGGCACTCAAGGGCCTCCTAGTGGAAAAAGACATTGATCATGTGCCTTTCCAAAAGGATTTTGATGACTGCAATAGACACAAGTCATATCCCAAGATACTAACTCCATACCCACATAATCACACAAACAAGTAAAACACGCAAAACAAACTAACGTCCCTTGCTAACAAGATAGCCCTATACGATAAGACTGTTTCCCACAAGCTCCAAGTGTTCAAACCCGGTTAGCTCTGATACCAATTTGCAACACCCAAACAATGAACCTCTCTATTTCCATACATTCGAGCATTCCCAATATACGATCGACAAAGAGAACGAGATGAAATAATAATTTAACATTAATAACATTCCTTTCCTTTTAAACGATTTCTATGCTTTACAACCTCATCTCATTACATTATAAATAAAATAAAATAGTTTAACAAGTAAATAATGATCTAACAAAATCAGTTACAACTTATCTGTTCCTCAAATTTGTTCCTTGTTACATCAAAATACAAGTCGACACCTAGTCACCAAAAATTGCCTTTGGTATACACATAATATGATTTCAAACATAAGATTTCACATCCCAAAAGTTTTCTTCTTCTCAAAACAGTCACGTAGGACGCACTTTGCCTTCATTTCCTGAAATTGGTTAGCTTTAGGGTGAGCAAAAGCTCAGTAGGTAATGCCCTTAACATGTTATAATATTAATTGAAAAGCACATGATCATTCAATGCAAACATTTGGTAAATTTTATAGTGTATGAGTACAAATGCCTTTATGCATGAGTATGAAATGACAATGTTAAGATTTTTCATGGGTAGTAAATATACTTCGGCATCCCAAGTAAGAGCCGCACTTCAAAATACATACAGAGATATAGATTTTTTCTTTTATATTGAAAATAGTCTCACATTTTCCGGCTCCAGAAATGGTGAGGCAATGGGCACCCAAAAACATTTTTCCCTTCCACATTTGCCGACTCCAGAAACAGTGGGGACGCATAGACCCAAAATCATGTTTTTCCACATTTTCCAACTCTAGAAACGGTGGGCTCGTGGACACCCAAAAACATTTTCCCACTTTCATTTGGCGATATGCGTAGACAGGGTAATTGGGCACCCTGGCTCCCTGCGCGGGTATCAAATACAATACATAACTCAAACCAACCCGACTCACTACTCAGACTCGTAGACTATTAACCCGCTTGCAACTTTCCACTATTCGCACCATTATTGTATCATGAAAGAAATTTAATAACGCATATAATCCATGAATTTGTAAAATTCTCATCTTTCACTAACATGACTCCAATGCACACAATTCACTATTTCACTCTTTAATAATATCATTTCTCATTTAACAATCATCACTAACACAAGGTGTATAAAGAAAAACATTTTAAATCATACATTTCAACCTCAAAGTTAAGCAAATACCTTCAATTTCATTTTTTTGAGATCAATTAAGAAAACCCCCTTTTTATTGAACAATTTCCAAAACTAGGGTTTATATAAAATTTAGGGATTTTCCTCCCTTTCATGAAACTAAAGCTAATGTACATCACAAACAACAATAATCATCAATGGGAAATTTATTATGAAATCCTTTTTTAAGTATTTGTATCCCAATTAGTCCATAAGATATTCTTATATTCTAGTAAGTCCTATTATTTAGACATTTGATGTAATAACCCGACCCTCATATCTGTTTCTAGTATATTTTCGATCTGTTATTCTGTGCATTTACTTGCTTTCTGTGAAAAGTGATTTATATCTGTAGCATTTTTATTAGTGTATTTGGAACCTCCCTAATTTATTTTGGGCTATTGATTGTGGTGGTAATATGATGGTAAAGTAAGATTGGATCAAAAACTTTAATTTGAATAATTCGTTTACGACCAACCGTCACTCTTTTGCCCTTTTCTTGTTCCACACTTGGAATTTGGATGTGAGGTTAAAACCATTGGAAAGCTTATTTTCGGGGCTTCAATTTGGGCACAAGAATGACCTAAAACGGAGTCCGGATGAGAGAGTTACGCCTGTTTGAAGTTTTCATATTTGTGCTGGAAGCAGGACCGCACGTGCGGGAAATGCGGCGCACGTGCGGCGATGTGCGGGGCAGCAGCTCAACAACGTGATTTTTGAGTCATTTCTTAGATTTTCTTTTCCTCTCTTCTTCTTCCCTCTTCCATGTCCGAAACCCTAGCTCCCAAAACCTTGATTTCCTCCACCTTTCTCAACAAATCAACCATGGGTCTTGCATCAAGGATGGAGAATAAGAGGAGATCACCACTTTCTACCGAATGGAATTTCGAAATTTTTGAGGTATGTTGGGGTTCTATTATGGGGTTTAGAGTATGGTTTGTGGGTTATGGACCTAGGGTGCCTAATAAATGGGAAGATTTGAAATAAAAAGTAATGGGTTAAGAAGATTTAAAATTTTATTTGAAATTTGTAGATTTCTTAGAAACCCTAGGTTGATTTTTGATGATAATCCATGATTTGGCCCAAATTGATAGTTGAATCATGAAAGTGGTAGGTTGAATTAGATGTGCTCAAGTTTAATTGGAATTTGGTTATGTTTGAAAATGATGTTTAAATTTTGCGATTGAACTTTGTTAAATGCATTGTAAATTATGTTTTAATAAAAGGGAAATTGGGGGAAAAGATTTATTGATAATGTGGATGATATAAATTAGATTATGGAATGTTGAAATGGAATTTAAGAATTCCTTTTGAGATATGTTGAATTGTGAAGATTATGTGGGATGGTATTGACTATGTTGATATTAATTTTTGTGACCTAAAATGTGAAGTTTTCAAGAATGGGTTTAATCCCAAATCATTTTACTAAATATTTGTGGGCTTGCTCAGTTATTAAATCAAGAGAATGATTTAATAGGATTTCTTATGGGGATGGGGAAATGTTTGGTTTTTGGTGAAAATATTAGAAATTTAAGGAGTTTTGAGGAACATGGAAATGTTCATAAAAAACCCTTTCTTTCTTTGAATAGAAGATGAATGGGTGTAAATTCCATAATGTGTTTTGTAAGACTAGTAATCTTATATATATATATATATATATATATTGAGTTAGAGAAGTAGGTTTGAAATTTCATGCTGCAAAATATTGTTTGCTCTGTTTTACGTGCTTAACCCTCTGGTATTTCTGGAATTTGTGTTTGATGCCTTACTGTATAAGTTGTGTACACATGTAGGGCATAACCTGAGAAGGACGAGCACTCCGTTATAGCACTGTGAGTAATAGTACTCTGATGCACATTATTTACCGTTATCAATTATTCTTATTAACATCTTGTTCTCCGTGGTCAATTAAGTTAACATGTATGTGGAACGAGAATTAGTGTGAACTTATGTAAACATTGAAGGATTTGGCACACACTGACATGATACAGATATCTACCTAGAGTGGATCATCAAAACGAATAATTGGATAAGACTACGGGTTGTTTTGTACGTTAATAACCATTATGAAATTATGTTAAATATCAGATGAACCTCTGAATGACTCAATCCGGAGAAAGAATTGAATGTCAATAACACGATTATGTGACCCACGCTATGATGTGAATGGCTCCACTCTTATTAATGTAATGGAGCATTTACCTTCTGTTTATTGTTAATAGTGTTGTTCTATTATTGTGGGACAATTATGTCACCTTATGAGAAACCATGGGAAAATCTAAGAGCATTATTGGGTACTACGTTCTGTTTATTATTGATAATGGATACTAGCACACTGTTATCTGTAAGTCAGTTGTATGGATTTATAACGAACAAGGGGAATTTAAGTGTATTATGAGATTATGGTATCTGCGTATCTCTGGACTCGTTTAATATGTAATAACATTCTGTTATCTGTGAACTAGAGGTAGTAATTCATGACAAACAAATGGGATGTGACTGCATTATGAAGTTCAATCTGGTAATAGTTGCTATTAGCACTCTGTTGAACGTAACGTAACTGTAGACGTCCCCGAACGCCCCGGGAGGGTGAAGTCCCGTTTCGTTCATTTGGGGTCACTACAACTCGGACTCTCAAATTGTCACAGTTCTAAGTCTGAACCAAAGAGTCCAAATCCGGCAAATCGTTTTGAGAAACAGATTTTTGAAAAGAAGTGCCAAACAAGGACTGCTTTGCCAGATACAGAGTCGCCACCTAAATGTTTTTTTTTTAATGGGAAATTTAGGAAACCCTGACTCGGTGCCAAAGGCCACGTGTCCGTCATCACCAAAGTTGCCTCGGCTCGGGAACTTGGGTACAATTGGGGAAGGTCACTTCGTGAGCACCCCCGCTCGCCTGATCAAAGATCGGCCTCTACTAACCCTGATATCAATTTTTGAAAACTTTGTGTGTCCTTATTCCGGTTATTAGCCTAGGTTACTATGTGATGCATACAGCATATAAGTATAGACTGAGTTGCCTGAATTGGAACAAAATATTTCATGTTTGTTTATTTGAAAGATGGTTTGCTACTCGCAAGTAGGCTTAAAATGCAGATTTTGCCACCCTCGGATGGGCTTAGAAAAGATGGTTTTGCCACTATCTAGTGGGCTTAAAACTCACACTCAATGATTTATTCCAATCCAAGTAACCCAACCTTCACCCACAGGCATTCAAGCAGTTATATCACATAAGCAATTAGCCTCATGGTAAGCATGCTATTCATGGCAGTCACTCACACGCATGCAAGGATGCTAAAGCATAAAACTCACCGAGTACTCCAAGCCAAAACAAAAACTCATTAGAAATCATGCAAAAATGCAAACTATAGCAGGCTCG
This sequence comes from Camellia sinensis, assembly GCF_055761805.1. Taxonomy (NCBI): domain Eukaryota; kingdom Viridiplantae; phylum Streptophyta; class Magnoliopsida; order Ericales; family Theaceae; genus Camellia; species Camellia sinensis. The sequence goes on along the minus strand of NC_138967.1, from coordinate 103,098,346 downwards.
GCTATTCTAAACATGGCATATGGAATGCTACAGCTAACATGTATTCAATTTGGAATTGAAAATACAATGCAGTTAGTATGATGCGCCGAGCCCGGTGCATGCAATACAGATGAATGATGCAAACATGCTGTCATACTGTATGCTAATTTAAATATGCCCTAATCTAACCATCATAAGCAGGTAAATAAAAGGGAAGAAAGACGTGGGGTTGGAAGACATACAACACACTCACGCACACTTATTACAATTATGCCCTCGCGTAGAGGGTCCGAATAAATATACAGTCCCAATAATACAGTCCAAATAATATACAAATTCCTAATTAATTAACAAATTAACTAAGAAAACTGTAAAAACTGGCGTGCAAGCCAGGGACTGCCTTGCTTCTGATGAATGATGCATGTCTGGGTTGCCTTGCGCTGAAATCCACTGGGATGCCCCAATTAGCCTCTGTTTTGTGATTTTTCTTGGGAAGCGCGCCAAACTCCGGAAGTTTGCTGATTCTTCATTTGCTGCTACACAGAGCAGGAAAGGGGCATAGCAATGTATTTTCACAGATATATGCATGCCTCGATCCTCGTGCCACCAATCACGCATATCGAGGCATGATGGCCGAGGAGTCGAATTGCATAATTCAGTATAGGATGAATGCACATGAAAACACAACGAGACCTAACTCCATCATGAGTGATCCGGAGTGTCGGTGACTGGGAATTGAGACCCATTCCGTCACTCGGAGTACGAAACGCAACTCGTTTCCCGTGCCCGGGCTAACTCCTATTCCGAACACGATGCGATATGCATGATATGCATGAATGCAACTAAGATACAGCCTAGTATGCACAATGCTATGAAAATGAGATGTCTCGAAATGCGTGCACACGGGCACGCAAACCGAGAAAATGACAAAATGCGATCTAAGATACAACCTAGTATGCACTATGTTGTAAAAATGAGATGCCTCGAAATTCGTGCACACGGGCACGCAAACCGAGGCAATGACATATGCAATGTAAATGATATGAAAATGTGATATGGGCTTACACTAACATGAGAGAGCCTCAGCCACACTCACATAAGAGGCCGGTGGATGAAAATGAAGTGCCTCGAAATGCGTGCGCACGGGCGCGCAAACCGAGGCGATGGTATGTGCAATGCAATGGCATGGAAATGGCATACAGAATGCAACATGGACTTATACTAACATGAGAGAGCCTCAGCCACACTCACATAAGAGGCCGGTGGACGAAAATGAAGTGCCTCGAAATGCGTGCACACGGGCACGCAAACCGAGGCGATGGTATATGCAATGCAAGGGCATGGAAATGGCATACAAACATGATACTGGAATTTAAGCACTGAAATGTGGGGCAAAACAGCCCCGAAACGTGGCGAAAACACATCCGATGCATGGAATAGTCCCGAAATATGAATTTTGGCACCCGAAATGGCCTATAGCTATACCAAACATGCACAATATGGACATGCAATGAAAATACAGAAGCAAGGAAATCCCAAGATAAGAATTTTTCCAGTTCAAAACATGGCCAAACAACAAGCAAAGATAGGGCAACAATGGCATGCAAAAATGGCCCTAAACATGAGATTATGAAGCAACTCATGGCTGCTAACTCCAAATAGGTTAGGGCCCTTCAACAAAGTTGAAGAGGGGCCCAAAATATGATGTTTTCCAGAACAGTAAAAACCCCAAAAACAAACACAGGTATGGCTGCACTCCCAAGCAAGAAAAAGGGCCAAAAGGTGGCCAAAGAGGCAAGTGGTATATGCAAATCCCAAACTGAAAAATTCCCTTCTACAACATTGAAGAGGGACCAAAAATATGACTATTTACAGAACTGTAAAAACTCCAAAACAGTATACAAACAAGCTAGAAATGCAATGCAAAATAAGGCTCAAAAGAGGCTATAACATGAGGTGTACAAAATATTCGCCAAACAGCCAAAGACCCTTAATGAAACATGAAGAATGGGCCAAAATAAGACTATTTCTAAGCCTGTAAAAAGACCAAAAACAGAAGCATGATAGGCTGCCAAAGCATGCAAGAAAATAGCATTCAAGGAAGATATTGAAGCAAGTGCAAGATGGGGGGCTCAAATAGGGTTGAACCCTTAATGAAACAAGAAAATGAGTTCAAAAAAATGACCTTTTCAGTTTTGGTCGGAGCTCAAATCAATAAGCATGTATGGCTTACAAAAGGTGCAAGAAATGGACCAAAAACGGGGAAGTGCTACTCACCCTTGAAGACCAATGCTTTTGTTGCTTCTTGGACCAACTTTGATAACTTTAAGCTGCTGGAATTCCTCCCCTTGCTGCTGGAATGGAGGGGTGGTGGTAGAGCTTGATGATGATGAAGAAATGGAGCCCAAAACTTGAAGGAAATGGGGTGATATGTATGTATATGCTCCAACCAATTCTTCTCACCTTCTTTCTTGAGTTGGGAGGCCAGCAATATATGCAAGAGAGGGAGAGAAGACCCTAGGCCAAAGTGGAGTGAATTGAGGCCTTGGCTCCCCCACCAAATATCCCCCGGATATAGATATTTTCTGAGGGAAACAGCTGTACAGCTGTAAAGTACACACAGTGAGGAAGCAGGCCGGCCAGGTATTTTTGTTGCAGGTGGCCGGCCGGCCACCTCCCCTAGCCGGCCGGCCAAGGGTCAAAAAGGCCAAGTGGCTTTAGAGGCCGGCCACCACATATTGGTGGCCTCCCAGGTCTCCTCTTCACAACCCTGTGGTTCGAATTTGGAAACTCTAAAACAGGAGAGAGAATAAGCCATTTTTAGGAGGGGTTCAAAAGGTTCAAATGGAACTAATGGCCGGCCATAAACTTTTAGGGTCCTCCCATGTGTGTACAACACAAATATGTGGTTCAAAGTTCAAGAAAGTGGCCCAAGGGTGTTCAACATTGGCTCGGAAGGAAGGGTTCAAAAGGGTCAAGAAACATTAGTGGCCGGCCATGAACTTTTAGGGTCCTCCCATGTGTGTACATCACAAATATGTGGTTTGGGTTTGAAGAAAATGGCTCCAAGGTGTTCAACATTAGCCCAGAAGTGTGAAAAACGGGCATCGGAGGGCGTCGGAGAAGTAAAAACTGGTTGTTGAGACAATTGCTGGCCTCCCACCCTTCTACGGTCTTCCTGGTGATAAAACAGAGGTTCCTGCCAAAAATGAACAAAAACCGATGCAAAACAAATGCTCGGGGGCCAAAACACGCAGTTCGGGGTCCCGAAAATGGGCTGCTAAGCACCGAAAGTGGCATTCGGCCACGAAGTGGGTTTCTCCGACCCCAGTGTCCCTTGAAAGGGAGAAAATAAGATGTACGCCAAAAATCAGAGCAAACGGAGATGGCTAGGCGGTCCCGAACAGAGGCACACGGCCAACGGTCCCGAAAGTCCAGAAACAGGACTCCGAAATGGGCAAAATGGCCTGCGGCCACAAAATGTAGCCCACGGCCACCGAGAGATGGTCTACTGGACCTCTCCCTCCCCTCAGGAAAAGAAACAGAGAAAACTGAGTCTGGTTCGCAAACCGAGGCAAGGCACAGAAGAGGGTTCGAAAGTCCGGAGGCAGGGCTCATGGCCGCGACTCTGAAACTTCTCAACGAGCACATTATGCAATATCACCAAGTGCTCAACTGGTGACGTCTGAGTCTTAAGGTCGGTCAAAATGGGGTGTCTACAATTGCCCCTCTTTGACAGAACTCGGAAGTCACAAGTGACGGGAGTGAATGTTAAAGCCCAGAGACGACCCATTTTTGACAAGGCCGAAGACTTAGACAAAGCAGATAAGATAGACAAAGATGTGCCCGCAGGCATGCCCGCAGGCGAAGGGGGCAAAGTGCAAAATGATATGCAAGAAGATTTTGAAGATTGGACTTATACGCTACGCGAAGCCGGTTTGAAAATTGGACTTATACAATGCAGTGTAATGTAATAACTGAAATGCAATGTAATAGCTAGGAAATGAAGGTACCTCATAGGGGCATTGGCAATGACTTACCTCATGCTGCTGGGGGTCTCCCGCTTCTTCTCAGTTGAATCACAGGTACTACTTTTCTCCCTGACTATGGTTGCAGCTTTCCCTATTCTCCAACAGGGTGACAGACTAGGTTGGATCAGTATCCAGAATTGAGGTGCATACAGATGCTATCTCAATCTATGGGGCTGCCATACAGATTTCAAGCCGAGGATAAACCACTGGGTATTTAAACCAGACTTTAGTCTCGGAAATCCCGAACCTTTGCGTTCTAGGCATAAGCCATTCGAACTCTAGTTTCCACCGTCTCAGTTGGTCTCCTAGGAACTCACCGCAAACACAGGCAGGTGGCTATGCCAGACCACCGGAAGTCGTTCGGGCACGACAAACACCAAAGGAATTGCACCTTTAGAGGATTTAAGGTCTCCTAGACCAGGGAGTGCACAAGACAGTGCGAATAAAGATGCAGGATTTAAGGTCTCCGTAGACCGGAGGATTTAAGGTCTCCTAGACCAGGGAGTGCACAAGACAGTGCGAATAAAGATGCAGGATTTAAGGTCTCCGTAGACCGGAGGATTTAAGGTCTCCTAGACCAGGGAGTGCACAAGACAGTGTGAATAAAGATGCAGGATTTAAGGTCTCCGTAGACCGGAGGATTTAAGGTCTCCTAGACCAGGGAGTGCACAAGACAGTGCGATGCAGAGTGAATGCACAAAGCAGTGCTAAGCAGATGCACAAAATAGTGCGATGATAAAGGTGTACAAAACAGTACGAGCAAGGTGAATGCACAAAACAGTGCGATACAGATAAGGTGCGCAAGATAGCGCGATACAATGCACCAACAAGTACAGGTGAGATGCGCAAGATAGCGCGAATGGTACAATGCACAAGATAGTGCGTTACGCTAAGCAGTGCGATTGATTTGAAATGCACAAGACAGTGCGATGGAAGTGCGCAAAATAACGCGAGTGATAAACTGCACAAAACAGTGCGATTGAGGTGCGCAAAATAACGCGAGTGAGAAACTGCACAAAACAGTGCGATTGAGGTGCGCAAAAATAACGCGAGTGAGAAACTGCACAAAACAGTGCGACGCCTAAAATGGCGCGAGTGATTTTGAAATGCACTAAACAGTGCGCTACGCTAAACAGTGCGATTGATCTGAAATGCACTAAACAGTGCGATACGCTAAACAGTGCGTTTGAAATGCACTAGACAGTGCGATACGCTAAACAGCGCGATTGAAATGCACTAGACAGTGCGATACGCTAAACAGCGCGATTGAAATGCACTAGACAGTGCAATACGCTAAACAGCGCGATTGAATGCATGTTCTATGCAAATGAGGTGCATTTTCTATGCAAGAAACAGGAGCATATTCTATGCAATATTGAAAGCAAATTCCATGCAGAAATCGAAAGCAAGCATATTCTATGGATGAATCATAACGATGCGCGGCACGCATGCAACAACAGCGTATATGAAAGTTCACATTCTATGTAGTAGAGGAGCATCAAATATGTACTCTGGTGCCTCTGATTTACCTCTTAGAGGACTGTGCAACACACTCAGCTCAAAAAGGGCACACCCTGTTCACGTTGGCGAGAGGTAACATCTGCTGCTGCTGCTTTAAGGGCCATTCTGACTTGAAGCATGCTTAAGCTTGGAGTAGAGGCACACTCATTCTTCAGAGCACTGACAAGGCCTGAAGAGGTACATATGGAATGCAATCTTAGAATTTTCTGAAGATGAAACACACTCAGATGCTCAAAATTTTCCCTATTTTCTTTCGCTTCGTAGTCCGGAACTTATATAGCGTCAGATAGGTCCTTGTTTTGCTGTTCTGACATGACCTGGACTGAACCCTGCGGTTTTATGAAAGAATGAATCTTGTTTTGCATAGATGTGGAGAACGGCACGGCACTCGGAGCGCAAAACGATTTTATTTTGAAATTGATAGATGAGCTCTTGACCGGGTATCGAGCCTGCGACTGAACACAGCAAGACAACTCAACACGGAAATAAAAGGCACACAACCTAAACATCACTCAACAAAGGAAAAACAAAGTCAAACCACCTAAACACATCGAGACACGCTCGGAACGACTCAAAGCAAGAATCGAGATAAACAAAACAAAAGACACGACACACAGACGTGCACAGGAAGCCTGTTTCACCGGGTAGTGTTTCCCACCCTTTCTCATTTGTGATTCTCACATCACTCGGCCCTTAGGCTCTGTTTTTTCTGAAAAAGCCCCTTTCTCACTTTTTCTCTCATCGTACATCTCTCTATTCTTCAATCTCTCGTTTTTCATCCCTCCCCTGGGTGGTTGACGGATGAACAGGAAGTTGCGGGCTCACGCCCAACATAATCAGCTCGCGGCTATTTCCTTCGGTGACATCTGTCGATGCGCCGGATGAGGGAATGGAGCATCTTGATCCATTCTAATTCGTGCTTCGCACTCGGCTTGATACCTCGCTGCTTGGAGGATGAGAGAGCTTTCTGCCCTTTGTTGTTAACTTCGGTTATCCCCTTTTTTGGCGGGTAGAGTGGCCTTTCTGGCAAGTATGTTGACAATGGGGAAAAGACAGGAAGCCTGACTCAACTGTGCCCGTAGTTCATCATTTTGACCATTTTTTAGTTTTAGTTTTCTCCTAAAAAAATTTGACCAAAATGAGAGTTAGATTAACATGCTTGTTCAATTTTCTGATTTAAAATCATGCAAGTCAGACCATGAGCACTGAAAATTTTCCTCTTTTGGGTCCAAGAAATGGTCCAGTTTTGAAAATGGAATACTTTTCGAGAAGATTAGTCAACCTCAGTAAAAATTCTCAAAAACTATTTTTGCAAACGACCACTGCTCAACGAGCACGGAACCTACTCTCGAGATGCACAACCTCGGATTTGAAGGAAGATTGCCCCTTGCTTGAGGGGAACTACATGGCAACGGAAAGTTGCCCCTTGTTTGAACGGCACCGCGGCGCATTGAATGGAAACGAAAAGTTGCCCCTTGTTTGAACGGTGCCACGGCGCATTGAATGGCAACGGAAAGTTGCCCCTTGTTTAGATGGCACCGCAGCGCATTGTAGGCAGTTCTCAGAGCGACGAACACAATCAAACTCTCGGATACAGAGAAAGCGAAGATGATCAGAACCATCGCATGGACACAATCGAATTGTTTTACAGCTGGACTTCAGAATGAAGTTGCCTACGTATCCCAAAGATGGGAATCAAGCCTTACGTAGTTCGGGGTTAAGGTACACTCGGGTATTTAACCTCTCCTTTTTAGGCTCTAACTTTTGCCAAGGCGCCCGTTGCGGGTTTTCGACCTTGCGAGCTTTGTTCTTCTTTTCAATTCTTTTCATCATTTTTTTTCTTTTCTTTTGATTTTCTTTTTTGTTCTTTTCTTTGCATCTTTCTTTTTTGTTCTCTTTTTTTTTCTTTTCTTTTGCATTTTTTTGCTTCTTTTTTTGTATTTTTCTCTTGCTCTAACTTTTGCATGGGTCGCCCTTCCGGGTTTTCGGCCCAGCGAGCCTCTCAAGGGTAAAAGTGTAGCTTTGTCCATGTCAAATGGTTTTGAGATCCTGAAGTCATCTGAATCCAGGAGAATGGCTGCTGTTTTGCTTTGCACGCTTCTTTTGATGACATCTGATCTTCTTGACCTGACTTTCCTGGCCTCTTGTTCGAGGGCTGCTTCAAATCCGGCCACACAGGCCTCACATCATAGTTGACCATTGAACCTTCTGAATTCAAGTTTCAAGGTTTGGAAGCAAAGGGGTTAAGTCTCGAGGCTGAGAGCGATCCTAGGCTGCACAATCTCAGGAGCGATTCCACACAGGTCCTCGCAGGACTGCGCAAAACATTTTTGAAATCTTTTAAGAAAGCGACCAGTCGCTCGCGCTGAAGACAGTGTAGAACCAATCTGGATCAAGCCAGGATCCTTCTCAGTACTCACGCTAACAAGCATGATTCCATTCGTTAAAGGCTTAGCACGCCTCTCTTTCTCTCAAATGATCAAATTTTTGCAAAACCTGAGGAATTACTTCCTCTTCGTTTTCACCGCAGTGTTCAAAAAGTTTTGAAAAACTTAGGTCAATGCAATGATTTCGGGGTGCAGAAGAGTAAGCGAAAAGTACTGCTGTTTCACTCAAACTTTCTAGCACAACTAGCATAAAGTAGAAGCAAGCACAAAGCATGAAAAACCACTGCTGTTTCATTCAAATCTGTTGGTACAACTGGCTCCAAGGCAGAAACAGACTCACAAGGAATCGAAAAGACAGACGCAAAATAAAATAATGATATCCGAGGTAACACCCCCGGAATCATCCAACTTCTGTACAACAGGACTGACTCGATATAACAAGACAGACCCTACTGACTCAGTAAGAAAAGACTGACTTTGTACAAAACAACAAGACTGACCCAATACCCAAGTTAGACAGTACAAAAACCAGCATTCGCAAATGCTCAAAACAGTGCATGCCGTCCACCATATTTGGAGTATACTGAGCGCTGCCCGCAGGTGGTTCATCCCTCTAATCACATCACATTATCCCCCAAGTTCACTGATCAAGTGCCGATAGACTTTGCAGGACTTGGTGGGAGGATGACCCCATTGTCAAATAGATCCTGTACTTCATGGTGAAGACGGAAGCAGGCGTCGGTAGTATGGCCAGTTTGTTGATGGTACGCGCAGTACTGGGTTGTATCATGTGCAGCCGGAAGAGGGTTCGGGAGAGGCCGAGGCTCAAGGGGTTTGAGATGGCCTTGTCCAACAAGGATTTGGAGAGCTTTGGACAAAGGCATATAGAGGGCATGGAAGACCCTCCGACCTCGGGGTTGGTACTTTAGGGCTTGTGGATTTTTACTGGGCGCACCAGCAAAGGGATTGGCAGGCGCTGACTGGGTTTGCTGATCTCTTCTGGGGGGATGATTAGAGCTAGTAGGATCGTCTCTAGTATGATGACCTTTCTCCCGGCTTGCCCCTTGATTCAAACTGCCCTTAAGTTGAGTAGCGAAAGTGTCGTCCACAGCTTTTGCAACAACTGCGAGCACTTGCTCTTTGTTCAGTCCCTCGGCTTTCAAGGCCTCAACAGCCAACAGAAGACATTCATTGGGATCCATGTCCACCCCTATCTTGTTCCTCCCACTCACCTCCATTCCGCCAAGGGATTGGCTTTCCTCAAATGCAACCCGTCCCAACATCGGGGAGTCTCTTGACATGAAGTTCCCGGTATGTGGTGTGGTCGATGATGGAGCCAATGTCCCGGAGGCCAGATCTGTCACGATTTTTTGAAGATCTTTAATCATTCCCATCAACTCAGAAGTAGTGGGTTCACGGGTTTGAGATGGTTGAGGTTCAGGTGTACCCATCATGCATAAGTCTATGCTTTCTGGGATAAACACCTCAGGCTTGGGTAGATGGGCCGGGGTGATGTATATGCTGGGGTCAAAGGTGGATGGCAGTATGTGGATGTGATTGAGGTAGGCAGGAGATGTTTGGTCATTGGGGTCTGAAGGTGGAGCTATCGTCCGGTTGTCAATGAGATTTTGGACCTCATGACGAAGGCGGTAGCAACGGTCGGTGCCATGACCGCGCTGCTGATGGCACACACAGTACTTGGCGGGGTTATGTCTGGCTGGGAGTGGGTTGGAAAGAGGTTGAGGATCGAGGGGTTTGAGATGCCCTTTTTCCATCAAGGCTTTCAGTGTGCTAGTCAGGCTCATATAGAGAGGGGTGAAAGTTCTACCCTGAGCTCGGGCTGGGCCAGCTGTTTGTAGGCTTGGTTTGGCAAAAGGGTCCGCTGTGGCGACTGTATTGATTTCGGTGGGTTTGGGAATAGCGCTACTACCAGCGTTGGTACTCCCTGAAATCACCTTCCTTGTCAGTTCCCTTGTCCTGGGAATGATCCCGCTGTTGAACGCATTCTCGACTTGAACCCCCAGTTCATGCAAACCTTTGAAAGTGAATAGTGGAGCGACTATCAACTTTTGCAACATATCATGCTCAAGGTTTCGGACCATCATCTGCACTTGATCCCTTTCAGAAGGGCGACGATCTGTCATTTGTGCTGCCTTTGCTCTCCACCTTGCAACGAATTCCACAAAAGGCTCTGTTGGGTTCTGGCGAGTTGCTTCAAGCTCTTGGATGGTCATTTCAACTTGGGTATTGTAGGAATACTGATCGACAAAGGCCTCAGCCAGTTCTTCCTAGTTTTGCTTCACTGTATCCTCCAATTTGGTATACCAAGTAGCTGCTACACCCGACAGGGTTCTTCCATACAGAGAGAGTTTCTGTGGCTTAGTCAGACCCATCGGTTTCAGGACATCTAAGAAAAGTCAGATATGTACCATTGGATCTCCAGACCCGTCGAAACGGTCGATATATGGCATTTTGAATCTGTCTGGGAGCCGCACGGCAGACTCGGTGTACCCATCCTCAATGTCGGGAATGGAGTTAAGGCCCTGTGCCTTTTTGAATTGCTTCTCAAGGTTTGCAATTTTCACTGTAGTCAGATTGAACTCATCAACATGAAAGGGTTGAGTTCTCTCATTAGGCTGCATCAGGGGTTTGAGCACCTGAGCTTGAGCCAACCCTTCTCGAGGATTCAGACACTGCAAATCTTCAACTGGCGGAATTGGGTCAAAGTTCGGCTGGGGTCCCAAAGCTGGATGTGAGGCAGATGCCCCAGATGGGCGCTGCATTTCAATACTGGTCTCAGCCTGCATGGCAGTTCCCTAATTTAGCGCTGCTACCACGGCCACAAATTCTTCCGAACCCTGTGCCATCACGGTCTGCTGAGTCTGAACAAAGGTGATGTGACTGGCGACTGACGGATTAGATGAACAGATGAGCCCAGACCGGCTTTTCTTTACCTTGCCTCAGCGAAAGAACACTAGTTTCCTTTGAATCGAACTTCTGGCCTAACAAAGTCTATCAGCTCTAGTTCGATGAACCTCGGGGGATATCGGAGCCTTCTGAAGCTATGGTTCCCAGACTGCCTAGCAAAAGAGAAAACAGACAGCACCTCAGCCTGATTTCACGATAACCCACATGAGCAAAGCTGAGTGAGTGTACTCTCTACTGAATTCTGCCCCAAAATTCTGTCCCAAATCTGAGTCTGATACCCATAAGTAAAGCTGACTCCCAAATACTGATAGTAATGCCCGCAGGCATGATGCCCAAATTCGCAAACTGGTGCCCGCAGGCCTGATGCCCAAACTCGTACACTGATACATGCATTCCTGTAGAGACGCACTCTAAAGCACATAGCAGATAAGTGAGAGCCAAAACACCCCTATGTTGGGGTAGGGTTTCCCTGTCCTATTTTGTCAGGAGCTAGGGTTTCACTACGCACACAGCGGTTTCAAACAACCTATAAACGGGTAAGCAACCTGTCCTAGTTTGGAATGGTCACTATGGATCCGAATATGCACTAGGTCGAATGGTCAGAGAGGGTGCCCCGGTAAAACCGGGGTTAGTGTTCCCATACTGGCAGAGCCCACAACCGGTCAGCCTTATGGTCATGCCTAGACAAGACAAGCCTCCGGCAAACCGTTCAGGAATAGCAGATGGAAAACACGGTGTCCTAGGCGCACCAATGCAAATGCAATGCAAAGAGACACACAAGTGTAGTCAAAAACAGATATCATGAGTTCGAGTCAAGTTCTCTAACTCCCCAGTAGAGTCGCCAGAAACTGTAGACGTCCCCGAACGCCCCGGGAGGGTGAAGTCCCGTTCCGTTCATTTGGGGTCACTACAGCTCGGACTCTCAAATTGTCACAGTTCTAAGTCTGAACCAAAGAGTCCAAATCCGGCAAATCGTTTTGAGAAACAGATTTTTGAAAAGAAATGACAAACATGGACTTCTTTGTCAGATACAGAGTCGCCACCTAAATGTTTTTTTTTAATGGGAAATTTAGAAAACCCTGACTCGGTGCCAAAGGCCACGTGTCCGTCATCACCAAAGTTGCCTCGGCTCGGGAACTTGGGTACGATTGGGGAAGGTCACTTCGTGAGCACCCCCGCTCGCCCGATCAAAGATCGGCCTCTACTAACCATGATATCAATTTTTGAAAACTTTGTGTGTCCTTATTCCGGTTATTAGCCTAGGTTACTATGTGATGCATACAGCATATACGTATAGACTGAGTTGCCTGAATTGGAACAAAACATTTCATGTTTGTTTATTTGAAAGATGGTTTGCTACTCGCAAGTAGGCTTAAAATGCAGATTTTGCCACCCTCGGATAGGCTTAGAAAAGATAGTTTTGCCACTATCTAGTGGGCTTAAAACTCACACTCAATGATTTACTCCAATCCAAGTAACCCAACCTTCACCCACAGGCATTCAAGCAGTTATATCACATAAGCAATTAGCCTCATGGTAAGCATGCTATTCATGGCAGTCACTCACACGCATGCAAGGATGCTAAAGCATAAAACTCACCGAGTACTCCAAGCCAAAACAAAAACTCATTAAAAATCATGCATGAATCCTAGGTATACAGAAATGCCTAATGCAATACCTGCAAAAATGCAAACTATAGCAGGCTCGGCTATTCTAAACATGGCATATGGAATGCTACAGCTAACATGTATTCAATTTGGAATTGAAAATACAATGCAGTTAGTATGATGCGCCGAGGCCGGTGCATGCAATACAGATGAATGATGCAAACATGCTGTCATACTGTATGCTAATTTAAATATGCCCTAATCTAACCATCATAAGCAGGTAAATAAAAGGGAAGAAAGACGTGGGGTTGGAAGACATACAACACACTCACGCACACTTATTACAATTATGCCCTCTCGTAGAGGGTCCGAATAAATATACAGTCCCAATAATACAGTCCAAATAATATACAAATTCCTAATTAATTAACAAATTAACTAAGAAAACTGTAAAAACTGGCGTGCAAGCCAGGGACTGCCTTGCTTCTGATGAATGATGCATGTCTGGGTTGCCTTGCGCGGAAATCCACTGGCATGCCCCAATTAGCCTCTGTTTTGTGATTTTTCTTGGGAAGCGCGCCAAACTCCGAAAGTTTGTTGATTCTTCATTTGCTGCAACAGAGAGCAGGAAAGGGGCATAGCAATATATTTTCACAGATATATGCATGCCTCGATCCTCGTGCCACCAATCACGCATATCGAGGCATGATGGCCGAGGAGTCGAATTGCATAATTCAGTATAGGATGAATGCACATGAAAACACAACGAGACCTAACTCCATCATGAGTGATCCGGAGTGTCAGTGACTAGGAATTGAGACACATTCCGTCACTCGAAGTACGAAACGCACCTCGTTTCCCGTGCCCGGGCTAACTCCTATTCCGAACACGATGCGATATGCATGATATGCATGAATGCAACTAAGATACAGCCTAGTATGCACAATGCTATGAAAATGAGATGTCTCGAAATGCGTGCACACGGGCACGCAAACCGAGAAAATGACAAAATGCGATCTAAGATACAACCTAGTATGCACTATGTTGTAAAAATGAGATGCCTCGAAATGCGTGCACATGGGCACGCAAATCGAGGCAATGGCATATGCAATGTAAATGATATGGAAATGTGATATGGGCTTACACTAACATGAGAGAGCCTCAGCCACACTCACATAAGAGGCCGGTGGATGAAAATGAAGTGCCTCGAAATGCGTGCGCACGGACGCGCAAACCGAGGCGATGGTATATGCAAAGCAATGGCATGGAAATGGCATACAGAATGCAACATGGACTTATACTAACATGAGAGAGCCTCAGCCACACTCACATAAGAGGTTGGTGGATGAAAATGAAGTGCCTCGAAATGCGTGCACACGGGCACGCAAACTGAGGCGATGGTAGATGCAATGCAATGGCATGGAAATGGCATACAAACATGCTAATGGAATTTAAGCACTGAAATGTGGGGGAAAACAGCCCCGAAACGAGGCGAAAACACACCCGATGCATGGAATAGTCCCGAAATATGAATTTTGGCACCCGAAATGGCCTATAGCTATACCAAACATGCACAATATGGACATGCAATGAAAATACAGAAGCAAGGAAATCCCAAGATAAGCATTTTTCCAGTTCAAAACATGGCCAAACAGCAAGCAAAGATAGGGCAACAATGGCATGCAAAAATGGCCCTAAACATGAGATTATGAAGCAACTCATGGCTGCTAACTCCAAATAGGTTAGGGCCCTTCAACAAAGTTGAAGAGAGGCCCAAAATATGATGTTTTCCAGAACTTTAAAAACCCCAAAAACAAACACAGGTATGGCTGCACTCCCATGCAAGAAAAAGGGCCAAAAGGTGGCCAAAGAGGCAAGTGGTATATGCAAAGCCCAAACTGAAAAATTCCCTTCTACAACATTGAAGAGGGACCAAAAATATGACTATTTACAGAACTGTAAAAACTCCAAAACAGTATACAAACAAGCTAGAAATGCAATGCAAAATAAGGCTCAAAAGAGGCTATAACATGAGGTGTACAAAATATTCGCCAAACAGCCAAAGACCCTTAATGAAACATGAAGAATGGGCCAAAATAAGACTATTTCTAAGCCTGTAAAAAGACCAAAAACAGAAGCATGATAGGCTGCCAAAGCATGCAAGAAAATGGCATTCAAGGAAGATATTGAAGCAAGTGCAAGATGGGGGGCTCAAATAGGGTTGAGCCCTTAATGAAACAAGAAAATGAGCTCAAAAAAATGACCTTTTCAGTTTTGGTCGGATCTCAAATCAATAAGCATGTATGGCTTACAAAAGGTGCAAGAAATGGACCAAAAGGGGGAAATGCTACTCACCCTTGAAGACCAATGCTTTTGTTGCTTCTTGGACCAACTTTCATGACTTTAAGCTGCTGGAATTCCTCCCCTTGCTGCTGGAATGGAGGGGTGGTGGTAGAGCTTGATGATGATGAAGAAATGGAGCCCAAAACTTGAAGGAAATGGGGTGATATGTATGTATATGCTCCAACCAATTCTTCCCACCTTCTTTCTTGAGTTGGGAGGCCAGTAATATATGCAAGAGAGGGAGAGAAGACCCTAGGCCAAAGTGGAGTGAATTGAGGCCTTGGCTCCCCCACCAAATATCTCCCGGATATAGATATTTTCTGGGGGAAACAGCTGTACAGCTGTAAAGTACACACAGTGAGGAAGCAGGCCGGCCAGGTATTTTTGTTGCAGGTGGCCGGCCGGCCACCTCCCCTAGCCGGCCAGCCAAGGGTCAAAAAGGCCAAGTGGTTTTAGTGGCCGGCCACCACATATTGGTGGCCTCCCAGGTCTCCTCTTCACAACCCTGTGGTTCGAATTTGGAAACTCTAAAACAGGAGAGAGAACAAGCCATTTTTAGGAGGGGTTCAAAAGGTTCAAATGGAACTAATGGCCGGCCATAAACTTTTAGGGTCCTCCCATGTGTGTACAACACAAATATGTGGTTCAAAGTTCAAGAAAGTGGCCCAAGGGTGTTCAACATTGGCTCGGAAGGAAGGGTTCAAAAGGGTCAAGAAACATTAGTGGCCGGCCATGAACTTTTAGGGTCCTCCCATGTGTGTACATCACAAATATGTGGTTTGGGTTTGAAGAAAATGGCTCCAAGGTGCTCAACATTAGCCCGGAAGTGTGAAAAACGGGCATCGGAGGGCGTCGGAGAAGTAAAAACTGGTTGCTGAGACAATTGCTGGCCTCCCACTCTTCTACGGTCTTCCTGGTGATAAAACAGAGGTTCCTGCCAAAAATGAACAAAAACCGATGCAAAACAAATGCTCGGGGGCCAAAACACGCAGTTCGGGGTCCCGAAAATGGGCTGCTAAGCACCGAAAGTGGCATTCGGCCACAAAGTGGGTTTCTCCGACCCCAGTGTCCCTTGAAAGGGAGAAAATAAGATGTACGCCAAAAATCAGAGCAAACGGAGATGGCTAGGCGGTCCCGAACCGAGGCACACGGCCAACGGTCCCGAAAGTCCGGAAACCGGACTCCGAAATGGGCAAAATGGCCTGCGGCCACAAAATGTAGCCCACGGCCACTGAGAGATGGTCTACTGGACCTCTCCCTCCCCTCAGGAAAAGAAACAGAGAAAACCGAGTCTGGTTCGCAAACCGAGGCAAGGCACAGAAGAGGGTCCGGAGGCAGGGCTCACGGCCGCGACTCTGAAACTTCTGAACGAGCACATTATGCAATATCACCAAGTGCTCAACTGGTGACGTCTGAGTCTTAAGGTCGGTCAAAAATGGGGTGTCTACAGTAACTATGTTACCTCATGTGAATAATTAGAAGGAACTATGTGCTTCTATATGAATCTATGAGGCCGAGGGCCAGCTTGTGAAATTATGAATATCTGTGAAATTGTGAACTTATGAGGCCAAGGGCCGACTTGTGAATCTATGAACTTATGAGGCAAAAGGCCAACTTGTGAATCTATGAACTTATGAGGCCAAGGGCCGACTTGTGAATCTATGAACTTATGAGGCAAAAGGCCGACTTGTGAATCTATGAACTTATGAGGCCCAGGGCCAACTTGTGAATTTGTGAACTTATGAGGCCGAGGGCCAACTTGTGAATTTGTGAACTTATGAGGCCGAGGGCCAACTTGTGAATTTGTGAACTTATGAGGCCGAGGACCAACTTGTGAAAATATGAATCTATGAGGCCGAGGGCCAACGTGTGAAACTATGAATTCAAAGCGCCAAGGGCCAAGTTGTGAAATTATGAATCTCAATTATGAATCTATAAAGCCAAAGGCTAAATGTGAATATGTGAACCCACCAGGCCAAGGGCCAGTCTGTGAATTTGTGAACCAACAAGACCGTTCTGACATTAGTACGGAATCAGATTAACTACCTGTCTTTTATATTATATAAACTCTGATTTGCATTATAATTCAAGTTGAACATTGAGTTATTCACGTACTATTATTCACTGAGGTTATCTCACTATGTATTTTGTCTGATTCCGTAGGTCCTGCATTTGGAGGTCAACCTCAACTTTTAATGCTCGTCTTCCTTGTTAGCCTCTGTGTGTCAAAGCATTTGGGTGAAGCCTACCCGTTTGGTGAAGTTTTGGCTTAGATTCTGATTGTCTATAATATGTTGTAACTTCTAATGTTTTTTTTATTATACGCCTAAACACGGGCGGGGTTGTATATGTGTATGTAACTATTATTATCTGTCTATTTGTGATCCTGGCATGATAGTGGTCGCTCAATGGATGTAGCTCTTTCCTTGCATGTTATTATATAAAATTTATGCTTCCACTCAGGCCCCATATGTTATATATAACAGGTTAAGTGTCCGTTTTTGAAGTGGTCATGCCCAAACTTCTAGGGGCGGGTTTGGGGCGTGACAGGTGGTATCAGAGCACGAGTTGCTATCTCACACACGGATCCATTGAGCTTTAGGATGTCTAGAAAAGACTTAGGTATCATTCCTTAGTGCATATGAAAGGGATTGATAGCAACGATAATGGTATATGTAATGACGCTAACCGCAATGGTTGTTATTCATGTCTGTTATACATTTCTTGTATATATTGTGATTGATTGCTCTGCAGAACATGGTAAGACCTGCAGATGGGATTAAACCAAGCAAGTTGCGCAGCGGAAGCGTGGTGAGGATTCGAGCTAGTCGGTAAGACAATGTATATACAAATGATTAGATGAAATGTGAGTTATCATGGGAATAATGATAATATGAATGGGCTTTTAGCATCTGCTTAAGTGACTTGATTAAATTCTAAGTACCGAATATTCCTAAGATCAAAGGAAATGCTATATGTATGATACTCTTAGTTATGTTTTTCTTGCCATAACCCTGTCGAGATTCGTGATTTTAAGAATTTATTGTGTTTGAATATTTTCATAAGATGTGTTTTGTGTAAGGATTGAAATTGTGTTAAGTACGACCGATTCTAAGAAAAAGTCAGGCATGTAGTGACCCCCCTAAAGTTGTGAAAAGGATCAAGTAATTGTGACCTTGCTTCTTGCTAATGATTTAAATAAATAAGTTATATTGACGAGTTAGTTAATGATCTTGAAAGAGTATGTAAGTAATATGATTTCGTGATTTAAGGAAGGAGTAGTGTTTGTGTGTAACTGGAATTTGATTATGGGAATCTGTAACCATAAGTCTATCTGTACTCTGCCCTCTGTAATTTGTAATCTGAAACCTGAAATCTGAAATTTGTAATATGTTTTGTTTACGTTACGTCTGTAATCTGTAATCGGGATTTCTTATAAGAAATGGCCGAAGAACATGAAGAGCCCCACTTATCTTATAGGTTTGCGTATATAACACCTATAGAGGGGTAGTTAAGGACTACCGTGAAACCAAATTAAATGAGTGGAATCTGATAATTTGCTGCAAGAACGAAAACCCTCCCTATGGGTATTAATGATTGAGAAATCATCTCTGTAATATATTTCTGTGAAGATATGTAAAGGTTGGATATTGTAATTTGATCCTTTATTGCCTATTGGAAGACCATAATGTAAATTATTCTGTATGACACTGGGCATTTCGACAAAAACAAATAGTTATGAGGGGATAATCCATAATGATGAAGGGCTAGCGATACGTACGGGGTATCCACTTCCTCTTGCATGTTATACAAATTTGTACAATACGCACTACATGATTAAAGCGCTTTATCGTTATACTGTTGAATTTCTAGATATTATGGAACCCTAATAGATGTGATTATGGTATACTTACTGGAATTATGACTCTATAAATGGACTTAACCAGACTTACGTATGTGGAATATTGAAATGATTAAAGGAGAGGCCAAATTAAGAAGAATGTTTCTAAGAGAAGACGTTACGCCTTAAAGTTATGACTGATTAACTGACCGTGATTTTGAATTTGATTCTGGTTTTATTTTCGGATGGCTCCCTACGCTTGAAAAGATAGTTACCTTATATGTTTTTATTGCTCATATCCAAACTTAGGATATTCTGATTAAGTGTCTCTCATGGCGTACTTACAGGAAATTGTAAAAGTGTATGATGCTAAGTTATGATATTATTGTAACTGTTGGATTTGGACTATGGTTCTCCTTGTGTTACGGTATTTCTTTCCATTATTCTGACTTTGCCCAAATTCGTATGTGTGGTTTTGAGTCCATATAACATTATGAATTTGATATGTTTACGGAAATAGAGAATACTAAGAACAAATGTGAAGCTAGTGACTATATGCTTACGCAACTTATTATGCTTGTTGGAATGATGCATACCTTGTTAAATGGACTGAACCTTCTGGATGGCTTTGGTATTTAATTTCATGATGCATTATATGATATGAATCTAATTACATAATTGATTTTTTTGACGATGATAGACAGTTTGGGTTACCAGCTTATCCCTAAGTGATTTATAATATGGGACTTATCAAGTAATGGGATTTGCATATGAACATAGCAAAGAACATATGGTGATTGAAATTAATGCATACTGTGGAATGTATGAATTCTGTGTCTAGGAAAATGAAATCTATTATACTTTTGTATTTAAGAATTGTATGTTCTGTATTTGGGCATTAACACTGTGGAACTTATTGATGCGGAAATATTGAAATGATAGACCCTACCTACTGAGGATTTTCTGTCTTACATATTCTGCAATGGACTCATGTAATCTTATCTTCCTTATCGCAATAAGTGTGGGATTACCCTGTGAATTGTTCGAACCAAAGTATGTAAATATTTATGAAAGAATTGAACAATAATGTGAAACTGAGATTTCTACTTTATCATATGGCAAAACAAGTTTGGAGGACCAAACTTATTTAAGGGGGGGAGAGTGTAATAACCCGACCCACATATCTGTTTCTAGTATATTTTCGATCTGTTATTCTGTGCATTTCCTTGCTTTCTGTGAAAAGTGATTTATATCTGTGGCATTTTTATTAGTGTATTTGGAACCTCCCTATTTTATTTTGGGCTATTGATTGTGGTGGTAATATGATGGTAAAGTAAGATTGGATCAAAAACTTTAATTTGAATAATTCGTTTACGACCAACCGTCACTCTTTTGCCTTTTTATTGTTCCACACTTGGAATTTGGATGTGAGGTTAGAACCATTGGAAAGCTTATTTTCGGGGCTTCAATTTGGGCACAAGAATGACCTAAAACGGAGTCCGGATGAGAGAGTTACGCCTGTTTGAAGTTTTCATATTTGTGTTGGAAGCAGGACCGCAGGTGCGGGAAATGCGGCGCACGTGCGGCGATGTGCGGGGCAGCAGCTCAACAACGTGATTTTTGAGTCATTTCTTAGATTTTCTTTTCCTCTCTTCTTCTTCCCTCTTCCATGTTCGAAACCCTAGCTCCCAAAACCTTGATTTCCTCCACTTTTCTCAACAAATCAACCATGGATCTTGCATCAAGGATAGAGAATAAGAGGAGATCACCACTTTCTACCGAATGGAATTTCGAAATTTTTGAGGTATGTTGGGGTTCTATTATGGGGTTTAGAGTATAGTTTGTGGGTTATGGACCTAGGGTGCCTAATAAATGGGAAGATTTGAAATAAAAAGTAATGGGTTAAGAAGATTTAAAATTTTATTTGAAATTTGTAGATTTCTTAGAAACCCTAGGTTGATTTTTGATGATAATCCATGATTTGGCCCAAATTGATAGTTGAATCATGAAAGTGGTAGGTTGAATTAGATGTGCTCAAGTTTAATTGGAATTTGGTTATGTTTGAAAATTATGTTTAAATTTTGCGATTGAACTTTGTTAAATGCATTGTAAATTATGTTTTAATAAAAGGGAAATTGGGGGAAAAGATTTATTGATAATGTGGATGATATAAATTCGATTATGGAATGTTGAAATGGAATTTAAGAATTCCTTTTGAGATATGTTGAATTGTGAAGATTATGTGGGATGGTATTGACTATGTTGATATTAATTTTTGTGACCTAAAATGTGAAGTTTTCAAGAATGGGTTTAATCCCAAATCATTTTACTAAATATTTGTGGGCTTGCTCAGTTATTAAATCAAGAGAATGATTTAATAGGATTTCTTATGGGGATGGGGAAATGTTTGGTTTTTGGTGAAAACACTAGAAATTTAAGGAGTTTTGAGGAACATGGAAATATTCATAAAAAACCCTTTCTTTCTTTGAATAGAAGATGAATGGGTGTAAATTCCATAATGTGTTTTGTAAGACTAGTAATCTTATATATATATATATATATATATATATATATTGAGTTGGAGAAGTAGGTTTGAAATTTCATGCTGCAAAATATTGTTTGCTCTGTTTTACGTGCTTAACCCTCTGGTATTTCTGGAATTTGTGTTTGATGCCTTACTGTATAAGTTGTGTACACGTGTAGGGCATAACCTGAGAAGGACGAGCGCTCCGTTATAGCACTGTGAGTAATAGTACTCTGATGCACATTATTTACCGTTATCAATGATTCTTATTAACATCTTGTTCTCCGTGGTCAATTAAGTTAACATGTATGTGGAACAAGAATTAGTGTGAACTTATGTAAACATTGAAGGATTTGGCACACACTGACATGATACAGATATCTACCTAGAGTGGATCATCAAAACGAATAATTGGATAAGACTACGGGTTGTTTTGTACGTTAATAACCATTATGAAATTATGTTAAATATCAGATGAGCCTCTGAATGACTCAATCCGGAGAAAGAATTGAATGTCAATAACACGATTATGTGACCCACGTTATGATGTGAATGGCTCCACTCTTATTAATGTAATGGAGCATTTACCTTCTGTTTATTGTAAATAGTGTTGTTCTATTATTGTGGGACAATTATGTCACCTTATGAGAAACCATGGGAAAATCTAAAAGCATTACTGGGTACTACGTTCTATTTATTATTGATAATGGATACTAACACACTGTTATCTGTAAGTCAGTTGTATGGATTTATAACGAACAAGGGGAATTTAAGTGTATTGTGAGATTATGGTATCTGCGTATCTCTGGACTCGTTTAATATGTAATAACATTCTGTTATCTGTGAACTAGAGGTAGTAATTCATGACAAACAAATGGGATGTGACTGCATTATGAAGTTCAATCTGGTAATAGTTGCTATTAGCACTCTGTTGAACGTAACGTAACTATGTTACCTCATGTGAATAATTAGAAGGAACTATGTGCTTTTATATGAATCTATGAGGCCCAGGGCCAGCTTGTGAAATTATGAATATCTGTGAAATTGTGAACTTATGAGGCCAAGGGCCGACTTGTGAATCTATGAACTTATGAGGCAAAAGGCCGACTTGTGAATCTATGAACTTATGAGGCCAAGGGCCGACTTGTGAATCTATGAACTTATGAGCCAAAAGGCCGACTTGTGAATCTATGAACTTATGAGGCCGAGGGCCGACTTGTGAATTTGTGAACTTATGAGGCCGAGGGCCAACTTGTGAATTTGTGAACTTATGAGGCCGAGGACCAACTTGGGAAAATATGAATCTATGAGGCCGAGGGCCAATGTGTGAAACTATGAATTCAAAGGGCCAAGGGCCAAGTTGTGAAATTATGAATCTCAATTATGAATCTATAAAGCCAAAGGCTAATTGTGAATATGTAAACCCACCAGGCCGAGGGCCAGTCTGTGAATTTGTGAACCAACAAGACCGTTCTGACATTAGTACGGAATCAGATTAACTACCTGTCTTTTATATTATATAAACTCTGATTTGCATTATAATTCAAGTTGAACATTGAGTTATTCACGTACTATTATTCACTGAGGTTATCTCACTATGTATTTTGTCTGATTCCGTAGGTCCTGCATTTGGAGGTCAGCCTCAACTTTTAATGCTCGTCTTCCTTGTTAGCCTCTGTGTGTCCAAGCATTTGGGTGAAGCCTACCCGTTTGGTGAAGTTTTGGCTTAGATTCTGATTGTTTATAATATGTTGTAACTTCTAATGTTTTTTTTTATTATACGCCCAAACACGAGCGGGGTTGTATATGTGTATGTAACTATTATTATCTGTCTATTTGTGATCCTGGCATGATAGTGGTCGCTCAATGGATGTAGCTCTTTCCTTGCATGTTATTATATAAAATTTATGCTTCCACTCAGGCCCCATATGTTATATATAACAGGTTAAGTGTCCGTTTTTGAAGTGGTCATGCCCAAACTTCTAGAGGCGGGTTTGAGGCGTGACATTTGATCTACCAAATCCTAATTATGATATTTAAGGTATTTTATTGACATTTTTACCCTTATAAATATTTTTTGAACGGTTAGCAATTTGGTGATATGAATATTTACATTAATTTGTGAATGTTCACATTGACAATGTGAATATTCATATTGATGGTGTGAACATTCACATCACGGAACATTCACACTATAAATATAAATATTATTAGGGATATTTTGGTAACTACGTCACCCATTGGACTTAATGGAACATAAGAAAATAATGTGGACTAAATGGAATATGAGTAGGTGAAAAGGGATTTATGAAAAAGTGCCCCAATCATCAATATTAAACACAAATCCTTCCAAAACCTGGAAACATGTTCACTTTTGCCTAATCCCTTCACTAACACAAAATAATCTCTCTATATATATACTTGTATATATTTATATACATTTATATATGTATATCTAATGAAATTACCACGTATGAGTTTCAAATTAATGGTATAACAAGTTAAAGACACCCATACCTCAAAAATAGAAGCTAAAGATGAGAATCCATGTGAAACTCTGACGAAAATGTGAAATAATCTGTAGATATCTTGAACTAGTCTTGCTCTTCAATTTTCTTGGAGGATCTATGGTGGATTTAAAGCAAAAATTGAAGAAATCAAGTGTTTGGGGTGTTATGGTTTCAAAATGGATGATAAGGAAAGAGAGCAATTGAAAAAAATGAGAAAGGAATGAATTAGACCAATTTTTAAGTGAGCCGGCCTGAACAAATCGCTCAAGCGAACTTTTCTTTGCTCCAGCGACCAACAAAATTTCAAAGAGACTGCTCGAGTGATACTTTCACCACTCGAACGGTAAATGCGAGGTCCCAAAGGTTTTGCCGAGCTAAAGTGAAAATACTGGGAGCATGAAATCTACACTCGAGCGACTACTTCACCGCTCGAGTGGTCTGTCCTGTATAATGGCAAACTACTGAGAGCTAAGAATCTTCGCTTGAGCGACCAAATGACTGATCAAGTGGTCCTCCAAAAACAAATGTCACAGATATGAAATAGGAGGCTGGTTTCAATCAGGTAGGAGAAAAGGGTTTTAACCAACAAGCAAAACCTAAACCGTACCTCGATAAGAAATAGGGGGCTGGTTTTAACCTGGTAGGAGAAAAGGGTTGTAACTAATAAGCAAAACCTAGACCGTACCTCGATACAAAATAGGGGGTTGGTTTTTACCGGGTAGGAGAAAAAGGTTATAACCAAATGATTGAACAGTTGTAACCAAGTGATGCGATAGTGTGACAATTGTAACCATGCATGATAGCTGTAACAAATGGTGCAAGTGATGGTGAATGCAATTAACACAAATGGTGTAATGTGACAAATGCAACATGCAGTGTGATAAATGCACAAAAGTGATGTAATGGATGCTCTAGACATGCACAAAAGCAGTTTGCTGGATGCACAAAAGTGGTTTGGAAATGGCACTAGGGTGACTCTCTCTCTCTCTTTTTGTTTGGGAAAAGGGTGTTAGTCTTTCGAATAACAAATCAAAAGATTTTGGAACTCAATATATGGGTCCATTTTGTTTCAGGAAGCAATGTTTTGTAGAAAACATCTCGGGAAGCGATGTTCTAGAGAAGCACCTCATAGGGAAAAGTATTGGGTTCCCAACTTTGATTTTTTGAGATTGCAATTGAAGTATGTTAGAATCCAAACAAAAATACGCAATTGATTTTTTGATTTTTTGATTTTTTGTTCTTTTTTCTTTTTCTCTCTTTTTTTTTTTTGTATTTTCTATATTTTGAATTTTTTTTAGGATTTGTAAAACTTTGATTAGGTTTTGATCCCTGAAGTTAAAAAGAATTTGTTTTGCACATCATGGCATGAATGACACAGCACTTCAGCATGAAAACATTGCATTTTAGATTTGAAATTGAGAATGGTTGCATTTGAATGGGTTCTAATTTGGATGTTGAGGCTTTAACTAACCAAAACACAAAATACAACTCAATGAAAGAAAAACAAAGAAAAAATGACCTGAACACACCCATTTACACTTGCTGGAATGAAATGGACACAAAACAAAAACCACCGCTGGTCAACCCCCTGGACGATCGCCCGATCAAGCTCGCAGACAACCAGCTGACGGAAGGGTTCTATTACATTGCTGGAGACAACTACAATAAACTTTCCGACAACTGCTTGATAGAGATTTTTTAGGGTGCGGGGGAAAGATAGAAAACCTGACTCAGTTGTGCCCAAGTTCATTACTTTGACTGTTTCTTTTGGCTTTCTTGTAAAAAAATGTTTTAATCAACATGAAGTTAGATTAGCATTCTTGTTCCATTCTCTGTTTTGAAATCATGCAAGCCAAACTGTAAATATTGGAAAATTTTCCTTTTTTGGGTCTAATGAATGGCTTGGTTTTAGAGAAATGGAATAATTTTCAAGAAAATTAGTTAGTTTTGTTAAAAACCATCAAAACCTGTTTTCGCAAATGGTCACTACCCCGGCCAACTTGAAATTAACCCTTCAGATGCACAACCTCAAATCAGATAACACAAACTTGATC
This sequence comes from Camellia sinensis, assembly GCF_055761805.1. Taxonomy (NCBI): domain Eukaryota; kingdom Viridiplantae; phylum Streptophyta; class Magnoliopsida; order Ericales; family Theaceae; genus Camellia; species Camellia sinensis. Next base: position 103,072,621 of record NC_138967.1, on the reverse strand, counting down.
TGTCTTGCAACTAAATTTACTATGAAAAAGAGATAGGACAATCAAACCGAATGAAAATAAACCAATTGAATCATGGATAGAATAGTCGAGTCGAATAAAGGTACATAAATCAAAGATGGATGGGACAAGTGAGTTGAAAATGGTTGGGGTTGAACTTCAGGATGAAGCTACCTACGTATCCAAAAATAGGAATCATAACTTATGTAGTTCATGGGTAAGGCTCACTCGGGTATTAACACTCTCATTTTGCACTCTAACTTTTGCCAAAGCTGCCCTTCTGGGTTTTCAACCTTCCAAGACTTCTTTTTTTTTTTTGTCAATATTTTTTTCCTTTTTTTTCTTCATATTTTCTTTATTTTTATTTTTATTTTTCATGCTCAAACTTTTTCCTGGGTCACCATTTTAGGTTTTCGACCCAGCGAGTCTCTCGAGGATAGTACTTTTCTTAGCTTGTCCATACTGATTGGTTGTGAGAATTCTAATCTATCCAAATCTATGAGAATGACTGCTCCTCCTGACCGAGTAGACTTGATGATGTAGGGACCCGTCCAATTGGGTTTGAATTTTCCCTAAGGTTGTAGATAGGAGCTCGATTGTCTTTCGGCCCTAAGTCTCATTTTCTCAAATTCTGGGATTTGACTTTTTTGTTAAATGCCCTAGCAATCCTGCGCTGGTATCTTATCCTTAGCATTTGCCTATTGTGGGCATAGGGGCACTTTCTAAAAAAAATTCAACTGTCATGATACCTAGGGGTTCTGTTGCAACTATCATTTCACATATAGGGCATACTGCTACTCTATGAGGATTGGACACATCCTAACCTCGATTGGTATATCTACCATTAAAGCTAAGATTGCCAAAGCATCGGCGAACCAGTTATTCTCTTTGACTAGGTGGGTGAATGTTAATTTCTCAAACCTCAAGATCATAATGTCCATAGTCTGGTGGTACACTTAGACATTCTCTTTCTTGACTTTTTAGTCTCCACTGGCTTGAGGAATGACCAAATTGAAATCTTCGATCACATCCAACCACATTGCCCCTCGTTCTAGGGTTGCTTCCAATCTGGCTATACACGCCTCATATTCTGCTTGATTTTTGGACACTTTGAATCAAAGTTTGAAAGCTTAGGCCTCAAGGTTGAGCGGGATCTTATGTTGTACAATCTCATAATCAATTCCAGACATGTGTTCATAGGACCACGCAAAAATATTTTTGAAATATTTTAATAAATGGCGAATCGCTTGCATTTTTCCGAAAACAAGGTGGAACCAATCTGGACCAAATTAGGATCTTTCTCAGTACCCACATTAACTGAAACAATCTCATCCATTAAGGGCTTAACATGCCTATGTTCCTCCCAGCTGATCAAGTTTTTCAAACCCTGAGGAATTTCTTCCTCTTCGTTTTCATTGAAATTTTGAAAATTTTGGTCAATGCAATGAACTAAAGTTGCATAGAAGTAAGCAAAATTTATGGCATTTTCATTCAGAACCTCCGACTCAACGGTTATAACAAACTCAAAAGAAAATGACAAAGAAGACCTAGATAGGACAGAGGTGTCTAGGTTAGCACTCTCGAAATCACCTAACTTCAACTAGCTAGACTAACTCGAGTCTGACTCCAACTCCACAGACTCGATGTAATCAAACTCATACTCAATATCCGATTCAGTACTTGAAATGAAACCTTTCTCGAATTGCCAGTTTAAGTGTGGGCCATCCACCGCATTCAAAATAAAGCTCATGCAATCAACAAATGGTCATTCCTTGATCACAGAAATGGTCTCATATCCTCTAAGTTCTATGGATTCATGCTGGTAGACTTTGTAGGATATTAGACTTTTCTGAAACTATGATGCAACAACTGCCTAGCAAATAGAAAAGACAACAAAAACAAGAAGCCTAATTAGAATTTCTCTGATGCCCCAAATCTACACTAAGGGTTGTAGCCAAGGGAAAGTCACTAATGAGTCTTACGGCCAATAATCAAGTAAGATCCCAGATCGCCGAAGGAGTCAAATTGGCCTCCCTTCTAAGTCCAGCTTTCTTAGATAGCGCGCTACCTTTTTGACAGATCTAAAGAGGTATTGACACAAAGTCTCATAAGCAATGTTGGAAATTATATTGGTCTTGGAATACAAATACATAATAATAGAATGATTACAAATATCCTTAATTACAAAAGCTCGTTCCATCAACATTTCATTCAAAAGAAAATTTAAAGTTTCATATGGACTTTACAAATAAAAAAAAAAAAATCCTAGTTGTCTAGGATAGCCAAAAGTCCTCGAAGGTTTACGATTTGTCATCTTTTGCAGCACGCTCCTCGTTGACACTTGGCACGATACGCCATGAGCTTTAAATGCCTAGTAAATGCACACATACCCCATCTCTCTCTCTCTCTCTCTCTCTTTCTCTCTCTCTCTCTCTCTCTCTCTCTCTCTCTCTCTTTTTCAGTTCAATACACAACAACATAAAAAAAAATTAAAAAAAAATAGAGACGGTAATGCCCCCTCTTTTGCTGCTTTGTTGCAGACCTTACCTCGGATGCCTAGCAACGGTTATATACCATGTAGTGCCAACCATAGGGCCTCAAAAGAGACAGTAATGATAGGCCATGCCCAAATCCCTCCTTACACAGAACTACCTAGGGTCCGAATACAACCGCTCCATTCAAGGGATCCGAAAACACCACTTGCGCAATATTTAACTTACCAGAGGGAACGCATCCCACTAACTAATAACTTCTTCTCATAATAATAATTGGGTGATCGAAACCCCATTAACCACCTGTCACGACCCAAACCCACCCCTATATGTTTAGCGTCATGACCGACCAGTAATCATAGATTACCTACGACCTTCAATGGAATAAACTCTTTAATATAAAGTACGGGGCTTAGTGAAAGTCTACAATAACATGAAAATTATCCATTGAGCTGTGCATATATGAAAAGAAATTTGTATCATAAGTAAGGATTCACTCTTTACGTGCATACATTAGAATAGTACCAAACATCCACATCATATAGTTAAACAAAAATCCCAGATTATACACTTATTCAAAATCATTATCAAGAAAAATGGGGTTTAACTAGCCCGGCTCCACCAGAGCCTAATTGCTCCACTTGGAAGCTCCTCAAAAAAGTTGACCCGGGGTAGACTTGAGGCTTTCTTAATTCTGATGTTCACCTTGCCCACCTACATATATATATATATATATATAAATAGTGAGCTAGAGCTCAGTGAGTAATAACAGAATAAAGAGATTATATAAATGAAACTCAATAATATTGCCAAACCAAATTTCATTTAGGTTCTCATAATTCATTAACTTATCATCAAGATCTTCCAATGTCGTGTTATGTGTTACATCCATGAACTAACAACATTCCGATGATAACGAACCATAATGGTCTAACACTAAGATCTTTGTGTGTCAATCAATCAAAAAGCCATGGTATTGTTTCCCCCAGACAAGGGCCTAGCCATGGTATTGTCTCCCCCAGGCAAGCGCCTAGCCATGGTATTATCTCCCCTAGGAGAGGGCCTAGCCATGTCTCCCCCAGGCAAGGGCCTACATTCAATGGGTGCCACAAAATCATTTCGAAACAAAACTTCATTTATTATGAGAAAATAACGTTTCAATAGGCCATTCTATCAATCATCACGTTTCAACAACTCATTCAATCAATCACATTACGATTTTGAATGCAGTAATCGTTTCGAAAATAAATATAATTTGAACATATCTTTATAAAGTTACTACTCACAGTGGTTTGAGTTGCCACTAAGCCTTGGACGTCCACCTGAACAAAACACATAACAAAGGCACAATTGAAGCACCAATTCATTTTAATTAAATTATTCTCATGTGTTTCAAACTCATTCTATGATTATATGAGCTCAATTAGTGCCTAAGAGCACTTAGAATGACATGAGGATGCAAATATGCACTTAAAAGAGTTAGTCAAAAATTGCTGAAAATAGGGTCTTCGCTCGAGCAAGGGTTCAAAAACAAAGGTGGTCGCTTGAGCACAACTTTCGTCGCTTGAGCAGTCTGCAAACTTGGCAAATGTACTGGTTGCATGAAATTCCAGCTCTACGGTTGCTCGAGCGTAAGACTAAGTAAAAAGGGTCCTCATTCAAGCGCCACTTTGGTCGCTCGAACAACCTGTAAAATTTTATAAAACTTTTGGGAGCTCGATTTTCACACTCAAGCAGCACTCTCTTCGCTCGGGCGGACAGGCCGAATTCTAGAATTTCCAGAACTGTGTTTAAGCTTCAAGGTTGATATTCAAAGCCTCAAAACTTGTATTTTTGGTACAAAACCTTGGAAAAACATTGTATAACATGAAAACACTTCCAATTTGAAACCATTTATTCAAAATCATGTTCCAATTATCCAAATTCAAGCTTATATTATCAAGTTGGAACCATGCATGTTATGGATTAAGTCTTTCTGCTTTCAAAACAATACAAAGTGACCTGAAATGCTTGAATCCATAGATGATCTTCAAGTTCATGCCTCCTAAGCTTCATGCATGTATGAATTTCAAGAAATCTTAACTCAAAAATGAAAGATTAAGCATGCATGTGCATAATTCAACTCAAATTCATCATATTCACAGTAATTCATGCTCAACCTACTCAATTTCAAGAAAATGATCCTATAACTCCATGAACTTAGTTTCTATATGACTTGATTCCAAGAATTTGGGTTGAATTTCATACCTAATGTGTGAATGCAAGTGTTTTATAGCTTGATTCTCCAATTCTCCACAATTCCCTTCAAGTTCCCCTTTCTCTATCTCTAGATGTTGATCTCCCTCTTGTTCTCTCTTAAAATCTCAGCTCAAATGATGTAAATATGAGCCTATAAGGTTAATTAGAGCTATTTATATGGTGTGTCTAGCTTAGCCTAATCAAGTTTGATTAAGGTTAAGTAATTTGGGCTCAATTCTAATTGATTCGATCAGTTTATTCTAATTATTTTGATCTAAATAATTTTCAATTAAAGTTGCCATAAAATTCTAAATATTCTAATTAGTCAATTAAGCTAATCAATTTCAATTTCTGAAACTATCTAAGCTTTCAATTTCTATCTCAAAGTAGTTAATTCGAACAGATATTCCATGTAACAACAGATAGCTATGAAATTAAGCATGCAATCACACAATTAAACACACAATCATGCAAGTAGACTTATTAAAATAGCGTAATATAATAGTTCAGAGGTCGGGGTCGTGAAAGTCTCTCCCCTTTAGAAAGTTTGGTCCTCCAAACTTAGGCTACCTTCAGATGGAAACAAATGCGGATACCGTTGCCGCATCTCTTCCTCCTTCTCCGAAGTGGCCTCCTTCCCACAATGCTCTTTCTACTTGACTTTTACTATAAGGATAGTTTTCTTTCTCAATTGTTGTACTTGTCGATCAATGATTTGCATGGGCCATTCTTCATACATCATATTCTCATCCAAAGCAATTCGGTGGTGATCAATCACATGGAACGGATCTGTAATATAACCACGAAGCATGGACACGTGGAAAACATTATGCACTTGTTCCATTCCCGATGGCAAGGCAATATGGTAAGCAACAGGACCCAACTTCTCAAGAATCTAGAACGGGCCGATATAACGAGGAGTCAATTTTTCTTTTTTGCCAAATCTCATATGCCCCTTCATTGGGGTCACTTTGATGAATGCATGATCTCTCGCTTCATAGTCTAAGTCCCTTCTTCGCTGATTCACATAGCTTTTCTGTCAGCTTTGTGTAGTTTTAAGCCTTTGTTGAATGATTTTGATCTTCTTAGTCATCTCTTACACAAGTTCAGTTCCATAAATAGCCCTATCACCAACCTCTGTCCAACAAACTGGCGATCTACATTTTTGCCAAATAGTGCCTCATATGGTGCCATACCGATGCTAGTGTGGAAACTATGGTTATAAGCAAACTCAACTAATGGAAAATAAGTTTCCCAGCTACCCTAAAATTCCAAAACACACATACAAAGCATGTCTTCTAAGGTGTTAATAGTCCTTTCAGTTTGTCCATCGGTTTACAGATGAAACGCTGTACTAAATCTCAATTCTGTTCCCATTGCATTCTGTAGACTATGCCAAAGTCTATAAACAAATTTAGGATACCTATCTGATACAATAAACACTGGAACCCCATGCAAGCGGATAACAATATAGATAGTAGCAAGTCGGTATGCAGTAAAGAAGTCTTTACAGCAAGGAAATGAGTGGACTTAGTCAATCTATCAACTACAACCCAAATAGAGTCCATACCTCTAGGTGTCCGAGGTAGGCCAATGACGAAGTCTATGGTGATATGCTCCCATTTCCATTCTAGAATAGGGAGAGACTGAAGCAAGCCTGCTGGTTTCTAATGCTCTTCTTTCACTTGTTGACATTGTAAGCATTTAGAGTTGAAGTCGGCAATCTCTCTTTTCATGTTGAGCCACCAATACACTAATTTCAAATCTTGGTACATCTTGGTGTTTCCTGAGTGCATAGCAAACATGGACTTGTGGGCTTCCTCCAAAATTTTCCTTTTCAAATTTGCATCATTTGGAATACACAATCTCCTTTGAAATTTCAACACGGAATCTTCAATTGTGAACCCCAGTTTAGGCTTGGTGTCAAGCTCATCACAAATCTTCTTCAAAAGCTCATCATTCATTTTGTTTTTACTTAATTTCCTCAATAATGGCAGGCTGGGTAGACATCGCGGCTATCAAGCTATCTTGTTCAAAATGCACCACTTCAATTTCGAGATTTTCAAACTCCAGTAATAGCTCTCTTATCTGTGAGCAAATAAGCTAGATTCCCCACATTCTTTCTACTGAGTGCATCTGCCACAGTGTTGGCTTTACCTAGAGAGATTGTGACCTTTGAATCGTCTTGCCTTCTATCGACTATCTTGTATTGCTACAGGTCCTTCTTCAAAGGTGACATCCTTGTCAAGGCTAATTTCTTCCCAGTTGATGACATGTGATAGATCGACAATGTATTTCCGCAACATTGATACATGAAAGACATTGTGTATCCCTGCTAACTGCGAAGGTAAAGCTAGTCGATATGCCACTTTGCCCACCCGTTCCAATATCTCAAAAGGTTTGATATATCATGGTGATAGCTTCCCCTTTCTTTCAAAGCGTACGATCCCATGCCTAGGTTGCACCTTTAGGAACATGTGGTCGCCTACTTCAAACATCAATGGCTATCTCCTCCTATCTGCATAATTCTTTTGCCGGCCTTGAGCAATCTTTAACCATTGTAAGATCAATTTGACCTTCTCAGTGTTCTCTAGAACAAGTTCTGGTCCTATTAGGTTTGCTTCAACTGTTTCAGTCCAACAAATATACATGGATTGAGTTCTATAACTTACATGCAAAAAGATTGCTTAAAGATTTGATCCATACAATTGGGTTATAAATGATTTTGAAGACAAGTTTTGAAAATTATGAGTTCATGGAACTTGAGAGTTTCATTTTGAAATTAAAAGAAGTTTTGATTCAATTGAGTTGAAATTTATCATGGCTCATGTTTATTTTCATGTTTTGATGGAGTTTTGGGCACCAAATTAAGTTTTGAAAGCTTGCACTTTGTAGAATTTTGAACTGCACGCCCAGAACAGCACTTGTGGTTGTGAGCCCCGTATGTGCGGTCATCAACCCAAAACAAAGGCGAGTCTACTGTTTTAATTGCACGTGCATCCAATACGTGCAGCACCATCCGCACATGTGATTGGGAGCTTCCGCACATACGAAAAACAAGGAAATGTGGTTTGATCTTCTATTGACCATTTTGACCTTCCGAACACTATTTTGTACTCTAATTGTCCCACCAGGAAATTAAAAGATTTTAAAAAATCCATTTGAATTTTGAATAAGTAAAGAAAAGTATAAAGTAAATAAATGTTTCTGTTTATCGAATTTGTATGACTGTGTTACGTAGGTCGTTTCCTCGAGGGGACTTCGCAGAATCAAACTCGTTGTGAGTAATAATTTTGTAAAGATATGCTCTAAATATTTATTTTGAAGCATTATGAAATGTTATGTTTTTCTTGAAATTATGTTTTGCTCCAATTGAGTGACTTTCCCATTTGTGAATTTTTGTGACAATCTTCAATGAAATCTCTATGAATGGCATGATAGACTTGAGGTCGTTCTGTTTATATATGATTAGACCTAAGGTCATTCTATATAAATTAGACCAGAGATCATTCTGATATGATTGGACCAGAGGCTATAACTTGGACCTGAGGTCATTCCGCTCATATTAGACCCGAGGTCATTCCGTCAAATTGATATGATTAATGCTATTGGATGATTTGGACGATCTATTTCCGAAAGTTATGTTAACTATGATAAATTGTTTTCAAAATTCAGACTCATTCAATAGCTCCTTTACTTTATTATTACTCATTGGGCTTTGCTCACCCCCTTTCCTTATATGTATGTAGGTGATCAACGTGGAAATCAACCTACAGTCAGCTTGAGTTACCTTTTTGTGACCTTGTGATGTCATGCCTCCGAGAAGAGGCTTTTGTATTTTCTTGTTAAGTTTTTGCTTTTTGTAAAGTTGGTTTTTTGGATGTTGAACTTAATGTATGAAGATTATCTAATGTGTATAATCTATGTATGGGTTCAATGATATGAATGAGAAATGTTTTATCTTTATCATTTATGCACTGCTCAATGGACTTAATTATTTTCTTTTTGCTTCCGCATTAGGCCCCACTATATTAAATATTTTGTATTCTATTTGAGGCCATAGGCAATCATGTGATTTTTGACCGGTTACGATCCAAACCTCTAGGGACAGGTTTGGGTCATTACAGGCCATGTGATGGTGGTTTAGGGATGATTTTTCTTTTATTTGGACACAAATATATATATATATATATAGATTTTGTATTAAAAACTGATTTGATACAAGTGTATATATATAAGTACTTGATTTTGGAGTCAATATATAATTCTAATAAAATGTGAGGACTCAGGCTTAATTTGTGAATTAAAATATCTATTTTAGTATAGAATTCAATTAAATTAGGGTTAGGGAAGGCAATTCCATTTAAGTTTCTTAGCTTCGAATTAAACCACGATCAATTGAACGAAAACAAGCAGTGTTGGAAATTTAGGGTTTTGAGCGATCAATCTATGTGTAGGGAGCTAATTAGTTAGTATTAGAGTATTAGAAGTGATTCCTAAGTTATCCAGATTGATTAGGGCATGCACAGTTCCAATCGGGATGCATTTTTTTGATTTTGGGGTTAAAATTGCAAGCAAATGAGGAATCAAGGGTTTTCATTGAAATAACCCAAAAGTAAGGGCCTTAAAGGAATTTACAAAAGTTAGGGGTCTCACAAGGGGTGTCACCAGGATTTAAGTAGGGCAATGGAGTGTTGTTGGGGTAGGTGTGTCGTCAAGAGTTTGTTAAAAGGAAAGCATGGTATCTAGAGAAACGTGGTGTGGGGTTGAGTGATGGGAGGAATGATGGCGGCAAGGGCTAGGGAGTGAGAAAAGAGTGGCGAGATGCTAAAAGAATGAGGTGGTAATAAAAACCCTCATAACAATTGCTAGTGGCAAAATCCCCATGGCACCAATCTTTCAATAGTTAGGTTCTTGTTATAATTTTTATTTTTTATTTTAATTTTGTTGGTCTGTTTTAATTTGATTTTGTTTATGATTTTCATGATAATGGATGGTTTGATGTGAATGGAGTGTGATTGTTGCAGAGATAGAGGTTGTTTGCTGCAAAGAGAAAGGATGATGGCAATGAAATTGGCTAAGTAAAATACCTAATTTATCCCTTAAAATGGCCACATGACTTCTGCATGCCATTTTTCTATTAAAAACTTTAACATAAGTCATTGATTGGAACAAATTGACACACAATTCAAAATTCAAAGACAAAATCAAGTCCATTTAGAATTATAGAAACCAAAATAACACATGAAGCAAAATATAGGAACTACCGACGTAATTAGTCTTAAAATTTTTGATTATTTCTAATTAATTAATATTTTCTGTTGTAGATATTCTAAAAATATTTCCTTAGTAGAGCTAAGTCTATGCAAGGTAGATTTACCTCACATTGGATGAGAGAAAGTGATAGAGAGTGTTTGGCCATATACTTTCTACAAGTCATGGACAAACAGGCAAAGGCAAAAGGTACTGGTAGACGTGAGTTGGCACGTGCTCAGAATGACATGGAATTCAATCAGGATCTGAAAAATGACACCACAATTAGTACCCACTGCTTTGTTATGGTGCACAATGGATTCAGTCAAATTCCAATATTTAGGCATTCAATTTCACGATTTTGCCATTTTTGAAAATAATTGATTAGTTAATTGTTTAGTGTAGATGAATCCGTTTCAGGTTTGGTTTTTTTCCAGAATATGAAATTTTATTCCAGTTTCCAAGTTGGAGTTTAGTTCAAATCTTTCTATTTTTTTGTAATTTTCATATCCTTTTTTATTTAGCCTTAATTAGCAAGCATTATCTTTTATAGCTTATTTCCAATTGTAATTAAGGCTTGTTCTTCTATAAATAACGGTTGTGAGCCTTAGGAAAAAGGAACTTTTTTCGTAGAGAATTAATACATTTTCTACATAAAGTATCTCTTTATCAAATTCGTGATTAATCTTTGTGTTTGATTTTCATTTCATTAATCTACCCTGCATAAGAAAGGTAAGCACCTTGCTTCTAGAGGTGTAACTCGGGTGAGTTTCAGCGGGTTGAGAGGTTGTCCATGCCTAGGAAAAGTTTTGTTGAGAGTTGTCCAACCCTCCCAAGTTGAACTTACAACCTAAGATTGTCTACCCAAGCCCAACTCGTGCTAGGCCTAAATTGCCTAAGTTGCTCAAATTGACGAAATTGCACGTAAATGTGAATTTTTATTTAAGGTTGATTAATTTGCTAAATTTAAACTCTATTAACATTTTATTGGTAAAATCACTAACATTAACATCAAATATATATATAATAAAGTGAGGGTGATGGAGAGGAGAAAGATAAGCATTGAAGAACCGATACACTCTTACAGTAATCTTTGCAATTTCTAAGAAAATAAAAATATTATTTTTGGGTTGTGTTACTTGTGTATGTAATACATATAGTGAAGATGATTTAACGATCTAAATTATTTTAACATCATCTAATGACTAATTATTTATGTGTACTTAATACTTTTAGGATAAATTACACTATTAGTCTATGCAATTTAAACAAAGTGTCACTTTAGTCCCCGTAGTTTCAATTTGAACAATTTGGTCCTTATACTTTCAATTTTGTTGTAATGTGACCCCTTCGTCATTTGTGACAAAGTGAAATTGAAAACAAACTATAGAAATCACCAATGTGAATTTATTACTACATTGGTGGTCAACATATATATATATATATATATATATATTTGAATTCTACTTTGTCCCTCTAATTTGGAGGTGAATTTTTTTTCTATTCACATGTTAATAAAACATGATGTAGGAATCACATTAAAATTGAAAGTATAGGACCAAATTATTCAAATTAAAACTACAATGACCAAAGTGAAATTTTACTCAAACTAGAAGGACCAATGGTGTAATTTACCAACATATATATATATATATATATATTTTGGGTTTCGAGTTACTCAGGTTGCTTGATGTCTCTACCCAAGTCCATCCAAATTTAATTGAGATTTCTAAATTTTTACCCAAGCCAGCACCAGATTCAAAATATATTGCCCAAGCCCTAAAAAACATGCAGGCTGGGCTCGAGTTTCTCAAATTGAGCCTACTGATGTTGCACTCCTACTTGTTTCCCTTGGGCCTGCAAAATAAACAAGGTTGTTAGAGGCTTCCCAACATGGGTGTTGGTCGGGTGAGTGCTCCATAGTCAAGTTAATATTTGTGGTGTATCTGGTACACTACCTTTCTCTTCTATTTATAATGTGGTAGACCCCTCTTTGGATGACATTTGACTACTATAACATCGCCTGAGGGGTACCCGCGTGCGTTAAAGAGTTCAGACCCTCGGTCTCTTGGATCTAGCCTCACAAGTGCAATGTGAAATGTAGATGAGAGTCCAAATTTGTCAACTTTTAGAAAATCCATTTTATTATAAAAAACATTTGCTAGAAATAGACTGCGTTATTAGATCTTAGAGTCACCATCTAATATTTTGGGAGAATTAAGAAACTCGTGACTCATGCCAAGGCCACTATTCGTCGTTACCAAGGATGCTTGGCTCTGAACCTTAGCTATGAAGGGGAAAGGTCATTAATTGAGTACCCCCGCTGACCTGAACCAAAGATCGGCCTTTACTAAACTATGATATGATTTTTATTAACTTCATATGTTCATATTTTAATTATTAATAATAAATCCTAAAGTTTAATATGTGAAACGAACAAATATAGAATATGTCGTTCAATTTGGAACAATTTGATTTCATTATTTTGAAAATGTTTTGAATAGTTCAATCATGAAAATCAATTTTATTCCAAATTAAATAACACAACCTTCACCCACCGCCATGCATAGAGTTATATCAAATAAGAAACTAGCCACATGATGTTAACATAGCAGAAAAACACATACATGCGGGATGCTAAAACCCAAAAACTTATATATTTACCAACGCCTCACAAATAATTACAAAACAAAGTTAGTAAACAAATGCATGATCTCATATATAAGATCCTAATGCAATTCACTCATAAAATGCAATTAAAGATCCAGCTTCTAATATATGACATGCGAATCATCTCAAGATATGAGGTAGCACACAAAATCATATAATAATCAATTAAACTAACAGATGCAAATTTAGCCTAATCATAAGGCATTAAACATGGATGCAAAGCATGGATATGATGACAAAACAATATATAATGCATACTTACATATAAGGAAGGCAACTAAAAGAACGGAACAGAAAGAAGCAAGCAAGGAATTAGTACACAACTTGAATATTACAGATCCGAATAAGGGAGAAGAGGAATTTAAAATATATATATATATATATTACAACAAAATATATCCTCACAAATCTCTCGAAATACAACAAAATAAATAAATAAATTTGTACGCCTTGGGGATCGCCAGAAACCATTCTTCTCGATGCCAGAAAGCATGCTTTGTTTTGCCCTAGAAGAAGTTGGCTGGTCGGCCCAAAAGTTGGCTAGCCGGCCAATTAATTCTGGGAAAAAAACTTTTTTTTCCTTTTCAATACCAAAGAAATAACAAACAAGGGATATATGGGTGAGTCAACTAACCACTTCCAGTTAGATTATAACAGTTTATAATACGAAATCAAATCAAGAAAATTAATATAAGAAAGAAAGTTCAAGAAAATGAAAGTGTGCGAAGTTCACCTTCAAAAAAAATGATGAACTCATTGATTTCCAAACTTCCTTTTGATCACTCTCAAGTTTAGGAAATGTTTTCTCAATCCTCAATTTGAAAATCTGAAATTATTGTTAGAATGGTGTTTTTGGGGTGTTTAACTATGATAACCCTATCCCGTATTATACTATAATTTCTTAATTAGACATGTGGTTATGTGTTTGATGTGAAATTGTATGTTTAATTATGTAATGCATATAGTTTTGGATCTATATCTGTTGTTTGTAGGAAAACCTGTTGTGATTTCAACTTTGAACTGAAAATTGAAAGCCTTAGAGGTGTTAGAAACCAAAATTGATTAATTATTTGTACTTAGTTTAATTTTTAGAGCCTAATGAGAAGTTTGATAAAAATTTAATTTAGAATAGATTAATAAGATTTAAATCAATTAAACTAAATTTCAGATTGATTAACTTAAGTTTTGCTTGATTAAGCCTAATCAATAATTAATCTAATCTAAGTAAAGTTAATTAAGGAGCCTTATATATATATATATATTGACTTGGTGAAGAGCCTTAGGAGCTCAACCAAAATGTGTTGGAGCTAAACAAAGAGAGAAAGGAAGAGAGTTCAAGAGAGGAATAGAAGAAAAACTAGGGAACTTGGAAGAGAAATAGAGGAATTGAAGTAGAACTCAAGAAATTGAGTTAAGGTATGTGAAATTCAGCTAAAACTCATGGAATTAAACCATTATTTGTTTAAATTCAAGGATTAAAATGAAGATTAAGCACCTAATTGAGCTAGGGTTTTGAGTTGTAAGTTTAATTGAGCTTAATTCATGAAATTGAACCTTAATCCTTTGAATTTTCTTGATTTGAGTTCAATGTTGAGAATTATACATGAAATGAGCTCTAGGGTTTACATGCAAAAGAGTTATGAGTGAAATCTAACCATGCAAGAACTGAATTTACATGAACATAAAGCTTAAATGTTGAAATCTTTGAATTCATGGAAGCTTGGACTTTGAATTTTAATTTAAAACAAGTTTGATTCAATTGAGCTTGAATTACACTTTAATTATATTAGTATATCATGTTTTCGAGGTAGTTTCGCATAAATTTGGAATTGAAAATGAGTTTGGAAACATGAACTTTAAACCAATTTCAAATTGCACAAATCCACCCAGAACCGCACGTGCAGCTGTGAGCCTTGCACGTGCCGAACACAAGGCAGAACAGAGGCTTGCACACTATTTTAATTGCACGTGCGGCCAGGGACTTCTGCACATTCTATTGACTTTTGTTAAATTTTCAACCTTCTAAACATGTTTTCGACCATATTGAGAAATAACATGATTAATTAAAAAGACAAGAGCCCGAAATTGAACATATTGTTATCAAATTTGTATGTGTGATGTGTTACGTAGGTTGCTTGCAAGGAGAATCATCGCAAGGTCTAAATCACTGTGAGTAATAAGTTTGTAAAGATATGTTCTTAATTATTATTTTGGAACATGATGAAGGCATATATATATATATATATATATTTGAAATTGTATTATGTTATAATATGAATCACCTTCGATAAATGCTTTACAAATGTTATAGAATGCTTTATTACGAATGTTATAGAATGGTTTACGAATGTTACTAAATGAATGATATGTGGACCCCATTTTGTAATATGATTGGGCTCGAGGCCATTCTATAATATCTTGGGCCCGAGGCCGTTTTGTAATATGATTAGGCTTGAGGTCGTTCTATAATATGATTGGGCCCAAGGCCATTTTGTAATATGTTGGGCTTGAGGCCATTTTGTAATATGATCGAGATTGAGGTTGTTCTATAATATCAATGGGCCTGAGGCTATTTTGTAATATGTTGGGCCTGAGGCCGTTCTGTAATATGTTAGGCCCAAGGCCATTTTGTAAGATTATTGGGCCCAAGGCCATTTTTTTAATATGATTGGGCTCGAGGCCGTTCTGTAATATGTTGGGCCCGAGGCCGTTTTGTAATATGTTGGGCCCTAGGTCATTTTGTAATATGATTTAGCCTGTGGCCATTTTGTAATATGATTAGGCCAGAGGCCATTCTGTAATATGTTGGGCTCGAGGCCGTTTTATAATATGATTGGGCCTGAGGCCATTCTGTAATATGTTGGGCCTTAGGCCATTTTGTAATATGATTGGGCCCGAGGCCGTTTTATAATATGATTGGGCTCGAGGCCGTTCTGTAATATGTTTGGCCGAGGTCATTTTGTAATATGATTGGGCCCAAGGCCGTTTTGTAATATGATTGGCCCCGAGGTCGTTTTGTAATATGATTGAGTCTAAAGCTGTTTTGTAATATGTTAGGCCCAAGTTTGTTCTGTAATATGCTGGGCCCGAGGCCGTTTTGTGATGTGATTAGGTCGGGGCTGTTTTGCATATTGGACCCAAGGTCATTTTGTATGTTTGGGCCCTATGCCATCTTGTATAATTGGACCCGTGGTTGTTCTGTATCATGTTGGACCCAAGACCGATTGTCAAATTTGAATATGAAGAAAACTATTGATCGTTTTTACTTTCGAAAACTTATTGTTTTATGTTAAACACTTTCTTTGGTTCAATCTCATTTATTAACCCTTTGCATTATTATTACTCATTGAGCTTCGCTCACTCTCTATTTTATATGTATGTAGGTGATCAGTAGGAAGATCAGCCTTAGAGTTAGCCAAGCATCCAAGATAGAGTTTTTGTCTTTTTGGTGTTATATTTTATGTTAAGTCTTCTGTTTGGATTTTGTTAAATGGGTTTGTGAATATGTAAACTTAATGTTGATGACTACTATGCATATATAAGTTATGTTTGGAAATCATGATATGTATATGAGAGTTTATCCTGATCATTTTAGCACTGCTCAATGGACGTTATTTATACTATTTGCTTCCGCTTACGGCCCCATTATTAAAAACATTTGTTTTCTGTATGAGGCCATAGGTAATTGTGTGATTACTGGCAGATTATGAACCAAACTTTTAAGGGCTTGTTTGGCTCATGACAGAGTGGTATCAGAACATGAGTTAATAACTCACACACTGGTTCATTTGAGCAACAAGGAGTCTAGAAAAAAGTTAGAAACATTTGCATTTGTATTACAAGTGTATGAGTTAAGATATGAATCAATGATCTTTATGTGAACATGAGAATGAAATATGTAAATACAAGTGTGCTTTCCTAAGCTTTTGATTGAATATTAAGTATATAAGAATACATGGGTAAGTATGATTGTTGTTTGAGCATTAACATGGAAATTTTGTAAGCATGTGTATGTTTCTAATCATACCATGAGAAGTAACCTATATGAGAACCTATGTGAGTATGTGATATGAGTATGATAAAAAAAGGGTTATGTGAATTAATGTGTAATTTTGTTTTTGATATTGAATGTGTGACTTATGTGAACATGAACAAATGAACATGAAAGTTATATGATTTACGTGAACCTACATGTGCAACTCTATTGTTGATGTATGTTTATATATATAGCAAAATGGTGAAAACATGGGCAGACGAATTGGAGGAGTCTACATCCTCTTGACTTGATAAGCTGGAAAGAATAGTAGAAGAAATAGCAGAGGCATTAAGACAGCAAAAGGCGTTAGACCCTGCACTGATATCTGGGGCCAACATGAACCGATTTCCTAAATGGAAAAGAAAGAGACAAAGCTCTGATGTGAACAAAAAATCATGAAGAATAAGAAATGGAAATCAAAAAGTGGGAAAAAGCACCGAGGGATTTGTTATTGACTTTTCAAGGCATGTTCTAGACGTGCAAAATGGGTCATAAGGTAAGG
Organism: Camellia sinensis; assembly: GCF_055761805.1. Lineage (NCBI taxonomy): Eukaryota > Viridiplantae > Streptophyta > Magnoliopsida > Ericales > Theaceae > Camellia > Camellia sinensis. The sequence continues at coordinate 103,055,433 of NC_138967.1, read as the reverse complement.
AATTGTCCCCAAATTGAACAAAATGTGAATAGTACCAATGGCAAGACCTATTACGACAAGTGGAATTGCCAGCCAATGCAGAGTAATGGCACTCGTCCTAGAAAACACTCAGAATACTAGGACTGTTGTCCCATGCAAATTTACTATTCATGAACGAATGCCTCTATGTTAATTGATTTGGAACTCTCATATATATACACCTTTTCTTAGAATGTTAATTGATTTTGGATATCTATATATCTATACCTTCATTTGGGATGATTGTTATAGTACTTATTCCCACTAACTAGACCATTAGGGATATATCTCGAAAACTATGTGACTAGATTGGGCAACCCATATAATGAACTCTATGTTATGTGTGATTATGTACCTTGCTTGTTTAACGTTGACTGGATTATTTGACTGGATTCTTAGAATCACGAATTTGTGATTATATAACCTACTTGGAATTTTCGCATAACAAATTCTATGTTATGTACTACCTAGGAACTTTATGTTATGAACAACTATATATATTTGTATCTACACGTGAACATATTTGAAGAAAAGTATATTGTGTAGGACATAAGACATTTTGATATGAATCATTATGATGTATGATCTTGAGAATAGATGAACATAGAACGATTGTGAGACTTTGGATGAAATCTCTAGGCGAATTGATTGTAACCCTCAGAATCAAATGTACCTTGTTTGAGAATGTTGGGATCAAACTTTTATTTGATTTAGTCTGATAGAACCTTTATCTTGTTTGATTTGATGAGAACCTTTATCTAGTTTAATTTCGTTACGGAAGAATTACGAATTGTTTACTAACAAATGATCGGGTTATATTATGATAAGAATTGCATACAGATTGCCAACAACAGACATGAACACAATTTCGAACCAACCTTCAATTATGGGGAATATACGTGTGACGCCCCAAATTTTGATAATATAATACAACGATGCACTGGGGTTTAACTAGAGGGTACAAATCATTTTTAAGCACAAAATGAAAATAATTACACTAAAATAAAATATGAATAATAGTTACAGATAAAATTCTTCAAGTCTTTAAATACATATCGGTTCCTTGATACAAAAAGATTATCCAAAATACAGGAAATATACAATCTAATTTCTAAGGCAGCCACAGTTCCACAAAGCTTTTAGGGATTCTGTTCTGGTGTAAAACTCGCCTTCACCTACCATAAAACGCCATGAGCTTGGAATGCCCAGTAAACACACACACACCTCGACCCTTTTCCCATTCCAAATACACAAGAACATAACGTCATCATCATAACATACAGCGAAAGCAATAATTAAGCAGAGCGTATAATTAAATTTCAGTTCTCATGAATAATAGTCAATTTTAGTTAGTTCTAGGCAACTCCCCGCGGAATGTCGTTCCTACCTAACCACTAACACTGGTCACGGGCAATTCGAACTCCCCCTTGGTTAATACAATACCAATGCGTCGCTTTACCGCATGACCACCAGTGCGTCACTTACCACACAATTACCAATGATGCCCACGCACCTAGGTTACATACCCAAGTGGTGATATCACAGTCTACCCCAAGGAAACGGGCTTCCAGGGATACTCTCCCTGTGTGAGACCCTCACTGCCACCCTTATGCCTCCCATTTCCGTTAAGCAGCTAGAATACCTCCCGTGCCATGTTAGGGTTCGGAAACACACTTGCGCAAGACTTCACAAAAATGGAATACATTCCATTATATCATACTCTTGAATCCATCGTTCATTATGATCGCAACCCATTACCATCCCATTTGATTTCCCCTTTATTAAGTGCATTATGTTCTCAGTTATAGCAAAGCATGGTCAATATAATTACGAATCCAAACTAAACAAAAAGTAATTTATTCATGGTAAAGAAAATTTACAATTTATCATAGATTACATATCGAGACTAAAACATTCAAGAAACATAGAATATAAGAGTTGCAAACCAAATAAGAGCATATTAACACAAATTTCCAGATTTCTAGATTTGAACCAGTTCAAAAATAACTATGAAAAAAATAGTTTTATTGGCCCCAAAGACCTAGCCTCATGTGAGTTTGTAGATAAATAAGTCTAGTTTCAAACTCAATTTACGAAAGTAGGATAGGTATTTTATATTTTAAGATAATTCAGAATTACCAAGATCTGTCCAGATTCGTTGATCGTTGCGCAAATCGGTTTTTCTCTCAAACCCCTCACTCTCTTGAGTTCAAACAAATTTTAGTTAAAATATAACACCAAGATTAAGATTTTGAAATAAAATTGGGCTCAAGATTATTTTTCTGGAATTTTTTAAAAATAGATAAAGTTGAATGTTTTTCTGGTTCTGTGAGTAACAAACTTAGAAAAATTGTTTAGGTTATAAAAACACATCCTTAGGACCTACAAAAATTACCACATACTCTAGACATACCAAATATTGTACCATGAAAACAGATTTTGAGTTTATGGAGTTTTGATAGGAAAATAAATTCAAGAGAGGAAAAAGATTTGCTGTTGGAAAATTAAGAAAGAAAGAGAAGCACACAATTTCTTGATTAATACACCTTTATACAAGAGTGTAGGCCTAGACTACAACAAATATATACAAATAGCATGTATTAGGAGGGGAAAAATAAGTGGTAAGAGAACTTGAGAGAAGAGATGTTGTATGTTTACCTTTGTTGTACAAGACTAACACAATTCTTCCTTTTTTTCTCATCTTCTCTCTCACTCTCTCCCTCTCTCTTTTTTTTCCAAGATCACTCTCTCTCACTCCTCTAGTGAATGGCTGAAAATGTATATAATGAGGGGGGAGAAGTGTGCATATATATATAGAGAGAGAGAGAGAGAAAAAAAAGATTGGGAAGGTTTCTTAGGGACCAAGTTTTATAAGTGCAAATTGTCAAAGTTGCCATTATGGCCCTTTTCATCCATCACATGGTCAATAACTTGGGCTCCAAGACATATATATATATATATATATATAAGATATTTTTATTTATAAACATAATATAATAGCCACAAGTACATTAATTAATAAAATATTACAATTAAGGGTTGGAATGAAATAAAATAAAAGTATATAGGGACCAAGTCTAAATTTATGAAACCTTGATGTATGTTATTAATATACTAACATTAGAAAATAGTTAAAATAATAAATTCGGGTCCCGTTAAATTAAAGCGCAAACAAATGCGAGAAACCGAGCAAAAACGGCATTACCGGGAATTAAAATTTTAGAGTGATTAATATATAATGATAGGGTTTAATAACTAATAATATGGTTTTAAAGGTGATTATTAATCTACGGGATCGATTAGGGTTTACTCGAATTAATCCGCGATGCTTCCCGATTCTAGGGCTTAAAATGCAATTAAGCGAAAATTCAAGGGCTTTATTGAAATAAATTCAAGGTTAGGGATTTAATGGTAATTACAAAAATTAGGGTCTCTACAATACGTGGTATAGATGAATTAGAATTTGCAGGGCTAATAATTGATTGGTTTACCAAATGGCTACTTCTGTGTTACTGTGTTTTAATCCGATGCTATAAGAATCGTTAATCATGAATTATTTTGATTATGAACACTATTTGGGAAAAACCTTGACTATCTGGAAGTATATGAATTTTGTACATTTTGTAAGTAACTAACTCAGTACTAGCATACCTTATAATTGATACTATGGGTGTAATAACCCGATCCTCTCATATGTTTTAATTTCTTCATTATATGTGTGATTATATGCTTGATGGGAAATTACATGTTTAAATGTGTGAAATATATATGAAATTGTATTTGTCGGTTATAAGAAAATTTGTTGAAATTGTGATCTTTGGACTGAAAATTGAAAGTCTTAGAGGTGCAATAAACCGAAATCGACTTTATAGTTATAATTAGCATGATTTTTAGGACATAATATGAAGTTTTGTAAAAATTTGATTCACAACGTATTAATTAGATTTATTTGGTGAAACCCTTAATTAAGCTTAAATTAGACTCAATAAGCTTAAGAGCTATAGGATATATACTTGAGCCTCGTGTAGAGAACTTAGACTTAGACAAAAAAAAAAAAAAAAAAAAAAAAAAACTCGTGGAAAGACTTAGAAGAGAGAAGAAGAGAAAAGGAAAAGAAGAAGAAGAACTTCAACCATAAGCTTGGAGATTGGAAAAAATTGAAAGAGTAACTCAAATATTGGTTCAAGGTAAGTGTTAATCAACTCAAATACTTGAAATATCTCTTCAATTGCTTGGAATTAGGACCTAAGATGAAGCTTTTGCACTTATAAAAGTTAGGGTTTTGGGTAATGATCTTGATTGAAAAAATCTCATGCAAATGATCATGCAATTCTTTGGTTTGGTTAATAAAGGGTTGATCCTTGTATTTTGAGTTTGTCTTCAGTTGGATTGTGAGAGATTGTACCTAATCTTGAGCCCTTGCATGTTTTGAACTGTAACGCCTTACTATTTCATACATAAATCCATTGCAACCAATATAACAATTTACTCCATGAAACCTTGTACCCAACTCCAAGTTCAACAACAAAATGACAATTACAAAAGAAGGACCCCATGGGTGTACAAGACAACAACAAAATAAATCTAACAGTCCTAGTACAAAACTATAAGTCTTGACATCAAAATATTCTCAATAGTCAATCCCAACACCGCTTACTTCAAGTCACCACTGTAGTTATACAATATTATTTCCTGAAAAATAAATTGGAGGTGAGCTATATGCCCAGTAAGAATACATTTACCCAAGTATTTAATCATTCGAATAAATTTATGGCATCCTTGAGACAAAACATAATAAGGAGTTATGAACGCATGTAATCTTCACCAATTATGTAAATACATAACGATTAAGCATGGACAATTACATTTCGCACCTTTACAACACACATTTAAATAGTCACATCAATGGAAAACAAACCATGAGTCCCATGTAAGAGTCCAACACAAGTTGCTTTAGTTTCAAAAAAATAACCCGACATTTGCCGGCTTTTATATGGCGAGAAGTGGGCTGCTCAAGAAAACCATCCATTTTTCCACTTTTGCCAACTATTATATGGCGGGACTGTGTGGACACCCTAAAACATCCTTCCCATATTTGTCCAGCGATAAGCCTAGACAGGGCATTTGGGCACCTTTTTAACTTCCCCGTGTGCGGGTACCAACACAACACCACATTTTCCAAAACCGACTCTTACAATTAAGCATTCTATCATATTTTAATTCCATCAACAAGCATCCATCATCATAATAGATGAAACATCACATAATATTCAAAGAATAATAACATTCAAGTCACAATTCCTTTACCATATCCACATTCACATCTTTCATCTCTTTGTTATTCACAATATTCCATGAATCAAAGGAAATTCCATTCAATTTAGTGTTTCCTACTCAAATTGAGAATTTAGGGTTTTACCAAATTTGGGGATTTTTCTCCTTCATCATAGATATAGGTTTTAATAACATTTATATACATATTTTGTAAAAAGGATTTAAAAAATTTCATGCAATATCAAGTAAAATGGTTTATTCATGTGAATATGGTTTTAATCCAACAAGATCTTGAAATTAGCTCATAAGTCACAAAAATACCATGAAATTTCTCCAAAACAAAGAAATACTAGGGTAAAAGTGTCACGACCCCAAACCGCCCCTAGTAGTTTGGTGCCGTGATGGCCAGTAATCCGTAATTACCGAAGGCCAACTTACAAAATTCACACACAATCAGAGTATTTATATAGGGGGCTCACAAATGCGGAAGCAATAATTCAAGATACAAGTGGTCCATAAGAGCAGTGCATAAGTCACATGAAATGGCATACATCTTTACATAGCTTTACAACTTGAATACATAAAGAAATGAAGTACAAAATACATATCACATCTTAACAAAAGGGCTTCTCAGCCGACATGTTCAAATACAAAAGCTTCAAGATTGCCGACGTCCTCACTGCCGACATAACATGCATACAAAACACACATCTCGGCGTAGCCGACTTCTAACTTGTTACCTACATATATACATAGGGAGGGTGAGCTTGGATACTCAGTGAATGATATAAGTAATAAAGGGGTAAATGAATGATTCCCGAGGTTCTTGTCAAAACAATACATATGTCATAACTTGTGCAAAACAAAGCATGGGATGAATCAAGTTCATTAATCAAATCTTGGTCTTTCAAATCTTGCTTGGGATGTTAATAACATCTACATAATACTTGTGATGACATTCCGGACAAAACAAGGGAATAATCGACCAGGAATCGATTAGACAAATCCACCCGTTCATAGACCGTCGGTGGGGCCATCCGTTCATAGACCGTCGATGACAGAGATCTCTCAAACATGGTGCTACATGGGCTTCGAGTCCCCTAGCATGGGAGGACTTACCAAGAATGTCATCCAAAACAAAGCTAATTACTTGATACAGAAAATAGAGATAATCATTCATGCTTGATCAAATACTTTTCTAAAACGAAGCAAGGCTTTGTCAAAACTTTATAACATAACTTTATTAAAAATACCACTCACTTAGTTCTTGGGATGTCGGGATCAAGGCAAAGGTCCAAGTCCTACAAACACGTGGCAAAGTCTATTGAACGCACTCTTAAAACAAGCTTCACATGAATGCAAATGATCTAGGGAAAACATGCTGAAAACATCTAGGGAAAACATGCTGGAAATCATCTAGGGAAAACATGCTGAAAATCATCTAGGGAAAACATACTGAAAACATCTAGGGAAAACATGCTGGAAATCATCTAGGGAAAACATGCTGAAAATCATCTAGGGAAAACATGCTGGAAATCATCTAGGGAAAACATGCTGAAAATCATCTAGGGAAAACATGCTGAAAACATCTAGGGAAAACATGCTGGGTACCAACCAGGTCCTGGAATGGATGCACAGAGATGATCTAGGCTAAAACGACCTAGCTAGGTGAACTCAGGAGGTCTTGGCCGAGGTCCCACACCTCTTGGCCGAGGTGTGGTTACCTAGGCTTCAGTATGTAGCTGTCTGCCGAGGTGTTACAAGGTGCCGGCATGGGTGTACCATGGTCAACCTAGGTGTGCAGTGGTTAGCCTAGGTGTGCATGCAAGATAAACAAACGTGCAAGTGATCATGCAAGGTAGACCAAGGTGTGTGATCTAGGCAAGAGTGGTCTCGGTGATCACACCTAGGGAAATGAAGCTTGGAAATCTGGGTTTCCTCCTTGAAGAACATGAAGAACATGAGCATGAAGAACATGAAGAACATGAATGCTAAAATCATAACTTGTTATTACAAGATCTGGGATTTCATGACATGAGTTCGAAAACATGGACCTGGGTACCCATACTTGAAAATCATGTGGAAACAAACACAAAAACATGGATCTTGGCATGAGCTTTCGGATCAAAACATGACTTTTCTTGAAGAACACATGGAAACCATTTTCTCTTTCTAAAACCGAACTTCAAAGCAATGCATGGCTTACAAATCATATTCAATCATGCAATGCAATATCATAAACATATAGAACAACAAGAGCGGATCAAGAATCTAACCTTAGAACACGGATCGAACGGTTCGATCTCAAAGAATCAAGCTTGGAAATCCACTCTCTCTCAAGAACTCTTCTCCCTCTTCTAGAGCTTCTCTCTCTACTCTTCAAAACAAGATACAACAAATGAGGGGTTTCTCTCTCTGTCGGCTAACTTAACTCTCAGCTCGGACACGTGGCAATGGTTGGTTGGTTCTCTTCAAAAAGGTGATAGATTGACAAGACAAGGCCCTGACAAGGCGTATCTAGCAAGCTACTCGGAATGGCACTCCGGCAAGGGGTGACATCGGCTAACCACAAGACTTCGGCAACTAGGGTGACAATGACCTCGGCTAGGAAGGACAACACTTGACTAAGCTGTGCCACACCTCGGCCTAGATATGCCACACCTCGGTCTAGGTCATTCCAGTCCCAGAACAAGGTCACTAGGTGCAAGGATTAAGGATCTCGGACGCCTAGGTGATAACATCTCGGCCAATATGCCTAGGTGACGGTGGAGGTCAACCAAAGGGGTTCCAAGATGGTCCAAGGTGTAAGAGGTTCAAAAGTGTGACCTAGGCTTAACATGACCTAGGCTTGGCATGACCTAGGCTTGGCATGACCTAGGCTTAACATGACCTAGGCTTGGCATGACCTAGGCTTGGCGTGACCTAGGCTTGGCGTGACCTAGGCTTGGCATGACCTAGGCTTAACATGACCTAGGCTTGGCATGACCTAGGCTTAACATGACCTAGACTTAACATGACCTAGGCTTGGCATGACCTAGGCTTAACATGACCTAGGCTTGACATGACCTAGGCTTAACATGACCTAGGCTTGGCATGACCTAGGCTTAACGTGACCTAGGCTTGGCATGACCTAGGCTTAACATGACCTAGGCTTAACATGACCTAGGCTTAACATGACCTAGGCTTGGCATGACCTAGGCTTAACATGACCTAGGCTTAACATGACCTAGGCTTGGCATGACCTAGGCTTAACATGACCTAGGCTTGACATGACCTAGGCTTGGCATGACCTAGGCTTAACATGACCTAGGCTTAACATGACCTAGGCTTGACATAGCAAGGAAGGAACAAAGCATGCATACAACACTTAGGGAAAACATGATAGCATCAAGACAAGACAAGAACCTTTACCTAGGCAAAACAAGTCCAAGTCTACAAATGCAAGCTTAACAAGACAAAATCATGCAAATGTACATGAACATGACTAAGACATGAATGTGGGTTATTACAGTCTACCCTCCTTAAAGAAGTTTGGTCCCCAAACTTAACTTACCTTGTCCCCAAAATAATTCCGAAAGTCGGATGCTCATCTCTTCTTATCATCTCTAGCCTTTACCTTGGGACAATCCTTAATATGATGACCCATCTCACCGCATTCAAAACATGCTCCAGATGTCCGATGAAAAACTCCAAAATGTTGCCTCCCGCAACTTGTACATGTCGGCCTGGTGCCACCTTCCTGGTTCATATTGTTGGAACTGTCCACATTTGTCTTCTTCTTGGCATCATGTTGGTCTTGGCGATTGTCATAGGTCTGCCTCTTTTTCTGATTCTCCCCTAAACTCTGACTTCTGTTCAAGTTGGCTTTATCTAACACTCCAGCATACGTCGGCATGTTAAGCAAATTAACCCGGTCTTGAATTGGCCCTCGAAGTCCACTCTCAAACTTGCGAGCTTTCCTGTATTCGTTGTCGACCATGTGAGGTGCATACCTTGCCAACTCGGTGAAAGCACGATCATACTCCGCCACTGTTTTGCTACCCTGGGTTAACATCTGAAATTCTGTGGTTTTGCGATCTCGGACACTAAGCAGGAAATGCTTGTCATAGAACAGCTCCAAAAATCTGGCCCAAGTCAAGTCTGGGTTACCTTCTCGGATCATCATCCACCATCTTCGAGCGTCGTCTTCCAAAGTGAATGCTGCTAATGACACTTTCTGAGTGTCGGTGCTGGGAAAAACCTCGAACAACTTCTCCATCTCAAGAATCCATGCTTCTGCCTTCATCGGCTCTATACCTCCATGGAACTTTGGCGGTTTCATCTTCTTGAATTCTCTGATCAGGGTCAATGTGTCATCTCTATACAAAGCTGGCTGCGGAGGCACTTGTGGTACTGGAGGTGGTGGAACTACATGTCGGCCATCTGTCTGCTCGGCCTGGGTGGAGGTAGTACCGGTGTTCTGCTGCCTTGCCTGCCCTAATTCATCGGCCAAACTTTCAACCAATCTTTCCAATCTATTTATTCTTTCCTCGGATTGATCTCGGCTAACTGGGGGTCTACCTCTTCTCATGATGCTGTGGGTATGCAGGATGTGACTCTTAGAATAAAATGAACAGATGAACGTGTGTGCAAGTGAACATGATCATGCCGATGTAACAAAATGCTCATGCCGAGATAATGCACACCTTGTCAAGTAGCAAGCAACATGATGCAATCTTAACATTCTTCTAAGGGACATCCTATGCTCTTTACGACTCAAAGTGTGTGAATAACGTACTATAAGGAACGCGTGCTCTGATACCATTCTGTCATGACCCCAAACCGCCCCTAGTAGTTTGGTGCCGTGATGGCCAGTAATCCGTAATTACCGAAGGCCAACTTACAAAATTCACACACAATCAGAGTATTTATATAGGGGGCTCACAAATGCGGAAGCAATAATTCAAGATACAAGTGGTCCATAAGAGCAGTGCATAAGTCACATGAAATGGCATACATCTTTACATAGCTTTACAACTTGAATACGTAAAGAAATGAAGTACAAAATACATATCACATCTTAACAAAAGGGCTTCTCAGCCGACATGTTCAAATACAAAAGCTTCAAGATTGCCGACGTCCTCACTGCCGACATAACATGCATACAAAACACACATCTCGGCGTAGCCGACTTCTAACTTGTTACCTACATATATACATAGGGAGGGTGAGCTTGGATACTCAGTGAATGATATAAGTAATAAAGGGGTAAATGAATGATTCCCGAGGTTCTTGTCAAAACAATACATATGTCATAACTTGTGCAAAACAAAGCATGGGATGAATCAAGTTCATTAATCAAATCTTGGTCTTTCAAATCTTGCTTGGGATGTTAATAACATCTACATAATACTTGTGATGACATTCCGGACAAAACAAGGGAATAATCGACCAGGAATCGATTAGACAAATCCACCCGTTCATAGACCGTCGGTGGGGCCATCCGTTCATAGACCGTCGATGACAGAGATCTCTCAAACATGGTGCTACATGGGCTTCGAGTCCCCTAGCATGGGAGGACTTTCCAAGAATGTCATCCAAAACAAAGCTAATTACTTGATACAGAAAATAGAGATAATCATTCATGCTTGATCAAATACTTTTCTAAAACGAAGCAAGGCTTTGTCAAAACTTTATAACATAACTTTATTAAAAATACCACTCACTTAGTTCTTGGGACGTCGGGATCAAGGCAAAGGTCCAAGTCCTAGAAACACGTGGCAAAGTCTATTGAACGCACTCTTAAAACAAGCTTCACATGAATGCAAATGATCTAGGGAAAACATGCTGAAAACATCTAGGGAAAACATGCTGGAAATCATCTAGGGAAAACATGCTGAAAATCATCTAGGGAAAACATACTGAAAACATCTAGGGAAAACATGCTGGAAATCATCTAGGGAAAACATGCTGAAAATCATCTAGGGAAAACATGCTGGAAATCATCTAGGGAAAACATGCTGAAAATCATCTAGGGAAAACATGCTGAAAACATCTAGGGAAAACATGCTGGGTACCAACCAGGTCCTGGAATGGATGCACAGAGATGATCTAGGCTAAAACGACCTAGCTAGGTGAACTCAGGAGGTCTTGGCCGAGGTCCCACACCTCTTGGCCGAGGTGTGGTTACCTAGGCTTCAGTATGCAGCTGTCTGCCGAGGTGTTACAAGGTGCCGGCATGGGTGTACCATGGTCAACCTAGGTGTGCAGTGGTTAGCCTAGGTGTGCATGCAAGATAAACAAACGTGCAAGTGATCATGCAAGGTAGACCAAGGTGTGTGATCTAGGCAAGAGTGGTCTCGGTGATCACACCTAGGGAAATGAAGCTTGGAAATCTGGGTTTCCTCCTTGAAGAACATGAAGAACATGAGCATGAAGAACATGAAGAACATGAATGCTAAAATCATAACTTGTTATTACAAGATCTGGGATTTCATGACATGAGTTCGAAAACATGGACCTGGGTACCCATACTTGAAAATCATGTGGAAACTGTAGGAGAGGGTTCAAGAAAGGAGTTGGAAAATTCGAAGATCGAATTCTCTAGAATATGATGAGAGGCTTAGATTCTTCAATAATCTCAACTTAGGAACACAACAATAAAGGAGATGATGGAGATAAGAGATTGGGTGAAGAAGAAGGCAAAATGGCTAGAGAATAGAATAATGGCAAGGCTCTCCCATTGATCTCCCACTTTCACTCTCAAGGTTGATAATGGAGAAGGGAAATTAGTTCTTTCCCAAGAGTTAAAAATCTCCAAAATCCATTCCTTGTAAAGCTATGGGTGGGTGCTATTTATAGGCACCTCATGATGTAGGATGGAGCCCATGTGCAAGGCACATGGGGGATATTTTCTCTAACCACCTTGTCCGAGGGGGTGACCTCTCCGAGGAGGTGACTTCTCCGAGGAGGTGACCTCTCCGAGGAGGTGACTTCTCCGAGGATGAGAAAACCCCGAAGAGGAGATCAATCCCTCGGCGAACCCTTCTTCTTAGCCACACCTAACCAATGATCCCCAATCATCCCAAAGGGTCAGGGGTAGTCCCAGAGGACGTCCTGCCGCAAAATATTGCCGAGTCTCATGGACCCCCCGAGGTCGTGCCACCTCGACCCGGGTATAGGCTAGTTTAACCGAAGAGTGAATTTATCTCCACTCACCGTCCTCGGGATCGGGTCCTTTGTTCGAACTCCATTACGCCCATCGTTCTGGTGCGTAGATCCCGGAAAGCTCCGAGCCCGCAAGTGTTCTGGGACTCATTAACGGAGCGACTTCTAGATTGCGTCTGAATCCGTTCAAAGCCAAGTACTTCGGATCTCTAGATTCGTGGGTCCGAATCCTTTCGAGTCCGAGTGCCTCGGATCTCTAGGCTTGCTTAATACCCTTTCGAGTCCGGGCCCGAGTAAGTCTCTAGGTTCGTGGACCCGAACCCTTTCGAGGCTTACAGCGATTCAATCCGTTTGATGGCGATAAATCTGGGCCCACCGATTCTTGGACTTGCGATAAATTCGGGCCCACTAATCTTGGGCTATTGGGCCTAAATAATTTAGTGGGCTGAAATTAGCCCCTCTTACATTTGCCCCTTGCGTGTATGAGAAATTTTAAATTTCTCATACATGCATACTGTCATTTCTTCGACCCTATTTCGCATCACGTTCCCCAAAAAAAAAATGTTTTGTCACGACAGAGCCTATGGATAAAGTTGATGACGCACTTCAATTTACAGAAAAAATTGACAAGCAAAAATTTAATTTTTTTGTACTTTTTTTTTTTTTTTTTCTTTTTTTTTTTTTTTTTTTTTTTTTTAATCCAAGCAAATAATAACAAAGCAGCACCTTACCCACTCCACCGAAGTCAAAAGTGTGGTAAATTTTCTCCAAATAAATATCTAAACAATCTGGGTTTGGTGATTGTGCAGGTGTTAAGCCCTAGATGCACTGAATAATTGCTTATGCATTCTTGGGCCACGTCAACGCCTTCAACAAATGGCTGGTTTGTTTATTATAAATAATATACCAGTGCTCTGCTTTGTTTTCGGAGACCACCGCCGCCTCTTCTGTAAATCGAGAAAATTGAGACCACGACGAAACACATTTTTTTTTTTTTTTACAGTAGATCACAATCCAAGGACCCATTTCGGCACATGCTCTCTCTAAACTAAGATCACCCAGCTTTCTTCTTCTTCAAGCAGCTCTGCTTCTACAATACCGGAGGACTATCGCCATCTGCATACCGCCTGTTGTTGCAACTCTGGGTGCCGCCGCTGTCGGTATTTTACTTTGGTTTAACGACACAACATCTCAGAGATTCAGGCACACCCACTGAAGTCTACCGTCGCTTGCACACCGTATGCTGTCGTAGCTCCGTCGGAACACCAATCTTTCTAGTGTTTTCCAATACACCGTCGCCCAAAACATTTTCTGCAGATCTACCCATTCCATGCGAGAACCAGATGTGGATCTGTCTTGTGCGCGCGACCAGTCAACTCGTACGGCCTGTGTGCTTTTCATCCGTCACTTGCAGCCTCGCTACCGCTTCCAGTCGCTCCTGGCCAACGCCGACCACGCCGCCCACTCAACGCGGCGTTGGTTTGCCCAGCTGCTTCGCCAATTTGGAACCGCCGACTTCGACGTTTGCTCACTCCGGCGGCGCTTGTGTCGTTCTGCTCTTCCTCGGCTTGTCTTCATTCGATTGGCTTCATCTTCTTGATTGTCCAGATCTGTGAGCTCTTTATATATATATATATATGGGTTTTGATTTTCACTCAACTAATTCCATTCCCTTCACTGTTTCAGATTTATTGATCTTTGGATTTCAAGATCTAGTTGAATCTTTGCTCAAAACCTTCTTCCTCCGGCTTCGACGGTCCAATGCAAACCACACACGTTCGCCCTCTCAACGCAACGTGTGTGGTTGCTGACTCTTCTGTGGTACCAGCGTTGCTTCCGGCTTCAACTTATCTGACGCCGACCACGCACGTTCGCCCACTCAACGCAACGTGTGTGGTCTTGCCAAGCCTAGCCCGGTCTTGTTGATCTTGATCGACGCCGACTCCGCTACGTCTTCAACACTGCCTTCGTCCTCAACTGTCCAACACCGACCACGCACGTTCGCCCACTCAACGCAACGTGCGTGGTCTTGCCCAGCCTAGCTCAGTCCTGTTGATTACAATCTATAAAACCTTTCTGATTTCAACTTGTATTTCCAACATCGGCTTCGGACTTCACCCCTCTAACAGTCCCAAATTTGTGAGTATGAAATTCGGCTCCCTCTTCCTCTTGTTGAATATATAAATATATTTATCACTCCATGTTTGATAGTATTGAAAGGAGTAGAACAAACAAAAATTTGTTGTTGTTGTTGTTGTTGCTGTTGTTGATACTCGATGGAATGATTTCAGTAATGAAACTCGTAATGTTGAATATGAATTTTGTTATCGAATGATTGATTGTTGCAACCCCGAGAATATTAGATATCATGCTCGAACTCCTGATGTAGAATTCATCGTAGGACTTGTTGATATGATGAAATACCTAGTTGAATAATAAAGATGATATATTGTTGTTTGTTTAACTTGTGGATGCTTGAGAAATACATAGCTGATGCCAAAATTTTGTGTGACCGTTGTAGTTTTTCGTCGGCTTGAGATGAACCAGCCCGGAGAGACAAAAACTTGATTGTTGCATTTTCATGAACTCGCTCAGAGTAATGAAATTGTTGTAGCTTAAATAGATAATTATTATTTGTTGATGTTGCCCCATTCTGATAATGCCTGAATCATGATATGAAATTAATATTGTTTGTCTCAGTTGTCGGCTTTGCTACTTCAGGCAAATGAATTCTTGATTGAAATCCACGACCTCGGGGCCCTTGGAACCCGAACTAATGAGAGCAAGGGCTGTTCCTCGGAAGTTTGAACAGAAGCAAGACTGTCCCTCGGGAGTCCGAAGGTAGCACACACCCTACTTTGGCAAGAAAGATTCCTCTGGAAGATAACCGAGTCTACCAAGCTTGCACCAATAGAAATAAAGATTGTCTCCCAGAAGTCCGAGCAGAAGCAAGGCTGTCCCTCTGAAGTTCGAGCAGAAACAAGACTCTCCCTCAGAAGTCCGAGCAGAAACAAGGCTGTCCCTCGGAAGTCCGAGTGGATGTGCACTTCTACTTTGGCAGCTAATGGAAGCAAAGGCTATCTCTCGGGAGTTCGAGTAAGAGTCCACTCTACTTTGAAAAGAAAGATCCTCGGAGCTCGTATTGATGAAATCAAGGGCTGTTCTTCAGACCCGCACTAATGAGAGCAAGAGTTGTCCCTCGGAAGGCTCTCCCTTAGAAGTCCGAGCAGGAACAAGGCCGTCTCTCGGAGGTCCGAGTGGATGCGCACTTCTACTTCGGCAGCTAATAGAAGCGAAGGTTATCCCTCGAAGCTCGCACTGATGGAAGCAAGATCTGTTCCTCGAAAGTCCGAGGCGGAGAACACACTCTACTTCAACAAGAAAGAACTGACAGAAGTAAGGGCTATTCTTCGGAGGTCGAAATGGGAACACACACTCTACTTCAATAAGAAAGACCCTCGAAGCTTGCATTGATGGAAGTAAGGGCTATTCTTCGGAAGTCCGAGTGGGAGCACACACTCTACTTCAGCAAGAAAGACCCTCAAAGCTTGTATTGATGGAAGCCATGGCTGCTCTTCGGAGGTCCGAGTGGAAGTATACTTCTACTGTGTCAAGAAAAAAACTCCCTTCAGGTTGGTAACTGAGTCTACCATTCCTTTTTCTTCTTTGAGGGGCAACAAAAATTGAAAACTGTTTCAAGCAACATAACACAATGAAAATATACAATGTAGAGAAAATAACTTTTAATGGAGATACATAATATAGAGGAAATAAATTTCTTCATAACATAAGAAAGATAGAACTTCATGCACAATGCAGTAAATGCAAACTGTAAATGTCATAGGTAGACTTCTTTCACGGAATGTTGAAATTTGCCCCTAGAGTTGCAAGATCATTTGGAAAGCTTTCACCAGCTGCTCGGGTTGTGGCCATCATGCACCATCATAGCTATGTCTTTGGATCTTTCTGTACAGACTGATATCCACATCCCCGCAAGACTTTTCATGGATCTGTTGTAGTCGGAAACTTGCTTGTTGTTGGCCAACACACCAGGCTAGGAATCCGGTACCTCCTCGGAAATAAAGTTCACCTTGAATAATTATGAATTGGGCAAGCTTGGCCATAGTCAGTTTTCCAACTTTGCTTCTGAGTTGTTCGAGGACTTCTCCTCTCCAGTCCTTCGGAAGGCCTTTGTCTTCAGGTATTATCGAAGGCTCTATTCTCTTCTTGATAATAATTGTCGCCTCCTCCTCTGGGATATCAACTCCTGCCCTTAATGTAGCGAGGGCGTCTGAAAACTTGTTGTCGGAACAAGGCATATGCTCTATTTCGACCTTCTGAAATTTGTCAAGAAGCCTTCGGACTGTTGTTCGATATGTGGCCAAGGCAGGCTCCTTTAAGACGAACTGTCCTGAAATTTGCTTCACTATCAACTTTGAGTCCCCCCGAATCCGAATCTTCTTGATACTGTGCTTCTCAGTTGCTATCAAGCCTAACATAAGAGCCTCATACTCGGCTTCATTATTCGAACAATGGAAATCCAGTTTATAAGACAAATATAACTTTTCCCCATTTTTGCTTGTAAGGACTATCCCGGTTCCTCCTTTACCTCCGGCTGCTGCTCCGTCAAAGCTCAATGTCCAAAAGCTTTCCTCGAAAGCCATAGCTGCATGTACCTCTCCTCTTACTTCTTCATTCATTGGTTCATAGTCACCACTTGGAATTTGAGCAAGGAGGTCAGCTAAGGCTTGGCTTTTAATCGCCTTGGGGGCTACACATGTGATCTCGAATTCACCCAGTGCTAACAACCATCTTGCCACCTTCCCGGTTATAGCAGGCCTGCTGATGAGGTATCGGATTGGATCACTCCTAGTAACAATCTGAATCTGATGTGCTAAGAAGTAATGTCTGAGCTTTTGGGCGGTGAATACCAAAGCTAAACAGTGTCTCTCTATTGGAGTATATCGGACTTCTGCTCCTCGAATCTTCTGGCTGATGTAATACACCGGGCGTTCTGCTCCATCTACATCTTGGACCAATAATGCCCCTATGGACTTGGGGGTTGAAGTTAAGTACAACGTTAGAGGCACCCCGGGCTGCGGGGCTATCATGGTCTGAGGCGAGGTCAAGGCCGCCTTGATTCTCTCAAAGGCCTTTTGGTGCTCCTGGTTCCATTCGAACTTGGCATCTCCTTTTAACAATGAGCCGAAAGGGGCAGAGATCTCTGCAAGTGATGGGATAAACCTCCGAATATAAGACATCTTCCTGAGGAACTTCTTTAACTCCTTCTGAGAATGCGAGAGAGGCATTGCTCTGATAGATTTGACCTTGTCTTCATCTGCCTCGATACCATGCCTATATACAAGAAACCCGAGGAACTTCCCGGCCGTCACCCCGAAAGCACATTTGAGAGGATTCATCCTCATTTTGAACTTCTGGCACCTCTTGAATACCTTCTCAAGGTCTCGGAGATGGTCTTCTTCTTTCTTGGATTTCACCACTAGATCATCAACATAATCTTCCATCTCATGATGGATCATGTCATGAAAGATTGCAGTCATAGCCCTTTGGTAAGTTGCACCGGCATTTTTAAGTCCGAAAGGCATGACTGTATAGAAGAAGTTTCCGAGAGGTGTTCTAAAAGCGGTCTTTTCTGCGTCCTCTTCAGCCATCTTAATCTGATTGTATCCACTGAATCCATCCATGAATGAGAACATCTGGTGTCCCGAGGTAGTATCCACGAGGGTGTCGATGTGAGGAAGAGGGAATTCATCCTTCGGGCAAGATTTGTTCAAATCTCGAAAGTCTACACATACTCTGATTTGGCCATTCTTCTTCTTTACTGGCACGATGTTTGCTAACCACGTGGGGTACTGTATTGGCCGGATGAAACCAGCCTGTTGAAGTTTTTCAATCTCCTCCTTAATCTCCTCTTCGAGATCTGGATGATATTTTCGAGCAGCTTGCTTAATTGGCTTGGAGTTTGGGAACACATCAAGATAGTGGGAGATTAGGTCAGGATCTAGTTCGGGCATTTCCTTATATGACCAAGCAAACATATCTGAGTATCGGCTTATCAACTTTAACAACTGTTCCCGCTTCTCTGGGCTAAGGCTCGAACTTACGAATACCGGCCTCGGTGCATCTTGTCCATCACTCAGATCTATTTCAATAAGTTGTTCGGGCTGAGGCTTCGGCCTATCTTGCATACATTCTGGAGCCATTTCAGGCTTTATTACTATATCATTGTCAGGAGGCTCTTCTTTTGACTCGGAGTCGGTGACTGAAGAAACCGACTCCCCGCACCTTCATAAATAGTACACCATCTTGCCTCCTTCTCGAACTTTCATCACCTTCCGAGGAATAGGCGGACTTTCTGGTCTAGACATCGCCCGCTTACTTGATTCTGCCATCGGCTCCTTGTCATCTTTGATATCCTCCCAACGAGGAATTTTGACCCCTCGAGGCTTAGAGGTGGTGGGAACTTCTTCGACAGCCAGTTCGGTGAAGTAGATGGCATCAGAATAATGAGCTTCATGGATCTCGAAAGGCCTTTCTGTAGCCTGAATTGTCACCGTCTTCTTTCCCCATTTTGCCTTAACACACTGATGATAACTCGATGGTACAGCCCCATATCTATGCATCCAGGTCCTCCCTAGAATGATGTGATAATTTGTCTCAGAATCGATAATATGGAACTTGGTGGCCGAGCGAATCTCTCCAACGGCTAAATCAACTGTTACGCATCCGATAGTAACTCTCCTTTCTCCACCGAAGCCAGTGATGACTATCGGCTGCTTCACAATGCGTTCTTCAGAGATTCTGGCCTTTTCTAGAGTAGCGCGAGTCATAATGTTGATAGAGGCTCCACTATCTAGAAAGGCCCTTTTGAACTCAACCCCGTTAATAAAAGCAGCCACATAAAGCGGGCGATTGTGAGAAAAAGGATACTTCCGATCAACCTCGGAGAAAGTAATGGCACTAGATTGCTCTTTTGCCTTCCTCGGGATAGATCCCTCAGTCGACATGCATTCCTCATGGTGTGCCTCGGCTATATTAATGATGGACTTGGTGATTTCTGTTCTTGCCTCCCTGGAAAGTCCAAGCTGGTCAAAGAACTGCTTGAACTTTACACAGTCTTGCAAGGTTTTGGCATAGTGATCCGGATCTTTTTCCACTCTTGGAGGCTCGTAGTTAACCATCTCCTCGGTCTCCTCAAAATAAGATGCCACATAAACATGGTGTCCTCCTCTTCCATAGTATTCTTCTCCTCCTTCTGGATCGAATGGATCCTCGCCATGAGTCATAAATGTTCTGCCCTCTAGATCGAAAGCACTTCTATACTAAACTTGCTCACCCTCTGGCTCGAGGATGTCGTCCAGATAACAATCGTCGTCATCAAGATTGGCGATAGCCTCGATCATCGGGCCTTCATAAGCTATCATAGCAACATTCTTGCCCTTGTCTCGGTGTTGAGGATATGGTTGTTCTCGGATGTCTTGAGTCCCTTGCTTTTTGAACCTCAATTCGTCTGCCTCGACTTTATCTCTGAAGATTTTCCTGAGAGTCCAACACTTCTCTGTCGGATGTTTCAATGTACGATGGTAGACACAGAATTCAGGGCTCTCACGGTCCTTTTTTGATGGCATTTCTTCAACATAAGGCAATTTTAGCTCTCCGTCGGCCACCCATTCCTTAACTAGAGCTTTCACTTCCTCGATTCCACATGGATAAGAAACATTCCCCTTTTCACCATTATATTGCTTTCTCTTCTGGCCTCTATGACCTCCTCCTTGAGAATTTCGAGTATCTGGGGCAGAGGCAGCAGCAACGATAGGTCCACGAGACGACTTGAAACTAGTCTTGTAACTGGCCTTAAATCCGGACTCCTG
This sequence comes from Camellia sinensis, assembly GCF_055761805.1. Lineage (NCBI taxonomy): Eukaryota > Viridiplantae > Streptophyta > Magnoliopsida > Ericales > Theaceae > Camellia > Camellia sinensis. The sequence continues at coordinate 103,035,103 of NC_138967.1, read as the reverse complement.
AGCCTGAGGAATGCTAATGTTCCGAGCTGCTTCTATTAATGCCGAGAAGGTGGGTAGCTTGTGATTAACTAGAAACATTTTGTACCTGCTCAATGCCCCTTCTAGACAAATTTGAACCAGATAACTCTCCTCAACTGCTTCATGACAATCTACGGCCTTGTCCTGAAACCTTTTGACGTAGCCAATGATGTCTTCACTTTCTTGTTGCTTCTCTTTACACAATGTAAGTGTGGTCACCTTCTCCGCCACTTGAAAGAACTTGGAGTGGAATTTGTTAACCATTTCCTCCCAACTTCGGACAGAGTTTGGGGCCAAATTAACATACCAACTATATGCTCGGTCGGTGAGGGACTTAGAGAATTCTCTCAGTCGGAGGACGTGGTTTGAACCATGAATACCTAGAGTCTCGATGAATCGCACAACATGTTCTCGGGCATTTCCTTGTTTGCCGTCGAACTTGATAAACTTCGGTACTGTATACCCCTCAGGGTATGGATAGCTCAACATCTCAATGGGGTAAGGTGGCTTGACGTCTGGATCAGGCAAAGAGGGTAAGGTCCTCTTGCCCCGTTCGAGATCGAACATGGCCTGCACATCGGCGAGAGTGAGAAACTGTTGAGGGAGAGAGTTTGATGGTGGTATTCCCGGAACTTGGCTTATGTACCCGAAGACTGAGCTAGGGGCGTCTTGGCCATTCTGGTGCTGCGAATTCATCATTGGTGAGGACATTTGACGATACTGGCCATCAGCGCCTATAGACAAGCCAGTTGGTGATGGGATATTGAATTGAGGCCCATAGAGTCCACCGCACGGCGCCGCTATACCAGGTTGTGCTTGCAGATTTGTTGTCGGCACCAAAGGAGGCCCGCTTGGTGCTTGGGTAACATTCACTGGTGGCGTAACAAGATTAGGTACGGGCATAGCTCCCTTTTGCGCCATCATGCTCCTTATGTTTTCCTGGACACCAGCAGTCATTGGAGTGCTATTCATTACACCAGAAACTCCCCTAGTCACCATTGGATCTTGGCTCGGCACGCCATGGAGCCCGGGCATGGGCAAACTGCTGCCGCCTACTGTGGTTTGAGCATGTGTTACTGTGGCCGTGTTGCCATGAGCCATAGGCTGATTGGGGCCTACTTCTCCTTGGATTTGATTTTGCGCTCCGGCGGGAGTAACTCCACCACCAGTTTGATTTCCGTTTGGCGCCGGTGCAAAGTTAGAACTCATCACCAACATGGTGTGAGTGAGATTCTGAAGAGTGGTAAGAATCTCTTGCTGAGTATTTTGAAGTCCTTGAATGGCTTCAAGCAAAAGTGGCTGATCTGGAGCCATGGTTCTGTCATCACCACCATTAGAGGATCCTTGTTGGTGAACTTCATCTTCTCCCGCCATCCTTGTTGGAGTTGTGTGGATTCCAGATCTCGTTGAGACCATTAAACAATCCGCCTCCCCAGCAGAGTCGCCAAAATGTAGGAGAGGGTTCAAGAAAGGAGTTGGAAAATTCGAAGATCGAATTCTCTAGAATATGATGAGAGGCTTAGATTCTTCAATAATCTCAACTTAGGAACACAACAATAAAGGAGATGATGGAGATAAGAGATTGGGTGAAGAAGAAGGCAAAATGGCTAGAGAATAGAATAATGGCAAGGCTCTCCCATTGATCTCCCACTTTCACTCTCAAGGTTGATAATGGAGAAGGGAAATTAGTTCTTTCCCAAGAGTTAAAAATCTCCAAAATCCATTCCTTGTAAAGCTATGGGTGGGTGCTATTTATAGGCACCTCATGATGTAGGATGGAGCCCATGTGCAAGGCACATGGGGGATATTTTCTCTAACCACCTTGTCCGAGGGGGTGACCTCTCCGAGGAGGTGACCTCTCCGAGGAGGTGACTTCTCCGAGGATGAGAAAACCCCGAAGAGGAGATCAATCCCTCGGCGAACCCTTCTTCTTAGCCACACCTAACCAATGATCCCCAATCATCCCAAAGGGTCAGGGGTAGTCCCAGAGGACGTCCTGCCGCAAAATATTGCCGAGTCTCATGGACCCCCCGAGGTCGTGCCACCTCGACCCGGGTATAGGCTAGTTTAACCGAAGAGTGAATTTATCTCCACTCACCGTCCTCGGGATCGGGTCCTTTGTTCGAACTCCATTACGCCCATCGTTCTGGTGCGTAGATCCCGGAAAGCTCCGAGCCCGCAAGTGTTCTGGGACTCATTAACGGAGCGACTTCTAGATTGCGTCTGAATCCGTTCAAAGCCAAGTACTTCGGATCTCTAGATTCGTGGGTCCGAATCCTTTCGAGTCCGAGTGCCTCGGATCTCTAGGCTTGCTTAATACCCTTTCGAGTCCGGGCCCGAGTAAGTCTCTAGGTTCGTGGACCCGAACCCTTTCGAGGCTTACAGCGATTCAATCCGTTTGATGGCGATAAATCTGGGCCCACCGATTCTTGGACTTGCGATAAATTCGGGCCCACTAATCTTGGGCTATTGGGCCTAAATAATTTAGTGGGCTGAAATTAGCCCCTCTTACAGAAACAAACACAAAAACATGGATCTTGGCATGAGCTTTCGGATCAAAACATGACTTTTCTTGAAGAACACATGGAAACCATTTTCTCTTTCTAAAACCGAACTTCAAAGCAATGCATGGCTTACAAATCATATTCAATCATGCAATGCAATATCATAAACATATAGAACAACAAGAGCGGATCAAGAATCTAACCTTAGAACACGGATCTAACGGTTCGATCTCAAAGAATCAAGCTTGGAAATCCACTCTCTCTCAAGAACTCTTCTCCCTCTTCTAGAGCTTCTCTCTCTACTCTTCAAAACAAGATACAACAAATGAGGGGTTTCTCTCTCTGTCGGCTAACTTAACTCTCAGCTCGGACACGTGGCAATGGTTGGTTGGTTCTCTTCAAAAAGGTGATAGATTGACAAGACAAGGCCCTGACAAGGCGTATCTAGCAAGCTACTCGGAATGGCACTCCGGCAAGGGGTGACATCGGCTAACCACAAGACTTCGGCAACTAGGGTGACAATGACCTCGGCTAGGAAGGACAACACTTGACTAAGCTGTGCCACACCTCGGCCTAGATATGCCACACCTCGGTCTAGGTCATTCCAGTCCCAGAACAAGGTCACTAGGTGCAAGGATTAAGGATCTCGGACGCCTAGGTGATAACATCTCGGCCAATATGCCTAGGTGACGGTGGAGGTCAACCAAAGGGGTTCCAAGATGGTCCAAGGTGTAAGAGGTTCAAAGGTGTGACCTAGGCTTAACATGACCTAGGCTTGGCATGACCTAGGCTTGGCATGACCTAGGCTTGGCATGACCTAGGCTTAACATGACCTAGGCTTGGCATGACCTAGGCTTGGCGTGACCTAGGCTTGGCGTGACCTAGGCTTGGCATGACCTAGGCTTAACATGACCTAGGCTTGGCATGACCTAGGCTTAACATGACCTAGGCTTAACATGGCCTAGGCTTGGCATGACCTAGGCTTAACATGACCTAGGCTTGACATGACCTAGGCTTAACATGACCTAGGCTTGGCATGACCTAGGCTTAACGTGACCTATGCTTGGCATGACCTAGGCTTAACATGACCTAGGCTTAACATGACCTAGGCTTGGCATGACCTAGGCTTAACATGACCTAGGCTTAACATGACCTAGGCTTGGCATGACCTAGGCTTAACATGACCTAGGCTTGACATGACCTAGGCTTGGCATGACCTAGGCTTAACATGACCTAGGCTTAACATGACCTAGGCTTGACATAGCAAGGAAGGAACAAAGCATGCATACAACACTTAGGGAAAACATGATAGCATCAAGACAAGACAAGAACCTTTACCTAGGCAAAACAAGTCCAAGTCTACAAATGCAAGCTTAACAAGACAAAATCATGCAAATGTACATGAACATGACTAAGACATGAATGTGGGTTATTACAGTCTACCCTCCTTAAAGAAGTTTGGTCCCCAAACTTAACTTACCTTGTCCCCAAAATAATTCCGAAAGTCGGATTCTCATCTCTTCTTATCATCTCTAGCCTTTACCTTGGGACAATCCTTAATATGATGACCCATCTCACCGCATTCAAAACATGCTCCAGATGTCCGATGAAAAACTCCAAAATGTTGCCTCCCGCAACTTGTACATGTCGGCCTGGTGCCACCTTCCTGGTTCATATTGTTGGAACTGTCCACATTTGTCTTCTTCTTGGCATCATGCTGGTCTTGGCGATTGTCATAGGTCTGCCTCTTTTTCTGATTCTCCCCTAAACTCTGACTTCTGTTCAAGTTGGCTTCTGCAAGGATGGCTTTATCTAACACTCCAGCATACGTCGGCATGTTAAGCAAATTAACCCGGTCTTGAATTGGCCCTCGAAGTCCACTCTCAAACTTGCGAGCTTTCCTGTATTCGTTGTCGACCATGTGAGGTGCATACCTTGCCAACTCGGTGAAAGCACGATCATACTCCGCCACTGTTTTGCTACCCTGGGTTAACATCTGAAATTCTGTGGTTTTGCGATCTCGGACACTAAGCAGGAAATGCTTGTCATAGAACAGCTCCAAAAATCTGGCCCAAGTCAAGTCTGGGTTACCTTCTCGGATCATCATCCACCATCTTCGAGCGTCGTCTTCCAAAGTGAATGCTGCTAATGACACTTTCTGAGTGTCGGTGCTGGGAAAAACCTCGAACAACTTCTCCATCTCAAGAATCCATGCTTCTGCCTTCATCGGCTCTATACCTCCATGGAACTTTGGCGGTTTCATCTTCTTGAATTCTCTGATCAGGGTCAATGTGTCATCTCTATACAAAGCTGGCTGCGGAGGCACTTGTGGTACTGGAGGTGGTGGAACTACATGTCGGCCATCTGTCTGCTCGGCCTGGGTGGAGGTAGTACCGGTGTTCTGCTGCCTTGCCTGCCCTAATTCATCGGCCAAACTTTCAACCAATCTTTCCAATCTATTTATTCTGTCCTCGGATTGATCTCGGCTAACTGGGGGTCTACCTCTTCTCATGATGCTGTGGGTATGCAGGATGTGACTCTTAGAATAAAATGAACAGATGAACGTGTGTGCAAGTGAACATGATCATGCCGATGTAACAAAATGCTCATGCCAAGATAATGCACACCTTGTCAAGTAGCAAGCAACATGATGCAATCTTAACATTCTTCTAAGGGACATCCTATGCTCTTTACGACTCAAAGTGTGTGAATAACGTACTATAAGGAACGCGTGCTCTGATACCATTCTGTCATGACCCCAAACCGCCCCTAGTAGTTTGGTGCCGTGATGGCCAGTAATCCGTAATTACCGAAGGCCAACTTACAAAATTCACACACAATCAGAGTATTTATATAGGGGGCTCACAAATGCGGAAGCAATAATTCAAGATACAAGTGGTCCATAAGAGCAGTGCATAAGTCACATGAAATGGCATACATCTTTACACAGCTTTACAACTTGAATACATAAAGAAATGAAGTACAAAATACATATCACATCTTAACAAAAGGGCTTCTCAGCCGACATGTTCAAATACAAAAGCTTCAAGATTGCCGACGTCCTCACTGCCGACATAACATGCATACAAAACACACATCTCGGCGTAGCCGACTTCTAACTTGTTACCTACATATATACATAGGGAGGGTGAGCTTGGATACTCAGTGAATGATATAAGTAATAAAGGGGTAAATGAATGATTCCCGAGGTTCTTGTCAAAACAATACATATGTCATAACTTGTACAAAACAAAGCATGGGATGAATCAAGTTCATTAATCAAATCTTGGTCTTTCAAATCTTGCTTGGGATGTTAATAACATCTACATAATACTTGTGATGACATTCCGGACAAAACAAGGGAATAATCGACCAGGAATCGATTAGACAAATCCACCCGTTCATAGACCGTCGGTGGGGCCATCCGTTCATAGACCGTCGATGACAGAGATCTCTCAAACATGGTGCTACATGGGCTTAGAGTCCCCTAGCATGGGAGGACTTTCCAAGAATGTCATCCAAAACAAAGCTAATTACTTGATACAGAAAATAGAGATAATCATTCATGCTTGATCAAATACTTTTCTAAAACGAAGCAAGGCTTTGTCAAAACTTTATAACATAACTTTATTAAAAATACCACTCACTTAGTTCTTGGGACGTCGGGATCAAGGCAAAGGTCCAAGTCCTACAAACACGTGGCAAAGTCTATTGAACGCACTCTTAAAACAAGCTTCACATGAATGCAAATGATCTAGGGAAAACATGCTAAAAACATCAAGGGAAAACATGCTGGAAATCATCTAGGGAAAACATGCTGAAAACATCTAGGGAAAACATGCTGGAAATCATCTAGGGAAAACATGCTGAAAATCATCTAGGGAAAACATGCTGGAAATCATCTACGGAAAACATGCTGAAAATCATCTAGGGAAAACATGCTGAAAACATCTAGGGAAAACATGCTGGGTACCAACCAGGTCCTGGAATGGATGCACAGAGATGATCTAGGCTAAAACGACCTAGCTGGGTGAACTCAGGAGGTCTTGGCCGAGGTCCCACACCTCTTGGCCGAGGTGTGGTTACCTAGGCTTCAGTATGCAGCTGTCTGCCGAGGTGTTACAAGGTGCCGGCATGGGTGTACCATGGTCAGCCTAGGTGTGCAGTGGTTAGCCTAGGTGTGCATGCAAGATAAACAAACGTGCAAGTGATCATGCAAGGTAGACCAAGGTGTGTGATCTAGGCAAGAGTGGTCTCGGTGATCACACCTAGGGAAATGAAGCCTGGAAATCTGGGTTTCCTCCTTGAAGAACATGAAGAACATGAGCATGAAGAACATGAAGAACATGAATGCTAAAATCATAACTTGTTATTACAAGATCTGGGATTTCATGACATGAGTTCGAAAACATGGACCTGGGTACCCATACTTGAAAATCATGTGGAAACAAACACAAAAACATGGATCTTGGCATGAGCTTTCGGATCAAAACATGACTTTTCTTGAAGAACACATGGAAACCATTTTCTCTTTCTAAAACCGAACTTCAAAGCAATGCATGGCTTACAAATCATATTCAATCATGCAATGCAATATCATAAACATATAGAACAACAAGAGCGGATCAAGAATCTAACCTTAGAACACGGATCTAACGGTTCGATCTCAAAGAATCAAGCTTGGAAATCCACTCTCTCTCAAGAACTCTTCTCCCTCTTCTAGAGCTTCTCTCTCTACTCTTCAAAACAAGATACAACAAATGAGGGGTTTCTCTCTCTGTCGGCTAACTTAACTCTCAGCTCGGACACGTGGCAATGGTTGGTTGGTTCTCTTCAAAAAGGTGATAGATTGACAAGACAAGGCCCTGACAAGGCGTATCTAGCAAGCTACTCGGAATGGCACTTCGGCAAGGGGTGACATCGGCTAACCACAAGACTTCGGCAACTAGGGTGACAATGACCTCGGCTAGGAAGGACAACACTTGACTAAGCTGTGCCACACCTCGGCCTAGATGTGCCACACCTCGGTCTAGGTCATTCCAGTCCCAGAACAAGATCACTAGGTGCAAGGATTAAGGATCTCGGACGCCTAGGTGATAACATCTCGGCCAATATGCCTAGGTGACGGTGGAGGTCAACCAAAGGGGTTCCAAGATGGTCCAAGGTGTAAGAGGTTCAAAGGTGTGACCTAGGCTTAACATGACCTAGGCTTGGCATGACCTAGGCTTGGCATGACCTAGGCTTAACATGACCTAGGCTTGGCATGACCTAGGCTTGGCATGACCTAGGCTTGGCGTGACCTAGGCTTGGCATGACCTAGGCTTGGCATGACCTAGGCTTAACATGACCTAGGCTTGGCATGACCTAGGCTTAACATGACCTAGGCTTAACATGACCTAGGCTTGGCATGACCTAGGCTTAACATGACCTAGGCTTGACATGACCTAGGCTTGGCATGACCTAGGCTTGACATGACCTAGGCTTGACATGACCTACGCTTAACATGACCTAGGCTTGGCATGACCTAGGCTTAACATGACCTAGGCTTGGCATGACCTAGGCTTAACATGACCTAGGCTTGGCATGACCTAGGCTTGGCATGACCTAGGCTTAACATGACCTAGGCTTGACATGACCTAGGCTTGGCATGACCTAGGCTTAACATGACCTAGGCTTGACATGACCTAGGCTTGGCATGACCTAGGCTTAACATGACCTAGGCTTAACATGACCTAGGCTTGACATGGCAAGGAAGGAACAAAGCATGCATACAACACTTAGGGAAATCATGATAGCATCAAGACAAGACAAGAACCTTTACCTAGGCAAAACAAGTCCAAGTCTACAAATGCAAGCTTAACAAGACAAAATCATGAAAATGTACATGAACATGACTAAGACATGAATGTGGGTTATTACAAAAAGTATCCATACTTCAAGATTGGAAGCTAAGGATGAAGACCCATCTTGAAACTTCAATGAAATCGCAAAACAAAAGTCTTGATCCATGCTTGTTCTTCAACCTTCTCGAAAGATTTAGGGCGAATCTTTGATAAAAAGAAGAGAAATCAAGAGTTTGGACGGTTAGGGTTTCAGGTTTGGAGGATGAGAGGAGAAGAGAGGCAGAAAAATAAAGTTTTTGGGCCAAAAAGCCACTTTATAATGTCTGTTAGCGACCTGGTCACTCGAGCGCAGGAAGCTTGGCTCGAGCATAGAAAATAAGCTTCCAGAATTTTTGAAAATCGCGCAATTCGCTTAAGCGAAGAAAATCTCGCACTAGCGGGCATCCTTCTAGCATAGAAATTCAAAATTCAAACAGATATAACTCTCTCGTTCGGACTCCGTTTTAGGTCGTTCTTGTGTCCAAATCGAAGCCCTAGAAACAAGCTTTCTGATAGTTCTAGCCTCACATTCAAATTCAAGGTATGAAGGAGAAAAGGGCAAAAGAGTGAAGGTTGGTCAAAAATGAAAACTCACATTTGGGGCTTTTGATCTAATCTTGCCTAAATACTTTGTTAAGGCTTCAATCAAGGTTCCAAACATCACCCAAGGGTCCTCAATTATAATATTTAAAGTTTACTTGTCAACCCATCAATACCAAGAGTCCGACAACCATACAAGTTTTAAGTGACGGACACCAATTTACACCAATCTGATACAAATCAGAATCTGAGTCATTACATGAACTCAAGTAAGTATGTACAAATATATATAACATCAGAAAACGAAGGAATTATGGAAGTTAGAAATTTATATATCAAATTAAAGTAAGTTATGATCTAATGGAGCTTGAGTTTCATAGTTATTACGTTCATATGTCATGTTTTTGAAGTGAAAGTGCTTGAATTGATCCTTATACATGCATTTGGAAAGCTTGAATTTGTTGGATTATAGGACTGTACAAACAGAGCCAAGAATTGCACACGTGGGACTAGTAGCTACATGTGCGAGATACATTGCCGCACGCACGGAAAATAAGAAAAACAAATCTAACATTTTGAAATAAAAGCACATGCAGGCTGCACGTGCGGCACACCTTTTCGCACGTGCGGTGGGGGTCTTCCATAAGTAGCGGGAACAGGGAGAAAACCTATATCTTTTTGTGCATCTTTTCGACCCTCTAAATCTGTTAATTTGTGTGTTTAATCCCTCCGAAATTCTTAAAGATGAATAGAAAATGAATGAATAGAGAGATAATTAAAGAGAAGAAGCTAAGAAAAGATGAATTGCTTATCAAGTTATGTGTGTGCCAGGTGTAGATCACTCGCCGGAAGGGACCATTGCATGACCAAATCACCGTGAGTAATAGTAGTATAACGATATATTATGATTTATGTATTTTTTATCGTGAATGGAATACGTTATATAAATTGTTGAAATGTTTGAACATTGGTTAGCAATGGCACATAAAATGGACCTGAGGTCGTTCTGTTTCTGTTATGTATTATAGCTCCGAGGCCATTATGTCTGATATGGATTGCTTGGCCAAAGGCCAAGGGAGATGGAGGCATGTCTGTGTTCCACTTACCCTATAATGTTCAGAACAACTGTTGATATGTTAGGCCTAAGGCCATTCTGTATTATGTTGGGCCCTAAGGCTGTTCCGTTTTATGTGGGCCCGAGGCCATTCTGGAATATGATTATGACTAAGATATGTATGTGTTATATATATATATATATATATATTCTTCAAGACGCATGCTCATTCATATGAATCTCCTTACATTATTATTACTCACTAAGCCTTGCTCAGGTCGTATTTATATATATTTATGTAGGTGATCGGCTCAGAGGCTAGCATAGGTCAGCTTCAGGAAACTTTTGCTGCACCTGTTTTGTTAAGCCTCTAAAGTTGAAGCCTTTTGTCTTTTTGAGGAGTTCCTTTGATGCTACATTTTTGTTAAGTCTTTGATGACTTTTATTAGATACATTGTCAATATGTAATTTTTGGGTTGTTAACTCTTTGTATATACTAACATGACTTGGGCTTGTATATATATGAACTGTGTATGTGAACTCTCTATATATGACTTGATGTTTAAAAAAACTGGCATATAAGTATTACTCAATGGATATTCTGTTATTTTATTTGCTTCCACTTAGGCCCCATTAATATAAATTTTCTGTAATCTGTAAGATGCCTTTGGTAATCAAGAGGTTATTAGCCGATCATGGTCCAAACTTTGGGGGCAAGTTTGGGTAGTGACAGTTGGTATCAGAGCACGAGTTACTGCCTCAAACACATGTCCATTTGAGCTATAAGGTGTCTAGAAAAGACTTAGGCTACATGCACGATGTTTCTCTATGATGTGAATACAATATGAAAGATGATATAAGGATTTGTATATGTTATGCAATGAATATTGTCAATGTGTACTTGTGTATCTTTCTTGTGTGTATTATAATCCATTGTTAAATAGACCATGGTGAGAACAAGGGCAGAGGAAGTGGAGGAGTCTACCTCCACATGGCTTAATAGATTGGAACGGATGATAATGGACATGGCAGAAGCTATGAGACATCATCAACAACAACAACAGCAACCACCACTGCCACCAATGCCTATACCACCACCAGTGGTGCAAGATCATCAAGCCGAGGACCGAACAATTGCACTTACAGAAGATTTTAAGAAGATGAAACCGTCGTTGTTCAAGGGGGGCATTGATCTGATGAAAGCAGAGGCATGGGTACGCTGCCTCTCTTTGACAGAACTCGGAAGTCAAGAAATGACGTGAGTGAATGTCAAACCTAGAGATGACCTATTTTTGACAAGGCCAAAGACTTGGACAAACAAACAAGTCAAAAACAAATGGTTGCGCCCACAGGCTACCTACGTATCCTTTTGCAAGGAATCAAACCAACGTAGTTCTGGGACAAGATGCGAAATGAAACACAATGCGACAAAACAATGTAAATGATATACAATGTAACAAAATAATCAAACCACATACAGTGCAAAACCACACAAATACCATAAAGGGATAGAGATGCAAATCAAACTATGTTTAACACAAAAAAGAAGTGGGCACCACCAAACGACACCTAACACAGGCTAAGTGCCTATAGCCTCAAAACTAGCCTCAGCACAACATGGATGCTTACACATAACAGAACCATGTTTCAATGAGGGAAAGGTATGAGCACATGCCCCAACTAAACGTAACATGGAAAGGATGCAAGCGATAAAATGGTATGATGATGGATGTAATGGATAATGTAGTAGATGAATATAGGTGATATACTCTAGCCAAGTTGGAATCGTGAGAGGAGGACAAACAAATCCCACATGCGCTGAAATTGTGTGAGGAAGGGAACCCTCTAACCACGCTGAAATGGTGAGAAAAGGTCCCGAGAAAACTGCTCAGGGTCGTGCTCCACACCTCCTGAGAGAAATTCCAAACACACTGAAATCGTGTAAGGAAAGGAACACTCAAACCATTCTGAAATCGTGAGAAGAGGTCCTGTGAAAAATACTCAGGGGTGCGTTCCACACGTCTTGAGATAAATTCCAAACACGTTGAATCATGTGAGGAAAAGAACACTCAAACCACGCTAAAATCGTGAGAAGCAGTCCTAAAAAAACTACTCAGGAGCGCGTTTCACACATCCTGAGATAAATTCCAAACACGCCGAAATCGTGTGAGGAAATGAATACTCTAACCACTCTGAAATCGTGAGAAGAGGTCCTGAGAAACACACTCAGTGGCGCGTTCTACGCGTCATGAGATAAATTCCAAACACGCTAAAATCGTATAAGGAAAAGAATACTTAAACCACGCTGAAATTGTGAGAAGAGGTCCTAAGAAAACTACTCAGGAGAGTGTTCCATGTGTCCTGAGATAAATTCCAAACATGCTGAAATCGTGTGAGGAAAGGAACATTCTAACCATGCTGAAATCGTGAGAAGAGGTCCTAAGAAAACTACTCAGGAATGCGTTCCACGCGTCCTGAGATAAATTCCAAACACACTGAAATCGTGTGAGGAAATGAACACTCTAACCACACTGAAATAGTGAGAAGAGGTCCTAAGAAAACACTCAGGAGCGTATTCCACGTGTCTTGAGATAAGCCCTGGGGGACAACGATCCTAAACGCTGCTCAGCATAAAGGGATAAATCATACAAGATAACACAAGATGAAAATAAATGCAATAAGCGTGATGATATGATACATGTTACAAGCAATGTAGTGCATGATGTTTAAGGAATGCAATAAACAAGCAAACCAGCACTACAGAAAGCACCTCATGGTGTGAGGGGCGATGAACCGCTCTACTCTGACAGGGATATCCCCCTTACGTTCTTCGAACTCTTACTTTCAACTCACAGTTCAAAGGCCCTCAAAAGCTGACCAGGGTTCTTCCTGGAGAAGCCATGGATGCCACTTTTCTTCTTGATCATATTCACAACTTTCCCTATTTTCCAACAGGGTGACAGACTAGGTTGGTTCAGTATCCAGAATTGAGGCGCACAGATGTTATCTCAATCTATGGGGATGCCATATAGATTTCAAGTTGAGGATACACCCCTGGGTATTTAAACCAGACTTTAGTCTCAGAAATTCCAGACATTTGCGCTCTAGCCATCGTCATTCGAACTTCAGTTTCCACCATCGCAGTTTATCTCTGTAACGACATAAAATGCGTATCAGAAATTATCTTTATTTAATTATGGGTTAATGTGCTTTAAATTAATGATAACTGTTTAAATTGAGAAATTATTTGTCAAGTTATGACTTTAAAACTGAAATTGCCGACCTTCATGAGTTCAGAAACTGAAATTAAATACATGGATATGCTAATGGGAATTTTTAGAGCCATTTGGGAAAGTTAATTGAAAATTTATTTCGTCTGATTCGTTAAGGTATGTTTGGGTGGTTAACTTCGCACTGCAAATTGAAGGCCTTAGAGGCTTCAGAAACTAGAACGGAATGCATAATTATGATCAACATAATTTTTAGAGTCATCCATGAGGTTTAATTGGAATTTGATTCAGTCTGATTCGCTAAGGCATGCTGACAAGCATGTTTAGCCATATACATATATATGTACTAAAAGCCTTTTTCAGTCCATCTTCTCTCATTTGGGTAGTGGAAAAAATCTGAAGAGTCACCCAAGAGAGGGAAATAAGAGAAGAGAAAAGAGAGAAGAAGAAGAGAGCACAAATCAAAGCTTGAAGACTTGAGAAATTGTAAGGGGGAATCAAGAATATAGTTCAAAGTAAGTGAAAATCCATTAAACTTCTCTTAATCTTTCTTAAATTGGTTAAAATCAAGTCTTAAGATGAAGCCTTACACTCAATGAAGTTAGGGTATATGAATTATGGTCTTTGTCATGACCCGAACCCACCACTATGGATTAAGGTCATAACCAGCTAATAATCAACGGATTACCTACGGCCACAAACCAAACAAGACATATCTCATCAGAGTAAAGGGGTCGAACAGAAGCAAATTTAAAACATTTGTCCATAGTGCTGTGCTTACATGACATATCAAAAAATTTCACATATACTTAATAATAACACACACCACATATCAGTAGTTAACATCTTGTATACCCAGGATCATTCAAACACATAGTCAGCCATGCCAAAAGTTTATACACATGAATGGTCTATCATGATCAATAGAAGTAGCAAAAGAAATACAAAAGATCATAAACAACGCCTCTTGCGTGAGGCACCTAGGCTGACTTCACAAAACTCGGGTTCCTTTCTTAAATTCCACTAAGGCTGAGGTTGAACGTCCCTTTGCTCACCTACATACATATAAATGAGAGTGAGCTAACGCACAGTGAATAACATCAAAATAAAGAGGTTAATGAATGAGATTCGTTCATAAATGAATCATGCTTAAAATGCACATATTTGAACCACTATTCTCATTCACACCAGATTTACAAATCCCAAAAAAGCAAAATGACCTTAGGTCCAACACGTCATGTCCATATGCAAAACGACCTCAGGTCCAATTCTTATATAAAAGAATACGACCTCAGGTCCATCCATACGACACGACCTTTGGTCCAACCAAATCTCTATTCAAAACAGCCTTTGGTCCAATTCGAACACATTAAACGACCTCGAGCCCAATTCAAACATATTAGGCATATCAAACGACCTCAGGCCCATTCTCTTTATATTCATATCCATGCGTATTTCATATTCATGATCATGATCCCTTTCATTCAAATGGCCTCTAGCCTATCACGGTATTCCAACATATCGAATGGCATATTCAAATGGCCTTTTGGCCCATCTGTGCATTCATATCTAACGGCCTTTGGCCCAATCGTTCATATCTGATGGCCTTTAGCCCAATCATTCATGTCCGACGGCCTTTGGCCCAATCATTCATGTCCAACAGCCTTTGGCCCAATCATTCATGTCCGACAGCCTTTGGCCCAATTCAAATATATCAAACATATCAACGGCAAACGGCAAATGGCCTTAGGCCCAATTCAAATATATCAAACGTATCAAACGGCTTTATACTAATTAGGCATATAGAATACTCATTCATATTTCAAATCAACAAATCCATGGAGCTCATACATAAGTAGCATTTGGAAAGTGACATACTTGAAAATATCTTTAGTAAGATATTACTTACAGTGTTCTGCCGGTGGATTGCCCTCGAGCTCGACCCTACACATTACATAACACATATGGGTCACAAACGATTCAATCCGTTCTTAACTTGTGCATTCCTTTTAGGCCTCTTTATTATCTTCTTAATCCATTTACAATGTTCAATGCATGCCTAAGAATCCTCAGAAATGGAAGAGAACGGAAAATGAAACACAAAACATCTTTACAAACTTTCCGAAACCAAGGTCCCCGCTCGAGCGTGGCTTTGGCTGCTCGAGTGGACCCATTGGGTCTGTAACAATACTGGTTGCCTCATTTTTACGCTCAAGCGTGACTTCGGACGCTCGAGCTGAAAAACAAACTACATGGCTCCCCGCTCGAGCGTAAATCTCCCCGCTCGAGTGGACGTCCATGTCTGCAAAAGTTCTAGGAACAAGCATTTCACGCTCAAGCAGCGCTTTCCCTGCTCGAGCGGACATGCCGAATTCTAGAATTTCTAGCAACCAGTTTGAGCTTCAAACTTGCATTCAAATCAATGTAACTTGCATATTATGACTCATACTTCACATGCAAACCTTCTAACATGATACAAATGCTAAATTACAACACTTTGAAGCACAATTCCCATGGATCAATTTGATACTCATACCATTCTTGCCAAATTCATCTCCAAAACATGTAGTTAAGTCCATAGTCTCATTTTCATGGATGCATGTCTTAAATGACTTCCAATTCAACCCAATCAACATGTCTTATACACAAACATGAGGACTCATAACAAATTGCTACATGCATGCACACATTGATCTCAATTTCATCATGATTAGCATGCTTTACTTTTAAATATGCAACTATATGGCAAGTCATGATAATTCTATGCATGAATGCTCAATCTAACTTCATACATAACTTAATTCACACTTTTGTTTACAATCTAGCTTCAAATTCTCAAAATTACAATCTCAATATGTGAATCAATGCTCAAATACTCACCTTGGAGCTTCAATCTTCACAAATTCTAGCAAGATCTTTGAGTTAAGCTTCTAAATTCACAACTTTGAGCCAAGATACACAATTCTCCCTCTTTCTCTCTCTAGAACCGACCTCCCTCTCTCTCTAGAGTGTATAACCGGATTTTTGAGTTCACCAAAAGAAGAGTTGAGTGTAATAAGGCCCTTATACAGTCCCTCTCTTAATCAAATTGATTAAGGTTAATGATAGAGTTTAATTCAATTAGTTTACTCGAATTATTTGGTTCCAAATCAGTTTTCAATTAAAATTCACCATAGGCTCTAAAAATTATGCTAATCACAATGTCGTAATCAATTTCGGGTTCTGTGGCCGAGAAGGCCTTCAATTTTCAGTTCAAAGCACAGATTCTAATAGATTTTCCTACAGTGAACAGATACAAAGCCAAAATCACATATAATCATGCAATTAACACCCAAATTCACATTAAGCACATAATTACAAACATAATCATGATTAATTAACATAGTATGGACCACGGTTATCACAATCTTCTTCCCTTTAGGAAGTTTGATCCTCCAAACTTACTTTACCTTTAGTCGAAAACAATTTGCAATACTTTTATTCAACGGTTCCAATTCTTTTGATAGTCATTTGCTACTCTCTAAATCAAGCAACACTCTGTTCTCAACCTGTCAGAGACTTACCTTTTCCGCCATACAAGGCTTTGTATGGTGTCACACTAAAACTGGAGTGTACTGTTGTCGTAAGCAACGTCTGCCAGTGATGGATAGATTTTTCCGACTTCCCTGAAGATTTAATGCATACAATTGGAGCATTTCGTCCAAAAGTTTTTTTAAAAAAATCCTTCTAACTATACATCGGTTTGCGGATAGAAAGCAGTGCTGAATCACAATTCAGTTCCCATTGCCTCTTGAAGGATTGTTAGAATTCAGATACATTTTAGGATTCCTGTCTGAAACAATAGATACTGGGACCACATGCAAATGAGTAATCTTATCGATGTAATCAGTGGCTAGTCTATAAGCATCATACGAAAATTTTACAAGGAGGAAACGAGCAGACTTAGTAATTCTATATACAGTAACCCAAACAGGGGTTATACCTTGGGTGTCCAAGGTAGTCCCACAATGAAATTCATAGTCACGTATTCCTATTTCCATTCCGAAATAGAGAGGTTGAAGTAGTTCCGTCTATATCTGATATTTGACTTTGACTCGTTGGCACCGAAAATATTTAGACACAAATTCAATAATTTCCTTCTTCACAATAGGTCACCAACATATTTATTTCAAATGCCAGCTAACTTTACCATAAAAGTTTGGTCTATTTCCTTGTCACAGAAGTTCAATTCAATCTTCAATAACTCCGCAATTCACAATTCAATTCGGTATTTAGTTTAGTGACTCATCACAGTTACCCAAGGTCAATCAAAAGTCTCCAGAAAAATAAAGTGGATCCAGACACTGATTCCCAAGTCAACAAGGTAACAACAAAGTAATCAACCACACGACGTATGTAACTCATATATCCCCATAGTACTGATTGTAAAGTACAATAACATCGAAGCAGTCAATTTCTAACATAATACACGTGTTCTCAATTCATTCAACAGTTTATAGTTTACAATTCAGTTCAATATTCAGTTCCGTGTTCCATCGAGTCTTTCCACATTATCTGATAGTCATCAAAAGCATAAGGCAATTCATATATAAATCCCCATAATGTCAAAGATAATATCAAAGGAGTTAATCACATGTTAAGTATAATTTACACATTCTCAAAGCCCTAATTACAAAATATAATGGCACTAAGCAGTTATTTACAAGGCGTACTGAATTCACACACTTTCGAATAATCAAGGTTTTCTAATTCCAATAGTATTCACAATCAAAGCGGTTCACGGTCAGTAGTCACCATAACCTGATTTCCTAAAATCCGATAACACTGAAGAAACTATTGTCCCATACAAAACATATTCTGATTAGTGAAAGATAAATGTTCAGTACTGTTTACAGTCAAATCAATCTGCCGTCATCGGTTCCCATAGCGTCAAATAAATAAGAATATGATAATACGCAAGCATTGTTCCTTAAAACACCCAATCGCTAGATTTGCTTAATTTCGTTTATCTACAACACGTATGTCTCCAACAATTAAAGGTTGGTTCTTAATGGTGTTCATGGTTAGATCGGTCTGTTGATAGCCCGCATAAGGTCTTCTAAATAAGTTAAGTATTCCAAACGGATTCAAGTTTCAGGTCTATCAGTTTTCTCATCAAGAATAATCTAGTTCTTTATTCATGAACAATTCGTAATCCCCCTTAACCAAATCAAATCAGATAGAGGTTCTTATCAAATCAATCCGGGCAAAGGTCTTGTCAAATTAAATCAAACAAAAGTCCCATCAAATTATATCAAATGGGGGTTCTATCAAACCAAATCAAACAAAGGTTCTATCAGATTGAATCAGACAAAAGTTTTCTCAAATAGGGTACATTTGGTTCTGTAAGGCATACTTCGTTTGCTTAGGTACATAGTTGATAGTCTCACAACTGTCCTAAGTTCGTCAGTTTTCAAAGTCATATTAGAGTCATTCATCATAACTGTTCACATCAAAGTATTTCAAGTCATGTACAATATGGCATTGTTCGCATAAGTTCATGTATAGTTGCATATGCATGCAGTTGTTCATATTAGGATGTATGTATCATAATCAATACAACAGTTCTCAAATAGGTCTTATATGCAAGTACATGGTGCACAATAACACATTAACAAAGTTCCTCGGTTGCACATAATATGGGATTTGTCACGCAAAAGTTCCAAATCAGTCACAAAAGCATAGGCTTACGAGTTAAGCTTAATATAGTCACACAATCACAGAGTCATAATTCCAGTTGTTTAGTCATTGAAGGCAGTAATATAACAAATCACCTTGGCATAGGTTTAGATGTATATGTGCATGTACAGAGTCAATCAATATCCCAATACGTATTTCACAAATTTCCCAAATGGGGCGGATACATACAGTGAATAAGGTATTGATCTAGTGGGTCCAACTAATCTAGATACATATAACAGATATGAAAGAATGCGCCAAATTGAATCAAATAATATCCCAAGCAAAGGCGTACACATGTACCAGTCCAGAATCAGTCAACATATAGGCATTCGTTTATAAATAGTATAGATACCTGGGATAACAGTTGTAGTATTCTGAGTGCTTTTTGGGACTAGTGCAATTACTCTATCTTGATTAGCAGTTCCCGTCATTGGTACGAATCCAGTTGAGAGAATGGGTCTATTCACGTTTTGCTCAGTCCAGGGACAGTTCCTTACCATATGGTCCATTTTACCACACCCATAACAAGCCCCAGAAATTTGATAACAAACTCCTCGGTGTTTCTTACCACATTTATTACATGTCGATGTTGTATTCCTTGTAGAGTTTGAAGTGCGCGATGATCCCGTATTTTGCTTTTTAAATGACCTCTTCTTTGAGAAAAAGCCTTGCCTCTTACTTTTCCATTTAGAAGATCGGTTCATGTTAGCTTCAGTCATTAGTGTTCGGTCTAGCACCTCAACATATTTTGTGACTTCCAACTCATTCACTTGGTGCTCTTGCACTGGTGGTGGCAAAGGTTCTTGCCGTAGCGGCAACTGATGTTGTTGTTTTAAGATCTCTGCCACTTCTTGTACTATTCTTTCCAGCCTATCAAGTCGGCCTGTGTAAGAGTTTGCCAACTTGCATGCCCTCACTTTATCCATGATCTACACAAACTCTTATTAAGCCATGCCAAATAAGGAATGCCCAATACAGAAATAAACACAAATACACATAGGTGCATTCGCACATAGACGTCGTTACATTCTCATTTTACGTATCGTCAAGGCACAATTAATCATATGCAAAACAGACGATCGCATACTTATTAGATATCGCATGTAGAACACTTACTAGATAATTACACATTTGGCCATATTCATATTCCACATAGACACCTATTTGCATAATCGAATGCACGTAAGCAACTTTTCATGATTCATATGTTCATGTACGTGGATTATAACAAAACAAGACTTGTTGTACCCATTAGTGCAACAATTCATATCTCATATAGTCACAAGTTCTCAATGCGTACATCATGTACTTATCAAATGGATGCATTTTAAGTCTTTTCTAGACACCTTATGGCTCATTTGGACAAGTGTGTGAGTCATTAACCCGTGCTCTGATACCACTCTGTCATGACCCAAACCCGCCCCTATGGATTAAGGTCATAACTGGCCAGTAATCAAGGGATTACCTACAGCGTCAAACCAAACAAGACATATCTCATCAGAGTAAAGGGGCCGAACGGAAGCAAATTTAAAAATTTTGTCCATAGAGTTGTGCTTACATGGCATATCAAAACATTTCACATATACTTAATAATAACACACACCACATATCAATAGTTAACATCTTGTATACCCAAGATCATTCAAACACGTAGTCAGCCAGGCCAAAAGTTTATACACATGAATGGTCTATCATGATCAATAGAAGTAGCAAAAGAAATACAAAAGATCATAAACAAAGCCTCTTGCATGAGGCGCCTGGGCTAACTTCACAAAGTTGGGGTTCCTTTCTTAAATTCCACTAAGGCTGGAGTTGAACGTCCCTTTGCTCACCTACATACATATAAATGAGAGTGAGCTAACGCTCAGTGAATAATATCAAAATAAAGAGGTTAATGAATGAGATTCGTTCATAAATGAATCATGCTTATAATGTACATATTTGAACCACTATTCTCATTCACACCAAATTTACAAATTTCAACAAAACAAAACGACCATAGGTCCAACACGTCATGTCCATATGCAAAACGACCCCAGGTCCAATTCTTATATAAAACAATATGACCTCAGGTCCGTCTATACGAAATGACCTTTGGTCCAACCAACTCTCTATTCAAAAGGACCTTTGGTCCAATTCAAGCACATCAAACGGCCTCAGGCCCAATTCAAACATATCAGGCGTATCAAATGGCCTCGGGCCCATTCTCTTTATATTAATATCCATGCGTATTTCATATTCATGATCATGATCCCTTTCATTCAAACGGCCTTTAGCCCATCATGGTATTCCAACATATCGAATGGCATATTCAAACGACCTTTTGAGACATCTTTGCATTCATGTCTAACGGCCTTTAGCTAAATCGTTCATATCCGACGGCCTTTAGCACAATCATTCATGTTCGACGGCCTTTGGCCCAATCATTCATGTCCGACGGCCTTTGGTCCAATCATTCATGTCTGATGGCCTTTGGCCCAATCATTCATCTTCGACGGCCTTTGGCCGAATCATTCATGTCCGACAGCCTTTGGCCCAATCATTCATATCCGATCGCCTTTGGCCCAATTCAAATATATCAAACATATCAACGGCAAACGGTAAATGGCCTTAGGCCCAATTCAAATATATCGAACGTATCAAACGACTTTATACAAATTAGGCATATAGAATACTCATTCATATTTCAAATCAACAAATCCATGGAGCTCATACATAAGTAGCATTTGGAAAGTGACATACTTGAAAATATCTTTAGTAAGATATTACTTAAAGTGTTCTGCCAGTGGATTGCCCTCGAGCTCGACCCTACACATTACATAACACATATGGGTCACAAATGATTCAATCCGTTCTTAACTTGTGCATTCCTTTTAGGCCTCTTTATTATCTTCTTAATCCATTTACAATGTTCAATGCATGCCTACGAGTGCTCAGAAATGGAAGAGAATGACAAATGAAACACAAAACATCTTTACAAACTTTCTGAAATAGGGCTCCCCGCTCGAGCGTGGCTTTGGCCACTCGAGCGGACCCATTGGATTCGCAACAATACTGGTTGCCTCATTTTTACGCTCGAGCGTGACTTCAGACGCTCAAGCTGAAAGTCAAACTACATGGCTCCCTGCTCGAGCGTGAATCTCCCCGCTCGAGCAGACGTCCATGTCTGCAAAAGTTCTAGGAACAAGCATTTCATGCTTGAGCGGCGCTTTCCCCACTCGAGCGGACATGCCGAATTCTTGAATTTCCAGCAACCAGTTTGAGCTTCAAACTTGCATTCAAATCAATGTAACTTGCATATCATGACTAATACTTCACATGAAAACCTTCTAACATGATACAAATGCTAAATTATAACACTTTGAAGCTCAATTCGAATGGATCAATTTGATACTCATACCATTCTTGCCAAATTCATCTCCAAAACATGTAGTTGAGTCCATAGTCTCATTTTCATGGATGCATGTCTTAAATGACTTCCAATTCAACCCAATCAACATGTCTTATACACAAACATGAGGACTCATAACAAATTGCTATATGCATGCACACATTGATCTCAATTTCATCAGGATTAGCATGCTTTACTTTCAAATATGCAACTATCTGGCAAGTCATGGTAATTCTATGCATGCGTGTTCAATCTAACTTCATATATAACTTAATTCACACTTTTGTTTACAATCTAGCTTCAAATTCTCAAAATTACAATCTCAATATGTGAATCAATGCTCAAATACTCACCGTGGAGCTTTAATCTTCACAAATTCTAGCTAGATCTTTGAGTTAAGCTTCTAAATTCACAACTTTGAGCCAAGATACATAATTCTCCCTCTTCCTCTCTCTAGAACCGACCTCTCTCTCTTTCTCTAGAGTGTATAACCGGATTTTTGAGTTCACCAAATGAGGAGTTGAGTGTAATAAGGCCTTTATACAGTCCCTCTCTTAATCAAATTGATTAAGGTTAATAATAGAGTTTAATTCAATCAGTTTACTAGAATTATTTCGTTTCAAATCAGTTTTCAATTAAATTTCACCATAGGCTCTAAAAATTACGCCAATCATAATGTCGTAATCAATTTCGGGTTCCATGGTCGAGAAGGCCTTCAATTTTCAGTTCAAAGCACAGATTCTAACAGATTTTCCTACGGTGAACAGATACAAAGCCAATATCACATATAATCATGCAATTAACACCCAAATTCACATTAAGCACATAATTACAAACATAATCATGATTAATTAACATAGTATAGGCCACGCTTATCACAGTCTTGGTTGGGTATATTCCTTGAAATTGAGCATGTGATCTTTGGATTCAATTAATTAAAGAGTTGATTCTCATGTTTTGAGTTACATTGACTTAGATTATAAGCAATTGCCTTATTGTTAATTTTAGTCTTGCATCTTTGCATGCTTAGAGCTCATGTGCATATATATATACGAAGATATGTTGTATAAACTATGAAAAGATGAAGAAACAAAATAAATGAGTTATAATCTAATTGAACTTGAGATTTATGTTTACTATGATCATATATGATGTTTTGAAATGAAATTTGCTTGAATTGAACCTTGGAATGGAGTTTAGGAAGCTTGAATTTGTTGAATTTTCAGACTACTCAAACAGAGCCCAGGATCGTACATGTAGGGCCCATGGCCACACGTACAGGAGGCACAGCCGCACATGCAGGGCTCACAGTCGCACGTGCGAAAAACAGGGAAAACAACTTTGGCATTTTGAAATAAAGGCACGTGCGGGAATTGGGAGCAATTCTATCCAGTTTTGTTACCTGTTTTTGACCCTCTGAAACTGTTAATGTGTTTAACGGATCCCTCTAAAATATTTGGAAGTGAACAAGAGGTAAATGAATTGAACTAAAGATTAAAAAGATAAACTAAGGAAAGAATACAATATTTATCCGTTTGTGTATGTATGCTACGCGCAGGTCACTTGCAGACAAAGACCGCTACTCACCAAAACCACTATGAGTAATAATATTGTAATGACATGTTCTTTTATATTTACTTTAATATGTAAATGTTGCGATGTTCTAGAATTATGTTTTATGCGAATGAATGAGTTGCAAGACCTATGATATGGAATATGGATATGAAATGTGAATTATTTATAATATGATATTTGATTGGGCCCGAGGCCGTTTTGATAATCGTTTGGGCCCGAGGCCATTTTGATATATGAATGGGCCTAAGACCATTTTGATATTCGATTGGGCCCAAGGTCGTTTTGATATATGATTGGGCCCGTGGCCGTTTTGATATTCGATTGGGCCTGAGGCCATTTTGATATATGATTGGGCCCGAGGCCGTTTTGTTATATGGTGGGCCTAAGGCCATTTTGCAAATATGATTATGGATAATGTTGTGAATGATGTAAATGTGGAAGAGTATTGTGTTATACTTCTTTTGAATCTAGATTATTTACTTGATTCACTTCACTTTATTACTACTCATTGAGCTTCACTCACTCCGAATTTTATTTGTATGTAGGTGATCAATCCGGAGACCATCCTTAGGTTAGCGTCAGGAGTTCTTCTGTGAACCTACTAAGTCAAGCTACCCAAGATGCACCTCCTTGTTAAGGCTTCAACCTTGTATTGTTAGAATTTTGTATTTACTTAAGTTTTATGTATATGTGTGTGATATATATATATATATATATATATGTGTGTGTGTATATATGTATATTAGTGTGTTTACATTGTTTTAATTATTTCAGTTATCATGTATGCACAAGTTCAATGGACATTACTATTGGTTTTTCTTCCACTTTAGGCCCCAATGTCATTTAAATATTTTGAAATTTTGTCTTTGAGGCCTTAGTACAAGCCAGTCATGGCCTAAACTTTTAGGGGCAAGTTTGGGTCATGATAGTTGGTGTCAGAGCACGAGTTACTTCCACACACACGAGTCCATTTGAGCTGTAGGGTGTTCTAGAAATACTTAGAGACATTGCCTTGGCATGTGTGTGTGTGTGTGTGAAGATATTGGAAAATGAAATGAGAACGGAAACTATGAGAATGAAAGTTATATGCACTTGTGTTATGCTGATATTGTGTAGACCTATGTGGAATATATATAGAAATATGATTATCGTTTCGGTATGAAGACGAAGGTTATGTAACCACTTGCATGATTCTGGTCTTATTGTTTATGCGAATATGAGACATGAATCATCATGTGAATGTGTACAAGAAAGTGTTGTTATTGTTATGATGCAAGTATATGAACCTTTGAAGTATAATTGGTTGCGTATATGCATCTCGATTTCATAATTAGGTGAATATGTGGACTACGAATATGGTTAAGTGTGCACTTATTTCATACGTAATCAGCATGTGATATTTACTAGATGTGCAATTATCTGATATGCATATGCTTATTATGTTTTGTCAATATGTAAAATGTATGGCGATGTGCAAATACACCAATGTGTAGCTATGGTTATTTCTGTACATGGCATGGTATGATACGAGCTTGTCTAGATCATGAATGAAACAAGGGCAAATGAGTTAGAGGACTCTCCCATAGCCCGACTTGATAGACTAGAAGGTACAGTACAAGAAATGGCAGAGATTTTAAAACAACAACATCAGTTACAATTACGACAAGAATCTTTATAGCCATCACTACAAGAGCACCAAGTGAATATGTTGAAAGTCACAAGGAAAATACCATTTAAAAGACAAAAGGTGGGACCATCAAGCACTTCAAACTCTACAAGGAATACAGCACCGTGTGATGAATATGGTAAGAAACACCGAGGGGCTTGTTATAGGTGTGGTGCAATGGATCATATGGTAAGGAATTGTCCTCGAATTACTAATCAGGATTGAGTGACTACATTTGTGTCAGAAAACACTCAAAACACTGAACTCATTTCTCTAGGTATTTATACTGTTCATAATTGAATGCCTATGTGTTGATTGGTTTTGGGCTAGTGCATGTGTATATTCTTGCTTCGAATATTATTGGATACGGATATTTGTGACATGTGTATTAGATTGGTTAGCCCCATAGGATTAACCTCTTGTCTATATGTGATGTTTATGTGTAAAAAAAAAAAAAAAAAAAATTCGTATATTCCTCAACATGAAATGCGATTGTAATAGGATGATTGATTTTACGTTTGACACTTTGATATTACTGATGCGAAATGGTATTAGAATTTCACTCTTGAACCTCTACTGATTGACAACTTTTATGTTTGACTTTGTGGGTATGCAGAACAGGTTGATTAGCCCTCACACTGTAATTGGCAAGTAATTATGATGCCTATTGATATGAATATGAGCATAAATGAAACAATTGACATAGATTACGAGCAAAATGGTTACGTAGTAATTAGAATGGGAATTGAACATTCGATAAAACTTGGGGACGTACTGACTGAACTTAGAAACTTATTAGACTTATGAACTGGACTTGTGTAATGTGGAATACTCCATATGTAGAATTTTCAGAATGGGTTTATGTGTTGAGTATGATATTGAGGCCAAAGTTGTGAAAGATATAGAATATTGGTGTCACAAGGATATTAAAATTGGTAGTATAAGCTTGTTTGTAGGCACATGATGTGAAAGAGATTAAATCTTGGCTTCTATATGGGTTACATGCGGAATTAGACTATGAGAAATTTTGGGAAGCTAAGGCTATTGTTCATCAATAAAGTGCAAGGAACTATGGCAATTGAGAGACGTGATGATTGATAACAAGTATGGGACTATATGAGTGAGAGGCAGAAAATGGTTTGATATGAGATGAAGAACTTGTTTCACCCATATCTTTGTATGATTGTATGATTCTATGTTTCATGATTAAATATGTGATACTATGTGCCATATTGTAGTTAGTAAATGATACCCCACGTGTCATCGGACTGTAGCTTGTGACCCTAGAAGAAGATGATGAGAAGTAGAGATGAAATGGAAGTTGAATCCTTGTTGAGGCAATTGGATAAAGAAGAAGGACAATTTACGAATATGACAGAACCTATGTGAACATGTCATGAGAAGCAATGAGACCAAAAGAAGAAGTTAAGTGTGAATTCAATAAATGAATCAAAGAATGTGTTAGGAAGTGTTATGGTATGAAAGGTCAATGACAAGAAATTTAATGAATGTACAAAGTGTTACGTTGGAATTAGTGTTCCTATGTATGCTCGAACGCCTATTGGAGAGTTTAGATTCCTTTTGAGTGAATAATTGAAACTTGAGCTAAAATGCTAAGATAATTAAGGACACTTCGATGTATTAAGATCAGTATTACATGTGTTGTGTTTGAGCTATTTGTAGGCAAAATGTCAGTTTAGAAACCATTCGTTTACGTGACTCATTTAGTTATAGGATGAGTTGATCATCAGGCTAATAACATATGTTAAAAGTTTCTTTATTACTCGAAGGATCTATTTTATGGGAAATGTTATATGGATTTGATTTAATGCCTTTATGTAAAACATTGAAATAAATGATGAGTAAATGTTATTAGCTTGCCTAAGTGAGTTTATTGTGACTTTTGACTTTCGAACCCACCTAATTGGTCTATCAATAAGGCATATAAGCTGTGCGGGAACTACTATTTGGACTAATGTAGTGAAGAAATTTGCAGGCCAAGGCTGCATTAAATATTAAGGTTATGTTAGATGTTTAGCCTACTTTGAGGTTGTGGAAAACAAAAGAGTGTAAGTATGGAAGGCATTTAAAGTTGAGCTGTGATTATTGGGAACATTTGGATAGTAACACAAAACTATATGAGTTCATAACCAATGTTCTTGTGTTTTACTACTATGAAGTTGACTCTGTGAATCATTATGACATTACAAGATCAGTGACTAAATCAATTTGGATTAATAATCTATACATAGATGACAATGAGTTAAACTCCGGTGATGAGAAAATCAATTGGTAAGAACTGTTAACTAGGAAACGTAAGTAAGGAATTGACAAGGACTGCAAAAGCAATTTTGTGGTAAAAGAAATCGATAAGTACATTTATATCGAGTGGAGACAAGAGAACTGGAACCTAACTTTGGTTGGTAGACAGTTTAGACCTCATTTATCCCATGCAGTATGGAAGTAAATAGGCTAGGGGTGCTTTGAATTATCTAGATATTGTGAATACTTAAATCAATAGTGAGCAAAGAGCCCTAAAGTTATTGATTCAAAACCCCTCTGTTCATTTTGGTTCAATTGTTGTAGAATGAATGTGTCATGGGGAGCACGATTGAGTAATGAATATTTCTTTATTCTTCGAAGAATTTTAGTATTTGGGATTGTTTGTGGAACTAAAGAATTTGAATTATGATTGATGGCTTACGAGTTCCACAAAAACGAATATTTGAAGAGAATTAGATTATGAACACCTTGGGGTTAAGGTTTTACCATTTGGGGTATATGGCTTATGGATCAATAAATTAAAATGTATGAGGGTTGTGAATAATAAGATGATGTTTTGATGTCACTGAGTATTATTATCACTTAGGTTACCAATTGGCCAGTAAATGACAAATTCATTGTGATTCGTGGAACAAACCTTATTAAGATTAACAGCATGGGATTGTAAACTGTTAAATGATTGGGGGATGTTGTATATCTGAGACGAACTGGACTTGTAACAGGCTAAATCAAGTTTGGAGGACCAAACTTCTTAAGGTGGGGAGAATGTAACGATCCCAAAATGCATATCATAAATTATCTTTATTTAATTATGGGTTAATGTGCTTTAAATTAATGATAACTGTTTGAATTGAAGAATTATCTGTTGAGTTACGACTTTAAAACTGAAATTACCGACCTTCATGAGTTCAGAAACCGAAATTAAATACATGGATATGTTAATGGGAATTTTTAGAGCCATTTGGAAAAGTTAATTGAAAATTTATTTCGCCTAATTCATTAAGGTATGTTTGGGTGGTTAACTTTGCACTGCAAATTGAAGCCCTTAGAGGCTTCAGAAACCAGAACGGAATACATAATTTTTAGAGTCATTTGTGAGGTTTAATTGAAATTTGATTCAGTCTGATTCACTAAGGCATGTTGGCAAGCATGTTTAGCCATATACATATATATGTACTAAAAGCCCTTTTGAGTCCATCTTCTCTCATTTGGGGGAGTGAAAAAAATCTGGAGAGTCACCCAAGAGAGGGAAATAAGAGAAGAGAGAAGAGAAAAGAGAGAAGAAGAAAAGAGCACAAATCAAAGCTTGAAGACTTGAGAAATTGTAAAGGGGAATCAAGAATACAGTTCAAAGTAAGTGAAAATCAATTAAACTTCTCTCAATCTTTCTTAAATTGGTTAGAATCAAGTCTTAAGATGAAGCCTTACACTCATTGAAGTTAGGGTTTATGAATTATAATCTTGGTTGGGTATATTCCATGAAATTGAGCATGTGATCTTTGGATTCAATTCATTAAAGAGTTGGTTCTCATGTTTTTGAGTTACATTGACTTGGATTATGAGCAATTGCCTTATTGTTAATTTTAGTCTTGCATCTTTGCAAGCTTAGAGCTCATGTGCATATATATATATGAAGATATGTTGTATAAACTATAGAAGGATAAAGAAATGAAATAAATGAGTTGTGATCTAACTGAACTTGAGATTCATATTTACTATGATCATATATGATGTTTTGAAATGAAATTTGCTTGAATTGAACCTGGGAATGGAGTTTAGGAAGCTTGAATTTGTTGAATTTTCAGACAGCTCAAATAAAGCCCAGGACCGCAAGTGCGGGGCCCATGGCCACACGTACGGGAGGCACAGCTGCATGTGCGGGGCTGATAGTCGCATGTGCGGAAAACCAGGAAAACAACTTTGGTATTCTTAAATAAAGGTACGTGTGGGCCGCACGTGCGGCACACCTCTCTGCATGTGCGGTGGTGGCCTTCCGCACGTGCGGAAATTGGGAGCAATTTTGTCCACTTTTGTTACCTGTTTTTGACCCTCTGAAACTGTTAATGTGTTTATCTGATCCCTCTAAAATACTTGGAAGTGAATAAGAGGTAAACGAATAG
The DNA here is from genome assembly GCF_055761805.1 of Camellia sinensis. Classification (NCBI taxonomy): domain Eukaryota; kingdom Viridiplantae; phylum Streptophyta; class Magnoliopsida; order Ericales; family Theaceae; genus Camellia; species Camellia sinensis. The sequence continues at coordinate 103,005,119 of NC_138967.1, read as the reverse complement.
AATCAAAGATTAAAAAGATAAAATAAGGAAAGAATACATTATTTATCCGTTTGTGTATATGTGCTACGTATAGGTCACTTGTAGACAGAGATCGCTACTCACCTAAACCACTGTGAGTAATAATATAGTAACGGCATGTTCTTTTATAATTACTTTAATATGTAAATGTTGCGATGTTCTGGAATTATATTTTATGCGAATGAATGAGTTGCAAGACCTATGATATGAAACATGGGTATGAAATGTGAATTATTTGTAATATGATATTTGATTGGGCCCGAGGCCATTTTGATAATCGTTTGGGCCCGAGGCCGTTTTGATATATGATTAGGCGTGAGGCCGTTTTGATATTCGATTAGGACCGAGGTCGTTTTGATATATGATTGGGCCCGTGGCCATTTTGATATTCGATTGGGCCCGAGGCCGTTTTGATATATGATTGGACCCGAGGCCGTTTTGTTATAGCTGGGCTTGAGGCCGTTTTGGAAATATGATTATGGATAATGTTATGAATGATGTAAATGTGGAAGAGTATTGTGTTATACTTCTTTTGAATCTAGATTATTTACTTGATTCACTTCACTTTATTATTACTCATTGAGTTTCGCTCACTCCGTATTTTATTTTTATGTAGGTGATCAATCCGGAGACCATCTTTAGGTTAGCCTCAGGAGTTCTTTTGTGAATCTGCTAAGTCAAGCCACCCAAGATGCGCCTCCGTGTTGAGGCTTTAACCTTGTATTGTTAGAATTTTGTATTTACTTAAGTTTTATGTATATGTGTGTGATATATATATATATATATGTATATATGTATATTAGTGTGTTTACATTGCTTTAATTATTTCAGTTATCATGTATGCACAAGCTCAATGGACATTACTATTAGTTTTGCTTCCACTTTAGGCCCCGATGTCGTTTAAATATTTTGAAATTTGGTCTTTGAGGCCTAAGTACAGGTCAGTCATGGCCTAAACTTTTAGGGGCAAGTTCGGGTTGTGACAGTCTCCTAGGAACTCATGGCAAACACAACCAAGATGCCTCTGACAGGGAATGGTACTCAGGGAGAACACTTCTGATCGCCAATCTGGCTTGAAGCAGGCTTGAGCTTGAGCTTGAGGTAGAGGTACACTCATATTCCGGAGAAAAGACAAGGCTTGAGAAGGTGCATCTGGAATGCAATTTCGGAAATTACTGAAGTTGAAACACACTAAGATGCTCCACATTTTCCCTCTTTTCTTTTGCTTTGCAGTCTGGAACCCATGTAGTTTCAGATAGGTCCTTGTTCTATTATTCTCACATGACCTGGGTTGAGCCTTGCAATTTATGAAAGGAAGAATCCTGTTTTGTACAAATATGGAGAATGGCATAGCACTCTGAGCACAAAATGATTTATTTTTTAAATTAAAATTGAGAAATGAGTTCTTAACTGGGTATTGAGCCTATGACTTACCACAGTCTAAACGACTCACCACAGTCTAAACGACTCAACAAAGGAAAACAAAGTAAAACAACCTAAACACAAACATTTACACTCGAAACGACTCAAAACAAGAATCGAGACAAACAAAAACAACAAACACAACACTCGGACATTTGCTTTCCATTAGCGAGAGACCTCTCGGTTCATGAGGAGTCTGTTTCTCCAGGTATTATTTCCAATCCTTTCTCATATGTGTTTCTCACATCACTCTAGCAATCAATCTCTATTTTTCTTAAAAAGCCATTTCCTTTCTTTTTCTCTCAGCGCACATCTCTCTATTCTTTAATCTCTCTTATTTTTTACCCCTTCCCAAATGTGGTTGATGGATAAGCTAGAAGTTGTGGACCTTATGAGGGGAACGAATATCTTGCTCCATTTCCAGTCTTTGCTTCGCACTGAGCTTAATACCTTGCTGCTTGGAGGATGAGAGAGCTTTCGGCCCTCCGTTGTTAGCTTTAGTTGTGCCCTTTTCTGGTGAATACGCTGATAATGGGGAAAAAAAAAACAGAAACTTGACTCAGCTGTGCCCCTAGTTTATTATTTTGACCATTTTTTGTTTTGGCTTTCTACTAAAACAATTTTGACCAATATGAGAGCTACATTAACATGCTTGTTCAATTTTCTGATTTGAAATCATGCAAGTCAAGTTGTGTGCACTGAAAATTTTCCTTTTTTGGGTCTAAGAAATTGTCCAGTTTTGGAAAAAATGAAATAATTTCTGAGAAAATTAGTCAACCTCATTAAAAATCCTCAAAACTATTTAAAAATGGCTACGACCCGACCAACGAGGAATTAACTCCTGAGATGCACAACCTTAGATCTACACATGAATTGTCTTGCAGCTGAATCTTCTAACGGAATAAGAGAACCGAATTTGAACAAAGGTGAGCCAATTTGGACATGGATAGGATAGCCAAGTTTGAATAAGGACAAGCTAGACAAGCCAACCAGGTTGAAAATGGTTGGGGCCGAACTTCAAGATGAAGTTGCCTACGTATTCCAAAGATGGGAATCAAGCCGTACGTAGTTTTGAGAATGACGTTCACTTAGGTGTTGACGATCTCCTTTTGTGCTCTAACTTTTGCCAAAGTCGCCCTTCTGGGTTTTCAACCTTGCGAGCTACTTTTCTTTTCATTTTCTTTTGTTCTTCATTTTTATTTTGTTCTTTTTTTGTTCTTTTTTCATTTTTCTTCATTTCCATTTTTTCATTTTTGTTATGCTCTTTCTTTCTTTTCTTGCTTTAACTTTTGCTTAGGTCGCCCTTCCGGGTTTTCAGCCCATCGAGCCTCTCAAGGATAGAAAAGTTTAACTTGTCCATGTTGATTGGTTTTGAGATCTCGAACCTATCTAAATCCCAGAGAATGGCGGTTGTTTGCTGATGATGTAAGAGTCCATCCGATCAGGTCTGAATTTGCCCCTAGTGTTGTAGATGGGAACTCGATTGTCCTTTCAGCAACAAATTTTCTTCTTTCAAATTCTGGGATTGGGCTTTCTTGCCAGTCTTCATTGGTTTGAGAGATGACCCAATCTTTGAATCTCCAAGCATATCTGACCTTTTTTGCCCCTAGTTCAAGGGATGCTTCTTATCCAACTTTGCAAGCTTCCCTTGATGACATTTGACCTTATCGCCCCTAGTTCAAGAGGTGCTTCCAATCCGACCTTGTAAACCTTATATTTTGGTTGATCGTTGAACATTCTGAATCAAAGTTTGAAAGTAAAAGGCTCGAGTCTTGACGCTGAGAGTGATCGTAAGCTGCACAATCTCAAGAGCGATTCCACATATGTTTTCGTAAGACCACACAAAATATTTTTGAAATCTTTTAATAAAGCAACTAGTCGCTCGCGCTCTCCTAAAGACAATGTAGAACCAATCTGGACTAAGCCAGGATCTTTCTCAGTACTCACATTAACAAACATGATCTCATTCATTAAGGGCTTAGTACGCCTCTCTTCCTCTCAATCGATTAAATTCTTGCAAATCCCGAGGAATTCCTTCCTCTTTGTTTTCAACACAATTTTGGAAACAGTTTTGAAAAACTTTGGTCAATGCAATGATTTAAAGGCACAGAAAAAGTAGGTAAAAATTATTGCCGTTTCATTCAGATCTTCTGGCGGAACTGGCTCAATGATAGAAACAAACACAAAAGAAGAAGTGTAAAGGACAAACGCAAAACAAGAAAGTGATGCCCGAGTAAACACACTCAAAATCACCAACCTCTAACACAACAAGACAGACTCTATACAAAAGACTGACTCAATACAAAAAGACTGACTTAATGCCCAAGTCAGAAAGTACAATAAACAGCATTCGCAAATTGCTCGAAACAGTGCGTGCCATCCGCCATATCTGGGATAAAATGAGCGCCATTGGTAGGTAGTTCATCCATGATCATATAGTCACATTATCTCCCAAGTTCATCAATCCAGTACTGAGAGACTTTGTAGGACCTAGTACGACGATGACCTCGTTGTCAATCAGATCTTGAACTTCATGGTAAAGACGATAACGACCATCAGTGTCGTGAATGGTTTGTTGATGGAAGGCATAGTACTTGGCAGATGACTGGAAGGGGATCCGAGAGACGTCGAGGCTCAAGGGGCTTGAGATGGCCTTGTCCTATAAGGATTTGGAGAGCTTTGGACAAGGGTACGTAGAGGGGATTGAAAGTGCGGTTACCAATTCTGACAGGCTTGGCAGGTGTTAACTAGGTTTGATGATCTCTTATGGGTGTAGGATTGGAGTGGAAATGAGCGTTTTTGGTATGACATCCCTTTTCCCGGCTTGCCCCTTGATTCAGAATGCTCTTATCCTGAGTGGCAAAAGTGTCATCCACAGTCATTGCAACAACTGCGAGAACTTGCTGTTTGCGCAGTCCTTTGGCTTTTAAAGCCTCAATAGCCCACTGAAGATGTTCATAGGGACCAATGCCTGCCCCTAGCTTGTTCTTTCCATTTGCCTCCACTATGCCAAGGGATTGGCCTTCTTCCATTGCAGCCCATCCCAAGATTGGGGAGCCTTTTGATATAAAACTCCTGGTATGTGATGTGGTCGATGATGGAGCCAATATCCTAAACGATAGATCTACCACAGTTCTCTAAAGATCTTCAATCATGCTCATTTGCTCAGAAGTAGTGGGTTTGTGGGTTAGAGATGATTGAGGTTCAAGTGCATCCATCATACACAAGTTCATGCTTTCTGGAATGAACACCTCAGGCTTGGGTAAATAGGCTAGGTTGATGTATATGCTGAGGTTGTAGGTAGATGGCAGTGTATGAATTGGATTGAGATGTGGAGGTAATAGGTTAAGAGTGGCCTGAGGTCCTTTTGGTGGAGCCGTGATCTCTTCATCAATAAGATCCTGAATCTTATGACGGAGGCGGATGCAACGGTTTGTATCATGACCATGCTGTTGATGATAGGCACAATATTTAGCTGGTTCATATCTTGGTGGAAGGGGATTTGAAAGGGGTCGGGGTTCTAGGAGTTCTAGGTACCCGTTTTCTCGCAGCATTTTCAAAGCTTGAGAGAGACTTATGTAAAGAGGATGGAAATTTCGGGCTTGGGACCAATTTGAAGTGGTTGGTTTTTGGCCATTGAGGGGAGTGGTGGCCGTGTTTACTTTTGAGTATTTCGCAGTTGTGGTACCATTAGTATTAGCATTGGAACTGCGAACAACATTCTTCTTCAAAGGCTCATTATCCTTTACAAAGATCCCTTGTCTGATGGCATCCTCGATTTGAATCCCTATTTCATGAAGCTCTGGAAAGGTAAACAGAGGTAGAATGATCATCTTTTGCAGCAACTTGCCATGCAGATTGTAGACGTCCCCGAACGTCCGGGGAGAAATCCCGTTTTGTTCATTGGGCTCACTACAGTTCAGACTCAATGTCACGGTTCTGAATCTAATCTTGCAAAAGTGCAATGCGAGACCAACAAATCACCAAAGAGTCCAAATCCGGCAAATCGTTTTGAAAAATAGATTTTTAGAAAGAAGTGCCAAACATGGACTACTTTGCCAGATATAGAGTCGCCACCAAAATATTTTGTTTTAGGGGAATTTAAGAAACCCTGACTCGTGCCTAAGGCCACGTGTCCGTCATCACCAAAGTTGTCTCAGCTCGGAAACTTGGGTACGATTGGGGAAGGTCATTTCATGAGAACCCCCGCTCGCCCGATCGAAGATCGGCCATTACTAAGCATGATATCGAGTTTTTGAAAACGCATATGCTCTTATTCCGGTTTATTAGCCTAGAATTACTATGTGATGCGCACAGCATACAAGTATAGACTGGGTTGCCTAAGTTGGAACAAAGCATCGCATATCCGTTTGTTTTGAAAATGGATTGAAGTTTGTTACTCGCAAGTAGGCTAAAATATGGGTTTCGACGAATTATTCCAATTGAAGCAACCCAACCTTCACCCACAGACATTCAGGCAGTTATATCACATAAGCACATAGCCTCATGGTAAGCATGCTATCATGGCAACACTCACACTCATGTAAGATGCTAAAGCATAAACACTTACCGAGTACTCCGAGCCAAAGAAAGAATCTAATGAGAAATTATGCATGAATCCTAACTATGCTAAGAATACCTAATGCAACACATGCAAAAATGCAACTACAATAGGCTCGGCTATTCTAAGATGGCATATGAGATGCAACAATCGACACATGTATTCAACTTGGAATTGAAATACAATGCAGTTAGCATGATGCGCCGAGCCCGGTGCGTGCAATACGAATGAATGATGCAAACATGCTGACATAAATATGCTAATTGAAACGTGGCCTAAAACTAACCATCAAAAGAAGGTAAATAAAAGGGAGAAAGACGTGGGGTTGAAAGACATGCATCACACACACGTACACTTATTACAAAGTTCACCCTCTCACGGAGGGTCTGAATAAATAATACAGACCAAATAATTCATCAACTACCCTAGCTAATTAAATATTACAAAACCCTTAATTAATTAACAAATTAATTACAAAACAATCTAAGTATGAAATAAAAGAGGCCGCCGCAGCTCCGCCTTGAAATGATTGGCTGATGTATGCTCGATTCGCCTCGCTCGGAAACCCGTTGCCATGCCAACTGTTGCCTCTGTTTGCACTGTTTCATGCCTCTGAAAGCTGCACAAGTCCCAAGGCTGCTTCTGAACCACTCCTTGAGCGCTGTGGGAGGTCACCGGCCAAGAGACAAGACTACCGGCCATGGAATGATGGCCATCGACCAAATATGGGGCCATCGGCTGGATATTGGTAGTCGGCCGGCACTGAAAGTGGCCGACCGGCCATTTCTTCTTGCAGAACACTGGTTTTGCTACAACAGAGGACAAACAGTGCATGGCATGGAATTTGCAAGCCAAATGTATGCACGACCACCCTCCATATCATGCTATGAACTCAAGAGAGTATGGCTCTCAACCCTCGGGCCACCAATCACACATTTCGATGCATGATGGGCAAAGGTGTCAAAGGTGCATATCAATATGGCATGAATGGAACAAACAAATGAATGCTACACACTCTATCATGCTGGGTCAAAGTGTCGACGACCGAAGATTGGGGCACGTTTCGTCACTTTAAGTACGAAACGTCCCTTGATCCTCGTGTTTGGTTTGACACCCCAAACCAAACAACAATGCAATGTATGTATGCCAAATGCAATGCGAAACATGCAATTAATGCAATGCAACATGGTAATGCGATAAGTATGTAATACTACAATGCAACCTAGGTATGTAAGTATATCGAGTGATAGGCATGCAACAATGACACTAACCACAAGGATGCGACAACATGCAATGCGGTAAGCCTACAACAATACATAAGTGCATGATCTATGGACTTACACTAAAGATGGATAGGCCTCAACCATACCAAAACAGTGGCCAAAGTGCCAAGAAATGATGGACAAAACATACTCAAACATGCACATGTAAAGGTCCAACACTTAGGCATAAAAAGAGTCGACTCTTGGACACATTAAGGAGAGACAAATATGGACATATGACAAGTATGATAAGCTCTAAAAAATGTGCAAAGGATGATGCCAAATCAACCATGCCATGCAAGTAGGGCACGCAATAAAGTCCCAAAACTTGAGACTAACAAAGGGGTTCAAACCATGGCCATACCAACCAAGCCCCAAAGAGCCAAGATGACATAAAACAGTCTTAGGGCAAACCAAAATAAGGCTAGAGCATGCATGGAACCAGGCCAAAACATGCTAAGGAATGGGCACAAAATAGGGGGGGGGGCATTCAAGGCCACGAAGAGAGCATTCTACACCAACTACCTCAACCAAACATGGTATGGGTTATGCAATGAAAAATATAGCTATAGTATGTCAAGATAAGCCCGAATACCCACTTAGATGGCATCTAAATGACCTAAGTCTAGAGGTATGCACAATGGCCCAAACATGGAGCATGGGACAACAACTCTTCAAAGCATTGAGAGAATGGCAAATGCAAGCACATAAGCATAGAACATGGACTGAAATAGCATGATAAGTGATTCCAAACCATTGAAATAGCCCATGTAAAGTATGCTCATGACTCACACACCCAAAGCTAACATGGCAAACATGGACAAAACATGGCAAACATGACCAAATCAACACCAAACAGAGCTTAAACATGTCACAACATGGATAAAAGCTTCATGAAGTCAAGCCAAAACATGCAAGGATGATGGTCTAAATGCATGATCCATGTTTAGGCAAATGAGAGGATTGCAAGGCAAGTGTATGATGCATGCAATAAGCCAAAGAACCAACATGAAACAGAGGTATAACATGATAAACTAACACCAAATACCTGGTGAAATGAAGCTAAAACACATTAAGCCAACATGCTACCTTTACAAGTCAACAATGCAAGCAAATGGGACATAAGGGGAGAGGGGTGTCCCTTCCCTATAAAAGACCTCAAAACCAATTCTCTACCACTGAAAATTCTCTGGATTTCAGTGGTGAGAAGGCCAAAACAAAAGGGGTACAAAGCCTAAAGAGAAAGGCACAAAAAGAGGCCAAACAAGGCCTAAAAGGGGGTAAACGACCCCCAACCCAAAAGTGACCTTAATGAAACATCTCAAGCATGAAAATATAGAACTTTTATCAGTTATACACTAAGCTTAAAAGAGCATGCAAGATAGGCTAAAAGCTTAAGGCAAAATGGGGAATAAAAGAGGTAGTTCTCACCCTTGAAGAACACTTCAAGAACACTAACTCCAGCACCTTCTTTTGATCAAAACCAACTCAAAAACTCTGAAATTAACCCCTCAACGCCTCAATAACCAAACTATAGCGTAACACTAGTGTAACAATATATGTCCGGTTCGTCTGGTCGCACCAACTTCAAATGAACCGTACATACAATATCGTGCCTGCAAAAGAAAAAAACTTAACAGGTACAACATTGTTAGAAACATGCATAGAAACGCAAGTGAAAAGTGTGTGACAACGCGAGTGAGGGGGTGCATGACAATTCGGGTGGAAGGGGTGCATAACAACGCAACCCGAGTGTGTCCATAACAATGCGATTTGAAACAAGCATAACAATGCAAGGAGGGCACGCGCGACAATGCGAGCCGAGTGGTGCATAACAATGCAAACCGAGTAGTGTATAAACACATGTAAGTAAAGTATGCGTGACAATGCATGCAATGTGTGTAACAAGAGAGGCATAAGCACATGTAAGTAAAGCATACGTGAAAAACGTATGCAATGTGTGTAACAATGCGAGAAGGGTGCATAAACACATGTAAGTAAAGCATACGCGAAAACGCATGCAATGTGTGTAACAATGCGAGAGGGGAGAAGGGGTGCATAAACACATGTAAGTAAAGCATACGCGAAAACGCATGCAATGTGTGTAACAATGCGAGAAGGGTGCATAAACACATGTAAGTAAAGCATACGCGAAAACGCATGCAATGTGTGTAACAATGCGAGAATGGTGCATAAACACATATAAGTAAAGCATACGCGAAAACACATGCAATGCGTGTAACAATGCGAGAGGGGAGAACGGTGCATAAACGCATGTAAGGAAAGCATACGCGAAAACGCATGCAATGTGTGTAACAATGCGAGAAGGGTACATAAACACATGTAAGTAAAGCATACGCGAAAACGCATGCAATGTGTGTAATAATGCGAGAAGGGTGCATAAACACATATAAGTAAAGCATACGCGAAAACGCATGCAATGTGTGTAACAATGTGAGAGGGGAGAAGGGTGCATAAACATATGTAAGTAAAGCATACGCGAAAACGCATGCAATGTGTGTAACAATACGAGAAGGGTGCATGGTGTATATTCAACTAAAGCGTGGTCAAGGCATGTTATCCATGATGTTGAGATGCAACTCCAAAACAAGACGAGGCATCGTTCAACGCAAGATGCGTAATCAGCGTGCTCTATTAAAGTCAAAACAAAGCAACGTAATACGACAGAATTGAAGCGATTTATGAAATTCACAAATACCAAAAGGATGCAAGAAAGGATACTCCCCGCACGTACCGGGCATTGCTCATAGAAGACCCGGCTCGAGGTCAACACGAAGGTCTATGAAGGTTCAAAAGTGCACTTTCTCGCACTGCCTTGAGTGATGAAGGTGCCAAACCACATAATTGACCCGAACAAGGGGGTGGGAGGTGCCTCGACCACAAGAGGAGGCCACCGGTATTAAACCAAACATTCTGCTGCCTTATCCTCCTTTCGCTTTACTTTTCCTTTTTTTACTAGTAGTTTAAGCTCATTGTACTGCCTCAGGCAGGTTTTACTTTCTCAAAACTATGTACTTTTTGCAAGAGACATGATGGAAATGAAATAGCTATTTTGTTCAAAAAGTGTTACGTTTTATGCATCGCATCGCACCACATTACATAACAATGTAAATGAGATTTGAACGTTTGTTTGAAAAGTAAGCACTTGCCTCCTAATAATCAGTTAGTGAACCGAGTAAGGAAAAAAATAACTCGACAATCAAAACCAAGAACTTGATAAGCTAACCAACTGTAAATGCAACTCGATAAGCAAAGCAAAGACTTAAAGGATGTAAAACACAACTCGATAAGAAGATGTACAACAACTCAATAAACAAATCGAAGTAACAGGCGCTAGTTTGCAAAAACATCATCAGAAGGCATTGGAAGTGGTGTCAGTCACCAGTTTTCAGCATGCTTAACATTTATTCAACCTAGAGCCAAAGTAGAGGCCATCGGCCAAAGGAAGATATCACCGGCCACAACAAATGGGCATCAGCCAACATTTTAGCCGATCGGCCAAAACGGATGGTCAGTCGGCACTACTTTTGGTCTACCGGCCAAAAATGGTAAGGACCTCTAGAATGTCGACACCTGTCTTCCACTCAAAACCTTATCTTCTACAAAAGCCCCAACTTCGTAGTTTCCCTCATTTCAACACTGATTTGCACCAAATGGAAGAGTTTCTTACCCAATATCTCACAACTTGGATTACCAACTTGGATGGCTCGGAAAAGTTAAATTTCCGGGGCTTTGGCGTAAATGCACTATTCACGCTGAGTCACACTCCGCTGCACTTTCCGTTTCTCCATGCCGCGACAAGGTTTTGGAATCCGGTAACTCATGTCTTCAGCTTTGGCGGGCAAGAGGTGTGTCCTACCTTTGAAGATTTCCAAGCTTTGATGGAATCCGAGCATAATGAAGAAATCTTGTCCCAACTCCGCTTCGGCCACTCCCAAGCCTTAGGTCGAATGTGTGGGCTTACTATGCACGACGCTCGGTCTTTGATTTGTGATGGAATGCTGGATATTCCGAGTTTGATTTGTCATTTTTCCGATGCCGGTGACCGCGGTGACCATCATTGGCAAGGCTTTCGGCGACATGCCCTTTGTTTGTCCATGCTATCTTATTTCTTGCTTGCCTCGGGCCTCGGAGGATCTAGTGTCCGGTTGATCGAGGTTGCCCAAGGCTTAAGGGAAAGCAAAAGCTGCATTGCCATGTCATTGGCCAAGACATTGATGGGCTTGAATACTTTCCATCGCCGAGAGACGACCAGATTTGCGGGGAGTCCACTACTGCTGCAGGTAATGTTCCCACCCTTCCTTATATATATATTGCTCACATCACTCAACCCTCAGGCTCAGTTTTTCTCTCAAAACCCTTTCTCACTTTTCTCTCAACATACATCTCTCTATTCTTTAATCTCTCATTTTTCATCCCTCCCCAAGTGTGGTTGATGGGCAAATTGCAGGTTGTGGACTTTTGCCCAGCATACTCAACTCGCGGCTACTTCTTCCGACGACGTCTAGTTGATGCCCTTCATGAGGGATGGTGGTTCGACTGGATGTGCAATTTGTCCGCAGACTGCATTGCTTGGCGGTGTCCTTGGTTCAATTTGCCAGCAATGAGCTGCAGCATGTCCCGACAGACCGAGATTCAGTTGATTGGCCTGACACACTGCGTGTTCTACTTTCCTTTCCGGTTCCAACGCCAGTTCGGCCATGATTAGATTTTCCCGGCAGAGGGGATAGAGTACCCAGCTGCATTTCTGGTCCGAGGCGCACAGCTAGCTCGGCATGCCGCGGCATGGAGGACGAGAGAGCTTTTGGCCCCCGCTCCTACTTTCAGTTACACCCTTTCTGATGAGTGCATTGATTGGCTCAATGAAGAGGCACAGATAAGGCCCACTTTGGCATCAGAGGCTTCGATCAACTCTAGGAGGGGATGCAGGAACACCTGACTATGCCCCAAATTTATTTGCTTTACTCAGAACTTTCAAGTTTTCTTCATGAATGTAATGAAAAGCAACTTCAATTTTGTATGCAAGAGCAGGAGAACTCTGTATTGAGATCAATAAAATTGAAAGTTGTGGGTACTGAAAATTTTGCGGTTTGGTCCAAAAATGGTCTAAGTTGTAAAAGATTAATTTGAGCAAAATCAACTTTTATTAAAAATTTTCAAAACCATTTTCGATATGGATTAGAACTAGACACGCCTGAGATCTTTCACTGAAACGCACAAACCCGAATCCCAGCAACTGGAAAGTTGCCCCTAGTCTAAGTAACACTGCACCAAAGATTGCAACCGAGCTCTTGAATGTAGAATAGACAAAGATGACCAACCATGATCACATGGACAAAGTTGATCGGGGAAGTGTTTATGGCTGGACTTCAGGATGAAGTTGCCTACGTATCCCAAAGATGAAAATCAAGCCTTACGTAGTTCGGCTCAGGTTCACTCATGTATTAACCCTCACCTTTTACGCTCTAACTTTTGCCAAGGCCGCCCTTTACGGGTTTTCAACATTGCGAGCTCAATTTTTATAATTTCTAATTTTTTGTGCTCTAACTTTTGCCTAGGTCACCCTTTCGGGTTTTCGGCCTAGCGAGTCTCTCAGGGAAAATATTTCTTCAACTTGTCTATGTTGGTTGGTTAGGAGAACTCTAGGCTATCTAGGTCCATTAGAACGATAGCTCCACCCGACCAGATAGACTTGATGATGTAGGGACCAGTCCAATTGGGTCTGAACTTGCCCCTAGGGTCGTGGATGGGAGCTCGGTTGTCTTTAAGCACCAAATCTCCTTCCTTCAAATTCCTGGACTTAACTTTATTGTTGAAATCCCTGGCAATTCGTCGTTGATAACCTTGAACATAGTATAGTGCTTTCAGCCTTCTCTCATCAAAGAGCATGAGTTCCTCAAATCTGTTATCATACCCCAAACCCGCCCCTAGAAGTTTAGGCATGACCACTTCAGAAACGGACCTTAACCTGTTTTATATATATATGGGGCCTGAACGGAAGCACTAAATATCAAAATTTGACAATGGAAACAAACTCCATCGAGCTACTACTATCATGTCAGGATCACAAACTTTTAACAGATAAATAAAATCTAAAACATACACCTGAACATCGGTTATATACATACATATATACAGACCCAGCCCTATCATTGGGCATATATAAAAACATGAAAGCTATATACATCAATCTTAGATAGACATTCAAAAAGCAAGCCAACTTCTTATCAGTTTAACAAAATCAATGGCTGTGTATAGTGCCTGGACACACGAAGGTTGACAAAAGAAAGCGGCGTCATGGCTAGGACTGACCACCTGATTGGTGACCTACAGAAACAGACGTAATAGAGAGTGAGCCGGGCTCAGTGAATAGTAATACGTAAATAAAACGATGCTTAACTTGAAACATAACACATAGCAATGCATATAAAGATGTAAAGTTCACATAGTTAGTCTGATTCTGTGCTAAGTACATAACGGCCTTAGGTTCAATCTTGCAACATAAACATGGTGCCTATAAGCCCTTGAAACATGGTGGCACAAGGCCCTTGAAGCATGTGGCATTAAAGCCCTTGAAACATGTGGCATAAAAACCCTTGAAGCATATGGCATGAAAGCCCTTGAAACATATGGCATAAAAGCCCTTGAAGCATATGGCATGAAAGCCCTTGAAACATATGGCATAAAAGCCCTTGAAACATGCATGTATAGAGGTGTCTCACACGGATTCTAGAGGTGACTCACATTGTAGCACTTAGTTCCGTGTAGCACTTTGTTTCATTTCATAACAACTTATATAGATGGCCATAAGCCTCATAACTTTCATGGAATGGCTTTCAGCCTCATAATTTTCACATATATATGGACTCAAGAGGTGGCTCATACAAATTCTAGAGGTAACTCGCACTGCAGCACTTAGTTCCGTATAGCACTTTGCTCCATACCAGAAATTAATAGGTTTTCCAGACCAAACCGTACATATCATGTCATATCATAAATGGAATCCAATCATACATATTTTTTTATACTTAAATCATAAGCAGAAATCAAGTCATATTCGTAACATACATGAACTTGTACCATGTGTAAACTTATAACATACTTGAACTTGTACCATACTTAAACTTAGAACATGCGTAAACTTGTAACATACCTATACTTGTAACATGCTTAAATCGGTAACATACTTAAACTTGTAGCGTACATAAACTTGTAACTTAATTACTTAAACCACGGTATTATTACCCCCGGGTAAGGGCCGTGTGTTACGGATGTCACGAATACTTTACATTTATGGTCAACTGTTCATTAAGTCAAAACGTAACATATCAGAACATAGAGCATGCTTAGCAAGGACAGAACAGTTTACATTCTAACGTGGGTTACATAATGATGTTAAACCTTTGTTTTCATATCATAGATTCTAAACGACCTCGAGTCCATACGTAACACAACAAAATAATCTTGGACTCATACAGGTATCATTATTCATAGATGAACATAAGCTCCATTTATTCTTAAGAAGTACATAATACACTGATAAATAACAAAGGTTTAATACTTGTTATTGACAGAACAAAAGGGTTCCAAAGTCATACCGACGTACGCAAATCTTTCCATATTCATAGAAATTCATATTGATTTCCACTTGTCATAAACGTTGATAACACTTACAAAGAACAGAGTGTTAGTGACAATAATTATCAACGATAAATAAGATGCACATTTCTGTACTACTACTCATAGTGTTCAGGTGCTTGATCCGCCCTTGTAGCTAACCCTACACAATTCACGTAATTCAAACATAATTCATCATAGTACAACACCATTCAATTCACTATGAGTCAACACAACATAATCCAACAAAGTCAATATCACTTAGTTCATCAACATCATTTGTAATTTAACATAATTCAAAATAAATCCTTGAATTTCATTTCAACATTCCAAAACCGAGTTCATATCATCCATATCATTAATAGATTATTTTCCCAATTTTCCCTTCACATTACAGCATGAATTACAATGTTCATAGCATAGTTCATTCGCAAATTTTAAACATAATTTTCAAACATTTCCAAATTCCAATTAAACTTGAACACATATAATTCAATACCTCAATTTCATTACTCTACTTTCAATTTGGGCCAATTCATTGGTTATCATTATTAATCAACCTAAGGTTTCAAGAAAATATTGAAATTTCAAGAAAAATTCAAACTTATTAGCCCATTACTTTTTATTCCAATTTTCCCAATAATTATACATCTAGGATTCACCATCCATCATTTTAACCCACCAATTTAACTTCCAACATCTCCAATTCTAAACCCCCAATTCTCATAATAAACACTACACTAGATGTTCAAAAAAAAAATATGGGTTTTACATTTATATACTCCAAAGTATCACAAATCTATCTATTAATGAAAGCATGAAGGAGAACTAGGACCCTACCTCAAGAAACATGCAAAGGGATGAAGCTTTAATGAGAATCCTTCGCAAATCCAAGTTCCAATCGGTTACAAATGTTGATCCTTTCTTGTTCTCCATCCTTGATGCAAGAACCATGGTGGATTGTTGATCAAAGTAGAGGAAATCAAGGTTTGGGGAGCTAGGGTTTCGGACATGGAGGAGGGGAGAAGAAGAGAGGAAAAGAAAATGTAAGAAATGGTCCAAAAATCACGTTTTTGAGCTGATGTCCCGCACAGTCCCGGACGTGCACCGCTATTCCCCGCACGTGCGGATCTGCTTCCAGCACAGATGTGAAAACTTCAAACGGGTATAATTCTCTCATCGGGACTCCGTTTTAGGTCATTCTTGTGGTCAAATTGAAGCCCCGGAGATAAGCTTTCCAATGGTTCTAACCTCACATCCAAATTCAAAGTGTGGAAAAATAAAAGGGCAAATGAATGACGGCTGATCGTAGATTAACTATCTGAATTATATTCGTTGGTCCAATCTTACTTTACCATCATACCACCACCTCAAAAAATACCCCAAAATAAGGTAAGAACATTCCAAATACACTATTAAGAATGTCAAAAATGAGCCCACGCTCGAGTGGACGGAAAAAAATTTCAAGCCGATACAATAAAGGTCGCCATAACTCAGCAGATAATTCTTTAATTCCGATAGATATAGTTGAATTGAAACACATTAACCCCTAATTAAATAAGGATGACTTTTGGGGTCATTACATCTGCTCTGCTGCTAATCTGCCTCAGCTATCTGACACTCAGCTGGTACTCGTAGTGACGGAACTTCAATTTTGATAGGTAGAACGGCCTCCATCCCATAAACCAATGAATACGGAGTCGCTCCAGTAGAAGTTCTAATTGACGTCTAGTAACCCCACAGAGCAAATGGCAACTTATCTGGTTAGTCCCAGTAGGTTTCCACCATATTCTGTAAAATATGGTTGATGTTCTTATTGGCGGCCTCAACTGCTCCGTTGGTCTGCGGCCGATATACGGATGACTTATGAAAAGCTACGTTGTATTTTTCCAATAAGTCGATCACTTCTTTCTTGAAGTGGGAACCATTATCTAAAATGATCTCGTTCGGGACCCCATAGCAACATATGATGTTGTTCCTGATGAACTTTGCAACATGTGAAGCCTTCAGCACTACATAAGATTGGGCCTCAAACCACTTTGTGAAATAGTCTATCGCGACCAGAATGAACTCATGCCCATTAGACCCCTTCGGAGTGATAGCACCGATCGCATCGATTTCCCAAACTAAAAATGGCCATGGCGAGGTCATATTGTACAGCTTCGACGGCGGGATGTTCATGCGGTTTGCATGGACCTAACACTTGTGGCATCGCCGGAAAAAGCCAATACAATCCTCCTCCATGGTAGACCAGTAGTAACCTTGTCTGAGAATTTTTCGGCTTAGCATCACCCCGTTAATGTGCGCTCCGCACTCTCCTCCATAGATGGCCTCCATCAGGCGTTTCGATTCTTCGACATCAACACACAGCTTATGCATTCCCAGATGACCTCTCTTATACAGTTTTCCCCCGCAGACGATGAACTGAGCAGCCATTCTTCAAATTGCCCTCTTGTCTTTGGCATTTGCCCCTGGTGGATATGTTTCTGTCTCCAAGAAGTTCCAGACATCGTAATACCAGGGGTTCTCATCTTGAACCTCTTCTATGGCAGCAATTGACTCATAGGCCGGCACAAATTTCTGGTCAATGATGATTGGATGCATCCGGACTCCAAAAGGGATGTCTATCATGGAAGATAGAGTTGCTAGTGAATCTGCGAACCTGTTGTTTTCTCTTAGTAGATGAGCGAAGTTCAACTTCTCAAACCGAGGAATCAGCAGGTTCAAGATCTGGTGGTACATTCTCATATTTTCTTCTTTGACTTTCCAATCTCCCTTAGCTTGGGATACAACAAAGTTCAAGTCCCCAATGACGTCCAACCGTTTTGCCCCTAGTTCTAGGGCCGCTTCTAGACCGGCAATGCATGCCTCATACTCTGCTTCATTGTTCGAGACTTTGAACCGGAGTTTGAATGCTAGAGGGATACAGGAATTGTCGGGTGCTATCAGCAACACTCCTATCCCATACCGATATTGGTTTGATGCTTCGTCAAAGTACATCATTCAAAATTCTTCTTCGACATGTAGAATGGCCTCATCTGGGAATAAGTACTCAACTGCTTCATCCCCGTCCACCGGGTGATCGGCTAAGAATTCTGCTACTGCTCTCCCCTTTACTGACTTACGCGTCACATATTTCAGATTGACTTCGGAAAGCAGAAGCAACCAACGACCTAGCCTACCCGTAAGTGCCGGTTTCTCAAAGAGATATTTGAAGAGATCTAATCTCGAAACCAATATTACAAAGTGAGCTAACAGGTAGTGCCACAGCTTCCTGGTAGCCCATACCAAGGCCAAACAAGCCTTCTCGAGTAGAGTGTAGCGGGTCTCGTAATCCAACATGTTCTTGCTCAGGTAGTAAATAGCTCTCTCCACCTTGTCCTCAGCCTCTTGCGCAAGCATGCAGCCCATTGTAGTTTCAGTCACTGAAAGGTACAAAATCAATGATTTTCCCGGCTCAAGCGGTGACAACACGGGTGGGTTCTGTCAGTATTCCTTGATCTGTTCAAAAGTAGCTTGGCATCGGCCGTCCCATTGGAACTTCTTTCCTTTCTTCAGGAGACCAAAAAGTGGTTCACAAGTCAAGGTTAGTTTTGAGATAAACCGTCTTATGAATTACACTTTACCCAGAAAGCCTCTCACCTCATTTTCAGTCCTTGGTGGTGGCATTTCTATGATGGCCTTGATTTTGGAAGGGTCGACTTCGATACCTCTCTGTGTAATCAAGAACCCCTGTATTTTCCATACTGTAACACCAAACGTATACTTCTGAGGATTCAACCGCAACCGAAATTCTCTGATCCTTTGAAAAAACTTTTGCAAGGCGGTATAGTGGCCCTCTCTTTCTTTGGACTTGACAATCATGTCGTCCACATATACCTCAACCTCTTTATGGATCATGTCATGCAATACCATGGTCGCGGCCTGTTGATATGTAGCTCTAGCATTCTTCAACCCAAATGGCATCACCCTATAGCAGTAAGTCCCCCACGGGGTGGTGAAAGCAGTTTTCTCCCGGTCTTCAGGTGCCATCACTATCTGATTGTAGCCTGAGAATCCATCCATGAACGGAAGCAAAGCATGCCCCGCTGTGAAATCTACTAACTCGTCGATATGCGGCAAAGGAAAGTCGTCCTTCGGACTGGCTCTATTCAAATCCCTAAAATCCGCGCATACCCGGATCTTGCCATCCTTCTTCGGCGCCGGAACGATGTTGGGCAACCAAGTTGGGTACTCAGATGCCAGCAGGAACCTTGCGTCAATTTTCTTGCTGACCTCTTCTTTAATTTTGAGAGCCCAGTCCGGGCAAATCCTTCTGAGTTTCTATTTAACGGGTCAGGCCTCTGGGTCAAGAGGGATTCGGTGCTGTACAATCTCAGGATCGATTTTAGGCATGTCTTCGTAGGACCACACGAAAACATCTTTGAAATCTTTTAATAAAGTGACTAAGCGCTCGCGCTCCTCCGAAGACAACGTGGACTCGATCTAGACCAGCCGCGGGTCCTCCTCAGTACCCACATTAACTGTAGTGATTTCATCAACCAAGGGTTTAACAAATCTCTCCTGCTCTTGATCAATTAAACGTTGTAAAACCGGAAGAATTTCTTCCTCGTCGTTTTCGTCAAAATTTTGAAAGTCCTGATTAATACAATAAATCAAAGACACAGAAAAGTACTCAGAAACCACAGCCACTTCATCCTCATTAAGAACATCCAAATCGTCCGATTCCTCTGTTACAATAGACTCAAAAGAGAAAGAAAAAGACGACCTGGACAGGACTGTGGTATCCGGGTTATCACCCCCAAGATTACCAGACTTAGACTCAAACGAGCTGGAACCTGATTCTGACTCTACAGACTTGGTGGAATCAGATTTCGACTCACTACCTGACCCGGTGCTATTTGACAAAAATCCCTCCTCGTACTGCCAGATGAGAGAGGGTATGATGGATGCATCCAAAATGTTTGACGGTGGGCTCGCAGTTGTTTCATTCCCAATCATGGACACTGAGAAGTTATCCCCCAAGCACTTCTATACGATCGGAGGATCTGAGAGTAGACAAGCCAGTGCTACCCCCATTTCGATTTCCGCGTTCTCAAAATCCACTTTCTTGCACTGCTCAACCTCAGCTGATGGGTCTATTTGCTCATTGGCAACATCATTCCCAGATAACTGCAGGTCAAAGAAGATCTCAAACCCCGGGAAACGCCTCCTCTCGGCATTCAGCCATGGCTCTAGGAAGCCACAAAATGGAAAATCCTCCCCTCTCGGACGAAGAATCCGTTTAGGGTTTCCTGGATGGGTCGGTGCATCAACTCAAATGGCTTCCCCGCCTGCATCACTCTGGCTCTCCCAGCCATCTCCTTACCTTTCCTTACCCAATCCTCTTTGGTGGGCAGATAACCCAAGCCAAAGGTATGTGGGTTGTGTGGCACTTCGGCCGATACTGTAATGCCCTTCCGGCCACTCTTCCCCAATCCCATCCCGGGATGTGTTAGAGCTTATTCATGAGGTACACTGATTGTGCGCTGACATATAACCCCTCATCAATAGCTAAGATGTTCTGTACAACCCAGGCCTCAGCCAGAGTAAACCCTGGTAGGAACACATCCTCCGTGCCATGCTCGATTTCCAAAACTGGTGTAGACACTTCCGGCGGCGGATGGATTGACGAATTTTCGAAAACAATAGCCACCCCCTTCCCATGAGGGTATTTCAACATCTAGTGTAAGGTGGAAGAGACTGCCTTTACCTGGTGCAGTCACGGCCGCCCCAAAAGTAGGTTAAAGGTTGCAGGAACGTCTAAGACATGAAAGTCAATCTCATGTTGTCCTGGACCAACCTGGGTCTGAATTTTCACAGCCCCCATCACCTCTCTGCTTGTGTTATCATATGCCCTTATCACCTGGGCTGTTGGCACAAAGTCTGCGGGCTTCAACCTAATCGCATATGTCGTCCTTGATGGGCACACGTTAATAGCGGATCCTGTGTCGACAAGAACCACCAGTGTCCATTTGCTTCTACATTCCACAGAGATATAAAGCGGTTTGTTATGAGTTGCACCCTCAGGCGGCTGTTCCTTGTCGGAAAAGGTCAACATCGGAGAAGTCCCTCCCGAAAAAACCAATCCTACTAGCTGTTCAGGCGTGGTGTCTATTGAGAGTTTGGCCTTGTCCATTGCCGATAAGACAGCTTGTCTGTGAACACGCGAAGCCATAAGCAGCCCCCAAATGGAGATGTTTGCTTGTATCTTCTTCAATTGTTTCAGCACAGCCTCATCTTCAAGTAGCTTCTCTTTCTGCTTCTCCACCTCCTTGTCCTTTCCGGACGCTTCTGGTTGATCTAGGTGCGGGGGCTTGAAATACCGCCCACTCCTAGTCATATGGCCAACTTCACCAATATACCAGGTATCATCCGACTTGTTACTCTCCTAATCCTCATCTGTGTGGGTAAGACATAGGTCATCATCCTCCCACCTCATTCCATCGGCAGCCGACAGACACCTGTCCGGCTCCATTGTAACTATCCTCGTACTGGCAATACTTTCCGTCCAGGTGCTCGCAACATGCTCTATCTTTGTGCACATAGCAGGTTCAGTCTCCACAGGTGCCTTGGTTTTTCTGGCTCTCTCAGAGTCTTCAATTCCTTCTTGCTCCAACTGCGTCAGTACAGTTTGCTGTTCAACACTCCCTGTATTCAAAATGCCCAAATCTTGAACGAAATTCTTGGCACCGGCGCTCTCCGATGATGTATTCTGATCCCCGGCCCTTTCGGCCACAATTGATGTCCTTGCCCCAGACGAGCCCTTTTCCAGCTGAGATTCTTCAACAATATCTAGTTGGTCATCAAGCCACCTTGTGACCTTTGTTGACACCTCAAAATCGAACCAGTTGACCGTCATGTCCCTTGGATCTTGTTTGTTGAAAATCTGGAGGTCAGCAATGTCCCCTTCCAGAACTGCTAAGTCATCTGTCCTCTGATCAAGTCCATCCCCCTGTAGTACACAAATTTCTGCCCTCACCGGCAATTCCACATTTGGCCTAATCTGACCTGTTGACGCAATGTAGCCACTCGGATTGTACACCTCCTCAACAAAGCTCCCCAATTCCTCAGTCCCTGAATCCACTGTACCACTTTCCTCCGAAATCATCCCTATTCTGTCTTCGACAGCCACCACCATTGGTTCGGGTTGGGTTCGGGAGATGTCCAACATGCAAAAGTCAGTGCTGTCAAGAAGGAACACCTCCGGCTTGGGTAGGTGAGATGGGGTGATATATATGCTGGGGTCGTATGACATGACCCCGGTCTGGATAAAGTTGATGCGTTTGGGAGGTGGAGCTTGGTTGTGTGGTGGGAGAGGGTTGGTTGTGACATTGGGTTTCTCTGGAGGCACAATCACCCTATTATCAATGAGATCTTGAATCTCGTGACGCAATCTATAGCATTGGTCGGTGTCATGACCATGCTGCTAGTGAAACGCACAGTACTTCGTCGGGTTATGGGAGGGGGGAAGTTTTTCTGGCAAAGGTCGTGGCTCTAGGGGCTTCAAGTGCCCTTTTCTGATTAAAACCCCCAAAGCTTTGGACAACGGGATATATAGTGGAGTGAAGGCTCTTTGGCCCTTGGGTGCGTATCTGGCTGTTTGCATGCTACTATCGGACGTACCGGAGAATGGTGTAGCCGCAAGGGTTCTTGGGGGAGTGGTGGTGACCATGCTTACTTTTGAAGCTTTGGCAGTTGCAGCGTTGCTTGTGCCTGTATTGGTGTTGCGGTTGAAGGTTCTCCTAGGTTGCTCTCTTTCTTGGTCAATCAGACCCTATTTCATAGCATCCTCAATTTGTACCCCCATCTTATGTAAATTTGAAAAGGTAGGGAAGGGGAGAACAATCATTTTCTGCATAAGCTTGGGCTGGAGATTGCGTACAATCATCCGAATCTGATCTTTGTCAGTGGGCCTAGTGGTCATCATTGAGGCCTTGGCGCTCCACGGGGTTACGAAGTTAGAAAAACTCTCCTTAGGCTCCTGCCTAGCCGTCTCGAGATCACGGGTTGTGATCTCGATCTCTGTATTATGGGTGTACTGAGCGACAAAAGCCTCGGCCATCTCATCCCAATTCCTCTTAACATCGTCTTCCAATTTTGCGTACCAGATGGCCGCCACACCCGACAGGGTCCGGCCGATTAAAGAAAGCTTCTGTAGTCTGGTGAGGCCCATCGGCCTTAATATATCTGAAAACAGCCGTAAGTGCACCATGGGATCCCCGGACCCGTCAAAGCGATCAATATGTGGCATCTTAAATCTATCCGGCAGCGTCACGGCTGCGTCGGTGTACGCATCTTCGATATCTGGAATGGTCTTGACACCCTGAGATTTCTTGAACAGTTTTTCAAGCTTGCTTACTTTTAATGCTGTGGGGTCCACCTTGAATTCGAAGGGAGAATCCGGTTGATTAATAGGAGTGGGTGCCTCGGATAGTTGAGGTAGAATCAAGGGCGGAGCCGGCCCTGTTGGGATCTCTGTATCCTCCTGGGCATTCTAGACACTCGCCGTCTCCCCAAGTATTGGGACTCTTGGTGGGGGAGGAGTTTGGTGTGACGCAGATGCTCCGGTTTGCTGCTGTAGCCGGGTAATTAGCTCTGCCTGTTGGGCTATGACAACGGCCTGCTGTTTGGCAAATTCTGCTTGACGAACAGCGTCCTCCTGCATGGCTTTCATGCTCTCCTGGAGCTGACGCACCATTTCTTCCATTCCTGCCATACTACCCTGATCTATCTGAACTACCGATATGTCTATCTCTGTAGTAGACTCGAAAATCTCAACCTGATTGTTCAAAGACCACTGATCTGGCAATCTTGGTACTGATACACTGCGTCTTCTTGACCTCCGCCTGACAACCGAGGGTAAGGAATACAACACTGGTTGCCCGTCTACCAGATCCTCAGATCGATGGAGTCGACGACCTCTAGTCCAGAGTGCTTGGGAAATATCTGTTTGGTCGGAAGCAATTGTGCTAAACTACCTAGTAAAAAGATAAATAAAGCAATAATAAGGAAATAAACAACCAAAAAACGGACAACATAACGGCTTAAATAAACACAACACACAGTTGGGTATAACAACACGCAGTTGATAAACTGAATACACTGTTCCCAAACACTGATCATTGTTCCCAAATTACTGCCCCCAAATCTGAATCTGATAGCCACAGATAACTGATTCCCAAAATACCGATACTGGTGCCCTTAGGCCTGATGCCCAAACTTGCAAACTGATACATGCATTCCTGTAGAGACACACTCCTAAAAGCACATAGCAAACAAGTGAGAGCCAAAACAACCCTATGGGGGGTAGGGTTTCCCTGTCCTATTTTGTCAGGAGCTAGGGTTTCACAACGCACGCAGCGGTTTCAAACAACCTATAATCGGGTGAGCAACTTGTCCTAGTTTGGAATGGTCACTATGGATTTTGAATATGCACTAGGTCGAATGGTCAAAGAGGGTGGCTCGGTAAAATCGGGGTTTGTGTTCCCATCGTGGCAGAGCCCGTAACCGGTCAGCCTTATGGCACGCTTCTTAAAGAGAGCCTCCGACAAACCGTTCAGGAATAACAGATGGCAAACACGGTGTCCTAGGCACACCAATGCAAATGCAATGTAAAGAAACACATAAGTGCAATCAAAACAAGATATCATGAGTTCAAGTCAAGTTCTCCAAACTCCCTAATGAAGTCGCCAAAAACTGTAGACGTCCCTGAACGCCCCGGAAGAAATCCCGTTTTGTTCATTGGACTCACTATAGTTCGGACTCAATGTCACGGTTTTGAATCTAATCCCGCAAAGTGCAATGCAAGACCGATAAATCACCAAGAGTCCAAATCCGGAAAATCGTTTTGAAAAATAGATTTTTAGAAAGAAGTGTCAAACATAAACTGCTTTGCCAGATACAGAGTCGCCACCTAAATATTTTGTTTTGGTGGAATTTAAGAAGCCCTAACTTGTGTCTAAGGCCACGTGTCCGTCATCACCAAAGTTGCCTCGGCTCGGGAACTTGGGTACGATTGGTGAAGGTCATTTCATGAGCACCCCCGCTCGCCCGATCGAAGATCGGCCACTACTAAGCATGATATCCAGTTTTTGAAAATGCATGTGCTCTTATTCCGGTTTATTAGCCTAGAATTATTATGTCATGCGCACAGTATACAAGTATAGACTGGGTTGCCTAAGTTGGAACAAAGAATCGCATATCCGTTTGTTTTGAAAATGGATTGAAGTTTGTTACTCGCAAGTAGGCTAAAATACGGGTTTCGACAAATTATTCCAATTCAAGCAACCCAACCTTCACCCACAGGCATTCAGGTAGTTATATCACATAAGCACATAGCCTCATGGTAAGCATGCTATCATGGCAACACTCACACTCATGTAAGATGCTAAAGCATAAACACTTACCGAGTACTCCGAGCCAAAGAAAGAAGCTAATTAGAAATCATGCATGAATCCTAACTATGCTAAGAATGCCTAACGCAACACATGCAAAAATGCAACTACAATAGGCTTGGCTATTCTAAGATGGCATATGAGATGCAACAATCGACACATGTATTCAACTTGGAATTGAAATACAATGCAGTTAGCAAGATGCATCGAGCCCGGTGCGTGCAATACAAATGAATGAGGCAAACATGCTGACATAAATATGCTAACTGAAACATGGCCTAAAACTAACCATCAAAAGCAGGTAAATAAAAGGGAGAAAGACGTGGGGTTGGAAGACATGCATCACACACATGCACACTTATTACAAAGTTCGCCCTCTCGCGGAGGGTCCGAATAAATAATACAGACCAAATAATTCATCAACTACCCTAGCTAATTAAATATTACAAAACCCTTAATTAATTAACAAATTAATTACAAAACAATCTAAGTATGAAATAAAAGAGGCCGCCGCAGCTCCGCCTCGAAATGATTGGATGATGTATGCTCGATTCGCCTTACCCGGAAACCCGTTGCCATGCCAACTGTTGCCTCTGTTTGCACTGTTTCATGCCTCTAAAAGCTGCACAAGTCCCAAGGCTACTTCTGAACCACTCCTTGAGCGCTGTGGGAGGTCACCGACTAAGAGGCAGGACTACCGGCCATGGAATGATGGTCATCGACCAAATATGGGGCCATTGGCTGGATATTGGTAGTCGGCCGGCACTGAAAGTGGCCGACCGGCCATTTCTTCCTGCAGAACACTGGTTTTGCTGCAACTGAGGACAGACAGTGCATAGCATGGAATTTGCAAGCCAAATGTACGCATGACCACCCTCCCTATCATGCTATGAACTCAAGAGAGTATGGCTCTCGACCCACGTGCGACCAATCACGCATTTCGATGAATGATGGCCAAAGGTGTCAAAGGTGCATATCAATATGGAATGAATGCAACAAACAAATGAATGCTACACACTCTATCACGTTGGGTGAAGAAGGTCAGCGACCGAGGATCGAGGCACGTTTCGTCACTTTAAGTACGAAACGTCCCTTGATCCTCGTGTTTGGTTTGACACCCCAAACCAAACAATTATGCAATGTATGTATGCCAAATGCAATGCGAAACATGCAATTAATGCAATGCAACATGAAACAATGCAACTTAAAATGCAAGCAACATGGTAATGCGGTAAGTATGTAATACTACAATGCAACCTAGGTATGTAAGTATATCGAGTGATAGGTATGCAACAATGACACTAACCACAAGGATGCGACAACGTGCAATGCGGTAAGCCTACAACAATACACGAGTGCATGATCTTTGGACTTATACCAAGGATGGATAGGCCTCAACCATACCAAAACCGTGGCCAAAGTGCCAAGAAATGATGGACAAAACACACTCAAACATGCACATATAAAGGTCCAACACTTAGGCATAAAAAGAGTCGACTCTTGGACACATTAAGGAGAGACAAATATGGACATATGACAAGTTTGATAAGCTCTGAAAAATGTGCAAAGGATGATGCCAAATCAACCATGCCATGCAAGTAGGGCACGCAATAAAGCCCAAAACTTGAGACTAACAAAGGGGTTCAAACCATGGCCATACCAACCAAGCCCCGAAGAGCCAAGATGACTTAAAACAGTCTTAGGGTAGACCAAAATAAGGCTAGAGCATGCATGGAACAAGGCCAAAACATGCTAAGGAATGGGCGCAAAATATGAGGGGCATTCAAGGCCGCAAAGAGAGCATTCTACAATACCTTCCTCAACCAAACATGGCATGGGTTATGCAATGAAAAACAGAGCTATAGTATGTCAAGATAAGCCCGAATGCCCACTTAGATGGCATCTAAATGACCTAAGTCTAGAGGTATGCACAATGGCCCAAACATGGAGCATGAGACAACAACTCTTCAAAACATTGAGAGAATGGCAAATGTAAGCACATAAACATAGAACATGGACTGAAATAGCATGATATGTGATTCCAAACCATTGAAATAGCCCATGTAAAGTATGCTCATGACTCACACACCCAAAGCTAACAAGCTAAAATGTAAGGTGGCTATACAAAACATGGCAAACATGACCAAATCAACCCCAAACAGAGCTTAAACATGTCACAACATGGATAAAAGCTTCATGAAGTCAAGCCAAAACATGCAAGCATGATGATCTAAATGCTTGATACATGTTTAGGCAAATGAGAGGATTGCAAGGCAAGTGTATGATGCATGCAATAAGCCAAAGAACCAACACGAAACAGAGGTATAACATGATAAACTAACACCAAATACCTGGTGAAATGAAGCTAAAACACATTAAGCCAACATGCTACCATTACAAGTCAACAATGCAAGCAAATGGGACATAAGGGGAGAGGGGTGTCCCTCCCCTATACAAGACCTCAAAACCAATTCTCTACCATTGAAAATCCTCTGGATTTCAGTGGTGAGAAGGCCAAAACAAAAGGGGTACAAAGTCTAAAGCGGTAGGCACAAAAAGAGGCCAAACATGGCCTAAAACGGGGTAAACGACCCCCAACCCAAAAGTGACCTTAATAAAACATCTCAAGCATGAAAATACAGAACTTTTATTAGTTATACACTAAGCTTAAAACAGCATGCAAGATAGGCTAAAAGCTTAAGGCAAAATGGGGAATAAAAGAGGTAGTT
Source organism: Camellia sinensis (assembly GCF_055761805.1). Lineage (NCBI taxonomy): Eukaryota > Viridiplantae > Streptophyta > Magnoliopsida > Ericales > Theaceae > Camellia > Camellia sinensis. The sequence continues at coordinate 102,977,053 of NC_138967.1, read as the reverse complement.
CTCACCCTTGAAGAACACTTCAAGAACACCAACTCCAGTACCACCTTTTGATCAAAACCAACTTAAAAACTCTGAAATTAACCCCTCAATACCTCAGTAACCAAAGTATAGTGTAACACTAGGTGTCTTAGTGCAAAAACAAGAACAAAAACAGACTTTTGAACACTATTGCACACACAACTAGAGAGAGGGGGAGATATAGAGAGAGAGGCATATCTAACTTCTATATCAGATGAATCAACCCCCGGAAAGGGAGGGGAGGCCCTCCTTTTATAGAAAAACAACTTTACAAAGCTTCCAAGGGAAGCTAACAAAGGCTCAAATCCCTCCATACACGTGTATGGAGGACAGAGTCTGTGCTCACCAGCTGGCACAGCTGGCATGCACAATGCCTGAAAAACGCGAAGATAATGCCTTGGCCAGAAAATGTGGTCGACCGACCAAATAAATGGCCGACCGACTAACTAAAGTGCTAATCGGCCAACACACTTAGCCGATGGGAAGAAAAAGGGGCCTCAGGCCTCAGGCCCTGGCCGGTGGGTTGAGAAAATGGTCAACAAGCCACCCTCTTCCTTTAGAAAAAAACCACAAATGTTTGGTCCATGACCAAGCATAAAATCGATAAGTTAAGAGATCTTGAGGCAAGGCGCGTAGCCGAGGCCTCCGAGAACTCAAAACGAACACGAGCATGGATGATCATCGAGTGTTCAAACGATGACATCCAAGTCTTGAGGACGGTCAAAAATAGGGTGTCTACACAGATTTTGAACAATCATCCTGATCTGATCTTTTTCAGAAGGCCTTGTAGTCATCATCGAGGCCTTCACTCTCCATCTCATTACGAACTCTGAGAAACCCTCCTTTAGCTCTTGGTGGGTGTCTTCGAGATCACGAGTTGTGACCTCGATCTATGTGTTATATGAGTATTGAGCAATAAAGGCCTCAGCCATCTCTTCCCACTTCTGTTTCACAGAGTCCTCCAATTTTGCATACCAGATTGCAGCTATTCCAGACGTGGTTGGGTCGAATAGTGACAACTTCTAGGCCCAGGTCAAACCCATTGGCCTCAGAATATCAGAAATTAGATGCAAATGCACCATCGGATCTACAGAGCCATTAAAAGGGTCAATATGCGGCATCTTAAACTGCTCCGGTAAGGTAACTGCAGAGCCAATATACTCGTCATCTATGTCCGGGATGGAGTTCATTCCCTGTGTTCGTTTGAATAACTTCTCCAGTTTATTAACCTTGAGGGCAGTTGGTTCAACCTCGAAGTCAAACGGAGCCTCAAGTTGAGACATAGGTGCTTTGGAAGTTTGTGGTGGGATCGGCTCTGCCGGATTTCCCTGATTCTCTTGGACATTAGCAGTATGGGCAGTGGCTCTGAGTGTCGGGTTATCCGTGGGAGGTGCATGAGATGCAGAAGCCACGGTCGACTATGGCTGTTATTGTTGCAGCTTATTTATCAACTCAGCTTGGCGGGCTGTGACCTCGGCCTGATGAGCAGTGTCTTGCTGCAGTGCTTCAATTGTTTGCTGTAGTTGCTGCATGAGTTCTTCCACACTGGATGGGGGATATTGTGCCATTTAGAATCGACGTTTGAACTTGTGTTAAGCGAGAAGCAGATGACCGTTCTCGGACCTGACTGGACACTAGTGAACCAAAGGGTGACTACTGTAGACACTGCACTGGTGAATCTTGCCTAACTTTCCTCCATCTTGTACCTGAGGGGGGGAAGTGAGGTAAACTCTGGTTGCCTCTAAACAAATTCCGACCTGACAAAGTCTATCGATACAAGTCCAGAGTACCCGAGGGATATCGGAGCCTTCTGAAGCTATGGTTCCAGGAGTATCTATTAAAAGAAAAAACAGACAGCATCTCAGCCCAATTTCACTAAAGCGGATATGATCACAGCTGAATGATTGTGTTCCCTACTAAATTCTGCCCCAAAACAGATACCAACTTGGCAATTGATATGCACATCCCTGTACAGTTTCACTGTAAAGCACATACCAATTAAGTAAAAGCCAAAACACCCCTATGATGGGTTAGGGTTACCTTGTTCTAGTTTCGTCAAGAGCTAGGGTTTTCACTATGCGGAACAAGTGATTTCATAGAATCCTAAATTTGGGTAAGCAACCTGTCCTAGTTTGGAACAGTCTCTATGGCTTTCGATATGCAACTAGGTCAATTGGTCAAAAGGGGTACCTCAGCAAGACTACCTAATATACCTCTCACACCTAACACTGAGAAATGAAAGGAGGATCAAACGATACAGCGGTAATCCAGATCCAAGGGTTGTGTTCCAATCGTGGCAAAGCCCGCAATCGGTTAGCCTTTCGGCAAGCTTTTCATGCAAGCCCCTGGCAAACCGTCCAAGATTAGCAAATGGAAAACACAGTGACTTAGGCGCACCAATGCAAATGCAATGCAAAGAAACATGTAAGTGTAAATAAAATTTCATATTATGAATTTTAAGTCAAGTTCTCTAAATTCCCAGCAGAGTCGTCAGAAACTATAGCTCGGCTTTTTCACTCCCCCTTTCAGAAGCTCGAAAAGAAAGCCCTATAGTTCGGACTCCCGCGGTTCTAAATCTAATCTCACAAGTGCAATGTGAAACTGATAATCACCAAAGAGTCTAAATCTGATAAACCGTTTTGGAAAATTGATTTTGAATCAAAAAGTGCCAAAATTGGACTGCTATGCCTGATACAGAGTCGCCACCTAAATATTTTATTTTGGGTAAATTTAGGAAACCCATGACTTATGCAAAAGGCCACGTGTCCGTCATCACCAAAATTGCCTTGGCACGGGAACTTAGGTACGAGAGGGAAAGGTCATGAATTAAGCACCCCCGCTCATCCGATCGAAGATCGGCCTCTACTAATCATGATATGATTTTTATGTACATTATGTGTTCTTGTTCCGGTTATTAGGCTAGTTTTACTATGTGATGTGCACAAGCAAGTATAAATTAGTTTGCTCAAGTTGGAACAATTCAATTCATGTTTGTTTTTACGAAAATAGTTTGAATTTGCCACCTCAAGTAGGCTTAAAAGTTTGCGAATTTGCCACCAAACATAGTGGGTTTTAAAACGGATTTGCCACTCAAAAAAGTGGGCTTAAAACATACATTCGTTGAATCGTTCCAATTCAAACAACAAACCTTCATCCATAGGCATTTCAAGCAGTTTATCAAATAAGCATTTAGCCTCATGGCAAGCATGCTAGACATGGCAACACTCACATTCATGCAAGTATGCTAAAGCATAAAACTCACCTAGTACTCTGAGCGAAGAAGATATGAGTTAGAAAACTATGCATGATTCCTAACTATACAAGATGCCTAATGCGACACATACAATATGCAATTTAATAGGCTCAACTACTAATATGGCACATGAAGCAATTTAAATAACATGCGATTAAGCACGTATTCAAAGAATTATTGAAACGACAATGCAGTTTGAATGATGCGCTGAGCATCAGTGCATGCAATACGAATGAATGAATGCAAGTATAAGGTATGCTAATTGAAACATGTCCCTAATCTAACCATCAAAAGCGGATAAATAAAAAGGGAGAAAGACATGGGATTGGAAGACATACATGCACACACGCACACTTATTACAACATTACGCCCTCGTAAAGGAGGGTCCGAATGAAACTAGCTAAGCTCCACTACTTAACTAATTATTACAACACTTTGAATAAATAAAAAGCTTACTCTAAGCTAATTAATTATTACAACACACTTAACTAATTAATCAATTAGACTAAGCTATTTAATTAATTAACTACACAACATGAACTAATTAACTATCTAAGCTAATTAAGTAAAACAATTAAATAATTGACTATCTAAGTTAATTAAATATTACAAAGCAAACTAATTAGCTAAATAATTAACTAATTAATTACAAAGCAACTAAGCTAATTAATTACAACATGAATTAAATAACTAATCTACTTCAATAGTTACAACATTTGTATGAATTAGCTACAACTAATTAACTAAGAAAATTAACTAAATGGCCTCGGAAACGAGGGATGCATGCATGCATGCTCGGCTTTTCACCCGAAAAACATCCACTGTTTGCCACTAATTACCTCTGTTGCACAACACTTGCACGTTTTCCTCCACTAGATCAACACTGCTCTACTTTAGAAGCATAATACTAAATTTTTCACTGGTGGCCGGCCAACCACAAATGAGGGTTTGCCGGCCAACACTAAGGGGTTGCCGACCATTGGAGGTGGCCTGCCGGCCATTGATGAGGGTTTGCCGGCCACTGAAGCCAAGTCTTTCCTTGCTGCAACAGAGGACAAAACAGAGCAAGAAAGGGGTGGTCTCACATGTTGTTTGTACCATGTATCACCCTTTATCATCAACACAAGCTCAAATGAGTGATACATTTGGCCTTCAAGCCATCAATCAAGCAATTTCCATGCATGATGGCTAAGGGACCAATTTGTACAAGCTCAATGAATGCAAAAAAAGACTCAAATGCCATCACCCTATTGTAGACACCCCATTTTTTACCGTCCTCAAGACTTGGACGTCACCGTTTGAACACCCGGTGATCATCCATGTTTGTGTTTGTTTGGAGTTCCCGGAGGTCTCGGCTATGCGCCTTGCCTCAAGATCTCCGAACTAGACTGTTTAGTGTCTGGTTTTGCACCAAACACTTGTGTTTTGCCTTGGAGGGGCAGGGAATGCCTTGAGAGGCATCCCCACACATCACCGGCCATGGCCAGAGGCCACCGGCTGGTGTTTTGATGCCAGTGGCAATGTATATTGCCGGTCGGCACTCCATTTTGACAAAATGGCAATTTTGAGCAGCCGACTACTGTTCATCTGCTTTTGCAGATATTTTAATACAGTTGTATGGCATTTTGTTCCCCTCCATACACATGTATGGAGGGATGGACTTCTTGTTAGCTTAGATTGTAAGCTTTACAAGATTGGCTCTTCTATAAGAGGAGCCCTCCCCTCTTGGCTCTAGGTTAGACATTTTAGAGAGAAAAGTTGGGTGAGAGCTCTGGTTTTAGGTTTAGGGTTCCATACATATTCTATCACTATACCTCTCTCTCATTTGGCCTTTGTGTGTATATAAGTGTGTTTGTGTCTCACTATTGCACACAAACACAAAGTGTTACACCTTTCCTTGGTTTCTTGAAGGACCAGAGGTTGTTCTTGAGGTTCTTGGGCTGTTTTGAGCACAAAGAAGCTGCTGGAGCTTCATTGGTGAAGAGGGTCTTCAAGGGTAAGAAGTTGTCCATTTATTCCCCATTTTTCCATACTATTTTTGCCTATCTTAGAACTATTTTTGAGCTTAGTGTATAATACAAAAAAGTTCTGTTTTTGGACCCTCTAAGTAGTTTGTTTAGAGTGTTTTGTGGTTTGGAGGTGTTTGACCCCTCTTAGGCCTTGAGAGGCCCTATTTTGGGCTGTTTTGTGTAAGCTCCAAGACTTTGGTGTTTGGGCCTCCTCACCACTGAAATCTTGAGGGATTTCGGTGGTAAGGATGGTGCCTTGAAGTCCCAAGAAGGAGAGGGCCACCCCCTCTCCTTGTTGTCCTTGAAATGGACCATTTTTGGCCTCTTGAGGGGGCACCTAGCTAAGCTTATTGTTGACCATGACTTGGCTGTTTTTTGTGCTTATTATGTCATAATATGCCTCTGTTTTTTGTTGGTTTTGGTACACCATGCATGCTTAGCATACCTACCTTGTAATGCCACTTTGTTGCCTTAACATGCCTTAGGTTGTAAACCCTTGTTCTAGCATGTTTTAGGCTTAGCCTTGTTAATCTTTCATGCTTATTTTGCCATGTTTAAGGTCTGTCCATAGTTGGTTGGGTCGACTTTGGCATGCTTAGTATAGCCCCTTTGTATTTTTGGCTTGTTGGCCTTAAGTGTGTGAATGTGTAGCATGCATCCTTGCCTTAATTTAGAGGGTTGGGACCATTTGCCATGTTATTTCAGTCCCTTTAGCATGCTTGTATGCTTGCCTTGGATGCCTCTTTGAAGCTTTGAAAGCTTGTCTTGCATGCTCTATGTTTTGGTCATTGTGCATGCTTTTGAGTTTGAGCCACTTAGATGCCATCTAGGTGTCCCTTGGGTGTTGTTTAGGCCCGCCTTAGACCAATTTTAAATCCCCTTAGCCTTGTGAGGCTTGGTTAATTTAGACTTGGTTTAACCCTCTTGGCTTGTCTTGGATTTTGGCTTTGTTTGCATGCCTTGTCTATCTTGTTTAATTGGCTTAGCACCTTTTGTAACATGATTTTCAGAGTTTACATTGCATGTCATTAGTCCATGCTTAGCCTCTTTTAAGTGTGCTTGAGAATTGTCCCTTTATGCCTAAGTGTTGATCCTTGTGTACATGCATGCTTGCATGCCATTAGTCCTTCATTTTGGGCACTTTGGCCAATGTTTTTGGGCTTAGTGAGGGCTGCCTAAACCATGCTTAGGCCTACCCTTTGCTTGCTTGCACGCTTACCTCGCATATTTGCTTGCACAATTGCATGAATGCATTGCATTGCCATGTTGCATCCTTAGCTCACATGCCTAGGATTGTATCCCATTTGCATGCATGCTTGGCCTCTTGAAGTGCTTGTGATAGAGGTTGAGTCCCATTGGTTTGCTTATGTGCATTGCATTCCATATCAAAAATGCATACTTGATTCTTTGGGCCATCACGCATTGAAATGCGCGATTGATGGTCCGAGAACCAAGGAGCATGTCCCTTTGACTCACTCACATGATAAGGAACATGATTGGTGCATATATGGCTTGAATTGTATTGCCATGCAAAGTCCTGTCCTCTGCTGCTGTCAAACAGGTTCTGCAGGCATTCTCTGCCGATCGACTTCATAGAGTGCCGACCGGCAATAAACCGGAAGCCGATGGATTCATTATGTGCCGATGACCACCAGACCACTGCCGGTGACCATTCTACTCAGCCGGTGGTGTCTCCCATTGTCCAGAGAAGCAACTCTGAGACTTTGACAGTCTTCAGAGGAGCAGAGCAGGGAAAACAGAGGCAGATTGCGCATGGCAGTGAATTCCCGAGCAAGACCGAGCATGCATTGCATCGAGCTCTCTTCCCGAAGCGGTTTACTGTTTTTCCAAGCTTAGTTAATTTGTTAGCTAATTAGGTAATTTTTAATAATTAATTAGCTAGGATAGTTAATTCATTATTCGAACTGTATTATTCTTTCGATCCCTCCGAGCGAGGGTAAACTTGTAATAAGTGTGGGTGAGTGTGTGCATGTCTTCCAACCCCCACTTCTTTCTCCCTTTTACTTACCTGCTTTGATGGTTAGTAGTAGGTCATGTTTAAATTAGCATACCTTATACTATGCATGCGTGCATCCATACATTTGCCTCGCACGCATCGGGCTCGGTACATCATGCTAACTGCATTTGTACTTCAATTCCAAATTGAATACGTGCATCAATTTATTGCATTTCACATGCCATGTTTAGGTTAGCCGAGCCTACTCTAATTGCATCCTGTATGTGTTGCATTAGACATTTAAACATGAACTTGGACCAGGCATGTTGACTAACTAGTTTATTGTTTTGGCACGGAGTACGATGTAAGTATTTCATGTTTTAGCATATCGCATGCGTGTGAATGCTATCATAACAGCATGTTTACCATGTGGCTAGATGCTTCTGTGATAAACTGTTTGAATGCCTGTGGGTGAAGGTTGGATTGTCTGAGTTGGAAACACTCGTTGAATCCGTGTTTTAGCCTACTTGCGGGTAGCAAATTCCAAAACATTTTCCCAAAACAAACGGATATGCAATGTTTATTTCCAAATTAGGCAATCTAGTCTATACTTGTTTGCTGTGCGCATAACATAGTAATTCTAGGCTAATAAATGGAATAAGAACACATAACGTTTTCAAAAACGGATATCACGGTTAGTAGAGGCCGATCTTTGGATCGGGCGAGAGGGGGTGCTCACAGCTGACCTTCCCCAATCGTACCCAAGCTCCCGAGCCAAGGCAACTTTGGTGATGACGGACATGTGGCCTTCGGCACCGAGTCGGGGTTTCCTAAATTCCCCCATTTTAAAATATTTAGGTGGCGACTCTGTATCTGGCAAAGCAGTCCATGTTTGGCACTTCTTTTCAAAAAATCTGTTTCTCAAAACGATTTGCCGGATTTGGACTTTTTGGTTCAGATTAAGAACTGTGACATGAATCGAGTCTGAACTGTAGTAGCGAGGCCCACGCGGGTGCGTCTACAGTTTCTGGCGACTCTGCTGGGGATTTAGAGAGCTTGACTCGAACTCATGGTATCCTATTTTGATTCCATTTATGTGTCTCTTTGCATTGCATGTGCATTGGTGCGCCTAGGAACACAGTGTTTGCCATCTGCCATTCCTGAACGGTTTGCTGGAGGCTTGTCTTGTCAAGGCATGACCATAAGGCTGACCGGTTATAGGCTCTGACAGTATGGGAACACAAACCCTGGTTTTACCGGGGCACCCTTTTCGACCATTCGACCTAGTACATATTCGGATCCATAGTGACCATTCCAAGTTAGGACAGGCTGCTTACCCGATGTTAGGTTGTTTGAAAACTGCTGCGTGCATAGTTAAACCCTAGCTCCTGACAAAATAGGACAGGAAAACCCTACCCCAACATATGGGTGTTTTGGCTCTATTTACTTGCTATGTGCTTTTAAAGTGTATCTCTACAGGAACGTACATATCAATTTGCAAGTTTGAGTATCAGACCTGAGGGCATCAGTGTCAGTTTATAAAAATCAGTTATTTGCGGGTATCAGGTTCAGTTTTGGGGACAATGATTTCTGGGGAACAGTGATCAGCAGTAGAGTATAGTTGTTCAGCTACACCCGTGTTTGATCCATTTGGGCTGAAATGCTGTTTGATGTCTCTTTCAGTTCGGGCAGCTGGTACAGAATAACTAGTGCTCCCCCTTACTGAGGCTGGACTTATGATGACGCAGAATTCAGAAGAGATCGTGGTTATGACAGCTGCATTAGAGCAAGGGATCACTCTGCAAAGTGAGACCAATACTGATATGCCACATCCACCCAGGTCGCCTGTTGCGCACCCGATCTGGGCCCCCCAGCTATACCAGGCTCGCGAGCCTACTACATTTGAACTAATGGGGATGATAGGTGATCTCCGAAGGTCTGTAGTGGATCTCGCCTACGGAATGTCAGCTTCACCTCCAACTGCACCATATGCTGGGAGTTTTGTACCCCAGGAGCCCCCACTGTTGGGGCGAATTGCGATTGAACTTAGCCAATCGGAGATGGCCTCCAGCTACGGTAATGACATATCAACATCAAACCAAACCCTCGACTAGGCTGAGGCCAGAGGCAAGAATAAAGTGAAGGCAGATGCCGATCCCAGTGAACAACTGCTGTGGGCAGTCGAGGCTTTGAAAGCCGCGAGGATGAACAAGCAACAGATATCCGCAGTTGTGGCAAGAGCTGTGGAGGGTGCTTTCCCCACTCCACCTGAGGGGAGTTCGAGTCAGTCCGAAAATCGTGATAGGCCCTGTCATGCCAGAACAGTTTCTCCTGTTCCCGCCCCTGCACCTGGGAAAGATCAGAAAGCCAAGGCAGCACCTGCCGACCCTTTTGCTTGTGCGGCTAGTAAGAACGCTCAGACTCCAAAGTACCTGCCCCGAGGGCACAGGACCTTTCATGCTCTCTACATGCCTCTATCTAAGGCACTTCAGATCGTTGCCGAGAGGGGACACCTTAAACCCTTGGAGCCTCGGCCTCTCCCGAAGAATCTCCCTGCTACGCATGATGCTGCTCAGTACTGCGCGTACCACCAGTAGACAGGCCATGCAACCGACAATTGTTTCCGCCTCCGTCATGAGGTGCAAGATTTGATTGACAACGAGGTTATCCTCCCGCCCACCTCAGCCAAGTCCGTTACCACCCAGTTATTGGATTTTGAGGACACAGATACTGCAAGTATGTAATCAGAAAGTGAACCACCTGCGGGCGGCATCTGGTATATTTTGAATGTGGCGTCCGGCACGCATTTTTGAGCATCTGTGAACGCTAGCTTTGTGAATTCTGGCTAGGGTATCGAGTCAGTCTTTTGTTTTGAGTCTGTCTCTTTGTCTTGAGTCAGTCTTTTTTGCTTAAGGGTCTGTCTTGTTGTAGCGAGTCAGTCCCCTTTGTATAGAATACCAGGTGATTCCGGGGTTGTTGCCTCGAACACCGTTTTCTCTTGTAATCACCCGTTTTTGTTTTTGAGTCTGTTTCTGCCGAGGGGCCAGTTACACCAACAAGTCTGAATGAAACAGCTGTGGTTATCTCATTTTCATGCTTGCTTTCAGTGTGAGTTAGTTGTGCCAGAGGATTTGAATGGGCTGACGGTACATCTTGCATGCTCTCCTGCGCGCCAAACTCATTGCATTGACCTAAGTTTTTCAAAAACCTCTTTTGCACACTGCAGTGATAAAAACGAAGATGAGGGAATTCCTCGGGTTTTACAAAACTTTGATCAAATTGAGAAAATGAGAGGCATGCTAAGCCTTTTTATGAATGAAATCATCCTTGTCGGCGTGAGTACTGAGAAGGATCCTGGCTTGATCCAAATTGGTCCCACACTATCTTCGGCCCGAGCAATTTATCGCTTTCTTAAAAACTTTCAAAAACGAATGTTTTACGCAGTCCTGCGAAGACCTGTGCGGGATCGCTCTTGAGATTGTGCAGCCTAGGATCGCTCTCAGCCTCAAGATTCGACCTGTTTGTCTTGAACCTCGAACTCATTCGGAACATCCAACAGTCAACTGTCAGAGGAGGCCTGTGTGGCCAGTTTTGAAGCAGCCCTCGAACAAGAGGCACCAAAGCCGAATCAAAAGGATTAGATCTCACCAAAAGAAGTTCGTGGAGCAACCATGATGGATTCTTTTGTAAATCATTGCAACAGCCGTTCTCCTAGATACAGAGAGGCTTCAACTTCAAAAACCATTTGGCATGGACTTGTTACACTTTTACCCTTTGAGAGGCTCGCTGGGCCGAAAACCCGGAAGGGCGACCCAGGCAAGAGAAAAATACAAAAAAAAAAGCAAAAAGCAAAAAGTACAAAAAAGAAAAGAAAAGAAAAGAAAAATGTGAAAAAGAAAAGAAAAAGAAATGAACAAAAATGGAAATAAAAAGAAGCTCGCAAGGTCGAAAACCCGCATTGGGCACCTTTGCAAAAATTAGAGCCTGAAAAGTGAAGGTTAAAATACCCGAGTGTACCTTAACCGGAACTACGTAAGGCTTGATTCCCATGTTTGGGATACGTAGGCAACTTCATCATGAAGTCCAGCCCCCAACGCTTTCATAGCGTCTCAGTCCATACAATGGTTTCGACTTCATCCCAAAGCCCAGTCGCCAACCCTTCCAAGGTGACTGTGTCCATATATTTGTTATAACCGTCTTCGTCATCTCTGTGTCCAAGAGTTCGACCACCACCAATGAAAACTGTTTGCGGACTGCTACGGCACCATCCAAACAAGGGGCAACTTTCCGTTGCCACGAGTCCTCGCAAGTCGCCATTCAAACCAGGGGCAACTTTCCGTTGCCATCCACCCCTTTCAAGCCAGGGGAAATTTTCCATTGCCTCCAATCTAGGGTTGCGCATCTCAAATAGTAAGTTCCATGCTCGTCGAGCATTGACTGTTTGCAAAATAGTTTTTGAGAATTTTTACTGAGGTTGACTAAGTTTTCTCGAAAATTATTTCATTTTCCAAAACTGGACCATTTTCTGGGACCCAAAAAGGAAAATTTTCAGTGCTTATAGCCTGACTTGCATGGTTTTCAAATCAAAAATCGAACAAGTACGTTAATCCGACTCTCATCTTGATCAAAACTGTTTTAGTAGAAAACCAAAACGAAAAATGGTCAAAATGATGAACTAGGGGCACAGTTGAGTCAGGCGTTATGTCTTTTCCCCGTCGTCCACATACTTGCCAGGAGGGCACTCTACCCACCAGAAGAAATAGCTGTGAGCTAACGGCATTGGGCATTAACCCGTAACTTCCTATTCATTCGTTGATCACCTCGGGGAGGGACGGCAAATGAGAGAATAAAGAATAGAGAGGTGTAAGTTGAGAGAAAAGTGAGGAAAAGGGTTTTGAAAGAAAAATCGAGCCTGAGGGTCGAGCGATGTGAGAATCACAAATCAGAAAGGGCGGGAAGTATACCCGGAGGAACCGGCTCCTCGAGGTTTGAGGTCTCTCAGTTTATAAGCACGTCCGTGTGTCGTGTCCTTTTGATTTGTCGGTCTCGCCTTTTGTTCTCAGTCTTTCCCGAGCGTGTCTCGTTGTGTTTAGGTCGTGTACCTTTGTCGAGTCCTTTTCCGCTGTATTCAGTTGTAGGCTCGATACCCCGGGTAAGAAAACCCCTTTTCCAAAAGTTAATCGTTTGTGCTCAGAATGCTGTGCCATTCTCTACAATTGGGCAAACCGAAAGAAGGAAGGGAAAATTTGGGGTATCCGAGCATGTTTTAACCCTAGCCGGTTTCACCTTTGAAATCCGTCTTGTCAGATTGGGCTGTTTTGTTTAAAGTTTGTTGTGTGCAGAATAAACCAAGTGTTGGGTTACGGGCTGTATGCAGATTAATCCCCAGTAGAGTAAGGGTTGTGTGTCCAGAATCAGGCAGTGGGTTGCTTGGGTTATGTTGTTGTTGACTGTTTAATTATCTGATTATTACAGTACAAGTGTTTAATTTTCAGACAACCAATCAATTTCATTTACATTGAAGTGTAATATGGGGTGATGCAATGCAAAGTATGAAATGTAAAGATACACGGATATAAACACCTTTTTTTTAGATAAAAAGCCTGTTTTATTTCATCATCTTTTCAAATACACAAGTTTTGGAGACAAAAATCTGCCTGCGGCAGTACAAAGTATCCTAACTACCAACAAAAGAGAAAAGTACAAGAAAGAAGAAAAACAACAAAAATCTGTATCCGTGTCAAGCGGCTCCGAGGGCCATCAGTCTGTCCTAGTCCTCTTCCTGGACGAAGGTCCAGGAGCATCATCAGCATCGTCATCAGAGCCCGAGCTAGAACCGCCTCCGGTCTCCTCCTCAGATGACCCGGCCTCTGCCTCTGCCTCGGACTCGTCATCATCATCATCATCATCATCAAGGGTCGGCGCCCGAGAACTACTCCCGACATGAGTACGCCCTCCCCTGGTACGGGGATGTGCAGTGTCTCCACGCCCTCCTCGAGCAGGAATAGAGGGCCCAGCCGGGGCACCACCCACCGGAGGAATATGGAAGGGAGGCTGAAAATCACAAAGGGAAAATACATCAGAATACAGTGTATGCAGTGTATCAGTGCAGAATGCAGTGTACAGTGTGAGAACGCCGTGAGCAGTTTATCAGTGCAGAATACAGTGTATGGGTACAGTGTGAACGCCGTGAGCAGTTTATCAGTGCAGAATGCAGTATATGAGTACAGTGTGTGAATGTCGTGGGCAGTTTATCATTGCAGAGTACAATGTATAAATGCAATGTATGCAGTGTATCAGATGCTGTGAGATCAGTGTGTCAGGTGTGGTGTCGTGCATCAGATTACGCGAATCAACTTATGAATGGTTTGAGGCCATTGTCAGAAGAACATACCGGAATACTATAGAGGGCCAGAAGGTCGAAGGTCCGCTGCAGCATCCCCATCATGGAGGCTTTCAACCCCACGGACTACCGGGTGTACTCGGAGGACGCCTGCAAGAGTATAAGATATATCAGTATTCTGCGAGATATCAAATAAACTGAAATGAAATGCAGATGCAAAATGCAAAATGAAGTAACACATATCGGAGGCAAGTCGGGGATACCGGCTAACTCATGACCAGCCGAGGGAGGAGCAAAGGGGATCTGGTAGGTTGCCCCATCCTGCCCTCTATATGACAGTACAGTGGGCAGGGCGGGCCAGCCAGTCCCCCGTCCCCTCCGAGCTCCGCTCCTGCCATGCACTCGAGCCCTCCTCAATGTGCTCGCTCCAGCCCCAGCTCCCGCTCCAGCTGCCAGCGCCGCTAACCTCTCCCCCTCAGCTCGGCCACCACCGCTCAAGGGTCGCGTAATGTAGGTCCGGACATACTCTGCATAGTCGCCCTCGCCTCTGTGATGCTCCTCACTCCAGCCGACGGTGAAGTCCCTCATCTGCTCAAGAGAGAACCTCTCCGTATGATTCATATGCGCAGGAGGCAGACCCGGCACTATCTGCTCTGGTAAACCTAGGGTCTGACGCAAGAAGCGCTCGCCCAAGTACCAAGCCCGACAGACCGGGCCCTCCAACAGGATCCAACAACGGGTAGTCTCCTCTGCGCCCTCATAATGATCCCTCACCACGGCCGGCAACGGAGCCCAGGGCTGCCAGGTGATCTGAAAATGAAATGCAGTTTATTATCTACCGTTATTGAAAACATGTGGTGCGAAGCAAAGCCAAAAAATAAACTCTAAAGGTGAACATACCTCCGCAGCGGTGATGGTGTCGAAGTATCGGCGGAAGAAAATAAGAGACTCCCGTGGTCTCCGCACGCATCGCACATCGAAGCGATGAGAGAAGGGGACGCCAAGTGGGATCTCCTCATCGGGTACTGGGGCAAGCCTAGGAAAGTAGGCATACACCCACAACTGCAAAACAGATATCAGTATGACTATCAGATAAGGCAGAATACAGAATAAAGCAGAAATAGCAGAATCGTGTGTTGTGCAGTGTATTGTGCGGAGTGTATAATGTGTGCAGTATACAGTCAGTGTAAAGAAGAGTATATGTGTGCTGGGTGTGCAGTGTACAGTCAGTGTGGGGCAGTGTGCAGTATATATGTAGTGTACAGAATACAGAAAGCAGAAGACAGAAATGTAAAATAGGAAGAAGACGTACCTCCTACGCTGGCCAATAGCCACCAAGGAGCTCTCCGCTGAGGCGGGAAGAAGAGCTCATATAACCGTACAAAGTGGCCAGAGCGGCGCCACCCCAATCATAATGGCGGATCTACCTGACGTCCACTAGCGCGCTCAACAGGCATAATGGCACGGTGTTCGCCCGATCGGCGAAGAGAGTCGTCCCGAAGAGGAACATGATGAAGCCCCGCGCGTACTGGTCCACCTCCTCCGGGGACATCTGCGCCTCCTCTGCCAAAGTTGGCTAGATCCGAAAGTGGCTCTCGAACCAGGAATACCTAACAAACCCCGCTCGAGCGAGGGGAGGCTGAGTGCCAAGCAGGTACAGCTGGGTAGCGTCCCACTCGTCCATATCCGTGTCAAAGGGGATCGGATCACCCCCTACCCCAATGCTAGTAAGCATCAAGAAGTCGTAAGGGGTCATCGTCATATCCCCTGCGACAGAGAAGTGGAAGGAGTCGGTGGTATCCCACCACCTCTTCGCTAGAGCAGCAAGCAAGGGCCTGCAGGTAGTCAGTCGAGAGAGCCCCCTGCAGAAGATGCCAAAGCCGGCCTCGTCGACGATGTCGCAAACCGCATCTGGCAGCTCGAGGTACCAGTCCCGAGCACCGGTGTTCCCATACCCGCGGATGGTATGGGAATCCCCCTGTAATCAAGAACAACAAATGCATGGCAATATTCAAAATGTAGTTCTAAGAAGCATACAGTGAACTACAGCGTGTGATGTGTTAGCGTGTTTGGGTGGTTCGGGGCAGATGTAGCATGCGTGCAAGTTTTAACAGATTCAAACAAATACCGGGTGCCGGTGTGCTTACGATGAACTACAACGTGTGATGTGTCAGCGTGTTTAGGTAGTTCAGTACAGTATAGCATGCGTGCATATTTTCAGACTCAAGCCAATACCAGGTACCAGTGTGTAAGCAGTGAAATACAGTGTGCGCCGTGTATTTGGGTGATTTGAAGCCAGTGCAGTGTGTGTGCATGTGTCAGTCTCAAACAGATATCAGTTGCACGTATGCTTACAATCAACTACGGTATACAGCATATCATAATTAAGCAGTTAAAGAGCATAACCAGCTACGCCAGTTTTGCATCCTACATTGCAGAAAGTAAAGCAGAGAAGAAAAGTTACCTCGGAAGCGCCGAAGGACAGGTGGGAGGTAGGCTCACACAGTAGTAGGCGTGGCACGTGCCTCTCAAAGCTCCGGAACTGGCGTAGTCCGTCGGGGAGCATCTCGTGAACTGCAGGCCTGTAGGTCTCTGGATCGAACGGCCGGATACGGAGTGGCAAGGGCTCGGCCTCAGGGTCCATCTCAAGCTCTGGAGGAGCCCCGCCCTGTGGAAGATCGTCCGCCATCTCGAAGAGAATGTGAAAATGGTCGGAAGACGAAAAACCGGGCAAAAAGGCAAAAAGTCAACAAAAAGTCAAACCCCGAGAGGGTCGGAAAAGGCCGAAAAAGCCGGAGTGCGGAAAAGGCATGGGTATCGAGAAAAACTCGACAGAAACAAGCCCCGAGTGGCGAAAATCAAGAAAGAAACATCGAAACGAAGTTTCGTTCGGTTGAAAATGTCCGAAACGCGAAAGAGATCGCGAATCGAACAACGAAATGGGAGCTAGAACGCAAGAAAATGAGAGAATCAAGGGAGGAAAGTGCCCTAGAGGGGAGGGGGAAGGATTTTCGACCAAGGAGGAGTGAAGAAAATAGGGTTAGAAACCCTATTTTAAAAGACCCGTAGTGAAATGACAGTACTGCCCCGATACAGGAATTCTTTGCCGGTCGGCCACACTCTTTGCCGGTCGGCAAAATATTGTGCCGATGGAATGGTATGATGGTCGGTGGACGGCCGGTGATGCATTTTGATGGCCGGTGGACATCCGGTGGTCTCCTACAGTGATTTTGGAGCCTCCTACACCCTTGTTTGAGTTATTCGTGGGGTTCAGGGCCTTCATTGCTCAAAACAGTGCAAAACAGTGCATCCCCGACACTCAACCGGCCTCCGTTGTGACCTAGGGTCGTGTTTTCTGTGCATGGCACTCGAATTCGTGCAAGGTGTATCCTTTCCGTATCCTTTTGGCTTTTACGAAACTCAAAAGTTGCCCCCCTGTGCATCACATATCTGTCGCACTGTTTTGTGCATTTCATATCTATCGCACTGTCTTGTGCATTTCAAATCTATCGCACTGTCTTGTGCATTTCAAAATCAATCGCGCTGTTTAAGCGTATCGCACTGTCTTGTGCATTTCAAAATCAATTGCGCTGTTTAGCGTATCGCACTGTCTTGTGCATTTCAAAATCACTCGCGCTGTTTAGCGTATCGCACTGTTTAGTGCACTTCAAATCAATCGCACTGTCTTGTGCATTTCAAAATCAATCGCGCTATCTTGCGCATTGCACTGTCTTGTGCACTCGCGTTGTCTAACGCATCGCGCGATTTTGCGCATCTCATTGCATTTTTACATGCATTCCATCGCGCTATCTTGCGCATTGCACTGTCTTGTGCACTCGCGTTGTCTAACGCATCGCGCGGTTTTGCGCATCTCGTTGCATTTTGCATACATTCAATCAATTCATTGCTTGCGTAGACCGCATGTTCGTAATAAATTCATTACTTGCGTAGACCGCATGTTTTGCTCGCGTAGACCGTATATTTGTTCAAATTCATTACTTACATAGACCGCATGTTTTGCTTGCGTAGACCGCATATTTGTTCAAATTTCATTACTTGCGTAGACCGCATGTTTTGCTTGCGTAGACCGCATGATTGTTCAATTTCGTTACTTGCGTAGACCGCATGTTTTGCTTGCGTAGACCGCATGATTGTTCAATTTCATTACTTGCGTAGACCGCATGTTTTGTTTGCGTAGACCGCATGATTGTTCAATTTCATTACTTGCGTAGACCGCATGTTTTGTTTGCCTAGACCGCATGATTGTTCAATTTCATTACTTGCGTAGACCGCATGTTTTGCTTGCGTAGACCGCATGATTGTTCAATTTCATTACTTGCATAGATCGCATGTTTTGCTTACGCAGACCGCATGATTGTTCAATTTCATTACTTGCATAGACCGCATGTTTTGCTTGCGTAGACTACATGATTGTTCAATTTCATTACTTGCGTAGACCGCATGTTTTGTTTGCCTAGACTGCATGATTGTTCAAAATTCATTACTTTCGTAGACCGCATGATTGTTCAATTTCATTACTTGCGTAGACCGCATGTTTTGTTTGCGTAGACCGCATGATTGTTCAATTTCATTACTTGCGTAGACTGCATGTTTTGTTTCCGTAGACCGCATGATTGTTCAATTTCATTACTTGCGTTGACCGCATGTTTGTTCCAAATTCATTACTTGCGTAGACCGCATGTTTTGCTCGCGTAGACCGCATATTTGTTCAAGATTCATTACTTGCGTAGACCGCATGTTTTGCTTGCGTAGACCGCATGTTTGTTCAAAATTCATTACTTGCATAGACCGCATGTTTTGCTCGCGTAGACCACATATTTGTTCAAAATTCATTACTTGCGTAGACCGCATGTTTTGCTTGCGTAGACCGCATGTTTGTTCAAAATTCATTACTTGCGTAGACCGCATGTTTTGCTTGCGTAGACCGCATGTTTGTTCAAATTCATTACTTGCGTAGACCGCATGTTTTGCTTGCCTAGACCGCATATTTGTTCAAATTTCATTACTTGCGTAGACCGCATGTTTTGCTTGCGTAGACCGCATATTTGTTCAAATTCATTACTTGCGTAGACCGCATGTTTTGTTTGCGTAGACCGCATATTTGTTCAATTTCATTGCCTGCGTAAACCGCATGTTTTGCTTGCGTAGACCGCATAATTGTTCAATTTCGTTACCTGCGTAGACCGCATGTTTTGCTTGCGTAGACCGCATGTTTGTAATCAATTCCATGACTTGCGTAGACTGCATGCTTTTGTTCAATTTCATGGCTTGCATAGACCGCATGCTTATGATCAATTTCGTTGCCTGCGTAGACCGCATGCTCCACTTACATCACTGTGCCTTCACAGCATTGTTATGCTCCCCACTTGCTTTGCGTTGTCACGCATTTTCAAATATATTAATATGCATATTGTTAATCACATTGTACCTGTTAAGTTTGTTTTCTTTTCAGGCACGATATTGTATGTACGGTTCATTTAAGGCTGGTGCAACCAGACGAACCGCACAGGCACGATATTGTATGTACGGTTCATTTGAGGCTGGTGCAACCAGACGAGCCGCACAGGTATTGTATCCTCCGAGTGAGACGTATTGAGAATTACATAATTCTCTTACATCCTTTCTTCATTTTAGTGTAGTTTGATGTATGGTAGCTTAAAACTGTTGCATGTTATGCTTCGTTGCAGCTTTTCTTTGCATGATCATAAGTTATGCTCGGCTTCGTGCATTATCTTGCATTTTGCCCCTGCCTTCGGGCACATACCTTGTTTGTCTTGCATGTTTGTCTAAGTCTTTGGCCTTGTCAAAAATGGGTCGTCTCTGGGCTTTCACATTCACTCCCGTCATTGTTATGACTTTCGAGTTCTGTCAAAGAGGGGCAACTGTAGACACCCCATTTTTGACCGTCCTCAAGACTTGGAAGTCACCGTTTGAACACCCAGTGATCATCCATGTTTGTGTTCGTTTGGAGTTCCCGGAGGTCTCAGCTACGCGCCTTGCCTCAAGATCTCCGAACTAGACTGTTTAGTGTCTGGTTTTGCACCAAACACTTGTGTTTTGCCTTAGAGGGGCAGGGAATGCCTTGAGAGGCATCCCCACACATCACCGGCCATGGCCGGAGGCCACCGGCTGGTGTTTTAATGCCATCGGCAATGTATATTGCCGGTCGGCATTCTTTATTGCCAGTCGGCACTCCATTTTGACAAAATGGCAATTTTGAGCAGCCGACTACTGTTCATCTGCTTTTGCAGATATTTTAATACAGCTGTATGGCATTTTGTTCCCCTCCATACACGTGTATGGAGGGATGGACTTCTTGTTAGCTTACCTTGTAAGCTTTACAAGATTGGCTCCTCTATAAGAGGAGCCCTCCCCTCTTGGCTCTAGGTTAGACATTTTAGAGAGAAAAGTTGTGTGAGAGTTCTGGTTTTAGGTTTAGGGTTCCATACATATTCTATCTCTATACCTCTCTCTCATTTGGCCTTTGTGTGTGTATAAGTTTGTTTGTGTCTTACTATTGCACACAAACACAAAGTGTTACACCTTTCCTTGGTTTCTTGAAGGACCAGAGGTTGTTCTTGAGGTTCTTGGGCTGTTTTAAGCACAAAGAAGCTGTTGGAGCTTCATTGGTGAAGAGGGTCTTCAAGGGTAAGAAGTTGTCCCTTTATTTCCCATTTTTGCATACTATTTTTGCCTATCTTAGAACTGTTTTTGAGCTTAGTGTATAATACAAAAAAGTTCTGTTTTTGGACCCTCTAAGTAGTTTGTTTAGAGTGTTTTGTGGTTTGGAGGTGTTTGACCCCTCTTAGGCCATGAGAGGCCCCATTTTAGGCTGTTTTGTGTAAGCTCCGAGACTTTGGTGTTTTGGCCTCCTCACCACTGAAATCTTGAGGGATTTCAGTAGTAAGGATGGTGCCTTGAAGTCCCAAGAAGGAGAGGGCCACCCCCTCTCCTTGTTGTCCTTGAAATGGACCATTTTTGGCCTCTTGAGGGGGCACCTAGCTAAGCTTATTGTTGACCATGCCTTGGCTATTTTTTGTGCTTATTATGTCATAATATACCTCTGTTTTTTGTTGGTTTTGGTACACCATGCATGCTTAGCATACCTACCTTGTAATGCCACTTTGTTGCCTTAACATGCCTTAGGTTGTAAACCCTTGTTCTAGCATGTTTTAGGCTTAGCCTTGTTAATCTTTCATGCTTATTTTTCCATGTTTAAGGTCTGTCCATAGTTGGTTGGGTCGACTTTGGCATGCTTAGTATAGCCCCTTTGCATTTTTGGCTTGTTGGCCTTAAGTGTGTGAATGTGTAGCATGCATCCTTGCCTTAATTTAGAGGGTTGGGACCATTTGCCATGTTATTTCAGTCCCTTTAGCATGCTTGTATGCTTGTCTTGGATGCCTCTTTGAAGCTTTGAAAGCTTGTCTTGCATGCTCCATGTTTTGGTCATTGTGCATGCTTTTGAGTTTGAGCCACTTAGATGCCATCTAGGTGTCCCTTGGGTGTTATTTAGCCCTGCCTTAGACCTATTTTAAATCCCCTTAGCCTTGTGAGGCTTGGTTGATTTAGACTTGGTTTAAGCCTCTTGGCTTGTCTTGGATTTTGGCTTTGTTTGCATGCCTTGTCTATCTTGTTTAATTGGCTTAGCACTTTTTGTAACATGATTTTCAGAGTTTACATTGCATGTCATTAGTCCATGCTTAGCCTCTTTTAAGTGTGCTTGAGAATTGTCCCTTTATGCCTAAGTGTTGGTCCTTGTGTACATGCATGCTTGCATGCCATTAGTCCTTCATTTTGGGCACTTTGGCCACTGTTTTTGGGCTTAGTGAGGGCTGCCGAAACCATGCTTAGGTCCACCCTTTGCTTGCTTGCATGCTTACCTCGCATATTTGCTTGCACAATTGCATGAATACATTGCATTGCCATGTTGCATCCTTAGCTCACATGCCTAGGATTGTATCCCATTTGCATGCATGCTTGGCCTCTTGAAGTGCTTGTGATAGAGGTTGAGTCCCATTGGTTTGCTTATGTGCATTGCATTCCATATCAAAAATGCATACTTGATTCTTTGGGCCATCACGCATTGAAATGCGCGATTGATGGTCCGAGAACCAAGAAGCATGTCCCTTTGACTCACTCACATGATAAGGAACATGATTGGTGCATATATGGCTTCAATTGTATTGCCATGCAAAATCCTGTCCTCTGCTGCTGTCAAACAGGTTCTGCAGGCATTCTCTGCCGATCGACTTCATAGAGTGCCGACCAGCAATAAACCGGAAGCCGATGGATTCATTATGTGTCGATGACCACCAGACCACTGCCGGTGACCATTCTACTCAGCCGGTGGTGTCTCCCAATGTCCAGAGAAGCAACTCTGAGACTTTGACAGTCTTCAGAGGAGCAGAGCAGGGAAAACAGAGGCAGATTGCGCATGGCAGTGAATTCCTGAGCAAGATCGAGCATGCATTGCATCGAGCTCTCTTCCCGAGGCGGTTTACTGTTTTTCTTAGCTTAGTTAATTTGTTAGCTAATTAGGTAATTTGTAATAATTAATTAGTTAGGATAGTTAATTCATTATTCGAACTGTATTATTCTTTCGATCCCTCCGAGCGAGGGTAAACTTGTAATAAGTGTGGGTGAGTGTGTGCATGTCTTCCAACCCCCACTTCTTTCTCCCTTTTACTTACCTGCTTTGATGGTTAGTAATAGGTCATGTTTAAATTAGCATACCTTATGCTATGCATGCGTGCATCCATACATTTGTCTCGCACGCATCGGGCTCGGTACATCATGCTAACTGCATTTGTACTTCAATTCCAAATTGAATACGTGCATCAATTGATTGCATTTCACATGCCATGTTTAGGTTAGCTGAGCCTACTCTAATTGCATCCTGTATGTGTTGCACTAGACATTTAAACATGAACTAGGACCAGGCATGTTGACTAACTAGTTTATTGTTTTGGCACGGAGTACGATGTAAGTATTTCATGTTTTAGCATATCGCATGCGTGTGAATGCTATCATAACAGCATGTTTACCATGTGACTAGATGCTTCTGTGATAAACTGTTTGAATGCCTGTGGGTGAAGGTTGGATTGTCTGAGTTGGAAACACTCGTTGAAATCCGTGTTTTAGCCTACTTGCGGGTAGCAAATTCCAAAACATTTTCCCAAAACAAATGGATATGCAATGTTTATTTCCAAATTAGGCAATCTAGTCTATACTTGTTTGCTGTGCGCATAACATAGTAATTCTAGGCTAATAAATGGAATAAGAACACATAACGTTTTCAAAAACGGATATCACGGTTAGTAGAGGCCGATCTTCGGATCGGGCGAGAGGGGGTGCTCACAGCTGACCTTTCCCAATCGTACCCAAGCTCCCGAGCCAAGGCAACTTTGGTGATGACGGACATGTGGCCTTCGGCACCGAGTTAGGGTTTCCTAAATTCCCCCATTTTAAAATATTTAGGTGGCAACTCTGTATCTGGCAAAGCAGTCCATGTTTGCCACTTCTTTTCAAAAAAATCTGTTTCTCAAAACGATTTGCCGAATTTGGACTCTTTGGTTCAGATTAAGAACCGTGACATGAATCGAGTCCGAACTGTAGTAGCGAGACCCACGCGGGCGCGTCTACACCTATCATACATGATCAAGGGCAACGAAGACTTAAGAAAGTGGCACATTTCATCACTTTTGAGTATGAAATCTCCCATTTTCCTTGTGTTCAAATTAACGTCCAATTTGAACACATGCAATGCAACATAAAGAAATGCTTATCTTGCCACTTTTACTTGCCAATTTTGTTTACACATTTTAGTTACCAACTCATTCTTTAATCAATTTGTCCATTGGTGAGTGTCCTTTAAGATAAAAGATTTGTCAGCCAGGGGATAATATAAGGCAAGCGAGAGATCATGTCGTTGATAATGAACCCTCAAAGAGGATTAAACCATTAAGCATGACCTCAATCTCAAGCTCAAAGGATCCCAAGCTTGAAACAACGCTCAAAAGCAAATGAAAGAGTGAAGAAAAGATAGAGGTTGCAGAGTTTATAGTGCTGAAATGGAGGGAAAAATAACACCAAAAGATCCTATCAACTCAAACAAGAGGTGCCTAAGACCCTAAAACACCAACTTGTGAAGACTATTACACTACAACCATGCAAAACAAGACTCAAATGAACTAACTAGCCCAAAATAGAGCTAAAGTAGGCTATTTTAGATGCTAAAACATGCTGAACTTGAGCTAAGTTAAGCTAGAAAAACATGCTAACATATAAAACTAACTAAGCATGCAAACAAGGCACAAGGAAATGAGGCTAACCCCTCCAAATTTGGACTTCAAATTAAGTTTTTTGTCACTGAAAAACCTCTAAAATTTAGTGGTTAAAAGGCCCAAAAAAGTTGGTTTGAAAGTGGTGAATAAAGGTACAAAATCTTTTACAAACAAAGAAGTAAGAAGGGTGAACCACCCCCTAATTGAAAATGGCCCCAAACCAAAACCTTTAGGCCACAAAACAGAGTTTTTTACAATTCAAAATCAACCCCAAAACAGCCCAAAAATAGTAGAAGAAGATGGCAAAGCAAGTATGTAAAACAAACTAACAAAGCAAGTTTTATACCTCTTGATGCGAAGGCACAAATTAGACAACAAAGCAAGCCACAACCACCTTCTAAAGCTCAAAGAGAGTCTCAAGTAACCTCAGCCCAAAGAGAAGTAACTTTGGTCAAGGGCTGATAGACAAAAGTGTAGAGACACTAAGTAACTAAGCACAAAATTTCAAGAGAAAGGGAATTTTGTAGAGAGAGAGAGAGAATTTTGCTCCAAAGTTTTTCTAACCTTTATAATGAGGAAGAAGGTCCCATATTTATAAAAAAAAATAGGCATTCAGCTGAGTTAAATCAGTCCATACACGTGTATGGTGATCAAGCCCATTATGCCAACAGCTGGAACAGCTGTTAAGAAAATATCTGCAAAAAGGTCACTGGTGGCCGACAGGCCACAGCATTGGCCGACAAGGCACAAGGGTGGCCGACAGGGCACAATTGATGGCTGGCAACCTCAAACAGTGGCCAGCTGGCCAACAAGGGTTGCAAGTTTGAACCACTTAAGTTTTGGGTTTGAAATACTAAGGTTTTGGTCCAAAACAAGGCACAAAACGGACATGGTTTCAGGGCTCAAAAGCAGGGCACTCTGCCGAGGACTTCGAGCACTCAAAACGAACACATGCAATCACAATCATCGTGTGCACAAACAATGACATCCAAGTCTTGAGGACGGTCAAAAATGGGGTGTCTACAATACTGGCTGTAGAGAAATTGTTTGAGGTCTTTCCATGTACCGAGGCACAGAAAGTACAACTTGCTGCTTTTACTCTCGAAGATGAAGCACGGAGATGGTGGATACTCACTAGCAATGAACATCAGACATTTAACTAGGCTCAATTTTTGGACCTTTTCTATGACAAGTATTTTCCACGGTGTATGCAAGATAGGAAGGTGACAAAATTTGAGACTTTGATGCAAGGAAACAAGACCGTAGCTGAATATGAAGTGCAATTTGCAAAACTAGCCTGTTACGCACCACACATGGTGGATACAAATTATAAGAAAGCAAGAAAGTTCGAGGGAGGACTATGGAACGCCATTCTAGATTGGATTAATGTGTTAAAGTTTCTTACATATGTCGATATGTTGAAAAGGGTGATAATAGCTGAGGGTAATATAGTTGCTCAAAGTCAAATCTCCGACTGAAAGGGGAAGAGGCAGAATACGCAAGTACAAAGGGGACCGGTGGCATCACAAAATAAGAAACCAAATTTGGGGACCTCTAGAATGTTAGAAAAGCATTGCAAGACTTGTTATCGGGTAACTGGGGCTTGCTTCAAGTGCGGAAAGACGAGTCACTTAGTGAGAGATTTCCCTTAGAGAGAATGACAGAATGGGAATAGAACCACTACAAGTTCAGTTGGCTCAACTCCAGCTCAAACAACAAAGACTACTACCAAATCTACTGGTACCAGAAATGATGTGAAACAAGGGTTTTTGCCCTCATTCCTGGTGATATGCAAAATACGGAGGCCGTGGTATCAGGTACATTCTTTATCTATGGTCACCCTATTCATGTGTTATTTGATTCAGGTTCCATTCATTCTTTTGTGTCGAAAACATTTGCTCGTAATTTTAATCGACCTACAGAATCATTGCACTATGTGTTGTGTGTGTCTTCACCATCGGGGGGCTCCATGTTATGTATGTTTGTTTATCCTGCATGAGAGATCTTGTTTGTGGATGTTCAATTATACGCTAACTTGTTGCCTCTTGATATGGGTTATTTTGATATAATATTGGGGATGGACTGGCTAAGAAAATACCATGCGACTATTGATTGTACATCCAAGAAAGTTATTTTTTAACCTCCAGGACAATTCGGATTTAGTTTTACGGGACATGGGGTAATTCATCCACCTTACTTGATCTTAGCTATGAAAGCGTGTAAGTTATTGCAAAAGGGTTGTCAGGGGTATTTGTGTAGCATTTTGAATGGATAACCAGTGGATGTATGTGTTGATAATATTCCAATTGTCCGTGAATTCCCAGATGCTTTTCCAGAAGAGTTGCCAAGAGACCAAGTGGACTGTGAAATTGAATTTGCAATTGATATAGTGCAGGGAACTTAACCCATTTCAAAAACTCTTTATAGAATGTCACCGGCTGAAATAAAAGAATTGAAGGTACAATTGCAGGACTTGCTTGATAAAGGGTTATTTGCCCGAGTACCTCCCCTTGGGGCACATCAGTTCTTTTTGTAAAAAAGAAAGATGGGACACTTCGGTTATGTGTTGACTATCGGGAACTCAATAAAGTACCTATAAAGAATAAGCATCCCTTGCCTAGAATCGATGATTTATTTGATCAACTACATGGTGCGCAAGTCGTTTCAAAAATAGATTTGAGATCCGGATATCATCAATTAAAGGTGAAAGCCGAAGACATTGAGAAGACTGCGTTCCGAACCAGATATGGGCATTATAAATTTTTAGTTATGCCATTCGGGGTTACTAATGCACCGACGGCCTTTATGGATTTGATGAATCGTGTTTTCAAACCGTACTTGGATGAATTTGTAGTGGTGTTCATTGATGACATACTCATTTATTCGAATAAAATTGAAGCTCAAGAGAACCATTTATGATTAATTTTTCAAACATTGAGAGAAAAGAAATTACATGCAAAATTGAAGAAATGTAACATGAAGTGGTGTTTTTGGGACATGTAATTAATTGTCATAACCCAAGCCTGCCCCTATGGGTTTAGCACCGTAACCAGCCAGTAATCCGAGATTACCGAAGGCCTGCTTAACAGTAATACAGTAAAACAGAGTACAGGGGCCTGGTGGAAGCCAATACAGTAAATAAACAATGTCAAATGAGCTGTGACAGTCTGTATGTCGAAAAGACTTTTCATATATATATATATATATATGTATACACAGTGCAGAACAGTATGTACAACATTTATAATCATTCAGATCAGGGACCTAATCCCTATTAAACAGTACAGTAACAGTCTATACAGTCTATACAGTTAACCAAACAGTTACAGAGATAGACAGGGGAAATTAAAACACCACTAAGCCATAGCTTGACAGGCTCGGAACCTCGCAGTGTGGCACAGTGGTTGGCTTGACAAAACTGGAGCTTACCCCAACGCTTCTAGCCGCGGTCTGGTGCCTGTACACCTACATATATATATATATATGAGCGGTGAGCTAAAGCTCAGTGAATAACATAATGCGCAAAGAGGTTTAGAATGAATGTCCTTACAGTAATGAAAACAATTCATTAAATCAGTATTTCAGTTGTTCAGTTAGTGCAGTCATATGTGGTACATCCATTAGCATAACAGTACAGCAAACAATAGGTCTTGAAAGACCGAACAGTCAATGATGGCCATCAATCAGTAAACAGTAGTGGTTCCAACAAGGGAACCGATAGAGATCTCTGTAACAGTAACAGTCAGTAATAGTAGTTGTTAAGGATGCCACAATACAGTTCAGAATAGAGGACATACATTCATTCTATTAACAGTATCAATTCAGAAACAGTACAATTCAATTGTTCAGAAGATAATCATTTTTTAACATATCTTTACACAGTTGTTACTCACAGAGTTCTGGGCTACAGTTAAGCTAGAGCGCGTCCCCAGTCGCCAACCCTACACAATTTACAGATTGAACACACACTAAGCTACACAGTTGGGAAAGATAATAATTTAATCCCTAATTTGCCTCGGTGTGTTCTACATCTATATCCTTATTAAGATGTCTTAAACTAGGCCTAAGAATGCCTAGGATGGGATGAGGATGCAAAGATGCATTTAGAAAACAGTTTTAGAATTTTCAGAAAACACAGAGCCCCGCTCGAGCTCAGGTTTCTCCGCTCGAGCGGATATGCAACAAAGGTAGCCGCTCGAGCGGAACATCCCCCGCTCGAGTGTACTGTAAAAGTACTGGATAAGTGAAATCCCCGCCCGACGGACGCTCGACGCCCGCTCGAGCGTGAGACACATGCCCTCGCTCGAGCGTACAATCCTCCGCTCGAGTGTACTGTAAATCAATGCAAGATGTTGGGAGCTCGATTTTCCTGCTCGTGCATCAATTTCCCCCGCTGGAGCGGTAGTCAAAAATCTGGATTTTCCAGGTTTGAGTCCTAAGTTCAAAATCATGTTTTGATGCATAAATTTCGATCCTCTTGGGCTAAATTTCTGGAAAACACTTGTAGACACATAGAATAACCTGATTCAAAGCTCCATTTAAGAAACCAAAGCCCAAGGGTGTTTCAATTAAATCCAATTTCAAACCAATTTTCATGAACAAGATGAACATGCAACATGCATGAACTTAAATCATTTCAAAGCTTTAAATACAAGCTCAAATGAGCTAACTCTTACAAAAACATGATGAATTACAACCTCAAAACTTATCAATATACACATGCATGCAACAATTGAGCTCTAATTCAACACTATTGAACCAATTCAAGCCTTAGATCACTAAAGACCCATTAATCATGCAAGAATGAACCCAAATACACAATGAAGAAGGTCAATGATCTACCTTAGGTCTTCAATGCAAGATACACAAGCTCAATTTGCAATCTATACTTCAATTCCTTCAAGTTCCTAAGCAAATCAACAAGGACAATTCAACTCTCTCATTTTCTCTCTCTAGTTCGGTGGTGGTGAGGAAATGAGCTGATGAAATGTTTGTTTGAGTGTATAAAGGCTCAAATATGTTTAGCCTACATGGCCCACTAACAATGGCACTATCGTAAATAAGCCTAACAATGCTATTCAACCTTAATTAATCTAATTTAATCATACTTAATCAGTTTTCAGATAATTACACCATAAAATCACATAAATTATGATGATCATAAAACACTAATTGATCTCTGGTTCGGCCGCCGATAAGGCCTTCAATTCGCAATTTAAACATAAAACATGAACAGATAATCAAACAGTCAAACAGATAGATAATGCATTTAAACAGCTACAGTCAATCAATCAGTTTCAGATTTTAGTCAGTCAGTTCAGTATTTCAATCAGTTCAATTGCTTTTCATAATCAGTCTCAGTTTAGCAGTAATCGGTTGTTTATCGGTAAACAGTGGTGAGAGTTGTTACAGTCTCCCTCCTTAAAAAGAGTTTAGTCCACTAAACTCGTGTTACCTTCGTTTTGGAAGAAAACAGGATTCAGTGGAAACAGTTCAGGATATCTTTTAGCCATGTCATCTTCCCTTTCCCAAGTGGCATACACGCCACCATGGTTTTGCCACTCAACTTTCACTAACAGGATCTCTTTGTTTCTCAACTTCTTGATCCGTCTATTTACAAACTGAATAGGCTGTTCCTCGTAAGTGTAGTCATCACTCAGCACTACACGAGTAGGCTCTATCACATGGAAAGGATCCCGGAGGTAATCCCTCAACATAGAAATGTGGAAGACATTGTGCACATGCTCTATTTTAGGAGGAAGCGCAACTTGATACGCCACCGGATTGATTTTCTCAATAATCTCATACGGTCCGACATATCTTGGCGCTAACTTGCCTTTGACTACAAAACGAGCCTGGCCTTTCATCGGTGTCACTTTCACAAACACGTGATCATCTATTTCATATTCTCTGTCTCGTCTTCTAACATCAGCATAACTTTTCTGCCTGCTCTGTGCAGTTTTCAGTCTCTATTGTATCAGTTTCACTTTCTCAGTCGTTTCATATACAATCTTGGGCCCAAGCAAAGGCCCATCTCCAACTTCTGCCCAGCAAATCGGATACCTACATTTTCTGCCATACAATGCCTCGAAATGCGCCATACCAGTACTTGAATGATAATTGTTGTTGTAGGAGAATTCGACTAAGGACAAATGGCTTTCCCAGTTTCTATGAAAATCAAGGACACACATTCTCAGTAAATCCTCCAGAGTCTGGATGGTACTTTCTGACTGGCCATTTGTCTGAGGATGATAAGTACTACTCAGTCTCAATTCAGTACCCAATGCAGTCTGTAAGCTTTGCCAAAATCTTGATGTAAACTTCGAATCCCTGTCAAAAACAATGGACACAGGCACTCCATGCAGTCTATCAATTTCATCAATATAGAGCATAGCCAATTTGTCCACATTATAAATTGTCTTAACAGGTAAGAAGTGAGCAGATATAGTCAGTCTATCAACAATAACCCAAATTGAGTCCATACCTTTACTGGAGCGAGGCAATCCCACAATAAAACCCATGGTGATATGTTCCCATTTCCACTCCGGTATAGGTAAGGGCTGCAATAAGCCTACGGGTCGTTAATGTTCGGCTTTAACTTGTTGGCAATGAAGACATTTCGATACAAAATCAGCAATTTCTCTCTTCATTCCCGGCCACCAGAAATTCAATTTCAAATCTTGGTACATTTTCGTGTTCCCTGGATGGATAGACAGTTTTGAATTGTGGCCTTCTTGCAGAACTCTTCTTTTCAGTTCAGTATCATTCGGTACACACAGTCTTTCTTGAAATTTCAGTACATTATTTTCAAATTTGAAACCCAGCCTTGGTTTAGTTTCCCTTTCTTCGATGATCTTCTTCAAGAAGTCATCCGATTGTTTTTTCTCTTTAATTTCTTCAATCAGTGCCAGTTGAGCAGAAATAGCAGCTATTGTTCCACCTTGTTTCCGTAAAACAGTTTCAATTTCAGATTTTTCAAGGTCACAAAGCAATTCTTTATGCCCGGTGAGCAAACAGGCTTAATTTCCAATCAATTTCCGGCTCAGTGCATCGGCAACGGTGTTGGCTTTTCTCGGATGGTACAAAATCTGTAGGTCATAGTCTTTAATTAGTTCTAGCCATCTCCGCTGTCTCTTGTTCAGTTCTTTCTGTGTGAAGAAGTATTTCAGACTCTTGTGATCTGTATACACCTCACATGTCACCCCATACAGATAGTGACGCTAGATTTTCAATGCAAATACCACTGCGGCAAGTTCCAAGTCATGGGTTGGGTAATTCCTTTTGTGCGGTCTCAGTTGTCGGGAAGCATAAGCAATAACTCTCCCATTCTGCATTAAAACACATCCAAAACCCTTATGAGAAGCATCACTAAATACAGTAAAACCATCCGTACCTGAAGGTAGGGTAAGAATCGATGCAGTTATAAGTCGAGTTTTCAACTCTTGAAATGCTGATTCCTTTTGGTCAGTCCAGTCAAATGATATCCCCTTCTGAGTTAACTGAGTCAACGGTAAGGCAATTTTGGAGAAATCTTTGACAAATCTTCTGTAATATCCAGCCAAACCCAAAAAGCTTCGAACTTCTGTCACATTTGTTGGTCTAGGCCAGTTTACTACCGCTTCAACTTTCTGTGGAACAATTGAAATTCCATCTCTGCTAACAACATGCCCCAAAAACATAACATGATCAAGCCAAAATTCACATTTAGACAGTTTAGCATAAAGTTTCTGTTATTTTAGGGTCTGTAGGGCAAGTTTCAGATGATGTTCATGTTCTTATATACTTTTGGAGTAAATCAGTATGTCATCAATGAATACAACAATAAAGTCATCAAGGTATGGTTTAAAGATTCTGTTCATGAGGTCCATAAATGCAATAGGTGCATTGGTAATTCCGAAAGGCATAACTAAAAATTCGTAATGTCCATACCTCGTTCGAAAAGCAGTTTTGTCAATGTTTTCTGGTTTAACTTTCAACTGATGGTATCCTGATCTGAGATCGATCTTAGAGAACACTTGAGCACCCTGTAACTGATCAAATAAGTCATCAATACGTGGCAATAGGTATTTATTTTTCATAGTTACCTTGTTCAGTTCACGGTAGTCAATACACAGTCTCAGTGAGCCGTCTTTCTTTTTCACAAACAAAACAGGTGCGCCCTGCGGTGAAGTACTGGGCCTGATGAACTTCTTATCTAACAGTTCCCGCAGTTGCACTTTCAATTATTTCAATTCAGTCGAAGCCATTTAGTAAGGAGCTTTAGATACTGGCTGGGTACCCGGAATCACATCAATGGTGAATTCAATCTCCCTGTCAATCAAATCCCCTGGTAGATTATCTGGAAAAACATCTGGGAATTCTCTAACTATGAGAATACTGTTCACGTTAGCATTATCATCAGTAGATACAGTCAATACAAAACACATATACCTTTTACACCCCTTTCTAATCAATTTAATAGCTTTCTCAGATGAAATCAAATACGGAGGAGGTACTACTCCACTTCCATTAAACACAAATTCAGGCAAACCAGGTGGACGGAAAACTACTTGTTTCATTACACAGTCGATAGTAGCATGGTATTTCGTTAACCAGTCCATTCCCAATATTACGTCAAAATGATCAATGTTCAGTGGTAGTAAATCAATATACAGATGTGCATCTCCAACAATAATTTCACAAGCAGGGTACATATATGCACAAGTCATGGGTCCCCCAACGGGTGATGATACAGCTAACAGATAATTCATGGGTTCTAATGGTCTATTCAGTTTTCGCGAAAAAGCATGCGACACATATGAATGCGTAGACCCCGAATCAATCAATACATAAGCATTTTGAGTACAAATAGAGAAAATACCTGACACAACAGTCTTGGTATTCTGCACACCTCCCGGTACTAGGGCGAACACTCGGCCCTGCCTCATGGGCTCTTTCCCGGTAGCTTTGGGGTTCAGTTTTGGTGCAACAGTTGATGCTGCCACGCTTGGTGCAGCTTTACTATTGGCTTGTGGAGCAGAGGGGCAGTCTTTAACCATGTGGCCCACCTTGCCACACCTGTAACAAGCTCCAGATATTTTGTAACAGACCCCTTTGTGCTTCCTGCCACACTCAAAACATGGTGGTATGAAACCACTCCCTTGGCTGGGGCTAGTTGTTGACCCCGTATTCTGTTTCTTGTTCAATGGGTAATGCTTGCCTTTCTTGAATTTAAAACCCTGCCTTTTACTACGCCATTCGGACACTGGTGTTTCAGTTTTCAGTGCCTCGATGTTCGATTCAACCATCAAAGCTCGGTCAAGAACATTTACATAATTCGGTAGCTTTAAAACATTAATTTTGTCCAGTATTGCAACATTAAGGCCGCCTTCAAACTTTCTAGCCTTCTTATAATCAGTGTCCACCATGTGTGGTGCATATCTAGCAAGCTCAGTGAACTTTGTTTCATATTCAGCAATGGACATTGTGCTCTGTCTCAGCTGTTCAAATTCAGTTACTTTTCTATCCCTGACACACTGAGGGAAGTACTTTTCAAAGAAGGCTCCTTTGAATTAAGCCCAAGTCATTACAGTGTTGTCATCGCAGATAAGCATCCACCACCTTCTGACCTCTTCTTGCAAGGTAAAGGTAGCTAACAGTACTTTATGTGCTTCAGAGCACGAAAACACTTCAAATAACTTTTTTGTCTCAAGGACCCATGCTTCAGCTTTTAACGGTTCCAGGCCTCCCTGAAAGGATGGCGGTTTCATCTTGCTGAACTTATGTGTTAGTGCAATTATGTCATCATTAACAGGTGGCTCTGGTTGTACTGGAGGAGGTGGGGGCTGTGGGTTCTGTTGTTGCCCTAATCTCTCAGTTATGAGTTCCATCATTCTCTCCAGTCTTGCCATTCTTGCCTCAGAGGATGAGGATTCGAATTCATTTGCAATTCTTGTATTATCCATTTCACTATAAGCTGTTATAGCAATTATAAACATAAGCAGTTGCATACTTAAATAGTTTATCACATTAGCATATATTCAGTCATGTCATAGTCACACATACTTTAACAAGTTCATGCAATGCCCTAATCGCCTTTCTAGGACATCCTATAGCTCATTTGGACATGTGTGTGCGGTATAACTCGTGGTAAGTATCGCTCTGATACCACTCTGTCATGACCCAAACCTGCCCCTATGGGTTTAGCACCGTAACCGGCCAGTAATCCGAGATTACCGAAGGCCTGCTTAACAGTAATATAGTAAAACAGAGTACAGGGGCCTGGCGGAAGCCAATACAGTAAATAAACAATGTCCAATGAGCTGTGACAGTCTATATGCCGAAAAAACTTTTCATATATATATATATATACACACAGTGCAGAACAGTATGTACAACATTTATAATCATTCAGATCAGGGACCTAATCCTAATTAAACAGTACAGTAACAGTCTATATATTCTATACAGTTAACAAAACAGTTACAACGACAGACGGGGGAAATTAAAACACCACTAAGCCATAGCTTGACAGGCTCGGAACCTCGTAGTAAGGCACAGTGGTTGGCTTGACAAAACTAGAGCTTACCCCGACGATTCTAGCCGCGGTCTGGTGCCTGTACACCTACATATATATATGAACGGTGAGCTAAAGCCTAGTGAATAACATAATGCGTAAAGAGGTTTAGAATGAATGTCCTTACAGTAATGAAAACAGTTCATTAAATCAGTATTTCAGTCGTTCAGTCAGTGTAGTCATATGTGGTACATCCATTAGCATAACAGTACAGCAAACAGTAGGTCTTGAAAGACCGAACAGTCAATGATGGCCATCAATCAGTAAACAGTAGTGGTTCCAACAAGGGAACCGATAGAGATCTCTGTAACAGTAACAGTCAGTAACAGTAGTTGCTAAGGATGCCACAATACAGTTCAGAATAGAGGACATGCATTCATTCTATTAACAGTATCAATTCAGAAACAGTACAGTTCAATTGTTCAGAAGATAATCATTTTTGAACATATATTTACACAGTTGTTACTCACAGAGTTCTGGGCTACAGTTAGGCTAGAGCGCGTCCCAAGTCGCCAACCCAACACAGTTTACAGATTGAACACACACCAAGCTACACAGTTGGGAAAGATAATAATTTAATCCCTAATTTGCCTCGGTGTGTTCTACATCTATATCCTTATTAAGATGTCTTAAACTAGGCCTAAGAATGCCTAGGATGGGATGAGGATGCAAAGATGCATTCAGAAAACAGTTTCAGAATTTTCAGAAAAAATAGAGCCCCGCTCGAGCTCAGGTTTCCCCGCTCGAGCGTACTGTAAAAGTACTGGATAAGTGAAATCCCCGCTCAACGGACGCTCGATGCCCGCTCGAGTGTGAGACACATGCCCCCGCTCGAGTGTACAATCCTCCGCTCGAGCGGACTGTAAATCAATGCAAGATGCTGGGAGCTCGATTTTCCCGCTCGAGCGTCAATTTCCCCCGCTCGAGCGGGAGTCAAAAGTCTGGATTTTCCAGGTTTGAGTCCTAAATTCAAAATCATGTTTTGATGCATAAATTTCGATCCTCTTGGGCGAAATTTCTGGAAAACACTTGTAAACACATAGAATAACCTGAGTCAAAGCTCAATTTAAGAAACCAAAGCCCAAGGGTGTTTCAATTAAATCCAATTTCAAGCCAATTTTCATGAACAAGATGAACATGCAACATGCATGAACTTAAATCATTTCAAAGCTTTAAACACAAGCTCAAATGAGCTAACTCTTACAAAAACATGATGAATTACAACCTCAAAACTTATCAATATACACATGCATGCAACAATTGAGCTCTAATTCAACACTATTGAAACAATTCAAGCCTTAAATCACTAAAGACCCATTAATCATGCAAAAATAAACTGAAATACACAATGAAGAAGGTCAATGATCTACCTTAGGTCTTCAATGCAAGATACACAAGCTCAATTTGCAATCTATACTTCAATTCCTTCAAGTTTCTAAGCAAATCAACAAGGACAATTCAACTCTCTCACTTTCTCTCTCTCTCTAGTTCAGTGGTGGTGAGGAAATGAGCTGATGAAATGTTTGTTTGAGTGTATAAAGGCTCAAATATGTTTAGCCTTCATGGCCCACTAACAATGGCACTATCGTAAATAAGCCTAACGATGCTATTCAACCTTAATTAATCTAATTTAATCATACCTAATCAGTTTGCAGATAATTACAGCATAAAATCACATAAATTATGATGATCATAAAACACTAATCGATCTCTGGTACGACCGCCGATAAGGCCTTCAATTCGCAATTTAAACACAAAACATGAACAGATAATCAAACAGTCAAACAGATAGATAATGCATTTAAACAGATATAGTCAATCAATCAGTTTCAGATTTCAGTCAGTCAGTTCAGTATTTCAATCAGTTCAATTACTTTTCATAATCAGTCTCAGTTTAGCAGTAATCGGTAGTTTATCGGTAAACAGTGGTGAGGGTTGTTACAGTCTCCCTCCTTAGAAAGAGTTTAGTTCACTAAACTCATGTTACCTTCGTTTTGGAAGAAAACAGGATTCAGTGGAAACAGTTCAGGATATCTTTTAGCCATGTCATCTTCCCTTTCCCAAGTGGCATACACGCCACCATGGTTTTGCCAGTCGACTTTCACTAACGGGATCTCTTTGTTTCTCAACTTCTTGATCCGTCTATTTACAATCTGAATAGGCTGTTCCTTGTAAGTGTAGTCATCACTCAGCACTACACGAGTAGACTCTATCACATGGAAAGGATCCCGGAGGTAATCTCTCAACACAGAAATGTGGAAGACGTTGTGCACATGCTCCATTTCAGGAGGAAGCGCAACTTGATACGCCACCGGATTGATTTTCCCAATAATCTCATACGGTCTGACATATCTTGGCGCTAACTTGCCTTTGACTCCAAAACGAGTCTGGCCTTTCATCGGTGTCACTTTCACAAACACGTGATCACCTATTTCATATTCTCTGTCTCATCTTCTGACATCAGCATAACTTTTCTGCCTGCTCTGTGCAGTTTTCAGTCTCTGTTGTATCAGTTTCACTTTCTCAGTCGTTTCATATACAATCTTGGGCCCAAGCAAAGGCCCATCTCCAACTTCTGCCCAGCAAATCGGATACCTACATTTTCTGCCATACAATGCCTCGAAATGCGCCATACCAATACTTGAATGATAATTGTTGTTGTAGGAGAATTCGACTAAGGACAAATGGCTTTCCCAGTTTCTATGAAAATCAAGGACACACATTCTCAGTAAATCCTCCAGAGTCTGGATGGTCCTTTCTGACTGGCCATTTGTCTGAGGATGATAAGTACTACTCAGTCTCAATTCAGTACCCAATGCAGTCTGTAAGCTTTGCCAAAATCTTGATGTAAACTTCGAATCCCTGTCAAAAACAATGGACACAGGCACTCCATGCAGTCTATCAATTTCATCAATATAGAGCATAGCCAATTTGTCCACATTATAAATTGTCTTAACAGGTAAGAAGTGAGCAGATTTAGTCAGTCTATCAACAATAACCCAAATTGAGTCCATACCTTTACTGGAGCGAGGCAATCCCACAATAAAACCCATGGTGATATGTTCCCATTTCCACTCCGGTATAGGTAAGGGCTGCAGTAAGCCTACGGGTCATTAATGTTCGGCTTTAACTTGTTGGCAATGAAGACATTTCGATACAAAATCAGCAATTTATCTCTTCATTCCCGGCCACCAGAAATTCAATTTCAAATCTTGGTACATTTTCGTGTTCCCTGGATGGATAGACAGTTTTGAATTGTGGCCTTCTTGCAGAACTCTTCTTTTCAGTTCAGTATCATTCGGTACACACAGTCTTTCTTGAAATTTTAGTACATTATTTTCAAATTTGAAACCCGGTCTTGGTTTAGTTTCCCTTTCTTCGATGATCTTCTTCAAGAAGTCATCCGATTGTTGTTTCTCTTTAATTTCTTTAGTCAGTGCCGGTTGAGCAGAAATAGCAGCTATTATTCCACCTTGTTCCCATAAAACAATTTCAATTTCAGATTTTTCAAGGTCACAAAGCAATTCTTTATGCCCGGTGAGCAAACAGGCTAAATTTCCAATCGATTTTCGGCTCAGTGCATCGGCAACGGTGTTGGCTTTTCCCAGATGGTACAAAATCTGTTGGTCGTAGTCTTTAATTAGTTCTAGCCATCTCCACTGTCTCATGTTCAGTTCTTTCTGTGTGAAGAAGTATTTCAGACTTTTGTGATCTATATACACCTCACATGTCGCCCCATACAGATAGTGATGCCAGATTTTCAATGCAAATACCACTGCGGCAAGTTCCAAGTCATGGGTTGGGTAATTCCTTTCGTGCGGTCTCAGTTGTCGGGAAGCATAAGCAATAACTCTCCCATTCTGCACTAAAACACATCCCAAACCCCTATGAGAAGCATCACTAAATACAGTGAAACCATCCGTACCTGAAGGTAGGGTAAGAATCGGTGCAGTTACAAGTTGAGTTTTCAACTCTTGGAATGCTGATTCCCTTTGGTCAGTCCAGTCAAATGATATCCGCTTCTGAGTTAACTGAGTCAACGGTAAGGCAATTTTGGAGAAATCTTTGACAAATCTTCTGTAATATCCAGCCAAACGCAAAAAGCTTCAGACTTCTGTCACATTTGAAAGTTAAAGATAGGATGTGTGTCCCAAATGTTCTAGAAATTAAACGGAGGATTATGAAAGAAGCACATACATCTAAATTTTCATGGCGTCCCGATAATACCAAAATGTACCAAGATCTTAAGAAAGAATTTTGGTGACCATGTATGAAAAGGAAAATTGTAGAGTTTGTTTTGAAATGCTTACAATGTCAACAAGTGAAATCAGAACACCAAACACCGGCGGGTTTACTTCAACCTCTCCCAATCCTGCAGTGGAAGTGGGAATATCTAACTATGGATTTTATTGTTGGCTTACCCTGAACATCCCAAGGTACGAATTTCATATGGGTTATTGGGGGACGCGCCCGCGAGAGGCCTCGATGCTACAGTTTGGACTCGATTTGTGTCACGGTTCTTAATCTGAACCAAAGAGTCCAAATCTGGCAAATCGTTTTGAGAAACAGATTTTTGAAAAAGTAGTGCCAAACATGGACTGCTTTGCTAGATACAGAGTCGCCACCTAAATATTTTTTTTATGGGAGAATTTAGGAAACCCTGACTCGGTGCCGAAGGCCACGTGTCCGTCATCACCGGAGTTGTCTCGGCTCGGGAGCTTGGGTACGATCGGGGAAGGTCAGCTATGAGCACCCCCTTTCGCCCGGTCCGAAGACCGGCCTCTACTAACCGTGATATCCGTTTTTGAAAACTTTACGTGTTCTTATTCCATTTATTAGCCTAGAATTACTATGTTATGCGCACAGCAAACAAGTATAGACCAAATCACCCAAATTGGAACAAAACATTTCATGTTTGTTTTGAAAATGGTTTGCTACTCGCAAGTAGGCTAAAATGCAGATTTTGCCACCCTCAAGTGGGCTTTTAGAAAAGATGATTTTGCCACTATCTAGTGGGCTTAAAACTCACAGTTTTAATGCATTATTCCAATTTAGGTAATTCAACCTCCATCCACAGGCATTCAAGCAGTTATATCACATAAGCAGCTAGCCTCATGGTAATCATACTGTCATGGCAACACTCACACGCATGCGATATGCTAAAGCATAAAAGCTTACCTAGTACTCCGTGCCAAAATAATAAACTAGTTAGCAAACATGCATGTCCTAGTTCATGTTAGATTGACTAATGCAACACATACGGGATGCAATTGAAGTAGGCTCGGCTAACCTAAGCATGGCATGTGAAATGCAATCAATTGATGCATATATTCAAATTTGAAATTAAAGTACAAATGCAGTTAGCATGATGTTCCGAGCCTGATGCATGTCAACAAATGCATGAATGCACGCATGCACATCATAAGGTATGCTAATTTCAAAAATGCCCTAATCTACCATCATAAGCAGGTAAATAAAAGGGAAGAAAGAAATGGGGATTGGAAGACATACACACACTCACCCACACTTATTACATGTTTACCCTCACTCAGAGGGTCCAAATAAATATTACAGTCCGAATAAATAACTAACCACATTAATTATTACAGAATTTCTAATTACTGAACAAAATGAATGCAAAAAGAAGAAAGGTGGCCACAGCCCCCGCCTCGGGATGTGCGAACGATGCAAGCTTGAACCCGTCTTGCCCGGAAAGTCCGTACCATACCACTGCCGCCTCGGTTTACACTGCCTTGCTTCTCTGAACAGTGCCAAAGTACTGGGACAGGCTTGTTGCATACTACAGAGTGCCACCGGCTAGGGGAAATGCCCACCGGCAGTGCATAATTTCCATCGGCAGATTATGTAATTATCGGCCAGCCACAAATTGCCGGTCGGCACTAAATGATGCCGGTCGGCAGAAACTCCCTGCAGAAGACAGTTTTTGACGGCAACAAGAACAGACAGTGTATGGCATGGAATTTCAAGCAAGTGTATGCATGGCCACTCTCCCAATCATGTAATGGACTCAAGGGAGTATGGCCCTCGACCCTCGGGCCACCAATCACGCATTTCGATGCATGATGGCCAAAGAGTCAAGTATGCATTTCAATGTCAAATGCAATGCACACAAAACATACAAGGGACCCAACCTCAATCATGGTTGGTCAAGAGGCGAGGCAATGCACAACAATGCACATGCGACCTAAGCATGCAAGCAAACATACAAACATGCAATATAACTACATGGCACACACAATGCTAACAACATAACATGCACAACGTATTGAAACATGGCATACACAATGCAAGATGGGCTTACAACAATACAAGTGGACCTCAGCCACACTCACATAGGAGGCCATAAGATGAAAATGAAGTGCCTCGAAATGCGTGCACACGGACACGCAAACCGAGGCAATGGCATATGCAATGCAATGGCTAAAGTGGCATATAGAATGCAACATGGGCTTATACTAACATGAGAGAGCCTCAGCCACACTCACATGAGAGGCCGATGGATGAAAATGAAGTGCCTCGAAATGCGTGCACACGGGCACGCAAACCGAGGCAATGGCATGCGCAATGTAAATGACATGAAAACATGATATGGGCTTATACCAACATGAGTGAGCCTCAGCCACACTCACATAGGATGCCGGCGGATGAAAATAGGACTCTCGAAGTACGTGCACGCGTGCACGCAAACCGAGGACCGAACCTACGGCACGGAATGCCACTCTAACAAGACATGGCAAGATGATATGCTAGCATGAAAATTTCAGAAGCTAAACATGACCCGAAACAGCCCCGAATCATGGCAAAATGGCACCCGATGCATGACATGCGACCCGAAATGCAAAATTAGGCATACACAATGGCCTACAGCTATACAAAGCATGCACAATATGGACATGGAGCATGAAGACAGAAGCAAGGAAGCCCTGAGACAAGCATTTTTACAGTTTATGACATGGCCAAACAGCAAGCAAAGATAGGGCTAAAATGGCATACAAAAACGGCTCCGCAAGGGAGGTAATGAAGCAAGTGGTAGATGCAAAACCCAAACAGAAAAATACCCTTCTACAACACTTAAGAGGGACCAAAAATATGATGTTTTTCAGTAGATGACAAGGCTCGAAAACAGATACAAGCATGGCAAACAATTTATGCAAGATTAAGGCCACAAGAGGGCTATAACATGAAGTACACAAAATATTCATCAAATAGCCAAAGACCCTCAATGAAACATGACAAGGGGGTCAAAATATGGCCACTTTAAGTTCGGACCAAGCCACAAAAACAGAAGAAAAACAGGCTAATAAATTATGCAAAAAGAGGGGGCCAAAGAGGGCTACAATGGCAAGTGGTACATGGAGGTCCCAAACAAGGATGAGCCCTTCTTCAATGTTGAAGAGGGGCTCAAAATAAGCCTATTTTCAGTTTATCTCAGGCTCGAAAACAGATCACACATAGGCTAAAAGAATCATGCAAAATAATGGCATACAAAGGGGTAATGAAGAAAGTGTGAGATAGGGTTCTCAAAGAGGGTTGAGCCCTTCAACAAACATGTAGAATAGCTCAAAATAGACCTAGTTTCAGTTAAGGTCGGAGCCTAAAACCGTAAGCAAATATGGCTAAGAAATGATATAAGAAAAAGCTCAAAAGAGAGGAAATGCTACTCACCCTTGAAGACCAAACTTTGATGGCTTCTTGGCTTGAGTTTGTGGCTCCTTAGGCTTTGAAGAACAGCCTCCAGCTGCTGGAAATGGAAGTGGTGGTGTTGTGCTATGGCTTGGTGTGTAAATGGCCAAGGATAATGGACTTTGGAGCTTGGAAGAGAGGGTTGAATGTATAGATATAGGGTTGTATGTATAATGCTCCAGCTGGTTTTCTTCTTCTAACCTAGTATAAGGAAGAAGAGGGCTTCCTTTATAGAGCCAAGGGAGTAAGACTTCTCTTAGAAGCTTCAAAACCAAGAGCCAAGATCCTCCATACACGTGTATGGAGGATCCAGTCTGTGCCCTCCAGCTGGCACAGCTGGAATCTACTCAATCTGCAGAATGCTCCGGAAGGTCGTCGGCTAGCAAAAAAGGCCGGTCGGATACTTTAACCTGCCGGTCGGCACAATAAATTGCCGGTCGGCACAATAAATTGCCGGTCGGATAAATATAGTGCCGATGGGTGGCCGGTGAGGTCAAAAAAGTGCCGGTTGGTGTCCAAATTGAAGCCCCGGAAGTTATCTTTCCAATGGCGCAAACCTTGCATTAAAATTCCTTCTGTGCAAAAAGTTATGCCCTTTTTCGTGAAGCCGCGCAGATTCGATCGAACCGGGATGATGCCCGACTTCAACTGATCATATCGCCCCCACCCGGACTTGGCTCTAGGAGATTCTTGAGTGCAAAATGAAGCCCCGGAAGTAAGCTTTCCGACGGTGGTGGCCCCATAGCTAAACTCCAAGCATACAGACAGATAAGCCCAATTCAGCGAGGGCTGCTCGACTCGCATCTACCCGGATTCATGCCGAACTTCTCCCAAATTAGTTTTCTCCTCTCCTTTCCTCTCTTCTTCAACTCCAAACTCCTAAACAAAGTGTTTTGAAGGATTTGCCTCTCTCCTTGCCGAAGAAACTAAACATTTCCCCTGCACACCTGTCTCCACCAAGTAAACCATCAGTAACGCCCAAGTCTTAAGGGCGGTCAAAAATGGGGTGTCTACAGTTGCCCCTCTTTGACAGAACTCGAAAGTCATAACAATGACGGGAGTGAATGTCAAAGCCCCGAGACGACTCATTTTTGACAAGGCCGAAGACTTGGACAAACAAACAAAATACAAATGAATGAATGGTTGTGCCCGCAGGCTGCCTACGTATCCCTTTGCAAGGAATCAAACCAGCGTAGTTCAGGGGTAGGATGCAAATGATATGAAAGGAGACTTTGACGATTGGACTTATACGCTACGCGAAGCCGGTTTGTATTCAAAACAATGTAATGTACTAACAAGTACAAGTGAGGTGCGCAAGATAGCGCGATAGGATGCATGCAAAATGCAAGTAAGGTGCACAAAACAGTGCGATGCGCAAGAAAGCGCGAGTGATTTGAAATGCACAAGGCAGTGCGAGTGAGGTGCGCAAAATAGCGCGAATGATAAACTACACAAAACAGTACGATTGAGGTGCGCAAAATAGCGCGAATGGATGCATGCAAAATGCAAGTAAGGTGCACAAAACAGTGCGATGCGCAAGAAAGCGCGAATGTAAACTGCACAAAACAGTGCAATGCGCAAAATAGCGCGAATGATAAACTGCACAAAATAGTGCGATTGAGGTGCGCAAAATAGCGCGAATGGATGCATGCAAAATGCAAGTAAGGTGCACAAAACAGTGCGATGCGCAAGAAAGCGCGAATGTAAACTGCACAAAACAGTGCAATGCGCAAAATAGCGCGAATGATAAACTGCACAAAATAGTGCGATTGAGGTGCGCAAAATAGCGCGAATGTAAACTGCACAAAACAGTGCAATGCGCAAAATAGCGCGAACACATGCAATGCACAAACAAGTGCAATTGAGGTGCGCAAGATAGCGCGAACAAATGCAATGCACAAAATAGTGCGATGCGCAAAATAGCGCGAAGGAAATGTGATGCACAAAACAGTGCGATGCGCAAAATAGCGCGAAGAAAATACAATGCACTAACAAGTGCAAGTAAGGTGCGCAAGATAGCGCGAACAAATGCAATGCACAAAATAGTGCGATGCGCAAAATAGCGCGAAGGAAATGTAATGCACAAAACAGTGCGATGCGCAAAATAGCGCGAAGAAAATACAATGCACTAACAAGTGCAAGTAAGGTGCGCAAGATAGCGCGAACAAATGCAATGCACAAAATAGTGCGATGCGCAAAATAGCGCGAAGGAAATGTAATGCACAAAACAGTGCGATGCGCAAAATAGCGCGAACAAAATGTAATGCACTAACAAGTGCGATGCGCAAAATAGCGCGAACAAAATACAATGCACTAACAAGTGCAAGTAAGGTGCGCATGATAGCGCGAGTGAATGCATGTTCTATGCAAATGAGGTGCATTTTCTATGCAAATATGGAAGAGTGCATTTTCTATGCAAAAGATACGAACATTTTCTATGCAATAGATACG
This sequence comes from Camellia sinensis, assembly GCF_055761805.1. Classification (NCBI taxonomy): domain Eukaryota; kingdom Viridiplantae; phylum Streptophyta; class Magnoliopsida; order Ericales; family Theaceae; genus Camellia; species Camellia sinensis. The sequence continues at coordinate 102,932,458 of NC_138967.1, read as the reverse complement.
AGCATTTTTTATGCAAGAAACATGAGCATATTCTATGCAATATTGAAAGCAAATTCTATGCAGAATCGAAAGCAAGCATATTCTGTGCATGAATCATAACGATATGCGACACGCATGTCACAGAAGTGTATACGAAAGTGCACATTCTATGCAACGGAAGGGTATCAAACATGTACTCTGGTGCCTCCGATTTACCTTTCGGAGGACTTTGTAACACACTCAGCTCAAAAAGGGCACACCCTGTTTATGTTGGCAAGAGATAACATCTGTTGCTGCTTTAATTGCCATTCTGACTTGAAGCAGGCTTACACTTGGGGTCGAGATACACTCATACTCCAGAGAAATGGCGAGGTCTGGGAAGGTGCACCTGAAATGCAGTCTCGGATCTTGCCAAAGCTGGAACACCCTAAGATGCTCCAAATTTTCCTTTTTTTCTTTTGCTTTGCAGTGTGGAACCTACATAGCTTCAGATAGGTCCTTGTTCTACTGTTCACACTTATCGGGGGTGGACCCTGCAGTTTTATGAAAGAACAAATACTGTTTTGCACAAATGTGGAGAATGGCACAGCACTCTGAGCACAAGATGATGATTTTTTTTTTTGGAAATTGAGAAATGAGTTCTTAACCGGGTATTGAGCCGACGACTGGCCACAGCCAAAACGACTCGACAAGGGAAAAACAAAGGTAAACAACCTAAACACATCGAGTAACACTCGAAGCGACTCAAAACGAGAATCGAGATAGACAAAATAAAATACAAGACTCAAATGTGCACATGGAGCCTGTTTCCCCGGGTATTGTTTCCCACCCTTTCTCATTTGTGATTCTCACATCGCTCGGCCCTCAGGCTCTGTTTTTCTGAAAAAGCCCTTTTCTCACTTTTTCTCTCAACGCACATCTCTCTATTCTTTAATCTCTCATTTTTCATCCCTCCCCAGGGTGGCTGATGGATAAACTAGAAAGTTGCAGGTTCTTGCCCCAAGCATTCTGCTAGATTCTCTTCTTCTGCTCACAATAGTGAACTTTCTCCCACAAAGGGGATGCGATGCGGCTGGATGTGCAGCGACGATGCTCTTACTGGGGAGTTTGGACGTGATTAGATCTGTCCAAACAAAGGAGTGGAATATCTTGATCCGTTCCCGTTCGTGCTTCGCACTTGGCTTGATACCTCGTTGCGTAGAGGATGTGAGAGCCTTCTGCCCTTTTGCGGTCAGCTTCAGTGGTGCCCTTTTCTGGCAGGTAGAGTGCCCTTCTTGGCAAGTATGTTGAAAATGGGGAAAAGACAGGAAGCCTGACTCAATTGTGCCCATAGTTCATCATTTTGACCATTTTTTTATTTTGTTTTCTACGAAAACAATTTTGACCAATATGAGAGTTAGATTAACACACTTGTTCGATTTTTGATTTGAAAACCATGCAAGTCAGGCTATGAGCACTGAAAATTTTCCTTTTTTGGGTCCAAGAAATGGTCCAGTTTTTGGAAAAGATGGAACAATTTTCGAGAAAATAAGTCAACCTCAGTAAAAATTCTCAAAAACTATTTTTGCAAACGGCCAATGCTTAACAAGCACGGAACCCACTCTTGAGACGCACAACCTCGGATTTGGACAAAAATTGCCCTCTTGCTCGAAGAGAGCTGCATGGCAACGGAAAGTTGCCCCTTGTTTGCACGGCACCACAGCGCATTGAATGACAACGGAAAGTTGCCCCTTGTCTGAATGGCACCGTAGTGTATTGTAATCAGTCCTCAGAGCGACGATTGCAACCGAACTCCCGGATACAGAAAAGACAAAGATGACTAGAACCATCACATGGACACAGTTGAATTTGAAGTGTTTTACGGCTGGACTTCAGAATGAAGTTGCCTACGTATCCCAAAGATGGGAATCAAGCCTTACGTAGTTCGGGGTTAAGGTACACTCGGGTATTAACCTCTCCTTTTTAGGCTCTAACTTTTGCCAAGGCGCCCATTGCGGGTTTTCGGCCTTGCGAGCTTTGTTCTTCTTTTCTTTTCAATTCATTTCATTTTTTATCTTTTCTTTTCTTTTCTTTTTTTTTCTTTTCTTTTCTTCCCTTTTTTTTTTTTCTTTTTTGTTCTTTTCCTTTTTTCCTTGCTCTAACTTTTGCCTGGGTCGCCCTTCCGGGTTTTCGACCCAGCGAGCCTCTCAAGGGTAAAAGTGTAGCTTTGTCCATGTCAAATGGTTCTGAGATCTCGAATCCGTCTGAATCTAGGAGAGTGACTGTTGTTTGCTGACAATGCAGGAGTCCATCCCATGGGGGCTGGATTTGCCCCTAGTGTTGTAGATCAGAACTCAATTTTTCTTTAACAATACTTTCTCTTTCCTCCCTCTGGGATTTGGCGTTCTTGCCGGTCTTCATTGATTTGCAGGACGACCAATCTTCGGCTCTTCGCGCACATCTGGCATTTTTGCCCCTAGTTCCAGGGATACTTCTGATCTAGCTTTGCAAGCTTCTTTTGATGACATCTGATCTTCTTGGTCTGACTTCCCTACCCCTAATTCATGGGCTGCTTCAAATTCGGCCACACAGGCCTCACATCGTAGTTGACCGTTGAACCTTCTGAATTCAAGTTCAAGGTTTGGGAGTGAAGGGGTTGAGTTTCGAGGCTGAGGGCGATCCTAGGCTGCACAATCTCAAGAGCGATTCCACACAGGTCTTCGCAGGACCGCGCAAAACATTTTGTTTTTGAAAGTTTTTAAGAAAGCGACAGATCGCTCGTGCTGAAGACAGTGTGGGACCAATCTGGATCAAGTGAGGATCCTTCTCAGTACTCACATTAACAAGCATGATCTCGATCATTAAGGGCTTAACATGCCTCTCTTTCTCTCAATTAATTAAATTTTGCAAAACCCAAGGAATTCTTTCCTCTTTGTTTTTATCACAATGTTTCGAAAAAAGTTTTGGAAAACTTAGGTCATTACAATGACTTCAAAGGCACAGAAAAGGCAGGCGAAGAGCACTGTCATGTCATTCAAACTTCTGGCACAACTGGCACACGGCAGAAACAAACACAAGAGTATGAAAATTGCTGCTGTTTCATTCAAATCTGTTGGCATAACTGGCTCCAAGGCAGAAACAGACTCAAAAGAAGGCAAAAAGACAAACGCAAAACAAGATAGTGATGTCCGAGGTAACACCCCCGGAATCACCCGACTCTTAACAAAACAGGACTGACTCGATACAACAAGACAGACCTGAAACAAAAAGACAGACTCAAAACAGACTCAAAACAACACAACAAGGCTGACCCAATACCCAAGTCAGAAAGCACAACAACTAGCATTCGTAAAATGCTCGAAACAGTGCGTGCCAAACGCCACATCCGGAGTAAACTGAGTGCCGCCCACAGGTGGTTCATCCCCTGATCACATATTCGTACTATCCCCCGAGTTCACTGATCCGGTGGTGATAGACTTTACTGAGCTGGTGCGGCAATGACCTTGTTGTCAAACAAATCCTGTACATCATGGCGCAGACGAAAGCAGCTATCGGTCTCATGACCAGTTTGTTGGTGGTACGCACAGTACTTAGTCTGGTCATGCTTTGCAGGGATAGGATCGGGTAGGGGCCGTTGTTCCAACGGTTTCAGATGTCCTTTCCGGAGTAAGACCTCTAGAGCCTTTGACAAAGGCATATGAAGTGGAGTGAAGACCCTCTTGACTCGAGGTGGATATTTGGTTTGTGGAGTTTTGCTGGATGCACCAGCAAAGGGATTGGTAGGCGTTGACTGGGTTTTCTGATCGTTTTCGAGCACGGGATTAGGGCTGAAAGGAACATTCCTCGTACAAAGGCCCTTCTCCTGGCTTGCCCCTTGATTCAGACTGCTCTCATTCTGAGTGGCGAAAGTGTCATCCACAGTTTTTGTAACAATTGCGAGGACTTGCTCTTTGTTTAGTCCCTCAGCTTTCAAAGCCTCAATATCCCACCGAAGGTGTTCATGGGGGCCAATGCCTGCCCCTACCTTGTTCTTACCACTTGCCTCCACTTTGCTAAAAGATTGGCCTTCTCCCAATGCAGCCCGCCCTGAGGAGCCTTTTGACATGAACTCCCTGGTATGTGATGCGGTTGATGACGGGGCCAAAATTCCAAAGGCCAGATCTGCCACAGTTCTCTGAAGATCTTCGATCATTTTCATCAGCTCAGAAGTAGTGGGTTCATGGGTTTGAGATAATTGGGGTTCAGATACACCCATCATGCATAAGTTCATGCTTTCCGGGATAAACACCTCAGGCTTGGGTAGATGGGCCGGGGTGATGTATACGCTGGGGTCGTAAGGGACGGCCAGTGTGTGGATCAGATTGAGATGTGGATGAGGTACTTGGTCATCGGGGGCTGAAGGTGGAGCTATCGTCCGGTTGTCAATGAGATTTTGGACCTCATGACGAAGGCGGTAGCAACGGTCGGTGCCATGACCGCGCTGCTGATGGTACATACAGTACTTGGAGGGATTATGTCTGGCTGGAAGTGGGTTAGGCAGAGGTTGAGGATCGAGGGGTTTGAGATGCCCTCTTTCCATCAAGGCTTTTAGTGAGCTAGTCAGGCTCCTATAGAGGGGAGTGAAAGTTCTGCCCTGAGCTCGGGCTGGACCGGCTGTTTGTAGGCTTGGTTTGGCAAAAGGGTTGGCTGTGGCGACTGCATTGATTTCGGTGGGTTTGGGAATGACGCTACTACCAGCATTGGTACTCCCTGAAATCACCCTCTTTGTCGGTCCCCTTGTTCTGGGAATGATCCCGCTGTTGAACGCATTCTCGACCTGAACCCCCAGTTCATGCAAACTTTTGAAAGTGAATAATGGAGCGACTATCAACTTTTGCAACATATCATGCTCGAGGTTTCGCACCATCATTTGCACTTGATCCCTCTCAGAAGGACGATCTGTCATCTGTGCTGCCTTTGCCCTCCACCTTGCTACAAATTCCACAAAAGGCTCTGTTGGGTTCTGGCGGGTTGTTTCAAGCTCTTGCATGGTCATTTCAACTTGGGTATTGTAGGAATACTGATCAACAAAGGCCTCAGCCAATTTTTCCCAGTCTTGCTTCACTTTGTCCTCCAACTTAGAGTACCAAGTGGCTGCTACACCCGACAGGGTTCTTCCATATAGAGAGAGTTTCTGTGGCTTAGTCAGTCCCATCGGCTTTAGGACATCCAAGAAAAGTCGGATATGTACCATTTGATCTCCAGACCCGTCGAAACGGTTAATACATGGCATTTTGAATCTGTCTGGGAGCCGAACGGCAGCCTCGGTGTGCCTATCCTCAATGTCGGGAATGGAGTTAAGGCCCTGGGCCTTTTTGAATTGCTTCTCAAGGTTCGCAATCTTCACTGTAGTCGGGTTGAGTTCATTAACTTGAAAGGGTCGAAGCCTCTCAGTAGGCTGCACCAGGGGACTGAGCACCTGAGCTTGAGTCAACCTTTCCCGAGAATTCAGACACGGCAAATCTTCAACCGGCGGAAGTGGGTCAAAGTTTGGCTGGGGTTCCAAAGCTGGATGTGAGGCAGATACCCCAGGTGGGCGCTGCGTTTCAATACTGGTCTCAGCCTGCATGGCAGTTCCCTGATTTAACGCTGCTATCGCGGCCACAAATTCTTCTGAACCTTGTGCCATCATGGTCTGCTGAGTCCGAACAAAGGTGATGTGGCTGGTGACTGTCGGATCAGATGAACCAATGAGCCCTGTTTGGCCCTTCTTTACCTTGCCTCGGCAAAAGAACACTGGTTGCCCTTGAATTGAATTTCTGACCTAACAAAGTCTATCAGCACTAGTCCAATGTGCCTGGGGGATATCGGAGCCTTCTGAAGCTATGGTTCCAGGACTACCCTTGCAAAAGAGAAAACAGACAGCATCTCAACTCGGATATAATCATAGTGGAATGACTGTGCTCAATACTGATCATTGTTCCCCAAATATCTGTCCCAAAATTGATACCCTCAGGTAAAACTGATTCCCCAAATACTGATGCCCACAGGCCTGATGCCCAAACTTGCAAACTGATATATGCATTCCTATAGAGATACACTCTAAAAGCACATAGCAACTAAGAGAGAGCCAAAACATCCCTATGTTGGGGTAGGGTTTCCCTGTCCTATTTTGTCAGGAGCTAGGGTTTCACTATGCACACAGCAGTTTCAAACAACCTATAATCGGGTAAGCAACCTGTCCTAGCTTGGAATGGTCACTATGGATTCCGAATATGCACTAGGTCGAATGGTCAAAAAGGGTGCCCCGGTAAAACCGGGGTTTGTGTTCCCATACTGTCAGAGCCCATAGCCGGTCAGCCTTACGGACATGCCTTGACAAGACAAGCCTCCGGCAAACCGTTCAGGAATGGCAGATGGCAAACACTGTGTTCCTAGGCGCACCAATGCACATGCAATGCAAAGAAACACATAAATGAGATCAAAACAGGATATCACGACTTAGAGTCAAGCTCTCTAAAATCCCCAGCAGAGTCGCCAGAAACTGTAGACGCGCCCACGAGGGGCCTCGATGCTACAGTTCGGACTCGATTTGTGTCACGGTTCTTAATCTGAACCAAAGAGTCCAAATCTGGCAAATCGTTTTGAGAAACAGATTTTTGAAAAAGTAGTGCCAAACATGGACTGCTTTGCTAGATACAGAGTCGCCACCTAAATATTTTTTTTATGGGAGAATTTAGGAAACCCTGACTCGGTGCCGAAGGCCACGTGTCCGTCATCACCGGAGTTGTCTCGGCTCGGGAGCTTGGGTACGATCGGGGAAGGTCAGCTATGAGCACCCCCTTTCGCCCGGTCCGAAGACCGGCCTCTACTAACCGTGATATCCGTTTTTGAAAACTTTACGTGTTCTTATTCCATTTATTAGCCTAGAATTACTATGTTATGCGCACAGCAAACAAGTATAGACCAAATCACCCAAATTGGAACAAAACATTTCATGTTTGTTTTGAAAATGGTTTGCTACTCGCAAGTAGGCTAAAATGCAGATTTTGCCACCCTCAAGTGGGCTTTTAGAAAAGATGATTTTGCCACTATCTAGTGGGCTTAAAACTCACAGTTTTAATGCATTATTCCAATTTAGGTAATTCAACCTCCATCCACAGGCATTCAAGCAGTTATATCACATAAGCAGCTAGCCTCATGGTAATCATACTGTCATGGCAACACTCACACGCATGCGATATGCTAAAGCATAAAAGCTTACCTAGTACTCCGTGCCAAAATAATAAACTAGTTAGCAAACATGCATGTCCTAGTTCATGTTAGATTGACTAATGCAACACATACGGGATGCAATTGAAGTAGGCTCGGCTAACCTAAGCATGGCATGTGAAATGCAATCAATTGATGCATATATTCAAATTTGAAATTAAAGTACAAATGCAGTTAGCATGATGTTCCGAGCCTGATGCATGTCAACAAATGCATGAATGCACGCATGCACATCATAAGGTATGCTAATTTCAAAAATGCCCTAATCTACCATCATAAGCAGGTAAATAAAAGGGAAGAAAGAAATGGGGATTGGAAGACATACACACACTCACCCACACTTATTACATGTTTACCCTCACTCAGAGGGTCCAAATAAATATTACAGTCCGAATAAATAACTAACCACATTAATTATTACAGAATTTCTAATTACTGAACAAAATGAATGCAAAAAGAAGAAAGGTGGCCACAGCCCCCGCCTCGGGATGTGCGAACGATGCAAGCTTGAACCCGTCTTGCCCGGAAAGTCCGTACCATACCACTGCCGCCTCGGTTTACACTGCCTTGCTTCTCTGAACAGTGCCAAAGTACTGGGACAGGCTTGTTGCATACTACAGAGTGCCACCGGCTAGGGGAAATGCCCACCGGCAGTGCATAATTTCCATCGGCAGATTATGTAATTATCGGCCAGCCACAAATTGCCGGTCGGCACTAAATGATGCCGGTCGGCAGAAACTCCCTGCAGAAGACAGTTTTTGACGGCAACAAGAACAGACAGTGTATGGCATGGAATTTCAAGCAAGTGTATGCATGGCCACTCTCCCAATCATGTAATGGACTCAAGGGAGTATGGCCCTCGACCCTCGGGCCACCAATCACGCATTTCGATGCATGATGGCCAAAGAGTCAAGTATGCATTTCAATGTCAAATGCAATGCACACAAAACATACAAGGGACCCAACCTCAATCATGGTTGGTCAAGAGGCGAGGCAATGCACAACAATGCACATGCGACCTAAGCATGCAAGCAAACATACAAACATGCAATATAACTACATGGCACACACAATGCTAACAACATAACATGCACAACGTATTGAAACATGGCATACACAATGCAAGATGGGCTTACAACAATACAAGTGGACCTCAGCCACACTCACATAGGAGGCCATAAGATGAAAATGAAGTGCCTCGAAATGCGTGCACACGGACACGCAAACCGAGGCAATGGCATATGCAATGCAATGGCTAAAGTGGCATATAGAATGCAACATGGGCTTATACTAACATGAGAGAGCCTCAGCCACACTCACATGAGAGGCCGATGGATGAAAATGAAGTGCCTCGAAATGCGTGCACACGGGCACGCAAACCGAGGCAATGGCATGCGCAATGTAAATGACATGAAAACATGATATGGGCTTATACCAACATGAGTGAGCCTCAGCCACACTCACATAGGATGCCGGCGGATGAAAATAGGACTCTCGAAGTACGTGCACGCGTGCACGCAAACCGAGGACCGAACCTACGGCACGGAATGCCACTCTAACAAGACATGGCAAGATGATATGCTAGCATGAAAATTTCAGAAGCTAAACATGACCCGAAACAGCCCCGAATCATGGCAAAATGGCACCCGATGCATGACATGCGACCCGAAATGCAAAATTAGGCATACACAATGGCCTACAGCTATACAAAGCATGCACAATATGGACATGGAGCATGAAGACAGAAGCAAGGAAGCCCTGAGACAAGCATTTTTACAGTTTATGACATGGCCAAACAGCAAGCAAAGATAGGGCTAAAATGGCATACAAAAACGGCTCCGCAAGGGAGGTAATGAAGCAAGTGGTAGATGCAAAACCCAAACAGAAAAATACCCTTCTACAACACTTAAGAGGGACCAAAAATATGATGTTTTTCAGTAGATGACAAGGCTCGAAAACAGATACAAGCATGGCAAACAATTTATGCAAGATTAAGGCCACAAGAGGGCTATAACATGAAGTACACAAAATATTCATCAAATAGCCAAAGACCCTCAATGAAACATGACAAGGGGGTCAAAATATGGCCACTTTAAGTTCGGACCAAGCCACAAAAACAGAAGAAAAATAGGCTAATAAATTATGCAAAAAGAGGGGGCCAAAGAGGGCTACAATGGCAAGTGGTACATGGAGGTCCCAAACAAGGATGAGCCCTTCTTCAATGTTGAAGAGGGGCTCAAAATAAGCCTATTTTCAGTTTATCTCAGGCTCGAAAACAGATCACACATAGGCTAAAAGAATCATGCAAAATAATGGCATACAAAGGGGTAATGAAGAAAGTGTGAGATAGGGTTCTCAAAGAGGGTTGAGCCCTTCAACAAACATGTAGAATAGCTCAAAATAGACCTAGTTTCAGTTAAGGTCGGAGCCTAAAACCGTAAGAAAATATGGCTAAGAAATGATATAAGAAAAAGCTCAAAAGAGAGGAAATGCTACTCACCCTTGAAGACCAAACTTTGATGGCTTCTTGGCTTGAGTTTGTGGCTCCTTAGGCTTTGAAGAACAGCCTCCAGCTGCTGGAAATGGAAGTGGTGGTGTTGTGCTATGGCTTGGTGTGTAAATGGCCAAGGATAATGGACTTTGGAGCTTGGAAGAGAGGGTTGAATGTATAGATATAGGGTTGTATGTATAATGCTCCAGCTGGTTTTCTTCTTCTAACCTAGTATAAGGAAGAAGAGGGCTTCCTTTATAGAGCCAAGGGAGTAAGACTTCTCTTAGAAGCTTCAAAACCAAGAGCCAAGATCCTCCATACACGTGTATGGAGGATCCAGTCTGTGCCCTCCAGCTGGCACAGCTGGAATCTACTCAATCTGCAGAATGCTCCGGAAGGTCGTCGGCTAGCAAAAAAGGCCGGTCGGCTACTTTAACCTGCCGGTCGGCACAATAAATTGCCGGTCGGATAAATATAGTGCCGATGGGTGGCCGGTGAGGTCAAAAAAGTTCCGGTTGGTGTCCAAATTGAAGCCCCGGAAGTTAGCTTTCCAATGGCGCAAACCTTGCATTAAAATTCCTTCTGTGCAAAAAGTTATGCCCTTTTTCGTGAAGCCGCGCAGATTCGATCCAACCGGGATGATGCCCGACTTCAACTGATCATATCTCCCCCACCCGGACTTGGCTCTAGGAGATTCTTGAGTGAAAAATGAAGCCCCTGAAGTAAGATTTCCGACGGTGGTGGCCCCATAGCTAAACTCCAAGCGTACAGACAGATAAGCCGGATTCAGCGAGGGCTGCTCGACTCGCTTCTACCCGGATTCATGCCGAACTTCTCCCAAATTAGTTTTCTCCTCTCCTTTCCTCTCTTCTTCAACTCCAAACTCCTAAACAAAGTGTTTTGAAGGATTTGCCTCTCTCCTTGCCGAAGAAATTGAACATTTCCCCTGCACACCTGTCTCCACCAAGTAAACCATCAATAACGCCCAAGTCTTAAGGGCGGTCAAAAATGGGGTGTCTACATTATTGTTGAAAGACCAACTAAATCTGCTCATTTCCTGCCTGTAAAAACCTAATATAATGCAGATAAACTTGCTACTGTGTATATGAATGAAATTTTACAGTTACATGGTGTTCCAGTTTCAATTGTATTTGATAGAGATCTGAAATTTTTATTAAGATTTTGGCAGAGTTTACAGGATGCTATGGGAACAGAGTTGAAATTTAGTACAACATTCCACCTCCAAATTGATGGCCAATCACAGAGAATAATACAAACATTGGAGGATATGCTTCAGATGTGTGTCTTGGACTTCTAGGGGAGTTGGAAAACTTATCTACCGTTGGCAGAGTTTGCATACAATAATAGTTTCCACTCAAGCATAGGAATGGCACCATATGAAGCTTTGTAAGGGAGAAAATGTCGCTCTCTAGTGTGTTGGATTGAAGTTGGCAATAGATCATTGTTTGGGCCTAACCTTGTGCAATTGACAACAGAGAAAATTAAAATCATTCAGCAAAAGTTGAAAACCGCCCAAAGCAAGCAAAAGAGTTATGCGGATTATCGACGAAGAGATTTGGAATTTAATGTTGGTCATTATTTTTTGTTAAAGTCACCCTGATGAAAGGACAAACAAGATTCTGTAAGAAAAGGAAATTAGCACCTCGATATGTAGGTTCGTTTCAGATTCTGAAAATAATGGGTCCAGTGGCTTATTGTGTTTCTCTTCCACCAAGTATGGAGCAAATACATAACGTGTTTCATGTATCAATGAGGTTACCTCCAAGATGCGTCCTATATTATAGAATACTGTCAGATTGTTTTGGATGACAACTTGGTCTATGAGGAGAAACCGATTTAAATTTAGGATCAACAAGTGAAACAACTACGAAACAAGACAATTCCAATGGTAAAGGTTGAATGGCATGAACATTACGAGAAAGAAGCCACTTGGGACAGAGAAGATGACATGAAACAGCAGTATCCGGAGTTATTTTCAACTTGAGGTAAAAAAAGTTTGAGGGACTAAACTTTTTATAAGGGGAAGAGTGTAATAACCCAACCCTCTCATATGCTTTAAGTCCTTAATTATATGTGTGATTATATGCTTGATATGAAATTACATGTTTAAATGCGTGAAATACATGCTTATGAAATTGTATATGTCGGTTATAAGAAAATCTGTTGAAATTGTGATCTTTGCACTAAAAATTGAAAGCCTTAGAGGTGCGATAAACCAAAATCGACTTTATAGTTATGATTAGCATGAGTTTTAGGACATAATATGAAATTTTGTAAAAATTTGATTCGTAACGTATTAATTGGATTTATTTGGTAAAACCCTTAATTAAGCTTAAATTAGACACAATAAGCTTAAGGGCTGTAGGATATATACTTGAGCCTTGTGTAGAGAAATTAGACTTAGCCACAAAAAAAAAAAAAAAAAATAAATAAATAAATAAATTATCTTCTGGAAAGACTTAGAAGAGAGAAGAAGAGAAAAGGAAAGAAAGAAGAAGAACTTCAACCTTAAGCTTGGAGATTGGAAAAAATTGAAAGAGTAACTCAAAGATTGGCTCAAGGTAAGTGTTAATCAACTCAAAAACTTGAAATATCTCTTCAAGTGCTTGGAATTAAGACCTAAGATAAAGCTTTTGCACTCATAAAAGTTAGGGTTTTGGGTAATGATCTTGATTGAACAGATCTCATGTAAATGATCATGTAATTCTTGGGTTTGGTTATTAAAGGGTTGATTCTTGTATTTTGAGTTTGTCTTGAGTTAGGTTGTGAGAGATTGTATCTAATCTTGAGCCCTTACATGTTTTGAACTCATGTAAGCATGTACAAATATATATATATATATATATATATAACATGAGAAAACGAAGGAATTATGGAAGTTAGAAATTTATATGTCAAATTAAAGTAAGTTATGATCTAATGGAGCTTGAGTTTCATGGTTATTACGTTCATATGTCATGTTTTTGAAGTGAAACTGCTTGAATTGAGCCTTATACATGCATTTGGAAAGCTTGAATTCGTTGGATTTTCGCACTACACAAACAGAGCCTAGAACCACACGTGCAGGGCTCAGCCGTACATATGGAAAGCAGGGGAAGCAAGTCGAACATTCTCAAATAAAAGCACGTGCGGGCTGCATGGGCGACACACCTTTCCACACCTTCGGTGGGGTCTTCTGCACGTGTAGGGAACAGGGAGAAAAATTGTATCTTTTTGTACATTTTTTTGACCCTCTAAATATGTTAATGTGTGTGTTTAATCCCTCCGAAATTCTTAAAGATGAATAGGAAATGAACAAATGGAGAAATAATTAAAGAGAAGAAGCTAAGAAAAGATGAATTGCTTATCAAGTTGTGTGTGTGCCATGTGTAGGTCACTTACCGGAAGGGACCATTGCATGACCAAATCACCATGAGTAATAGTAGTATAATGATATGTTATGTTTTATCTATTTTTTTATCGTGAATGGCATACGCTATATAAATTGTTGAAATGTTTGGGCATTGGTTAGCAATGGTATATGAAATGGACCTGAGCTCATTCTATTTCTGTTATGTATTATCGGCCCGAGACCGTTATGTCTGATATGGATTACTTGGCCAAAGGCCGAGGGAGATAGAGGCATGTCTATGTTCCATCTACCCTATAATGTTAAGAACAGTTGTTAAAATGTTGGGCCTCAGGCTGTTCTGTATTATGTTGGGCCCCAAGGCCATTTCGTTTTATGTGGGCCTGAGGCCGTTCTGGAATGTGATTACGACTAAGACATGTATGTGTTATATATATATTCTTCAAGACACATGCTCATTCATATGAACCTCCTTACATTATTATTACTCCCTGAGCCGTGCTCACTCTATATTTATATATATTTATGTAGGTGATTAGCTCGGAGGCCAACCCTACATTTTTATTAAGTCTTTGATGACTTTCATTGGATACATTGTCAATATGTAATTTTTGGGTTGTTCACTCTTTGTATATACCTACATGACTTGGACTTGTATATATATGAACTGTGTATGTGAACTCTCTATATATGACTTGATGTTTAAAATCATGGCATATAAGCACTGCTCAATGGACGTTCTGTCATTTTATTTCCTTCCACTTAGGTCCCATTAATATAATTTTTTTATAATTTGTAAGAGGCCTTTGGTAATCAAGAGGTTACTGGACGATCATGGTCCAAACTTTTAGGGGCAGGTTTAGGTCTTGAAAAAGTATTTCCGTAGTGTTCTGAGGCTCCTTTTTAAACTTCAAAATAAAATCTTTTCTAAGGAAATTGAGCAAAGAACAATGTGGAAATAAGAGAAAATGATGATAATTCTGTCGAAAAATCTTGTTTCATGCAAAATAGTTACGCCACGGCCAACATTTTGGCCGGCTGGCCGACCAAGTTTTAGCCCGCCAGCCAATTAATTGGTCGGCCAGCCAAATAATTGGCCGTTTGGTTAATTTTCCCAGAAGTAGGTCAATTTCGGCAGAATTCTTGTTGAAAGTGTGTGGGTCATGCCATTCCAGATCTTTTTGATACATTCATGCACGAGATGCATATCTACTCACCCTCCACTATCTTTTTTTTAGCCTCCATTGTCAAAAGAGCATTTGTCTCTTCTCTAAAAGTAGCATCCAATGTAATCATCCTTGTCACCCCATCATCATTGTCTTCCATCTTGTCTCCTCTCACATGCTCGATTGAGTCTTACAAAGTGTATATCCACTCATCTTTCATTGTCAAGAAAGCTGGTCTCTTCAACAAGGTCCTTGCTTCTGGTCACCTTCTGCCATTGTTTTTAACCTTGTCACCCACCATCTTTTCCACCAACCACACTTGCATTGCCTATATAGAGGTGATCAGATTGTGAGGAAAAAAGAGGAGGATTTCAAAAAGAGAGACAAAGAGAGAGAGAGAGAGAGAGAGAGGAAAAAAGAGAGAAAACTTTGATCAATAGAGTGTTTTTACCAAAAAAACAAAGAGTTATTTTCTAAACCTTCCATTTTTCTTACACACTGATATGCCATCTTGAGAAGCTAAGAACACACTTCCTAAACTTAAGGGTGGTCAAAAGGAGGTGTAGAAATCAAATCCTTTCTTTGGAAGGTGAATTTTGCACACTTTTATTTTCTTGCATTTTCTTCGTTATATTGCTTTTCTTTTTCTTGCTTTGATTTTGTATTATAAACTGTCATAATCTAACTAGAAGTGGTGAGTTGAACCACATATATACCCCCTAGTTGTTCTTTCTTTGGTGTTGGAACAAAGCAGAGTTCTCGGCCTGGCCTAATTGGCTGGCCAGCTACCTTTTTGGTCGACTAGTTGTCATTTTGGCCAGCTAGCTCACCTTTGGGCTGGTCGGCCAATTTCTCCTAGACAAAACCTAGCAATTTCCTAGCGTCGAGTAGAATAGTCTTTGCTGGTCTCTAAGGTCTCCAAAATCTTATGTTTTCTTTTTTTCCTTTGCTTTAAGAGTGATTTGTGAGGAATATTTTGTTGTAACATTTTTATTCTCCTCCTCCTTTATTCAGATATATAATATTCAAATGATGTAATAATTCCTTGTCCTGCTTCCTTTTATCATGTTCTTTTACTCGCTTTCCTTATCTGTGCTTATGTAGCTTGTCATCATATTCTTGCTTTGCATCCATGTTTCATGCCTTAAGATCTGACTAAATTTTCATTTGTGGGTTTAATCGATTCTTATGTAATTTTGTGCACTACCTCCTCTTTTTGAGATTATTTACATGTCATATACTAGAAGCTGGATCTTTAGTTGCATTTCATGAGTGAATTGCATTAGAATCTTATATATAGGATCATGCATTTATTTACTAACTTTGTTTTAATTGTTTATGGGACGTCGGTAAATATGTAATTTTTTTGGTGTCGTACCTTCCCGCTTGTGTATGTTCTTCTTACTATGATAGCATCCTACCATGTGGCTATTTGCTTATTTGATAAAATAATTCTATATATGCTAGTGGATGATGGTTGTGTTGTTCGATTTGGAATAAAATTAATTTTCATGTTTGTAAAACATAATTTTTTGTATTTTGGCACATTATTCGAAACATTTACAAAGTACATGAAATCAAATTGTTCCAAAACAAATGATAGAGTCTATACATGTGACGACCCCAAATCGCAAAACATAATTAAGTCTAATTAATTAAGTGTTAATTAGTAATTGTGATATAAGCCATGTGATTAATTGTGAATTATTTGTCTGATTTGATTAGTTGTGCATATCTGTCCAAATTGGAGAACTATTTGTTTTAATTTCTATTTAAAATTTGAAGTTGAGGACTCAAATGATTTCAGGAGCTGAAATTGACTATATGAATAGACTAATTATAATTTTTAGACTCATATGGCAAATTTTAATAAAAACTAATTTAGTTTAATTAATTAAGTTGTTTTTGGTTGGCCAAACATTCCAATTATTGTAATAAGCCACTCTAGCTATATATTTGGAGTCGTAAGCCCATTTGAGCTCATTCTTGAGCTATCTTGAGAGCAAAAATCTAAAAATCCATTCTAGAGAGAGAGTGAGTTCACTTTTAGAGAGAGAAAGTGTAGAGATTGGAGAAGAAGTTGAAGATTTTGCTAGAGTTCATCAATATAGTGCAAGAATCTAGCTAATTCAAGACCTTTGGTGAGAATCTAACATTTAATCCTTGAAGATTATGTGTTTTTATGATGAATTCATAGCTATATGTGCTCAATTGCGTGTTTTTAGTTTAAGGAAGTCAAGAAGATGAAGAAACCTTACATGCATGTATAGTTTTGTCATGATACTTCACTTTTGATCATAAATATGTTGTTTAAGTTGAGTTTTGAAACTAGCTTATACATGCATTCAAGAATTGAGTTGTTTTGAAATTAATCTTCATGATTTGGAAAGCTAAGAAAAGGAATTTGGAAAGGATTTTTACATGCATGCATAAATATGAAGAGTTTTACCATGTTGAGTTTAGGTTTAAGCATTGAAGGTGATATTGTGAGTTGATTGGTACATGCATATTTGAATTATCATGTTTTGAGCCTTGATTTCATGTTCTGGAAAATAATTTCTTACATGCATGGAGCTTATGAACTCAAATTTGTTAAATTCATGAGTTTTGGAGAAAAGAGCCTAAAAAGTTTTACATGCAAAAGTGTTTGAGTTCAATCTGGGTTAAAACAAAGAGATTTTGAGCAAATGGTTTTCAAGGGATCATGTATCCATGTTTTATAAAGTAAATCTATGTTTTTGATCAAGCCATGCACGACCCTAAGCTTTAAATTGCATGTTTGAAGCTCGAATTCTATTTTGGAAAACTCAAAAAATTCGCAGACCGCTCGAGCAAAAAACGCAAGCTCCGAGAAGTTTTGCAGTTATAAGCACTCCGCTCGAGCAACAGAATCTTCGCTCAAGCGACCAAAAGTTGGCTTGAGCATAAAATGAGACTTCTCAATACTTTTGCAAACCAAGGGGTCCACTCGAGCGACCAAAGTTGCGCTCGAGCGAACTGCCTCGTTTTTTGAAATTTTGTCAAGTGTTTCAAAGTGCATAATTGCATCCTCATTGCATCCTTGGTATTGTTAAGCTATGATTAAACTATAATAATGAGGGTAAGAATTAGAAACACACTTAAAAATGAAATGTGATAAGTCAAGTGTATTTAGAGTGTATGTTTCAATGTGTACAAGCAATGTGATAAGGAAGTATAAGAAGCTAATGTAAGGAAAGCTAAGCCATGATGGCCATATGAATATGTAATGATAAGTTGCGTTTTGTGCTATGTACATTTGTGTTTGTAGGTCAAGACTTGGAGACCATTCAACCGTTTCTCGAAACCCACTGTGAGTAACGTTATTATAAAGATATGTTCAAATGAATTATGTTCGAAATGTTATTGGATAAGTTATGATTTCTAAAATGTAATTTTGTTATCATGAACGAATGTCCTATTTGAAATCTGGTATGGCATCTATAGAAAGTCCCAAGTCATGGGAGACAGCATGTTAATGTGAGTCCATGATATATATGTGATTACGAGATCTCGTTAGCCACTTGACAAAGTAGTGATATGTTTGATCGGTATCTAGAACCGATTACTCTAGTCGGAAGACGATATGATGTGTTCTGTTGGATGCACCATTATTATGTTTTGATATGAGAATGATTCTGATATGATTTGTATTATGTTTAAGAAATGTTTTGGAGTTCGTTCACTAACCTCTTTACCTTAATGTTATTCACTGGGCTATATCTCACTGTATGTATATATGTATAGGTGAGCGTCGTAGAGATCAAGCCTAAAAGGGGTTCCTTAGCCGAGCCACCAGTTGTAGCTTATTGAGTTTTTGGTGCCTCCGAGTTGAGGCTAGGTCTAGAAGACCGTTGTTAGGTTTTTGACAATGTTGTTGGGCTTTTGTTGTATGTATATATATATGAATGCTTGTATAAGCTGTTATGTATGTGTTACATGATGGGTAAATTAACGATTATGTGCATGTGTGTTATTTCATATAGAACCACAGCTCATTGGACTACTCATTATACAATTATGTATTAAGCTTCTGCCAGCCCCGATTACGCTGATTTGTATCGATCATGTTTATTGGTCAGTCACCTCACCAACCCTTACGGGGCGGGTTTTGGGTCATGACAATACGTGTTTGTTTCACATAGTAATTTTAACATTTATTAAATAACCAGAATATGAACATATAAAGCGAATAAAATTCATATCATGGCTTAGTAGAGGCCGATCTTTGATCGGGTGAGTGTAGGTGCTCAATTAATGACCTTTCCTCCTCTTACATAAGGTTTCGAACCAAGCATCCTTGGTTACGACAGACGGTGGCCTTGGCACGAGTCATGGGTTTCCTAATTTTCTCAAAATATTAGGTGACAACTTGAAGATCTGGTGATGTAGTCCATTTCTAGAAAAAAAAATATTTCCAATAAAATGAATTTCTATAAAAGTTGTCAAATATGGACTCTCATCTATATTTCACATTGCATTCGTGAGACTAGATCGAAGAAATCGAGGGTCTAAATTGTCTAATGCACTCAACACCCCCATGCATGTTACACTGAGTTATTAATATAAGAGAAGTTTTTGTTTATGCCATTTATGCACAAGCTCATTGGACAAAATTTGTTAGTCTGCTTCTACTTCTGGCTCTCTTATTATTAAATATGTTTGTAGTCAGACTAAGGTTGTAAGTAATTTCATGATTACTGACCGGTTATGATCCAAACCTGTAGGTGCGGGTTCGGGTCATGACAAGCCACCTACCTGTTATTAGTATGGGCAGTCGAGGCACTTTAGGAGGTTTGCCCTCAATCAAGTGGCACATCTAGTGCATCTGGTTTTAGGTTTAGAAATAGCTAGGTTAGCGTCTCTGCTCAAGGTAGAGTAACCAGTTGGGGATAAGGCTGTCTTGGATTGGGGATGTCATAGTTGTAAGATAGAGGTTGTCGGTCGCTAACTTCCTTTTAATTTCGTTTTATTAGACATGTTGGGTTTCGATGTCATCCTAGGCATGGATTGGTTGTCTTCATATCATGCCATCATAGATTGCCACCGTAGGAGAGTTACAGTATGCACCTCGAGTGGTGATTGCTTTTATTTTCTAGGTGATCAAGATGATAGATTTTTGTCGCCATTATATGACTTACGTGGTCGGGGCGAGATTAATTTCCTCCTAACAATATTCTTAGGTAATGAGAGTGACTTGGTCTGAGGTGACTTGCCAAGGGTAGTTTGTGAATACCCAAACATCTTTCCTGAAGACCTTACCAGTTTGCTACCCCACCAGGAGATTGAAATCTCCATTAACATAGTGCTTGGTATGGCACCAATTTTCATGGCATTGTGCAGATTTGCACCTACCGAGTTGCACGAGTTGAAGATTCAACTCTAAGAACTTTTAGATAAGGGCTTCATCCGCTTTGGTACTTCACCTTGGAGAGCACCGGCTCTCTTGGCACATTATGACTATGCATCGATTACCAAAGTTGAACTGGGTAACTGTTAAGAACAAGTATCCATTGCCACATACAGACGATCTGTTTGACTAATTAAAGGGGTCACATTGCTTTTCAAAAATCAATTTGAGATTAGGTTATCACTAATTGAGGGTGAAGGAAGAGGATATTTAGAAAATGGCATTCCATATGTAGTATGGCCATTACGAATTCTTAGTAATGCCTTTTGGGCTAACCAATGCACCAGCTTCGTTTATGGATTTGATTAATCAAATCTTTCAGGAGTTCTTAGATCAATTCATGGTTGCCTTCGTTGATGACTTCTTAGTCTACTCACCCTCCGAGGAGGAACACAAGGAACACTTGCGGGTTCTACTTGAGTTGCTTAGAGCACACCGTTTATATGCTAAGTTCAAAAAGTGTGAGTTTTGGCTAAAAGAAGTTAAGTTCTTAGGCCATCTAGTATCTGGGGAAAAGGGTGACTATAGAATTCATCGAAAATAGACGCAGTGCAAGATTGGAAACAACCTAAGAATGCCTTTGAGATTTGGAGTTTCTTGGGCGTAGCCAGGTATTACCGTTGTTTTGTGAAAGATTTCTCTAGATTGGCTTCATCACTAACCAAATTGACGAGGAAGGGAATTAAATTTGTATGGAGCGAGGCTTGCGACAAGCCTTTTTAGGGGCTTAAAGATAGACTCACCACTGCTCCAGTTTTGATTATTCCAAAGAGAGATTTGGGTTAATCGGTTTATTGTGATGCATCTCGAGAAGGCTTGGTCTATGTATTAGTGCAAGAGGGAAAAGTGGTAGCATATGGCTCATGACAGTTAAAAGCACATGAGAGAAACTATTCTACTCACGACATGGAGCTGGCGACAGTGATTTTTGCCTTAAATTTGGAGGCGTTGGTTGTACAGGGAGAGATTTGAAGTGTTTTTAGATCACAAGAGTTTGGAATATCTGGTTTCGCAAAAAGATTTGAATTTGAAGTAGATGGAGTTCATGGAAGATTATGATTTTGAGTTACACTATCATCCGGGAAAGGCCAACATAATGGCTGTGTGGACTCGCCTTTTTCTCGCTCCCTCGCCTTTTTCTCGCTCCCTCACCTTTCAGAAAGGGTTTGAAAAGAAGATCTTACAGTTCTTACTCCCGCGGTTCTGAATCTAGTCACACAAAGTGCAATGTGAAACTGATAATCACCAAAGAGTCCAATCCAACAAATCATTTTGGAAAATTGATTTCAAACCAAATAATGCCAAAAAATGGACTGCTTTGCCAGATTATAGAGTCGCCACCTAAATATTTTATTTTGGAGAAATTTAGGAAACCCTGACTCATGCCAAAGGCCACTTGTCCATCATCACCAAAGTTGCCTCGGCTTTGGAACTTGGATACGAGAGGGTAAGGTCCTGAAATGAGCACCCCCACTCGCCCGATCAAAGATCGGCCTCTACTAATCATGATATGACGTTTTATAAACATTACGTATTCTTATTCTGATTATCAAACTAGCTTTACTATGTGACGCACACAAGCAAGTATAGACTAGTCGCAAGAATTGGAACAATTCAAGTCATGTTTGTTTGCGAAAATGGTTTAAAGTTGCCACCCTCAAGTGGGCTTAAAATACGGATTTGCCACCAAACAAAGTAGGCTTAAAACATGATTTGCCACAACAAAGTGGGCTTAAAACATTCATTCGATGAATTGTTCCAATTCTTGCAACTAGTCTATAATTGCTTGTATGCGTCATGTAGTAAAGCTAGTTTAATAATCAGAATAAGAACACATAATATTTATAAAACATCATATCATGATTAGTAGAGGTTAATCTTTGATCGGGCGAGCAGGGGTGCTCATTTTAGGACCTTCCCCTTTCGTACCCAAGTTCCCGAGCCGAGGCAACTTTGGTGATGGCGGACGCGTGGCGTTTGGCACGAGTCAAGGTTTCCTAAATTTTCCCAAAATAAAATATTTACATGGCGACTCTGTAATTTGGCAAAGCAGTCCATTTTTTGGCATTATTTGATTTAAAATCAATTTTCCAAAATGATTTTCTAGATTGGACTCTTTGGTGATTATCAGTTTCACATTGCACTTTGTGAGACCAGATTCAGAACCGCGGGAGTCCGAACTGTGAGGCCTTCTTTTCAAACCCTTTCCGAAAGGTGGGGGCGCGAGAAAAAGGCGAGTCCACAGTTTCTGGCGACTCTACGGGGATTTAGAGAACTTGACTCGAACTCATGATATATTGTTTTATTTTCACTTATGTGTTTCTTTGCTTCGGCATTTGCATTGGTACGCCTATGTCACAGTGTTTGCCATTTGCTATTCCTGAGCAGTTTGCCGAAGGCTTGCTTGGAAAAGCTTGGTAAATGGCTAACCGGTTGCGGGCTCTGCCACGATGGGAACACAACCCTTGGATCTGGACTACCGTTGTACCGTTTGACCCTCCTTTCACTTCTCGGTGTTAGAAGCGAGAGGTATATTAGGTAGTCTTGCTGAGGCACCCGTTTGGCCAACCGACCTCGTTGCATATCGGAAACCATAGAGACTATTCCAAACTAGGACAGGTTTCTCACCCGAATGCAGGAATTGTTTGAAACCGCTTGTTTGCATAGTGAACCCCTAGCTCCTGACGAGATTAGGACAGGGTAACCCTACCCCACCATAGGGGTGTTTTGGCTCTCACTTGCTTGATACGTGCTTTTTAGAGTGAAACTCTATGGGAATGTATGTATCAATTGCAAGTCTGGGTATCAGTTTTGAGGCAGAAATTTGGGACAGAAACCAGTGTTTGAGTACAGTCGTCCAGCTTATGATTTCAACTATGTCTTATTTCTATCTAAGCTGAGGTGCTGTGCATTTTCTGATTTTTGTTTTTTTTGCTTTATTTTTCTTTTTGCAAGGTAGTGTTTCACAATTGCTTCAGACGAGGCAATTACCCCCCAAGCTCTCTGGACTCGAGTAAGGTGACTTTACCGATCTGGGGATCTTGTAAGAGGACAACCAGTGTTTGCTTCGCTACCCCCAGTTACAAGACGGAGGAGAGTCGGGCATAATTCACCAGTTCAGCAGTTACCTTCATTCAACGAAGTCTAGTTTTCTGCTTCCACTTCGGAAAGAGAGTACACACCAGTTCCGTTACCAACTCTAACAGCCTATTGAGAATATGCAGCTGGATGCTATCCGTCAAGCGGAAGTCACCGCCCGCCAAGCGAAAATTGCAGCCCAGCAAGCTGAGTTGATCAATAGGCTTCAACAGCAACAACAACAACAACCACAACAAGCAGCAGCTTCTGCTTCGCACCTACCCCCAGTCAGGGTTCCAATACCCGGGATTACAACTAATGTCCAGGAAAATATGGATATTCCAGCAGAGCCAGTTCCATCCCAAACTTCTAAAGCACCGGTTTACCCAACAGAGGCACCGTTTCAGTTTGAGATCAGTCATACTGCACTAAAAGTGAGCAAGCTGGAGAAGCTCTTCAAACGAGCTCAGGGAGTTAATTCGATCCCAGATATAGAGGATGGCTATACCGATGCAGCAGTGACCTTGCCGAACAGGTTTAAAATGCGGCATATAGACCGCTTTGATGGCTCGGGTGATCCCATGGTCCACTTGAGGCTATTTTCAAACATTCTATGACCGATAGGCCTATCTAGACTGCAGAAGTTATCCCTCTTCGGCCAGACCCTGTTTGGAATCGCGACCATTTGGTATGCAAAACTTGAGGATTCTGTAAAAAGGAACTGGGAAGAGATGGTTGAGGCCTTTATTGCTCAATACTCCTATAACACTCAAATCGAGGTCACAACTCGTGATCTCGAAGCAAATCGCCAAGAGCCGAAGGAGGGCTTCTCTGATTTCGTTACTCGGTGAAGGGCCAAGGCCTCCGTGATGACCACCCGGCCAGTTGAAGAGGACCAGATCAAAATGGTCGTCCGTAATCTTCAACCGAGGCTGCTACACAGGATGATAGTCTTACCTCTGCCTACATTTGCTGACCTCCACGAAATAGGGGTGTAAATAGAGGAAACAATGAAATAGGGTCTGATAGACCACGAGAAAGAGCAGCCCAAGAGGGATTTTACACACAGTTCCAATGCGGCTATGAGTAGTAATACAGCTATAAGGTCTTCTGATGTTGGTATGGTCACCACCACACCAAAAACTGTCACCCCCTTTGCTGGTACATCTGACACAACCTCACAAACCGTGAAGCACCAACCCCAAGGCCAGAGGGTTTTCACCCCAATCTACACTTCTCTATCTGTGGCCTTAAGGGTCCTGATTAAAAAAGGGCATCAGAAACACCAAGAGCCACGCTCATTGCCCAATCCTCTTCCTCCTACACACAACCCGGCCAAATATTGTGCCTTCCACCAACAGCATGGTCATGACACTGACCTATACTTTAGATTGCGTCATGAGATTCAAGATCTCAATGACAATAAGGTGATAGCGCCTCCTTAAAAGCCTAATGTCTCTACAAATCCTCTCCCACCACATAACTAAGCCCCTCCACCCCGGCAAATAAACCTTATCCAAACACTGGCCGACCCGTACGACCCCAGTGTATATATCACTCCCTCTCACCTACCTAAGCTGGTGCTATTCATCCCGGAAAGCACAGACTTGTGCATGATGAGTGCATCCATATCCCAACCCACACCTGTGGTGGTGGTTGTGGTAGAAGAAGGCATACCTGGGGCTCCGTAAGCTTATTTGAGGAGGAATACAATCTGTGTTGCTACATTATGCTAACCAATCAGGCTAGAGCAGGGGTATAAATGCCCACAGGGGTAGAATTGCCCACGAGAATCGAGGTTAATGTAGTCTGGGAGGACGGACCAAACCAGGGACTGAATGACTTAGCCGATCTCGAGAAAGATGGACCAAGCCAAGGATTGGATAACTTAGCCGATCTCGAGGAGGACATTAACAATCTACAGTTCTTTGATGAACAAGATCTGGGGAACGTACAGATTGACTGGTTTGATATGAACGGGTCAACGGATGATTTGGGGTGGCTCAGTGATCAATCGGATATGGATGAGGGGTCTCAACCAAACAGGAACAGAAGGAAACAGGAACTGTTTCAACGGCCGAAACGATTGATGGCAAGGGAAAGTTGCCGGAGAGCACCAGTACTAAGAATTTTGCTCAGGAATTGAGTGGTGTTAGTACAGCTGATACAGAGCAGGAGGCCGCACTGAAGCGATTTCAACATGAAAGTGATGAGAATGATCAGAATGCTAGAAAAGCCAAAGGCCCTGAGGGGACTGACTGTGATGCGGATGCGGGGATACTTACAACGGAACTGGACAGTTGCTTATTGGTTGTCGAAGGAATGTGGTGGGAAGACGATGATATGTATCATGCCCACACTGATGAAGATTGGGGACAGAATCTGCTAGATGATATCTGGTATTCCGAGGAAGTGGATCACATGACTCGGAGAGGGCAGTATTTCAAGCCCCCACACCTGGACCAACCAAAAGCATCTGGAAAAGATAATGAGGCCGAAAAATAGAAGGAGAAGTTGCTAGAAGAAGAAGTTGTACTGAAGCAACTAAAGAAAAGTCAAGTGGACATATCCATCTGGAGGTTGCTCATGGCTTCACGAGTGTATAGACAAGTCATCCTATCAGCAATCAATACGGCTAAACTCTCTATCGACATAACCCCCGAGCAGTTAGTGGGAGTGGTCTTCCCGGGAGGCACTTCGCCGACTTTCACCTTCACGGATAAGGAATTGTTTTCTGAGGGCTCTAAGCATAACAAACCACTATACATCTCCGTTGAATGTAAAGAGAAGTGGATACCAATTGTCTTTGTTGATACTGGGTCTGCAATTAATGTGTCCGCCGTGCACGGCCTTTACTATTGGCTTGAAGCCAGCAAACTTTGTACCAACGACCC
Source organism: Camellia sinensis (assembly GCF_055761805.1). NCBI lineage: Eukaryota > Viridiplantae > Streptophyta > Magnoliopsida > Ericales > Theaceae > Camellia > Camellia sinensis. The sequence continues at coordinate 102,906,822 of NC_138967.1, read as the reverse complement.
AGGTGATTTGGGCTTATGACAACACAAGTCGGGAGGTGATAGGGACAGATCGAATTAGAATGCAGGTTGGCCCGGCACAATAGGATATTAAGTTTTCTGTCCTAGATGTTCCGGCCACTTTCAGTTTACTCCTTGGACGACCTTGGCTGCACCAAGTGAAAGTTGTCTCTTGCACTCTGCATCAGATGTTGAAGTACCCCCATAGGAAGGGGGTAGCCATTGTTTTTGGGAATTCTTCTATACATCCTCTGCCGGAAGTCACTACACCGGTACTGGAAATTGTACACAGCGATAAGGATGTCTTTTTGACTGGGTTCACCTTGGCTGAGGCCCGGTTGGTGCAAGATATCCTGGCTATTGATGAGAGGTTGTATGTTAGTGCTCAGTCAGTCTACCTCATGAATAAACTACAGCATGCACTCGGAATGGGATTTAGAAGGAGCGGCTGGAAGGGTGTTGCTGCATTGGCCGAAGTGCCACATAATCCCCATACCTTTGGTCTAGGTTACACGCCTACCAAAGAGGACGGGGTACGAAAAGGGAAGGAAATGGCAGGAAGAACCAAAGCTAAGCAAAGTGGGAAGCACTATAAGCTGGTGCATAGACCTATTCAAGCAACCCTGAGCGGCCGCTTTGTTCGGCAGGGGGAAGATTTTCTATTTTGCAGCTTTCCTGAGCCATGGTTGAACTCTCAAAAGCGGCGTTTGCCCGGCTTTGAGATCTTCTTTGACCTACAGCTGCAAGGGTATGAATCCACAGAAGAATAGACTGTCTCACAAGTTGAGGCTGAACAGAGTACAGAGGATGAGTCCAAAGACAGTGAATGTGAGATAGGAGCAACGCTAGGATTGTCTCCTTTTGGATCCTCAGATAAAATCGGAGAGCTTGGGGGATGACATCACCGTTTCCATGATCCGAGATCAATCGGATGTGGACCCTTCCGGTGGTATCCTGGATGCATATATCGCACCCTCCCTCGTTTGGCAGCTTGAGGAGGGCTTTTTGTCCAGCAGTTTTGAATCAGGTAGTGAGCCGGAATCTGATTCCACAGAGTCTGTGGATTCGAAATTAGATTCTAGTTCTTCTGAGTCAGAGTCCAGTATTCCTGGGGTTGATAACCCGGATGCCGTTGTTTTGTCCAGGTCGTCTTTTTCCTTTTATTTTGAGTTAGTTGTAACCGAGGAATTGGATGAGCTAGAAGCTTCGAATGAGAATGGTACCACTGTTGTTTCTGAGTACTTTTTTGTGCCACTTGTATATTGCATTGATCATGACTTTCAAATTTTGATAAAAACGACGAGGAAGGAATTCTCTAGTTTTGAAACATTTGATTGATTGAGAGGAGGAGATGTTTGTAAAACCCCTTGTTAATGAAATCATCTCAATGAATATGGGTACTGAGAAGGATTCGCATCTGGTCCAGATCAGGTCCACGTTGTCTTCGGAGGAACACGAGCACTTAGTCACTTTATTAAAAGATTTCAAAAATGTTTTCGCGTGGTCCTACGAAGACATGACTGGAATCGGTCCTAGATTGTACAGCATCGGATCCCTCTTGACCCTGAGGCCCGACCCTTCAAGCAGAAACTTTGGAGAATACGCCTGGATTGGGCTTTGAAAATCAAGGAAGAGGCACCAAGCAGATAGACGTAGGGTTTTTGCTAGAATCTAAGTATCCTACTTGGTTGGCCAACATTGTTCCGATGCCGAAGAAAGATGGAAAAATTCAGGTGTGTGTGGATTTCAGAGATCTGAACAAAGCTAGTCTGAAGGATGACTTTCCTCTACCGCACATTGACGAATTAGTGGACTTCACCGCAGGCCATGCGTTGCTCTCCTTTATGGATGGGTTTTTCAGGTATAACCAGATCTTTATGGCGCCCGAGGATAGAGAGAAGACTACTTTCACCACACCATGGGGAACCTACTGGTACAGGGTAATGCCTTTCGGTTTGAAAAATGCTAGGGCTAAATTAACCTTGATTTGTGAACCACTATTTGGTCTCCTAAAGAAAGGAAAGAAATTCCAATGGAATGACCGATGCTAGTTTGCTTTTGAGTAGATCAAGCAGTACCTTCAAAACGCACCTGTGTTGTCACCGCCCAAGCCAGGAAACTGTTGATTTTGTATCTGTCAGTAACCTACACGACCATGGACTGCATGCTTGCACAGGAATCTCAAGATAGAGTGGAGAAAGCCATCTATTACCTGAGCAAGAAGATGCTGGAATATGAGACCTGTTACACCCTTCTAGAGAAGGCTTGCTTTGCCTTGGTATGGGCCACCAGGAAGTTGAGGCACTACCTGTTAGCTCACTCCGTAATTTTGGTTTCAAGATTAGATCCCGACAAATATCTCTTCGAGAAACCAGCACTTACGGGTAGGCTAGCCCGTTGGTTACTTCTTCTCTCCGAATTTGATTTGAAGTACGTCATGCGCAAGTCAGTTAAGAGGAGAGCTATAGCGGAATTTTTAGCCAATCACCCAGTAGAAGGGGACGAAGCGGTAGAGTATCTATTCCCAGATGAGGCTATTCTGCAAGTCGAGGAAGAAATTTGGAGCATATACTTTGACAGAGCGTCTAATTAGTATGGGTATGGGATAGGGGTGTTGCTGATAGCACCCGACAATTTCCACATAGCCTTAGCTTTCAAACTCCAATTTAAAGTACTAACAACGAAGCAGAATACAAGGCATGTATTGCTGGACTGGAAGCCGCCCTGGAACTAGGGGCAAAAAGGTTGGACGTCATTGGGGACTCAAACCTGGTTGTGTCTCAAGCAAAAGGAGACTGGAAGGTTAAGGAAGAAATGATGAAAATCTATCACCAAACAGTGGACATTCTGATTCCTAGGTTTGAGAAGCTAACCTTCACTCATCTATTAATAGAAAACAACAAGTTCGTTGACTCTTTATAAACTCTATCTTCCATGATAGATATCCCTTTAGGAGTCCGGATGTGTCTGATCATTATTAAACAGAGGTATGTGTGGCCTATGAGCTGATCGCTGCAATAGTTGAAGTGCAAGATCAGAACCCCTAGTATCATGATATCTGGAACTTCTTGGAAAAGGAGGCTTATCCACTAGAGGCAAATGCCAAAGATAAAAGGGCAATATGGCAAATGGTTGCTCAGTTTATCGCCTGCGGGGGTAAATTGTACAAACGAGGCCATCTGGGAATACATAAGCTGTGTGTTGATGTAGAAGAGTTGAAGCGCCTAATGGAGGCCATCTACGGAGGAGAGTGCAGATCGCACATGAGCGGAGTGATGCTAGCCTAGAAGATTCTCAGGCAGGGTTATTACTGGTCAACCATGGAGGAGGATTGTATCGATTTTGTTCGGCGATGCCACAAATGCTAAATTCATGCCAATCGCGTAAACATCCCGTCTTCAATGCTATACAACATGACTTCACCATGGCCTTTTTCAGTCTGGGGAATTGATGTTATTGGGGCAGTTACTTCGAAGGGGTCAAATGGGCATGAGTATATCCTGGTGGCAATAGACTATTTTACAAAGTGGGTCGAGGCCCAATCCTATACAGTGCTGAAAGCGTCACACGTAGCTAAGTTCATCAGGAATAATATCATTTGTCATTATGGGGTCCCGAATGAGATCATTTCAGACAACGGATCCCACTTTAAGAGATAAGTGATCGACTTGTTGGAGAAATACAACGTGGCTTTTCACAAGTCATCTGCATATCGGCCACAAACCAACGGAGCTGTTGAGGCCACTAACAAGAACATCAATGACATTCTACAGAAGATGATGGAAACCTACAGGGCCTAGCCAGACAAACTTCCATTTTCTCTCTAGGCCTACAGAACATCAATTCGGACATCTACTAGGGCAACTCTGTATTCTTTAGTTTATGGGATGGAGGCTGATCTGCCGATTGAAGTTGAGGTTTCATTGTTGCGAGTTATGGCTGAGTGCTAGATAGCAGAAGTGGATTGGCAGCAGAGCCGGTTTGAGGAACTAATGCTGTTCGACGAGCGGAGGCTAAAAGCACTGTACCATGTCTAAGGTTATCAATGAGGAATTGCCAGGGCTTTTAACAAGAAAGTTAAGTCCATGAATCTTAAGGAAGGGGATTTGGTGCTCAAAGACAACCAAGCTCTCATCTATGACCCTAGGGGCAACTTCAGACCTAATTGGACTGGTCCTTACATCATCAAGTCAATCTGCTCGGGTGGAGCTGTCATTCTTATGTACCTAGATAGCCTCAAATTCTCTCAACCAATCAATATGGACAAGTTGAAGAAATACTATCCTTGAGTGGTTCACTGGGTCGAAAACCCGAAAGGGTGACCTAGGCAAAAGTTAGAGCACAAAAAATTAGAAAAAAAGAAAAACTGAGCTCGTAAGGTTGAAAACCCGACAAGGACGGCCTTGGCAAAAGTTAAAGCACAAAAGGAGAGTGTTAATACATGAGTGAACCTGGACCGAACTACATAAGGCTTGATTTGCATCTTCAGGATACGTTGGCAACTTCATTTTGAAGTCCAGCCATAAACACTTCGAAATCAACTGTGTCCATCAAGGCATCTTTGTCTGCTCGTTATCTGAAAGTTTGGTTGTGATCCTTACCCTGAGAGAATAGCTGATTACAATACATTGTAGTGCTATTCAGACAATGGGCAACTTTCCATTTGCTGGATTTGGGGTTGTACTTCTCGAGGATAGATTCCAAGTGTGTTAAGTTGTGATCCTTATTGAAAATGACTTTGAGAAGTTTTGATAAAAGTTGATTTTGTTTAAATTAATCTTTTCACAACTTAGACCATTTTTGGACCAAAAGGAAAATTTTCAGTGCACACAACTTCAATTTCATTGATTTCAATACAAAGTTCTCTAACTCTTGATTCAAATCAAAGTTGCTTTTTATTACATTCAAAAAGAAAAAATTGAAAGTATAGATCAAAGCAATAAACTTGAGGCATCGATGAGTCAGGTGTTCCTGCATCCTCTCCAGAGCTTGTGGAAGTGGAAGCTTCAGATGCTAAAGTAGGCCCAGTTTGCGCCTCAACTTCGAGCCAAGCTATGCAAGTGCACAATTGAAATTCGAAGCGGGAGCCAGAAGTTCTCTTGTCCTCCATGCAGTGGGATATCGAGCTAGTTGTGCACCTCAAATTGGAAATGAAATCTGATACTCTACCCCCTCTTCTGGGCGAGTCTGGTCGTATATGAACTGGCGCCTGAACCGAAATGGAAAATAGAAGACGCAGTGTGTCAAGCCAATCAACTAAATGCCAGGTTGTCGAGACATGCTGTAGCTCATCTCGGGTAGATCAAACTAGGGGCAACGCCAAGCAATGTCAGTAGCAGACCTGTTGCACATCTAGTGGCACCACCATCCCGTGTTCAGGAAATCAACCGGCCATGGGTGAAAGAAATAGCCTCGCGCTAAATATGCAGGACAAGAGTCCACTACCTTCAACTTGTCCATGAGCCATATCTAGGAGGGATAAAAAAAAAAAAAAAAAAAAAAAAAGGAATAGAGAGGTGTAAGTGAGAAAAGGTTTTGAGAGAAAAACAGAGCCTAAGGGCTGAGTGATGTGAGAAACACATGCAAGAAGGGTGGGAAACATTACTTGCAAAAGTAGTGGACTTCCTGCGAATTTGGTTGCCTCCCGTCGATGGAAAGCATTCAAGCCCATAAAAGTCTCTGCTAATGTTAAGCCAATGCAGCTCTTGCCCTCTTTCAAGCCTTGGGCTACTTCGATCAAGCGAATGTTAGACCCTCCGGAACCGGGGGCAAGTAGAAAATAAGCCAACATTCACAAGCAAAGGGCATGTTTTCAAAAACCTTGCCAAAGACGATCACCGCGGTTGCCCACGTCAGAAAATCGATGAATCAAATTGGGAATGTCCAACTCTCCGTTGTCAACCAAGGATTGAGCATCGTGTAAAGTGAGCCCACACATCCTTCCTAAAGCCTGGTAGTGACTAAAACAAGATTGGGGTAAAATTTCCTCGTCACGCTAGGATTCCGTCAAAACTTGGAACTCTTCAATTGTCGGACATATCTCTTGTCCCCCAAAGCTAAAAACATGTGTAACTGGATTCCAACATCTAGTCGCGGCATGGAGGAATGGAAAACACAATGGGGTACAACTTAGCGGGAATAATGCATTTATCCCGAAACCTTGGAAGTTCACTTTTTCCAAGCCATCTAAAGTTGCGATCCAAGTTGAGAGTTTTTCGGTGAAGAATGGCTCTATTTATGGCAAAAACAGAGCTGGAATGAAGAAACTACGAAGTCCCAAACTTTTGTAGAAAATAAGGAACTGAGTGGAAGACAGGTGGCAGCAATCTGGAGGCCCCCTGCATTAATGGTCGATTGGCCAGTGTTGGTGGCCGACCGGCCACCTTTTGTAGCCGATCGCCACTTTTGGTGGCTGACAACCATCACTAGTGGCCGACAGCCTCTGTTTGTTCCCAGCAGAATTCCTTTGGTCTTCCTCTTGTGTTGAGAGTACTGAGAACTTGTGTTTTGTTCTACTCTTGATGCATTCTACTGTTTTGTTTTAGTGGTTTTGTTCAGTAGTTCGCAAATTGCTTCAATTTGTTTATCGCGTTGTTTTGCTTTGTTTCTCAAGTTATTATGTTGCTTATCAAGTTGTAGTTGTTTTGTTTATCAAGTTGTTGCATTGTTCGTCAAGTTGTTTTACTTTGTCATGTGTTAGTCGGTTCATTACCTGATTAAGCGAATGCCAATACACTACACAAAGTTCAAATCCTATTGCTTTTGTTTTTTCATGTTGTGTGGTGTAATGCGATGCTCAGAATGCAAAAAAAAAAAAAAAAAAGACGCAACGCTTTTTCGCCAAAAAACTGTTTTCATTCTGATCATGGTTTCTTTTCACAAAAAAGTACAAGTTTTTAAGAAAATAAAACTGTCTAAAACTGCACCATGTGCTAACACTACTAGAAAAAAGAAACTAAGCAAAAACATATGAATTAGCGCCAGCTAGCTCAAGCTCTAGAGGCCCTCTTAGTCCTCTTCCACGGCGGAGTGGACTCTGCAGAGCTGTCTCCATCCACACCGCTATCTGAACCTGATGCTGAATCAGAACCAGAAACAGAGTTGTCGTCATCCTCTACATCAGAGCCTGGCTTAGCCTCATCTCCACTAGCGGACTGTAAGCCAGCATCATCATCTCCACTCTCAGATGACTCGTCATGCTGATCTGTAGTCTCCTTGGTCTCGCTGGTCTCGTTGTCATCACGCAAGATAGGCTCACGACATCCCCCTCGAACGTGTGCTGGAGCCTCTCCCTGCTGGAGGGGGTGCTCATGGCCCTGCTGCTGCTGCCGCTAGTGCTACCGGTAGAGGTGGGACCTGAAAGGGAAATTGGTATATGTCAGGCTTACTATGTGTATCGGATGCGAGTATGGTGTGCGGAATGAGCACATGCAGAAGTCAGATACGGTGTTTAAATGCAATGTGTTAGATGGGATCTGTACATACAGTGTATTAGTGCAATATGGGGAAGTGTTCAGTTGAAGTGTCAGTTTCAGTGTGTCAACAAAACTATGATAACCAAAATGTAAAAGAATTGAAAAAACTACCTGGATGCTGTGGAAGCCAAGCAGTACCTCCCTCCGCAAGATCACGCCCTCGAATGAGGCCAACATCTCAAGCAATCCCTCGACATAGCCTACGGGCGCCTGCTAATGCAATTTGGAATAATCCGTGTCCGGAAAGAATGAATGTCTGAGTATCAGAGCAAAAATGAAAAAAATAAAAATTGTAGTACATACCGGAGGTGAGTCAGGTGTCTTGACCTATCTGTGACCAGGCAGTGAAGGCTCAATTGGAATCTGATAAGCTTCTCCGAAGTACCGCCAACCTGTCAGCTCGATCGGAAGCTCTAGCCATCCAAAACTTTGCCTAGCGAAGGGTGTACCTCTAGCCCTGCCCCTCGGTACTCGGGCTCTGCTCGTCGAAGGGGTATCTGCTGCCCTCCCTGTATGAGCACAAACACCCATCAAGGGGGGCATGAGGTGCGTCTGAACGTATGTCGTGTAGTCCCCCTCTCCGAGAAAATAGTCTGCCTCCACGCCTCGCGTGAAGTCAATGATCTCCTGGGAGGAGAGACTCTCTGTGGCTTGCATAGATAGCGGAGGTGGCATGAGAACCGTCTGTAGTGGCAAACCCAATGTCTGGTGCAGGAAGCGCTCACCCAGGAACCAAGCTCGGCCTATTGGTCCCTCTAGCACGAGCCGATAGCGAGAAGCGCCCCAAGCGCCGGCGAACTGATATCTGACTCCCTCTGGCATCGTCACCGAAGGCTGCCATGAGATCTGTAGGCAGCAAATGCATAGCTTGTTAGTTGCCATTAGATATGCAATATGAATCAGAGCTGAAAGTAGAAAGAACTATGAGTTTTGAGTTACCTCTGCTGCCCTCACTATATCAAAATACCGGTGAAAAAATGAAAGGGTCTCTCAGGTCCTTGGCTGGCATCTCCCGTCATACCGGTGAGAGTATGGCACCCTAGGAGGCATCTCAACCTCGGGCTCTGGAGCAAGCGTCAGAAAATAGGCATACACCCATAGCTGTAAAAAAGCAAAAGGGCGACAATGAGTATACAACGGTTTAAACATAGATAATGCGGAAAATAGAGTATATGTGCAATGTCCAGAGAATACAAAATACAGATAAAATGCGGAAAGCAGGGTGTGTAGTACAGCGTATAGAAAGTGCAAATGCAAAGCAGAAATCAGACTATGTATAGTGCAATGTACAGAAAGTGCAAAGCAGAAAGCATGGCAGAGAATGTAAAGAAGAAAAGTAAAGCATACCTCCCAGGCCCTCCAATAGCCGCCAACTCTGTTCCCACTCCTGTGGGATGTCAAGCTCATATAGCAGTATAGGGTAGTGAGGCCAGTGTCACCCCAGTCATAATGCCGAACCTAAGACAAGTCCACCAAAGCATTCAAAAGATATAACCCGACTATGTTCGCCTTGTCAGCGAATAAGGTAATGCCAAAGAGGAACATCAAGAAGCCTCGGGCATACTGCTCAATCTCCTTTACAATCTCCGGAGTTATCCCTCTAAACTGGTCTGCAAACTAGTTGTACCGAACTGTCCCCGATCGGAAGATAGGTGGGCATGCCCCCAGCAAATAAATCCAGGCAGCCTCCCACTCACCCATGTCAGTATCATATAGGATCAGCCGGCCTCCTACCTCGATGCCTGTGAGCATAGCAAAATCGTACGGGGTCATCGTCATGTCTCCTACAGAAAAGAAATGGAAAGAGTTGGCGCTGTCCCACCATCTCTTTACCAGCGCGCCAAGTAGGGACCTGCTCGCCATGAGAATGAACCAAACCCCGCCTCGTCGACAATCAGGCGGACACCGACGGGGAGGTCCATGTACCACTCTCTTGCGGATGTGGTCCCATATCCTCGGGTAAAGCAAGAGTCCACCTGTGATTAGAGTAAGTAGATGAAAGGCAGTGTAAGAAATACAGTGCGTGAATGTGTTCAGAATGAGCAGATGAAAGACAGTGCAAAAGTGCGAGCTACATAGGAAATGCAAGGTATATCGCGAAAAATGTAGGGAAATAGTACGTACCTCAGAGGCGCCGTAGGATAAGTGAGACTCTGGCTCTCGCAGCAAGAGATCATCCGGTGTGCCTTGTGCGAATCCACTGAAATGACGGACTGTATCGGGTGGTAGTACATGCGCCTCGGGGCGGTATCTCTCTGGGTCGAAGGGTCAGACTCTGGGTTGTAATGGTATGTGCTTGGGATCTCCCTCCATCCCTGGAGAACCTCCGTCGTGGGGAATGTTGTCTGCCATCTAGAAAGTAGGCGAAAATGAGCAAAATAGGTGGAAAATACCAAAAGTCAACAAAAGTCAACTCTCAGAGAGAGAAAATGGGAGAAAAAGTCAAAACCCGGGAAAAGGTGCCATACTCAGGACAAACTCGAGGGAAACAAACCTTAAGTGGCAAAAATGGAGAAAAAAGAACCAAAAACAAATTCCAATTGGTTCAAAACAGAAGAAATCAAGAGGTTTTAGCGAATCAACTTCGCGTGGGGCAATGGAAAATGCGTATAAAGTTCAAATCTAGAGGGGAAAAGTGTCTAGGGAGGAAGAGGAAATAATTTCAGCAATGTAGGTGTGAGGAAATGAGGTTTGGAGATGTGTACTTGAAGATCTCTATGCAAAAAGACCAAAATAGCCCAAATTGCCACAAGTGGCCCACCGGCCACTATTGGTGGCCGATGGCCACCATTGCTGGTCGACAGAATTCCCTAGTGGCTGACAGGTGGCCGATACTTCTTCAAGGTGGCCGACAAGCGTCCAGTGTTCTCCCTGTGTGTTTTTATGCTGTTTTGTGTCCTTGGTTCTCGAGAAAGTGCAAAAAAAGTCCACTTTTCAGCTCAAAGTGTCTCTGCAAAAGTTTCGAACCATGTCTTCGGTGCATGACTCATCATCAGTCGGCATGAACGAGGTGTATCCTTTTGACATATATTGTAACTCCTCCGAGAGGTAAATCAGAGGTTGCAACTGAATCGGTTTTATTAGACACGCTTTTCATCATTGCATAGAACGTGAATTTCTTTATTCGGTATTTTGTGTCAGGCATGTTGTTAATCCTTGCATTGAAAATGCAATTTCACGATTGGTTATTGCGTGCATCCTATCCTACTGCATAGAATATTATGCCCGTTGTTTACACTGCTTCTCCTTTTAGTTAGAAACATTCGAGTACACCCAGTGTTTACACTGCTCCTCCTTTTGGTTAGAAACATTCGGGTACGCCCAATGTTTACACCCCTCCACCTTTTGGTTAGAAACATTCGGGTACGCCGGGCGTTTACACTGCTCCTCCTTTTGGTTAGAAGCATTCGGGTACGCCCAGTGTTTACACCACTCCTTGCTTTGGTTAGAAACATTTGCATACACCCGGTGTTTACACCGCCCCTCCTTTTGGTTAGAAACATTCGGGTATGCTCGGTGTTTACACCGCTCCTCCTTTTAGTTAGAAGCATTTGGGTACACCTATTGTTTACACCACTCCTTGTTTTGGTTAGAAGCATTCGGACAGGTTCCGGTGTTTACACCACTCCCCTTGGTTAGAAACATTCAGGTGCGCTTGGTGTTTATACCACTGCTTATTTTGGTTAGAAGCATTCGGATGAGTTCCGGTGTTTACACCACTCCCTTTTTCTTCTCACGTGTGATGCGTTAGGATGCTTCGGTTCAAGACATTTGGGCGTGTCCTGGTGTTCTTGTTGCCTTTTCTCCTCTCGCGTGCGACACGTTAGGATGTTTTCAGTTAGAAACATTTGGGCGTGTCCCAGTGTTTATACCATCCTTTCTTTCCTTCCGTGCGCAACGTGTTGGAATCTTGTTTGGCACCTCGGGCGCGCCCGATTGATTGTGTTATTCTTCATCTTCCCTACACGTGGCATAGTTAAGATTGCATAATTTTCTTACATTCTTTCTGCATGAAATGTAGTTTGGCTCGTGTTTCTCACATGTGGCATGTTTTCTTATTTCTTTCCAGGTACGAGATTGCAGGTAGCATTTCTTTGCATGGCACTTGCATCTAGATGTTTCATTATAGCCTCATTGCATAATCATAAGTTATGTTGTTGCATCGTGCATATCATTTGCATTTTTGCTCCAAAACTACGCTAGTTTGATTCCTTGCAAAGGGATACGTAGGCAGCCTGCAGGCGCAATCGTTCTTTGTTTTGCTTGTTTGTTTATCAAAGTCTTCAGCCTTGTCAAAAATGGGTCATCTCTGAGCTTTGACATTCACTCCCGTCATTCCGTGACTTTCGAGTCCTGTCAAAGAGGGGCAACTATAGACACCCCATTTTGACCGTCCTCAAGACTTGGACGTCATCATTTGTGCACTCGATGATTGTGCTTATTTGTGTTCGTTTTGAGCGTCCGAAGTCCTCGGCGAAATGCCTTGTCTTTGAGCCTCTAAACCCTTTTGTTTTATGCTTGTTTTTGCGCCAAAACCTTGTTGCCTCTTGGCTGGAAGGGGGAGGGAACTTGTCGGCCACTCGTTGCGGTTGTCAGCCACTTGTGGTGGCCGGTCGGCTACTAAAGGTGGCCGTTTGTCTCCTTTTTTAGATATTTTTTTACCAGTTGTGTCAGTTGTTGTTCACTGAAATGCATCACCATACACGTGTATGGTAGGTTGATTTCAAGCCTAAACCTTGATTTTCTATATATAGGGGGTGCTCTCCCCCATTTGGAGGGGTTAGAAAATTTGGATCAAAATTCTCCCTCTCTCTAGAATTCTTGTTTTGTGCTTGGTAGTTAGTTTTCTCTACACTTTTGCACACTAACCCTTAACCAAACTTAACCACCTTGGAGCCGAGGTCCCTTGGAGCCTAGTTTAAGCTTTTGAATGAGGTTTGAGCCTGAGATTGTGGCTATTTTGTGTTGTGCTTCAAAGGTAGAGAACTTACCAGATTTAAGCTTATTGTGTATACTTATTTTGCCATCTTTTTGTGAGCTGGTTTTCAACAACAAAAGACTCTGGTTCTTGAGGTTTAACATGATGGTTTGAGGTCATTTTGTGTAAAGGGGTAGTCTACCCTTCTTGTTACTTAATTATGTAAGCTTTTGCACCATCATTTAGCATATTCAAATCAAACTTTTTGGGCCTTTTAACCGCTAAAATTTAGAGTTATTTCAGTAGCAAAAACCTTGTTTTGAAGTCCAAAATTGGAGGGGGTAGCCTCCCCTCCCTGTGTCTTGTTTGCATGCCTAGATAGCTTAACATGTGAGCATGTTTTTCTAGCATTTTGTACCTTAATCTCAGCATGTTTTTGCTACTGTTTTGACTGGTTTCAGCTCTATTTTGAGCTGGTTTGGTCCTTTCGGGCTTGTATTGTGTGGTTATAGTGTAAAGAGGCTTCACTAGCTTAATGTTTTAGGCTTTTTAGCATGAATTGCATGAGTTGCTTGCATGTTTTAGTGCCATTTTGCACTCCATTTCAGCATTGAAATCTCGGCAATCTCCCTCTATTCTTCACTCTTTCATTTATTTTGAAAGTGGCTTTGAACCCCTTGTTGGCTTAAGTATGAAATTGAGACCCTCATGCTTAATGGTTTAATTCCTTCAGGAGTTCATTATCAACGGCATGAGGTCTCTTTCATGCTCAAGGCACTTGTGGTTTAAGCCTACTTTCAATTAGAGGACATTCACCTTTTGGACTAATTGATTACAGAAATAATCAGTAATGTAAAATGAGTAAACAAAATGAACAAAGTAAAAAAGGCAAGATTAAGCATCTTCGTGTTGCATTGCATGTGTTCGGATCGGACGTTAATTCAAACATGAGAAAAATGGGACATTTCATACTCAAAGTGATGAAACGTGCCACTTTTCTTGGTCACCATCACCCTTGATCATGCAAGATAGGGTTGTGGTTGTGTCGTGTCTTGTTTTGCATTCATTAACTTGTGCGAGCTTGGCTCCTTAGCCACCATGCATTGAAAATGCTTGGTTGATGGTTTGAGGGCCAAGAATTACACTCCTTTGAACTTGAGTAATGATAAGGGGAGTAGCAATGCACACAAACCTTGAGAATACACTACTTTGCCTCTGTTTGCTCTCTGTTGCAGCAAGGAAAGAAAGTTCGATACGGGGGTGGCCGACCAGCCAGAAGTAGTGGCTGACGGCCACTAGTAGTAGTCGACCGGCTAGTTATGGTTGCCGACCAGCCACCAATGAAAAATTGCACAAGTGTGCTCCTGAGTTGGAGTGGAGGCATTTTGGGAGTTGGCACAATTTTCAATGATCGAACGAGCGCAAACAGAAGCATCCGATGGCAAGGCAGTGGCTTTTTCAGGTGGAGCAACCGAGCATGCATACGTCCCTCACCCTCGAGGCCATTTAATTGCTTTAGTTAGCTTAGAATAGCTAGTTAATTCAAATGTTGTACTTAATTAGTTAGTGTTACTAATTCTTCAATTCCGGTTTGTAATTTTTAATTAGCTAAAAGTAAGTTAATTTGTTTCAATCGTTGTATAATTAGCTTAGAATAGTTAATTAGTTTTGGTTTGTAATAGTTAGCTTAATTAGCATAGCTAGTTAGCTTATTCATTCGAACCTTCCTTCGTGAGGGCGTAATGTTGTAATAAGTGTGCGTGCGTGTGTGTATGTCTTCCAACCCCACGCCTTTCTCCATTTTATTTAATCGCTTTTGATGATTAGAATAGGGATCATGTTTAAATTAGCATACTTTATGCTTGCATGTTTGTATCCATTCATTTGTCTTACATGCACGGAGGCTCGGCGCATCATTCGAATTGCATTGCACTTTCAATACTTCTTTGAATACGTGTTTCAAAGCATGCTGTCAAAGTCTTGCAAATACCATGATTAAGTAGCTATTTAGTTACATCATTGCATGTGTTGTATTAGGCATCTTGTATAGTTAGGATCATGCATTTTTCTAACTAGCTTCTGTTTTGGCTTGGAGTACTCGGTGAGTTTTATGCTTTAGCATACTTACATGAGTGTGATTGCCATATTGCCATGATTCGCATGCTTACCATGAGGCTATGTGCTTAAAGGCTAAACTGCATGAATGCCTGTGGATGAAGGCTTGTTGTTTGAATTGGAACAATTCAACGAATGTATGTTTTAAGCCCACTTTGTTATGGCAAATCATGTTTTAAGCCAACTTTGTTTGGTGGAAAAACCACATCTTTAAGCCCACTTGTAGGTGGCAAAATTCAAACCATTTTCGAAACCAAACATGACTTGAGTTGATCCAATTCTTGTGATTTTAGTCTATACTTGCTTGTGTGCGTCACATAGTAAGGTTAGCTAATAACCGGAATAAGAATACATAATGTTTATAAAACATCATATCATGATTAGTAGAGGTTAATCTTTGATCAGGCGAGCAGGAGTGCTCATTTCAGGACCTTCCCCTCTCATACCCAAGTTCCCAAGCCGAGGCAACTTTGGTGATGACAAATACGTGGCCTTTGGCACGAGTTAGGGTTTCCTAAATTTCTCCAAAATAAAATATTTAGGTGGCGACTCTGTAATCTGGCAAAGCAATCCATTTTTTGGCATTATTTGATTTAAAATCAATTTTCCAAAATGATTTTCCAGATTGGACTTTTGGTGATTATCAGTTTTCCAAAGTGCAATGTGAAACTGATAATCACCAAAGAGTCCATTCTGGAAAATCATTTTGGAAAATTGATTTTAAATCAAATAATACCAAAAAAATAGACTGCTTTGCCAGATTATAGAGTCGCCACCTAAATATTTTATTTTGGAAAAATTTAGGAAACCCTGACTCATGCCAAAGGCCACGTATCCGTCATCACCAAAGTTGCCTCGACTCGGGAACTTGGGTATGAGAGGGGAAGGTCCTGAAATTAGCACTCCTGCTTGCTCGATTAAAGATTAGCCTCTACTAATCATGATATGATATTTTATAAACATTATGTATTCTTGTTCCGATTATTAGCTAACTTTACTATGTGACGCACACAAGCAAGTATAGACTAAAATCGCAAGAATTTGATCAACTCAAGTCATGCTTGGTTTCAAAAATGGTTTGAATTTTGCCACCCTCAAGTGGGCTTAAAGATGCGGTTTTGCCACCAAACAAAGTTGGCTTAAAACGTGATTTGCCATAACAAAGTGGGCTTAAAACATACATTCGTTGAATTGTTCCAATTCAAACAACAAACCTTCATCCACAGGCATTCATGCAGTTTAGCCTTTAAGCACATAGCCTCATGGCAAACATGCGAATCATGGCAATATGGCAATTACACTCATGTAAGTATGCTAAAGCATAAAACTTGCTGAGAACTTGAAGCCAAAACAGAAGCTAGTTAGAAAAATACATGATCCTAACTATATAAGATGCCTAATGCAACACATGCAATGACGTAACTAAATAGGCTCGGCTACTTAATCATAGTATCTGCAACACTTTGATAGCATTCTTTGAAACATGTATTCAAAGAAATATTGAAAGTGCAATGCAATTCGAATGATGCGCCGAGCCTTCGTGCATGCAAGACAAATGAATGGATGCAAACATGCAAGCATAAGGTATGCTAATTGAAACATGATCCCTAATCTAACCATCAAAAGCGATTAAATAAAAGGGAGAAAGACATGGGGTTGGAAGACATACACGCACGCACATTTATTACAACATTGCGCCCTCACGAAGGAAGGTCCGAATGAATAACCTAACAAGCTACGCTAATTAAGCTAACTATTACAAACCAAAACTAATTAACTATTCTAAGTTAATTATACAACAATTGAAATAAATTAAATAACTTACTCTAAGCTAATTAAATATTACAAACCGGAATTGAAGAATTAGTTACACTAACTAATTAAGTACAACATTTGAATTAACTAGCTATTCTAAGCTAACTAAAGCAATTAAATGGCCTCGAGGGCGAGGGACGCATGCATGCTCGGTTGCTCCACGCACGCATGCATGCTCTATTTGCACTCGTTTGATCACTAAAAATTGTGTCAACTCCCAGAATGCCTCTGCTCCAACTCAGGAGCACACTTGTGCAATTTTTCATTGGTGACCAATCGGCTACCAAAGGTGGCCATCAGCTACCATAACTGGCCAGTCGGCTAATGCTAGTGGCCGTCGGCCACTACTTCTAGCCGGTCGGCCACCCCTGCCCCAAACTTACTTTTTTTACAGCAACAAAGAGAAAACAAAGGCAAAGTAGTGTATTCTCAAGATTTGTGTGCATTGTTACTCTCCTTATAATTACTCAAGTTCAAAGGAGTGTAATTCTTGGCCCTTAAACCATCAACCAACCATTTTCAATGTATGGTGGCTAAGAAGCCAAGCCTGCACAAGTTAATCAATCCAAAACAAGACTTGACACAACCACAACCCCATCATGCATGATCAAGGGTGATGGTGACCAAGAAAAGTGGCACGTTTCATCACTTTGAGTATGAAACGTCCCATTTTTCTCATGTTCGAATTAACATCCAATCCGAACACATGCAATGCAACACGAAGATGCTTAATCTTGACTCTTTTACTTTGTTCATTTTGTTTACTCATTTTACATTACCAATTCTTTCTTTAATCAATTAGTCCAAAAGGTGAATGTCCTCTAATTGAAAGTAGGCTTAAACCACAAGTGATTTGAGCATGAAAGAGACCTCATGCCGTTGATAATGAACTCCCGAAGGAATTAAACCATTAAGCATGAGGGTCTCAATTTCACACTTAAGCCAACAAGGGATTTAAAGCCACTTTCAAATTAAATGAAAGAGTGAAGAATAGAGGGAGATTACAGAGATTTCAATTCTGAAATGGAGTGCAAAATGGCACTAAAACATGCAAGCAACTCATGCAATTCATGCTAAAAAGCCTAAAACATTAAGCTAGTGAAGCCTCTTTACACTACGACCACACAATACAAGCCCCAAAGGACCAAACCAACTCAAAACAGAGCTGAAACCAGTCAAAACAGTAGTAAAAACATGCTGAGATTAAGGTACAAAATGCTAGAAAAATGTGCTCACATGTTAAGCTATCTAGGCATGCAAACAAGACACAAGGAAGGGAGGCTACCCCCTCCAATTTTGGACTTCAAAACAAGGTTTTTGCCATTGAAATAACTCTGAATTTCAGTGATTAAAAGGCCCAAAAAGTTTGATTTGAATATGCTAAAAGGTGGTGCAAAAGCTTACACAATTAAGCAACAAGAAGGGTAGCCTACCCCTTTACACAAAATGGCCGCAAACCATCATGTTAAGCCTCAAAAACCAGAGTCTTTTGTAGTTGAAAACCAGCTCAAAAACAATACAAAAAGATGGAAAAATAAGTGTACACAATAAGCTTAAATGGGGTAAGTTCTCTACCTTTGAAGCACAGCACAAAACAGCCACAATCTCAAGCTCAAACCTCCTTCAAAAGCTCAAACTAGGCTCCAAGGGACCTCAGCTCCAAGGTGGTCAAGTTTGGTTAACGATTAGTGTGCAAAAGTGTAGAGAAAACTAACTACCAAGCACAAAACAAGGATAGAGAGAGAGAGAGAGCATTCTAGAGAAAGCTTTTTAGAGAGAGGGAAAATTTTGATCCAAATTTTCTAACCCCTCCAAATGGGGGAGAGCACCCCCTATGATGTTTAGAGTCTTTCCCTTTGAATTAGGATATTCAAACCTTCAGCCGCGAAAATGGAAAGGAAGGGTGTAACAACCCTCGCTTCATCTTGGTCGTGCTCACATGCATACACATGAATTTGTTTTGTTAAGTTGCATTTACAGACCTTAATTTGTTTTGTCTGAGTGTTGCTTGCATGTTTTGTTTCTCGCTTGGTGTGTGTTAAGCCGAGGGCATCTCAAACCTAGGTCACACCTTCAAGCCTCTTACACCTAGGACCATCTTGGAACCACTTTGGTTGACCTCCATCTTCACCCTGGCGTCTTGGCCGAGATGTCATCATCTAGGCCGAGATGCTATCATCTAGGCATCCGACATCATTAAACCTTGCACCTAGTGATCTTGTTCTTGGACTGGTATGACCTAGACCGAGGTGTGGCACGTCTAGGCCGAGGTGTGGCACAGTTGGGCCAAGTGTTATCCTTCCTAGCCGAGATCATTAAGACCTTACTTGCCGAAGCCTTTGTCCTAACCTGAGATCATTACCTGCCGGAGTGCCCATGTCACCTTGCTTGTTGTACACACTTTGTCATGCTCTTCGCTTGTCAGTCAGTCACCTTTTGAGAAGAGCCAACCAGCCATAGCCACGCGTCCCAGCAAAGGGTTAAGTCTGCTGGCAGTAGAGAAACCTACATCATTTTGTTATATCTTGTTATAGGAAGAGAGAGAAGCTCTAGGAAGAGAGGAAGAAGAGTTCTTAAAGTGAGAATAGATTTTCAAGCTCGATCTTCACACCTTGAACCGTTAGATCTGTGCTTTGAGGTTAGAATCTTGATGTGCTCTTGTTATTCTTTATGTTTATCTAATCACATTGCATGATCTAGCATTATTCATGAGCCATGCATTGATGTAAAGCTTGTTTTAGAAAGAGAAAATGATGTTCTTGTGTTCTTGAAATAAACCATGTTTTGATCCGGAAGTTTGTATCAAGATACATGTTTTCGTGTTTGTTCTCATGAAACCTCCAACCCAAGTCCATGTTTTCGAACTCATCTCATGAAATCTCTGATTTGGTAATAACAAGTTAAGATTTTAGCATTTATGTTCCTTGTGTTCTTCCTGTTCATGTTCTTCCTGTTCCTCGAAGGGATACCCAGGTTTTCCCGACTTCATTTCCCTGTATATGGTTATCGGGACCACACCTTGGCCAAGAGGTGTGGGACCTCGGCCAAGACCTGGTTGGTGCCTGTAGACACCCCATTTTTGACCGCCCTTAAGACTTGGGCATTACTGATGGTTTACTTGGTGGAGACAGGTGTGCAGGGGAAATGTTCAGTTTCTTCGGCAAGGAGAGAGGCAAATCCTTCAAAACACTTTGTTTAGGAGTTTGGAGTTGAAGAAGAGAGGAAAGGAGAGGAGAAAACTAATTTGGGAGAAGTTCGGCATGAATCCGGGTAGAAGCGAGTCGAGCAGCCCTCGCTGAATCGGGCTTATCTGTCTGTACGCTTGGATTTTAGCTATGGGGCCACCACCGTCGGAAAGCTTACTTCCGGGGCTTCATTTTGCACTCAAGAATCTCCTAGAGCCAAGTCCGGGTGGGGGAGATATGACCAGTTGAAGTCGGGCATCATCCCGGTTGGATTGAATCTGCGCGGCTTCACGAAAAAGGGCATAACTTTTTGCACAGAAGGAATTTTAATGCAAGGTTTGCGCCATTGGAAAGCTAACTTCCGGGGCTTCAATTTGGACACCAACCGGCGCTTTTTTGACCTCACCGGCCACCCATCGGCACTATATTTATCCGACCGGCAATTTATTGTGCCGACCGGCAGGTTAAAGTAGCCGACCGGCCTTTTTTGCTAGCCGACGACCTTCCGGAGCATTCTGCAGATTGAGTGTATGCCAGCTGTGCCAGCTGGAGGGCACAGAATGGATCCTCCATACACGTGTATGGAGGATATGCACCCTTGTTTAGCTTCCTCAAGAAGCTTTACACTTTGTTTTTCCTATATAGGAAGCTCTCCTCTTCCTTATACTAGGTTAGAAAAAACCAGCTGAGGCACCATTATACATACAAACCTATATCCATACATTCAACCCTCTCTTCCAAGCTCCAAAGTTCATTATCCTTGGCCATTTCTTCACCAATCCATAGCACCACACCCCTACACTTCATTCCAGCACATTGGAGGTCATTTGCAGAGGCTAGGAGCCACAAACTCAAGCCAAGAAGCCATCAAAGTTTGGTCTTCAAGGGTGAGTAGCATTTCCTCTCTTTTGAGCTTTTTCTTGTATCATTTCTTAGCCATCTTTGCTCACGGTTTTAGGCTCCGACCTTAACTGAAACTAGGTCTATTTTGAGCTATTCTACATGTTTGTTGAAGGGCTCAACCCTCTTTGAGAACCCTATCTCACACTTGTTTCAATACCCCTTTATATGCCATTATTTTGCATGATTCTTTTAGCCTATGTGTGATCTGTTTTCGAGCCTGAGGTAAACTTAAAATAGGCTTATTTTGAGCCCCTCTTCAACATTGAAGAAGGGCTCAACACTGTTTGGGACTTCCGTGTTGTACTTCCCTTTATATCCTCTTTTTTGTCCCATTTTTGTATGTCTTGGCAGCCCCTGATTTTGCTGTTTTTGGACCTTGGTCCGAACTAAAAGTGGCCATATTTTGACCCCCTTGTCATGTTTCATTAAGGGTCTTTGGCTATTTGATGAATATTTTGTGTACTTCATGTTATAGCCCTCTTGTGGCCTTAATCTTGCATAAATTGTTTGCCATGCTTGTATCTGTTTTCGAGCCTTGTCATCTACTGAAAAACATCATATTTTTGGTCCCTATTCAGTATTGTAGAAGGGTATTTTTCTGTTTGGGTTTTGCATCTACCACTTGCTTCATCACCTCCCTTGCGGAGCCGTTTTTGTATGCCATTTTAGCCCTATCTTTGCTTGTTGTTTGGCCATGTCATAAACTGTGAAAATGCTTGTCTCAGGGCTGCCTTACTTCTTTCTTCATGCTCCATGTCCATATTGTGCATGCTTTGTATAGCTGTAGGCCATTGTGTATGCCTAATTTTGCATTTCGGGTCGCATGTCATGCATCGGGTGCCATTTTGCCATGATTCGGGGCTGTTTCGGGTCATGTTTAGCTTCCAAAATTTGCATGCTAGCATATCATCTTGCCATGTCTTGTTAGAGTGGCATTTCGTGCTGTAGGTTCGGTCCTCGGTTTGCGTGCACGCGTGCACGTACTTCGAGAGTCTCATTTTTATCTGCCGGCATCCTATGTGAGTGTGGCTGAGGCTCACTCATGTTGGTATAAGCCCATTTGTCATTTCCATGTCATTACATTGCATTTTGCCACCGCCTCGGTTTGCGTGCCCATGTGCGCGCATTTCGATGCACTTTATTTTTATCCGACGGCATCCTATGTGAGTGTGGCTGAGGCTCACTCATGTTGGTATAAGCCCATATCATGTTTCCATGTCATTTGCATTGCGTATGCCATTGCCTCGGTTTGCGTGCCCGTGTGCACGCATTTTGAGGCACTTCATTTTCATCAACCGGCCTCTCATGTGAGTGTGGCTGAGGCTCTCTCATGTTAGTATAAGTCCATGTTGCATTCTATATGCCATTTTAGCCCTTGCATTGCATGTGCCATTGCCTCGGTTTGCGTGCCCATATGCACGCATTTCGAGGCACTTCATTTTCATCTTATGGCCACTGATGTGGGTGCGGCTGAGGTCCACTCACATTGGTGTAAGTCCACCTTGCATTGTGTATGCCATGTTTCAAAGCGTTGCGCATGTTATGTTGTTAGCATTGTGTATGCCACGTAGTTGCGTAGCATGCTTGTATTCTTGTTTGCATACCTAGGTTGCATTGCATTGGCATGCATGCCTTGCCTCTTGATCATGTGATAGAGGTTGGGCTTTAGTTTGTTTGATTGGTTTGCATTTCATTTGACATGAAGGTTGCATACTTGATTCCTTGGGCCATCATGCATGGAAATGCGCGATTGGTGGTCCGAGAATCGAGGCACATGCCCCTTTGAGTCGCAAACATGATAAGGGACATGGTTAATGCATACATGCCTTGAATTGTGCTGCCATGCTTTGCCTTGCCCTCTGTTGCTGCCAGTTGCAGGTTCTGCAGGCTTTCTCTGCCGACCGGCAGTGTAAGGTGCCGGCCGGCAATCTTTTTCTGCCGACAGCTTCAATTTTGTGCCGATGGACACATGCCAGTGCCGGTGATGATCCCACTCAGCCGGTGGTACTCCCCAGTGCCCAGGGATGTAACCCTGAGGTTTTGACAGCCTCCAGAGGAGGAAAGGAAGGAAAACAGAGGCAGCCCATGCATGGTGGCGCGCTTCCCGAGGCGTTTTCCTGTTTTAATTAATTTATTTAATTTGTTAATTAAATTAGTTAATTTGTAATATTAATTAGCTTGCGTAGTTAATTAATTTGTAATATTTATTTGGTCCCTCCGAGTGAGGGCAAATCTGTAATAAGTGTGTGTGGGTGGTGTGTATGTCTTCCAACCCCCACTTCTTTCTCCCTTTTATTTACCTGCTTATGATGGTAGATTAGGGCACATTTATTTTAGCATACCTTATGCTATGCATGCGTGCATCCATACATTTGTACTGCATGCATTAGGCTCGGTACATCACGCTAACTGCATTCGTACTTCAATTCAAAAATTGACTATGTGATAGTTGATCGCATTTCATATGCCATGTTTAGGGTTAGCCGAGCCTACTCTAAATTGCATCCTTGCCTGTGTTGCATTGGCCACTTAACATGAACTAGGGACATGCATGTTTGCTAACTAGTTTATTGTTTTGGCACGGAGTACAATGTAAGTATTTATGCTTTAGCATCTTGCATGCGTGTGAATGTTAACATGACAGTATGCTTACCATGCGGCTAGCTGCTTATGTGATATAACTGCTTGAATGCCTGTGGATGGAGGTCGAATTGCTTAAATTGGGATAAGACATTAAAACTATGAATTTTAAAGCCCACTAGATAGTGGCAAAACCATCTTTTCTAAAAGCCCACTTGAGGGTGGCAAAACCTGCATTTTAGCCTACTTGCGAGTAGCAAACCATTTTCAAAACAAACATGAAATGTTTTGTTCCAATTTAGGCGATTTGGTCTATACTTGTTTGCTGTGCGCATAACATAGTAATTCTAGGCTAATAACCGGAATAAGAACACATAAAGTTTTCAAAATCAGATATCATGGTTAGTAGAGGCCGGTCTTCGGACCGGGCGAAAGGGGGTGCTCATAGCTGACCTTCCCCGATCGTACCCAAGCTCCCGAGCCGAGACAACTCCGGTGATGACGGACATGTGGCCTTCGGCACCGAGTCAGGGTTTCCTAAATTCCCCCATTAAAAAATATTTAGGTGGCGACTCTGTATCTGGCAAAGCAGTCCATGTTTGGCACTACTTTTTCAAAAATCTGTTTCTCAAAACGATTTGCCAGATTTGGACTCTTTGGTTCAGATTAAGAACCGTGACACAAATCGAGTCCGAACTGTAGCATGAGGTCCCACGCGGGCGCTGTTACAGTTTCTGGCGACTCTGCTGGGGATTTTAGAGCGCTTGACTTGAACTCGTGATATCCTGTTTTGATCTCATTTATGTGTTTCTTTGCATTGCATGTGCATTGGTGCGCCTAGGAACACAGTGTTTGCCATCTGCCATTCCTGAACGGTTTGCCGGAGGCTTGTCTTGTCAAGGCATGTCCGTAAGGCTGACCGGCTATGGGCTCTGACAGTATGGGAACACAAACCCCGGTTTTACCGGGGCACCCTTTTTGACCACTCGACCTAGTACATTTTCGGATCCATAGTGACCATTCCAAATTAGGACAGGCTACTTACCCGATGTTAGGTTGTTTGAGAACTGCTGTATGCATAGTGAAACCCTAGCTCCTGACAAAATAGGATAGGGAAACCCTACCCCAACATAGGGGTGTTTTGGCTCTCTCTTACTTGCTATGTGCTTTTAGAGTGTATCTCTATAGGAATGCATGTATCAGTTTGCAAGTTTGGGCATCAGGCCTGTGGGCATCAGTATTTGGGGAATCAGTTTTACCCGAGGGTATCAGTTTACGGACAGATATTTGGGAAACAGTGATCAGTGTTGAGTACATTCATCCTAGTATGCTCAAATCCGTTCCAGTGAAATTGTGCTGAGATGCTGTCGGTTTTCTCTTTTGCTAGGTAGTCCTGGAACCATAGCTTCAGAAGGCTCCGACATCCCCGGGGTACATTGGACTAGTGTTGATAGACTTTGTTAGGTCAGAAATTCAATTCAAGGGTAACCAGTGTTCTTTCGTTGAGGCAAGGCAAAGGAAGGCCAGTCAGGGCTCGCCGGTTCATCTGATCCGTCAGTCGCCAGCCACATCACCTTTGTTCAGACTCAGCAGACCATGATGGCACAGGGTTCAGAAGAATTTGTGGCCGTGATAGCAGCGTTAAATCAGGGAACTACCATGCAGGCTGAGACCAGTATTGAAACGCAGCGCCCACCTGGGGTATCTGCCTCACATCCAGCTTTGGGACCCCAGCCAAACTTTGACCCACTTCCGCCGGTTGAAGATTTGCAGTGTCTGAATTCTCGGGAAAGGTTGACTCAAGCTCAGGTGCTCAGACCCCTGGTGCAGCCTACTAAGAGACTTCGACCCTTTCATGTTAATGAGCTCAACCCGACTACAGTGAAGATTGCGAACCTTGAGAAGCAATTCAAAAAGGCCCAGGGCCTTAACTCCATTCCCGGCATTGAGGATGGTCACACCGAGGCTGCCGTTCGGCTCCCAGACAGATTCAAAATGCCATGTATTGACCGTTTCGACGGGTCTGGAGATCCAATGGTACATATCCGAATTTTCTTGGATGTCCTAAAGCCGATGGGACTGACTAAGCCACAGAAACTCTCTCTATATGGAAGAACCCTGTCGGGTGTAGCAGCCACTTGGTACACTAAGTTGGAGGACAAAGTGAAGCAAGACTGGGAAGAATTGGCTGAGGCCTTTGTTGATCAGTATTCTTACAATACCCAAGTTGAAATGACCATCCAAGAGCTTGAAGCAACTCGCCAGAACCCAACAGAGCCTTTTGTGGAATTCGTTGCAAGGTGGAGAGCAAAGGCAGCACAAATGACAGATCGTCGCCCTTCTGAGAGGGATCAAGTGCAAATGATGGTGCGAAACCTCGAGCATGATATGTTGCAAAAGTTGATAGTCGCTCCATTATTCACTTTCAAAAGTTTGCATGAACTGGGGGTTCAGGTCGAGAATGCGTTCAACAGCGGGATCATTCCCAGAACAAGTGAACCGACAAGGAGGGCGATTGCAGGGAGTACCAATGTTGGTAGTAGCGTCATTCCCAAACCCACCGAGATCAATGCAGTCGCCATAGCCAACCCTTTTGCCAAACCAAGCCTACAAACAGCCGGTCCAGCCCGAGCTCAGGGCAGAACTTTCACTCCCCTCTATATGAGCCTGACTAGCGCACTAAAAGCCTTGATGGAAAGAGGGCATCTCAAACCCCTCGATCCTCAACCTCTGCCTAACCCACTTCCAGCCAGACATAATCCCTCCAAGTACTGTATGTACCATCAGCAGCGCGGTCATGGCACCGACCGTTGCTACCGCCTTCGTCATGAGGTCCAAAATCTCATCGACAACCGGACGATAGCTCCACCTTCAGCCCCCGATGACCAAGTACCTCATCCACATCTCAATCTGATCCACACACTGGCCGTCCCTTACGACCCCAGCGTATACATCACCCCGGCCCATCTACCCAAGCCTGAGGTGTTTATCCCGGAAAGCATGGACTTATGCATGATGGGTGCATCTGAACCCCAATTATCTCAAACCCATGAACCCACTACTTCTGAGCTGATGAAGATGATCGAAGATCTTCAGAGAACTGTGGCAGATCTGGCCTTTGGAGTTTTGGCCCCGTCATCAACCGCATCACATACCAGGGAGTTCATGTCTAAAGGCTCCCCAACCTCGGGACGAGTTGCATTGGAAGAAGGCCACTCCCTTGACAAAATGAAGGCAAGTGGTAAGAGCAAGGTAGGAGCAGGAAATGGTCACCATGAACACCTTCGCTGGGATATTGAGGCTTTGAAAGCTGAGGGACTGAACAAAGAGCAAGTCCTCGCAGTTGTCGCAAAAACTGTGGATGACACTTTCGCCACTCAGAATGAGAGCAGTCTGAATCAAGGGGCAAGCCAGGAGAAGGGCCTTTGTGCGAGGAATGTTCCTTTCAGCCCTAATCCCGTGCTCGGAAATGATCAGCAAACCCAGTCAACGCCTGCCAATCCCTTTGCTGGTGCATCCAGCAAAACTCCACAAACCTCAAAATATCCACCTCGAGGCCAGAGGGTGTTCGCACCACTGTACATGTCTCCATCAGCGGCCTTTAGGATCTTGATTAGAGAGGGGAATTTGAAACCCTTGGAGCCGCGACCACTGCCAGATAGACTTCCTTCCTCCCATGATCCGACCAAGTACTGTGTCTTTCATCAGCAAGTCGGCCATGTCACTGATGGTTATTTCCGTCTTCGCCACGAAATACAAGATCTGATTGACAATAAGGTCATCGCCGCACCAACTCAGCGACGTCTATCGTCATTGGATCAGTGAACCTGGGGGATAATGTGATGTGATCGGGGGATGAACGACCTGCGGATGGCGCTCGATTTACTCCAGATGTGGTGTATGGCACACACTATTTTGAGCATTTGTGAATGCTAGTTTTGTACATGCTGACTTGGGTATTGGGTCAGTCTTGTTGTGTTGTTTTGAGTCTGTTTTGAGTTAGTCCTTTTGTTTCAGGTCTGTCTTGTTGTATCGAGTCAGTCCTGTTTTGTTAAGAGTCGGGTGATTCCGGGGGTGTTACCTCGGACATCACTATCTTGTTTTGCGTTTGTCTTTTTGCTTTCTTTTGAGCCTGTTTCTGCCTTGGAGCCAGTTGTGCCAACAGATTTGAATGAACAGCAGTGATTTTCACACTCTTGTGTTTGCTTCTGCCGTGTGCCAGTTGTGCCAGAAGTATTGAATGGAATGACAGTGCTCTTCGCCTGCCTTTTCTGTGCCTTGAAATCATTGTATCGACCTAAGTTTTTTTCAAAACTTTTTTTGAACACTGCGGTAAAAACGAAGAGGAAGGAATTCCTCGGGATTTGCAAAATTTGATCATTTGAGAGAAAGAGAGGCATGCTAAGCCCTTAATGAATGAAATCATGCTTGTTAGCGTGAGTACTGAGAAGGACTCTGGCTTGATCCAGACTGGTTTCACACTATCTTTAGCGCGAGCGATTTGTCGCTTTCTTAAAAACTTTCAAAAACAAAATGTTTTGTGCGGTCCTGCGAAGACCTGTGTGGAATCGCTCTTGAGATTGTGCAGCCTAGGATCGCTCTCAGCCTCGAGACTCAACCCCTTCGCTTCCAAACCTTGAACTTGAATTCAGAAGGTTCAACGGTCAACTACGATGTGAGGCCTGTGTGGCCGAATTTGAAGCAGCCCATGAATTAGGGGCAGGGAAGTCAGACCAAGAAGATCAGATGTCATCAAAAGAAGCTTGCAAAGCTAGATCTGAAGTATCCCTGGAAGTAGGGGCAAAAATGCCAGATGTGCTCGAAGAGCCGAAGATTGGTCGTCCTGCAAATCAATGAAGACCGGCAAGAACGCCAAATCCCAGAGGGAGGAAAGAGAAAGTATTGTTAAAGAAAAATTGAGTTCTGATCTACAACACTAGGGGCAAATCCAGCCCCCATGGGATGGACTCCTGCATTGTCAGCGAACAACAGTCACTCTCCTAGATTCAGACGGATTCGAGATCTCAGAACCATTTGACATGGACAAAGCTACACTTTTACCCTTGAGAGGCTCGCTGGGTCGAAAACCCGGAAGGGCGACCCAGGCAAAAGTTAGAGCAAGGAAAAAAGGAAAAGAACAAAAAAGAAAAAAAAAAAAGGGGAAGAAAAGAAAAGAAAAAAAAAAGAAAAGAAAAGAAAAAAAGAAAGAAAAGAAAAGATAAAAAATGAAAAGAATTGAAAAGAAAAGAAGAACAAAGCTCGCAAGGCCGAAAACCCGCAACGGGCGCCTTGGCAAAAGTTAGAGCCTAAAAAGGAGAGGTTAATACCCGAGTGTACCTTAACCCCGAACTACGTAAGGCTTGATTCCCATCTTTGGGATACGTAGGCAACTTCATTCTGAAGTCCAGCCGTAAAACACTTCAAATTCAACTGTGTCCATGTGATGGTTCTAGTCATCTTTGTCTTTTCTGTATCCGGGAGTTCGGTTGCAATCGTCGCTCTGAGGACTGATTACAATACACTACGGTGCCATTTAGACAAGGGGCAACTTTCCGTTGCCATTCAATGCGCTGTGGTGCCGTGCAAACAAGGGGCAACTTTCCGTTGCCATGCAGCTCTCTTCGAGCGAGAGGGCAATTTTTGTCCAAATCCGAGGTTGTGCGTCTCAAGAGTGGGTTCCGTGCTTGTTAAGCATTGGCCGTTTGCAAAAATAGTTTTTGAGAATTTTTATTGAGGTTGACTAATTTTCTCGAAAATTGTTCCATCTTTTCCAAAAACTGGACCATTTCTTGGACCCAAAAAAGGAAAATTTTCAGTGCTCATAGCCTGACTTGCATGATTTTCAAATCAAAAATCGAACAAGTGTGTTAATCTAACTCTCATATTGGTCAAAATTGTTTTCGTAGAAAACAAAATAAAAAAATGGTCAAAATGATGAACTAGGGGCACAATTGAGTCAGGCTTCCTGTCTTTTCCCCATTTTCAACATACTTGCCAAGAAGGGCACTCTACCTGCCAGAAAAGGGCACCACTGAAGCTGACCGCAAAAGGGCAGAAGGCTCTCACATCCTCCACGCAACGAGGTATCAAGCCAAGTGCGAAGCACGAACGGGAACGGATCAAGATATTCCACTCCTTTGTTTGGACATATCTAATCACGTCCAAACTCCCCAGTAAGAGCATCGTCGCTGCACACCCAGTTGTAGCACAACCCCTCTATGGGAGAAGCTCACTGTTGTGAACAAGATTGAGAATCTGGTAGAATACCAGCGGCAAGAGCCCACAATTTCCAGTTTATCCATCAATCACCCAGGGGAGGGATTGAAAAATGAGAGATTGAAGAATAGAGAGATGTGCGCTGAGAGAAAAAGTGAGAAAAGGGCTTTTTTCAGAAAAACAGAGCCTGAGGGCCGAGCGATGTAAGAATCACAAATGAGAGAGGGTGGGAAACAATACTTGGGGAAACAGGCTCCATGTGCACATTTGAGTCTTGTGTTTTATTTTGTCTGTCTCGATTCTTGTTTTGAGTCGCCTCAAGTGTTACTCGATGTGTTTAGGTTGTTTACCTTTGTTTTTCCCTTGTCGAGTCGTTTTGGCTGTGGCCAGTCGTCGGCTCAATACCCGGTTAAGAACTCATCTCTCAATTCCAAAAAAATCATCTTGTGCTCAGAGTGCTGTGCCATTCTCTACATTTGTGCAAAACAGTATTTGTTCTTTCATAAAACTGCAGGGTCCACCCCCGATAAGTGTGAACAGTAGAACAAAGACCTATCTGAAGCTATGTAGGTTCCACACTGCAAAGCAAAAGAAAAAAAGGAAAATTTGGAGCATCTTAGGGTGTTCCAGCTTTGGCAAGATCCGAGACTGCATTTAAGGTGCACCTTCCCAGACCTCGCCATTTCTCTGGAGTATGAGTGTATCTCGACCCCAAGTGTAAGCCTGCTTCAAGTCAGAATGGCAATTAAAGCAGCAACAGATGTTATCTCTTGCCAACATAAACAGGGTGTGCCCTTTTTGAGCTGAGTGTGTTACAAAGTCCTCCGAAAGGTAAATCGGAGGCACCAGAGTACGTGTTTGATACCCTTCCGTTGCATAGAATGTGCACTTTCGTATACACTTCTGTGACATGCGTGCCGCATATCGTTATGATTCATGCACAGAATATGCTTGCTTTCGATTCTGCATAGAATTTGCTTTCAATATTGCATAGAATATGCTCCTGTTTCTTGCATAGAAAATGCTCGTATCTCTTGCATAGAAAATGTTCGTATCTTTTGCATAGAAAATGCACTCTTCCATATTTGCATAGAAAATGCACCTCATTTGCATAGAACATGCATTCACTCGCGCTATCATGCGCACCTTACTTGCACTTGTTAGTGCATTGTATTTTGTTCGCGCTATTTTGCGCATCGCACTTGTTAGTGCATTACATTTTGTTCGCGCTATTTTGCGCATCGCACTGTTTTGTGCATTACATTTCCTTCGCGCTATTTTGCGCATCGCACTATTTTGTGCATTGCATTTGTTCGCGCTATCTTGCGCACCTTACTTGCACTTGTTAGTGCATTGTATTTTCTTCGTGCTATTTTGCGCATCGCACTGTTTTGTGCATTACATTTCCTTCGCGCTATTTTGCGCATCGCACTATTTTGTGCATTGCATTTGTTCGCGCTATCTTGCGCACCTTACTTGCACTTGTTAGTGCATTGTATTTTCTTCGCGCTATTTTGCGCATCGCACTGTTTTGTGCATCACATTTCCTTCGCGCTATTTTGCGCATCGCACTATTTTGTGCATTGCATTTGTTCGCGCTATCTTGCGCACCTCAATTGCACTTGTTTGTGCATTGCATGCATTCGCGCTATTTTGCGCACCTCAATCGCACTATTTTGTGCAGTTTATCATTCGCGCTATTTTGCGCATTGCACTGTTTTGTGCAGTTTACATTCGCGCTATTTTGCGCATTGCACTGTTTTGTGCAGTTTACATTCGCGCTATTTTGCGCACCTCAATCGCACTATTTTGTGCAGTTTACATTCGCGCTATTTTGCGCATTGCACTGTTTTGTGCAGTTTACATTCGCGCTATTTTGCGCACCTCATTGCACTGTTTTGTGCAGTTTATCATTCGTGCTATTTTGCGCATTGCACTGTTTTGTGCAGTTTACACTCGCGCTTTCTTGCGCATCGCACTGTTTTGTGCACCTTACTTGCATTTTGCATGCATCCATTCGCGCTATTTTGCGCACCTCAATCGCACTGTTTTGTGTAGTTTATCATTCGCGCTATTTTGCGCACCTCACTCGCACTGCCTTGTGCATTTCAAATCACTCGCGCTTTCTTGCGCATTGCACTGTTTTGTGCACCTTACTTGCATTTTGCATGCATCCTATCGCGCTATCTTGCGCACCTCACTTGTACTTGTTAGTACATTACATTGTTTTGAATACAAACCGGCTTCGCGTAGCGTATAAGTCCAATCGTCAAAGTCTCCTTTCATATCATTTGCATCCTGCCCCTGAACTACGCTAGTTTGATTCCTTGCAAAGGGATACGTAGGCAGCCTGCGGGCACAACCATTCATTCATTTGTATTTTGTTTGTTTGCCCAAGTCTTCGGCCTTGTCAAAAATGGGTCGTCTCGGGGCTTTGACATTCACTCCCGTCATTGTTATGACTTTCGAGTTCTGTCAAAGAGGGGCAACTGTAGACACCCCATTTTTGACCGCCCTTAAGACTTGGGCGTTACTGATGGTTTACTTGGTAGAGACAGGTGTGCAGGGGAAATGTTCAGTTTCTTCGGCAAGGAGAGAGGCAAATCCTTCAAAACACTTTGTTTAGGAGTTTGGAGTTGAAGAAGAGAGGAAAGGAGAGGAGAAAACTAATTTGGGAGAAGTTCGGCATGAATCCGGGTAGAAGCGAGTCGAGCAGCCCTCGCTGAATCAGGCTTATCTGTCTGTACGCTTGGAGTTTAGCTATGGGGCCACCACCGTCGGAAAGCTTACTTCCGGGGCTTCATTTTGCACTCAAGAATCTCCTAGAGCCAAGTCCGGGTGGGGGAGATATGACCAGTTGAAGTCGGGCATCATCCCGGTTGGATTGAATCTGCGCGGCTTCACGAAAAAGGGCATAACTTTTCGTACAGAAGTAATTTTAATGCAAGGTTTGTGCCATTGGAAAGCTAACTTCCGGGGCTTCAATTTGGACACCAACCGGCACTTTTTTGACCTCACCGGCCACCCATCGGCACTATATTTATCCGACCGGTAATTTATTGTGCCGACCGGCAATTTATTGTGCCGACCGGCAGGTTAAAGTAGCCGACCGGCCTTTTTTGCTAGCCGACGACCTTCCGGAGCATTCTTCAGATTGAGTGTATGCCAGCTGTGCCAGCTGGAGGGCACAGAATGGATCCTCCATACACGTGTATGGAGGATATGCACCCTTGTTTAGCTTCCTCAAGAAGCTTTACACTTTGTTTTGCCTATATAGGAAGCTCTCCTCTTCCTTATACTAGGTTAGAAAAAACCAGCTGAGGCACCATTATACATACAAACCTATATCCATACATTCAACCCTCTCTTCCAAGCTCCAAAGTTCATTATCCTTGGCCATTTCTTCACCAATCCATAGCACCACACCCCTACACTTCATTCCAGCACATTGGAGGTCATTTGCAGAGGCTAGGAGCCACAAACTCAAGCCAAGAAGCAATCAAAGTTTGGTCTTCAAGGGTGAGTAGCATTTCCTCTCTTTTGAGCTTTTTCTTGTATCATTTCTTAGCCATATTTTCTCACGGTTTTAGGCTCCGACCTTAACTGAAACTAGGTCTATTTTGAGCTATTCTACATGTTTGTTGAAGGGCTCAACCCTCTTTGAGAACCCTATCTCACACTTGTTTCAATACCCCTTTATATGCCATTATTTTGCATGATTCTTTTAGCCTATGTGTGATCTGTGTTCGAGCCTGAGGTAAACTGAAAATAGGCTTATTTTGAGCCCCTCTTCAACATTGAAGAAGGGCTCAACACTGTTTGGGACTTCCATGTTGTACTTCCCTTTATATCCTCTTTTTGGTCCCATTTTTGTATGTCTTGGTAGCCCCTGATGTTGCTGTTTTTGGACCTTGGTCCGAACTAAAAGTGGCCATATTTTGACCCCCTTGTCATGTTTCATTAAGGGTCTTTGGCTATTTGATGAATATTTTGTGTACTTCATGTTATAGCCCTCTTGTGGCCTTAATCTTGCATAAATTGTTTGCCATGCTTGTATCTGTTTTCGAGCCTTGTCATCTACTGAAAAACATCATATTTTTGGTCCCTATTCAGTATTGTAGAAGGGTATTTTTCTGTTTGGGTTTTGCATCTACCACTTGCTTCATCACCTCCCTTGCGGAGCCGTTTTTGTATGCCATTTTAGCCCTATCTTTGCTTGCTGTTTGGCCATGTCATAAACTGTGAAAATGCTTGTCTCAGGGCTGCCTTACTTCTTTCTTCATGCTCCATGTCCATATTGTGCATGCTTTGTATAGCTGTAGGCCATTGTGTATACCTAATTTTGCATTTCGGGTCGCATGTCATGCATCGGGTGCCATTTTGCCATGATTCGAGGCTGTTTCGGGTCATGTTTAGCTTCCAAAATTTGCATGCTAGCATATCATCTTGCCATGTCTTGTTAGAGTGGCATTCCGTGCCATAGGTTCGGTCCTCGGTTTGCGTGCACGCGTGCACGTACTTCGAGAGTCTCATTTTTATCTGCCGGCATCCTATGTGAGTGTGGCTGAGGCTCACTCATGTTGGTATAAGCCCATTTGTCATTTCCATGTCATTACATTGCATTTTGCCACCGCCTCGGTTTGCGTGCCCGTGTGCGCGCATTTCGATGCACTTCATTTTTATCCGACGGCATCCTATGTGAGTGTGGCTGAGGCTCACTCATGTTGGTATAAGCCCATATCATGTTTCCATGTCATTTGCATTGCGTATGCCATTGCCTCGGTTTGCGTGCCCGTGTGCACGCATTTTGAGGCACTTCATTTTCATCAACCGGCCTCTCATGTGAGTGTGGCTGAGGCTCTCTCATGTTAGTATAAGTCCATGTTGCATTCTATATGCCATTTTAGCCCTTGCATTGCATGTGCCATTGCCTCGGTTTGCGTGCCCATGTGCACGCATTTCGAGGCACTTCATTTTCATCTTATGGCCACTGTTGTGGGTGCGGCTGAGGTCCACTCACATTGGTGTAAGTCCACCTTGCATTGTGTATGCCATGTTTCAAAGCGTTGCGCATGTTATGTTGTTAGCATTGTGTATGCCACGTAGTTGCGTAGCATGCTTGTATTCTTGTTTGCATACCTAGGTTGCATTGCATTGGCATGCATGCCTTACCTCTTGATCATGTGATAGAGGTTGGGCTTTAGTTTGTTTGATTGGTTTGCATTTCATTTGACATGAAGGTTGCATACTTGATTCCTTGGGCCATCATGCATGGAAATGCGCGATTGGTGGTCCGAGAATCGAGGCACATGCCCCTTTGAGTCGCAAACATGATAAGGGACATGGTTAATGCATACATGCCTTGAATTGTGCTGCCATGCTTTGCCTTGCCCTCTGTTGCTGCCAGTTGCAGGTTCTGCAGGCTTTCTCTGCCGACCGGCAGTGTAAGGTGCCGGCCGGCAATCTTTTTCTGCCGACAGCTTCAATTTTGTGCCGATGGACACATGCCAGTGCCGGTGATGATCCCACTCAGCCGGTGGTACTCCCCAGTGCCCAGGGATGTAACCCTGAGGTTTTGACAGCCTCCAGAGGAGGAAAGGAAGGAAAACAGAGGCAGCCCATGCATGGTGGCGCGCTTCCCGAGGCGTTTTCCTGTTTTAATTAATTTATTTAATTTGTTAATTAAATTAGTTAATTTGTAATATTAATTAGCTTGCGTAGTTAATTAATTTGTAATATTTATTTGGTCCCTCCGAGTGAGGGCAAATCTGTAATAAGTGTGTGTGGGTGGTGTGTATGTCTTCCAACCCCCACTTCTTTCTCCCTTTTATTTACCTGCTTATGATGGTAGATTAGGGCACATTTATTTTAGCATACCTTATGCTATGCATGCGTGCATCCATACATTTGTACTGCATGCATTAGGCTCGGTACATCACGCTAACTGCATTCGTACTTCAATTCAAAAATTGACTATGTGATAGTTGATCGCATTTCATATGCCATGTTTAGGGTTAGCCGAGCCTACTCTAAATTGCATCCTTGCCTGTGTTGCATTAGCCACTTAACATGAACTAGGGACATGCATGTTTGCTAACTAGTTTATTGTTTTGGCACGGAGTATAATGTAAGTATTTATGCTTTAGCATCTCGCATGCGTGTGAATGTTAACATGACAGTATGCTTACCATGCGGCTAGCTGCTTATGTGATATAACTGCTTGAATGCCTGTGGATGGAGGTCGAATTGCTTAAATTGGGATAACACATTAAAACTGTGAATTTTAAAGCCCACTAGATAGTGGCAAAACCATCTTTTCTAAAAGCCCACTTGAGGGTGGCAAAACCTGCATTTTAGCCTACTTGCAAGTAGCAAACCATTTTCAAAACAAACATGAAATGTTTTGTTCCAATTTAGGCGATTTGGTCTATACTTGTTTGTTGTGCGCATAACATAGTAATTCTAGGCTAATAACCGGAATAAGAACACATAAAGTTTTCAAAATCAGATATCATGGTTAGTAGAGGCCGGTCTTCGGACCGGGCGAAAGGGGGTGCTCATAGCTGACCTTCCCCGATCGTACCCAAGCTCCCGAGCCGAGACAACTCCGGTGATGACGGACATGTGGCCTTCGGCACCGAGTCAGGGTTTCCTAAATTCCCCCATTAAAAAATATTTAGGTGGCGACTCTGTATCTGGCAAAGCAGTCCATGTTTGGCACTAGTTTTTCAAAAATCTGTTTCTCAAAACGATTTGCCAGATTTGGACTCTTTGGTTCAGATTAAGAACCGTGACACAAATCGAGTCCGAACTGTAGCATGAGGTCCCACGCGGGCGCTGTTACAGTTTCTGGCGACTCTGCTGGGGATTTTAGAGAGCTTGACTTGAACTCGTGATATCCTGTTTTGATCTCATTTATGTGTTTCTTTGCATTGCATGTGCATTGGTGCGCCTAGGAACACAGTGTTTGCCATCTGCCATTCCTGAACGGTTTGCCGGAGGCTTGTCTTGTCAAGGCATGTCCGTAAGGCTGACCGGCTATGGGCTCTGACAGTATGGGAACACAAACCCTGGTTTTACCGGGGCACCCTTTTTGACCACTCGACCTAGTACATTTTCGGATCCATAGTGACCATTCCAAATTAGGACAGGCTGCTTACCCGATGTTAGGTTGTTTGAGAACTGCTGTATGCATAGTGAAACCCTAGCTCCTGACAAAATAGGATAGGGAAACCCTACCCCAACATAGGGGTGTTTTGGCTCTCTCTTACTTGCTATGTGCTTTTAGAGTGTATCTCTATAGGAATGCATGTATCAGTTTGCAAGTTTGGGCATCAGGCCTGTGGGCATCAGTATTTGGGGAATCAGTTTTACCCGAGGGTATCAGTTTACGGACAGATATTTGGGAAACAGTGATCAGTGTTGAGTACATTCATCCTAGTATGCTCAAATCCGTTCCAGTGAAATTGTGCTGAGATGCTGTCGGTTTTCTCTTTTGCTAGGTAGTCCTGGAACCATAGCTTCAGAAGGCTCCGACATCCCCGGGGTACATTGGACTAGTGTTGATAGACTTTGTTAGGTCAGAAATTCAATTCAAGGGTAACCAGTGTTCTTTCGTTGAGGCAAGGCAAAGGAAGGCCAGTCAGGGCTCGCCGGTTCATCTGATCCGTCAGTCGCCAGCCACATCACCTTTGTTCAGACTCAGCAGACCATGATGGCACAGGGTTCAGAAGAATTTGTGGCCGTGATAGCAGCGTTAAATC
The DNA here is from genome assembly GCF_055761805.1 of Camellia sinensis. NCBI lineage: Eukaryota > Viridiplantae > Streptophyta > Magnoliopsida > Ericales > Theaceae > Camellia > Camellia sinensis. Next base: position 102,869,855 of record NC_138967.1, on the reverse strand, counting down.
AGGGAACTACCATGCAGGCTGAGACCAGTATTGAAACGCAGCGCCCACCTGGGGTATCTGCCTCACATCCAGCTTTGGGACCCCAGCCAAACTTTGACCCACTTCCGCCGGTTGAAGATTTGCAGTGTCTGAATTCTCGGGAAAGGTTGACTCAAGCTCAGGTGCTCAGACCCCTGGTGCAGCCTACTGAGAGACTTCGACCCTTTCATGTTAATGAGCTCAACCCGACTACAGTGAAGATTGCGAACCTTGAGAAGCAATTCAAAAAGGCCCAGGGCCTTAACTCCATTCCCGGCATTGAGGATGGTCACACCGAGGCTGCCGTTCGGCTCCCAGACAGATTCAAAATGCCATGTATTGACCGTTTCGACGGGTCTGGAGATCCAATGGTACATATCCGAATTTTCTTGGATGTCCTAAAGCCGATGGGACTGACTAAGCCACAGAAACTCTCTCTATATGGAAGAACCCTGTCGGGTGTAGCAGCCACTTGGTACACTAAGTTGGAGGACAAAGTGAAGCAAGACTGGGAAGAATTGGCTGAGGCCTTTGTTGATCAGTATTCTTACAATACCCAAGTTGAAATGACCATCCAAGAGCTTGAAGCAACTCGCCAGAACCCAACAGAGCCTTTTGTGGAATTCGTTGCGAGGTGGAGAGCAAAGGCAGCACAAATGACAGATCGTCGCCCTTCTGAGAGGGATCAAGTGCAAATGATGGTGCGAAACCTCGAGCATGATATGTTGCAAAAGTTGATAGTCGCTCCATTATTCACTTTCAAAAGTTTGCATGAACTGGGGGTTCAGGTCGAGAATGCGTTCAACAGCGGGATCATTCCCAGAACAAGTGAACCGACAAGGAGGGCGATTGCAGGGAGTACCAATGTTGGTAGTAGCGTCATTCCCAAACCCACCGAGATCAATGCAGTCGCCATAGCCAACCCTTTTGCCAAACCAAGCCTACAAACAGCCGGTCCAGCCCGAGCTCAGGGCAGAACTTTCACTCCCCTCTATATGAGCCTGACTAGCGCACTAAAAGCCTTGATGGAAAGAGGGCATCTCAAACCCCTCGATCCTCAACCTCTGCCTAACCCACTTCCAGCCAGACATAATCCCTCCAAGTACTGTATGTACCATCAGCAGCGCGGTCATGGCACCGACCGTTGCTACCGCCTTCGTCATGAGGTCCAAAATCTCATCGACAACCGGACGATAGCTCCACCTTCAGCCCCCGATGACCAAGTACCTCATCCACATCTCAATCTGATCCACACACTGGCCGTCCCTTACGACCCCAGCGTATACATCACCCCGGCCCATCTACCCAAGCCTGAGGTGTTTATCCCGGAAAGCATGGACTTATGCATGATGGGTGCATCTGAACCCCAATTATCTCAAACCCATGAACCCACTACTTCTGAGCTGATGAAGATGATCGAAGATCTTCAGAGAACTGTGGCAGATCTGGCCTTTGGAGTTTTGGCCCCGTCATCAACCGCATCACATACCAGGGAGTTCATGTCTAAAGGCTCCCCAACCTCGGGACGAGTTGCATTGGAAGAAGGCCACTCCCTTGACAAAATGAAGGCAAGTGGTAAGAGCAAGGTAGGAGCAGGAAATGGTCACCATGAACACCTTCGCTGGGATATTGAGGCTTTGAAAGCTGAGGGACTGAACAAAGAGCAAGTCCTCGCAGTTGTCGCAAAAACTGTGGATGACACTTTCGCCACTCAGAATGAGAGCAGTCTGAATCAAGGGGCAAGCCAGGAGAAGGGCCTTTGTGCGAGGAATGTTCCTTTCAGCCCTAATCCCGTGCTCGGAAATGATCAGCAAACCCAGTCAACGCCTGCCAATCCCTTTGCTGGTGCATCCAGCAAAACTCCACAAACCTCAAAATATCCACCTCGAGGCCAGAGGGTGTTCGCACCACTGTACATGTCTCCATCAGCGGCCTTTAGGATCTTGATTAGAGAGGGGAATTTGAAACCCTTGGAGCCGCGACCACTGCCAGATAGACTTCCTTCCTCCCATGATCCGACCAAGTACTGTGTCTTTCATCAGCAAGTCGGCCATGTCACTGATGGTTATTTCCGTCTTCGCCACGAAATACAAGATCTGATTGACAATAAGGTCATCGCCGCACCAACTCAGCGACGTCTATCGTCATTGGATCAGTGAACCTGGGGGATAATGTGATGTGATCGGGGGATGAACGACCTGCGGATGGCGCTCGATTTACTCCAGATGTGGTGTATGGCACACACTATTTTGAGCATTTGTGAATGCTAGTTTTGTACATGCTGACTTGGGTATTGGGTCAGTCTTGTTGTGTTGTTTTGAGTCTGTTTTGAGTTAGTCCTTTTGTTTCAGGTCTGTCTTGTTGTATCGAGTCAGTCCTGTTTTGTTAAGAGTCGGGTGATTCCGGGGGTGTTACCTCGGACATCACTATCTTGTTTTGCGTTTGTCTTTTTGCTTTCTTTTGAGCCTGTTTCTGCCTTGGAGCCAGTTGTGCCAACAGATTTGAATGAACAGCAGTGATTTTCACACTCTTGTGTTTGCTTCTGCCGTGTGCCAGTTGTGCCAGAAGTATTGAATGGAATGACAGTGCTCTTCGCCTGCCTTTTCTGTGCCTTGAAATCATTGTATCGACCTAAGTTTTTTTCAAAACTTTTTTTGAACACTGCGGTAAAAACGAAGAGGAAGGAATTCCTCGGGATTTGCAAAATTTGATCATTTGAGAGAAAGAGAGGCATGCTAAGCCCTTAATGAATGAAATCATGCTTGTTAGCGTGAGTACTGAGAAGGACTCTGGCTTGATCCAGACTGGTTTCACACTATCTTTAGCGCGAGCGATTTGTCGCTTTCTTAAAAACTTTCAAAAACAAAATGTTTTGTGCGGTCCTGCGAAGACCTGTGTGGAATCGCTCTTGAGATTGTGCAGCCTAGGATCGCTCTCAGCCTCGAGACTCAACCCCTTCGCTTCCAAACCTTGAACTTGAATTCAGAAGGTTCAACGGTCAACTACGATGTGAGGCCTGTGTGGCCGAATTTGAAGCAGCCCATGAATTAGGGGCAGGGAAGTCAGACCAAGAAGATCAGATGTCATCAAAAGAAGCTTGCAAAGCTAGATCTGAAGTATCCCTGGAAGTAGGGGCAAAAATGCCAGATGTGCTCGAAGAGCCGAAGATTGGTCGTCCTGCAAATCAATGAAGACCGGCAAGAACGCCAAATCCCAGAGGGAGGAAAGAGAAAGTATTGTTAAAGAAAAATTGAGTTCTGATCTACAACACTAGGGGCAAATCCAGCCCCCATGGGATGGACTCCTGCATTGTCAGCGAACAACAGTCACTCTCCTAGATTCAGACGGATTCGAGATCTCAGAACCATTTGACATGGACAAAGCTACACTTTTACCCTTGAGAGGCTCGCTGGGTCGAAAACCCGGAAGGGCGACCCAGGCAAAAGTTAGAGCAAGGAAAAAAGGAAAAGAACAAAAAAGAAAAAAAAAAAGGGGAAGAAAAGAAAAGAAAAAAAAAAGAAAAGAAAAGAAAAAAAGAAAGAAAAGAAAAGATAAAAAATGAAAAGAATTGAAAAGAAAAGAAGAACAAAGCTCGCAAGGCCGAAAACCCGCAACGGGCGCCTTGGCAAAAGTTAGAGCCTAAAAAGGAGAGGTTAATACCCGAGTGTACCTTAACCCCGAACTACGTAAGGCTTGATTCCCATCTTTGGGATACGTAGGCAACTTCATTCTGAAGTCCAGCCGTAAAACACTTCAAATTCAACTGTGTCCATGTGATGGTTCTAGTCATCTTTGTCTTTTCTGTATCCGGGAGTTCGGTTGCAATCGTCGCTCTGAGGACTGATTACAATACACTACGGTGCCATTTAGACAAGGGGCAACTTTCCGTTGCCATTCAATGCGCTGTGGTGCCGTGCAAACAAGGGGCAACTTTCCGTTGCCATGCAGCTCTCTTCGAGCGAGAGGGCAATTTTTGTCCAAATCCGAGGTTGTGCGTCTCAAGAGTGGGTTCCGTGCTTGTTAAGCATTGGCCGTTTGCAAAAATAGTTTTTGAGAATTTTTATTGAGGTTGACTAATTTTCTCGAAAATTGTTCCATCTTTTCCAAAAACTGGACCATTTCTTGGACCCAAAAAAGGAAAATTTTCAGTGCTCATAGCCTGACTTGCATGATTTTCAAATCAAAAATCGAACAAGTGTGTTAATCTAACTCTCATATTGGTCAAAATTGTTTTCGTAGAAAACAAAATAAAAAAATGGTCAAAATGATGAACTAGGGGCACAATTGAGTCAGGCTTCCTGTCTTTTCCCCATTTTCAACATACTTGCCAAGAAGGGCACTCTACCTGCCAGAAAAGGGCACCACTGAAGCTGACCGCAAAAGGGCAGAAGGCTCTCACATCCTCCACGCAACGAGGTATCAAGCCAAGTGCGAAGCACGAACGGGAACGGATCAAGATATTCCACTCCTTTGTTTGGACATATCTAATCACGTCCAAACTCCCCAGTAAGAGCATCGTCGCTGCACACCCAGTTGTAGCACAACCCCTCTATGGGAGAAGCTCACTGTTGTGAACAAGATTGAGAATCTGGTAGAATACCAGCGGCAAGAGCCCACAATTTCCAGTTTATCCATCAATCACCCAGGGGAGGGATTGAAAAATGAGAGATTGAAGAATAGAGAGATGTGCGCTGAGAGAAAAAGTGAGAAAAGGGCTTTTTTCAGAAAAACAGAGCCTGAGGGCCGAGCGATGTAAGAATCACAAATGAGAGAGGGTGGGAAACAATACTTGGGGAAACAGGCTCCATGTGCACATTTGAGTCTTGTGTTTTATTTTGTCTGTCTCGATTCTTGTTTTGAGTCGCCTCAAGTGTTACTCGATGTGTTTAGGTTGTTTACCTTTGTTTTTCCCTTGTCGAGTCGTTTTGGCTGTGGCCAGTCGTCGGCTCAATACCCGGTTAAGAACTCATCTCTCAATTCCAAAAAAATCATCTTGTGCTCAGAGTGCTGTGCCATTCTCCACATTTGTGCAAAACAGTATTTGTTCTTTCATAAAACTGCAGGGTCCACCCCCGATAAGTGTGAACAGTAGAACAAAGACCTATCTGAAGCTATGTAGGTTCCACACTGCAAAGCAAAAGAAAAAAAGGAAAATTTGGAGCATCTTAGGGTGTTCCAGCTTTGGCAAGATCCGAGACTGCATTTAAGGTGCACCTTCCCAGACCTCGCCATTTCTCTGGAGTATGAGTGTATCTCGACCCCAAGTGTAAGCCTGCTTCAAGTCAGAATGGCAATTAAAGCAGCAACAGATGTTATCTCTTGCCAACATAAACAGGGTGTGCCCTTTTTGAGCTGAGTGTGTTACAAAGTCCTCCGAAAGGTAAATCGGAGGCACCAGAGTACGTGTTTGATACCCTTCCGTTGCATAGAATGTGCACTTTCGTATACACTTCTGTGACATGCGTGCCGCATATCGTTATGATTCATGCACAGAATATGCTTGCTTTCGATTCTGCATAGAATTTGCTTTCAATATTGCATAGAATATGCTCCTGTTTCTTGCATAGAAAATGCTCGTATCTCTTGCATAGAAAATGTTCGTATCTTTTGCATAGAAAATGCACTCTTCCATATTTGCATAGAAAATGCACCTCATTTGCATAGAACATGCATTCACTCGCGCTATCATGCGCACCTTACTTGCACTTGTTAGTGCATTGTATTTTGTTCGCGCTATTTTGCGCATCGCACTTGTTAGTGCATTACATTTTGTTCGCGCTATTTTGCGCATCGCACTGTTTTGTGCATTACATTTCCTTCGCGCTATTTTGCGCATCGCACTATTTTGTGCATTGCATTTGTTCGCGCTATCTTGCGCACCTTACTTGCACTTGTTAGTGCATTGTATTTTCTTCGTGCTATTTTGCGCATCGCACTGTTTTGTGCATTACATTTCCTTCGCGCTATTTTGCGCATCGCACTATTTTGTGCATTGCATTTGTTCGCGCTATCTTGCGCACCTTACTTGCACTTGTTAGTGCATTGTATTTTCTTCGCGCTATTTTGCGCATCGCACTGTTTTGTGCATCACATTTCCTTCGCGCTATTTTGCGCATCGCACTATTTTGTGCATTGCATTTGTTCGCGCTATCTTGCGCACCTCAATTGCACTTGTTTGTGCATTGCATGCATTCGCGCTATTTTGCGCACCTCAATCGCACTATTTTGTGCAGTTTATCATTCGCGCTATTTTGCGCATTGCACTGTTTTGTGCAGTTTACATTCGCGCTATTTTGCGCATTGCACTGTTTTGTGCAGTTTACATTCGCGCTATTTTGCGCACCTCAATCGCACTATTTTGTGCAGTTTACATTCGCGCTATTTTGCGCATTGCACTGTTTTGTGCAGTTTACATTCGCGCTATTTTGCGCACCTCATTGCACTGTTTTGTGCAGTTTATCATTCGTGCTATTTTGCGCATTGCACTGTTTTGTGCAGTTTACACTCGCGCTTTCTTGCGCATCGCACTGTTTTGTGCACCTTACTTGCATTTTGCATGCATCCATTCGCGCTATTTTGCGCACCTCAATCGCACTGTTTTGTGTAGTTTATCATTCGCGCTATTTTGCGCACCTCACTCGCACTGCCTTGTGCATTTCAAATCACTCGCGCTTTCTTGCGCATTGCACTGTTTTGTGCACCTTACTTGCATTTTGCATGCATCCTATCGCGCTATCTTGCGCACCTCACTTGTACTTGTTAGTACATTACATTGTTTTGAATACAAACCGGCTTCGCGTAGCGTATAAGTCCAATCGTCAAAGTCTCCTTTCATATCATTTGCATCCTGCCCCTGAACTACGCTAGTTTGATTCCTTGCAAAGGGATACGTAGGCAGCCTGCGGGCACAACCATTCATTCATTTGTATTTTGTTTGTTTGCCCAAGTCTTCGGCCTTGTCAAAAATGGGTCGTCTCGGGGCTTTGACATTCACTCCCGTCATTGTTATGACTTTCGAGTTCTGTCAAAGAGGGGCAACTGTAGACACCCCATTTTTGACCGCCCTTAAGACTTGGGCGTTACTGATGGTTTACTTGGTAGAGACAGGTGTGCAGGGGAAATGTTCAGTTTCTTCGGCAAGGAGAGAGGCAAATCCTTCAAAACACTTTGTTTAGGAGTTTGGAGTTGAAGAAGAGAGGAAAGGAGAGGAGAAAACTAATTTGGGAGAAGTTCGGCATGAATCCGGGTAGAAGCGAGTCGAGCAGCCCTCGCTGAATCAGGCTTATCTGTCTGTACGCTTGGAGTTTAGCTATGGGGCCACCACCGTCGGAAAGCTTACTTCCGGGGCTTCATTTTGCACTCAAGAATCTCCTAGAGCCAAGTCCGGGTGGGGGAGATATGACCAGTTGAAGTCGGGCATCATCCCGGTTGGATTGAATCTGCGCGGCTTCACGAAAAAGGGCATAACGTTTCGTACAGAAGGAATTTTAATGCAAGGTTTGTGCCATTGGAAAGCTAACTTCCGGGGCTTCAATTTGGACACCAACCGGCACTTTTTTGACCTCACCGGCCACCCATCGGCACTATATTTATCCGACCGGTAATTTATTGTGCCGACCGGCAATTTATTGTGCCGACCGGCAGGTTAAAGTAGCCGACCGGCCTTTTTTGCTAGCCGACGACCTTCCGGAGCATTCTTCAGATTGAGTGTATGCCAGCTGTGCCAGCTGGAGGGCACAGAATGGATCCTCCATACACGTGTATGGAGGATATGCACCCTTGTTTAGCTTCCTCAAGAAGCTTTACACTTTGTTTTGCCTATATAGGAAGCTCTCCTCTTCCTTATACTAGGTTAGAAAAAACCAGCTGAGGCACCATTATACATACAAACCTATATCCATACATTCAACCCTCTCTTCCAAGCTCCAAAGTTCATTATCCTTGGCCATTTCTTCACCAATCCATAGCACCACACCCCTACACTTCATTCCAGCACATTGGAGGTCATTTGCAGAGGCTAGGAGCCACAAACTCAAGCCAAGAAGCAATCAAAGTTTGGTCTTCAAGGGTGAGTAGCATTTCCTCTCTTTTGAGCTTTTTCTTGTATCATTTCTTAGCCATATTTTCTCACGGTTTTAGGCTCCGACCTTAACTGAAACTAGGTCTATTTTGAGCTATTCTACATGTTTGTTGAAGGGCTCAACCCTCTTTGAGAACCCTATCTCACACTTGTTTCAATACCCCTTTATATGCCATTATTTTGCATGATTCTTTTAGCCTATGTGTGATCTGTGTTCGAGCCTGAGGTAAACTGAAAATAGGCTTATTTTGAGCCCCTCTTCAACATTGAAGAAGGGCTCAACACTGTTTGGGACTTCCATGTTGTACTTCCCTTTATATCCTCTTTTTGGTCCCATTTTTGTATGTCTTGGTAGCCCCTGATGTTGCTGTTTTTGGACCTTGGTCCGAACTAAAAGTGGCCATATTTTGACCCCCTTGTCATGTTTCATTAAGGGTCTTTGGCTATTTGATGAATATTTTGTGTACTTCATGTTATAGCCCTCTTGTGGCCTTAATCTTGCATAAATTGTTTGCCATGCTTGTATCTGTTTTCGAGCCTTGTCATCTACTGAAAAACATCATATTTTTGGTCCCTATTCAGTATTGTAGAAGGGTATTTTTCTGTTTGGGTTTTGCATCTACCACTTGCTTCATCACCTCCCTTGCGGAGCCGTTTTTGTATGCCATTTTAGCCCTATCTTTGCTTGCTGTTTGGCCATGTCATAAACTGTGAAAATGCTTGTCTCAGGGCTGCCTTACTTCTTTCTTCATGCTCCATGTCCATATTGTGCATGCTTTGTATAGCTGTAGGCCATTGTGTATACCTAATTTTGCATTTCGGGTCGCATGTCATGCATCGGGTGCCATTTTGCCATGATTCGAGGCTGTTTCGGGTCATGTTTAGCTTCCAAAATTTGCATGCTAGCATATCATCTTGCCATGTCTTGTTAGAGTGGCATTCCGTGCCATAGGTTCGGTCCTCGGTTTGCGTGCACGCGTGCACGTACTTCGAGAGTCTCATTTTTATCTGCCGGCATCCTATGTGAGTGTGGCTGAGGCTCACTCATGTTGGTATAAGCCCATTTGTCATTTCCATGTCATTACATTGCATTTTGCCACCGCCTCGGTTTGCGTGCCCGTGTGCGCGCATTTCGATGCACTTCATTTTTATCCGACGGCATCCTATGTGAGTGTGGCTGAGGCTCACTCATGTTGGTATAAGCCCATATCATGTTTCCATGTCATTTGCATTGCGTATGCCATTGCCTCGGTTTGCGTGCCCGTGTGCACGCATTTTGAGGCACTTCATTTTCATCAACCGGCCTCTCATGTGAGTGTGGCTGAGGCTCTCTCATGTTAGTATAAGTCCATGTTGCATTCTATATGCCATTTTAGCCCTTGCATTGCATGTGCCATTGCCTCGGTTTGCGTGCCCATGTGCACGCATTTCGAGGCACTTCATTTTCATCTTATGGCCACTGTTGTGGGTGCGGCTGAGGTCCACTCACATTGGTGTAAGTCCACCTTGCATTGTGTATGCCATGTTTCAAAGCGTTGCGCATGTTATGTTGTTAGCATTGTGTATGCCACGTAGTTGCGTAGCATGCTTGTATTCTTGTTTGCATACCTAGGTTGCATTGCATTGGCATGCATGCCTTACCTCTTGATCATGTGATAGAGGTTGGGCTTTAGTTTGTTTGATTGGTTTGCATTTCATTTGACATGAAGGTTGCATACTTGATTCCTTGGGCCATCATGCATGGAAATGCGCGATTGGTGGTCCGAGAATCGAGGCACATGCCCCTTTGAGTCGCAAACATGATAAGGGACATGGTTAATGCATACATGCCTTGAATTGTGCTGCCATGCTTTGCCTTGCCCTCTGTTGCTGCCAGTTGCAGGTTCTGCAGGCTTTCTCTGCCGACCGGCAGTGTAAGGTGCCGGCCGGCAATCTTTTTCTGCCGACAGCTTCAATTTTGTGCCGATGGACACATGCCAGTGCCGGTGATGATCCCACTCAGCCGGTGGTACTCCCCAGTGCCCAGGGATGTAACCCTGAGGTTTTGACAGCCTCCAGAGGAGGAAAGGAAGGAAAACAGAGGCAGCCCATGCATGGTGGCGCGCTTCCCGAGGCGTTTTCCTGTTTTAATTAATTTATTTAATTTGTTAATTAAATTAGTTAATTTGTAATATTAATTAGCTTGCGTAGTTAATTAATTTGTAATATTTATTTGGTCCCTCCGAGTGAGGGCAAATTTGTAATAAGTGTGTGTGGGTGGTGTGTATGTCTTCCAACCCCCACTTCTTTCTCCCTTTTATTTACCTGCTTATGATGGTAGATTAGGGCACATTTATTTTAGCATACCTTATGCTATGCATGCGTGCATCCATACATTTGTACTGCATGCATTAGGCTCGGTACATCACGCTAACTGCATTCGTACTTCAATTCAAAAATTGACTATGTGATAGTTGATCGCATTTCATATGCCATGTTTAGGGTTAGCCGAGCCTACTCTAAATTGCATCCTTGCCTGTGTTGCATTAGCCACTTAACATGAACTAGGGACATGCATGTTTGCTAACTAGTTTATTGTTTTGGCACGGAGTATAATGTAAGTATTTATGCTTTAGCATCTCGCATGCGTGTGAATGTTAACATGACAGTATGCTTACCATGCGGCTAGCTGCTTATGTGATATAACTGCTTGAATGCCTGTGGATGGAGGTCGAATTGCTTAAATTGGGATAACACATTAAAACTGTGAATTTTAAAGCCCACTAGATAGTGGCAAAACCATCTTTTCTAAAAGCCCACTTGAGGGTGGCAAAACCTGCATTTTAGCCTACTTGCAAGTAGCAAACCATTTTCAAAACAAACATGAAATGTTTTGTTCCAATTTAGGCGATTTGGTCTATACTTGTTTGTTGTGCGCATAACATAGTAATTCTAGGCTAATAACCGGAATAAGAACACATAAAGTTTTCAAAATCAGATATCATGGTTAGTAGAGGCCGGTCTTCGGACCGGGCGAAAGGGGGTGCTCATAGCTGACCTTCCCCGATCGTACCCAAGCTCCCGAGCCGAGACAACTCCGGTGATGACGGACATGTGGCCTTCGGCACCGAGTCAGGGTTTCCTAAATTCCCCCATTAAAAAATATTTAGGTGGCGACTCTGTATCTGGCAAAGCAGTCCATGTTTGGCACTAGTTTTTCAAAAATCTGTTTCTCAAAACGATTTGCCAGATTTGGACTCTTTGGTTCAGATTAAGAACCGTGACACAAATCGAGTCCGAACTGTAGCATGAGGTCCCACGCGGGCGCTGTTACAGTTTCTGGCGACTCTGCTGGGGATTTTAGAGAGCTTGACTTGAACTCGTGATATCCTGTTTTGATCTCATTTATGTGTTTCTTTGCATTGCATGTGCATTGGTGCGCCTAGGAACACAGTGTTTGCCATCTGCCATTCCTGAACGGTTTGCCGGAGGCTTGTCTTGTCAAGGCATGTCCGTAAGGCTGACCGGCTATGGGCTCTGACAGTATGGGAACACAAACCCTGGTTTTACCGGGGCACCCTTTTTGACCACTCGACCTAGTACATTTTCGGATCCATAGTGACCATTCCAAATTAGGACAGGCTGCTTACCCGATGTTAGGTTGTTTGAGAACTGCTGTATGCATAGTGAAACCCTAGCTCCTGACAAAATAGGATAGGGAAACCCTACCCCAACATAGGGGTGTTTTGGCTCTCTCTTACTTGCTATGTGCTTTTAGAGTGTATCTCTATAGGAATGCATGTATCAGTTTGCAAGTTTGGGCATCAGGCCTGTGGGCATCAGTATTTGGGGAATCAGTTTTACCCGAGGGTATCAGTTTACGGACAGATATTTGGGAAACAGTGATCAGTGTTGAGTACATTCATCCTAGTATGCTCAAATCCGTTCCAGTGAAATTGTGCTGAGATGCTGTCGGTTTTCTCTTTTGCTAGGTAGTCCTGGAACCATAGCTTCAGAAGGCTCCGACATCCCCGGGGTACATTGGACTAGTGTTGATAGACTTTGTTAGGTCAGAAATTCAATTCAAGGGTAACCAGTGTTCTTTCGTTGAGGCAAGGCAAAGGAAGGCCAGTCAGGGCTCGCCGGTTCATCTGATCCGTCAGTCGCCAGCCACATCACCTTTGTTCAGACTCAGCAGACCATGATGGCACAGGGTTCAGAAGAATTTGTGGCCGTGATAGCAGCGTTAAATCAGGGAACTACCATGCAGGCTGAGACCAGTATTGAAACGCAGCGCCCACCTGGGGTATCTGCCTCACATCCAGCTTTGGGACCCCAGCCAAACTTTGACCCACTTCCGCCGGTTGAAGATTTGCAGTGTCTGAATTCTCGGGAAAGGTTGACTCAAGCTCAGGTGCTCAGACCCCTGGTGCAGCCTACTGAGAGACTTCGACCCTTTCATGTTAATGAGCTCAACCCGACTACAGTGAAGATTGCGAACCTTGAGAAGCAATTCAAAAAGGCCCAGGGCCTTAACTCCATTCCCGGCATTGAGGATGGTCACACCGAGGCTGCCGTTCGGCTCCCAGACAGATTCAAAATGCCATGTATTGACCGTTTCGACGGGTCTGGAGATCCAATGGTACATATCCGAATTTTCTTGGATGTCCTAAAGCCGATGGGACTGACTAAGCCACAGAAACTCTCTCTATATGGAAGAACCCTGTCGGGTGTAGCAGCCACTTGGTACACTAAGTTGGAGGACAAAGTGAAGCAAGACTGGGAAGAATTGGCTGAGGCCTTTGTTGATCAGTATTCTTACAATACCCAAGTTGAAATGACCATCCAAGAGCTTGAAGCAACTCGCCAGAACCCAACAGAGCCTTTTGTGGAATTCGTTGCGAGGTGGAGAGCAAAGGCAGCACAAATGACAGATCGTCGCCCTTCTGAGAGGGATCAAGTGCAAATGATGGTGCGAAACCTCGAGCATGATATGTTGCAAAAGTTGATAGTCGCTCCATTATTCACTTTCAAAAGTTTGCATGAACTGGGGGTTCAGGTCGAGAATGCGTTCAACAGCGGGATCATTCCCAGAACAAGTGAACCGACAAGGAGGGCGATTGCAGGGAGTACCAATGTTGGTAGTAGCGTCATTCCCAAACCCACCGAGATCAATGCAGTCGCCATAGCCAACCCTTTTGCCAAACCAAGCCTACAAACAGCCGGTCCAGCCCGAGCTCAGGGCAGAACTTTCACTCCCCTCTATATGAGCCTGACTAGCGCACTAAAAGCCTTGATGGAAAGAGGGCATCTCAAACCCCTCGATCCTCAACCTCTGCCTAACCCACTTCCAGCCAGACATAATCCCTCCAAGTACTGTATGTACCATCAGCAGCGCGGTCATGGCACCGACCGTTGCTACCGCCTTCGTCATGAGGTCCAAAATCTCATCGACAACCGGACGATAGCTCCACCTTCAGCCCCCGATGACCAAGTACCTCATCCACATCTCAATCTGATCCACACACTGGCCGTCCCTTACGACCCCAGCGTATACATCACCCCGGCCCATCTACCCAAGCCTGAGGTGTTTATCCCGGAAAGCATGGACTTATGCATGATGGGTGCATCTGAACCCCAATTATCTCAAACCCATGAACCCACTACTTCTGAGCTGATGAAGATGATCGAAGATCTTCAGAGAACTGTGGCAGATCTGGCCTTTGGAGTTTTGGCCCCGTCATCAACCGCATCACATACCAGGGAGTTCATGTCTAAAGGCTCCCCAACCTCGGGACGAGTTGCATTGGAAGAAGGCCACTCCCTTGACAAAATGAAGGCAAGTGGTAAGAGCAAGGTAGGAGCAGGAAATGGTCACCATGAACACCTTCGCTGGGATATTGAGGCTTTGAAAGCTGAGGGACTGAACAAAGAGCAAGTCCTCGCAGTTGTCGCAAAAACTGTGGATGACACTTTCGCCACTCAGAATGAGAGCAGTCTGAATCAAGGGGCAAGCCAGGAGAAGGGCCTTTGTGCGAGGAATGTTCCTTTCAGCCCTAATCCCGTGCTCGGAAATGATCAGCAAACCCAGTCAACGCCTGCCAATCCCTTTGCTGGTGCATCCAGCAAAACTCCACAAACCTCAAAATATCCACCTCGAGGCCAGAGGGTGTTCGCACCACTGTACATGTCTCCATCAGCGGCCTTTAGGATCTTGATTAGAGAGGGGAATTTGAAACCCTTGGAGCCGCGACCACTGCCAGATAGACTTCCTTCCTCCCATGATCCGACCAAGTACTGTGTCTTTCATCAGCAAGTCGGCCATGTCACTGATGGTTATTTCCGTCTTCGCCATGAAATACAAGATCTGATTGACAATAAGGTCATCGCCGCACCAACTCAGCGACGTCTATCGTCATTGGATCAGTGAACCTGGGGGATAATGTGATGTGATCGGGGGATGAACGACCTGCGGATGGCGCTCGATTTACTCCAGATGTGGTGTATGGCACACACTATTTTGAGCATTTGTGAATGCTAGTTTTGTACATGCTGACTTGGGTATTGGGTCAGTCTTGTTGTGTTGTTTTGAGTCTGTTTTGAGTTAGTCCTTTTGTTTCAGGTCTGTCTTGTTGTATCGAGTCAGTCCTGTTTTGTTAAGAGTCGGGTGATTCCGGGGGTGTTACCTCGGACATCACTATCTTGTTTTGCGTTTGTCTTTTTGCTTTCTTTTGAGCCTGTTTCTGCCTTGGAGCCAGTTGTGCCAACAGATTTGAATGAACAGCAGTGATTTTCACACTCTTGTGTTTGCTTCTGCCGTGTGCCAGTTGTGCCAGAAGTATTGAATGGAATGACAGTGCTCTTCGCCTGCCTTTTCTGTGCCTTGAAATCATTGTATCGACCTAAGTTTTTTCAAAACTTTTTTTGAACACTGCGGTAAAAACGAAGAGGAAGGAATTCCTCGGGATTTGCAAAATTTGATCATTTGAGAGAAAGAGAGGCATGCTAAGCCCTTAATGAATGAAATCATGCTTGTTAGCGTGAGTACTGAGAAGGACTCTGGCTTGATCCAGACTGGTTTCACACTATCTTTAGCGCGAGCGATTTGTCGCTTTCTTAAAAACTTTCAAAAACAAAATGTTTTGTGCGGTCCTGCGAAGACCTGTGTGGAATCGCTCTTGAGATTGTGCAGCCTAGGATCGCTCTCAGCCTCGAGACTCAACCCCTTCGCTTCCAAACCTTGAACTTGAATTCAGAAGGTTCAACGGTCAACTACGATGTGAGGCTTGTGTGGCCGAATTTGAAGCAGCCCATGAATTAGGGGCAGGGAAGTCAGACCAAGAAGATCAGATGTCATCAAAAGAAGCTTGCAAAGCTAGATCTGAAGTATCCCTGGAAGTAGGGGCAAAAATGCCAGATGTGCTCGAAGAGCCGAAGATTGGTCGTCCTGCAAATCAATGAAGACCGGCAAGAACGCCAAATCCCAGAGGGAGGAAAGAGAAAGTATTGTTAAAGAAAAATTGAGTTCTGATCTACAACACTAGGGGCAAATCCAGCCCCCATGGGATGGACTCCTGCATTGTCAGCGAACAACAGTCACTCTCCTAGATTCAGACGGATTCGAGATCTCAGAACCATTTGACATGGACAAAGCTACACTTTTACCCTTGAGAGGCTCGCTGGGTCGAAAACCCGGAAGGGCGACCCAGGCAAAAGTTAGAGCAAGGAAAAAAGGAAAAGAACAAAAAAGAAAAAAAAAAGGGGGAAGAAAAGAAAAGAAAAAAAAAGAAAAGAAAAGAAAAAAAGAAAGAAAAGAAAAGATAAAAAATGAAAAGAATTGAAAAGAAAAGAAGAACAAAGCTCGCAAGGCCGAAAACCCGCAACGGGCGCCTTGGCAAAAGTTAGAGCCTAAAAATGAGAGGTTAATACCCGAGTGTACCTTAACCCCGAACTACGTAAGGCTTGATTCCCATCTTTGGGATACGTAGGCAACTTCATTCTGAAGTCCAGCCGTAAAACACTTCAAATTCAACTGTGTCCATGTGATGGTTCTAGTCATCTTTGTCTTTTCTGTATCCGGGAGTTCGGTTGCAATCGTCGCTCTGAGGACTGATTACAATACACTACGGTGCCATTCAGACAAGGGGCAACTTTCCGTTGCCATTCAATGCGCTGTGGTGCCATGCAAACAAGGGGCAACTTTCCGTTGCCATGCAGCTCTCTTCGAGCGAGAGGGCAATTTTTGTCCAAATCCGAGGTTGTGCGTCTCAAGAGTGGGTTCCGTGCTTGTTAAGCATTGGCCGTTTGCAAAAATAGTTTTTGAGAATTTTTACTGAGGTTGACTAATTTTCTCGAAAATTGTTCCATCTTTTCCAAAAACTGGACCATTTCTTGGACCCAAAAAAGGAAAATTTTCAGTGCTCATAGCATGACTTGCATGATTTTCAAATCAAAAATCGAACAAGTGTGTTAATCTAACTCTCATATTGGTCAAAATTGTTTTCGTAGAAAACAAAATAAAAAAATGGTCAAAATGATGAACTAGGGGCACAATTGAGTCAGGCTTCCTGTCTTTTCCCCATTTTCAACATACTTGCCAAGAAGGGCACTCTACCTGCCAGAAAAGGGCACCACTGAAGCTGACCGCAAAAGGGCAGAAGGCTCTCACATCCTCCACGCAACGAGGTATCAAGCCAAGTGCGAAGCACGAACGGGAACGGATCAAGATATTCCACTCCTTTGTTTGGACATATCTAATCACGTCCAAACTCCCCAGTAAGAGCATCGTCGCTGCACACCCAGTTGTAGCACAACCCCTCTATGGGAGAAGCTCACTGTTGTGAACAAGATTGAGAATCTGGTAGAATACCAGCGGCAAGAGCCCACAATTTCCAGTTTATCCATCAATCACCCAGGGGAGGGATTGAAAAATGAGAGATTGAAGAATAGAGAGATGTGCGCTGAGAGAAAAAGTGAGAAAAGGGCTTTTTTCAGAAAAACAGAGCCTGAGGGCCGAGCGATGTAAGAATCACAAATGAGAGAGGGTGGGAAACAATACTTGGGGAAACAGGCTCCATGTGCACATTTGAGTCTTGTGTTTTATTTTGTCTGTCTCGATTCTTGTTTTGAGTCGCCTCAAGTGTTACTCGATGTGTTTAGGTTGTTTACCTTTGTTTTTCCCTTGTCGAGTCGTTTTGGCTGTGGCCAGTCGTCGGCTCAATACCCGGTTAAGAACTCATCTCTCAATTCCAAAAAAATCATCTTGTGCTCAGAGTGCTGTGCCATTCTCCACATTTGTGCAAAACAGTATTTGTTCTTTCATAAAACTGCAGGGTCCACCCCCGATAAGTGTGAACAGTAGAACAAAGACCTATCTGAAGCTATGTAGGTTCCACACTGCAAAGCAAAAGAAAAAAAAGAAAATTTGGAGCATCTTAGGGTGTTCCAGCTTTGGCAAGATCCGAGACTGCATTTAAGGTGCACCTTCCCAGACCTCGCCATTTCTCTGGAGTATGAGTGTATCTCGACCCCAAGTGTAAGCCTGCTTCAAGTCAGAATGGCAATTAAAGCAGCAACAGATGTTATCTCTTGCCAACATAAACAGGGTGTGCCCTTTTTGAGCTGAGTGTGTTACAAAGTCCTCCGAAAGGTAAATCGGAGGCACCAGAGTACGTGTTTGATACCCTTCCGTTGCATAGAATGTGCACTTTCGTATACACTTCTGTGACATGCGTGCCGCATATCGTTATGATTCATGCACAGAATATGCTTGCTTTCGATTCTGCATAGAATTTGCTTTCAATATTGCATAGAATATGCTCCTGTTTCTTGCATAGAAAATGCTCGTATCTCTTGCATAGAAAATGTTCGTATCTTTTGCATAGAAAATGCACTCTTCCATATTTGCATAGAAAATGCACCTCATTTGCATAGAACATGCATTCACTCGCGCTATCATGCGCACCTTACTTGCACTTGTTAGTGCATTGTATTTTGTTCGCGCTATTTTGCGCATCGCACTTGTTAGTGCATTACATTTTGTTCGCGCTATTTTGCGCATCGCACTGTTTTGTGCATTACATTTCCTTCGCGCTATTTTGCGCATCGCACTATTTTGTGCATTGCATTTGTTCGCGCTATCTTGCGCACCTTACTTGCACTTGTTAGTGCATTGTATTTTCTTCGTGCTATTTTGCGCATCGCACTGTTTTGTGCATTACATTTCCTTCGCGCTATTTTGCGCATCGCACTATTTTGTGCATTGCATTTGTTCGCGCTATCTTGCGCACCTTACTTGCACTTGTTAGTGCATTGTATTTTCTTCGCGCTATTTTGCGCATCGCACTGTTTTGTGCATCACATTTCCTTCGCGCTATTTTGCGCATCGCACTATTTTGTGCATTGCATTTGTTCGCGCTATCTTGCGCACCTCAATTGCACTTGTTTGTGCATTGCATGCATTCGCGCTATTTTGCGCACCTCAATCGCACTATTTTGTGCAGTTTATCATTCGCGCTATTTTGCGCATTGCACTGTTTTGTGCAGTTTACATTCGCGCTATTTTGTGCATTGCACTGTTTTGTGCAGTTTACATTCGCGCTATTTTGCGCACCTCAATCGCACTATTTTGTGCAGTTTACATTCGCGCTATTTTGCGCATTGCACTGTTTTGTGCAGTTTACATTCGCGCTATTTTGCGCACCTCATTGCACTGTTTTGTGCAGTTTATCATTCGTGCTATTTTGCGCATTGCACTGTTTTGTGCAGTTTACACTCGCGCTTTCTTGCGCATCGCACTGTTTTGTGCACCTTACTTGCATTTTGCATGCATCCATTCGCGCTATTTTGCGCACCTCAATCGCACTGTTTTGTGTAGTTTATCATTCGCGCTATTTTGCGCACCTCACTCGCACTGCCTTGTGCATTTCAAATCACTCGCGCTTTCTTGCGCATTGCACTGTTTTGTGCACCTTACTTGCATTTTGCATGCATCCTATCGCGCTATCTTGCGCACCTCACTTGTACTTGTTAGTACATTACATTGTTTTGAATACAAACCGGCTTCGCGTAGCGTATAAGTCCAATCGTCAAAGTCTCCTTTCATATCATTTGCATCCTGCCCCTGAACTACGCTAGTTTGATTCCTTGCAAAGGGATACGTAGGCAGCCTGCGGGCACAACCATTCATTCATTTGTATTTTGTTTGTTTGCCCAAGTCTTCGGCCTTGTCAAAAATGGGTCGTCTCGGGGCTTTGACATTCACTCCCGTCATTGTTATGACTTTCGAGTTCTGTCAAAGAGGGGCAACTGTAGACACCCCATTTTTGACCGCCCTTAAGACTTGGGCGTTACTGATGGTTTACTTGGTAGAGACAGGTGTGCAGGGGAAATGTTCAGTTTCTTCGGCAAGGAGAGAGGCAAATCCTTCAAAACACTTTGTTTAGGAGTTTGGAGTTGAAGAAGAGAGGAAAGGAGAGGAGAAAACTAATTTGGGAGAAGTTCGGCATGAATCCGGGTAGAAGCGAGTCGAGCAGCCCTCGCTGAATCAGGCTTATCTGTCTGTACGCTTGGAGTTTAGCTATGGGGCCACCACCGTCGGAAAGCTTACTTCCGGGGCTTCATTTTGCACTCAAGAATCTCCTAGAGCCAAGTCCGGGTGGGGGAGATATGACCAGTTGAAGTCGGGCATCATCCCGGTTGGATTGAATCTGCGCGGCTTCACGAAAAAGGGCATAACTTTTCGTACAGAAGGACTTTTAATGCAAGGTTTGTGCCATTGGAAAGCTAACTTCCGGGGCTTCAATTTGGACACCAACCGGCACTTTTTTGACCTCACCGGCCACCCATCGGCACTATATTTATCCGACCGGAAATTTATTGTGCCGACCGGCAATTTATTGTGCCGACCGGCAGGTTAAAGTAGCCGACCGGCCTTTTTTGCTAGCCGACGACCTTCCGGAGCATTCTGCAGATTGAGTGTATGCCAGCTGTGCCAGCTGGAGGGCACAGAATGGATCCTCCATACACGTGGATGGAGGATATGCACCCTTGTTTAGCTTCCTCAAGAAGCTTTACACTTTGTTTTGCCTATATAGGAAGCTCTCCTCTTCCTTATACTAGGTTAGAAAAAACCAGCTGAGGCACCATTATACATACAAACCTATATCCATACATTCAACCCTCTCTTCCAAGCTCCAAAGTTCATTATCCTTGGCCATTTCTTCACCAATCCATAGCACCACACCCCTACACTTCATTCCAGCACATTGGAGGTCATTTGCAGAGGCTAGGAGCCACAAACTCAAGCCAAGAAGCCATCAAAGTTTGGTCTTCAAGGGTGAGTAGCATTTCCTCTCTTTTGAGCTTTTTCTTGTATCATTTCTTAGCCATATTTGCTCACGGTTTTAGGCTCCGACCTTAACTGAAACTAGGTCTATTTTGAGCTATTCTACATGTTTGTTGAAGGGCTCAACCCTCTTTGAGAACCCTATCTCACACTTGTTTCAATACCCCTTTATATGCCATTATTTTGCATGATTCTTTTAGCCTATGTGTGATCTGTTTTCGAGCCTGAGGTAAACTGAAAATAGGCTTATTTTGAGCCCCTCTTCAACATTGAAGAAGGGCTCAACACTGTTTGGGACTTCCGTGTTGTACTTCCCTTTATATCCTCTTTTTGGTCCCATTTTTGTATGTCTTGGCAGCCCCTGATGTTTCTGTTTTTGGACCTTGGTCCGAACTAAAAGTGGCCATATTTTGACCCCCTTGTCATGTTCCATTAAGGGTCTTTGGCTATTTGATGAATATTTTGTGTACTTCATGTTATAGCCCTCTTGTGGCCTTAATCTTGCATAAATTGTTTGCCATGCTTGTATCTGTTTTCGAGCCTTTTCATCTACTGAAAAACATCATATTTTTGGTCCCTCTTCAGTATTGTAGAAGGGTATTTTTCTGTTTGGGTTTTGCATCTACCACTTGCTTCATCACCTCCCTTGCGGAGCCGTTTTTGTATGCCATTTTAGCCCTATCTTTGCTTGCTGTTTGGCCATGTCATAAACTGTGAAAATGCTTGTCTCAGGGCTGCCTTACTTCTGTCTTCATGCTCCATGTCCATATTGTGCATGCTTTGTATAGCTGTAGGCCATTGTGTATGCCTAATTTTGCATTTCGGGTCGCATGTCATGCATCGGGTGCCATTTTGCCATGATTCGGGGCTGTTTCGGGTCATGTTTAGCTTCCAAAATTTGCATGCTAGCATATCATCTTGCCATGTCTTGTTAGAGTGGCATTTCGTGCCGTAGGTTCGGTCCTCGGTTTGCGTGCACGCGTGCACGTACTTCGAGAGTCTCATTTTTATCTGCCGGCATCCTATGTGAGTGTGGCTGAGGCTCACTCATGTTGGTATAAGCCCATTTGTCATTTCCATGTCATTACATTGCATTTTGCCACCGCCTCGGTTTGCGTGCCCGTGTGCGCGCATTTCGATGCACTTCATTTTTATCCGACGGCATCCTATGTGAGTGTGGCTGAGGCTCACTCATGTTGGTATAAGCCCATATCATGTTTCCATGTCATTTGCATTGCGTATGCCATTGCCTCAGTTTGCGTGCCCGTGTGCACGCATTTTGAGGCACTTCATTTTCATCAACCGGCCTCTCATGTGAGTGTGGCTGAGGCTCTCTCATGTTAGTATAAGTCCATGTTGCATTCTATATGCCATTTTAGCCCTTGCATTGCATGTGCCATTGTCTCGGTTTGCGTGCCCATGTGCACGCATTTCGAGGCACTTCATTTTCATCTTATGGCCACTGATGTGGGTGCGGCTGAGGTCCACTCACATTGGTGTAAGTCCACCTTGCATTGTGTATGCCATGTTTCAAAGCGTTGCGCATGTTATGTTGTTAGCATTGTGTATGCCATGTAGTTGCGTAGCATGCTTGTATTCTTGTTTGCATACCTAGGTTGCATTGCATTGGCATGCATGCCTTGCCTCTTGATCATGTAATAGAGGTTGGGCTTTAGTTTGTTTGATTGGTTTGCATTTCATTTGACATGAATGTTGCATACTTGATTCCTTGGGCCATCATGCATGGAAATGCGCGATTAGTGGTCCGAGAATCGAGGCACATGCCCCTTTGAGTCGCAAACATGATAAGGGACATGGTTAATGCATACATGCCTTGAATTGTGCTGCCATGCTTTGCCTTGCCCTCTGTTGCTGCCAGTTGCAGGTTCTGCAGGCTTTCTCTGCCGACCGGCAGTGTAAGGTGCCGGCCGGCAATCTTTTTCTGCCGACAGCTTCAATTTTCTGCCGATGGACACATGCCAGTGCCAGTGATGATCCCACTCAGCCGGTGACATGAATGAACTAGGGACATGCATGTTTGCTAACTAGTTTATTGTTTTGGCACGGAGTATAATGTAAGTATTTATGCTTTAGCATCTCGCATGCGTGTGAATGTTAACATGACAGTATGCTTACCATGCGGCTAGCTGCTTATGTGATATAACTGCTTGAATGCCTATGGATGGAGGTCGAATTGATTAAATTGGGATAACACATTAAAACTGTGAATTTTAAAGCCCACTAGATAGTGGCAAAACCATCTTTTCTAAAAGCCCACTTGAGGGTGGCAAAACCTGCATTTTAGCCTACTTGCGAGTAGCAAACCATTTTCAAAACAAACATGAAATGTTTTGTTCCAATTTAGGCGATTTGGTCTATACTTGTTTGTTGTGCGCATAACATAGTAATTCTAGGCTAATAACCGGAATAAGAACACATAAAGTTTTCAAAATCAGATATCATGGTTAGTAGAGGCCGGTCTTCGGACGGGGCGAAAGGGGGTGCTTATAGCTGACCTTCCCCGATCGTACCCAAGCTCCCGAGCCGAGACAACTCCGGTGATGACGGACATGTGGCCTTCGGCACCGAGTCAGGGTTTCCTAAATTCCCCCATTAAAAAATATTTAGGTGGCGACTCTGTATCTGGCAAAGCAGTCCATGTTTGGCACTACTTTTTCAAAAATCTGTTTCTCAAAACGATTTGCCAGATTTGGACTTTTTGGTTCAGATTAAGAACCGTGACACAAATCGAGTCCGAACTGTAGCATGAGGTCCCACGCGGGCGCTGTTACAGTGCCCAGCATGTTTTCCCGAAATGAGAAACAGTATTTTAACTCCCAACACATGTTTTGCTTTGTCTTGACTTAGTTTTGAAAGAACGCCAAGATCATTTACACTCATGCAAAGCTTGTTTTAGGAATGCATTTCATATCCATCTTTGAGCATCCCTTCTTGTCTTCTTGAAATGCATTCAATGGGATTTATTATGTGCTTGTAGGCCTTGGATCCTTGCTTGTAATCCCCACAGCCGAAGAGCTATGTGAGTGGTATTTTTAATAAAGCTATGATATAAAGTTTTGATAAAGCTAAGCTTTGCTTTGCTTTGGAAAAGTATTTGATCAAGTATGAATGACTATCCGTAGTTTAGTATCAAGTATTATATTTGTTTTGATGACATTCTTGGAAAATCCTTAGTGCTAGGGGACTATAATGCAACTAGTACCCTTGCTTTGAAAGTCCTTAGTAGTAGGGGACTATTATGCAACTAACACCCTTGTTTGAGATATCTCCCTTGTCTTGCCACCGACGGTTTACCGCGTGGGTTTGTCCGGAATGTCATCCCTTGTATTATATTGATGTTAGTAAGCATCCCTTGAAGCTTTGAAAGATTTGATAAATGAACTTGGTTCATCCCTTGATTTTGTACAAGTTAAGATATGTATTGTTTGATAAAGATCTCAGATGTCAATCATTTAAACCTTTATTACTAATATCATTCACTGAGTATCCAAGCTCACCCTCTCTATATATATATGTAGGTGACGAGCAAGAAGGCGATGACGCCTAGATGATTATTTGCAAGTTGTTTGGAATCATATTTTGTAGCATCTTGAAGATTATGCTTCTTGGCTTGGTCATTGTAGTTCATCTTGTATATGTCGGCTTGTGAAGTCTTTTGATCAAGATGTAATATGTATTTATTCTATTTGAACTCAAGTTGTAAAACACGTTATGTATGTCATTTCATTTGATCTATGCACAGCTCTTGTGGACTATTTAGATTTAAATGTATTGCTTCCACACATGTAAGCCCCATATGTATACTCTGATTTTGTGTGAATCTTTGCAAGTAGGCCTTTGGTAATCTCGAATTACTGGTCATCATGGCACCATTCTACTAGGGGCGGAATGGGGTCGTGACAGATTGGTAACAGAGCACCGGTTCCTTATAGTACGTTATTCACACACTTTGAGTCCTAAAGAGCTTAGGATTTCTCTTAGAATGATATTTGGATTGCATCATATTGCTTGCTACTTGACAAGGTGTGCATTGTCTCGGCATGAATATTTGTTGCTTGTATACATGTCTATTTGTTCATTTTGTTTTAAAGCCATATTCTACATACTCTTAGCGTCATGAGAAGGGGTAGACCTTGTAGACACCCCATTTTTGACGGTCCTCAAGACTTGGACTTCATCGTTTGAACACTCGATGATCATCCATGTTCGTGTCCGTTCTGAGTTCTCGAAGGTCTCGGCTACGCGCCTTGCCTCAAGATCTCTCAACTTGATTGTTTTGTGCTTGGTTGTGGACCAAACACTTGTGTTTTTGCTTCTAAGGGAAGAAAGTGGCTTGTTGGCCATCCCTGCACCCTACCGGCCAAGGGTTGAAGCCATCGGCCCCTATTTCTTTCCATCGGCCAATAGTGTTGGCCGATCAGCACTATATTTAGTCGGTCAGCCATTGCGTTGGTCGATCGGCCTTTTTTGCGAGTCGAACCCTGTTCATCTGCTTTATGCAGATATTTTGTGCCAGCTGGCAAAGCTGGCACCCACAATTAACCCCCTCTATACACGTGTATGGAGGGATTTGCCTCTTCTTTAGCTTCTCTTGGAAGCTTTACAATTTGAGCCTCTATAAAAAGGGAGCCCCTTCTCCCTCCTCCAGGGTTCAAAAAATTGGTTCTTGAGAGGATAGATATAGTGTTGTATCTATTCTTCTTGTTTTAGCTTTGTTTTGTGTCCAAAAGTGTAATATTGTCTAACTATTGTACACAAACACACACTAGAACACCATCCTTGGTTGCTGAGGTACTAGGAGGTTAATTCCAGTGTTCTTGGGTTGGTTTAAACTTAGAAAACCTGCTGGAGCTTTGTTCTTGAAGAGGTTGTACAAGGGTGAGCTTCTTACCTTTACATACCACTTTCTTGCTTAAGCTCATAGCCTATCTTGCATCTATTTTTAAGCTTAACTTATAACTGACAAAAGTTCTGTTTTTAAGTGATTGAAATAGTTGTTTAAGATCACTTTGGTGTTTGGAGTGGTTTACCCCCTCTTAGGCCTTGTTTGGCCTCATTTTTGTGCCCTTTTTGTGAGCTCCGGGACCACCTTGTATTCGCCTTCTCACCACGAAATCTAGAGGGATTTCAGTGGTGGGGATGGTGTTTTAAGGTCCTAAAAAGGAGAGGGCCATCCCCTCTCCTTGTTGTCTTCAATACTTGTCATATTTGCCTCATAGGTGAGCACCTTTGTTAAGTTCATGTTGGTCATGTCTTAGCTTGTATTTGTGATTGTCTTGCCATGATATAGCACTGTTTTGACTTGGTTTAGACATGCCATGCATGCTTTGTATACTTGTCTTGTCATTCCATGAAACAGCATAACATGCACCATGTTGTAACATGTCTTTCTAGCATGATTTTGGCTCGACTTCAAGAAGCTTTTATCCATGTTTTGGTATGCTTGAGGTCTGATTTTGGTTTTCTTGGTCATCCATGACTTCCTTTGTATAGCTACCATGTAATCTAGCTTGTAGGCTTTGAGTGTTGGATCCTCTAGCATGCTCTACTTGGATCATTTCAGCCATTTGGCATCACTTGTAATGTTATTTTAGTCCATATAGTATGCTTGAATACTTGCACTTATCGCTCCTTTAATGTTTTAAAAGGTTTGTGTTTTATGCCTCATGAATGTACCATTGCGTATGCCCCCATGCTTTGGCCATTTTGGTGCCGTCTAAGTGTGTTTTCGGTCTTGTTTAGACCTGCCTTGGGACTGTTTTAAGTCCCCTTAGCCCTTTGGGGCTTGCCTCATGTAGCCTTGGTTTGAGTCTCCTGGCTAATTTCAAATTTTGGGCTTTGTCACATGCTTTACTTGCTTTGTTTAGATGGTTTGGCAACTTTTCTAACATGATTTCAGAGCTTACAATGTATGTCACATGTCCATTATTTATCCTCTTTTAAGTGTGCTTAAGAGTTGCTTCACTATGCTTAAGTGTTAGGCCAATTGGCATGCATGTTTGTATGCATTCCTGTCCTCATTTCCATAGCATTTTGGCCATTGATTTGGACCTATTCGAGAGTCATCCATTTGGGTTTAAGACCATCCCCGCATGTTGTTGCATGCTTGCCTTGTATGTTGTCACATGCTCGTTGCATATTTGGTAAATTGCATGTTGTAGCATGCTAGTTTAATTGTGCCTTATTGCGTATTTGGTCCATGACATGTCGTTGCATGCTTAAGTTGTAATGCATTTGGCATGCATTCTTTTTTTTTAATTTGTTCAACACATTGTTACATGTTTGCCTCACATGTTGTTATATGCGTGAATGTTGTTACATGTCTTGCATATTTGCATGCTTAAGTCACATTTTACATGCTTGTCTTTGCATATTGTTATATGCTAATTGCCTCGTATAGCATTGTTGCTTGCATACTCATGTTGCATTAGTTTGCCTGCATGCTTAGGTTGCATAGCATTTGTGCATGCATCCCTTGCCTCTTGATCAACCATGATAGAGGTTGGGGGCCCTTTATGTGTTTTGTATGCATTTCATTTGATATTGAAGTTGCACACTTGGCTTCTATGACCATCATGCATTGAAATGCGTGATTGATGGTCCGAGGGTCAAGGATTATACTCCCTTGAGCTCATAACATGATAGGGAGAGTGGTCGTGCAAACATTGTATTGTAAATATATTGCCATGCTCTGTTTGTCCTCTGCTGCTGCAAAACAGCATTCTGCAGGAATAGATGGTCGACCAACCATGTTCAATGCCGATCGACTAAGTATGTTTGGCCAAGAGCCTTATAATTGGTCGATGGAACCATTCTCTTGGTCGACGGCCCTATCTCTTGGTCGATGGACTCTCAGCATGTCCCCAAGGTGATTTAGAGGTGTCACAGAAGTTGGCACAGTTTTTAGAGGTGCAGAGCAGTGCAAATAGAGGCAACATGTGACATGGCAATGGATTTCCGAACGAAACCGACCGAGAATGCATTTGTCCCTCTTCTCGAGGCCTCTTTACTGTTTTTGTAGCTTAATTAATTTGGATAAATTAGTTAAGTGTTTTGTAATAATTAATTAGTTAGTTAATTAGTTAATTTGTATTATTCTTTCGGACCCTCCGTCGAGAGGGCCAATTTTGTAATAAGCGTGCGTATGTCTGATGCATGTCTTCCAAACCTCCATTTCTTTCCCCCTTTTATTTACCACTTACGATGGTTAGATTTAGGGCATATTTCAGTTAGCATCCTTATGCTATGCATGTTTGCATCATTCATCTGTATTGCATGCATTGGGCTCGGCGCATCATACTAACTGCATCGTATTTCAATTCCAACTTGAATACATGTATCAATTGTTGTATCTCATATGCCATCTTAGAATAGCCGAGCCTATTTCTAGTTGCATTTTGCATGTGTTGCATTAGCCGTCTTAACATAGCTAGGATCATGCATTGATTTCTAACTAGCTATTATTTTGGCTCGGATTACTAGGTAAGCTTTTATGCTTTAGCATCTTGCATGAGTGTAAGTGTTGTCATGATAGCATGCTTACCATGAGGCTAATTGCTTATATGATATAACTATCTGAATGCCTGTGGGTGAAGGTTGGATTGCTTGAATTGGAACAATTCATTGAAATCCGTGTTTTAGCCTACTTGCGAGTAGCAAACTTCAAAACATTTTCCAAACAAACGAATATGCAATGCTTTGTTCCAAATTAGGCGATCTAGTCTATACTTGTGTGTTGTGCGTATCACATAGTAATTCTAGCTAATTAACCGGAATAAGAACACATATGTTTTCAAAACAAAATACCATGCTTACTACAGGCCGATCTTCGGATCGGACGATCGGGGGTGCTCATAGATGACCTTCCCCAATCGTACCCAAGTTCCCGAGACGAGGCAACTTTGGTGATGACGGACACGTGGCCTTAGTCAACGAGTCAGGGTTTCCTAAATTCCCCCAAAATAAATATTTAGGTGGCGACTCTGTATCTGGCAAAGCAGTCCATGTTTGGCACTTCTTTCTTAAAAATCTATTTTCCAAAAATGATTTGCCGGATTTGGACTGTTTGGTGATTTCACAGGGTAACTGGTTACTGAGAAGGATCCTAGCTTGATCCTAGCTTGATCCAAATCGGTTCTGCATTGTCTTTAGCGCGAGCAACTAGTCGCTTTCTTAAAAGATTTCAAAAAAAAATTTTGCGCAGTCCTGCGAAGACCTGTGTGGAATTGCTCTTGAGATTGTGCAGCTTAGGATCGCTCTCAGCCTCGACTTGACCCCTTTGCTTTCAAACCTTGAACTCGGATTCAAAATGTTCAAAAGTCAACCGCAATGTAAGGCCTGTGTGGCCAAATTCGAAGCAACCCTCGAACTAAGGGCAAGAAAGTCAGATCAAGAAGGTCAGACATCGTCAAATGAAGCTTGCAAAGCTAGATCAAAAGCACCCCTCGAACCAGGGGCAAAAAAATATCAGACGTGCTCGAAGAGCCGAAGATGGATCATTCTACAAATCAATGAAGACTGGCAAGAATGCCAAATCCCAGAAGGGTGGAAAGAAGAAAGTTTGTGCTGAAGGACAACTGAGTTCCTATCCACAACACTAGGGGCAAATTCAGCCCCCATTGGATGGGCTCCTACATTATCAGCGAATAACAGCCATTCTCTTAGATTCAGATAGCTTCAAGATCTCAAAACCATTTGACATGGACAAAGCTACACTATTACCCTTGAGAGGCTCACTGGGCCGAAAACCTGGATGGGTGACCCAAGAAAAAATTAGAGCAAGAAAAAAAAAGGGAAAATGCAAAAAAAGAAATGAAGAAAAAGAAATGAAAAATTCTGAACAAAGAAAAGAAATGAGAAATGAAAAAAAACATAGCTCGTAAGGTTGAAAACCCAGAAGGGCGGCCTTGGCAAAAGTTAGAGCGTAAAAGGTGAGGGTTAATACACGAGTGTACCTTAACCTGAACTACGTAAGGCTTGATTCCCATGATTGGGATACGTAGGCAACTTCATTCTGAAGTCCAGCCACAAACACTTCCAAATCGAGTGTATCCATGTAATGGCTTTGATCATCTTTGCCTTCTCTGTATCCGGGAGTTCGGTCGTGATCGTCGCTCTCAGGACTGATTACAATGCGCTGCGGTGCCATTCAGACAAGGGGCAACTTTCCGTTGTCGAAGCGCTGTGGTGCTATTCAAACAAGGGAGAGCTTTCAGTTACCACGCAGCTCTCCTCAAACAAGGGGCAATTTTCCTTCGGATCTGAGGTTGTGCACCTCGAGAGTAGGTTTCGTGCTTGTTCAACAGTGGCTGTTTGCGAAAATAGTTTTTGAAAATTTTTACTGAGGTTGACTAATTTTCTCAAAAATTATTCCATTTTTTTTTTTCCAAAATTGGACCCTTTTCTTGGACCCAAAAAAGGAAAATTTTCAGTGCTCATAGCCTGACTTGTATGATTTTCAAATCAAAAGTTGAACAAGTATGTTAATCTAACTCTCATGTTGGTCAAAATTGTTTTAATAGAAAACCAAAACAAAAAATGGTCAACATGATGAACTAGGGGCACAGTTGAGTCAGGTGTTCTATCTTTTCCCTATTGTCAACATACTTGCCAGAAAAGGGCAATCTATTTGCCAAAAGGGCACTTTATCTGCCAAAAAAAGGGCACAACTGAAGCTAACAACAAAGGGCTGAAAGCTCTCGACATCCTCCAAGCAACGAGGTATCGAGCCAAGTGCGAAGCATGAACTGGAATGGATCAAGATACTCCATTCCCTTATCTGGGGCATCGACTAGATGTCGCCAGAAGAAATAGCTGTGAACTGAATATGCTGGGCATGAGCCCACAACTTCTTGCTTATCCATCAACCATCCAGGGGAGGGATAAAAAAAATGAGAGATTGAAGAATATAGAGATGTACGTTGAGAAAAAAAAGTGAGGAAAAGGGCTTTTTAAGAAAAAAAAAAAAAAAACAGAGCCTAAGGGCCGAGTGATGTGAGAATCACAAATGAGAAAGGGTGGGAAACAATACCCGGAGAAACTAGCTCCTCGCAAGCTAGGAGGTCTCTCGCCTTTGCAATGCGTCTGAGTGTTGTGTTTGTTGTTTCGTTTGTCTCGATTCTTGTTTTGAGTCGTTTCGAGTTTTACTTGATGTGTTTAGGTTGTTTACCTCTTGTTTGTCTTTGTTGAGTCGTTTTGACTTTGTTCAGTCGTAGGCTCAATACCTGGTTAAGAACTCATCTTTCAATTTCAAAAATAAATCACTTTGTGCTCAGAGTGCTGCGCCGTTCTCCACATCTGTGCAAAACAAGAATTTTTTCTCTCGTAAAACCGCAATGTAAGGCCCAGGTCGCGTCAGAACAGTGGAACCAGGACCTATTTGAAGCTATGTGGGTTTCAGGCTGCGAAGCAGAAGAAAAGAGAGAAAATTTGGAGCATCTAAGTATGTTTCGACTGTTGTACATCTCGTATGTTCAGTATGAGCTGTGTGCAGAATAAACCAAGTACTGTGTTGTGAGCCATGGGTTCAGAGTGAGCAGTGCGTTGAATGAGCTGTGTGCAGAATAAACCAAATACTGTGTTGTGAGCCATGGGTTCAGAGTGAGTAGTGCGTTGAATGAGCTGTGTGCAGGATAAACCAATTACTGTGTTATAAGCCATGGGTTCAAAGTGAGCAGTACATTGAATAAGCCGGGCACAGAATAAAACGGGTACTGTGTGACGGGCTGTGTGTTCAAAATGAGTAGTGTGCTGTAAGGGTTGTGTGTTCAAAACAAACGAAATATTGTGTCAGCTGTTTCTATGCCAAAATGGCAACTAGAAGTGCTCTCCCTGAGTACCAATTCCTGCCAGAGGCATCTTGGCTATGTTCGCAATGAGTTCCTAGAAGACTAACTGCGACGGTGGAAACTAGAGTTCAAATAGTTGTAGCCTAGAACCCAAAGGTTTGGAATTTCCGAGACTAAAGTCTGGTTTAAATACCCAGAGACGTGTCCTCGGCTTGAAATCTGTATGGAAGCCCCATAGGTTGAGGTAGTAGGTACGCGCCTCGATTCTAGATACTGAATCAACCTAGTCGTCACCCCGTTGAAGAATAGGGAAATTTGTGAGCATGATCAGGAAGAAAAGCGGCATCTGTGGTTCCCCAGCAGATGTTGCTCCTTGTCAGCATTTTAGACCTTTGTACTGTGAGTTGAAGGTAGGTGTTCGAAGAACACAGGAGGGGGGGATCCCCGTCAGAGTAGAGCGGTTTACCGCCACTTACCCTGTGAGGTGCTGTCTAAAGCGCCGCTTGGTTTGATTATTACTTTCAATAAACATAATGCATTGTAGTGCATTCTACCTTTTGAGTTTCTTCCTCATTTATGCACAGTATTGTATGTACTGTTCATTCAGAGACATTTCGGTTTAGCTTTGACTGATACCTTTCTCCCCTCACATTCGGCATGCGTTCGGACTACCCTTCTCCTCTCGCATTTGATACGCATTTGGACGACTGCGCCTTCTTGCACATTCGTTTCCCCCTCACGTGTTGATACGCCGAGAGGTTTTCCTTCCCCTATCCGAAACACGAGGATGTCTCCCTGCGTTTCTCCTTTTCTGATTTAGAACATTTGGAATATGTTCCAATGCTCATACCATTCCGAAACACGGGGATATGTCCCTATGTTTCTCTTTCCTTCAGGGAACATGGGGATATGTCCTTATGTTCCTCTTTTATTTGGGAAACACAGGGATACGTCCCTATGTTTCCTTTCTTTTTAGAGACACGGGGATACGTCCTTATGTCTCTTTGTCTTTTTGAAACACAGGGATGTCTCCTTTTGTTTCTCCTTCTCTGGTTACGAGCATTTGGAATACGTTCCAATGCTCGTGCCATTTTCGAAACACGGGGATATGTCCTTATGTTTCTCTTTTCTTCCGAAATAGTGGGGATTTCACCCTATGTTTCTCCTTTTGTCCCTTTTTCTTACGCGATTTCAGCGTGTTTGGAATTTATCTCAGGTTGCGTTGTATGCGCGCTTAGGCGGGTTGTTTTGGACCTCCTCTCACGATTTCAGCGTGGTTTGAGTGTCCCTTTCCTTACGCGATTTCAGCGTGTTTGGAATTTATCTCAGGTTGCGTTGTAGACGCATTGGGTGGGTTGTTGGACCTCCTCTCACGAATTCAGCGTGGTTTGAGTGTCCCTTTTCCTTACATGATTTCAACGTGTTTGGAATTTATATCAGGTTGCGTTGTATGCGCGCTTGGGCGGGTGGTTTTGGACCTCCT
This sequence comes from Camellia sinensis, assembly GCF_055761805.1. Classification (NCBI taxonomy): domain Eukaryota; kingdom Viridiplantae; phylum Streptophyta; class Magnoliopsida; order Ericales; family Theaceae; genus Camellia; species Camellia sinensis. The sequence goes on along the minus strand of NC_138967.1, from coordinate 102,837,141 downwards.
CTCACGATTTCAGCGTGGTTTGAGTGTCCCTTTCCTTACGCGATTTCAGCGTGTTTGGAATTTATCTCAGGTTGCGTTGTATGCGCGCTTGGGCGGGTGGTTTTGGACCTCCTCTCACGATTTCAGCGTGGTTTGAGTGTCCCTTTCCTTACGCGATTTCAGCGTGTTTGGAATTTATCTCAGGTTGCATTGTATGCGCGCTTGGGTGGGTTGTTTTGGACCTCCTCTCACGATTTCATCGTGGTTTGAATGTCCCTTTCTTTACGCGATTTTAACGTGTTTGGAATTTATCTCAGGTCGCGTTGTATGCGCGCCTGATTATTCATTTTTCCTCCTCTCATGATTCCAGCATGGTCAGAGTTTATCCTCCTTTGCATTTTCTATATCATATTTCATCACATCATATGCACCTGTCAGTGCATTTTGCATTTCAGTCGCGCTATTTTGCGCATCGCACTGTTTTGTGCATTACATTTCAATTGCGCTATTTTGCGCATCGCACTGTTTTGTGCATCTCATTGCATTTTGCATTGTATTACATTCACGCTATTTTGTGCATCGCACTGTTTTGTGCATCCCATTGCATTTTGCATGCATTTCGTTCGCGTTATTTTGCGCATCGCGCTATCTTGCGCATATCATATGCACTTGTTAGTGCATTGCATTTTGCATCATTCACGGTATTTTGCGCATCGCGCTATTTTGCGCACCTCATGCACTTGTTAGTGCATTGCATTACATTCGCGCTATCTTGCGCAACCTACCTGTGCTTGTTAGTGCATTGCATTGTTATGCACTTTCATTTGCATTGTCGTGCATTCCAATAACTTGCATTGTCATGCATTTCAATAATCGCGTATTGTCATGCATTTCAGTACTTGCATTGTCATGCGCCAATAATCATGCATTGTCATGCATTTCAACATCTCACATCGTCATGCACGTCTAACTTGCATTATTATGCATTTCAATAATCATGCATTGTCATGCATTTCAACATCTCGCATCGTCATGTGTGTCTCATTTGTATTTTTGTACATTTCAATAAATTGCATTGTCATGCATTTTAACCTTTCGCATTATTATACACATTACATGCGTTGTCGCGTATTGCTTTACTTATATGTGTTCAAGTTCCTATTATACACATTGCATGCGTTGTCGCGTATTGCTTTACCTATATGTGTTCAAGTTCCTATTATACACATTGCATGCGTTGTCGCGTATTGCTTTACTTATATGTGTTCAAGTTCCTATTATACACATTGCATGCGTTGTCGCGTATTGCTTTACTTACATATGTTCAAGTTCCTCTTATTATACACATTGTACATGTTGTCACGTGTGCTTCACTTATATGTGCTCAAGTGTCTCTTATTTCACACATTGTATACGTTGTCGCGTATACTTTACTTACATGTGTTTATGCCTTCCTTGATTTACACATTGCATGCGTTGTCGCGTATTGCTTTACTTATATGTGTTTATGTTTCAAATTGCATTGTTATGCACCACTACCGGTTAGCGTTGTCGCGCATGCCAACCCCTTGCATTGTAGTGTTTGTTTTCACTGCATTGTTATGCGTCACTCTTAGGTTGCATTTTCTTGCACCACCTCACCTGCGTTGTCGCGCACGCTTAGGTTGCATTGTCATGCACACTTCACTTGCGTTGTCACGCATTTTTCACTTGCGTTGTTACGCATGTTTCTAACGATATTGTACCTATTAAGTTTCTCTACTTTTGTCAGGCACGATATTGTATGTACGGTTCATTTGAAGCTGGCGTAACCAGACGAACCGGACAGGTATTATATTCTCCGCGTGAGACGTAGCGAGAATTGTATAATTCTCTTACATCCTTTCTACATGAAATGTAGTTAGATTTGTATATGCTTGGTTAAACTGTTGCATGTTATGCTTCGTTACAGCTCCCTTTGCATGATCACAAGTTATGATTCGACTTTGTGCATCGTCTTTGCATTTTGCCCCCTGCCTTCGGGCACATATCCTGCTAGTTTGTATGCTTTGTCTAAGTCTTCAGCCTTGTCAAAAATGGGTCGTCTCTGGGATTTGACATTCACTCTCGTCATTGTTATGACTTTCGAGTTCTGTCAAAGAGGGGTAACTGTAGACACCCCATTTTTTACCGTCCTCAAGACTTGGACATCATCGTTTGAACACTCGATGATCATCCATGTTCGTGTTCGTTCTGAGTTCTCGGAGGTCTGGGCTACGCGCCTTGCCTCAAGATCTCTCAACTTGATTGTTTTGTGCTTGGTTATGGACCAAACACTTGTGTTTTTGCTTCTAAGGGAAGAAAGTGGCTTGTTAGCCATCCCTATACCCTACCGGCCAAGGCTTGAAGCCATCGACCCCTCTTTCTTTCCATCGGCCAAGAGTGTTGGCCGATCGGCACTATATGTAGTCAATTGGCCATTGTGTTGGTCAATCGGCCTTTTTTTCCAGCCGAACCCTGTTCATCTGCTTTATGCAGATATTTTGTGCCAGCTGGCACAGCTAGCACCCACAATTAACCCCCTCCATACACATGTATGGAGGGATTTGCCTCTTGTTTAGCTTCTCTTGGAAGCTTTAGAATTTGAGCCTCTATAAAGATGGAGCCCCTCTTCCCTCCTCCAGGGTTCAGAAAATTGGTTCTTGAGAGGATAAATATAGTGTTGTATCTATTCTTCTTGTTTTAGCTTTGTTTTGTGTCCAAAAGTGTAATATTGTCTTACTATTGTACACAAACACACACTAAAACACCATCCTTGGTTGCTAAGGTACTAGGAGGTTGATTTCAGTGTTCTTGGGTTGGTTTAAACTCAACAAACCTGCTGGAGCTTTGTTCTTGAAGAGGTTCTACAAGGGTGAGCTTCTTACCATTACATACCCCTTTCTTGCTTAAGCTCTTAGCCTATCTTTCATCTATTTTTAAGCTTAACTTATAACTGATAAAAGTTTTATTTTTAAGTGCTTGAAATAGTTGTTTAAGATCACTTTGGTGTTTGGGGTTGTTTACCCCCTCTTAGGCCTTGTTTGGCCTCATTTTTGTGCCCTTTTTGTGAACTCCGGGACCACCTTGTATTGGCCTTCTCACCACTGAAATCCAGAGGGATTTTAGTGGTGGGGATAGTGTTTTAAGGTCCTAAGAAGGAGAGGGCCATCCCCTCTCCTTGTTGTCTTCAATACTTGTCATATTTGCCTCATAGGTGAGCACCTTTGTTAAGTTCATGTTGGTCATGTCCTAGCTTGTATTTGTGGTTGTCTTGCCATGATATAGCACTGTTTTGACTTGGTTTAGACATGCCATGCATGCTTTGTATATTTGTCTTGTCATTCCATGAAACAGCATAACATGCACCATGTTGCAACATGTCTTTCTAGCATGATTTTGACTCGACTTCAAGAAGCTTTTATCCATGTTTTGGTATGCTTGAGGTTTGATTTTGGTTGTCTTGGTCATCCATGACTTGCTTTGTATAGCTACCATGTAATCTAGCTTGTAGGCTTTGAGTGTTGGATCCTCTAGCATGCTCTATTTGGATCATTTCAGCGGTTTGGCATCACTTGTAATGTTATTTCAGTCCATATAGTATGCTTGAATACTTGCACTTATCGCTCCTTTAATGCTTTAAAGGGTTTGTGTTTTATGCCTCATGAATGTGCCATTGCGTATGCCCCCATGCTTTGGCCATTTTGGTGCCGTCTAAGTGTGTTTTCGGTCTTGTTTAGACCTGCCTTGGGACTGTTTTAGGTCCCCTTAGCCCTTTGGGGCTTGCCTCATGTAGCCTTGGTTTGAGTCTCCTGGCTAATTTCAAATTTTGGGCTTTGTCACATGCTTTACTTGCTTTGTTTAGATGGTTTGGCACCTTTTCTAACATGATTTCAGAGCTTACAATGTATGTCACATGTCCATTGTTTATCCTCTTTTAAGTGTGCTTAAGAGTTGCTTCACTATGCTTAAGTGTTAGGCCAATTGGCATGCATGTTTGTATGCATTCCTGTTCTCATTTCCATAGCATTTTGGCCATTGATTTGGACCTATTCGAGAGTCGTCCATTTTGGTTTAAGACCATCCCCGCATGTTGTTGCATGCTTGCCTTGTATGTTGTCACATGCTCGTTGTATATTTGGTAAATTGCATGTTGTAGCATGCTAGTTTAATTGTGCCTTGTTCCGTACTTGGTCCATGACATGTCGTTGCATGCTTAAGTTGTAATGCATTTGGCATGCATTCTTTTTTTTTTAATTTGCTCAACACATTGTTACGTGTTTGCCTCACATGTTGTTATATGCTTGAATGTTGTTACATGTCTTGCATATTTGCATGCTTAAGTCACATTTTGCATGCTTGTCTTTACATATTGTTATATGCTAATTGCCTTGTATAGCATTGTTGCTTGCATACTCATGCTGCATTAGTTTGCTTGCATGCTTAGGTTGCATAGCATTTGTGCATGCATCCCTTGCCTCTTGATCAACCATGATAGAGGTTGGGGGCCCCTTTATGTGTTTTGTGTGCATTTCATTTGATATTGAAGTTACACACTTGGCTTCTTTGACCATCATGCATTGAAATGCGTGATTGATGGTCCGAGGGTCGAGGATTATACTCCTTTGAGCTCACGACATGATAGGGAGAGTGGTCGTGCAAACATTGTATTGTAAATACATTGCCATTGTATTGTAAATACATTGCATCATTCATCTATATTGCATGCACCGGGCTCAGCGCATCATACTAACTGCATCATATTTCAATTCCAACTTGAATACATGTATCAATTGTTGTATCTCATATGCCATCTTAGAATAGCCGAGCCTATTTCTAGTTGCATTTTGCATGTGTTGCATTAGCCATCTTAACATAGCTAGGATCATGCATTGATTTCTAACTAGCTATTGTTTTGGCTCGGAGTACTAGGTAAGCTTTTATGCTTTAGCATCTTGCATGAGTGTAAGTGTTGTCATGATAGCATGCTTACCATGAGGCTAATTGCTTATATGATATAACTGTCTGAATGCCTGTGGGTGAAGGTTGGATTGGTTGAATTGGAATAATTCAATGTAATCCGTGTTTTAGCCTACTTGCGAGTAGCAAACTTCAAACCATTTTCCAAACAAACGAATATGCAATGCTTTGTTCCAAATTAGGCGATCTAGTCTATACTTGTGTGTTGTGCGCATCACATAGTAATTCTAGCTAATTAACCGGAATAAGAACACATATGTTTTCAAAACAAAATATCATGCTTAGTACAAGCCGATCTTCGGATCGGGCGAGCGGGGGTGCTCATAGATGACTTTCCCCAATCGTACGCAAGTTCCCAAGCCGAGGCAACTTTGGTGATGACAGACACGTGGCCTTAGTCAACGAGTCAGGGTTTCCTAAATTCCCTCAAAATAAATATTTAGGTGGCGACTCTGTATCTGGCAAAGCAGTCCATGTTTGGTACTTCTTTCTTAAAAATCTATTTTCCAAAAATAATTTGCCGGATTTGGACTCTTTGGTAATTTATCCGTCTTGCATTGCACTTTGCAAGGTCAGATTAAGAACCGTAACAAATGAGTTCGAACTGTGGTAGCATAGGCCCTCGAGGGCGCATCCACGGACCTCTAGTTGGCCGAGATCATTCCGAGGACAGATTGGACAGACTAGAAAGGTTGGTCGAAGGTTTGGTCCGTGAATTGAGCCAACCTGGGCCACAAGACACTAGTACCACCTCTACTCAGGCCGAGCAGACAAACGGTCGAAATGCAGTTCCACCTCCACCTCCTCCAGTGCCGCAAGTGCCTCCACAGCCAACTTTATATGGTGACGGCATGATAACTTTGATCAAAGAGTTCAAGAAGATGAACTCGCCAAGATTCCAAGGGGGTATAGAGCCGTTGAAAGTCGAAGCATGGGTTCTAGAAATGGAAAAGTTATTCGATATTTTTCCAAGCACCGACGCTCAGAAGGTGTCGTTGACAGCATTCACATTGGATGACGACGCTCGCAGATGGTAGATGATGGTCCGAGAAGGTAATCCGGGTTTGACTTGGGCCAGATTTTTGGAGTTATTTTATGACAAGCATTTTCCCCTTAGTGTCCGAGATCGCAAGACCACAAAGTTCCAAACTCTGACACAAGGCAACAAGACGGTGGCAGAATACGACTGTGATTTTACCGAGTTGGCGAGATATGCGCCTCACATGGTCGATAACGAATATAGAAAAGCTAGAAAGTTTGAAAGTGGGTTGTGTGGACCGATACAGGATCGAGTTAACATGCTCAACATGTCGACTTACGCCGGGGTGTTAGACAAGGCCATCCTAGCAAAAGCTAACTTGAACCGATACCAGAGTTCAGCAGAGAGCCAGAGGAAGAGACAAAACTATAAGAATCGCCGGGTACCGTTTAATGCCAAGAAGAATGTGAATATAAGCAGTTCCAGCAACTCAAATCAGGAAGGTAATACTAAGCCGACGTGTGAAAGATATGGGAAGCCACATTTTGGGGTCTGTCGTTGGGCGTCAGGAGCTTGCTTTGAATGTGGCGAGATAGGCCATCGTGTAAAGGACTGTCCAAAGACAAAGGCTGACGATGGTGAGAAGAATGGAAACACTTCGGGCTCTGCACAGAAAAACAACGTCGGAAGGGCGCAGGCGAGGCAGGGCAGAGTTTTTGCATTAGTGCCAGGAGACACCCAGAGTGCCGAAACAGTAGTGTCAGGTACCTTTCCAATTTGCTCTCAAGATGCATACATATTGATTGATTTGGGTTCTACACATTCATTTGTACCTGCTAAATTTGCCGAGAAGTTGAATAGGGAACTAGAACCCCTTGGTTATGTGTTATCCGTTTCTACTCCAGCTAGGAGAACTATGATTGTTGCATCCATTTATAGGGCATGTGTTGTTGTAATTGAGGATGTAGAGTTATTAGTTGATTTGATGCCGTTGAACATAACTCACTTTGATGCCATATTGGGAATGGATTGGTTAATAGGAAATCATGCATCCATTAACTGTGTTTCCAAAAGTGTCACATTGAAACCCCCAAACCAAGCCGAGGTTACATTTCAAGGTAAAGAAGTAGTATCTCTGCCTTACTTGATCTCATCCATGAAGGCCTATAAGTTGATTCAGAAAGGGTGTCAAGGTTATTTGTGTAGTGTACGAAGCAATCTGAGTGGAAATGTTGAATTGGCCAACATCCCAGTTGTAAGGAATTCCCCGACGTCTTTCCAAATGACTTGCCTGGCTGCTTAGTCGATAGAGAAATAGAGTTTACTATTGACGTCATGTCGGGAACCCAGCCTGTCTTCAAAACACCTTATAGAATGGCCCCAGCCGAGCTTAAGGAATTGAAACTACAGCTACAAGAATTGTTGGATAAGGGATTTATTAGGCCGAGCACTTCACCTTGGGGAGCACCAGTTCTATTTGTGAAGAAAAAGGATGGCACACTTCGTCTTTGTATTGATTACCGAGAACTGAACAAGGTGACCATTAAGAATAAGTACCCATTGTCGAGGATCGATGAGTTACTTAATCAACTATAAGGAGCACGAGTCTTTTCAAAAATTAATCTCAGGTCGGGCTACCATCAGCTCAAGGTTAAAGCCGAGGACGTCGAGAAGACTGCCTTTCGGACAAGATATGGCCACTACGAATTTTTGGTAATGCCTTTTGGGGTGACTAATGCTCCTGCAGCATTCATGGATTTGATGAATAGAGTCTTTAAGCCATACCTAGATGAGTTTGTGGTTGATTTCATCGATGATATATTGATCTATTCCAAGAGTGAAGTTGAGCATGAAAAGCATCTGAGACTTACCTTACAGATTTTGAGAGACAGAAAGTTGTATGCCAAGTTTAGCAAGTGTGAGTTTTGGCTCTCCAGCATTTCATTTTTAGGACATGTGATTAATAAAGAAGGTATTTCGGTTGATCCTAGCAAAATTGAAGCCATTGTGAATTGGCCAACACCGACTAATGTGTCTGAGGTTCGTAGTTTTCTGGGTTTGGCAGGTTATTATAGAAAGTTTGTGAAGGACTTCTGAAAGACTGCAGTACCATTGACACAATTGACTTAGAAGGGAGTGACATATGAATGGACCGAGGATAGAGAATCAGCCTTCCAGGAACTCAAGACGAGGTTAGTTACAGCACCAATCCTTGTACTACCATCAGGTGATGAGGAATTTCAGATTTATAGTGATGTTTCACTTAAGGGTTTGGGTTGTGTATTAATGCAAGGGGGTAAAATCATAGCATATGCATCTCGCCAGTTGAAGCCCCACAAAAAGAATCATCCCACCCATGATTTAGAACTAGCAGCCGTAGTGTTCGCCTTGAAAATCTGGCGTCATTACTTGTATGGAGCCTCTTGCCAAGTTTTCACAGACCACAAAAGCCTAAAGTACTTGTTCACTCAGATGGAATTGAATATGAGGCAGAGAAGATGGCTTGAATTATTGAAAAACTACGATATGCAGATTCAGTGCCATCCGGGTAAAGCAAACTCAGTGGCCAACGCGTTGAGCAGGAAGTTAGTTGGGGATTTGACATGTTTGGCAATGATTTCAGTGGAGCCGACTATTATGGAGGAAGTAAAGACAAGACAGAGGGAAGATGAATTCTTCAAGAAGGTGATTGATGAGTTTGTCACCAAGCCGAGGTCAGGGTACACCATTGAGAATCAGGTACTTAAGTTTGAAGGAAGGTTGTGCGTGGCCGACGTCCCAGAGTTGAAAAAGAAGATTTTGCAGGAAGCCCATGGTTCCAAATTCGCAGTACACCCAGGGAACACCAAGATGTATCAAGATGTGAAGCAAACTTTTTGGTAGCCAAATATGAAAAGAGAAATAGCCGAGTTTGTATCTTAGTGTCTATATTGTCAACAAGTAAAAGCGGAGCATCAGAGACCAACAGGACTTCTTTAACCTTTATCGATTCCTGAGTGAAAATGGTAACACATCTCCATGGATTTTGTGATTGGTTTGCCGAGGACACAAAAGGGTATGGATTCAATTTGGGTTATAGTTGACAGATTAACCAAGTCAGCACACTTCTTGCTTGTAAAGACTACCTTTAATGCCGATCGACTTGCTTTGTTGTATATGAATGAGATTGTTAGACTTCATGGACTGCCGATGTCCATTGTGTCAGATCGAGATCCGAAGTTTGTCTCTAGATTTTGGCAGAGTCTACAAGGAGCTCTAGGAGCCGAGTTAAGGTTTAGCACCGCTTTTCATCCCTAGACCGATGGGCAAACAAAGAGAACAATTCAAACACTTGAAGATATGCTTAGACTATGTGTATTGGACTTCAAGGGAAGTTGGGAAGTGCATTTACCATTAGTAGAGTTTGCTTACAACAACAGTTATCAAGCTAGCATTGGCATGGCGCCGTATGAAGCTCTATATGGAAGGAAGTGCAGATCGTCAATATATTGGACCGAAGTAGGAGACAAAGCTTTAATCGGTCCCGAACTGGTTCAAGTGACAATTGAGAAGATTAAACTTATCCGACAAAGAATTAGGACTGCTCAAAGTCAACAGAAGAGTTACGCCAACCAGAGGAGAAAAGAGTTAGAATTTGAAGTTGGGGATCATGTATTCCTGAAGATTTTGCCGATGAAGGAAGTTTCAAGATTTGGGAAGAAAGGTAAATTAGCACCTCGTTATATTGGACCATTTGAAATCCTTGAAAGAGTTAACCCAGTTGCTTACAGATTTGCTTTGCTGCCAGAATTAAGTCAAGTCCACAATGTGTTTCACATTTCGATGTTGAGGAAGTATATTCGAGATCCAATGCATGTGATTGATCGTTTCGGGATTGTGATTAATGAAGATTTGGGTTATGAGGAAAAGTCGATACAAATTCTTGATAGACAAGTGAAACAGTTGAGGAACAAGTCGATACCGATGGTGAAGGTTGAATGGAAAGAACATTATGGCAAGGATGCTACATGGGAAATGGAAGAAGAAATCAAAATCCGACATCCGAAGTTGTTTGTGGGATGAGGTAATTTAAGTTTGGGGACCAAACTTCCTTAAGGGGGGTAGGATGTAACGACCCTCACTTCATCTTGGTCGTGCTCACATGCATACACATGAATTTGTTTTGTTAAGCTGCATTTACAGACCTTAATTTGTTTTGTCTAAGTGTTGCTTGCATGTTTTGTTTCTCGCTTGGTGTGTGTTAAGCTGAGGTCATCTTAAGCCTAGGTGACACCTTCGAACCTCTTACACCTAGGACTATCTTGGAACCACTTTGGTTGACCTCCATCTTCACCCTGGCGTCTTGGCCGAGATGTCATCATCTAGGCCGAGATGCTATCATCTAGGCATCCGACATCATTGAATCTTGCACCTAGTGATCTTGTTCCTGGACTGATATGACCTAGACCGAGGTGTGACACATCTAGGCCGAGGTGTGGCACAGCTGGGCCAAGTGTTATCCTTCCTAGCCGAGATCATTGAGACCTTACTTGCCGAAGCCTTTGTCCTAACCTGGGATCATTACCTGCCGGAGTGCCCATGTCACCTTGCTTGTTGTACACACTTTGTCATGCTCTTGTCTTGTCAGCCAGTCACCTTTTGAGGAGAGCCAACCGGCCGTAGCCACGTGTCCCAGCAGAGGGTTAAGTCTGCTGGCAGTAGAGAAACCTACATCATTTTGTTATATCTTGTTCTAGGAAGAGAGAGAAGCCCTAGGAAGAGAGGAAGAAGAGTTCTTAGAGTGAGAATAGATTTCCAAGCTCGATCTTCACACCTTGAACCATTAGATCTGTGCTTTGAGGTTAGAATCTTGATGTACTCGTGTTATTCTTTATGTTCATCTAATCACATTGCATGATCTAGCATTATTCATGAGCCATGCATTGATGTAAAGCTTGTTTTAGAAAGAGAAAATGATGTTCTTGTGTTCTTGAAATAAACCATGTTTTGATCCAGAAGTTTGTATCAAGATCCATGTTTTCGTGTTTGTTCTCATGAAATCTCCAAGTATGGGTACCCAGGTTCATGTTTTCGAACTCATCTCATGAAATCTTAGATTTTGTAATAACAAGTTAAGATTTTAGCATTTATGTTCCTTGCGTTCTTCATGTTCATGTTCATGTTCATGTTCTTCCTATTCCTCGAAGGGAAACCCAGATTTTCCCAACTTCATTTCCCTGTTTATGGTCATCAGGACCACACCTCGGCCAAGAGGTGTGGGACCTTGGCCAAGACCTGGTTGGTGCCCAGCATGTTTTCCCGAAATAAGAAATAGTGTTTTAACTTCCAGCATATGTTTTGCTTTGTCTTGACTTAGTTTTGAAAGAATGCTGAGATCATTTACACTCATGCAAAGCTTGTGTTTAGGAATGCATTTCATATCCATCTTTGAGCATCCCTTCTTGTTTTCTTGAAATGCATTCAATGGGATTTATTATGTGCTTGTAGGCCTTGGATCCTTGCTTGTAATCCCCACACCCGAAGAGCTATGTGAGTGGTATTTTTAATAAAGCTATGGTATAAAGTGTTGATAAAGCTTTGATTTGCTTTGCTTTGGAAAAGTATTTGATCAAGCATAAATGACTATCCCTAGTTTTGTATCAAGTATTATATTTGTTTTGATGACATTCTTGGAAAGTCCTTAGTGCTAGGGGACTATAATGCAACTAGTACCCTTGTTTTGAAAGTCCTTAGTGCTAGGGAACTATAATGCAACTAGCACCCTTGTTTGAGATATCTCCCTTGTCTTGCCACCGACGGTTTACCGCGTGGGTTTGTCTGGAATGTCATTCCTTGTATTATATTGATGCTAGTAAGCATCCCTTAAAGCTTTGAAAAATTTGATAGATGAACTTGGTTCATCCCTTGATTTTGTACAAGTTATGATATGTATTGTTTGATAAAGATCTCGGATGTCAATCATTTAAACCTTTATTACTAATATCATTCACTGAGTATCCAAGCTCACCATCTATATATATATATATGTAGGTGACGAGCAAGAAGGCGGTGACGCCTAGATGATTATTTGCAAGTTGTTTGGATTCATATTTTGTAGCATCTTGAAGATTATGCTTCTTGGCTTGGTCATTGTAGTTCATTTTGTATATCGGCTTGAGAAGCCTTTAGATCAAGATGTAATATGTATTTATTCTATTTGAACTCAAGTTGTAAATCACGTTATGTATGTTATTTCATTTGATCTATGCACAGCTCTTGTGGACTATTTAAATTTAAATTTATTGCTTCCGCACATGTAAGTCACATATGTATACTCTGATTTTGTGTGAATCTTTACAAGTTCACTTTTGGTAATCTCGAATTACTGACCATCATGGCACCATTCTACTTGAGGCAGAATGGGATCGTGACAAAGGGAGACAAGGGGTCACCTTGCCTAAGTCCCTTTCCATTTTAAACTCCTTGATCACTGATCCATTAGCAAGTAAGGAGTGGGATGCTTTTGAAATGCATTCTTTAGTCCATTTACACCATCTCTCTCTTGAACTATATAATTTTTTAGCATATGGAAGAGGTAATCCCAATTGATAGTCATAGTCCTTCTGAAAGTCAATCTTGAAGATTATACCTTCTGATTTTCTCCTTTTCCAGTGATCAATGATCTCATTTGCAATAAAGACTCCATCAAGAATTTGCCTACCATGAATAAATTGGGTTTCATCAATGATCTCAAGCTAAATATTTTACTCTGTTAGCTAGAGTTTTGATAAAATCATACACACTGCCCCCACCATGTTTATAGGTATGTATTCATGCGGCAACTTAGGCAGTCAACTTTATGGATAGGCGCAACAACGGTGGCATTAATAAAACTCTTTCATGAAATTCATAATGTCTTCCTTAAGGACTGGCCAAATTTTTTTTATGAATTTGAAATTAAACCCATTTGGATCAGGCGCCTTACAACTGCATACTATTTCAAAAACAAACTTATCAGAGGACTCTAATTTCAGCGACTGAGCATTTGTTGAATTCAAAGTTTTGTTGAACATGCCTTTAAGGTGAGGCCTACACGAGTCCAAATCTCTGAATTGAGTTGAAAAGAACTCCACCGGTCCGTCTTTCACCTGATCTGGATCCACCAACACATTTTCCCCCATTTCAATTTGCCCAATGAAGTTTCTGTTGAGTTTGTTAGTGGCAATCAAATGGAAAAAGGCTGTGTTTGAATTCCCTTTTTTCAGCCAAAGAACTCTTGCTTAACCTTCCCACTTTCCCGTGAGTCTTTCATCAGCTCCCTTCTTCATTGACAATATCTATGTTCTGGATGTCTTCAGCAATAGCTTTGAATTGATCATTTAGATTTCCAAAAATCAATTTGTTCCATTCGTTGATAGTGATTTTAAGATGTTGAATCTTTTTAACTAACACAAAGCCACTCCATCCTTGCACCTAGAAACTACTCCAAACATCCGTTACTGAAGGCTTAAAAGCAGGTTGAGATAAGCACGCATTAACAAATCTAAAGGGCCTGGGTCCCCAATCTTTCGACTCGTCACACAGAAAGATTCGACAATGATCCGAAAGATTTTGGTAGACCCCATTGCTAGCATTTGAATTTAGCAATCCAATCATTACTTATCAGGAATTTGTCATTTATTTTTTAGACAATTTTAGTAGATGAAGTCAGATTTGCTTGTGGAAAAAATCAATCCTAAACTAATGATAGCAACTTACGCTGCTTGTTATAATGGAATAGTTTGGGTGGGCTTCAAGCTCAGACCTTTGAATGGGAATTTCAATGATCTTCTACTCTTCAAAGTGTAGTTGTTATTTGTCATATTATTACCACAAATATGAATCTATTTTTGGAAATGATACTTCCGTTTACTGATACTTCAATTTAAAAGAATAAAATATGCTACGAAGCTATTTTTCAAGTCCCACAAAGGTGACATTTAAAACAATGCTTGATTAGTTCAGGAAAAATCTAAAAAGGAGCTCAAGTCTGCTTCTAAAAGCTGTATTGGAGCATGGAATCAGCATTTCAATATTTTGTGTCTAATTTATTTTTACCTCAAATTTTGAAGATGACATAAGCATCATTACGGTAATAACTTTGAAAAAAATAAATATATATTTTTTTACACATCAAAAAGAAATTATATGCATATAGCGTGTTAATTTATGTTCTATGCATAAATTTTCCAGAAAGAAATCCACAGTTCACCTCCATATACAAGAATACGAGAAATATAATTGTTTTGTTTCTTCTAGAATGAAAAAAAGCAGAGGTAAACTACCAATAAGTCTTAATAGTTAGACTTAATTTCTATCAAATCCTATTAGAAATAAGTCTTGGTAAAATTATCGCTAAAAATAATTTTTTGTGACAATTTTTCATGTATGTCTTTAAAAATTGACAATTAGTAACTTTTTTTCGTAAGATCTATTAGATAATAAGTATACTTATTAATACCTACACGTAAATACCCAAAACCAGAAGAGAAACAAAATTGCAAAAAGAAATGAAAGGTTGAGCCTGTCAGACAACCGCTTGACCATCACAGCCAGTGGAGCACCAGCTGAGAACGATCCTCTACGGCTTGGAAGTTCAGCCAACTGAACCCACCAGAGCCATTAATCACGCTCTGATCAAGCGGCCACGGTTCATCCACCAGACTTTGGGTCCTGACTCCTTTAAACTCAAGGATTCAGAAGTACAATCCTATAGAACAAATCCTGTTCAAGTAAGATCATATCATTTGCATCTCTTCTGGTCATATTAAAACAGCTCACGTTTCTCTTATTCTTTCGATGTGGGACTCTGTCTTTCTCAGTTGTGATTGGTGGTTTGGGTTTTTCTAGAATTATTGATGCACAGCATTTTTCATTTTGGCTTTGACTTGGATTGGAAAACCTGAACGAGGAGAGAATGGATTGAGAATTTCAAAGACCCAAAAAATGAGAGAGGGCAAATATATGTTTCAAATTTTGTGTAAACTATCATATGTTCTGTATTCTGGAAAACTTACCAATCTATTTATGTGAAGGTCTATAAAGATGAACATACACATTTACATGTATTATATTAGTGTATCTCCAATCCTTCATCAAATTTAAATTTGACGAAAATTTTAGTGATAATGAAGTCCAATCCTTTCATAAACTTGGTTTTGTTTCACCAAAATTGATGAAAAGTGAAATTTGGGATGAGAGTAATTTTTTGAGACATTTTTTTATGAAAATTTGATGAAAGAATTGGAGTAATTCATAACAAATTAAATTTTTTACTTAATTTTGGAATCAAATTAAATGAAAAATTTGATAAATAATTAGAGATGGCCTTCTGACCCAATTTTCTGCCTACGGTTTTTCTTTTTGTGGCTGGATTTCAGTTCACTGTTTACATGTTTGCATAGTTTTTTTTGGTAAATTGCAAATATACTTCTTACGATTTACTTAAAATATATTTTGTCATTATGATTCTGAAAATTATAAATACATCCTTGGTACAATTTTTTATTTCAACAGAATTAACAAAAATAAAATAAAATTCTAACTACTCTTTTATGGAATAATAAAATTACATGATTTGTTAATTAAAATGTATTTATGATATCATTAAAATTTGTTATTTAACTTGATAATTTATTAATAAAATTGATCATTTGTTATTTAATTAGAAACTTGTTAGGAAAAAATTTAATTTCTAAAATCATAGAGGGCAATCCGTATTTTGAGTAAATTTTAGAAAATGTAATTGTAATTCAGCCACCACCAATCACCCATTTGGACTAGAGAGTGCTATTCGGGTTTGTAGAGCCCACAGCGTGTCCAATTTTAATTATATGAATCGTTCATTTGTAAGGTTCTTCATGTATATCATTCACAAAAAAAAAAAAAAAAAAAAAAATCAATCCGATAATCATAACATATTCAATTTATAGCATTTGTCACTTAAAAAAATGAAAGATAAATGTTTTTTTTTTTTTTAAGGGGCACTCGGTCCAATTGTCTAAATTTCAATTTCTTTTGCCCAGAAGTCCTTGCACGAAATTATTATAGAGTACTGCTATTAGCATCTCATGAATTATTTTAGACCCTGCAATTTTTAGCTCTTTTTTTTATTACAATAATAACCTCAAATAAAATTATGGAAAAGGACATCATTAATTTTGAGACATCTCATCTCACAATAAAACCTACACACCACTACATCATGAATTAGGGTTTATAAAGCACCCACCTTCGTCACCACCATTCATCTTCTCCAAATCTTACCTTCAAAACTTACCCACCCTCAAAACCTTGAAAACCTTTTGGCGGTAATATTCCGGCGATGGCAGTAGCAACCATTTGATTACCTACATTTTTTCGGGAATAATAATTAGTGGAAGTTTTTTCGACAACCACAACTCTATGAGATAAGAGGAGTACAACAATAAAAGTTTAAAGGAAGTTCATAGGTTTGATGGTATTCTTAGCTCAAAGGAGATTGGCCTTGTAAGAGTAAGTTTCTTAAAAAAAGAAAGGCAAAAATAATAAAATTTGTTCGTCATTTTTTTGGGACTGAACTCTGGAACATATGATTGAAATTCGAAAACACAAGCCCGAACATTATTTATTTGTTCGAGAACTGATAACCAAACATTTATTATTTATTCAGGAATCGATAACCAAACATTAATCACCGAAGAAAATGATGAAGCGGTAGAGAGAGAGAGAGAGAGAGAGAGAGAGAGAGAGAGAGTAATCACACTTGGCTCTTCTTCTTCGTGGGTTTTGTTAGGGTTTTTGGAAGAGATGTTTTTTTTTTTGGTGGGAGGTGTGCATTCAATTGAATGGATAGAAGGTTTTCATATTTGATAATTTTGGCATTATTTAGGAAAGAAAAGAGATTTTAAAGATTTCAACATTTATAAATGATGCTCCGAAAAAATGAGGGGTCCAAAATAATAGATGGGGTGCTAAAAGCACCACTCTTATTATATCCGTGGCATACTTATGCACAATGACTAAACTATCCTCATATATTTAAAACCATGCATGTTGCCTTACTCAGTCGAACTCTGTCTCTCTCTCTCTCTCTCTAATTATTCTCTATCTGTTCGAAGTAGGGGTGTACACGATGCGGTTTAGGTGGTTTGAGAGTAAAATTACAAATCGAATAGTGGGTTAGCGGATTAAAGGATTGACAAACTGCGGTTTGGGTGGTTTTTGACGAATTGAAGAATATTTTAACTAATTATTATACATTTGACTAATATATAGCACTAATTTGTACAATATTTTTTAAATATATAATACAAAATAATTTTACATAATATGTTTTATATATATAACTACTAATTTGTAATAAATTTCATATCTTAAATAACTTTCACGCTCATTTTTACAGTGATATTTTATTAGAAGTTAAAAAATATATATGTATTAACTATAATGGAGCGCAGCGGTTCGGATTAATACGGATCGGTGCGATTTTAACGGATTGGGCGGTATTTTGCACAGCCCTAATTCGAAGCCTCTTCTCCGAGTTCGCCATGTTCTACTGGTGGTTCGCTTCCATGCCGTCGTGGACTCAGCCAAACCGGCTTTACGTCCACTCCGGCACCTCCGCCGAAGTCACCACCACAAAGAAAGAGTGATATGTTCGAAGGACGGAATGAAAGATTGTCGTCGATGAACCCAAGGGCTTCGTCACCACCGCCTCCCACTACCGCCAATCCAACGCCAACATTTACAAATCTGTAGATTCACCTACCCAAATCCTAGATCTAGACTGCCATCATCACCGCCCTCTCTCTCTCTTTCTCTCTTTCCCAACTAATCTCTCTCTTTCCTCTGCATCCTCTCGTTGTGGTCCTCTTGAGTTTGGAAGCATAATGGCAAAGAAGATTGTTGTTGGTAAAGGTGAGATCGTTTGTTCGAGGTCCCAACCATGGTTGTTTGAAGCCCTGATCTAAGCAGATCCTCTCTGTGTCTGTGTATGTGTGTGTGCGTGTGCGCGCGCGCGCATGTATTGAATGTGCTCAGCTCTAATGAATCTGAAATTGGGGTTTCCGAAGCTTCGTGATGGCTTGATTTCCATAGAAAAATGTTGTATGGTCAAACGTTTTGTGTTAAAATGACTATTACCTTGTTTGCTTTCCTTCTTTGAACTCAATTTTTAAGGGAAAAAAATTAGAGTTCTTGTTTGTTAACACAAAAATTCAGAGGATTTCTTAGATTGATCTGTGTTTGTGCCTGTTCTTGTTCTGTATCTGTGACGTGAGTGAGAGAATTAGCATTTCAACAAAAAGTTATTTTTTTTTTTAACGGTCACAGATAATACTATACATATATATATATATATAATAAAGCAGAACGGATTTTGAATTTATCCTAGAGACATTTGTCCTCCTAGGACATTTTAAGGGTCATGATTCATTTGTATATTCACATGGACGGCTCAGATAACCTCCTTAAGTTTATATTAATCCCCTTCCCGCCCAAACACTAAAGTACCTGCTCATCCACGTCTCATCTTCATTCTACTCACCCACGTCTCATCTCCTTCTATCTTTAAGATCACTCTGTTATTCAATCTTTATATCCTCCCCTCTTTGTTCTCACCCACCCCATTCCCTCTTTTATCTCTCTGCTCTCCAGCCCTGTTCTTCTTCTTCTGCTCTCCAGGTAAGATCACTTTTCAATTGCTCTATTGTTTGATTATCACTTTTCAATTGTTCTTGCGATCATAAATAAATGTGGTCTCTATCACTCTGTTGTTTGATTTTTCAGATTTTCTGATTATTATTTTCTTTCCGTACCTATTGCTTCAATTGCTCTGTTGTTTGATTATCACTTTTCAATTGTTCATGCGATCTTCAATTATCACTTCTGATTAATTCTTGCTATCTGTTTTTGCTTTCAGATTTTCTGATTATCATTTTGTCTCCGTACCCATTGCTTCTCTTTCTCTTATTCTAATCTTCTTTTTCAGTCCAGGGCTTCACACCCATTAAGTGTTTGTTTGAATGGGTCTGAGAGGTTGTTCCATTTTTTAACTGAATCGATAATTGGGTTTTCTTGAGCTGTCCATTTCATGGGTTAGTTCTGATTAATTCTTACTATCTGTTCTTACTTTCAGATTTTCTGATTATCATTTTGATTCTAATCTTCTTTTTCAGTCCAGGGCTTCACACCCATTAAGTGTTTGTTTGAATGGGTCTGAGAGGTTGTTCCATTTTTTAACTGAATCGACAGTTGGGTTTTCTTGAGCTGTCCATTTCATGGGTTTGTGCTACTGGGTTTTCTAGGTTTTCTGGTTCGGGTTTTCTGGTATTGCCATTGTTCTCTTTGTTCTTTATTCTCATTGTTGATTGCTTATGCAGATAAAGGTGGTGATAAGTAATATTTGAATCTGTTTTTGAATCTTTATAAAATATTACTTATCCCAAATCATCTTTATAATGAGCATCAATCCATAAGAAGTAATATTACTGAATGTAATATCTCTATAATGAGCAGATTTTTTTGAACAAAAACACTCCATTTTATAAGAAGTAAAAAACATCTGTTTATAAGAAGTAAAAAACATTTCTTTATAAAAAACATGCTTAAAGAAGTAAAAATGGAGTGCAGAATCCATTTTTAAGAAGTAAAACATGCTTTGGGAATTTTGAATTTTTATAATGAGCAGATGTTTTATAATGAGCATCTTTAGTGACAAACAGATGTTATAAACAGATCTGGGTATTTGAATTTGGCTTAAATAATATATGTGTTAAGCAAGCATCTGTAATTTATGTGTGTCCAAATTCAAAACCCAAATCTGTACTGATATTGATTTTTTTACAGATGTATGCTTAAGTAAAATTACAGATGTATGCTTATTTTTTTAACTTATGTGTGTCCAAATTCAACTACCAGATGGGATTCTTTCCAAAATCATTTCTATGCTGCCATTGAAAGAGGCTGTGAGAACTAGCGTCCTATCAGAACAATGGCAGTTCATTTGGATTGATCATGCTGACCTCTATTTTGATTCTGCTAATATACTTGGGAGCATTGTTTACTCCAACAGCATATCTAATTGTCAATCTGAGTTGGATAGGAAACTGCAGAGGTGTAAGTTTATAAAGCGGGTCAATCACTTTATGCACCAACGATGCAAAGGCACAAAAGTGGGCTCTTTTGCTGTCCAATTTCCCTTGATCAAGGATTCTGCTCTTCACATTGATCAGTGGATCAGTTCTGCAATCACAAATGGAGTTGAAAACATTGATCTTGACTTATCAGAGTCATGTAGCTTTATGGTGGATCATGCCTCCTCTACTGCATCAGAAAAATATTAGTCAAATCATCAATTATATTAGTATAATAATTTCTCCATTCAAGTAAAGATTAATTTTAATTTTAGGTGTAATAAATGAGAGATTGTTTGAATTGTTTATTATTGTCAAATGATTTCTTAATCTTTCATTCTCTATCAAAAAATTGTAATTTATTGGAAGGCCATTAGATTTTTTATTTTGATTTTTTTACTTCTATATTTATTTATTTATTAATTTTTGTAATTATGTAAGATATATTAACCTGTATTTTTTAAATATGCATCAATTAGAAGTTTAATAACTCGAAAATAAAAATTGAAAATAATATATGATTGAGAAAATATGAAATAATAAGTTTTTATACATATGAATAAATAAGTAATGTAAATTGTGGGAAAAAAATAAATCCATTTATCCTTATCTTTAAAAAAAAAAAACAAATAATTAATACATTACTTTAAATAATAAATTTTACGTTGTTTATATAGTGTGGAATAAGTCTTATATTAAATTATTAGAATGTTATATAGTAATATTAATTTTAGAGAAATTGTTTATTTTTGACTATTGTATCAATAAAAATTAATTTTACGTTGCTTACAATTTATTGTTGCTTCTCTGTTAGATTTGTGATTTTAATTTGTTTAGTTAAGCAATATTGGTAATTGATAAGTTGGATCAACAAATATACCTTATTCTCCTTTGTCTACTAAATGCTTGATGAATTGCTTCACAAGAGAGGTCCTCTCTTTTATCATTTTTTTATTTGCTGTTTAGATATTTTCAACAGATAAGAGAGAAAGAGGATAAGATAGATCTGAGGCCTTTTTTTATTTTTTTTTATTTTTATAAAAGGAAAAAAAAAGATTTGAGCTCATATATGTGTTCAAGGCTCAGATTCAAGCAAATTCCTCCTCTTTTTTTAATTTTTTTGTTTTAGTTGTTGTTGAAACAAATTGCAACAGACTAAAAAAAAATGACAAATAAAATTCAGAGAAAAATTATTACTACTATGGTTCACCAACAGAAAAATTATTGAAAGGTGTGCATAATTTGATATTTAATTTTTTTTTATATTTGATTTGTTTGGAATTGTAGAATATAGTCTATTAAATATATTTTTATAATTGTATTTTAATCTTAAATTTAAATAGTGTTGCGATTATAATTATATTATAATCTTAATATTATTTATACCGTGCCTTCAGGCACGGGCATACGCTAGTATGTATATATATATATATATATATATCAGCAGTGATTTAGACCTCGTCAAATTTCAACCCTCACCACCCCACACACATGTGGCAGGTGGTGATTTTAGGAGGAGAAAAAAAAGAAAAAGAAAAAGAAAAAGTGACCAATCAAAAAAGAAAGGGGGTCAAAAGGAAGTGGGAGAAAGGGAATCCCAATCTTTATTCTATATATATATTGAGAGGATTAGCATTTTAATAGAAAATACTGCGTCAAAAAATTTTTGGCAGATATTTGTATTATATTTGTGTGGAGAATTTCAACAAATATCAAAACAACTTTGTGAATTTTCAACATATAGGAAAAAATGGATTTCAAATATGTGTTTAAACGAACAAAATATCCTTCAAAATAAACAAAATAACTTTTTATTAAATTATTTCATAAAATGTAGATATATCACTAATAAAAAAATATCCATTAGATCTAATGTCGTACCTTCCTTATGTTAGACTTTTTAACAACTATCTCTTTTAAAAATTGGAGAAATCTAAAAAAGATAAAAATAAAAATAAAAAAATAATTACAAACTCATAAAAGTACAAATAATTTATGTACTAGTTTATGTAAATAAATTTTATACTTTTATGAATTTACAATTATATTTTTTACTCCTCACTTGTTTAATATTTTCCCTTAAAAATTGACCACTCATTAGGGAGGAGGGTTTTTTCTGGTTTACTGTCTCATTTGTTTTGGAGTGCCTCAAGAGTGGGGACACACCAAGAAAGATTAACTTCTTTCTTTATTTTTCATGTAAAAATTTGCGAATTTCGGCTAATCCCCATACAATGTGTTCAATTTGCTTGATTATTTGAACCCCCCATCCACCCCCACTGTTGAAACAAAAATAACTCTTTGCTCATAATGATTTTAGGTTTTCTCCATTTTTCTCAACCTTGTTGCCGATATATTAATGGGAAGATACATACATAAAGTCACTAATAAAATGAAGGGACCATCACACCTTCTAATTGGTATAGGATTTAATATGTTTGGTTTGGAATTTTTAAAAATAATTTTATAAAATTTTAATCTGTGTTTTTTTTTTTTTAGTCAATTTGTTTAATATTTTAATTAAATTTTTGTTTTAATTTTTAGATTCTCTTGGCCTCATTTGAAAATATGTTATTTTAATAATTTTTTGATTTTTTTCGTAAAAATATACAGAAAAATAGAGAGAATGATGTGACAATTTATAGTGATTTTTTGATTTTTTAACTAAAATGTATAATTGATAAATGATACCTTAACCTAGATACACTTGCAATGAACAAAATTTGTGCAAAATCTTTTAAAAAAATCATCGAATAGAAAAAATCAGTAAATCCTATAATTCATTGAAAATTTAAAATTTTGTTTTAGAAAATTCTAATATAATTCTAAACTAGTATAAAATAGAAAGGTAAAGGTCAACAAATAAAAATGAATATTTGAGAATGGGGCTCTTCCTCCCGTCTAAAGGGTACCGTTGGGCTATGGGCTCCATCATAGGTCCTGTTTCGATAATTTGAACTGTAAATGTGAAGAATTCATTGTGTATTATATGCCTATAAAAAATCATATTGATCAAATATCAGTAGCTATGTGATCAAATCAGTTTTATATATATATAATAATAAAAAAAGACGGTAAAAAAATAAGCAGTTGATAGAAATTTGATCCGATGAAATAGTTATCAATATCCAATCAAAATGATATTTTACAAGCATATAATATTTGACGAATTCTACATATTGAATGGTTTAAATTATCAAAACAAAACCCATGATGGGCTTTTACAGAACCAACAATATCCTCTAATTTGATCACAGACTGAAGGTAAGCCCAACCCTTTCAAAATTACTTGAAATAAGAATAATTACAATTAAGACGTGAGTGCATATGATTCACTTCTTTCCTTCCACAGCTTCATTTTTTTTTTTCTTTTTCTTTTTTTTTCTCATTATATAGATTCATCTTCTTTTTTTTTTCTCTTTTCTTTTCTTTTCTTTTCTTTTCCTTTCTTTTTTTCCTTGTCAACTACCTTTTTTTTTTTTTAAACATTTTTTCAATTTTTAATTCAAACTTATTTGTCGTTTTCTTAACATCATAATCCCAACAATTCTCAAGGCAACTGGTTTATGGGGTTTAATAAATAAAGACTAAATAAATGTTCAAAATGGTGTATAGTGGTTATTGAAATAAACAAGTGAAATAAAATGCCCAAACAAAGAAAGATGGGAGGTAAAATCAACTTTCAACTTTCATTATCTCAAGGGAATAAAAATGTGGTAACAAATCAATAGCTCATTTCTTACTCTGTGGCATTCTCAGTTTGGTCATGCGTCCTTTGTTCGTTTATGACCTTTAGTTTCAAGTCGTCAGTTAGATTTTATTCCAAATGAGAAAGTAGATTACCTATCTTGTCAATTTGCAAAACAATCTGTTTTACCATTTAATAAGAATACTTCTATGTCTCATGCACCTTTTAATCTCATACACTCTAATATTTGGAGGTCTACACCTAATACCACTATGGGAGATCTAAATACTTTGTCATTTTTGTAGATAACTTCACTCATTTTACTTGGTTATTTCTTATGAAATCTCGTTCTGAGTTATAACAAAGTCAAAACTTAGTTTTTTTACACTATCAAAGTTCTTCATGCCGATAATGCCCAAGAATACAAAGAAACTCAATTCTTGAGATTCCTTTATCAAAATTTCACATTTTCTCATTATTCTTATCCTGGTACCTCCAACAAAATGGTAGAGCTAAGCATAAGCATCACCATCTCTTAGACATTGTTCTTGCTTCCTTAATCTCTTCTTCTTATCTCGAGGGCATCTGTGGAGAGGAGCCGCTCTTATAGTTGTCTATACTATCAACAATGTTCATTCTCCTATCATCAACAATCAAACCCCATAGGAGTGCTTGTATGGAAAACCTCTTGACTATACTAGTCTTCTTGTCTTTAGGTATGTTTGTATTGTCCTCCTTCAACGACATGAGCGTTCCAAATTGGAACCTCGCACCCGTCTTTGTTACTTCTTGGGGTATGGCATTGAACACAAAGACTATTGTTTTTGGGATCCTATTTCTTGTTATCTTCGTGTCTCTCTTCTCTATACTTAAATTCTATTTTTACTCCGCCTCCTGGTCCTACTAATGCTTCGCTCCTTAGTCTTACTCCTATCTATGACCTTCTTGAGCATCCTACTCCACTTCTTAGTCCCATCTCCCAATAAGCCTCCTGCATCTCTTTATTCCACTTAATCATCTTCTGGTCCTAACTTACCTAGTCGTCATTCTACTCGAGTAAAACACATTTTTCTGCATCTTCATAATTATTATTGTTATTCTACTATTCTTTTTCAGCATGAACCTTACTCTTACCATGAGATCAGTTCTAATCTTTTTTGGCAGCAAGCAATAAATGATAAATTATAGGCTTTGACTAAAACTCATATTTGGGATTTGGTGGACATTCCTCCTAGCAAGATTGTTGGATGTGAATGGGTCTACAAGATCAAAACTCATTCTGACAACGCTGTTGAACGCCACAAAGCATGCTTAGTTGCTCGAGGCTTCACTCAAGAGTATGGCATTGACAATGAGGAGATATTTGCCCATGTTGCTCACCTTACCTCTATTGATAGTCTCATTGTCGTTGTTGTTGTTCGCAAGTGGGGCCTATATCAAATGGATATAAAAAAATGTAACATTCATGCTCCATAAGTCCATGAGATGTGTTTAATTTCATTTCTTTCGTCGTTAAGATTCTTTGGGTTGGTGTATCATTGTATTGGTGGAGTGAAATCCGATCTAGACTTGATAAGGATGTTATTTTGCATAGTTTTGTTAGAAAAGTGCTTTGGAACCTAGAAATTCTATTATAGGTGTTGACACTAGGCTTCCTAGGGTCGACACTTGCTCTTCTTTTGTTTTCTTTCTTGTTGGATCACTTTTTCGGTATTGACACCACCTCTTCCTGGTGTCGACATCGAGTGACCTTAGTGGTTTGGTGCAACACTGCTTTCTCGTGTCAATACTTGGACTTTCTAGTGTCGACACCCTATCTGGTGCAACGCATGAAGCACCATTGCTGCAGAGTGTCGACACTCCTCCTAGAGGTGTCAACACTCTTGTTTTTCACATAAAACTCTCAGATCTACTCACTTCGGGTCATCCCCTCACCTCACTCTTTTGAGATAGATTGTAGAACGCATCGAGGGTTTCGTTTTGATCTAAGCAAATCGTTGTTTGTCACTTTCGATTTTGGAGTTTTTACTCATATGCTTCTTCTCTAAGATTGAAGTAAGGATTTCTTTGATTCTCTTCAATACCTCATTATAGATATACATGTGGTACTTTTATTACATGAATACATGATTTGTTATGAGATTTTTTGAAAGCATGAATATAGGGGGTTAGGGTTTGAGCTTTATGTGTTTTAACTTGTGTTTATGGTTGATTACGAGAGATTCTGGGTTATGTGAGCAAGCTTAGGATGCTAGGATTGGAAAGCCCTAAAAACTTTTATAATGATGTTTGGAATGTTAAAAAGGATTAATGTTGT
Source organism: Camellia sinensis (assembly GCF_055761805.1). NCBI lineage: Eukaryota > Viridiplantae > Streptophyta > Magnoliopsida > Ericales > Theaceae > Camellia > Camellia sinensis. The sequence goes on along the minus strand of NC_138967.1, from coordinate 102,811,048 downwards.
GTATGTTTTGGATTATGTTTGTATGACACCAATTTGGGGTTTTGATAATAAAAAAGGGTATTGGCTAATTGTTATGAGCATTGGAGATTTGGATCAACGGAATTTGGTTTTGGAGGTAACGAGGCTATTGACGATGTTGATGATTTGAAATCATAGGTTCAGTTATGGAATTAAATTGTAAGAGCTACAGAGTATTATGGGATTCTATGCTATTTAAATGTTAGAGGTTTTGTCATTGGCCATCGATAGAGAATAGTATTATTTGTTGTAGAATGGATTACATGAGTCTTGTGTAGTTGATTAAATGTGTAATCACGTGATTAGATGAGAATGCATGGTAATGATTTAAGTAGTCGTGTGTTGTGGAATGTGAAAGTGCTATATAGAAGTTCCTCTTTCCTTTTGGTTAACATCTAATAAAGCGGGGCGCCTTAACATAGGTTTTGTTTCCTTTCGGCTTGCACTACCAGCATCTTTCCATCCATTTTCTCCATTCACCGCTACTCCTCTCATTTCTTAGTTGATTGCCACCCCTCTCATTCCTTCCACACTCTATAGCCATTGTCGTCATCTAACACCATCGGCAGCAAATTATTAAATTATCCAAATTTCTCCTATTTTGTTAGTTACCTAACAAATGGTTAGAATTGATATATGTTTAAAAGTTGAGGGTTTAAATTGAAATAATTAAAAAAATTAGAATTTGATTTGTAATTCGAGTCAAATCTTGACATTTCTTTTTTTTTTTTTTTAATGATTTTTTTGTTTTTGTCTTTTTGTTTTAATACATGTCACCAAACCAATTTAATTATAGTCTGTAATTGACCATACAACTGAATTTCAGACAACATGTATTTGTGCCTCTCTTAATGAATCAGTTTTGGGGGGGAAGATGTGTACTTGATTTCATTACTAATGGAAGCACGATCCAACTTCCTAGTGAGGATAATTAGCATAAATTAGTTATATGGTGTACTTCTCATAAATTGATCTTCATGTGTATCTATCAAGACTATTTACGCATTGGATGGGTTGAGTGTTTCTTGTTATTGGACAAAGTGTGATGCAGTAGATTCCATGTATCACGTGGTCGTGCGCAACTCCATGAATTTTATTTAGGATAGATATAAAAATTAACTTTAAAAAATAAAAGAGAATTTTAATATATTGATACTATTGTTAAAAAAAAAAAATTAAAAAAAACAAAAGTTAGACACAAGGACTTTTACATAAATGTATTGACTATAAGGGCTTAAATATCAATATATTAAAATTCACTAGGGTTATAAGATAAAGATTTTTTTTCTTGTAGCCCTCGATTCGAAAGAAGACTGTTCAAGTCAACATGATTTCTCTTAAAATTTTCTTGTATGGGATTATCACCAATAGTTTCTTGTGTAAGATATCAATCTCAAGCTATAATTAAATTTCTTTTCAGATATTTGTCCATAATGGCAGGATAAAAAAAAAATTACAAAATACAAAATATATCTCTGCATTTCATTTTCATAGACAATTATATTCCTACTAGTAATGTCACACTATGTAAAATTAAAAGTTGCACCTGATTTCAAAACTGGATGGAGTAATAAAGAAACAAAGAATCTATATATTGAAAAATTTAACCAGTTTTCTGTTCGAGAGTTAATGGGTTATGGATTGAATGTTAAATTGGTGCTCTTGAAATATTCAATAATTTTTCTCGAAGGAAATAGGATGTTCAAAATTGGAAAATAAGATAGTTTAACATATAATTACTAAGTTATTAAAATAGAAAAATATTTCAAGTATTCAATTGCATACGCTCCTTAGAGGTAGTGACACCTCTAATAGTGTGTCCATCTCATAATAATCGTACAAATAACCACATTATCAATGGCACAAAAAAAAAAAAAAAGTTTAGGGGAATCGATTGTATGCCCCCTCTACCACTGAAACCACATGTGATATACACTAGGAATGTATCAAAAATGATTGGATTTCTCCCAAATTCAAGTATAAATATGAGAGAGCTTGACTAGTTGTGGGCTTCACCATAGGTCGTGTTTTGATTTGAACTCTTGATGTGAACTCTTGATTTTATAAAGCCTTCTGTGTATATCATAAATGAAAAAAAAATTAGGCCGATCCGATAATCATAACTTTTTTATTTTGTTACGTTTGTCTCCAAAAAATTAGATAGTCTATTCTTTTTGAAGCCAAACATGATAAAATAAAAATATTATAATTATTGAATCGACCTAATATTTTCCCATAGATCTATGTGTTGAGATTTTTATCCTAATCTTTGTTGCATGCAATTTAGTTTGGCAAATCCCGTGACAAAATTGATACAATTGTTTCACTTTATTTTTCTCCTTATTGGATTTTTTATTTCTAGTATATTATCTTTTTGGTTGTCTTCTTGGGGCTATAAACTTGATTATTGCAGATTTGGTAGCTCGAAAAATGAATTGGCATGTGTTGCTAAATATTTTGTTTGACCTTGTTTTGTTGGCATAGGCATGTGCTAAAAGTTTGCCAAAGTTTTATCTTTGGTTTGGTTAGTCAAAACTGAAAATCTTTGTAGATGATGTGGTTAGCCATTTTTTTTTTGGACAAACATGTGTGGAAGATTGCTGAAATTTCCAGCCTAAAAGATGGGTTTGTGTTGGGAGAAATGGTAGACAAAGCATGGTCGAAAGTAAGATGAAAACATAGAAGCAAAAGTCTGGAAAAGTTGCTGGGTTGCTGGGCTAACAATCCAAATCGCGCCCGTGATACTCACCATCGTGCCTGTAACCACAATCGCCGAGCCTGTGACCAGGCCACGTCCAAAACATGCTTCCAGAAGTTTGCTCTACATCCCGTGAACGCAGGTCATGGCCACAACCCCCACGATTGCGTCCGCGACTGTATTGACCCTGACCGTGAGGTGTCCTGCCCAAGCCTATTGAAGGCATGCTCGACTGATTGTTTGTGTATCTCTTACACTCATTTTCTAGGTACTCTGTCCTAAGCTTTTTTGCATATTTCCAATCCTAAGAGAGATTATTTTTATGAGTATGAATCTTTTGTGAGAGAGATACGTAACGTTTTTGTAGAGAGATTTTATTAAGTATTTAAGAATGAACTTTGTAGTGAGAATTACTTGTAATACTCTCATTTGCTTGATGATTCATTAACGTCTAAGAGCTTCAAAAATAATCATCAAGTTGTAACAAGTTTTTCACATCTTTCCCAAGGTGAACCTTATTGGTGGATTCCAAGATTGTAGACTTCAATGGATTTTGAAGTTATTGGTATCGTGGCGATTTGACAACCGTTGCAAAGATTCAATGGAGAAAGAAATGTTACTTATAGGTTGAGCAAACGCGTCTGCCCGGAGTAGCCTTTGTAAGATATATCTTGTACTCTTTTCTTTCATAGTGGATTATTCGTTTGGCCGAGAGCCCGTGATTTTTTTTATCACAAGTTAGGGGATTCTAATTGTGATTTTTTCACCTAAAAAATATCTTGTGTTGTGATTTAATTTTCTCTCTCTCTCTCTCTTCTCTACATTGATCATGGCTGTATAATTTTTAATTTGGATTACCTAAATCGACAATCACTTATCACGGGACAAATCTGGATTTTTAATAGGATTTTTCAATAAAGCTAGATTTTTCAATTGATATCAGAACGGGTCTCTCGTACTTTGTTTTCTCAAAGCTATAGAAGCGAGATCATTTAGTGATTATTATTATTATTATTATTATTATTATTATTATTATTATGGAAAATTACCTAAAAGTTCCATTTGAGAAAATGTTACTCCATTTAGTTCTGAAAGTTTTCTTTCAAACTAATTAGTCCTTTTATTTATGGTATATTTTGGAATTTACTTCTTTACCCTTGAGTGTGATTTTGGTTGTGATTTTTTCCTAGTGTTTAGGTGGGTTAGTTATGGTATGGTGTTAATTTTGAAATTTTTGTAGAGGATTGCGTGGAGTGATTTGTGGGGTTAGTGATGTTTAACCATTTGATGTGGAGGGGCTGATATGAAATCGTATTGTTGTTGTTGGTTATTTTTTACTTTTATTTTTTTTTATTTGAACACTACCACCCATACAAGACCCACTACATATACGATTCTAACAAATGTACCTTCATTACTATGCACTTTCAATAACATGTACACCTCCAACAAATCATCGCCAATAAAGTCATCAACATTCCATAAAAACTCCAACATACCTACAATTGCACACACTAACGTAATGGATTCATTGCTTCCATTGAAATTGGTTAATTTTTACTAATCAGTTGATCTGTTGAGTTTGCTTCTAAATTCCCTGATGAAATCTTAGACAAAATCTTATACAAAAGTTGACAAAATCTTTCACCACAATACAACAAACCTTCACTCAAACAGAACACATTTCCAAAGACTTCCATTAAACATCCTGAGCATCTACATCATCAATACCAAGTCCAAAAACACATAACACTCTAATATAACACTATAAAAAAATTCCTTAGTGTAACACTCTAATGTAACACACAATTTTTTTTTATTATTACAACACTCTAATGTAACACACAAAAACTCCTTAGTGCATTTTTTCCAAACGTAACACTCTAATATAACAATCCAAAAAAATACTCTTTAGCGTAACACTTTAATGTAACACACAAAAACTCCTTAGTGTAACATTTGTACATAACACCAAAAAAAAAAAAAAAAATCTTCATCTACTTTCCCTAAATTTAACACTTTAATATAATACTCTAAAAAAACTCCTTAGGGTAACACTCTAATGTAACATACAAAAACTCCTTAGTATAATATTCTAATGTAATATACAAAAAAAAAATTCATAGTGTTTTTTTTTTCTAAACGTAACAATACAATATAACACTTCGAAAAAATTCCTTAGTGGAACACTTTAATGTAACACAAAAAAACTCTTTGGTGTACTTTTCCCAAACGTAATGCTCCAATGTAACCCAAAAAAAAAAAAAAAAAAAAAACAAACAAACAAACAAACTTCTTAGTGTGTTTTTTCTAAACGTAACACTTCAATGTAACATTAAAAAAGAAAGAATGTGAGATTTTTCAAACCATTCCAAAAGGAATATAAATATTCATTAATAAGTTTTGTATAAATGTATAATTTCAAACTGTGAGTGTTACATTTGGATAAAGTACGCTAAGGATTTTTTTTAGTATTTTTGTCTGTTACATTGAAGTATGTTACATTGGAGTGTTACGTTTAGGATTACATTGATTGAAGTGTTACATTTGGAATTACATTGATTGGAGTATTACGTTTGGGAAAAGTACGCTAAGGAAATTTTATTTTATTTTATGTTACATTAGAGTGTTACGTTTTAGAAAAGTGCACTAATGAGCTTTTTAGTGTGTAACATTGAAGTGTTACGTTATTAGAGTGTACATTAGAGTGTTAGGTTTTTGTTCGTTCTAAAATGAGAAAAAATCCAAAACTTCTATATTGCAAATTGCCCAAATGTGTAATTTTACATTTTCAGAAACTCACTTTTATCCCTAAAAAATTAAATCGAAATATGTAAGTGACTATCCTTTTATGTAATTTCTACTTTAATAGGACCTTTGGATTCATAAGAAAAAATAGAGAACTAAACAGTTCACAAGATCACATTTTGAGATTTATTGGTATTTCACCCTTATTATTATTAAGATCCTTAAGTGATTATTGATTATGGATTCAAATAATGTTTCACATAAACCTCCTTTGCTTAACGAAACCAACTATACTTTTTGGAAAGCTCAGATGAGAGCTTATTTGAAATTAATTGATGAAAGAGTTTGGAAATACGTTATTAAAGGTTGGAATGTACCCATGATCACAGTAGAATGAGAAAGAATTTCAAAACCCATGGATAGTTGGGATAATAATGATTTTACTAATTCAAATTGGAATAGCAAGGCTATCAATGCTATTTTTGGTTTTGTCACACAAGAAGAATTTCGTCGTATTTGTATGTGTGAAATTGCCAAAGAAGCATGGGATTTACTTGAAACAATTCACGAGGGCACAAACACTATTAAAAAAGCAAACTTCAAAGGCTCACATCTAATTTTGAAATGTTTTTCATGAAAGATGATGAGACTTTTGATGATTTTTATGCCAAGCCCAGTGACATTGTTAATTCATGTTTTGCATTAGGAGAGAAAATCCTGAAGTCTAAGGTTGTAGCTAAAATTTTGAGATCATTACCCGATCGGTTCCAATCAAAAGTTACAACTATTGAAGAAACTCAAGATATTGATAATCTTAAGTTGGATCAATTGGTTGGAAACCTACAAACTTATGAGAGCAACATTTTTTGAAAAAGAAACAAAAAGATAATCTTGTTTTTACAAGCCGTCATAATAATGTTCAATCTCCCAAGGAAGATGATAATTTTGAATCAATAATGATGGCTTTACTTACAAAGCAATTTCAAAAAATTTTGAAAATGAAAAAGCCAAACTTCAGGGATTCAAATCCAATGGAGAAAGGTAATAATGAGCAAAATTTTGCTAAACCTGACAAAAAGAAAATGATCTTTCAAGAAATACAATGCTATGAATGTCAAGGGTTTGGTCACATAACAACTGAGTGTCTTTGCAAGAAGAACAGAAAGAAAGCTCTCAAAATTACATGAGATAATGAGAGTAATTCTAAAAATGAGGAAGAAAATGAAGGCTCTAGTAAAGGTCCATTCATGTCCTTTTGTGCAACATCTTCAAAACATGAGCGAGAAGCAACCCACAATGCTTTGGTTGCAAGTCTTGATCCAGTCTCAGAAAAAAAGAACAATTCTAATAGTCAAGATGAGGACTTCAAAGACACTTATGTGAAGATGTACAATGAGTGCCTTAATCAGTCAAAACCAAAAGACGAACTCATTACTAGCTTGGAAGGAAGTGAAAAAGAGAAAGCTCAACTGATGAAGGAGCTCTTAGAAGCTCAAACAAAAATAAGCTCAATCACCAATGAACATTTTAATTGATGAACTCTCTATTTGCAAAAATGAGAGAGAGTTTTTCCTTGGTGCACATGATGAGCTTAAAAAGAGCTTTGATCTCCTTAAAATAAGCTCTATCACCAGTTGAGGGTGAATGAAGAAGATATTCAAAAAACGAAATTTCGTACACAGTATGGTCATTACGAGTTCTTAGTGATATCTTTTGGGCTAACCAATGCATCAACTTTATTTATGGAGTTGATAAATCAAGTCTTTCATGAGTTCTTAGATTAGTTTGTGTTCATTTTCATCAACGACATCTTAGTCTACCCATCCTCCGAGGAGGAATATAAGAAACACTTGCAGGCTGTACTCGAGTTGTTTAGAGCATATTGTCTATATGCCAAGTTTGAGAAGTGTGAGTTTTGGCTCAATGAAGTTAAGTTCCTAGGCCATGTGATGTACGGGGAAGGGGTGACTATAGATTTATCTAAGATAGACGCAGTACAAGATTAGGAACAACCTAAGAACGTCTTTGAGATCTAGAGTTTCTTGGGCTTAGTCGAGTATTACAGACATTTTGTGAAAGATTTCCCTAGATTGGCCTCGCCATTGACTAGATTGACGAGGAAAAGAGTTAGATTTGTGTAAAGTGAGGCTTGTGGAAAATCGTTTCAAGAGCTTAAGGTTAGACTCACCACTGCTGTTGTAACGACCCCACAATCCGTATCAGAAATTACTTTTATGTATTTGTGGATTAATGTTCTTCAATTTGATGATATCTGTTTGAATTGAAAAATGATCTGTTAAGTTACGACTTTACAATTTAAATTACCAACCTTTATGGGTTTAGGAATCAAAATTGAGTACTTGTATATGTTAATGAGAATTTTTAGAACTATTTGGAAAAATTAATTAGAAATCTAATTTGTCTGATTCGTTAATATACGTTTGGGTGGTTAACTTGGTAATGCAAATTGAAAGCCTTAGAGGTTTTAGAAACCGGAATAGAGGACGTATTTATGATCAGCATAATTTTTAGAGCCATCTGGGAAGTTTAATTGGAATTTGATTTTGTGCGATTCGTACGGGCACGTTTGGTTTCCCCCTATTATGATGAACTTATGTGTGTTTATATATGTGGATAGGCCATGTGAGTTGGGAACTCAAGATAATTGAGTCAAAAATATCTAAGGTAGGAAGAGAGAGAGAACCGTGAAAGAGAGAGGGAGAGAATGAGGGGCAAATTCTTTAAGGAATCTCAACACTTATGGATGGTTGAAGGGAATTAAAGAGAGAAGATCAACCTCAAAGCTTGGAAGATGGAAGAGATCAAAGGGAAAAAGGAAATGTTGAAGGTATGGGGCTCTAATTATCATTTTTGTAGATAATTCATCTACTACATGAGATCAAAGATTAATTTGGAAGTTTGATATGTGAGAATCAACCATGGGTAAGATGTATTAGCATGATTTTGAGTATATATTATGGAAATTTGAATATATGAAAAAGATGAGACTTGGATTCCTAACTTGAGGCAAAGATTGATTTATTTGAGATGAGATTATACTTGGTTGATTTTAGTTTATCATGTTGTTAGGCAATTTTACATGTTTTTGAGTGATTGATGTTTAGAATCAAGCTTAAAATGGAAAGAACCAAATGTTTGAGCAAAAGGGCTATTTTCGGACTGGTTTTTTTGCCCAGACCGCACGAGCGGCCATGGGCACCGCACGAGCGGACATGAAGAGGAAAAAGGGGTTTTCATTCTGCTTTTGGGCGCTCGAGCAGCCGGGTTCTTCCGCTCGAGCGGAATTGGGCCGCACGAGTGGCCACCCCTGTTTCAGCATGTACTAGGTAACGTTGAACAAGCATATCTTTTGCATCAAGACTCCGTTTTGAGTGATTCTTGAGCCTAAAATCAAACTACGAAAGTCTAGTTTCCAATGGTGGTGGTCTCACTTCGAAATTCTAAATACAGAATAGTTATGTCCAAATTAGTGACGACTATTCACTTTCTGTTTACTGGGTTTGTATCGTTTCTTCGTCTGAACCTTTCTCCTATCAATTCCTCCAAGCGTAAGAGGCATGGATTATAACCTATGGAGGACTAATGAGTCTAGAACCATCATAGCTATTGAGTAAGGAATAAAAGGAGATTGGTTTTATTCTCATAATCTGTTATGTGCATTGTGTTTGTAGGTCAAGTCGAGGACATCGTTCCACCGCTATCAGAGACCTACCACTGTGAGTAGTAGTACTGTAATCGTACGTTTGCTACCGTTAATAATTCTTATTATTAACTCTGCTCTTTACAAGTAATTACGTTAACGTTTATGTTGTTTGGAAATTGGTGAGAACGTTGAAAGACTTTGTGTACGTTGAAAGACTTTGTGTACATCGGCATGATTCTGGTACTACTCTGCATTCTGGTTACGATTAATAGTTAGCATTAATGCGCTACAACTTGTAAGTTACTTATGACACCGTATAAGAATTACATACGAATTATTAATACTGTGCAATTGATTAATGAAAAAGGAATTGGGAATATAAACCCCGCTTACAAAAACATGATATTTTGAATGTCCTATTATGGACTCCTATAATCTGGTTGATTCGATGCATGTGCTATGACATAGATATCTGCCTAGGATGGCTAATCGAATGAATAATCAGATAGAACCACGGGTTGCATTATACGCCAAAGAATTGAATATCAACAACATTGTTATATGACCCATGTTATGGTGTGAATTGGTCCGCTCTCATGAATAGTACTGTAATGACGCATGTGTTTCTGTAAACAATTATTATTAATGCTCAATTATACGCAAGACAACTGTGTCCATCTGTAACATATGCACTACTTACAGCTAATGATGGCCATTAGCATTCTGTTACCGTATGTCAATTACGTAACTACGTGAATGATTCAAAGAATGTAAATGAATGATTGTCCACATATATATATATATATATATATATATAAGTATTCATGGCATCTTTAACACAAGGCCCTTACCCGAGGGTAAAAATACCGTGGTCTTATGGCCCTTGTCGGGGGGTAATAATACCGTGGTTCATGTATGTTATGCTACACTATGACACTATATGGATGATTCGGTCTTTAAGACCTAACGATTTCTGGTATGGAACAAAGTGCTGTACGGAACTAAGTGTTGTTATGTGAGTCACCTCTAGAATCCGTACGAGCCACCTCTTGAGTCCATACATATGTGAACTGAGGCCTATAGCCGTTCTGTGAAAGTTAAGAGGCCTATGGCCGTTCTGTGACATATGTGAGGCCTATAGCCAATCTGTGACATCTGGGCCTATGACCATTCTGTATGATCTGTTAGTATGAAACAAAGTACTGCACGGAACTAAGTGCTGCAGTGCGAGTCACCTCTAGAATCCGTGCGAGCCACTTCTTGAGTTCATACATGTATGAAAAGGGCTTAATGCCACTCTGTTCAAGGGCTTAAAGCCATTATGTTTAAAGACTGGGCCTAAGGCCGTCCTGAAATTATTACAGAATCAGATTAACTATAAGTTCTCTGCATTTATATACCTTGTGATTCAAGTTAGTTATTGGATTATCACGTACTATTATTCACTAAGCCTTGCTCACTCTGTTTTTATGTATGTTTATGTAGGTGAGCCATCGGGGATTGACACTAGAATTGTATTGGGGTCAACCTGTTTGCCAAGCCACCTGGGGTACGCCTCCGTGTTGAGGCCCTAATTTTGATTACTGTGAGTTATATAATTTTTGAAGTCTTATTTAAGTTTGTGTGAGATTTGCATAATTCTGTGATTGCATATGTAACTATGGGAATGTATTTAAATACTAAATTAATTAAGCCATCATGTATGCACAAGCTCAATGGATGTTGTCTTTTATTAATATTGCTTCCACTTAGGGCCCCGTATGTGGTTAAATATTATTCTAAAATTTCTGTTTTGAGGCCTACATACAGGCTGGTCATGGACCAAACTTTTAGGGGCGGGTTTGGGTCGTGACAGCTGTCATGACCCGAACCCGCCCCCATGAGTTAAGGACATAACCGGCTAGTAATCATGAGATTACCTACGGCCTCAAACCAAAACAAATGTATTTTAACAGAGTTAATGGGGGCCAAACGGAAGCAGTTCAAAACTTTGTCCATAGAGCTGTGCTTACATGGCACATCCAAACAACCAAACATATATACATTAATAACTCAAAATAGAAATACAGTAGCATAAGTTCTGTACAAACAGGATCATCCAAAAACTAAGTCAACCCATGAAAACTATATACATACATATGCAAAGTCCTCGCCAACATGAAAAAAATAACATGACATGGCAGAAAGGCGAAGACGAGTCTCGTGCATGAGACTCTAGGGCTGACTTTCTAAAACTCGGTTGTTCCACACAGACTTCACTGGGGCTGGGTCTGGACCTCTCTTGGCTCAGCTACAAACACATGAATGAGCGTGAGCGATAGCCCAGTGAATAATATCAAATAAGAAGATACAAACGATATGTAGAACAACATATTCCTAACGGTTTGGGGCCCAATTCACATTTTTATTTAACATCTATATACACAATTTAAGTCAAGTGACTGTGGTTTCAAACATACTGGCCTTTGGCTCATTTATCTTTCATTCCTGTCAAAACGGCCTCTGGCCCACTCATTTATGTCAAAACGGCCTCTGGCCCATCCATTCATGTCAAACAGCCTTTGGCCCATCCATTCATGTCAAAACGGCCTTTGGCCCATCCATTCATGTCAAAACAGCCTTTGGCCCATTCATTCATGTCAAAACGGCCTTTGGCCCATTCATTCTATCTTGTCAAAACGGCCTCTGGCCTATTCACTCTCATCAGACATTTGTCCACAATTCAAACTAGCAAATCATAAAGCATAAGGCTTATAAGGAAATAAGCAATTGGACAAATGACAAGCTTCCAAATATCGATATTACTCACAGTGATCGGTTGGTTGGTTTGCCCTGGAGCTCGACCTTACACAGTTCATGAACACAAAAGGGTCACCAACAATTCAATCCGTTCTTAAATTCACATTTTCCTCTTTAGGCTTTATTCTTATCTCTTTAACTCAATTACAATGCTCAATGCATGCCTAAGAGTACTTAGAAGTGAAGGAGAAAGGAAAAAGAAACACAGAACGCATAAACAAAATTTTGGAAAACAGGGGTCCCCGTTCGAGCGTGGACTTCCTCGCTCGAGCGGACCCTTGAGGCCTTCAAAAGTACTGGTTATGTCGAATTTACGCTCGATCGAGCACTCTGGCGCTCGAGTGGAAGGCCTCTCTACATGGTTTCCCGCTCGAGCGTGAACTTCCCCACTCGAGCGGACTCCATGTCTACTAAAAGTACTGGATGTATCATTTTTACGCTCGAACGTCAACTCGGACGCTCGAACGAAAGTTCATCCTATATAGCTCCCCACTCGAGCGTGGACTTCCCCGCTCGAGCGGACATCATGGTTTGCAAAAAATACTGGGAGCTCGAAATCCATGCTCGAGCGGCAGTTTCCCCGCTCGAGCGGGAACCAAATTTTCTGGGTTTTCCAGCTAAGTTCTTGAGCTACAACTTGACATTCCAACCAACATTTCTTGCATATAATAGCTCAAACTTCAAATATACTTGTGCTATCATGGTACCAACACTAAATTACAACACAATGAAGTTCAATTTCTTATATTACTTACATGCAAGTCCCAAATTCATCACCAACACATCAAATTCAAACATGCAAAGCTCATACCTCCATGATCTACTCTTGCATGTGAGAAATATTCATTCATATCAACCTAATTGGTGAAGAAATGATCAAATACATGGATTTCAAACAAGATTCAACATAGATTATACACATTGTGTTCAAATATGGAAATTCATAGTAATTTCCTACATGCATGCATCTATTGACTTTAAATTCAACAAAAATCAACTTAATTTCCTCATAATCAACTAACTCATGTTCTTGGCCATTAATCAAGCTTGAACTTACAAATTACAAACAAAAATCCATGAGTTACTCACCTAGGAGCATAATTCTCCCAATCTATAGCAAAATCTTAGGTTTAATCCTCCAATTCTCCACAAACTTGAGCCAAACACAATTTTTCTCCTTTTACCCCCTCTAGCCGACCCTCTCTCTACTCTTAGAGTCAAAAATCAGCCAAGATGCAACCAAATAGGAGAATTGAGGTGTAGTGCCCCTTTTACAACAATTCCCACTAACTCAATTTAATAATAATAAATAATTGGGCACCAATTTACCAATTTAATCAACTTAATCTGGTCCGAATCAATTTTTCAATTAAACTTCACCGTAGGCTCTAAAAATTATGCCAATCACAATGGCGTGACCAATTTTGGTTTCGGTGGCCGATAGAGCCTTCAATTTAATCTCCAAAGCAGATAATCAAACAGATATTCATACGGTGAACATATAGAAATTCAAAACCACATATTTTCGTATAATGGCACACAAAATCATATTAAACACATAATCATACTCATATTAAGGACCAATTAACATATTACGGAACATGGGTATCACAGTCTTGCCCCCTTTAGGATGTTTGGTCCTCCAAACTTAATTTATCTTCGTCGGGAAACAGATGTGGATATCGTAGTCGCATTTCCTCATCTTTTTCCCATGTAGCATTCGTCCCATAATGTTCCTTCGATTCTACTTTCACCATTGGGATAGACTTGCTTCTCAATTGTTTCACTTGCCGATCAACAATTCGTTCTGGCCATTTGGCGTATTCCATATTCTCATCAATAGCTACCCAGTGATAATCAATCACATGAAACGGGTCTCAGAGGTAACCCCTCAATATCGACACATGAAACACGTTATGAATTTGTTCAAATTCCGGTGGCAAAGCGACTCTATAGGCAACTGGACCAAGCCTTTCCAAAATCTGAAACGGCCCAATGTAACGGGGCGACAACTTGCCCTTCTTTCTAAACTTGACTTGGCCTTTCATCGGAGATACACGGATGAACACATGGTCACCAACCTCATACTGAAGAGGTCTTCTCCGAACATCTGCATAATTCTTTTGTCGGTCCTGAGCTGTTTTGAGCCTTTGCCGAATGATCTTGATTTTCTCAGAAGTGTCTTGCACAATCTCAGGCCCAAGCAAAGCTCTATCTCCGACCTCTGTCCAATAAATAGGTGATCTACACCTTCTACCATACAAAGCCTCGTATGGTGCCATACCGATGTTGGAGTCGAAGCTGTTATTGTATGCAAACTCTACAAGTGGCAAATAATCTTCCCAACTCCCCTAAAAGTCCAAAGCACACATCTGAAGCATATTTTTCAAAGTCTGTATCATTCGTTCTAATTGCCCATCGGTCTATGGGTGGAATGCAGTACTGAATCTTAGTTCTATCCCCATGGCTTCCTGCAAACACTTCTACAATCTAGATACAAACTTCAGATCTCTATCCGACACAATAGATACCGGAACTCCGTGTAAACGGACAATCTCATCAACATAAATAGTAGCCAATCTATAAGCATTAAACGTAGTTCCAACTGGCAGAAAACGTGTAGATTTAGTCAGTCTATCAACTACAACCCAAATAGAATCCATACCTCGAGAAGTCCGAGGTAGGCCAACAACGAAATCCATAGTCACATGTTCCCACTTCTATTCAGGAATAGGGAGAGGCTGTAGTAGACCGCCTAGTTTATGATGTTCAGCTTTAACTTGCTGACACTGAAGGCACTTGGACACATATTCTGCAATCTCTTTCTTCATTTTAGGCCACCAATAGGTTTGTTTCAAATTCCGATACATTTTATTGTTACCCGGATGCATAGCAAATACGAATCTGTGGGCTTCATCTAAAACCCTCTTCTTTAGTTCCGGAATATCTGGGACATACATTCTGTTCCAAAATTTCAACACTTCATTCTCAATGCTAAACTCTACTTTTGGACTTGCCTCAAATTCATCAATTACTTTCTTGAGGAATTCATCCTCTTTCTTTTTCTGCTTGACTTCATCAATGATTGCCGGCTCGGCTGTAATAGCGGCTATCAATCCACCCTGTTCACATATTACCACTTCAATTTCAGACTTCTCAAAATCTTGCAAGATTTCTTTCTGTTCAGTAAGCAAACAAGCCATACTCCCTGTTGATTTTCTACTCAAGGCGTCAGCAACTGTATTAGCTTTCCTGGGGTGATACTGAATTTCTAAATCATAATCCTTTATCAGTTCCAGCCATCTCCTCTGTCGCATATTTAACTCCTTCTGCGTGAAGAAGTATTTCAAACTTTTGTGATCCGTGTAGACTTCACACTTTGCTCCATACAGATAATGCCACCAGATTTTCAAAGCAAAAATAACTGCGGCCAATTCTAGGTCATGTGTTGGGTAATTCTTCTCGTGTGGCCTCAACTGTCAGGAGGCGTAAGCAATAACCTTTCCGTTCTGCATTAACACATAACCCAAACCTTTATAAGACACATCACTGAAAATTACAAAATTCTCCGTACCTGAAGGTAGTGTCAAAATTGGTGCAGTGGTCAATCTCATTTTCAATTCATGAAAGACAACTTCTCTTTCGTCATTCCACTCAAATAATTACCCCTTGCGAGTCAACTGGGTAAGAGGTACAGCTATCTTGGAAAAGTTTTTCACAAACCTCCTGTAATACCCGGCTAAGCCCATGAAACTGCGGACCTCTATTACATTTATCGGTGTAGGCCAATTCACAATCGCCTCTATTTTCTGCGGATCTACTGAAATTCCCTCCTGGTTGATCACATGCCCTAAGAAAACAACTTCATCCAACCAAAACTCACATTTCTTTAATTTAGCAAATAATTTCCTTTCCCGAAGTATTTGTAGGACAGTTCCGAAATGATGTTCATGTTCAAGTCTATCTTTAGAATATATCAAAATATCATCGATAAAAACCACAACAAATTCGTCAAGGTAGGTTTTAAAAATTCGTTTCATTAAGTCCATAAATGCTGCCGGAGCATTAGTCACTCCAAATGGCATAACAAGAAACTCAAAATATCCATACCTCGTTTTGAATACGGTTTTCTCAACATTTTCTGCCTTAACTTTCAGCTGATAATACTCGAATCTCAAATCGATTTTAGAAAACACCTGTGATCCCTACAACTGGTCAAATAAGTCATCAATACGGGGTAGGGGATATTTGTTCTTTATGGTTACCTTGTTCAATTCCTGATAATCGATGCACAAACGCAAAGTTCCATCCTTCTTTTTCACAAACAATACTGGTGCACCCCAAGGTGAAGTGCTAGGTCGAATAAACCCCTTGTCAAGCAAGTCTTGCAACTGTTCTTCCAATTTTTTCATTTCGGCAGTAGTCATTCTATAAGGAGTTTTAGAAATGGGTTAGGTGCCTGGTACAGTTTCAATAGTAAACTCTATCTCCCTATTTACCAATTCCCTTGGCAATTCATTTGGAAACACATCTGGAAATTCTCTAACAATAGGGATATCATTCAATTCAACATTCACAGACTGTTCAGACAACATATAGCACAAATAACCCTGGCACCCTTTCCTGATCAGTTTACATGCTTTCATTGCAGATATCAAATAAGGTGGAGGCACTACCCCATTACCTACAAACACAATCTCTTTCTGTTCTGGTGGTTTAAACACAACCCGTTTTGTCACACAATCAATGGTGGCACAATATTTGGTCAACCAATCCATGCCCAAAATTACATCAAAATGTCTAAAATTCAAGGGCAACAAATCCACATATAGGATAGCATCCTCAGCATGCATATCACAAAATCAATTTATAGATTTACATAATACAGATTCACTAGATGGAGCAGATACACATAGCAGATATGGCAGTAATTCTAAGGGTCTATTCAGTTTAGATGCAAATGCATATGTCACAAAAGAGTGTGTGCATCCGGAGTCAATTAACACAAAAGCATCCTGATTACATATAGAAATAGTACCTGAGACAACTGCGTTGGCATTTCGTGTATCGCCCGGAACAAGAGCAAAAACTCTCCATTGTCTCACGGTATCCCCGGTGATAGCAGGTCTCATAGTATTTCCCGGCTTCGGGATTGATGCAGTTGAGCTAGCTGCTAGTTTCCCGCCATTCTGATTACAATCTCGGGCCATATGCCCTTGTTTTCCACATTGAAAACAGGCTCCTGATACACGGTAACAAACTCCACGGTGCCTTTTGCTACAAATGTTGCACATGGGAGCTGTGTCTCAGGAAGAATTCGAAGTGTTTGAGGAGCCCGTGTTTTGCTTTTTCAAAAATTTCTTCTTTGAAAAGAGGCCTTGTCTTTTATTGCCTTTCCACTCTGTTGGTGGCTTAGCCTGTCTAGTTATGTTAGCCTCAGATATGATGGCCCTGTCTAGCACCCCAATGTAAGTCTCCAGCTTCAAGACATTCACTCTTTCTAAAATGTCACTTCGGAGCCCACCTTTAAAGTGTCTCGCCTTCTTATAGTCAGCATCAATTACATGTGGTGCAAACCTGGCCAATTTAGTGAATTTGGCCTCATACTCGGCTACAGTCATGCTATCTTGCCTAAGTTCCATGAACTCTGCTACTTTCCTATCCCGAACACACTACGGGAAGTACTTGTCGTAGAAAATCTCCAAAAATTTCACCCAATCAACATCCTTGTGATTTTCTCGCATTAACTTCTACCATCTTCTTGCCTCGTCTTCTAGCATGAAAGTGGCTAGAAACACTTTCTGTGTCTTTGAGCAAGGGAACACTTCAAATAGTTTCTCAATGCCAAGAACCCATGCCTCGGCTTTCAATGGATCTAATCCACTATGGAACTGTGGTGGTTTTATCTTCTTGAATTCTTTGGTGAGAGCTATTATCCGATCATCGTTCTGATTATCTTGCACGGGTGGCACCGGAGGTGGAGGTAGCGGGTGTGGTTGCTGCCACTATTGTTGCCACTCCTGTTGCTATCTCAAAGCTTCTCCCATTTCCTGTATCAGTCTTTTCATTCTGTCTATTCTGGCAGTAGAGGATTCCTCTATCTCATTACCTCTTGTTCTCACCATCTGATTAAACTTACATTATACTTCATAAAAAAGATTTACAAGTATGCATATATTAAAGAGCATACATATTCAAATAATTGCAATGTAAGCAAATCATAACTTATAATGCATAGTTGTTCATATCAAAACATTTAAGCATAAACTTGATGCTTTCAAATTCAGACTCAACACATGAATGCATCCTAGATCTTTTCTAGACGCTTATTGCTCTTTTCGACAGGTGTGTGAGTTATTAACTCGTGCTCTGATACCACTCTGTTATGACCCGAACTCGCCCCCGTGGGTTAAGGACATAACCGGCTAGTAATCATGAGATTACCTACGGCCTCAAACCAAAACAAATGCATTTTAACAAAGTCAATGGGGGCCAAACGGAAGCAGTTCAAAACTTTGTTCATAGAGCTGTGCTTATATGGCACATCTACACAACCAAACATATATATATTAATAACTCACAACAGAAATACAGTAGCATAAGTTCTGTACAAACAGGATCGTCTAAAAACTAAGTCAATAAAAACTATATACAGACATAAGCAAAGTCCTCGCCAACATGACAAAAATAACATGACATGGCAGAAAGGCGAAGGCGAGTCTCGTGCGTGAGACACTAGGGCTGACTCTCCAAAACTCGGTTGTTCCACACAGACTTCACTGGGGCTGGGTCTGGACCTCTCTTGGCTCACCTACAAACACATGAATAAGCGTGAGCGATAGCCCAATGAATAATATCAAATAAGAAGATACAAACGATATGTAGAACAACATACTCCGAACGGCCTTGGGCCCAATTCACATTTTTATTTAACATCTACATACACAATTTAAGTCAAGTAACTATGGTTTCAAACATACTGGCCTTTGGCCCATTTATCTTTCATTCCTGTCAAAACGGCCTCTGGCCCACTCATTTATGTCAAAACAACCTCTGGCCCATCCATTCATGTCAAACGGCCTTTGGCCCATCCATTCATGTCAAAACGGCCTTTGGCCCATTCATTCTTTCTTGTCAAAATGGCCTCTGGCCTATTCATTCTCATCAGACATTTGTCCACAATTCAAACTAGCAAATCATAAAGCATAAGGCTTATAAGGAAATAAGCAATTGGACAAATGACAAGCTTCCAAATATCGATATTACTCACAGTGATTGGTTGGTTGGATTGTTTGCCCTGGAGCTCGACCCTACACAGTTCATGAACATAAAAGGGTCACAACAATTCAATCCGTTCTTAAATTCACATTTTCCTCTTTAGGCTTTATTCTTATCTCTTTAACTCAATTACAATGCTCAATGCATGCCTAAGAGTACTTAGAAGTGAAGGAGAAAGGAAAAAGAAACACAGAACGCATAAACAAAATTTTGGAAAACAGGGGTCCCCGTTTGAGCGTGGACTTCCCCGCTCGAGCGGACCCTTGAGGCCTTCAAAAGTACTGGTTATGTCGAATTTACGCTCGATCGAGCACTCTGGCGCTCGAGTGGAAGGCCTCTCTACATGGTTTCCCACTCGAGCGTGAACTTCCCCGCTCGAGCGGACTCCATGTCTACTAAAAGTACTGGATGTATCATTTTTACGCTCGAGCGTCAACTCGGACGCTCGAACGAAAGTTCATCCTACATAGCTCCCCACTCGAGCGTGGACTTCCCCGCTCGAGTGGACATCATGGTTTACAGAAAATACTGGGAGCTCAAAATCCACGCTCGAGCGGCAGTTTCCCCGCTCGAGCGGGAACCAAATTTTCTGGGTTTTCCAGCTAAGTTCTTGAGCTACAACTTGACATTCCAACCAACATTTCTTGCATATAATAGCTCAAACTTCAAATATACTTGTACTATCATGGTACCAACACTAAATTACAACACAATGATGTTCAATTTCTTGTATTACTTACATGCAAGTCCCAAATTCATCACCAACACATCAAATTCAAACATGCAAAGCTCATACCTCCATGATCTACTCTTGCATGTGAGAAATATTCATTCATATCAACCTAATTGGTGAAGAAATGATCAAATACATGGATTTCAAACAAGATTCAACATAGATTATACACATTGTGTTCAAATATGGAAATTCATAGTAATTTCCTACATGCATGCATCTATTGACTTTAAATTCAACAAAAATCAACTTAATTTCCTCATAATCAACTAACTCATGTTCTTGGCCATTAATCAAGCTTGAACTTACAAATTACAAACAAAAATCCATGAGTTACTCACCTAGGAGCGTAATTCTCCCAATCTATAGCAAAATCTTGGGTTTAATCCTCCAATTCTCCACAAACTTGAGCCAAACACAATTTTTCTCCTTTTACCCTCTCTAGCCGACCCTCTCTCTACTCTTAGAGTAAAAAATCAGCCAAGATGCAACCAAATAGGAGAATTGAGGTGTAGTGCCCCTTTTACAACAATTCCCACTAACTCAATTTAATAATAATAAATAATTGGGCACCAATTTACCAATTTAATCAACTTAATCTGGTCCAAATCAATTTTTCAATTAAACTTCACCGTAGGCTCTAAAAATTATGCCAATCACAATGGCGTGACCAATTTTGGTTTCGGTGGCCGATAGAGCCTTCAATTTAATCTCCAAAGCAGATAATCAAACAGATATTCATACGGTGAACAGATAGAAATTCAAAACCACATATTTTCGCATAATGGCACACAAAATCATATTAAACACATAATCATGCTCATATTAAGGACCAATTAACATATTACGGAACAGGGGTATCACAACTGCTCTAGTTTTGATTATTCCGGAGAGAGGTTTAAGTTATTCGGTTTATTGTGACGCGTATCAGGAAGGTTTGGGTTTTGTATTGATGTAAGAAGGAAAAGTTATAGCCTATGGTTCACGGCAATTGAAAACTCATGAGAGAAACTATCATACGCACGACTTAGAGCTAGCAGTGGTGATTTTTGCCTTAAAAATCTAGAGGCATTATCTGTATGGAGAGAAATTTGAGATGTTTTCTGATCATAAAAGTTTCAAATATCTATTTTCACAATAAGACTTGAATTTGAAGCAAATGAGATGGATAGAGTTTATGGAGGATTATAACTTCGAGTTGCACTATCATCTGGGGAAGGCCAACGTAGTGGCCGATTCTTTGAGTAGGAAGTCCGTAAGTAATGTAGCTAGTATCACCAATCAAGAATGGGAGATGTTGGGTGTTGTAGGCAAGTTTAACTTGCACCTTGGCGAGTCCATTGAGTTAGCCACCTTATTTACCGCAATTGCATCACCTACCTTAGTTAGACGGGTTTTGGAGGAACAATAGTGTGATCACAAAGTATAAGCTATCCGAGGGAAGATATCAGTGGGAAGGTAGAGAATGGTTTGAATGTTAATTCAAATTCAAGTGTGAGATATCTAGATCGCCTTTTTGTGCCAGAGTCTTGCAAAGAAAAG
Organism: Camellia sinensis; assembly: GCF_055761805.1. NCBI lineage: Eukaryota > Viridiplantae > Streptophyta > Magnoliopsida > Ericales > Theaceae > Camellia > Camellia sinensis. The sequence goes on along the minus strand of NC_138967.1, from coordinate 102,789,568 downwards.
ATACTCCAAGAGTTCTACCATTCACTACTTGCGGTACACCCGAGAAGCATAAAAATGTATCAAGACCTTAGTCACCAGTTTTGGTGGAGGGAGATAAAGAAAGATGTGGCATTATTTGTTTCGAGATGCCTTACTTGTCAACAAGTGAAGACCGAGCACCAGCGACCAGCGGGTTTGTTACAATCCTTACCTATAACTGAGTGGAAGTGGGAGCATGTCACAATGGATTTTGTTCTGGGTCTTTTGAGGACTCAATAGGGTAATAATGTCATGTGGGCAGTGGTCGACTAGTTAACTAAATCTACACACTTTATACCTATGCGCACAAGTGACTCAATAAACTACCTTGCTAATCTGTATGTTAGAGATACAGTACGACTTCTTAGGGTCTTGGTGACTATCATCTCGGATAGGGATCCAGATTTTACGGCTTGGTTATGGAAGAGCCTACAAGATGCCTTGGGCATCCTCAGACTGACAGGCAATCCAAGCGTACCATTCAGATTTTAAAGGACATACTTCGGGCTTGTGTTCTCTATTTTAAGGGGTCGTGAAAGAGGCATTTACCTGTGGTGAAATTTGCTTATAATAATCGCTTTCAAGCGAGTATTGGTATGCCACTTTTTGAGGCCCTATATGGTCGACCGTATAAATCTCCTGTGTATTAGGTCGAGGTGGGTGACATACCTATGTTAGGTCCTGAATTAGTCTGGAAAACAACAGAAAGGTTACACTTATCCGTAAAAGGTTAGTTTCGGCTCAAAGTCATCAGAAAAGGTTACACTTATCCTGAATCAGTCTGGGTCACAACCTTATCTCTTCGTCCTTGTGGGGATATATTTTCTGAGTACCAACACGTGGCATGGTGACGCCGACGTGTCAGCCAAGGTGCCACGTGTCGTGGTAGTTATGCCGAGGTTATCTTTGGCGAGGCCGAGGTAATCTCCGAAGATATCGGAATCTGAGATAAGCGGATAAGGGACAAGAGTCCTAGATAAAAGAGAAGACTTAGCCAAGATAAGGATAAAACTCTTAGGGAGTTTATCTTTATCTCTTGAAGAGCCCAAAGTCAGTATTGAATTGGAGTCCATAGAAGTCAGGCTTCTAGTGGGACTTGGATTAAACTATAAAAGAGAGGCACCCCCGTGGGTCTAAGGTACGAAAATTATGTTTTGAGCAATAAGGTTAGCACTTGATTATCTTTGAGAGATATACTGACTTGATCGTCGGAGTGCCCCCGGGTGGAAGAGCCACCGCCGGAGCCTTTTTCTTTCTGTTACAGGTTTGCTAAAGCCATCTATTCTGCCGGTGCTCTCCAGCTGATTACTAGGCGGGCAATGTGGTCAGATTTTCACCCACACAATTTGGCGTCGTCTGTGGGAAGCTTAGAAGAATAGATGGCCAGTAACGGACAGGGGGAAAACATTGAGGGCGACACTCCTGCTGGGAGTGGCAGACTAATTAACCTTGACGTTGAAGGAGACAACCACAGTACAGAAAATCACGACCAAGGCCACGTTGAGAAAGACGTCAGCCAGGAGGGCAACACTTCAAAGAAGACAGACCAAGGCAAGTACTATAATGAAGATAACCTTCAGGTATGGAGGGATAGGTGCCTACGGAGAGATGAGGAAGTAAAAGACTTGGCAAACAAGTTGGCAGACCTACAGTCAGTGGTCAACTTCATGATGCAAAACAATGTCATGCAGCCACCATACCCGCTGCAGGACACGCCAATGCCAGCAACTAACACCCAGAAGGGAGGAAGAAGAACAATTCCCGAAGTCCCTCAGCACACCAGGAGCGGAAGGCACTCTCGCTAACCTTCCAGGGAAGGTGGACGAGAGGAGCCGAGACGAGAAGAGTCCCGAAGGACGTATCACTCGATGGACCCTGAACCCAAAGAACATCGGCATGTTCAAGGGCAAGCACTCTGCTTTGACACAACCCATGGGGAAAGATCGAAACGGACCCACCACGAGGCCGAAAGTAGTGTGCCAAAAAGATTGAAGTCCAGAGATAGCCGAGCTCCAGGTAGGAGTAAAGAAGACTTAAGGAATTACCTCAAAAGGAAGCAACAAAATGTTGAAGCCGAGGTAACTTCCCCAGTTAAGCCGAGGACACCATTCTCGGTGGAAATGGATAAATTTGAAGCGCCAAAGAGATTCAGTATGCCGAGGTTCCAAATTTATGATGGTAAGTCAGATCCCAACTTTCATGTTGGACTATACCTGAATTCAATGGCATTATATAGTGGGAACGAGCCATTGCTCTGCAAAGTATTCCCCTCATCCTTCGGGAAAATTGCATCCGATTGGTTCCATAAACTACCAAAGGGAAGCGTAAAGACATGGGAAGGCCTGGCCGAGATGTTTGTGGCCAGGTTTGTGACGAACAAACTACAGCCCTTGAAGGTTGACGCCCTGATGGCTTTAAGAATCACCAAGGAAGAAGGCCTTAGGGCCTACGCGAAGAGGTACTACGAGGTGTTCAATCGAATACTCGAATGCAACCAAAAAGTGACGGTCGTGTCTTTCAAGAACGGCCTGAAAGATGACTGCCCACTACGGAAGTCTTTGGCAAAAACATTGCCAAAAAGCATGGAAAAACTCATGGCGAGAATCGAGAAGTACGCCAAAGCCGAGGAAGATACGTCGGGAAACAAAGAGATAAAGCAGGAGAAGGGAAACGGCTCGCCGAAGCGAGGCTGAGGTAACAACGGGTCGACCAAACAAGAAACCGAATTGAAGGGTAAACAGGCAGTGACGACGGTGTTCCGAATTCCTATCCATAAAGTCTTGGATCAAATACGAAACCAACCCTATTTCAGGGCACCGGCAAGAGCACCAGGGGAATTTATAGGAAGAAACGTTGGTAGGCGCTGTGCTTACCACAATGAAGAAGGACACCCAACTCAGGGTTGCAGAGCCTTAAAAGCACACTTAGAAGATCTGGTAAGGCAAGGCCATCTCAGGGACCTTGTCGACAAAGCCAGGACAAGAGAAGAGCAGGTAAGATTGCCTCAAGCACCAGCGGCCCCGCCCTCCCTCCAACACAGCAACCATAGGGAGGGGGACCTAGGGTGGTTAATGTCATTCACTCAAAAGTGAACGAAAATGACATTCGGGGAGAAACCCAAAGAGTAAAACACCTGCAGCACGTGAACCAAATCGGACATAAAAGACCTCGACCTGAAGAATGCCAAGGACCGATGATAGCCTTCACCGAAGCCGACCTAGAGATGGTCCAGCATCCGCATAATGATGCCTTGGTAGTATCCCTCCAAGTTGGGGAGTGCCAAGTGAAACGCATCCTGATTGATCAAGGCAGCTCTTGCGACATCATGTATATCAGATGTTACAAGGAGCTGGGCCTTCGTCCTGACGACCTAGAACAATCCAGCAACCCGATGGTCGGCTTCAATGGAACACCGACGTGGCCACTGGGCGCAGCAAGCGTGGAAGTACAAGCTGGTACTAAGAAGATCAAGACAGAATTTATGGTGATTGACACACCCTCGCCATATAACATCATCTTGGGAAGGCCATGGTTGCATGCAATGGGGGCAGTTCCCTCAACGTTGCATCAACTACTGCGGTTCCCAACAGAGCATGGGATTGAAGAAATCAGAGGAGATCAACTACAGGCAAAAAATTGCTCCATGACAGCAATGAAGTCTACCTGCTGTGTACAAGAGCCAAAGAAGGCAGAAATTGAAGATAAGGACGTGGAAGTCCTAGAAGACGTCGGCAAAGAACCAGCCGAGAAGAGCGAAAAGGCGCTAAAGAAAATTCTAGTCCAGGATGGGGATGAAGAACGCTTCTTTCTTCTCGGTTCAGGCTTAGCCGAAGAAGAGGAGAAAGAGTTGGAAACTTTTCTAAGAGCCAACATTGAGGTGTTCGCCTGGACACCTTACGAAATGCCTGGCATTGACCTCGAGGTCACTTGCCACAGACTGAATGTCGACAGGTCGGCAAAACCAGTGATTCAACGAGCCAGAAGACCAACGTTGATGCACGTCGAAGCAATAGAAGAAGAAGTAGACAGACTTCTGGAGGCCAGGGCCATTCGAGAAGTTCACTACCCGACATGGCTGTCCAACACAGTAGTGGTGAAGAAGAAGAACGGCAAATGGAGGATCTGTGTAGACTTTACCAGCCTCAACAAAGCCTACCCCAAAGACAGCTTTCCTCTGCCCAAAATTGACCAGCTAGTAGATGCTACTTCAGGGCATGAAAGGATGAGTTTTCTGGATGCATACAGGGGGTACCACCAGATTGCCATGTACCCTCCAGACGAGGAGAAGACCGCGTTCATCACCCGTAAAGGCCTGTACTGTTACAAGGTAATGCCTTTTGGGTTAAAAACGCAGGAGCAACTTACCAAAGGTTAGTAACAAAGATGTTCAAACACCTGATTGGCAAAATGGTAGAAGTCTACATCGATGACATGGTCGTGAAGACCAAGGAATCTAAGGGTCATCTTGCCGACCTAAAAGAGGTCTTTGATATACTCAAAACATACCGGCTCCGACTCAACGCATCAAAGTGCGCGTTTGGAGTTGGATCAGGTAAGTTTTTAGGGTATCTGGTAACAAGAAAGGGCATTGAGGCCAGCCCAGACCAAATCAAGGCCATCCTAGAGCTAAAGAGCCCAACGTCGGCAAAACAGGTTCAGATGCTTACTGGAAGGGCCGCAGCCCAAAACTGATTCATCAACTGAAGCTCAGATAAGTGCAAACCCTTCTTCAACCTGGTAAAAAAAGCCACAGACTTTCTGTGGACAGAAGAATGCAAAGCCGCTTTGACCGACCTGAAGAAGTACTTGACCACAACTCGGGTTCTTTTCACTCCAGAACCAGGGGAAGAACTGTTTTTGTACTTGGCAGTTTCAGAACACGCAGTCAGTGCAGTACTAATCCGAGAAGAAAAAGGGGAGCAAAAGGCTGTTTACTATGTAAGTAAAACCTTGGCCAACGCAGAAACAAGGTATCTACCACTGGAGAAATTAATGTTAGCCTTAGTAATGGCTTCAAAGAAGTTAAACCATTACTTTCAGGCACATAAAATTGTGGTCTTAACAGAGCACCCACTGAAGTCTTTGTTGCAACAAGGAGACTTAACAGGAAGGATAGCAAGATGGGCAGTAGCCCTGGGCTAGTATGACCTGGAGTTTAGGCCGAGAACAGCAATTAAAGGCCAAGTTTTGGCCGACTTCATGGCAGAATTCACACTCGAAACCAACGAACATCGGGCTCTGTTGAGCCAGGATGAGCATTGTCCCAGCAAGCAAGGTGAATCCCAGCCAAAGGCAAAAAAGCAAAGGAAGGAAAAACTCAGACCCTACAGCATCTACATCGGCGACTTATTCAGACTGTTTGTCGGTAGAAGTTCGAACCGACAAGGAGCGGGGGCAAGAGTACTGCTGATATCTCCAAATGGAGAAATTATAGAACAGTCCATCCGTTTAGGGTTCAAGGCCTCAAACAATGAAGCGGAATACAAAGCATTAATTGTAGGACTAAAACTGGCAGCAGCAGCAGCAGCAGAAGCAGATGAGGTAATTGTTTTTTGTGATTCACAACTTATTGTTAACCAGTCAACAGGAGAATTTGCAGCCAGAGACGAAAGGATGTCGGCATACGCAAAAGAGGTCATCAGATTGGCAGCCCTATTTCAGAACTGCCGACTACTCCAAGTTAGCCGAGATGACAACGCCCACGCCGACGCATTGGCTAACTTGGCAAGTTCAATGCAGACTGGAAAAACAAGAACAATTATAATCGACTATATGTCGGGCCCGAGCATAGAACCAGAGAGCACAAAGCAAGAAGCAATGTGTGTGGACATAGGGCCAAGCTGGATGGATGCAATTGTTGTATTCCTGAAAGAAGAAAGCTGCCGGAAGATTGTAAGGAAGCACACAAAGTCAGATTGAAATCAGTAAGATTCAATCTGACAGAAGATGGACACCTCTACAGAAGCTCCTTCACTGGACCCCTTTTAAGGTGCGTACACCTTTTGCAGGTTGAAGATTTCCTATATGAAATTCATGAAGGAATTTGTGGAAGCCATGCTGGGGGCAGATCTTTAGCCCATAGGGCCATTACCCAGGGGTATTGGTGGCCCTACATGCAAAAGGATGCTGAAGCCTACGTGAAGAAGTGTGAACAATGCCAAAGGTTTGCACCTTTGATACATCAGCCAGCAGCTGACCTGAACCCAGTATCCAGCCCTTGGCCGTTTGCCCAATGGGGCATGGATCTTGTTGGGCAACTTCCTCAGGCAACTGGGCAGAGAAAATACTTGCTGGTAGCAACAGATTACTTTACGAAGTGGATAAAGGCAGAACCTCTTGCCAAAATCCGAGATGTGGACGTCAAGAACTTTATATGGAGAAACATCATCACCAGATTTGGGATTCCAAGAGCAATAGTTGCCGACAACGGAACGCAGTTTGATAGCAAACTTATCAAGAACTTTTGTACGAAATTCAAGATCAAGAATTACTTTTGAACACCAAGTTTTTCCCAAAGTAATGGGCAGGCAGAAGCATCCAACAAAGTAATTTTGGATGGAAAAAAGAAGAGGCTGCAGGCAGCAAAAGGAAAGTGGGTAGACGAATTGCCCAACGTGCTTTGGGCGTATCAAACTACGCCGAGAAGATCAACAGGGGAATCCCCCTTTGCCATGGCTTATGGCACAGAAGCAGTCATCCCATTGGAGATCGACATCCCAGGGATCAAGACCCAGGGAGTAGAGAATGGCACCAATGACATACTCTTAGCCCGAGATCTGGATCTTTTGGAAGAACGAAGAGAGAAAGCTGCAATTCAGCTCGCAGTATACCAGCAACAGCTTGCCAGAGCTTACAACAAGAAGGTCAATCCAAGAGATTTTCAAGTCGGCGACCTAGTTCTGAGAAAAGTCGTCGGCAACAAGAAGGATCCCAGAGAGGGCAAGCTTGGCCCAAACTAGGAAGGACCCTGCAGAATTACTTCGGTATTAGGCAATGGAGCTTATCGGCTTAAAGATAACGAGGGCAAAGCACTGCCAAGACCTTGGAACACTTGTAATTTGAAATTCTTCTATCATTAGATGTGCACTATTTTTGGCCGATGTCATGAATAAAATCTTTTCCCTTTTCTTTAAAATACATATGATTGATAAAGTTACATATTGGTGTTTTTGGAGACATGAATAATGAGAACCCAAGTAGAACTCCGGTTCACATTGGGGGGCAGAGAGCAGACAGAGACACTTAATTCACTTGTTGAAATTTGTAGCAATTTACAAGTTGGAGTTAAGTCTATTCCTTATCTTCGCTTGTTGAAATTTGTAGCAATTTACAAGTTGAATTTACGCTGAGATGGTTCCTTATCTTCACTTGTTGAAATTTGTAGCAATTTACAAGTTGGAGTTAAGTTGATTCCTTATCTTCACTTGTTAAAATTTGTAGCAATTTACAAGTCGAAGTTAAGCCGAGATTATTCCTTATCTTCACTTGTTGAAATTTGTAGCAATTTACAAGTTGGAGTTAAGCTGATTCCTTATCTTCGCTTGTTGAAATTTGTAGCAATTTACAAGTCGAAGTTAAGCTGAGATGGTTCCTTATCTTCACTTGTTGAAATTTGTAGCAATTTACAAGTTGGAGTTAAGCTGATTCCTTATCTTCACTTGTTGAAATTTGTAGCAATTTACAAGTTGAAGTTAAGCTGAGATGGTTCCTGATCTTCACTTGTTGAAATTTGTAGCAAATTTACAAGTTGAAGTTAAGCTGATTCCTTATCTTCACTTGTTGAAATTTTTAGCAATTTACAAGTTGAAGTTAAGCTGAGATGGTTCCTTATCTTCACTTGTTGAAATTTGTAGCAATTTACAAGTTGAAGTTAAGCCGAGATTACTGTTTCACTTCGCTTGTTGAAATTTGTAACAATTTACAAGTCAAAATAAAGCTGAGGTCATAGTTTGCGCACTTATAGCAATCTACAGGTTGGCCCAACCAAAGAAGATGCTTAACACTTGTTGAAATTTGTAGCAATTTACAAGATAATGTTAAGCCGACATGTGATCATTTGCAGCAATTTGCAGGTTGAAGTAAAAGCTAAGTATATTGTTTAAACAATTGTTAAAATTTGTAGCAATTTACAAGTAGATCATTGCTTAAACACTTGTTATAACTTGAGAAAAGTTTACAGTATATGATAACACTTGTTGAAATTGGTAGCAATTTACAAGTAGGTTAGACTAAGATCACTGTTTAAACACTTGATTGAAACATCGAGAAACGTTCGCAAAGTTGACATTGAATAGTATATGTCTTACACTTGTTGAAATTTATGAAAAGTTTGCAGGTCAGTATCTTGCCGAAGTAAAGCTTGTAGTTATTATACCCGAGATATGTAACCCCAAGAAGATTGCACAAAGGTGGCAAAATATGAAAGGCATACAAAATATTCTAAGTATAGAACCATGCAGAAGCAAATCAAGAGAAATTAAAAGATTAAAGCATCCATAGAAAAACAGTTGCAGTTGTGTACAAAAGAAGGCACTACGGCCTACCAGAAGTAAATTGTTTCGAAATAACAAAGAAAGGCACATTGGCCATGAAAGGAAGCTTACATTGTCCAGAAAACAAAACAAAGCATGAGGGTGCAAAAGAAAAGACATGAAAGTTAAGACTTTTCAGCATCAGCAACTGGCTGGATCTGAACCTCAGAAGTCTCCTGAAGAGATACCTCGGCTTCCTCATCTGCAGCAATCTCGGCGTCGATCTCGACAAGGGTTTCATCAACGCTCTTGCCGATTTGAGGAATGTCGGATGAACCCTGCTCCGGGGTAGCCTCCTTGATAACTTCATCGCCATTATTATCTTGAGTCAGGTCCAGGACCTGCTCATTCAGAGAAGGAGACTTAGCCCCAACAGCCTCCTTGGATTTTCTTATTAAACCCTCCTCCTCACCCCCCTCCACATCTTCAGACTCAGATTCGGATTCTTCTTCAGGATGACTTGGAAGAGGAGGGGGAGGGAATGGCAGAGGGATATCATCAGCCTTGCGCAATGGCGAGTCATCTGGGATGTTGAGCTTTTTGGCAAGGGCCATCCAACCAAGGGAGAAGCCCCTGTTGCATGCCTGTCTAACTAGCAGTTTGTACTTCTCAGTGACGTCGGCCATTCCTTGAGCATAAGCCTTCTCGTCAGCCTCCTTAATCTCAGTATCTTTGGTAACTAAGGCCTCCTGAAGTTCCTTTTCAGCTTGGACCTTTTTGTTCTCGGCCTCTCTCTTTTCGGCCTCGGCGACCTTCTTAATAGCCTCGGCAGATTCGGCCTTTTCCTCGGCAAGGGTTTGGGCTTTGGTGGCAGCCTCAGCCTGGTCTTCCAGTTTTTTCATCTTTGATTGAAGAGTTTTTTTTTCCTTTTTAAGGGCAGAAACCTCTCTCTTCAGGTCGACTAACTTTGCTCTGTTTTCAAAAGCTTGCATGGAGAGAGAGTGGGCATGTTGGATGGCCTGAAAGAACACAAGGCACAAATTGTTACAAGATTTTACAAAGTAAGAGAGAAAACAAATTTCAGCACAAAGGCACTTACTTGGACAAAGCGTTGCAGCATAAAGGCGTAGTTCTTATACTCACTCATCTTGGCATTCTGCTCGAGATCGCCTGGGAGGAGTAGAGCAGTACTGAGTGCCACGCCGACGTTTATATCATCGGCGCTGTCGCTGGCAAGGACAGGCTTATCTTCTAGAGTGATCTCAGGTGTCCAGGGGACTTTTGGTATTCTGGAACCCGAGGTCGTCGCAGACGATGACCTCGGTTTCTTTGATTCAGTGGACTCTGATGGCTGGGCCTCAGCAGACCTTTTTGCAGAAGCAGAAGCAGTTTTTTTACTCTCAACCAATTGTGAGATAGGCAGAGCGTCCTCAGCCTCAACCTCAGTAGCTTTGGCCTTAGGCTGAACCATTTTTGTTCTTTTTGGCTTTGCTGGGGGCATGGATTGGGTTGGTCCAGCATCAACATCGACTGGGAGGTCGGCTAGGAGATCTTGGGCAACAGGCTTCGGACGACCCATCTCAGCAGTTTTGACAAGTCACCGCTGACGTTTTCTTTCGGATATTGGGACCAAGTATGGAGCTGAAGTTGATGGTTGATCGGCTGGATCAGAGGTTGACCCTTGGTCAGCCCGAGATGTTGATGCGGTTTGTAAAGTGGTAGTAGAGGGAGGAGATAAGCTCTTTTTCTTTCTTTTTGGGACGTCGGGCAGTGTAGACTTGTACGTCGGAATAAAATTCAGTACCAGTGGAGCTTTGCGCTTTTGGATTGTAAGATCTAGGAGCCTCTTTAAGTCTTTGCTTGGAACGTAGGATTGGCGAAAGTCTTTTGGTAGCTTACGAACGTCTGCAAGAAGAAACAAACATTAGAAACAGATAAAATATTGAAGACTTGAACAGAAACAACTAAGTATTGACACTGGGCTCTTACCCTTGCCCTCTTTAACTGATCGGGGAAGAGGGTAGAGATGGGCGTCCTCATCTGCGCCAAACTCCCAATTTCCCGAAGCAATAACGTAGTCATCTCCAGCCCCCTTGTTGGAGTCTGGGAGGTCGGCTACGATTTTGAATTCAGTGGACCTCGGCTTAAGATAATAGACGAAGCCTTTTTCCTTCAGGTTAAGGGGGCACATGGTATAACAGTACTGGATGTCGGCAAGGGTGATCCTAGCATTCTCCTGCCTAGCTAAAACTATGATGCCATTGATCACTCGGTAAGAGTTTATGGCAAGTTGCATAGGGTTCAACTTGTAAAAGTGAAGAATTTCGCGAAAGAGAATGTTAAGTGGGAGCCGGAGTCCGCACTCTGTAAAAGCTACTATGGGAAAGGGCATTGAATCATCTGTGGGCATGATGGAGTCGTTATCTTCAGCCAGCCTTAGATGGACATCGGCAGGAATAGAGAACTCTTGCCTAAAGTACTCAAGTTTGGTCGGAGTGTCTACCCTACGTCTCCACATACCCATAACGTCGGCCTAAAATCAGAGGGCTAGGTTTCAGAAAGAAGATGCTTTTAAGAGGATTATCGGACCTCGGCGAAACCCTAGGTATATGCTGGTAAGGATTGTTTCAGTTTTTTCCTAAGAATTGATAAGTTCTATAGACAAATCCCAAACCTAAATCTATGAAGGCAAAGATTGAAAGTAAAAATTGAAGGTAGAGATCTGGTAAAAACACAAAAAACAGAAAACAAAGGCGAAGTTTCAAAAACAAGAACAGGGATGGGCTATCAAGAACATGAAGAATACGAGAAATAAAGGACCAAGATCAGTGGCAAAAATACAGTGAAGTGGTGCAACGGTGCGTGAGTTCAAGGTATAGGCAAGGGCCAAATCAAGGAGTAAACACATTCAGATGTATGATTCACAAAATAGATATTTGAGCAAGGCAGTAATAACAAGAGATTCCAGAAATGGTTGAAAATTGAAATCAGAAGGAACAGTTGCTTACCAGAAAAAATGAAGCCGATATGAGGACTGCCGAAGTCAGTCGGTAGTTACAGATGTGGCAGAACGACGAAAGTTCCACCAGGAAGACAAACACAGAGCTTGGAAGCTTCAGCAATGGCGGATTCGAAAGAACGAGTTTAGAGAGAGAAACAACAAATGCAATAGTGAAAAAATGAAAGAAGAAGGAAGAGTTTTTGTCAAAAACCAAAAACGGCAGCAAAAGATAATCAATGCGCCTGGAGCAGCGCATACGTCAGGCAGTGTACGCAGGAAAAACGTGGTTTATAAGCGCGTCACAAGCATGGACCAATAAGGTAAAGACGCGTAAGAGAAACGGTTGAGAAGTGATGCATGACAGCTCATGCGCGTGGGAAAGTTCACTGGAATTCTTGTTCTCTGAAGAGAACATGTCATTTTGAAATAAATGATCTCGGCTGAAGAGTTTGTAAGCCAATATATAGAAAGAGATATCGATATAGGTTCCATCACCTCAGAATGCCGAGGTAATAGAACCTAGGGGGCAGTTGTGGGGATATATTTTCTAAGTATCAACACGTGGCATGGTGACGCCGACGTGTCAGCCGAGGTGCCACGTGTCGTGGTAGTTATGCCGAGGTTATCTTTGGCGAGGCCGAGGTAATCTCCGAAGATATCGGAATCCGAGATAAGTGGATAAGGGACAAGAGTCCTAGATAAAAGAGAAGACTTAGCCAAGATAAGGATAAAACTCTTAGGGAGTTTATCTTTATCTCTTGAAGAGTCCAAAGTCAGTATTGAATTGGAGTCCATAGAAGTAAGGCTTCTAGTGAGACTTGGATTAAACTATAAAAGAGAGGCACCCCCGTGGGTCTAAGGTACGAAAATTATGTTTTGAGCAATAAGTTTAGCACTTGATTATCTTTGAGAGATATACTGACTTGATCGTCGGAGTGCCCCCCGGTGGAAGAGCCACCGCCGGAGCCTTTTTCTTTCTGTTACAGGTTTGCTAAAGCCATCTATTCTGTCGGTGCTCTCCAGCTGATTACTAGGCGGGCAGTGTGGTCAAATTTTCACCCACACAGTCCTCTACAAAATAATCAACTGTGTCTCGCTCCTCTACTGAAGCTGAATATTGCTCATTGGCATACTCAGTTGCTGAATTGGCATGACTGCAAATGCTTCTTGAGGACTTCTCCATTCCTCAACCTTCTTCTCATATTCTTTGGTGTGATAATTTGTCTTCCATGTCTTTGTCAGCAAATAGTCATCCCAAACACATCAAAATTGATTGTCATTTTGTTCACGAGAAGGTTGCATCACACAGGCTTATTCTCAAATATGTCCCTACTTGTGATCCAATGGTAAATAAAGCCTTTTTCTACATCACAATTTTCCTACCTCATCAACAAGCTCATGGTCGCACCATCTCCCATGTGCTTGTAGGGGGAATAATAGTAAAGACAATCAAGATAGAGTTGGTTCTACTATAGGCAAGATGAGTGTCCCGTCATAACGGATGGTGTGCTACAGATGTATGTGATTATCACTCACATCACAATTGGCTATGATCAGTTAGGTTACTAGCGAGATAGTTAGATAGTTAGAGATATTTTGTAACCAACCAGTATATATGTACTCTTGTGATGTAATATCTTATTCATTGAATTCAAATCTTAAATTTCTTCACAAGGCCTTAGATCCAATGAGTATTTTTTCTTGGTGAGAAGTACACTTTTTGTGAAATATGTGCTGAAAAAGTATATTTTATTATTTTAAAAACATTTTATTTTTCATTTTACCCCTTAACCTATCTGTTAATTTTTTTTTCTATTTAATTTTTTAATTATCTGTTCAAATATTTTTTTTATCTATTTTAATTTTTTTGACTATCTGTTCAATTTTTTTTTCACTATCTATTCAAACATTTTTTTTTATCTGTTACATTCTTTTAACCTAATTTTTGTTATTTGTTGAATTTTCTTAACCTATTTGTTGAAATATTTTCTTATCTGTTCATATCTATTTTTTTTTATTTGTTAAATTGCAATCTGTTCAAGTCTGTTTTCCAAATACATAAAACAAATGTTTGAACTGCCCAAACGCAATTTGTTTAGATCTATTCACATCTTCGACTTTGCACAGGCCATCTTCGATTTGTAGGGCTTGAATCGAATAGGATTCGCTATTTGTACTCGTCTCAATCACACTTCGAAACTGAACTAACATATACACAACCAATCACTACATTATACACACGTATATGTAGCTATCTATTGAAATTCTTCGACTTTGCACAGCCCATCTTCGATTTGTAGGGCTTAAATCGAATTGGATTCTCTATTTGTACTCGTCTCAATCACACTTCAAAACTGAACTCACATATACACAACCAATCATTACATTATACACACACATATATGTATCTATATGTTGAAATTCAATTCAATTCAATCTATCTGTTAATTCAGATATGAGCAATCCCTAAAAAAAAAATATCAAATCTGAGAAAGCCCTAACAAAAAAATTTGTTATGCAAACCCTAACAAAAAAATTTGAGTTGTTCTTAGAGATTAGATTAGATCAGATTAGATCAGAGAGAGAGAGAGAGAGAGAGAGAACACTAGGTCGAATTCGAGTTCATTATAGGTGAAGAAGTGAAAGCGAGATCAGAGACGATTTGGGCTAAGGTTTGAGTTTGGAGTTCTTGGGAGCGAATTTGGTGGTTCAGGACAAACCCATCAAAAAGCACTTTCAGATCAGAAACCTTTCTGGCCAAATTCCCCCGAACTCTGAACCCTCGTCGGTCGACTCCTCCGCCAGATATGTTCGGTAGATCGGTTTTAGAGTGGAAGAAGAGAGAGAAGATAAAAAGCGAGAAGAAAATCACGCTGGATCTATTGATTGGGCTTCTGTGGCTGATGGATATAAAGCGGCGGTGGCCAAGAGAAAAGTAAATCGGTGCTCTGATTACTGTGGTGGAGGAGAGTGTTGTTTGGAGGTGGCAAGGTTTGGGAATGTTGGGGTTTCGGAGGAGTGTTTTGGAAGAGAGAGAAGAACAATAGAGATGAAATGGGTGATCTGTACAAATGGGTATGGTTCGTGAAGGAGGCGATGAGATCTCGTGATCTTAGATCTGAAACGTGAAGACGCCATTGACGGTGGAGTTGTTGGCCTTGGATCTAAACCAGGAGGAGGGAGATCGATCAAGCAGGCCTTCGGCGGCAGCAGACGAAGGAGGAAGATGTCTCGCCGCCTTCTTCTTCGTCTTCTTCACTGATTTCTCTCTCTCTCTAGGACTTTTCAATCTCTTTCTCTGATCAACAATGTTACCATACTTACGATCTAACTAACACACTCATAAATTTTGATAAAATCAATCATCACTTAGTGTAGGATCCACATAACTTGTGAATGTGTTACTAAGATTGTTAGGATTGGTTTGAAAAGTGGTTGACTTTTTGACTTTTTAGTTTTTTTTAACTATTTCAGTCTGGGCTAAAAAGTTTGGTTTGAGAAGGGTTTTTTGACTTTTTTGATTTTTTTTGTGAGAAAAGAGTGTAATGATTATGGGTTAGATGTTATATTTTGTTTTTTGTGACTAAAATAGTCTATTTTGTCTTTTGTGACTAAAATAACTAAAAAAGTCCCATATTCTTCTTCCCAAACGGTGCCTTACTATCCCTAATATTTTTCTTCTCGCGTATGGATCCTCTAGAGTAATCCTCTAGAGTGATCTCCTAAAGTGGATAATCGGACGGCTCATATTAATACTCACCAAAACGACGTCGTTTTGGTGAGTATTTTGAAAAAAAAAAAAAAACCAGAATCAGGGGTTTCAAAAGGGATTTCAAAATTCCCCCCATATGTATACACACGGCGAGAGGGCGAGAGTGTGAAGGAGTTCAAAGGAGTGTTTGGGGTTGAAAAGACGAACGGCAGCGGAGGAAGACGAACCACGACGGAGGACAGAGGACGACGAACCACGACGGAGGACGAACGGGGAGCCTGCAACAGCGAATCGAGGTAAACCTAAATCATAGTGAAGTTAGGGTTTACGTTCGGCTTCAATTTTTGTAGAAATTAGTTGATTGGGAGTGTTTCGGGTTAGATTTTGTTTGCTATTTGTGTTAGGGTTTGGGATTTGGCTTTAATTTGTGATACCTGTTAGGCTTTGGGATTTGCCTTTTTTTGAGTTCCATTTTTGGGATCACTGTTAGGCTTTGGGATCACTGTGTTTAGTTCCATTTTTTTGAGTTAATTTTTAAAATTTTGATTTAAAATTTGTTTTTTGAAAATGGACTACTTTTTAGTTCCTTTTTTTTTTTTGGATCTTGTAAATGGAATTCAAAATTCTATCCAGTTAAGATTTTGAGCATCGTAACTATGAAGTTCAACAATAAAATTTTTAAAAAAAATTTGTTAGCACAAATCACATCAAAAGTAACACCATATTTATTTTGTGTAAATCTACATTTACATCTAACCAAGCACAATGAGAGTTCTGATTAGATTAGAAGACATGTGGGATCCGTAGTTGAGATTTTTTCCTCCAATACGGCATTTGTTTGGCTAAATTTGTAGTTTAGTCTAGAGTCGAAACTATTAATCCGTCACATGAGAAAATGAATTTGCTCACACACTTTTGGAGTGTGCGAACAATATATAATTTTTGATAATTTTGTTGAATAAAAATATACAAATTTTGATTGATACAATACAGTGGGCCATATATTCAACAAATATATATTGGCCCTATCTAAAAATATAAATTTCACTATTCTTCACCAATCAAAAAATATGAGGACTCTTCATATGAAATGATAGACTTCCATCCTAATTATCTTCTCACCACCATCTAAATCATTTTAAAATGTTATTTGTAATCTCATCCAACAATTCTGTGATACTTTACAAAAAATATGTATCTCTTAATCCTTTTTCTCAAGCAAGCATGGCCTAAATGGTACCCACTATTTACTCGAAGAAGAAGTTGAAATCACAATTTCGTTAATGTTGTATTTAAATTATAAGTTTGTGTAGGAACTTTAAAAAAATGATAAAAGTGAGAGAAATATAAATGAAATATCATTTATCTTTTCAAATTTATATACAAATTCATTATCCAAACAGTGTAATTCAGAAAACAATTCAGCATATCTGGAGCTAATAACAAGGCTTGTGGTTATTAGTAGTGGGGTTTTGTTAATGTATCCCACATCATTTAACTAGGAAAGAGAGAGAGCATAGGTTGATTACTAGTGCATGGGTATCCAATCTGAAACAGATCAAGTTTGCAGTTAGGGATGAGCACTGCAGCATTGTTAGTAGGCAGTTGATTGTGGCCACTTTGGCATTGGTTGTTATGGTTGTCGTGTTGGTTCCTCACCACATGGACAGTGATGGGGAATGATAAAGTATTCACTTCTATGCTAATTTAATTAGGATTGAGCTGTTATACTGTGATATTTTTGTACTTCCTTCTCCTTTTCATTGATAATTAAAGAATATTGGGTTATGAAGATTGGATATTTTTTCAATATTGTAATTGTTATCAATAAAGTTTTGACATTTCTTAATTCTTGAGAAATAAATCAACACCCTTTAAGAGAAACAGATTGTCACCTGCAGTGAGGACCATGGCGAAATGGGTAGAGTGCTAGTCTTCACAATTATTGACTTTCCTAAGACACTTGTTAATAACTTGTTTTTTATGCAGAAAAAAAAATGGCTTCATCTTCTATTGATAATACGAACTTAAGATTAAAGCCAAGGTTTTGTAATTGTGGAAGAATAGCTTCCGTGCGTATTGTACGAACCAATGCGAATGGAAATGAAGGACGTGTCTATTTTGTTTGCCACCTGTTATATAAACGAATCTGTTACTTTTTACAAATTTCATTTGTCCTTTATTGATTAACTGATTCTTGTCCATTGTAGACTTCGAACGACCACTGCAATTACTTCAGGTGGTTCGCAGATGATGACGACGACGACGATGACATTACCTCATCAATCCGTGCCAATGCTGGACCTCGGACAGATTCAAGAACATAAGAAATTAATGATCTAAGGACAAGGCTTGGTGAGCATGATAGAAGGCTTCAAAGGATTGAGAAGATCTTGAAGGCAATGACTTATGTCATTGTATTTTGTGTATTTTTGTACTTTATCATGTAAATGACTCAATTCTTAGGTTTTGGAACATGCTATGAATGTAATTTACTTTTCTACTTGTTTTGTAATTTTTTTTTGGTGCTTAAAAATCTGAAGGTTTGCAAAAACAAGTGTGTAACAGGTTTGTTTGAGATGAAATGTTGAATGAACAGTTTGTGAAATCTGTTGAATTATTTTGGTTGCTTAACAATGTATATTATATGTGATGGTTTGAAAATGCTGAATGTTGTATAACAAGTTTCTGAAATGTTGAATAATGTTGAATGTTGAAATGTTGAAATGTTGAATGTTGTATAACAGGTTGCTGTATTATATGAAATGTTCAATGTTGTATAACAGGTTTCTGAAATTCAAGTTGTTCATTGAAGTACCTTTCTCACAAAATTGAAGGTGTAAATAGTCCTTCAATAATAACAGCAACCTCATGGCTTACAGCCTTCCTGACCCTTCACCATATGAACAGTACTGTCTTCCCCAATGTCCAATTCTCCCCAACTGAAGACCTTCACAAGCAGCCAACAATAAAACATTCCCTTCATACACACCTACCATACTAAGTCCTACATTTCATCAACTCTATTTCAGCAAATTTTCAGCAAAAAATTCAGCAACATTTTAACTCCATTTCAGCAAATTTTCACCAACAATTTCAGCAACATTTCATCAACTCTATTTCAACAACATTTGAGCATTATTCAAGCAAAAAATCTGCAACAGTTTAACTCTATTTCAGCAAAATTTCAACTCTATTTCAGCAACATTTTCAGCAAAAAATTCAGCAACATTTTAACTCCATTTCAGCAAATTTGAGGCAACAATTTCAGCAACATTTCATCAACTCCATTTCAGCAACAGTTTCATGAAAGGTTTTCAATATTACATATCCAACAAAAAATTCACAAAAATTCCCAAAACAAAATAACGCTAAGATGTTGACGTGTGATCCATATGCCCGTGCCCACGCCCACGACCACGACCATATAGTACCTACAAAAAAAATAAATAATATTACATCAAAGGAACCATAAAATAAATTGGAACTTTAAATGAATGAATGACAAAATAAAAGAGGAAAGGTGAAAAATAAATTACTTCACTACATGCGGGACTATTTGAGGCTTGTGAGTGATAACTACTTGCATTGTTAAGCAATGCTTGATAGGTTCCATGGACAAAATACATCGATGGCATGGAAAAATGCATATTGTGATGAAGAAAACTTGGCTGCAACAATAACAAACACATATCAATTTAAAATGATAATAGTCACCTACAAATCTCTACTAAAACTTCTTATTAAACTAACTTACATCATACGCGGGATACATAAATTGAGACGAAGAAGCTCTAACTTCAGGAACACTCGGCGAGAATGGAGGAAGTTGAGGAGCACTTGAAAATAAAGGAGCCGACTGAGGAAATAAGGGAGGTGCTTCAGGAGCACTTGCCGAAAATAAGGGAGGAGTTTGTGGAGTAACAGACATGGAAGTTTGAAAAGCATTATGTGAACTTGTTTTATTTTTCTTTGCCAACGCAAGCTCCAAACCACCTTTTATCCGCCTTCGTCCCTTGCTAGTGCACTCTCTTTTCTTGAGTCCTTTTGCTTGAACTACATTTTTATCCGCTACACCATCCACTTCAAAGCTTTCGGGGGGGCTTTCTTCTTGAATAGTATCTGAACAAGGCATATTGAATTTTGCGCTTAACATGGTTTCAATGTCTGCAATTAATTCATCCGCTTTCTCGACGGTCAAATTATATGTTTCCTCACTTTTAGAAGCTCTACACGCTACTGATCAGAATATTGCCATCAATGACCTATAACGTGAAGTTTGGTGCAATCTTACATCAACCTAAATATCATGCCCACACCTATCTTTCACATTTTCAGATTTTGCTTTTTTAGTCCATCTCTTCAGAATATATTGTGAAGGAATCTCTTTGAATTTGAGTCTTTCTCTAAGGATCTTCAAGCAATGACTACACAAAATGCCCTTCATTTCAAACTTCCTATAACTGCAAGTGACTGAATCATCACACTCCTGCTTCACCTTCCTCACCTTTATACCATCACTATCAAGAACCGTATAAACAGTACTCTCACCATCATTTTCAATTTCTTCAATGTTTACTTCAAGAGACTTGACATACTCATCCTGAAATTCTTCAAAAATTTTATTTGTGTAAACATCTGCAGCTTGCTCCATAATCTTCACTTTAATATTCACCCTTGGCAACTTTTGGCATAGAGCATATTCGGCTTGTAACTCTTTGTACCTCTTCTCAGACAGAACTCGATCGAAATGCATGAAAAATTGCATTAAGTTATGATCAGACTGAATGAAATCCTTCAAGAAAGCATTAAAGAATTCACTAAGTTGGGTGCTGCTCATGCCTGCACCTCATGCATTTCTAACATATGGCCAACACCATTTTTCCTTCACCCCAAATGTTAACTTCAACCAATGATTATCTCTTACTTCATACTTGTCAAGCATTTCCTTCCATTTTAACATAAACTCTTCCTCATCCTCAATGTTGTACATAAACGTGGATAAAACACTCTTCATCCCCTTATCCTTCACCGCCTTATCCTTGAAGATAGAATTTGCATGCCTTAATGTATTTTGCATCAAATGCCAAGTGCAAAGGCAGTGGGTTGTGTTAGGCATGACAATAGGTATTGCCTTAGCCATTGTAGCATCCTGATCCGAAAAAATTGTTTTTGGAGCCTTACTTGACATTGCCTCCAAGAATCTTCTAAAAAGCCATACAAAAGAATCGGCAGTCTCATCATACATCAAAGCTGCACCAAATATCACAGTTTTCCTATGACGGTTAAATCCAACAAAAGACGCAAATGGTCTATGTGCACTATTTAACTTGTAAGTAGTGTCGAAAGTCACAACATCACCAAATTGCCCATAATCCATGATCATCTGAGCATCGGCCCAAAATATGTTTGTAATCTGCTCCTCGTTATCTAATTGGACTGAGTAAAAAAAAGATGGATTCTCCAATGATTTGTCACGAAAATATTGCAAAATGCTACCTGCCTCCCCATATGCTAAACTGTTTTGCCTCTTCGTTCTCAAATAATTTTTTTGGTCCAGTTTTGTGAACCCAAGTGACTCCCTTCCACCTACTTCATTACCCATGAGCTCAAATGCAACATTAAGACGGATTCCAGATTTTTTAGCTAAATCTATTTCGGTTGCCTGTGATGCAGATATCTTCCTTTGGGATGGTAACATATGCGTACATTCTGTTGGTATAAAGAAATGATTATGTTGTTCAACAAAATCACTAACAAAAATTTTTTGCATATTCCTCTCCCACTTAATGACAAGTCGGGCTTGACAACCAGTCCTCACTTCCTGCCTAGGATTTTTTGTTAATGGATCTCGCTTGTCGACAACCCGAAATCCCTCCTTATTACAAACAAATTGCCTTGAAGTGATTTGCCCCTCTTTGCTCTTGTTTACATAACCCCTTCTAATACTAAAGCCCAACCTTCCTCCATAAGTATTATAGAAATCATATGCTTCTTGTTCTGTATCAAACGTCATGCGAACTCTAGGCTTCCAATCACACTCACCCCCGTCATTCTCATGATTGTTAGGTTCCATATGAATGTGCCAAGTCACTTAAAAAATTAAGAAGTGCTCAAAATTCGCATAAAAACTGTAAATTATGTTTGCAAAATAATACAAACTGAATAAGATAATCAACGAATAAAAGAAATTAGATAATCAAGGCAAACAAAAAAAATAGAAATTAACAAAAACCAAATGCCAAGTGCAATATGCTATCTTTGTGGTTAGAGTTCCAGTAATAAACTTCATTTCAGGAGGGTCAAACTTTATCAATAAAGTAGGATAGAAGAGAAATAAAAAGAGTGGATGCCATTTATATATGAATGGAATTTGGGCTATGATTAATGTCAAATAATTTCTTTTGCCAGTATTGCTTGGTGGAGAAGGGCACAAATGATACATTTTGCATTAGCTATAAAACTTAAAGAATGAGCCTTAACTCTTACGAGCCTATAACAAAAACTACAGAATGTCATAACAAGTTTCTAGCTTGTATGTTTGTTACATAGATTTATCTACACAATATGTTTGTCAAGTTTCATTTTACTTGAAATTCTATCAGAAGAAGAAAGAAGCACCTATAAAACATGTTCCCTCAGATGTTGATTAATGAATATCTGATAAAAAAATACATGTTTGTTACAAAGAAGCACCTTCTCAGATGTTGCTAGTGGCGGATGTTTCTTTATATGTTCCCTCAGCCCAATTAATGAATATCTGATTAAAAAATACATGTAATGACTACAAAGAAAAACAATGACTACAAGGAAACTTCAGGATGTAAATTGCCTATGTCCACTTAAGAAACAGGAAAAAAAAAATGTTGTTTCACAGAGAAATAATCTGGTTAGATTTGCATACAGAGATGGAAGAGCTTCACGTTGACTTACATAAGCATACAGAGCTGAACCCATTTTTTTCCTAAGATTGCATATACTATGTGCATATATATAATGTATAATGTATATATATGTCTATTATCACAGGGATTGAGCAATATATACCAGCAAGATTGAAGCAACATTTGTGTGGAGCAATATATATCAGCAAGATTTCAGCAAAAAAGGCAAACATAAAATTATATATATAATATAATCACCTATATATTGCAAGGGCAGGGGCAATATAATCACAACGGTTGGAGCAGGGGCAACGGCCACGGCGGCGGCAGGACAGTGGCGACGGCAGGACGACGGTGACGGTGGGGCGACAGGATGCTCTTCGTGACGGCCAACTCTTCTTCACTCTCTCGTTCTTTCTTTGATTCTTCGCGCCATCTGTATCTCCGTGTGTATACATATGGAGGGAATTTTGAAATCCCTTTTGAAACCCCTGATTCTGGTTTGTTTGTTTGTTTTTTTTTTTTTTTTCAAAATACTCACCAAAACGACGTCGTTTTGATGAGTATTAATACGAGCCGTCCGATTATCCACTTTAGAAGATCACTTTAGAGGATTACTCTAGAGGATCCTTACGCTTTCTTCTCTGATTAGCCTCCATGTGGTTGATAAGGTATATATGACTAGTTTGGTATATGGACATAATTTTTTAATGTGACACTTTTGGGCAAACAAATTTTAAATTTGAATTTATGAATAAGTGTCCGTAGAATTATTATTTAAGATTAATATCTTTAATTTTCTATTTATTTAAATTTATTATTTCTTTTATTTTCTTATCTTACAAAAATTATGGTTGTTTGCTTAACAATAAATATTTTTATTTCCATTTTAGTTTTAGTTCTCTTCTATTATAAATAATAGTGGTAAACCTTACCATAATTTGTTTTTGATAATAATATATAGTTTTATTGAGAAAATTCTTTTTCGCCTATAATTGTAGTAATCTTTGGATTCAACAGATTGTAAAAGAATTGCAGCTTTCTTTGCATTGCGATTTGGGTACTGTTTATGTTTCTACGCTGCATCACTTTTTTGACGTCAAAGACTTATCGGTAACGATTGGTAGCTCGAAAGCTTCGGCTCGAAATTGGCTCGAAAAGTGAGAGAGAAGGAGGAGGAGGGAGAGGGAGAGGCTGGAGGAGGGCGGAGGAGGAGGAGGAGGAGGGACTGGAGGGGGCCAACATATCGGGGTGGAGGCGGAGGCGGGGGCGAAGGCGGAGGAGGGGCGGAGGCGCGAAGGCTGCGACGACGATCGGCCGATGCGGGGCTGCGACGATCGGGCAGAGGCGACGGCGGAGGGCTGCGACGGACGACCTGCCTCCTCTCTCTCTCTCTCTCTCTCTCTCTCTCTCTCTCTCTCCCTCTCCCTCTCCTCTCCCTCTGGTTTCAGACCAGCACGACGAAGGAGAAGAAGGAAAAAAAAAAAAAAAAAAAAAAACAGCCCAAAACGACGTCGTTTTAGGCTGTCGAGCCGTTCGAGCCAACCCACTCTCGAGCTACCACGCATTTTCCAAGACTTATATGGCCAATTTTTCGATAGCTTTTCCATGACTTTTTCTCTGACATGTTATCATGAAAAAAAATTAATCTTTAAACCTAATGTTGTATTGCCCCTCAATATGGACTTTTCATCAATAAATAATATATTTTATACATTAACATAGGCTATTTTCAGAAGACAGTTAAAAATTATCTTCTACCTTTCAATTTATTTTGAGTCATATCATATTTCATAATCTTTTAAACATTTTTTCAAAAAAAATTAAAATGTCTACTTTTAACCATCTTCTTAAAACAATCTAATATAAATGTTTCATTTATGGGCTCAAGCCTGTTTCCACTAAATACGGGCCTACTTCTTGGGCCGTATACGTGGTTCAATTCCAAAGGGAATGGGCCAGGGCCTCGTCTCCATCATCAACTGGTCCTGAAGAAACTCATCCATGTTAACATGTGCCACGCTGGACTGTGTTTCACTGATTTTTCTCAATTTTTTTTCCTTCAAAAACTAGATAAGAGAAATTAGTGAAATATCTCTGTCTAACTTTTAGTAGTATGAGAGGTTTAATATATTTTTTCTTATTAGTTAAGGTCACTCAATAATATTATTTGAAAAATTTCAGCTCGTTACACTAAAAACCCCAACTAGATACACATTTTCATTTCTTTATTACTTAAAATAAATATATATATAAAACAAATAGGGGAAAACTTATTTTACCCCTTTCTGATTTGAGACCGAAACACTTTACACCCTATGATTCAAATATAACAAGAAAACCCCCATGTGGTTTTTAAGTAAATCATTTTTAAGAGTGAATTTGATTTTCTGAAAAAATAAAATGAAATTAAAATAATAAATTTTTTTTTTCCAAATCTGAAATTAAATTAAGATGTTAATTAAAATTAAATTAAATTAAAATATAATTGAGAATTGATCAAAAATATAAAATTGATTAAACATATAATTAAGTCAAAATATAAAATAAATAATAATTAAAATTAATCTAAATATAATTAAATTAAAATTAGATTAAGATGTTTGGAATAACAATAAATAATTAGGGATTTAGAATTAATTTTAATCTAAAATATAATTAGATAAAAATTTAGGAATTACAATAAATAATTAAGAATTCAGGATTTAGAATTAACTATGATATAAAATACAATTAAATAAAATTAGATTAAAAAGTTAAAAATTACAATGAATAATTAAAAATTTATGATTAATTGTAATTTAATTGAATTAATGTTAAAAATTAATAATTATTTGTATGAGAGAGGAAAGAGAAAAAATATTACAAAAATAAAAAAATAAATATTGTATAGGATTTGAGAGTGTTACAGTCATTTCATATCTGTAATTAATGAAATTGACGATTGTATTTGATAAAAAATTATGTAGGGATTTTTTTTACTATATATATTTGAAGCATAGGGATAAAATATTTCAAACTCAAACCATAGGGAATAACGTAAATTTTGTCCAAACAAAAACTGACAGACAATGACACTCTAAAAAAATTCCCACCATCCCGCGTCCCTACCTGTTTAGATGGGGACATTATTTTTGTTAATTCAGAAATGTTATATGGTAATTAAATTCCCCTTTTAAATATAAAATTTTAATTACTGGTTAATTATTTATAATAGGAAATTTTATAATACAATTTTTTTTAGAGTGTGTATTATATGCTCAATTATGACTTTTGTGCTTTTAGTTATAATCTGTTATGGTGTTGGTTATGACTTATTATAGTGTTAGTTATGACTGGTGCTCCGTTTAGTTCGATGAAAAATAATTTTTGTAAAAAAACGTTTTTGTATGTTTAGTTGCATTTTTTTTTTCTTCTTTAGAAATTATATTATTGGTTGCATTAGTGATAGTAGTGGTGGCGGCGGTGAGGTGGAGGTATTGAGGTGGTGATGGTGGCAGCAATAGTGGTTTGGTAGTGATGGTAAGGTGGAGGTGGTGGTGGTGGCGGCGGTAATGGTGTGGTGGTGGAGGTGATGCTAGTTATGGTGACAATGTGGTGACATAGAGAAAAAATTTATTCGAAAAATGATTTCTGTTTTTTAAAAGTGAAAAATATTTTCTGGCCAATTAGGTTAGTGTTTTTTTGCTAACCATAGAAAATGTTTTTTTGTTGTACCGAACACTAAAAAATGCAAAAAAATATTAACAAACGGAACATTAGTTATGACCGAAGAGGTCTTTAATTATGTCTCAAGCTGTATCTGTTTATATCTTGGTTATTACTCATCGTAATATTGGTTATGACCTATTGTAATTATTATTTTGGTTATGCCTTAAGTGTTGTTTGGTTATGACTTATTATATTTTTTAAATTATAATTGAAAATGATTTAATTATATCATAAACGTCATAATATGCATGATATACACCCAAAAAGTGATCTGTATTGTAGAATGACCCATTTATAGCATAGTTTCCTTTCCTTACAATTAGGTCTTTAGTTTGGGTAAATTACATTGACACCCCCTAACGTTTCTGTTTAATACAAATCTTCCCTCACATTTGAAAAATTACATTCCCCCTCCCCGATATCTCATTACAAATTGTCCCATGAATTGCTCATGTCATGCCCTAAAATTTTTTAAATGGCTATCTAGCCTTTTTTTCTACAATTTCTTCTTCCTATCATAATGATTATATTTTACAATTTTCCATCATTAAATTCTACTTAAACATGTTTATATTAAGGGATGATATACAAACATAAATTTTATATAGAACTTTCAAACACAATGAACAAGATTGTCATAAGCCATAGGTGTTGGCTCAGCATCAGTCTATGATGCTTGCTAAGTCACATGACTATAACATTAGTACCTCAGCAAAATACAGTTGTGTAAGTATGTTTAGTTAGTTAGAGGGTTTGTTATAGAATCTCTTTTATATTTAAATATCTGTTATGGGTCGTTTGAATGGTTAATGGAAATAGAATAAAATCTCTCTTTTCATCATGCAGAGCTATAAAGCTCCAACGAGCAAGGTTTATCAATGGCAGATCCATCTTCTTTACCATCAAGTCTTCTCATCTCCAATTTCAGGTCATTAGTTACTGTCAAGCTTGATTTTACCAACTTCTTGATATTGAAGAATCAAATGCAAAATATGCTATGAGCTATAAATCTCTTACGCTGTGTTTGGTTGGAGGATTTGGGGAGGGATTTAGAAAGAGAAAGTGAAAAGGTGTGTGAAACTATATGAAATGTAGGCATATTTTTTTCACATTTCACCTACCTTTTCCATTTCTCTTTCCAAATCCCTCCTCAAATCCCTCAACCAAACACAACATTAGGGTTCGTAACAGGATTAACTCCATGTCCTGCTTTAGAAGTCGTGGATTCATCTGGAAAATCAATTCCAAATCCAGAATATGCTAACTAACAAAAAATTGATGCAAATCTTTTAAGCTGTTAGACTGCAACTCTATCTCCTACAGTTTACTCATCTATTCTGCATCTTCAACATAGTTTTGAGGTATGGAAAGCTCTTGAAAAGCGATTTTCATCTTTGTCTAGATCACATATCCACCAATTGAAAAATAAACTTCAAAATGTTTCAAAGAAAACATCATCAATGGAAGAATATCTCTTCCAAATTCAAGAAATATCAAATCAATTGTGTCTAGCTTCTACACGAGTTGATGATGAAGATTTGGCGTTGCTTACTCTTAATGGACTTCCTAGTGAATATGATGCATTCACAACTGCTATTCGTGCCAGATTTGAGCCTATTTCCATGGAGGAACTCTGTTCATTACTATGCTTAGTATTGATCTTAATGTGGCCTACTCAGTAACCAAAGGATCCAACCATGATCCTGGTTCTGGTTCTCAATCATCTCAATTTGTCTCAAGTAGAGGTGGTTTTTCCTACTCTAAAGGTCGAAATTCCTTTCGAGGATGGGGCAATAGATATATGCAATCTCAAGGAAGGTTCACTAATCAAAACAGATGCAAATTTACCACATCTCAACGATGTCAGTTCTATGGAGGTCTTAGCCATTCGGCCTTTGATTTCCGGTATCGCATGGATTTGAATTTTCAACCTATGGCTTAATAGTTCGCACCATCTTATTAGTCATCATCTCCTAGCAATTCTAAAGCCTATACTGTCTTTAGAGCTTAGAATTCTCCATCTGATACAACTTCACAACACCCAAGAGTGCCCTGGTACCTTGATTCTACAGCCACTAACCATATGACAAATAATCTTGCAAATCTATCTCTGTACTAGGCCTATCCAGGTCATGATCAAGTCACAGTAGGTAATGGTACTTCCTTACCTATTCATCATATTGGAAAAGGCCTTTTACCTACTCCTACTTGTTCTTTTCATCTTAATAGTCTCCTACATATTCCTTCTTTCTTCTTTAATTTTCTCTTTGTGCATCAATTGACCAAAGATCTTAATTGTATTGTTGTTTTCAATGCTCAATTTTTTGTGGTTCAGGACAAATCCACGAAACGGGTCCTGCATAAAGGGGTTAACAACAATGGTCTCCGTCAGTTCAGTGACAACTCTTCTTCTAGTTCACTACATGTTTATCACTCATGCTTTTCTACTTCTGATCTTCTATGGCATAAGAGGCTAGGCCATATTTCTCATGACAAATTTCACCGTTTAGCTTCTCATTTGCTTGTTTCTTCTACTCCAAATAAAACTATCTCTTGCATTGATTGTAATATGTTCAAAATACATAGATTGCCTTTCAAATTGTCAAATTCAACTATGGATTCTCCTTTCTCTTTAGTGCATAGTGATGTACGGGGCCCATTTATCATTGGGAATGCCAAAATTAGATTCTATGTTTTGTTTATTGATGATTGCACTAGATTTACTTGGGTATATTGTTTACTCTATAAAACTGAGGTTCATACTAAGTTTCTTGATTTCAAAAGTTATGCTAAAAATTAATTTGACACTTCACTTAAAATTTTGAGAACAGACAATGGTTTTGAGTTTGTGAATAAAAAGAATGGACTCTTATTTGTCCTCTTAGGGCATCATTCATCAAACAAGTTGTCCATATACACAAGCACAAAATGGTATTGTTGAGAGAAAGCACATGCATATCACTGAAACTGCTATTAATATTATGCAACATTCTTTTCAACATTTATCTTTTTGGTTTGATGCTATTGATATAGTTGTGTTTCTTATTAATCATATGCCCAATTTTGTTGTTGATAATGTGTCACCATTTGAAGCTTTGTTTCATACAATGACTGATTATTCTTCTTTTAAGGTGTTTGGTTGTTAATGTTTCCCATGGATTAAACCATATGTTTCTCACAAATTGCAACCCAAATCCATTCCATATATCTTTATTGGCTATTATCCTACCATAAAAGGATATGGCTGTCTTGATCCTATTTCTGGCAAAATCAATACCTCCAGACATATTCTTTTTAATAAAACTTGTTTTCCATTTTCTCTCTCATTCTCAATTTTTTCTATTTCACATCCATCTCCTTATTCTGTTCATTATTTCTTTTGATCTTCACCATCCTCTTCATCCTCTCTCATTTTTTCTCTCACTCCTTCTCTTCATCTCTCTTACTCTTCTAAGTCACCATCTTCAGTCTCTCCTTCCTCAGTTTCTCAAAATCCTCCATACTGTTCTCCTCCTATTTCTACTTCTATTCATATTGATTCTATCACTATTAATCTCCATCATATTTCCTCTTACCCATCTACAGCTCCTATCTTATCTATGTCTCTTAATACTCATTCTATGATTACTCGGTCAAAGGCCAAACTTCCTGTTTGTTTACAAGCTACTTCTGCTTGTGATCTTTCCACTAAACTTCTTTATACAAACTTGTTACAGTCAAGGAAGCTCTTCAATTTGATGTGTGGGTTGCAGTTATGAAAGAGAAGTTTAATGCTCTTCAAACTCAAGGTACTTGGGATCTTGTTGCTCTGCCTCCTTCTAAATTGGCTATTGGTTGTAAGTGGGGGTTTCGAATTAAAAGACATTCGGATGGTAGCATTATAAGATACAAGGCCAGACTAATGGCTAAGGGCTATTTGAAGCAACAAGGGACAGATTTTCATGACACTTTCAGTCCTGTTGCTAAGCAACCTACTATTTGTATATTTCTCTACACAGCTCTTCATTTCAATTGGCCAATCAAACAACTGGATGTCTCTAATGCCTTCCTTCATGGCATTCTTACGCTGCTTGTTGTCTATGTTGATGATATACTATTGACTAGTAGTGAATCTTCCTTCATTGATATCTTTCTTCAACACATGCATTATGTGTTCTCTATGAAAGAACTTGGGTCTTTTTCGTATTTCCTAGGCATTAATGTCATTGCTAAAGATCATGGATATTTTCTTCGTCAACAAAAGTGTGTAGCTGATCTTCTTCTTAAGGCAGGAATGGTGGATTGTAAACATTGTGCTACTCCCTTGGCTATTAAACCCTCTGTGTCTCCTTCAAATGATCTTCCTTTTGCTCAACCTTCTATCTATCGCAGTTTGATTGGCGATCTTCAATACTTTACCATCACTCAGCCAGATTTATCTTTAGTTGTTAATCAAGCATGCCAACGTATGCATGCCCCTACTAATGCCCATTTTCAGAATGTTAAACGGTTTCTTCACTATATCAAAGGCATCATTACTCATGATTTGAGCTTTACTTCAGTTCCATTTACTCTCCATGCTTTTTCAAATTCTAATTGGGCCAGTGATACATTGGACAAGAGATTTACCTTAAGGTATTGCATCTTTTTAGGACCAAATTTGATCTCATGGTCTGCCAAAAAGTAGCCCACCGTTTCTCGTTCTTCCACTGAAGCTGAATACAGATCCTTAGCAAACCCTGCTGCTAAACTGTGTTGGCTTCAGCAATTACTTAAGGATTTTCCAATTCTTTCTTCTTTTTGTTCCAGTGTTATGGTGTGACAATTTTTCGGCAATGGCTCTTGCCTCCAATCTTGTCTTTCATTCTTAGTCCAAGCATATCGAAATAGACTGCCATTTTGTTCGAGAATGTGTGGTTGCTAAGCAAATTGTTCTCAATTATGTTCCATTATCTGATCAATTGGGCGATTTATTCACCAAACCTTTATCTGCTTCTAGATTTCATTACCTCAAAGACAAGCTTATGCTGCTCCTTCTTCCATAAGCTTGAGGGGGCTTATAAGATATCAAAGGAAGAGTGTAAGCCACTACTTGAGCAAGATTGTCATAAGGCATTGGTGTTGGTTCTGCATCAGTCTATGTTGCTTGCTAAGTCATACGACTATAACATTAATACCTCAACAAAATACAGCTGTGCAAGAATGGTTAGTTAGTCAGGGGATTAGTTAAAGGGTTTGTTATAGAATCTGTGGGAGCCGAATAATTGGCAATGCCGGGAAGAGCGTACTCTGCAGAACAGACACTATTCGGCGTTATCCAGCGCGCTCAGGAGGCCGAATACAATAGATAGGCCGAATAAGCGTAAATCCATGGAGCCGAATATGAGAGAGGACAATGAGTAATGAGTAGGCCCTGGCCCCGAGGCCTAGTAAACGAGTATAAATACAAGAACTACAGATAAAGAGAAAGAGAAAAAAGGAAGGGTAAGAATCTCCTTGTTTAACTTAGAATACAAGTAACTTAAAGCTTGAGACTGACTTGTCCGTCGGAGTGTTAATTCCGGCACCCACGTCGGAGTGTTTATTTCCTTTCAGGTGACTATCCGAGGACCCCTAATGTCTTCCAAGATCCGAAGGGTATTTCCAAACCATTTCCCCACAATTGGCACCGTCTGTGGGAGTACTCGAATACATCCATGGAAGGCGTAACCGAAGATCCTCCGGTAGCCACTGACGAGATTACACAGAGGGATGACCTTACTCTAGCAAATATGCTCGGAAAGGAAACCATCGCTGCAAGACACGCCTTGAACTTCGACTCACCAACGACTTCAGCGCAAGAGACAATGCGAGCAATTATGGAACAAGCAAAGCAGAATGAACAGAGGCTGGAGAATATGATCGCTGAAAATAAATGTCTCCGTCAAGATTTGGCCTTGGAAGTAGCGAAATCCAAAGAAACCGCGTGCCAAGATCTCGAACGACCTTCAAGGGCAGGTGAACAACGACCTCGAGCCCGACCAAGGGACACCGATAGTGACTCCAACTCATTATCCACGGAGCCCGAAAAGATGGGACGATCCGAAACCTCTAGCTCCTTTGAAAAAAGTCTATGAACAAGGAATAAGCGCAGGAGAAACAGTTCGGATGAAGAAGATCAGCACGATCCCTTTGTCCGACGGATTGCAAGGGTAATTCTGCCTAAGAAGTTCAAAGCTCCGTCATTTACCCTCTACGATGGAAAATCAGACCCCACCAATCACATCTGTCACTACAAGCAAGCCATGACATTGCATGCAGACAACGAGGCCCTCATGTGCCGAATATTCCCCAGTAGCTTGGGACCTCTGGCAGTCAGGTGGTATTACAAACTGGAGCCGGCTTCGGTCAAAAGTTTCCATCAATTACAGAAGTCCTTTAAGGCCAAATTTATCACCAACGAGGTCCAGCCGAAACAAGCAGACTCTCTCTGGGCGATGCAAATTCAACCTGAAGAAACACTAAGAGCGTATTCGGTGCTATTGGGAATGCTTTAATCTTGTTGACGACGTTTGCAACGACTCCATGGCCATCACTGCCTTCAAAATGGGATTACAACCAGATAGTGCCCTCCGCAGTTCCTTGACCAGAAGACCCCCCAAAACGGTCTGGGGGTTGATCAAGAAAGTTGAAGAATACTGTAAGGTAGAGGATGATGCCTTGCGGGTTAAAGGCGGACGCGTATCCA
The DNA here is from genome assembly GCF_055761805.1 of Camellia sinensis. NCBI lineage: Eukaryota > Viridiplantae > Streptophyta > Magnoliopsida > Ericales > Theaceae > Camellia > Camellia sinensis. The sequence goes on along the minus strand of NC_138967.1, from coordinate 102,757,065 downwards.
GTAAAACGACCTCACCTAAAATTGCTCAGCGAATAAGTTCCGTACCGCCTCAAAGCCCAGAACCACGACAGCGGGGTAAACGAGATAAAAGGTGGGATTCTCGCCGATCGAATGATCAGTGCTCTCACCAAACGAATGAAAAACTGTAAGTCGACAGCAGGCGCACAAGACGTACCGACAAAAAACATACGGAACTGACAGAGCCGATCAATGCGGTAATGTCCAAAATCCAACATCTTCCGTTCTTCAAATGGCCGTCGAAGATGGTAGGCCCTCCTGACACGCGAAGGCGGGATAAACGCTGCGAGTATTACAAAGATCATGGCCATGAAACTGAAAGTTGCTACGCATTAAAGGATCACCTGAAGGAACTGGTGCAAGATGGCCGGCTGCAATAGTACGTAAGAAAAGGCAACCCAACCAAGGCACTAGCCTTAAGACAAGATTCACCTCCACTTGGCGTGATCCATATGATATACAGCCTGCCAACACCTCTAACCGTGCACACAAATCAATCGCATCCAGTCCCCCGAGAGCAACATACTCCAACCAAACGGCCCAAAAAAGCTCCGAATATTGCCTTCAACGATTTTGATCTTGTTGGCATGACAATCTCCCACATTGATCCGTTGATCATCAGATTACGTGTAAACCAGTTTACCGTCGAACGCATTCTCGTAGATCCAAGGAGTACGTCGGAGGTTATGTATTATGAGACCCTCATCAAACTCGGCTTCAACGAGTCAGATCTGTCTCCGGCACCTTATCCGTTATTCGGCTTCAACACGAATCCAGAGTACCCGTTGGGAAAGATCACACTACCCGTTCGAGCGGGCTCCAGAACAGTCAAGGTCGAATTCTTGGTCGTAAAGCTTCCTTCGCCGTATAATGTCATCATGGGGCAAACCTAGTTGCATGCCATACAAGCCGTGCCAAGCACCTATCATCAGCTTACGCGCTTCCCGATAGCCCGTGGCGTTGAAGAGATCTGTGGCTGCCGGCAGTCAGCATGAACAGTTTTATGAAAGTTCAATAACTGACCCGACTTGTGGGCTTTGATACTTGTATTTAGTTGACGTTTGCAATGAAAAGTCTCATCTTTTTCCATCGTGCAATTCACTTCCCATTATAGTGTCAATAAGTCTCCGGATTCGGAGCGCCCTTCGTGGATATCACGATTGGCTCAAATAAGCCTCCGGATTCGGAGCGCCCTTCGGTGCATGACACCTTAGGGCCGATTAGGCCTTCGGATTCGGAGCCCCCACCGGTGCATGACACCTTTGGGCCGATTAAGTCTCCGGATTCGGAGCACCCTTCGTGGATATCACGATTGGCTCAAATAAGCTTCCGGATTTGGAGCGCCCTTCGGTGCATGACACCTTAGGGCCGATTAAGTCTCCGGATTCGGAGCGCCCTTCGTAGATATCACGATTGGCTCAAATAAGCCTCCGGATTCAGAGCGCCCCTTGCTGCATGACACCTTAAGGCCGATTAAGTCTCCGGATTTGGAGCGCCCTTCGTTGATATCACGATTGGCTCAAATAAGCCTCCGGACTCGGAGCGCCCTACGGTGCATGACACCTTAGGGCCGATTAAGTCTTCGGATTCAGAGCGCCCTTCGTGGATATCACGATTGGCTCAAATAAGCCTCCGAATTCGGAGTGCCCTACGGTACATGACACCTTAGGGTCGATTAAGTCTCCGAATTCGGAGCGCCCTTCGTGAATATCACGATTGGCTCAAATAAGCCTCCAGATTCGAAGCGCCCTTCGGTGCATGACACCTTAGGGCCGATTAAGTCTCCAGATTCAGAGTGCCCTTCGTAGATATCACGATTGGCTCAAATAAGCCTCCGGATTCTGAGCGCCTTTGGTGCATGACACCTTAGGGCCGATTAAGTCTCCGGATTCGGAGCGCCCTTCGTGGATATCATGATTGGCTCAAATAAGCCTCCGGATTCAGAGTGCCCTACGGTGCATGACACCTTAAGGCCGATTAAGACTCCAGATTTGGAGCGCCCTTCGTGGATATCACGATTGGCTCTAATACGCCTCCGGATTTGGAGCCCCTTCTGTAAATCATATCCTCATTCGGCTCCTAAAGCACGCACGCACAGGCTGATTCATTGCATCGGTCGGCCAAGTACCTAAGCTGAGCCGAATCAGACTATAATTGAACGCAATGCCATTCGTCAACTTAGTGAATTGGGCACATCTTATGGACCCCTTGTTACATACGAAAATTATTACACAAACTACAAGTCCGCGTGAACGAAACAAAATATGCCAATATGCGAAATGAGGTGCCTAATTGAATATATAAAAACGCCCAGAAGAAGGCGCAAACGTTCGAAATGAAACATTTTTTATTTGATTAAAACAGTAGTTATATGAACGCAACCCGCATTTGAACATTACAATATCCATTTTCAACCTCAAAAGCGAAAAAGGGAAAAAGACGCGTTGGTAAAGCGACAACGCCAAATCAACGCCTGTCGCCCGGAAGTCCTCCACGGCTTGCAATGCCTTAAGCCAACTGTGCCCAAGCCCATGGCTTGCACATTGCCAAACTTTCCCTGATACCATTGACAATGTCAAGGCAAATATCCAGGACAATGAAGGATAAACTCAACAGTCGTTGTCTGTCCTTTCGGGGCGATCTGCTTCGACGACTTGAAGACTCATGCCATCTTTCAGACGCCCTACCTCCCATACGGGTGGGTTCTCTACTGCGATCCATTACAACACCAAGCTCGGCCAAAGTTCGAGCTTCTCTAACTAACACCCCCACTTATCTCACCCCACATAACAAGTGATGAGGAATCAAGCGTGTTTATTTGCGCGAGGCGCCCACTCCTTTTATTTTCAATACTGGTAGTGATCTCGAGGCCCCAATCCTGAGGCGATTTCATTAACGCTAAACTCTATGAGACAAACGTCGCTCAACATTCACCACTGCCTAGTTATCCAAACGGCTTTTTGAAGCACATGCACTGACTGGGCAAGGACAGAATTATCAATCCAACCAGCCAAACATCCAGGCCCCGAGCTGGGACGAATTTGCCGCAGCCACTCCACTCACTGGTTTTCGGCTTCCTCAAGCTATAATGGCCTAGTTACAAATGGCCCAATTACAATGGCCTCATTCAAGACTAAACGGCTATCACGTATGGGCCAACCTTGCCTATAAACCGGCGTATCACTGGACATTTAATAGATACTCGGGCCGATCAATGCTTATACATTCATTCAAACATTTATGCAATAAAACGAAACACGTATATGCCGAATACGAACTACAACGAAATATTTATAAATAGAACGTTTTTATTCAATCAAACAATAAATTACATAGTTTTGAACGTGATTTGCGTTTCAACCTTACAATGAGTATCCTAATACGGCGTCACCCTCATCCTCACTCTTCTCGACTTCAAAAGCAAAAAACGGAAAATGTTTACTCTGGTAGAGTGGTGATGCCGAATCAATGCCCGATGCTCGAAGAACTTCCGCGCCTTGATCCAACCGTGCCTAAATCCACGATTTTCACATCGACAAACCTCTTCGGCAAGCTTCTCCTTGGTCTTTTCGATTCCAAATTTTTGGCCTTCATGAAAACCTTTTTCATAGGCCCTCCCCTTCGCAGACTCCATTGCGAACATACTCGCCGTCTCACGATCGGCGAGCGCGGTATTGATGAGCCGCTGGGTAACCCTTTCTTCCACGATTGGGTTTCCCTGCCCGGCGGGTTGTTCCTAAGCCGTCCTGGCCTTCCTTAACTCACGCTCAGCCGCCTCTGCCCGAGCTGCCAAACTTCGAATACGTTCCTCTCTCCTCTCCATTTCTCGGCGAGCAGCGCGCAGCCGCATGCCAATTTCATAGGCAGTGTAAAGCCCCTTCACCGCCCCGTGAATGCCTTCACGAAATACTTTGTAGTCCTGTCGACTTACCATTGATTGCTGAACCTCAGGAGAAAAATTTTTTTGAGCAAACTCGACCGCTATGTTTGGGTCTCGAACGATCGAGTCCACCTCTGTCATGGGTTTATTCCCCACAAATACCGCAAAGCTTAATGGGCACGGATTCGTGTCAGATCCCCTTTCGACTCGGGGTTACGGAGATCTGCCCTGCGACTGCTTGTCCCGCCTGGGCAACCTGCTTCGACGTCGAGGAGACTGACGCCTCTCTCGATCCCTAGAACACCTACTTCCTATGCGCGAAGGTTCACCACCTCGATTCATATCTCCGCCTAGCTTAGCTAGCGTCCTCGCTTCCCCTCTACTGTTAAAGAAGAGTCTGTTCGACATTCATATGACGAATCTTCCTTCAAGAGCTGGAGTCAGTTGTTCACTAAGCTCATAAAAGTTGTACCTTTGTTCCTTTATCCTTTACGGAGGCAGCACCCTCGAGGCAATCTCATTAATTGTGAAAACCCCAATCGCCCGGCACCGACTGAGTCGACCCTCGTGGGGCAAGGGCAGAATCCATGCGCCCATCCGGTGTATCATGTCTATGAGCCAACTACGGCAGAGGAAGATTTATTAATCTAATTGTCTTAACGGCAGATTCATGAATATATTTGGCTTTTGCGCCCCAGCCGGCCCATGAATCGATTCTTCAGAACTCTTAAGTTCGTCTCTTCTGGCACCCGAATGATCATGAACCGCTTGGGGCAGGGGCAGAATCCATGCTCCCATCCGGCGTATCATGTCCATGAGCCAACTACGGCAGGGGCAGATTTATTAATCTAATCGGCTTAAGGGCAGATTCATCAATATATTCGGCTTATGCGCCCCAGCATCCGGCGTATCATGTCCATGAGCCAACTACGGCAGGGGCAGATTTATTAATCTAATCGTCTTAAGGGCAAATTCATCAATATATTTGGCTTATGCGCCCCAGCCGGCCCATGAATCGATTCTTCAGAACTCTTAAGTTCGTCTCTTCCGGCGCCCGGATGATCATGAACCGCCTGGGGCAAGGGCAGATTCATCAAACTATTCGGCATATGAATGATAAGTCAATATTGCCAAGATAAGTCAATATTGCCAAGATATTCAATCTTAGAAAGCTCAACAGAATAATCATTTTATCTAAAGTAGTGAAAGGCAAAAATTCTTCACCAGCACAACATCACAAACTGCACATAAGTAGTAGTGAAATAACAAGGTAATTTTCATTAATAAATTGAGCGCAGATAGTAACCAATTTATACATGAAAACTACTCGGAACCAACAAAAGTCCTTAAAACAAAAACATACATCAAAAGTGAAAGCATTTCATAAAATTCGAATGCCTCCCAGATCAATCCTTGGGGTTAGACTGAGTGGCTCAACGTCCACCTGCTCATATGGAATTGACAAGTCCAATGTAACCCCAGCGGCATCAAGGCCTTGAGAAACCCATATTTGAATCCCCAATTCTCAAACTTGGGGACTTCATCTACGTATTCCTCGAAGGCGGCGCCTTTTCCTGCTTCAAATGCAGTAGAAGCCTCAGATTCGGCTTTTTCCTTGGCCGCCTTCAACTCTGCCAACTCAATCTCCACCTTGTTAAGCGCCTCCTTGGCTAGCCTAAACGATTCTTCGCTCACATTCGCCCTATCTTCAGCATCAAAACGGAGCCGATCGGAAGACCGAGCCCTTTCTAATTCAGCTTCGGCTCACGCAGTCTCCATTGCAGCTCTCATAACCTCAAACTCGACCCTACTCTTTTGACCGTCCACTTTTGACTCCAAACGGTCAATCCTCTCAAGGGCATCATGTAGGCGGCAGCCCAAGTCGGTGATTCTGCCGACCGTCTGCAAAACGAGTTGGGATCGTCAGATACCATAGGCAAGCAAAATCAAAACAAGTTAAGGTCACCTACTAAAAGGGCCGACTGCGTAGATAGGGCTACGGCCACCAAATCCGGCATGGCATGAAAAGATGCCTTATTAGCTGGTAGGGAGACTGAAGCCGCCAAGCTCAACACTACCGCTAGGTCGATAATGATGGATGCGTCAGAGGAAATCGGCGTGTCTCTGATCTTTGGCTGAACAATGAAAGGAACAACCACGTCTGAATTTTCTAAGCGAGGCCTTTTGTCAGCAGGACTATCTTCTAAACCGATCCCCCCCTCGGCGCTACGCTTCTTGCCCCGCTCTTCCGGAATCAACCATTCTTCAATGACCGGTTGTTCAATCTCTTTCGCCATGTCGGCCGCTACAATCTGAACCAGCTCTTCAATAATCGATTTGAAAGACTCAATCAAGATGGGTTTAGAACGGGCGGCCTCGGCCTTTTTTTGGGCGGCCATTCGCTCGGCATTTTTCTTCCGAGCCATCTGTGTGAGGTTTTCCCCAGCCATACTTTCAAAAAAATCGCCGAGTAGGTCTCCCAAACTTGCAAAAATATCTCCAGAAGAAAACTTCGCTTGACCCGAAGTGGATGGTGAGGCAGGCTGATTAAGTCTAGCTACCTCAAACGCCGAGTTTAGGTCCTCGTCGACCTCTTCGGCCTCCTTAGCGAACTCTCTGGCTGGTTCGGCGACTACCTCTACCACCGGCTCCACGTCTTGCCTCAAATCAGAAGCTTCGAGACCAACTTGCCTAAGGCTCTTAAAGCTAGGGAAAATAAGAGCCGCAAGGTGTTAATTGCTGATTGGAATCGGAATGTTGTCCGCGGCCGAAAAAGTAGTATAAGTAGGCTCGTATCGAAGAAGTATGTGGGCCGCTCTCCCTTGCTTCTGTATGTTTGGACGGCCGAAGTATCCGAGTGAAGTCGCAATCTGCGCAAGGACTGCGTCGTCAGTAGAAGTTAGAATCTTCTTCAATTTACTGCCTGCAAAGACAAAGGGTTAGACTTGGAGAGAAGGCTGAGTAAAAGAAAAGTTCAATAAACGCAAGGAGATACACGGCCACCTGGTTCACCCTTCCGTCTGGGAATAGGGTCTAGGCGATCCTCGCCTTCACCAAATTCCCAGTTCCCTCGGACATTGACCATTACGTCATCCACTCGCTTGCCAGAATTGGCAAGCATGGATACCCAATGATGGTCAGTATCCTTGGCCCTAAGAAAGTACCGCCCGAGTCGGCCGGAAGATTTGGCTAAAGCATAATAGTGCCGAATAGCCGGAATGCCAAGATCGATCCTGAGGCGCCAGTTCAACTCTACGATCCCTATTATGATTCGAAAAAAATTCACATTGGGCTGAGAAGGAATCAGACCCCAATGGCAGAGGACGGCCCTAAGGAATGGATGTAGGGGAAAACGGACTCTGCCCTCCGTAGTGGATAGGAGAGGCAAGACGATTGTGTTGCGATCTTCTCTCTCCATATCCAGAGTATTGTCCGTCACTAGAGATAGATGAACATCATCAGGAATAGAAAAATGTCGTCGGAATCTCGAGATACGACCTTCGGAAAGGAGGTCTTTCAGGTGCTTAGCCATTTTAACAAAGATCCGAGGGTATCCCAAAGCTAAAATAATCACGGAAAATAGGATCGCAAAGAAAGAAAGAAAACTTACGAGTGGTGAAGAAGACGAGGATAGACGGACGAAAGTTGCAGAGAAAATCGTCAGAAGAGCGATACTGTCTGGGAATCCAAGAGGCCCAAGTATTCGCGAAAAGCATACATTCGAAAGGACTGAAGTTTCAAATCGTATTAAATGCAAAAGGTGCATGAATGAGGCGGCAAAGCATAATGATGACCAAAAAGACGTGCGCGCTTTGACACATCGGGATAGGTAGAGCCGCCTAACTTATGTCTCGGCTTTTCAGAATCAAAACCAAACGCGCCAGTTAACTATTGTCGATGGCGAGTTTGGGGGGCAATTGTGGGAGCCAAATAATTGGCAATGCCAGGGAGAGCGTACTCTGCAGAACAGACACTATTCGGCGTTATCTGGCGCGCTCAGGAGACCGAATACAATAGATAGGCCGAATAAGCGTAAATCCATGGAGCCGAATATGAGAGAGGACAATTAGTAACGAGTAGGCCCTGGCCCTGAGGCCCAGTAAACGAGTATAAATACAGGAACTACAAATAGAGAGAAAGAAAAAAAAGGAAGGATAAGAATCTCCTTATTTAACTTAGAATACAAGTAACTTAAAGCTTCAGACTGACTTGTCCGTCAGAGTGCTAATTCCAGCACCCACGTCGGAGTGTTTATTTCCTTTCAGGTGACTATCCGAGGTCTGCTAGTGTCTCCCAGGATCCGAAGGGTATTTCCAAACCACTTCCCCACATAATCTCTTTTATATATGAATATCTGTAATGGATCATTTGAATGGTTAATGGAAATAGAATTAAATTTCTCTTTCATCAAATGATATACTTAATGGTAACATTTCTTTTAAAACAAAACATCAATAAATACAATTTATATTTACAAGAATATCACTATCACAATATTTTTATGATATTTTTTGTATAAATTTTTATATATAAATATAATTTTTTATTTTTATTTCGACCATTATATCTAGATTAGATCAGATCAATTTAATCTAAATAAATTTAAAAAATATTAAATTTGTACAATTTTTTTTTTAAAAAAAAAATCTATTGAATACACAAAATAAGATAATGTATTGAATTTTTGTATTTTTATATTTTTTGTATTTGTTGAATTAAAAAAATCACAAAATATTATATTTCTTAAGTATATTTAGATTAGGTGTATCTAAAAAATAAAAAAATTGCTTAAAATATTAAAACAATTTAGTAAAAAGAAAAAATACGAAAAATAAAAAAAAAAATTCCAGTTTTTTGTGTCAATTAAACCAAAAAAATATGATTGTTATTTTCTTTGAAATAACATAAACAAAATATCTCAATTATTTTATTATTTTATACGTATAAAGGTTAAGGGGCAATTATGTCATTTTAACCTGACAAGAGAGTAAGTGTAATTTTTTAAATGTGAGGAAATATCTATATTAGACAGAAACTTCGGGAAGTGTTAGCGTAATTTATCCTTTTAATTTTTACTTTGTTAAAGCCTCTGGTAGCACATGGAGGTGAGAAGCCATCCATGACCCAACTCAGATACTATATTAAAGTATCTAACTCAAAATTAATTGATAATAGAGTAGAGAGATCTTTACATTATATTAATAAAGTTTAGATGGTTTAGATTGACAATTTAGATAGCCTAACATACGTAAATTTTATTTATTTTTTATCTATCATTTTCTAGTTGCAACATTTATCTCTTTTGATTTTAACTTGTATTTCAATTTACCTGTCCTGTAAAATTTGAATAAAAGTTGAAATATGATAGATTAAAATAAAATTTAAGTAGAAGTAATTACTGGTGAAAATTAGTGGAAGGTAAATGTGATTTACCATTTCGATTATGGGAAAAGTTAGGGATCATGAAAATTTTGTTATGAAAATGATCATGAAAAATTTATGATTTTTGAATTACCTTGATTAGTGTGTGGTGTTTTATTCTAAGTGTAATCCAAGGGTCACGAAGCTTTCATGATTATTTTCATGAAAGGTTTTTCATGATACCTAGCATGGCTGTTCGATAATACCAAAGCCAGCCTTTTGTCACTTGTGACTGTTGTTGCCGGCGTTTCGGCTAAGAGAAATTTTCTTCTTAGTTTTGATTTGCTATTAAAATCCTGTCAGAAATTAATGATCATCTTCTATCGTAGAGATTTAGGGTCTTATATGCCTCTGTCTCTTCTTATTTTTCATCATCTTCATAGTCTACTGATTCCTCTGCACAGTTTCGGTGATTAAAGAGTCATCTATATCCATGGCTAAAAAAAGCTCCCCGAGGTTGCAGCACCCTCTGGGTAAATTTTTATTCATTTTTAAAATTGATTTGCCTCCACTTTTATGGTGTGCTTTTGGGATTACTGTCATCAATCTTGAGGAATCCTGACTCTAACTTAGAATGATTGATTGATTATTAAAAGTGAAATGAGGAATGTGTTATTACAATGAAAGTGCAGAAGTGCTAACTGTAATTAATCATAATACTACTTATTCTCAAGATGTATTTTGATTAAGTTCGTTTGGTGCAAGCCATTTTTTTATTTAATACTTATTTTTATGTTAAAAGTTTGTTTATTTTTATATGCCAGAAATGCGGCACAGAGAAATTGCTTCTATTAAAGATGAGCAACGGGATGGAATTCCGGTAAGTTATTTTCATCGTATTCATGTTTGCAATGCTCATACTTTGTTTTGTGTGTTACATTTATACTGTATTTGGTTGGGAGATTTAGAAAGGGATTTGGAAAGGGAAAGGAAAAAGGTGTGTGAAACTATGTGAAATATAGACATGATTTATTCACATTTCACCTACCTTTTCTATTTTCCTTTCCAAATCCCTCCTAAAATACCTCAACCAAGCACAGCATTAGGTTATGTTTGGATATTTTGGATTTACTTTTTAAAATTGATATGAACAACCAAACAAAATTATATATATATTAAACAAATACATATTATATTCTTCTTATTTTTTTCTAAACCAACTAAAACAAAAGAAAGGGATTTCGCTTGTTTCATTGAATTTTCATTTCATTTCTTTTTTCTTCTCTTTCTTTCTCTCCACAAATTCAAAATCCAAACATAATGTTAAGATTAGGTTATAACGTGGTTGCTTCTGAGGTGTAGGTGATTCTGGAAAAGGCTGAAGGAAGTGAGATACTTGACATGCCTAGAAAAAAGTGAGTATTATATCTACTTTTACATTTATTTTTATTTCACACATTTTGAATGCAATTCATATTTCATAGTATTTTGGTTATATAAATGATTTCCAAAATATAAATGCGGGTATGCCATGATCAAACCTGAAAAGGCTATGATCAACCTTTCTTATTTCACACCTTTCAATTTTTGTATGTGTTGAGTCTAATAATAACTTTCAATTTTTATGATATCAAATATATCTTTCTTATTTCTTTTGGGATGTGTAGATTCTTGGTTCCTACTGATATGTCTGTAGGCCAGTTTATGTGTGTCATACGGAAGACGTTTAAGATCAAACCTGAAAAGGCTATGATTATCCTCCTTAGGAATTTTGTGATCGCTACTGGTGAGATTCGTACTTTTCTTCCTTTTGATCTTTATGCTCCATTTGATTTACTAAAATAAGATAAAACAGAATGAAATATTCATTCCTTAGACTCACTCATTCCAAATAAAAGATTTGACATTGTGATAGAATGTTCGTTTCATTTCACTCCACTCCAGTAAATCAAACACTCTTAAAATTTTCTTTGAAGAAAAAAAAAAAAAAAAAATTTGTCTGAAACAATGATTTATTTTTTTTTTACCAGTAAAAAAAAAATATTCTTTAAAAATATAAAATTAAAGGTATAGAAAGATGACAAGTATTGAGAGATATTCAAAAAAGTACAAAATATCTTTACTATTGCTACTCGCAACCATCTAACCAACCCTCCGTCTCACAATTGTGTTTGATTTGAGTTTTTTGAATTAAGTTTTTTAAAAACTGAGTTTTTTAATTTTTGTGTTTTTTTTTTTGTTTTTAGTGAATATTTTTAAAATTTTAAACATTTTTTTTACTTTTTTAGATGCATCTTACTTAGATGTATCTAAAAAGTAAAAAATTTGTGAAAAAATATTTTTAAAAATTAATAAATACATAAAAATACAAAAAATGTATTGAATTCTCGTATTTTTTTTATATTTTTGGTATTTAGTGAATTTTTAAAAGGTTTTTTTTCAATTTTTTTTACTTTTTAGGAATATGTATGTTAGGTATGTTTAAAAACTAAAAAAATTACTCAAAATATTAAAAAAAATTCAGTAAAAATAAAAAAATACGAAAAATAAAAAAAGTAGAATTTTCTGAAAAGTGTTTTTGAAAAATGATAACCAAGCATTGTCTGAAACAATGATTTGTTGAATGCAGCTCTGTCGATGGCCGAAATTTATCAGGCAAATAAGCGGGAAGATGGCTGTCTTTATATGAGCTACGCCGAAGAGAACACTTATGGATAGCTTTTAAGACATGGGGCAGCCAAACCTATGCGAATAATATCTGCAAAGAAAAAGCATAATAAATAAAAGTGTTAAATATACAATGTGTTGGTGTGATTATGATCTTTGATATTTGGCTAATTATACTTATTTCTCTTGAAGTTTTGCATAATTACAGGAATTTTTCCTCTGATTTTATTAATAAAATTGATTGTTCTTTAAGGTAAATTATAAATACATTCATTAACGTTTGAGTAAAATACAAATCGCTCCTTGTAGTTCTGGAAATTACATTTCATCCCTTAAGGTTTCTAATTTCATAACAAATTACTCCATTTATTAATAAATTTTCAAGTCAATTAACATTTTTTAATGATGTTAGAAATATGTTTCAATTAATAATTTAGATGATTTTATTATTGTATAAGAGAACAATTATAAATTTTATTTTTTCAGTTAATTCTGTTAAATAAAAAATTATGTCAGGAGAATATTTATAATTTTTCAAATCACAGAGGGTAATCTATATTTTAAAAAAATCTCAGCTAATTTACCTTTTCCTTTAAGATTATTATCAAGATTTTTTCACTGTTAACCTTAAGTTAGGTCATTTAATAGAATTTGCTTATTACATAATGAGGTAATTGCTCTTTAGTTATCCTAACTGTTCAAATGATAAATTTACTTTCAGTGACTTTTTAGATAAAAACTAACAAAGAGCTATGCATATTTTAACATTGTTGAACAAAATTCTTAAATTTCATACAATATTAAATAAAACCCTAAATTGTTAATATATTATTAAAACTAGTAGTTGACCCGTGTATAGCACATGTTGTTTTTTAAAAAATAAAATATTTGATTGTACAATGTGTATTATAAAAGAATAATTTTAATTTTAATTGAAAATTAAAATTAAAGTATGATTTTAATTATTTATTTTGATAATATTGACACTATTTCTTGAATAATTATATATATTAATTTTAGTTAAATTATTTGTATATTTTTATAATTTTAGTTCTATCCTATTATAGAAATGTAATTATCATATAATAATTGTGTATCATATATATTAAATTGTAAAATAGTAAAATAAATACTCATTTTGATATTAAAAATAATAGTTAAATTAAAAGAAAATTAGTAACATAAAATTAAAAGTAATTCTGGTAAGTCGATGTTTATGCCTTGCTGTCACCTAGAGAATGATCCTCTTTATGTTGTGTACCTACAAACAACAAACAGGTTCCGGCGGGGTGATACGCAGAGTGAACCCCCTGAAGATTTTATTGATACCTTGTTTTCCCATATAGTATTCTTTCTTCTTTGTCTTTTGTGTTATTCTTAGTTTTTTCATACCTTTGCTTTAGATCTGGGTCTTCTACTTATAGAAGTCTCTTGTTCCTGTATCATTGTCCTTGGTCTGTGTATGCCACATCTCATTTAGTCTTCTTCTAATGATGTGACATCTTCTTTTCTCGTAATCACCTTTTATTGGTTCCTTCTTTGGCACTCATGCTCTTTGCCGATGCCTCATACAACTCGGCAAATTAGAATCTTGCTATTGCATGTATGGGGCCCTTGCCCATCAGCACCCACCCCTATTATAACTTGCTAAAACATTGCTGATCAACATGGGTTTTAATTTTGGTTATACCAATTGCCCCCCCCGAGCTCTAATTCAAGCCCAGTGCTTGTATTGTGTGGTCGGCATGATTCATCTGCCGTGGAGCTTCTTGCTCGCCACTTTCTTTTGAATGAGTTGATTGTAGACAGATGTCCTCCTGTGATTGGGTCAGAAGCATTAAATGCACTAATCTTCTTTTCGCTTCATTGTCTCCTCGATTTTCGCTTGCCCCACCAAAATTTCCCTCATTTTTTTCAATGATCAAAATTGGAGGCAGAAAAGGGCAGTTACATCAAATTAACTTCCAATCCACTTAATCGTTCCTCTCTTTTCTTCTTCTTACCAACACATATTCACAAGTATAATTAAAGTATAATACGGAGTAGGATTATCACATTTTGGCATCCCCACGCTCTACTCATTATGCTGCTATTCATTGTATTCTTTGATACGTAAAAGGTACTCCATTTCACAGACTCCATTATTCTGTTTATTCCACCTTGGAGTTGCATGCATATTTCAATGCTGACTGGGCCGATGATCCTACTGATTATCGTTCTACTACTGGATATTGTTTCTTTTTGGTGATTCCTTGATTTCTCGGTGCAGCCAGACACAAATTGTTGTTTCCAGATCTAGTACTAAGCTTGAATATTGTGCTCTTGCAGATACTACGCAAGAATTGTTATGGCTTCACTAGTTACTTGAAGATTTGGGGATTACTCATTCCTCTGCTATTGTTCTTTGTTGTGACAATCATAGTGCCATTCAAATTGCCCACAATGATGTATTTCATGATCGTACCGAACACATTGAGATCGATTATCACTTTATTTGTGATTATCACTTTATTTGTGAACATGTTGTTCGTGGTACTGTTTACCTTCATTTTGTTTCCTCTCTCGATTAGACTACTGATAGGTTTACCAAATCATGTCCACCTGGATGTTATCATACTTTACTTTCAAAACTCAAGTAGGCATCTACTCAACCACCTTGAGTTTGAGGGGGAATGTTAGAATATATTAGATATTAGAATAATATCATACTAATACATTAGGATATATGTAATTCCATATATAGATTATATGATTTGATTTTATTGTATTACCATATATAGGTTAATTTTCTTTCTATACTTAGCCTTGTCCTTCAATATATGAAAGACCTTGTACTCATTGTCATTTTGATTCAATTCAATACATATTTTTCCATCTTCTTTCTTCTTTCCCAAATTACACTATAAAAACTAGTTATTTGATTCGCAGGGAATACCAAACTTCTACCATGCTCAGAATCTATGATAGAGCAGAAGCTTTTACCAAAAATATTTAAACCAATCAATCAATGTAATTTAACAATATAAGTCATCATTGAATCATAAAATACTTACAAAGAATTCATTGAGGTTTCACCTCTAGCCTTAGTAAAGAAGATTAGAACTCTATAAAATAGAAAGAAAAAATTATGTATTAAAATATAAAGATTGAATGAATGATCTTCCACAATCAGTTTACATGTATTTATCATAAAACCCTAAACCTAACCTAATAAAAATAGGAAACCGTTTCACTTAATACATCACGGGTCCATGTAAGTTCATTTGTACGGCTTTAAGCTTGCTCAATTGACTAAAAACTTCAAATAAATCACGGGTCCATGCTTTGACCCACTTCATTTTTCTTTTTCTTTTTTGGAACAAAAGTTACACCATATCACTAAGAAACAAGCATACACCAACTTAGTAAGATATTACAATCCCACAATACAAATCAACCATAAGCAAGAAGATTAAAAAGAAAAAAAAAAAAAAAAGGCAAACAAAACTAAAGCCAAAATTATACGAAACTATACAACAATAAGCATTGACTTTGCTAGGAACTTTGCCAATCCGCGAAACTGTTGTAACACTTTTGTTCTTTAAACCATCAGAACGTGTGTTTAATTCTTGTTCTTCCAGTGTGGAGATTCTTTGAGAGTTGTATTGTTGTGTTGGTTGGGTGAAAATTCGATCTAGACTATGGTAGAT
The DNA here is from genome assembly GCF_055761805.1 of Camellia sinensis. NCBI lineage: Eukaryota > Viridiplantae > Streptophyta > Magnoliopsida > Ericales > Theaceae > Camellia > Camellia sinensis. Next base: position 102,741,450 of record NC_138967.1, on the reverse strand, counting down.
TTGTTCTTTTGCATTTGGTAATGTCAATGAATCTTTTTGAACCTTGAAATTTCATTCAGGGTGTCGACACTAGCCTTCCTAGGGTCGACATAGCCTTTTTTTCCTTTTCTCTCTTGTTTTTGCTTTCTGGGGTTGACATCGGGACTTGTTGGAGTCGACACTGTTGGACCTAGGTTTGAAATTTTACAAGACTGCCTTCTAGTGTCGACACCAGGGTTTGGTGGTGTCAACACCCGGTCTGTTTCAAACATAAGTGTTTTACCATTGTTTTCCAGTGTCAACACCGCTCTTCTTGGTGTCGACACTTGACAATAAAATTCTGAAATCCTCTCGTGAGTTGGACCCTACTTTTGGGGGGTTTTGACTTATTATTTGGGTTGACTTTAGAGCTAATATTATATTATTGCCCTAGAACTATAAATAGGCCCCCAAACGCTCTTTCCATATATTTTTTTTCTTTTCTCTTTCTCTCTCTTTTCTGTAGTTACACCGTGATCTCTCTTTTCTCTCTCTAAACTCAAACTTTTTCACTTACATATCTAGATCTACTCACTTTGGCCCCTCTCTTCACCTTGGTCCTTTGACATAGATTGAAGATCTCGTCAAGCGCTTTCTTTTGATCCAAGAAGTTTGTGATTTCATCGTCATTGAGTATTCTAGGTTCTTCTCTTTGCTTCAAGAGGTAGGAATTTCCTTACTTCTCTTCAATACCTTGCTATAAATAGACTTGTTGTATTTTTCTATTGCATAAAATCATGAGTTTGAGAAGAGATTTTTGAAAGGCATATAGATGTGTGTTAGTATTTTGAATCCAAAGAGTAAATCTTACTTTTTAATGTTGATTTTGAGAACATGAAGTTAATGGAACATGATTTTGATGCTTTGAGTAAAAAGCCCTAATTGTTTGATTAAATTAATAATTTTGGAGGAATAAGTTTGTGGTTGATTCATGATTTATTAAACTAATTTAATTAATATAAATAAAAAATACATCTAAGAAAATTTTCATGAAATTGGTTTGTGCTATAAATGTTAGCAAATCAAATTAGTAAATAATCAAATGACATGTTCAAGAAGATTCAATCAAGAGTTCTAACTTTAATTATTCGATAATGTTGAACAATGAGACTCTTGATGTTTCTTTTGAGTTATGGGGATTCTTTTGAACATTAAGAATGTGACCTAGAAGAGATGTAAACTCGGGCTTGTTGAGAGTTGGAGATCTATGGAAATTAGTGACGAAAGTTATGTATTGTTTTGATTGTTGATGATATTGGAAGTGTGGAATGTTATGAGAATCGTTTCATGTTATCCAAGCACTATATGTTGCTGATTGTTAATGAATAGGCTATGTGTATTATGTGTTGATGATTATATGTGAAATTTTAATGTTGTGAAAATGATTGAGAAATGCGAAGGGTCTGTTTCCTTTCGGCTTGTGACTAGTAAAGCATGGCTCATTGACAAAGGTTCCACTACCTTCCGGTTTGCGCACATTAAAGCGTGTTATGGATTGGTGACTCGTTGTAGTCGATTTTATTGAAATGGATTGCAAGGTGCCCAATTGCCCTTATGTGCCAAGGTCAGTATATGTGGGAATATATAAGGATATTCTATTGTTAAATAACATGTGGGATGTTGGTAGTTCTGTGATGAGCAATTAATGGATGTGATTAGTATGTTTTGAAAATTGTTATTTAGATTATAATTAGTTATATGATTTTGTGAAACGAATTGATTGGTGATAATGGAAGATAGGTTATTGATGACTTAATGCATAAAGTTAGAAAGAAATCGACAACATGTGAAAACATTTTGTGAAACCAAATGGAGTTGAGGAAATTATTTTGAAATACGAATAACGACTACTAATTCTATAAATAAATAATAATAATAAAATGATTTTTTCTTGAAATGTTGAAAGGGGTTTCTCTTTGAAAAAAATATACACAGGTATGTGTATTTTGAATATAAAAGCGGCGCCTTCTATAGTGTATAATATTGAGTATCATGATCATTTTTATCTATTAAGTGTCATTGTTTCGAATCATTGTATATCTCTACTGGATCTTTTTGTTCATCCTAATGGTTTAATAATTTTTAGGTGCAGAGTTGGATGCGTCGTCTAAGAACCAAGGAGTTATTTTGTTATGTTCTAGATATGAATTGATGGTTGGGAAAATATTCATGTACTATAAAAAAAAGTATTGCTATTCATGGCAATCTATTTAATCTGTAACTTTATATGTAAGTCTACGGGCATGTGTTGTAATATTATGTATTTGAATGTTTTATCATTTGTAATATATATGAGAGAGAACATCACTATTTATTCATTTGTAATCTTGCTTCCGCATTCATGTTGTATAATTGGACTCTAATAAGAAATTGGGTAATGAAATAGAGTAATAAAGTTTGGGGTGTTACTACTTGGTATCAGAGCTAACTGAATTTGAACACATTGGGTTCGTGGGAAGTGATTTTTAACACAATGGTTATACTTCACTTGGTGAAGATGTTTGCTTATAGATAGATTAGGTATTACAATATTGTGTGTTGCATTTTTGTGAGTATGGGGTTAAGTTTTAGAGATAATGCTTGTAGTCAGTTAACTTGCTTTGAGGTCTCATTAGAAACGCGTTTGATCGATGTGGTTCTGGTGAGCATTCCCTGAGAGTTCTGGGACAAGTCGTTATCCTTATAGAGTTGACTCGATTATGTGGTTACGTGTTTAAATTGCTTATATGCTATGTGATTTTATGTTAAGTGTATCTAGTAACTTAGTTGTTTTGAGTGAGGGTCTTAGGGGAAGATTATAGCTATTTACTAAGTTTGGTTGTCTTTTATAGAATGTTGGGACAAGAAAATAAAGTCGACATGGGAATAGTGATGCCGATAGGGGCACAACAGTTCCAGTAGCACCTACTTCAGCAGCATTGACTGAGGGCGAGAAAGTTGCATGCAAGATTGTAAGGGCAGTTAGGGAAGCTCTAACACACAATAAGAGGGATGATTCTTGTTCCCTTAAACTAACTAAGGAGTTATTTCACTTCAACCCACCAAAATTCATTGTAGGGAACGATCCGTTAAAGGCAGAGGTTTGGTTAGAACAAGTCACTAAGACTTTCGAGATATTGAGGATTGAAGAAGATGAGTTAAGGGTTGCATTAGCTAGTTTCCAACTAAAAGGAGATGCAGGGTATTGGTGGAAGAACGCAAGATCTACTATAGGCACTACATGGGTTGCATTCATCAAGGCCTTTTTGGCCAAGTATTTTCCTCCATCCACTCAGGGAAAGGTTGAGGAAACAGCTTGTTGAGTTACGGAAACAGCTTGTTGAGTTGCACTAGGATATTACTCGTTTGGCATAGTTTGAGGCGAGGTTCACTGGTTTATCTAAGTTTGCAATTGATAGCGATAAAAGAGCGTCATTGTATTGAGTTTGAGAGGCGATTGTGATGATATTCAAGAAAAAGTAGTTGGAGTTATGCATAGAGACTATCAAAAACTTGTAAAGGCGGTAGCCCATGTGGAGGCCATTATTTTGGAGGTTGGTGTCATGACCCAAACCCGCCCCTATGGGTTTAGCACCATAACCGGCCAGTAATTCGAGATTACCGAAGGCCTGCTTAACAGTGAAATAGTAATACATAGTACAGGGGCATGACAGAACCCAAATCAGTAAATAAACAATGTCCAATGAGCTGTGACAGTCTGTATGCAAAAAGACTTTTCATACATATATACAATCAGTGCAAAACAATATGTACAACATTTACAATCGTTCAGGACAGGGACTTAATCCCTATTAAAATAGTACAGTAACAGTGTATACAGTCTATACAAAAACAGAACAGAAAGGGAGAAACTAAAACACCCCCATAGCCTTAGCTTGAACAGACTCGGAACCTCGCAGTGAGGCACATAGGTTGGCTTGACAAAACTGGAGTTTACCCTGACGCTTCTAGCAACGGTCCAGTGCCTGTACACCTACATGTATATATGAGCAGTGAGCTAAAGCCCAGTGAATAACATAATGCGTAAAGGGGTTAAGAATGAATGTCCTTACAGTATTGAAAACAATCATTTCAATCAGTATATCAGTTATTCAGTCGTTACAGTCATATGTGGTACATCCAGTAGCAAAACAGTACAGTAGGTCTTATCAGACCGAACAGTCAGTTGATGGCCATCATATCAGTAAACAGTAGTGGTTCCAACATGGGAACCGACAGAGATCTCTGTGACAGTAGCAGTACAATACAATAACAGTAGGTTGCTAAAGATGCCACAATACAGTTCACAATTAGGACATCATTCATTTAGTAACAGTATCATTTCAGAAAACAGTACAGTTCAATTGTTCAGAAGATAATCATATTTGAACATATCTTTACACAGTTGTTACTCACAGAGTTCTGGGCTACAGTTAAGCTAGAGCGCGTCCTCAGACGCCAACCCTACACAGTTACAGAGTGAACACAAACTACGCTATACAGTTGGGAAAATAGTAACTTAATCCCTAATTTGCCTCGGTGTGGTTCTACATCTATATCCTCATTAAGATACCTTAAACTAGGCCTAGGAATGACTAGGATGAAATGAGGATGCAAAGATGCACTTGAAAAACATTTTCAGAATTTTCAGAAAATAGGGTTCACGCTCGAGCATAGGTTACTCCGCTCGAGCGGACATGCAGACAAAGGTTTCTGCTCGAGCGTAGACTTACCCGCTCGAGCGTAGACTTACCCGCTCAAGCGTACTGCAAAACAGTCAAAAGTGTTGGATGTGTGAAAATCACGCTCGATTGGGCGCTCGACACCCGCTCAAGCGTAAGACACAATGTCCCACTCGAGCGTCAATTGTTCCGCTCGAGCGAACTTCAAAACAATGCAAAGTGCTGGGAGCACGAATTTCACGCTCGAGCACCAGTCACCCCACTCGAGTGTGAGTTCAAAATCTGGAACTCCCAGATTTAAACCTCAAGCTCAAAATCAACTTCAAATGAACCAAATTCGATTCTTTTGGGCCCATTTCCTGGAAAACACTTCAAAACCCATAATATAACATGTTTCAAAGCTCAATTTGTAAAATCAAAGCCCAAAGGTAGTTCAAATAAATCCAATTCAAACCAATTTTCATGAACATGACTTAAATTGAACATGCAAGACTTTAACTAGCTTCCAAGCTTCAATACATGCTCTAATGAGCCAAATCTTCCAAAGACATGATAAATTCATAGTCTTTACTCAAGATATGAACATGCATGTGGCAAATTTATGAAGAACAACCTCAAGATGTAAGAGTATGCCATGCATGCAAAGATTAAGCTTCAATTCAACATTATAAGGCTCAATCTAGGCTTAGATCACTAAGGACACAAGAACCATGCATGAATCAATTTTAAAACAAGTTCAAGAAGGTGGATGCTCTACCTTAAGTCTTGTATTCAAGGTCTAGGAGCTCAATTTGCAATCTATACTTCAATTCTTCAAGTTCTTCAAGCCAATTCACAAAATCAAGTTGAAATCACTCCTATTCTCTCACTCTCTCACTCTAGTTGGTTGTGGCCTCTAAAATGGCTGAGGGAGAAATTTTATGTGATCAAGTGCAAGGCTCAAATGTGTTAGGTAGTGGGCCACTAGGATGGCAATATCGTAAATAGGGCGACTTATGTAATTTAGCTCATTTTAATCTAATTTAATCATACAAAATCACAATTCAGATAAATATGCCATAAAATCACATAAATTACGATTAACGCATATCACTAATCAATTTCAGATTCGGCCGCCGATAAGGCTTTCAATTTGCAGTTTAAACATAAAACATGAACATATAATTAAACAATCAAACAGATAGACATGCGTTTAAACTAGTACGTTCAATCAGTCAGTTCAGTGTTTCAGTCGATTCAATTACTTATCATAATCAGTCACAGTTTAGCAGTAATTAGTAGGGTTATCAGTAATCAGTGGTGAGGGTTATTACAGTTGGTCAAGGTGGACAAGAAGAGACCATATCAGTAATTCCTAACGTTAGAGGGAATTCTAGACTGTGTAAGAGATGGAGACGAGCGAGATCTCAGTCGCCGACACAGTTTGAACCTCAGTTTGCACTTGTTTTATTGGACTTGTCCTTTTGGAGATCCAATCAAACCCATAAACTTTGAGATAGTCACAGAATAGGGGACCACCTACTTGTTCTAAGTGTAATCAGTTAGGCCATGTTAGGTTTCATTGCCTTCAACGTGGGTAGAATCAGTTTCTATAGTCTGGACCAAGACAACGATAGTATTCGATAGCATTGTAATGTATTGTTGTTTTGACATCATAATGTATCGTTGTTATGTGTAGAGCTTTATGCCCGCTTGTGTGTATATATATACTTGTCTAAATGCATTCCGAGGGAAATAGATTTGTGATGAATCATGATTTTATGTGTTTTGAGGAGTTGTTGTGAAGATTGGTAATGTTGATATTATTGTGAATGTGTTGTTGTTTTCCAAGTTAAACAGGTAATAGTTAATAAGTCTTCCTTTGGTTAAAAAGTTGCTTATTGGTGGTCTTGTATTGTTGAGAATGAATTCTAGATGTTTTGACAATTAAATTGCATTAATTGATGGGGCATGAGTTTTATAGAAGTGGTGAGAATTTCTTTATTGTGTATTGAGAGTGCTTCTTCCCGACAGAACGCGGCATTGAGCAAATCTATGGCTCCCAGAAATTGGCACAAACATGTTATCTCCTTGCTGAAAAGACGCCAAAGGAGTTGCAAGTGAACTCTATTGAGGTGACGGATCGGGAGAGCCTCGACGATGTTAGGCGGCTCCCAAATAAAAAGGCCACGGAAGCCCTAGATCGAGTTGAAATCAACGGAAACCCAGACAGGTTCTGTATGGTCGGCACCTCCCTCAATCAAGCCGACAGACAGCAGCTAATGTCATGACCCGAACCCGCCCCCGTGGGTTAAGGACATAACCGGCCAGTAATCATGAGATTACCTACGGCCTCAAACCAAACCAGACGTATTTTAACAGAGTTAACGGGGGCCAAACGGAAGCAACTTAAAACTTTGTCCATAGAGCTTTGCTTGCATGGCACATCATAACAAACCATACATATGTACATTAATAACTCATAACAGAAGTACAGTACCATAAAATTCTGCACAGACAGGATTATCCAAAACTAAGTCAACCCATGAAAACTATATACAGACATGTTCAAAGACTTCGCTAATATGACAACATAAAAAAAAATGACAAAAGGCGAAGACGTGTCTCGTGCGTGAGACGCAAGGTCTGAATCTTCAAAACCTTTGTTGTTCCACGATACTTCGCTGGGGCTGGGTTTGGACTTCTCTTGGCTCACCTACAAATACATGAGTGAGCGTGAGCGATAGCCCAGTGAATAATATCAAATAAAGGAGTTATACAAACGGTACGTAGAACAACATGCTTCAAACGGCCTTGGGCCCAATTCATATTCTATTTAACATATATATACACAATTTAAGTCAAGTGACTGTGGTTCCAAACATATTGGCCTTTGGCTCATTCAGATTTTCATGTCAAACTGGCCTTTGGCCCATTCAACTATAATTCATGTCATGCTGGCCTCTGGCCCATTCATTGATGTCAAACTGGCCTCCGGCCCATTCATTGATGTCAAACTAACCTCTGGCCCATCCATTCACTCTTGTCAAAACGGCCTCTGGCCCATTCATTCATTCTTGTCGAAACGGCCTCTAGCCTATTCATTTGGTATAGCAGACATTGTCCACCAATGGAATCGACGAATCTTATAAAACTTACATGGACGTAAGCAATTGGACAATAACATATTTCAGATATCTTTGTTAAGATATTACTCACAGTGATCGGCTGATTGATTTGCCCTGGAGCTTGACCGTACACATCACATAACACATATGGGTCACAACCGATTCAATCCGTTCTTAATTCACATATTCCTCTTTAGGCTTAATTCTTATTCTTTTAACTCATTTACAATGCTCAATGTATGCCTAAGAGTACTCAGAAGTGAAAGAGAACAGAAAACGAAACACAGAATGCCTTTTCAAAATTTCAGAAAATGGGGTCCCCGCTCGAGTGTGGACTTAGCTGCTCGAGCGGACCTATGAGGTCTGCAAAAGTGCTGGAGGCATCGAATTTACGCTCGAGCATGAAGTCTGGCGCTCGAGCTGAAGGTCTGGCTACATAGCTCCCCGCTCGAGCGTGAAATTCCCCGCTCGAGCGGACACCATGTCTGCAAAAATTTCTGGGAGCACATATTTCCCGCTCGAGTGGCGGTTTCCACGTTCGAGCAGACACCAAAAATTCTGGGTTTTCTAGCAATGTTCTTGAGCCGAATTTTGGCATTCAAAAGTTTCAAAACACACGATTTCAGTTCAAAAACATGCAAACACATTACATTACATGAGAGTATAAAAGTATGACCCTAAATTGTTCAAAGTCATCATTTAATTCCCAAATAGATCGACATTTCTTTCGTATGATCAAAATCCAAACATTCAAACCTCATACCAATTCCATAACTTCTTCAATCATGCATGCATGTCAAATTTTGACTTCATTTATGTTACAAATGGTACAAATGATGCTCCAAATCATTAAGCTACACAAAACTACTCATGCATGTAAGGTTTGATGCTCCATTCTTCATATTTAACATGCTACATGCTAGAACACCCAAAATTGTAACAATTATGCATATGCATGTTCATTTTAACTTCAAATTCAGCTCAATCTTAGCCATGAGCTACCATACCACTTGATTTCACAAAACTACATACTCAATTCATAAATCAAGAATTGATTACTCACCTAGGAGCTTCCAACACTCAATGTTCTTTGAGTTTTAACTTCCAATTTCACAATCTTGAATCAAAATGCATAACTCCTCCTCCTCTCTCTCTGGAACCAGCCCTCTCTCTCCCTCTCTAGAGAAATCTCAGCCTAAATGGATAAAAGAGAGGAATTGAGTGCATTGTGCCCTTTTATGTAAGTCCCACTAGTCAAAATTATTAATATTAAGTAATTGGGCACTTAATTAATCGTTTTGAATCTAATTATTTTGATTCGAAAAAATTTTCAATTAAATTTCACCGTAGGCTCTAAAAATTATGCCAATCACAATGGCACAATCAATTTCGATTTTTTACGGTCGATAAGGCCTTCAATTTAAATTCCAAAGCAAGTAATCAAATAGATATTCCTACGGCGAACATATAGAAATTCAAAATCACATATTTTCACATAATGGCACACAAAGTCATATTAAACACATAATCACATTCATAATAAGGACCAATTAGCTAAATACGGAACAGGGTTATCACAGCTAATTTCCTTCCTGCTCGGCAACCTTGATGTATTTGCATGGACTCCCTATGAGATGCCGGGTGTAGATCCGTCTGTTTCACTGCACCGTTTAAAAGTTGACCCTAAATGCAAGCCGATCATTCAGAAAAGCCGGCGATCAGCCGCAGAGCACACTGCCGTTGTTGTTGAAGAGGTTGACTGGTTGCTTGACGCCGGGGCAATCAGGGAAGTGACCTACCCTACATGGATCTCTAACACTGTGGTTGTGAAGAAGAAAAATGGGACTTGGCGAGTCTGCGTTGATTTCACGGACCTAAACAAAGCCTGTCCCAAAGATTGTTTTCCTCTTCCCAGGATAGACCAACTTGTAGATTCTATGGCACGTCATCAGCGTATGAGCTTCCTTGATGCTTACAGAGGCTACCATCAAATTGTCATGCATCCGGAGGACCAAGACAAAGCTGCATTCCTCACCCCAAGAGGAATCTATTGCTATAAGGTTATGTCTTTTGGGCTGAAGAATGCAGGGGCAACTTACCAGAGACTAGTCACCACCATCTTCAAGGAGCAACTAGACCACACTATGGAAGTGTACATTGACAATATGGTGGTCAAGTCCAAGGAAGAGCAGAATCATATAGCCGATCTGGAAGAGACATTCAGCATTCTACGCAAATATGGAATGAAGCTGAACACTTCCAAATGTGCATTTGGGATCTGCTCTGGAAAATTCTTGGGTTACATTGTCAACCACTAAGGAATCGAAGCCAACCCAAGGCAAATCACAGCAATCCTGGAACTCGGCTCCCCTCGATCGGTCAAGGAGGTTCAAAAGTTAAGGGGATGGCCGCCGCACTCAATAGGTTCATCAGTCGTTCAACGGATCGCTGCCGACAATTGTTTCATACACTACGACAGGGAAAGGCTTTTGAATGGTCCACTGAGTGCGAAGTCATTTTCAACGGCCTCAAGACCTACCTCTGATCAGTTCCACTCTTGACAACGCTTTCGACAGGTGACCCACTCATTTTGTACTTGGCAGTTTCCGACCAGGCCGTCAGGGCCGTACTAATAAAGGAAGAACTAAGGGAGCAGCGGCCAGTGTATTATGTGAGTAAGGCAATGGTTGACGCCGAAACACGCTACCTTCCGTTGGAAAAACTCATTCTGGCCATTGTCATGGCAGCAAGAAAGCTGATGCATTACTTTCAGGGTCATACCATCGGGATGCTAACAAACCACCCCCTCCGATCGGTACTCCGTAGTGCAGAAGCATCAGGGCGCGTTTCAAAGTGGGCTCTTGAACTCGGCCAGTACGATATTTAGTTTCTGCCTAGAACCTCCATCAAGGGACAGGTGCTTGCTGACTTTGTGGCCGAATTCACCGGGGGTCTTACCGACTTCACGTCTAATGAAATTTGACCTAAGCCGAACTGGAGAATTTATGTTGGGGACATTTGGCAGTTGTACTGTGATGGGTCATCCAGTCAACGGGGCAGCAGAGCCAGAGTAGTAATTGTGGCTCCCGACGGCGCAATAATTGAGCAGGCTGTCAAACTCGGCTTCGAAGCATCAAATAACGAGGCCGAATACGAAGCCCTTCTGGCCGGTTTGCGGAATGCATATCTTCTGGGTGCTCGGCGTTTGCTTGTATTTTGCGATTTAAAACTGGTGATCAATTAGTTAAAGGGGGAGTACGCGGCCAAAAATGACCGTATGACGGCTTACATGAAATCGGCTAGCGCCTTGCTGGCAAAATTTAACCATCATGAATTGAATCAGATAACACGTGATCAGAACACACATGCAGATGCCCAAGCTTGCCTAGCCTCCGCCATCAACTCAGAGATTAAACAGACCATCGAAGTAGGTTTCATCTCGGAGCCGAGCATTGGATGGACCCCATTGCTACATTCCTGTCTTCTGAACCTAGTTGGATGGACCCCATTGCTGCATTCCTGTCTTCCAAACAGCTCCTAGCGGACAAGAAAGAAGCGCACAAGCTGCGAAACGAAGCCCTGCGATACTACTTGGATCCGCAAGGAAAGCTTTATAAAAAATCCCTTTCTAGTCCATACTTGGAATGTGTACACCCGGACAAAGTCGAGGAGCTTCTGACTGAAATACATGAAGGCAGTTGTGGTGCCCATTCTGGCGGGCGCTCCTTGGCCCATCGAGCTATAACACAGGGGTATTATTGGCCGACAATGAGAACTGATGCCAAATGCTATGTGGAAAAATGTGAACAGTGCCAAAAGTTCTCCCCGTTAACCCATCTGACTGCTGAAGAGTTAAGCTCTATCACCAGTCCCTGGCCGTTCGCCCAGTGGGGACTTGATATCGTAGGACCATTGTTGAGGGCCCCAGGGAACAAGTGATACTTGATCGTCGCGACAGATTACTTCACAAAATGGGTCGAAGTGGAGGCATTAACGCACATTCGAGATGCTGACATTAAGCGCTTTGTATGGTGAAATATCATAACACGATTCGGCATTCCAAGAGCTCTTATCTCAGACAACGGCACCCAGTTTGATTGTGGGGTCTACCGAGAGTTGTACAGGAAGTATGGTATCCGGCCTTACTTTTCCACGCCGGGTTACCACCAAAGCAATGGTCAAGCCAAAGCCTCTACCAAATCCATCTTGGACGGCATCAAGAAGATGTTGGAGAAAGCTAAAGGCAAATGGGTTGAAGAATTGCCCAGTGTATTGTGGGCTCATCGAATTACGCCGAGGCGATCCACTGGAGAAACGCCGTTTGCTTTATGCTTTGGAACCCAGGCGATCATACCCCTGGAGATTGACCACCCAACCCTAAAATCGCAAGTTTTTTATATGGGCCGAAACAACATGATGCTGACTTTGGATTTGATTCTGATCGAAGAACGAAGAGACCGTGCCCTAACGTCCATGGCACGATACCACCAACAGCTTGCTAAGTTGTACAATCAACATGTTCAGCTGCGCCACTACACACTAGGAGAGTTGGTCCTGAAGAAAATACTTCCAACTGCCAGGCAACCGGCTGATAGAAAATTGGGTCCTAACTGGGACGGCCCCTATCAGGTCGATTTGATCGCATGAGTATGGGCATATCGGCTCAAGGACATGTCTGGAAGGAGTCTGCCACGGCCTTGGAATTCAACGCACTTGTGCAAATTCTATCATTGAACCCGACCTGTAGGGAATGATACTAGTTTTGAATGGTTCACCATGTACACATTCCACTTTTGTAATGCAAAGATTCCTATTTACTTACTGCGAAATCTAGTTCAAAAGTGTTCCGATAAAAGCCTCCGGATTCAGAGCGCCCTTCGTGGATATCACGATTGGCCAAAGAAAGTCTCCGGATTCGGAGCCCCATCGGCACATGACGCCTTTGGGCCAATAAAGCCTTCGGATTCGGAGCGCCCTTCGTGGATATCACAATTGGCCAAAGAAAGTCTCTCGATTCGGAGCCCCATCGGCGCATGACGCCTTTGGGCCGATAAAGTCTCCGGATTCAGAGCGCCCTTCGTGGATATCACGCATGGCTAAAGAAAGTCTTCGGATTTAAAGCCCCAACGGCACACGACGCCTTTGGGCCGATAAAGCCTCTGGATTCGAACGCCCTTCGTAGATATCACGATTGGCTAGTCTTCAGATTCGGAGCCCCATCGACACATGTCGCCTTTGGGCCAATAAAGCCTCCAAATTTGGAGCGCCCTTCGTAGATACCACGATTGGCCAGTCTCCGGATTCGGAGCCCCGTCGGCGCATGACGCCTTTGGGCCGAGTAAGACTCCGAAGTTGGAGTGCCCTTCGTAGATATCACGATTGGCCGACAAAAAAGCCTCCGAATTTGGAGCCCCAGCCGTGCATAACACGTTTGGGCTGGATAATACTCCGGATTCGGAGCGCCCTTCACAACGAAGGTTAAAGCATATAAATATTCAAGTGGAATGTTTTATTAAGCTGAGTCGGCAAAAACCGTTTACACTTTAAGAGCATACAAACATTGAAAATGAAATGCTTGAATAAGTTCGACTGGCGCAACCGCATAAACAATTAAAATATGCAAACATTCGAAACGAGATGTCTAATTAGGCATGTAAATATTCAAAATCAAACACAAACATTTAAAATAAAATATTTTATTAAACTATCCAATAGATACATAGCTGACGCCCAATCTGTGTTGGAACGTTTACAATATATGTTTTGTTCTATTCGGCATCGCCCTCAGCATCGCTCTTCTCAATTTCGAAAGCGTCAAAAGGAAAGTCGTGACGATGATATAATGGCGATGCCGACACAACCTCTGCTCCTTGGAGTGCTTCTGAGGCTTAGAGAGCCTTAATCCATCCATGCCTAAAGCCCTGATTCTGTCATCGGCACACCTCCTCTACAAGTTTCTCCTTGGCATTGTCTATCCCGACTCTTCGACCGTCGTGGAAGCCTTTTTCATAACCCACGGTCCCTGCATTTTCCATGGCAAACATGCTTGCCGTATCCCGATCGGCGATTGCGTGACTTAACAGCCGTTGGGTCACTCTCTCCTCCACGACCAGGTTAGATTGACCTGCCGCACGCGGCTCGGTAGTTTGAGCCTTCCTAATTTCCCTAAGCTCACGCTCGGCTTTCTCCGCGCGAGCCTCCAAGTTCCTAATTCGTTCGTCCTTTTTCTCTATTTCTCGTCGCGCGGCGCACAGGCGCATGTCGACTTCATAAGCGGTATACAACCCTTTCACCGCCCCATGATGCCCTCTCGAAAGACATCGAAATCCTGTCGACCAACCATCGACTGCTAGACTTATGGTGAAAAAATCTGTCGAGCAAACTCCACTGCTACACCTAGGCCATTGACAATGGAGTCTGCCTCTGTCATCGGTTTATTCCCCACAAAAACTGCAAAACTCAACGGTCGCAGTCGTGGGGAGCTTCCCCGTTGCTGCTTTTCCTTTCGGGGTGATCTACTTCGACGACTTGGAGGCTGACGCTTTTCCCGTTCCTTGGACGTCCTACCTCCTGCATGGGTGGGTTCGCTGTTGTGATTCATTGCAGTGTCAAGCTCAGCCAATGTTCGCGCTTCTCCTCTGCTGTTGAAGAACAGTCTATTTGACATTCGCACTTATCTAACCTTACGCAACAAACTGTTTTAAATTGAGTCTAAACACAATAAGTGGAGTCACTGGCGCGAAGAGTTCACCCCATTTATTTCTAATGCTTGCAGTGCCCCCGAGGCGATTTCATTAACGCTAAACTCCAAAAGGCTGATGCCGATCGACGTGCGCCGCAACCAGGTGTAGACATCCCATTTTTGACCGTCCTCAAGACTTGGACGTCACTGGTGGAATACTTGGTGATTACCCATGTTCGTGTTTCATTTTGAGTTCCCGGAGGTCTCGGCTACGCGCCTTGCTTCAGGATCTCTCAACTCGACTGTTCTGTGTTTGGTTTTGCACCAAACACTTGTGTTTTTTGTTTCTAAGGGTAGAGAGTAGCTTGTTAGCTACCCCTGGCACCCACCGGCCATGGCCTGAGGCCACCGGCCATGTTTTGAGGCTACCGGCCATTGGTGAAATATACCATTGGCCGGTCGGTACTTGGTGTGGACGGTCGACCATCTGTTTGGCCGATGGCCTCATTTTCTGGCTGGTGCCACTTTCTTACCTTTTTCAGGCATGGTGCAAGCCAGTTGTGCCAGCTGGAATGCACGGACCCTTCTCCCCATGCACGAGTGTGGCTGTTTTGCCCCTTTTGCACCTTTTTGGTCTAGCTTCTTGAGGAGGCTTGGACCTTTGTCTTAGCTTCCTCAAGAAGCTTGGACAGTTGTCCCTGCTTCCTAAGGAAGCCTTGGCCCCTTTGCCTTGGCTTCTTTAGGAAGCCTTGACCCCTTTGTTAGCTTCCCTTGGAAGCTAAACCTTTTCCCTTGTCTATATAAAGAGCCCCTCCTCTCTCCTTTGTTTGGTTCAGCAAAATCAGACCTAATACATATATATTCTGATATATACACCTTCTCTCTCTATATTTCCCTCTCTCTCTTCATTTGTGTGTGTTGGAGGGCCTAAAAGGGTGATTTGTTCTTAGTTTTACACTAAGACACACACTATTACACCATACTTCGGTTTGTGAGGAGTTAAGAGGTTGTTCTTGGAGATTTTAAGGTGGTTTTGATTAGAAAAGAGGGCTGCACTTGCTGTTCTTCAAGAGTTCTTCGAGGGTGAGCACTATTCCTTTTTATCCCCCATTCTTGCACTAGCTTTTGACCTATCTTGCATACTGATTAAAGCTTTGTGCATAACTGAAAAAAGTCTTGTATTTTCATGCTTATGATCTTTCATTAAGGTCATTTTGGTGTTGGGGGTCGACCTCTCCCTCTTAGGCCTTGTTTGGCCCCTTTTGTCCCCTCTTTGATTGAGCTTTGAACCTTTTGTGTATTGGCCTTCTCACCACTGAAATCCAGTGGATTTTCAGTGGTGAAGAAGAGGTTTTGAGGTCTTGCATAGGGGAGGGACACCCCTTTTCCCTTGTGTCTCTTTTGCTTGTGTTTAAGGCTTATAAAGGTAGCATGCATGCCTAGTTGTCTTTGGCTCCATTTTAGAGATTTTTGGGTGTTTTTTGGTCATATTATACCTCTGTCCCATGTTGGTTTGTTGACCCTTTGCATGCATAATACACTTGCTTTGTATTCCCCCATTTTGCCTAGAAATGCATCTTGCCATTAGACCATCATGCTTGCATTTTTTTGCCTAGCTTTGTGAAGTTTTTGGTCATATTTGTCCATGCTTCAAGTCTGTTAGGTGTTGATTTGGTCATGCCTTTCATGCTTTGTATAGTCTCTTGCATTCTAGCATGTTGGCATCAGGTGTGTGAGTCATTGGCATGCATTACCTTGGCTATTTTAGTGATTTGGACTCACTTATTATGTCATTTCAGACCATGTTTTGTGCTTACATGCTTGCATTTGTTATCCTTTCAATGCCTTGAAGAGATGTGGTCTTATGCTCTATGTTTGAGTCCTTGTGCATGCCTATGTGTTTGAGTCCTTGGGCTGCCATTCATGTAGGTTTTAGGGTGTATTTTGATGCATTAAAACTCTGTTTTTGGTTGGAAAGTCCATGGCATGTTTGGTGGGGGGAGGTGTAGAGTAATGCCCTTTTGGTGACCTTGAATGCCTTTGTTTTGATGCCCATTTCGTAGCATGTTTTTGGCCCTATCCCATGTATGTTCCAGCCCTGTTTTGGAGTCCTCTAGGACTGTTTTAGGTCATTTTGGTCCATTGGGGTTTGATTAACATGGCCATGGTTTGATCCCTCTTGGTTGGCTTCAAGTTTGGATCATTGTTGCATGCCTTGCTTGCATGACATGGTTGATTTGGCATCTTCCTCTATGCATTTTCAGAGCTTAATATGTTAGCCTAGCATCCATCTTTGTCATCTTGTGAGTGCCCTTGAAAGCTGCCTTTCATGCCTTAGTCTTAGGCTCATTAGTTTGCATGCTTATTTTGCATGATTGGCATCATTACATTGCTTGGTTTGGGGTGTCAAACCAAGCGCGGAGATTGAGGAGTGTTCGTACTCAAGGTGACGTAACACGTCTCAATCCTCGGTCACCGATGTCCTTGATCTCAATATGATAGGGTATTAGCACCCATTTGTTTGTTGCATGCATTTACATCAAGTTGCAAACTTGGCCTCTTAGGCTATCATGCATCGAAATGCACAATTGATGGCTCGAGGGTCGAGGGCCATGCTCCCTGGAGTTCATTGCATGATAGGGAGTGTGTCCATGCATACATTTGCTTGAAAATTCCATACCATACACTGCTTGCCCTCCGCTGCTATCAACTGCAGGTTTCAGCAGGAAGATTTGGCCGGCCGGCAGTGTTGAGTGCCGACCGGCAAAGAATGTTTGGCCGAGAGCACAATATTTAGCCGATGAGAGTATTCCCATGGCCGGTAGCATATTCTTTTGGCCGGTAACATTCCACAACACTCAAGGAGCAGTTCTGGGGACTTTCAGAATTTTCAGAGGGGCAAGGCAGTGTAAACAGAGGCAACAGTGCTATGGCAGCGAGTTTCCGAGCGAGACGAGTTAAGCATGTATCATTCACGCATTTCGAGGCGGGGGCTGCGGCCATCTCTCTTCTGCATTTAATTTATTAATTAATTAGAAATTCTGTTTTAATTAATTTAGTATTATTTATTTGGACTGTAATATTTATTCGGAACCTCCGAGCAAGGGCAATTGTGTAATAAGTGTGCGTGAGTGTGTGTATGTCTTCCAACCCCACGTCTTTCTTCCCTTTTATTTACTAGCTTTCGATGGTTAGATTAGGGCATGTTTCAATTAGTATACAGTATGATAGCATGTTCGCATTCATTCATATGTTTTGCAAGTACCGGGCTCGACGTATCATTCTATCTGCATTTGTATCTCAATCCCAAATTGAATACGTGTTAGTTGTAGCATTTCACATGTCATCGTAGGTTAGCCGAGCCTATCTTAGTTGCATTTTGCATGTGTTGCATTTGCCATTTTTAACATGAACTAGGATCATGCATATGATTACTAACTAGTTTCTATTTTGGCTTGGAGTACTCAGTAAGCACTTATGTTTTAGCATCCTTGCATGCGCGTGAGTGTTGCCATGACAGCATGCTTACCATGAGTCTATTTGCTTATGTGATATAACTGCTTGAATGCCTGTGGATGGAGGTTGAATTACCTAAATTGGAGTAAAACTGTGAGTTTCAAGCCCACTAGATAGTGGCAAAACCATCTTTTCTAAAGCCTACTTGAGGGTGGCAAAACCCGTATTTTAGCCTACTTGCGAGTAGCAAACCATTTTCAAAACAAACATGCAATGTTTTGTTCCAATTTAGGCGATTTGGTCTATGCTTGTTTGCTGTGCGCATAAACATAGTAATTCTAGGCTAATAACCGGAATAGGAACACATAATGCTTTCAAAACAAGATATCACGGTTAGTAGAGGCCGATCTTTGATCGGGCGAGAGGGGGTGCTCATAGCTGACCTTCCCCAATCGTACCCAAGTTCCTGAGCCGAGGCAACTTTGGTGATGACAGACATGTGGCCTTTGGCACCAAGTCAGGGTTTCCTAAATTCCCCAAAATAAAATATTTAGGTGGCGACTCTGTATCTGGCAAAGCAGTCCATGTTTGGCACTTCTTTTCTAAAAATCTGTTTTCTCAAAACGATCTGCCGGATTTGGACTCTTTGGTTCAGATTAAGAACCGTGACAATTTGAGAGTCCTGAACTGTAGTGAACCCAATATGAACAGAACAGGACTCATCCTCCTGGGGCGTTCAGGGACGTCTACACCAGGCCATGAACTATTAGTATTCGGCTTTTTAGAGTTCATGCATTGGCTGGGGCAAGGGCAGATTTATTAATCTGATCGGCTAAGCATCTGAGCCCGATACCGATCGATCTGTGCCACAGCCACCCCATGAACCATTAGTATTTGGCTTTTTAGAGTTCATGCATTGGCTAGGGCAAGGGCAGATTTATAAATCTGATCGGCCAAGCATCTGAGCCCGATGTCGATCGATTTGTGCCACAACCACTCCAGGAACTATTAGCATTCGGCTTTTTGGAGTTCATGCATTGGCTGGGGCAAGGGCAGATTTAGTAATCTGATCGGCTATTCAACGAGGATAAATTAAATTGCCTAGTTATCTAATCGGCAAGTATACATGAATGTTTTATCCAAAATAGAAAAAAAATAATACCATTTATACCATTCATCAATAGCAAAATTAAGTACAAATAATACCAAAATTCAAAGAAAATTTTCATTAGTAAATTGGGCACAAATTGTAGCTATTTTACATGTGAAAACTACTAAATAGAAGCTACAAATTCGCATGTCACCTTACACATAAAAACTACTAAACTAAAGACTGCAACGGTATATTCAAAATCCTTAAACAAAAACAACTAAAAGGTCGCCCTAATCAATCTTCAGAGTCAGACTCCAGCGGCTCAACATCCACTTGCTCGTATGGAATCGGCATAGCCAATGTCATATTAGCAGCAGCAAGGGCTTTGAGCCAGCCGTGTTTGAATCCCCGATTCTCGAATTTGGGGACTTCTTCCACATAGTTTGCAAGGGCAGCGCTCTGCCCAACCTCGTATGCCGTGGAAGCCTCAGAGTTGGCCGCTTCCTTCGCCGCCTTCGACTCTTTAAAGTCGGCCTCAAGTTTGGTGATCGACTCCTGGGCTAACTTGAGCGCAACTTTGCTCGTGTTCGCCCTCTCCTCGGCGGCCAATCGGAGCTGGTCTGCATTTTTGGCCCTTTCCATCTCGGCCTCGGCCCTCGCGGCTTCCATCTTTGCCCTCGCCGCTTCAAACTCGGCCCTGCTTCTCTGGCCCTCAACTTCCAATTGTAAATGACCAAGTCATTTGACGGCATCGTGCTGGCGACGGCCTATCTCGGCTATCCTCCCGACCGTTTGCAAAACAGGAAATTAAAACCAAAACAATATTTGCATAAAAAAGAAGAAAAAGGTCAAGGTTTATACTAGAAGAGCCGATTGAGCGGCTAATGCTATTGCCAGAAGATCCGGCTTCGCCCGAAAAGCCGCCTTGTCGACCGGCAATGAAACAGACATGGCCATGCTCAACGCCACGGCTGGGTCTTTAATAGCCGACGCATCAGAAGAGATCGGCGTGTTCTTTATCTTTGGTTGAATGACGAACGGCACAATCATATCTGATTCCTCTAAACGCGGCCGTTTGTCAGCACAATTTTCTTCAGAGCCGGCCTCAACCTCAGTTGGACGCTTCTCTGTCCGCTCAGCCTCTTCATTAATCTGCACAACCGCCTCGGACTTGGCACTTCAGGAGGGCTGAGATTCGGCGAGTAGGGAGGGCTGAGATTCTACAACAGGCAAGGAGGGCTAAGATTCAGTGGCACGTGGCACTTCAGATCGAATGGCCTCTGCTCTTCGTCACGCGACCATCCTTTCCACGTTCGCCCTCTTGGCAAGTTGTGTGAGGCTTAACCCAGCCATGTCTTCGGGGTATGCGCCGGTAGGTCCTCTAAACCGTAAAAAACGTCGTCAAATGGAAGGTCCCCTCGGCCCGAAGTGGACGGAGGGTCGGCTAAATTAATGCCGGCTTCCTCAAGGGCCAACTTCAAAGCCTCGTCTACTTCGGCTTCAGACTGATCTGACTTGGCGACCTCAGCTGCTTCCGCCTGCTCCGAATTGGACCCCTCGAAACCAACTTGCCGCAAGTTTTTGAAATCGATCAAAATAAGAGCGGTAAGAAACTCTTCACCCTTCGGAATTGGGATGTTTTCTGCCGCCGAGAAGGTCGTATGTGTTGGCTCGTAGCGAAGCAGAACCTGGGCCGCCCTCCCTTGTTTCTGAAGACTCGGACGGTTGAAATATTTGAGCGCGACTTTGATTTCCGAAAGAACGGCGTCGGAGGTTGAAGTCAAGATTTTCTTCAAATCATTTCCTGCACAAGAGAAACCATGAAGTCTAAAAAATGAAGCTCTATAAATATAATAAAAAATAAGCACAAAAAGTTATACGGCCATCTGGTTCGCCCCTCCGTCTAGGAATAGGATCTAGACGATCCTCGCCTTCACCGAATTCCCAGTTACCTTGGACAACGACCATAACATCATCGACTCGCTTCCCAGAACTGGAAAACATAGTCACTAATTGATGGTCGGTGTCCTTGGCCCTAAGGAAATAACGTCCATGACAACCAGAAGACTTGGCCAAGGCATAACAATGTCGAATAGCAGGTATGCCGAGGTTAATCCTAAGGCGACGGTTTAGCTCTATAATCCCCATTACGATTCTAAAAAAGTTGACATTGGGTTAGGAAGGGATTAGACCCCAATGGCAAAGCACAGCCCTAAGGAATGGGTGAAGGGGGAAACGGACTCCACCCTCTGAGATTGATAAGAGAGGGAAGACGATCGTGGTTTCATCAGCCCTCTCCATATCGAGGGTGTCTGTAGACACCTCATTTTTGACCGTCCTCAAGACTTGGACGTCACCTTTTGAACACTCGGTGATCATCCATGTTTGTGTTCGTCTTGAGTTCCCAGAGGTCTCGGCCACGCGCCCTGCCTCAGGATCTCTTGACTGGACTGTTTTGTGTTTGGTTTTGCACCAAACACTTGTGTTTTGCCTTTGAGGGGCAGGGAATGGCTTGTTGTCCATTCCCACAAATCACAGGCCATGGCTTGAGGCTACCGGCTGGGTTTTGTTGCCATCGGCCAAATATTTGGTCGGCCAGCACTCTGGATGGTCGGTTGGCCATCTATTTTGGTCAAATTACATTTTTGGCTGGCCGACCACTGTGCATCTACTTTTGGTAGATATTTTGTGCCAGCTGTGATAGCTGGCACCCACTTTGCTCCCCTCCATACACGTATATGAAGGGATCTCCCTCTTGACTAGCTTACTTGAGAAGCTTTGCAAGAGTGAGCTCTATAAGAGGGAGCCTCTTCTCCCTCCATTAGGGTTACACAAAAAAAATACAGAGGGAGCTCTGAGTTAGGGTTAGTTCATAGTTGTAGCTATTCTATCTCTATATCTCTCTCTCTTTTGCCTTAAGGTGTTTTAGTCTTACTATTGCACACAAACACATAGAGTTACACCTTCTCTTGGTTTCTGAGGGACCAGAGAGCTGTTCTTGGTGTTCTTGAGTGGATTCAAGCTTGAAGAACCAACCGGAGCATTGTTTGTGAAGAGGGTCATCAAGGGTAAGAACTTCACCCTTTATTCCCCATTTTTGCATAGCTTTTTAACCAATCTTGCAACTATTTTTAGACTTTGTATATAACTAATAAAATTCTTGATTTTGAGTGCTTAACATAGTTGTTTAAGGTCGTTTTGTCGTTTGGGGGTGTTTGACCCCTCGTAGGCCTTGTTTGGCCCTATTTTTGTGCTATTTTGGTGAGCTCCGGGACCACTTTGTTTGGGCCTCCTCACCACTGAAACCCCCTTCTCCTTGTTGTCCTTGTAAAGGGCCAATTTAGCCTCATGTGTGAGCATATTATTTAAGACCATGTTGGCCATGTCTTAGTAGGTATTTGGTAGTATTTTTCCATGTTTTACCTCTGTTTTTACTTGGTTTAGACACACCATGCTTGCCTTGCATACATGTCTTGTAATGCCATATTTTTGCCTTAACATGCTTTAGGCTTTAACCCTTGTTCTAGCATGATTTCGGCCTAGCTTTGTGAAGATTTTATGCTTGTTTTAGTATGCTAAGGGACTGTGTTTGGTCATTTGAGTCATCCATGCTTTGCTTTGTATAGCTACCATGCAAACTCTCTTGTATGCCTTGAGCATTAACCCCTATAGCATGCCCTCCTTGCATCATTTCAGTGGTTTGGCACCTTTATAACATGATTTTCAGAGCTTTCTATGCATGCTATGTGTCCATGTTTATCTTCTTTTAAGTGTGCTTAAAAGTTGTCTCTTTGATGCTTAAGTGTTAGTCCATTTGCATGCATACTTGTATGTGCATTTGGCCCCATCCTCATAGCTTTTGGCCACTGTTTTGGGCCTAGTATAGAGTTGCCTAAATTAGTCTAAGTCCACTCTTTACATGTTGTTACATGTCTTACACTCCGCAAGCTTTGACAGCGTCATATCTTGCATGTCCATTAGCCTTGCATGTTGTGGCATACTTAGCCTATCGCATGCTTGTTTGCATGCTTGAGCATCCACATTACACCTTGCATACTTGTCATTAGCCTGATTGTCACATGCCTTGTATGCTTGTTTGCATTGCCATGTTGCATACTTAGTTCGCATGTCTAGGTTGCATTGCATAGGCATGCATGCCTTGCCACTCGATCAAGTGATAGAGGTTAGGGCCTCATTTGTTTGTTTATGTGCATTGCATTTCATTTGATATCAAAATGCACACATGGTTACTTGGGGCCATCACGCATCGAAATGCGCGATTGGTGGTCCGGGAATCAAGGACCATACCCCTTTGAGTCATGAACATGATAAGGGATGTGTTGGTGCACCCATTTGCTTGAAATGCATTGTCATGCCTTGTTTTGCCCTCTGCTGCTATCAAAACAGGTTCTGCAGGAAGATTTGGCCGATCGACTGGATGGAGTGCCGATCGACCAAATATATTTGGCCGAGAGCTCAACCAATGGTCGATGACCATCCGGACATGGTCGGTGGTGTTTCCACTTGGTCGGTGGTGATCCACAGTGTCCATGGAGCACACCTTGGAACTTGTGCAATTTTCAGAGGAGCAGAGTAGGGAAAACAGAGGCAGCTTGTGCATAGCGACGGATTTCCGAGCAAACCCGAGCACGCAAGCATCGGACCCTCTTCCCGAGGCTGTTTATTGCTTTCTACTAGTTAGGTGGTCTGTAATAATTAATTAGTTTGTAGGTTAGTTAAATTGTATTATTCTTTCGGTCCCTCCGAGCGAGGGAAAATTTGTAATAAGTGTGGGTGCATGTGTGCATGCCTTCCAATCCCCACTTCTTTCTCCCTTTTACTTACCTGCTTTTGATGGTTAGTATTAAGGCATATTTACTTTAGCATACCTTATGCTATGCATGCGTGCATCATTCATCAGCATTGCATGCACCGGGCTCGACGCATCATGCTAATTGCATAATTATTTCAAATCTAACTTGAATACATGCCATCTGTCGCATTTCACATGCCATCCATAGATTAGCCGAGCCTATTCTAGTGACATTTTGTATGCGATGCATTAGCCATTTTAACATGAACTAGGATCATGCATGATTACTAACTAGTTCATTGTTTTGGCACGGAGTACTAGGTGAGCATTTATGCTTTAGCATCTCGCATGAGTGTGAATGCTAACATGACAGCATGCTTACCATGTGGCTAAATGCTTATGTGATATAACTGCCTGAATGCCTGTGGGTGAAGGTTGGATTGTTTGAGTTGGAACAACTCATTGAAATCCGTGTTTTAGCCTACTCGCGGGTAGCAAATTTCAAATGTTTTCCAAATAAACGGATATGCAATGCTTTGTTCCAAATTAGACGATTTAGTCTATACTTTTGTGTTGTGCGCTTCACATAGTAAGATTAGCTAATTAATCGGAATAAGAACACATAACGTTTTTAAAACAAGATATCACGTTTAGTAGAGGCCAATCTTCGGATCGGGCGAGAGGCGGTGCTCATAGCTGACCTTCCCCAATCGTACCCAAGTTCCCGAGCCGAGGCAACTTTGGTGATGACGGACACATGGCCTTAGGCAAACGAGTCAGGGTTTCCTAAATTCCCCCAAAATAAAATATTTAGGTGGCGACTCTGTATCTGGCAAAGCAGTCCATGTTTGGCACTTCTTTTCTAAAAATCTGTTTTCCAAAACGATTTGCCGGATTTGGACTCTTTGGTTCAGATTAAGAACCGTGACGATTTGAGAGTCCGAACTGTAGTGAGCCCATAATGAACAAGAACGGGACCCATCCTCCCGGGGTGTTCGGGGACGTCTACAGTTTCTGGCGAGTCTGCTGGGGAGTTTGGGGAACTTGACTCAAACTCATGATATCTTGTTTTGATTACACTTATGTGTCTCTTTGCATTGCATTTGCATTGGTGCACCTAGGACACCGTGTTTGCCATCTACTATTCCTAAGCGGTTAGCCTGCGGCTGCGTGCCATAAGGTTGACCGATTACGGGCTCTGCCAGTATGGGAACACAAACCCCGATTTTACCGGGGCACCCTTTTGACCATTCGACCTAGTGCATATTCGGAATCCATAGTAACCATTCCAAAGCTAGGACAGGTTGCTTACCCGATTTTAAGTTGTTTGAAACCGCTGCGTGTGTAGTGAAACCCTAGCTCCTGACAAAATAGGACAGGGAAACCCTACCCCAACATAGGGGTGTTTTGGCTCTTACTTGCGTATTATGTGCTATGTGCTTTTTGAGTTGACCTCCACAGGGAACGCACATATTTGTTTACAAGTTTGGGCATCAGGCCTAAGGGCATCAGTATCAGTATTTTGGGGAATCAGTTATATTTGCGGGTATCAGACTCAGTTTTGGGACAACGATTTTGGGAAATAGTGATCAGTAGTAGAATACAGTTATTCAGTCATGTCAGTGTCTGTTCCATCCGGGCTGAACTACTGCTTTCAGTTCAGAGATTTGGGTTCAGAGATTTGGTGTTCTCCTTCATTGAGGCAAGGCAGACGTCTGATCCGTCAATCGCCGGTTGCATCATCACCGTTCAGTTCAGCGGACTTATGATGACGTAGTGTTCAGAAGAAATCGTGGTTATGGCAGCCGCATTGGACCGAGGAAACATCTTGCGGGATGAGCCCAATGTCGAAATACCACATCTGCCCAGGTCGCCTGCTGTATCCCCGATCTGGGAATCCCAGATGTTTCAAGTTCGTGAACCCACCATGTTTGAGTTAATGGGAATGATCAGCGACCTCCAGAGATCCGTGGCCGATCTGGCCTATGGAATGTCAGCTTCGCCGCCTGCTGCACCATATGCCGGGAATTTTATACCGCAAGAGCCCCCGCCACTAGGGCAAATTGTGATCGAACTCAGCCAACCTGAGGTTGTTTCAAGCTGTGACCGTGACATGCCAACAACAACCGGGTTTCGATCTGATGTAGCAACCCAAACCCTCGATCAGGCTGAGGCTAGAGGTAAGAATAAAGTAGGAACGGTTGAGCAACTGCTGTGGGCAGTCGAGGCTTTGAAAGCCGGGGGGATGAATAAGCAGCAAGTATTCGCAGTCATGACTAAAGCTGTGGATGATGCTTTCCCCACTCCAGCCGAGGGTAGTTCAAGCCAAGCGAAAAATCAGGATAGGCCCCGTCATGCCAGAACAGTCCCTTCTGCCCCCAACCCTGCACCAGAAAAAGATCAGAAAGCCAAGGCAGTGCCTGCCGACCCTTTCGCTAGTGCGTCTAGCAAGAACCCTCAGACTTCGAAGTACCTGCCTCGAGGGCGCAGAGTCTTTCACGCCCTCTACATGCCTTTGTCTAGGGCATTTCAAATTTGGACTAAAAAGGGGCATCTTAAACCCCTCGAACCTCGACCTCTCCCAAAGAATCTCCCTCTTACACATGATGCTGCCTTGTACTGCGCGTACCACCAACAAACCGGTCACAGCACCGACGGTTGTTTCCGCCTTCGCCACGAAGTGCAAGATTTGATCGACAATGAGGTCATCCTCCCACCTACCTCAGCAAAGTCTATCACCACTGAGTTGTTGGACTTCGAGGATACTACAAGTATGTGATCAGGGGTTGGACCACCTGCGGGCGGTGCCCGGTGTACTTCAGCTATGGTGTTTGGCACGTACTCTCAGGAACGTTTACGAATACAGTTTTGTAATTTCTGGCTTGGGTGTCGAGTCAGTTCTTTGTTTTGTTTTAGGTCTGTGTCATTGTCTTGAGTTAGTCTTTTTGCTTAAAGGGTCTGTCTTGTTGTGTCGAGTCAGTCCCATTGTATAGAATTTCAGGTGATTCTGGGGTTGTTGCCTCGAACACCGTTTTGTTTTGTAATTATCCTTTTGCTTTCTTTTGAGTCTGTCTCTGCTGTGGAGCCAGTTGCAACCAGGAAATCTTGAATGAAACAGCTGCGGCTATCATGTTCTCGTGCTTATCGCTACTTTGAGCTAGTTGTGCCAGAGTATTTGAATGAAACGGCGGAGCATCTCACTCACTCTTCTGCACCCCAAACTCATTACATTGACCTAAGTGTTTTCAAAACTTTTTGAACACTATGGTGATGAAAACGAAGAGGAAGGAATTCCTCGGATTTTGCAAAAACTTGATCAAATTGAGAGAAAGAGAGGCATGCTAAGCCCTTAATGAATGAAATCATGTTTGTTAACATGTGAGTACTGAGAAGGATCCTGGCTTGATCCAGATTGGTTCTACACTATCTTCAGCGCGAGAGATTTGTCGCTTTCTTAAAAAAAAAAAAAAATTGTTTTGCGCAGTCCTGCGAAGACCTGTGTGGAATCGCTCTTGAGATTGTGCAGCTTAGGATCGTTCTCGGCCTCAAGACTTGAGCCCTTACTTTCAAACCTTGGACCTTAGTTCAGAATGTTCAACGGTCAACTACAACATGAGGCCTGTGTGGCCAAATTTGAAGCAACCCTCGAACAAGAGGCCAAGAAAGTCAGATCAAGAAGATCAGACCTCATCAGAAGAAGCTCGCAAAGCTAGAACAGAAACACCCCTCGAACTAGGGGCAAAAAGTGTCCGATGTGCTCGAAGAGCCGAAGATGGATCCTTCTGCAAGTCAAAACAACAGCCACCCTCCCGGATACGGATGGCTTTGAGATCCTAAAACCATTTGGCATGGACTTGTTACACTTTTACCCTTTAAGAGGCTCGTTGGGCCGAAAACCCGGAAGGGCGACCCAGGCAAAAGTTAAAGCAAGAGAAAAATACAAAAAAGATGCAAAAAAAAGAGAGAAAGGAAAAGAAAAAAATGAAAAGAAAAGATGAAAAAGGAAAAGAAAAAATGAAAAGAAAAGATGAAAAAGGAAAAGAAAATACAAAAGAATGGAAAAGAAAAGAAGAACAAAGCTCGCAAGGTTGAAAACCCGCAAAGGGCGGCCTTGGCAAAAGTTAGAGCATAAAAAAGTGAGGGTTAATTCACGAGTGTACCTTAACCGGAACTACGTATGGCTTGATTCCCATGTTTGGGATACGTAGGCAACTTCATCTTGAAGTCCAGCCCCCAACGCTTTCATAGCGACTAAATCCATGTAATGGTTTTAATCATCCTTGATTCCCATGTTTGGGATACGTAGGCAACTTCATCCTGAAGTCCAGCCCCACGCACTTTCAAAGTGACTGTGTCCATATATTGGTTTTGACCATCTTCGTCTTCTCTGTGTCTGAGAGTTCGGTTGCGACCATCACTAATGAGGACTGACTACAGTATGCTGCGGCGATTATCTAGACACGGGGCAACTTTCCGTTGCCATGAGTTGCCATTCAAACAAAGGGCAACTTCCCGTTGCCGTGTAGCTCTCTTCAGGCAAGGGGCAATTTTCCATTGCCTCCGATCCGAGGCTATGCATCTCGAGAGTAAGTTATGTGCTCGTTGGGCAGTGACCATTCGTGAAGATAGTTTTTGAGATTTTTTTTTTTTTTTTTTTACTGAGGTTGACTATCTTCTCAAAAATTATTCCATCTTTTCCAAAACTAGACCATTTTCTTGGACCCAAAAAAGGAAAATTTTCAGTGCTCATAGCCTGACTTGCATGATTTTAAATCAGAAAATCGGACAAGCATGTTAATCTAACTCTCATTTTGGTTAAAATTGTTTTAGCAGAAAACCAAAACAAAAAATGGTCAAAGTGATGAACTAGGGGCACAGTTGAGTCAGGCTTCCTGTGTTTTCCCCATCGCCAGCATACCTGCCAAAAGAGGGCACAACTGAAGTTAACAACAAAGGGCTGGAAGCTCTTTCACCCTCCGAGCAACGAGGTATCAAACCAAGTGTGAGGCACGAATTGGAATGGATCAAGATACTCCATTCCCTCATCTGGGACACCGACGAGACGTCACCGGAGGAAATAACCGCGAGCTAATAGTGTTGGGCATAAACCCACAACCTCTTATTTATCCATCAACCACCCTGGGGAGGGACGAAAAATGAGAGATTGAAGAATAGAGAGATGTGTGATGAGGGAAAGAGTGAGAAAAAGGCTTTTAGAGAAAAACAGAGCTTGAGGGCCGAGTGATGTGAGAACCACAAATAAGAAATGGTGGGAAACAATACCCGGAGAAACTGGCTCCTCGTGATCTGAGAAGTCCCTCGTTTTTATTACGCGTCTGTGTGTCGTGTCTTTTGTTTTTTTTGCCTTAACTCTTGCTTTGAGTCGGTTCCGAGCGTGTCTCGTTGTGTTTAGGTTGTTTACCATTTGTTTTTCGTTATTGAGTCCTTTTCACTGTGTTCAGTTGTAGGCTCAATACCCGGTTGAAAACCCTTTTTGTCAAATCGTTTTGTGCTCAGAGTGCTGTGCCATTCTCCACATTTCTGTAAAACAAGTTTGGTTCTTTTGTAAAACCGCAGGGGTTCAACCCGGTCACTTGGAAACAGTGAACATGTGGGTTCCAGATTGCATCTGAGTGTGTTTCAGCTTCTGCCGATTCTACCTTTGTATTCCGTCTTTTCAGATTTGGACTGTTTTCGCCGCATAAAGAATGAACTAAGAATACTATGTTATGGGCTTTGAAGTTCAGAATGAGCAGTGTTCCGAATCAGTTGTGAGCTGTGTGGGCTATATGCAGATTAAACCAAGCACTGTGTTACGAGCCGAGTGTTCAAAATGAGCAGTGGTTTGTTTGAGTTGTTTTGCTGTTGACCGATCCATTATCTGGTTATTACAATACAAGTGTTTGATTTTTCAGACAGGAGATCAATCTCATTTACATTGAGGTGTAATATGATGCAATGCGATGCAGTGTATGAAATGTATCAATGTAACACTTTTTTAGATAAAAAGTTTGTGTCATTTCATCATCTTTTCAAGTACAAAGTTTTGGAGAAAACAAAAACCTGCCTGCGGCAGTACAAGGTACTCTAGCTACCAGCAAAAAGAAAAGCAAAACAAGAAGAAAAAAAAAACAGCAAAAATCTGGATCAATGTCAAATGGCCTCAGGCCTAGAGGTCCGTCCTCGTCCTCTTCCTGGACGAAGGTGCTGCAGCATCATCATCAGCGCCGTCATCTGAGCCCGAGTCAGTGCCATCTCCAGTCTCCTCCTCGGATGACTCCGCCTCCACCTCCGCCTCGGACTCGTCGTCATTTAGAACTGACGCCCGAGAGCTACTCCCAACATGAGTGCGCCCCGCCTTGGTGTGGAGGTATACTTTGCCATCTCCTCCTCCTCGGGTTGGAACCGAAGGTCCGGCTGGAGCACCTCCTGCAGCGGGAATTAGGAATGGAGACTGAAAAGTACAAATTGCAGACGCATCAGTATACTACGCAAAACAGAGTATCAGTACAGAATGCAGTGTATGAATACAGAGTATGAATGCTCTGAGCAGTATGACGGTACAGAATGTAGTGACTGAGTGCAGTGTATGAACGTCGTGAGTAATGCTGTGAACAGTCTGTAGGCTACAATGTATCAGATGCCGTGAGGGCAGTGTATTGAGTGTTGTGTTAACAAGGCAATGCATCAGATTATGTGAGATAGTTTATGTATGGTTTGAGACTGTGGTCAGAAGAACATACCGAAATACTGTACATGGCCAGAAGATCGAGGCTCTGCTGGAACATCCCCATCACCGAAGCAGTCAACTCCAGGGACCGGCGAGTGTACTCGGAGGAAGCCTGCAAAAGTGTTAGAAGCATCAATATTCTGTGAAATATCAAATGAAATGGAATGACAATGCAAGATGCAAAATGCAATAGTACATACCGGGGGCAAGTCGTAGAACCCGACTAACTCGTGATCAGCCGGAGGGGGAGCGAAGGGGATCTGATAGGTCTCCCCACCCTGCCCTCGACATGTCATCATTGTGGGTAGTGCTGGCCAACTAGCCCCCCGTCCTCTCCGGACCCCACTCCTGCCACAGACCCGAGCCACCCCCGGTGCTCCTGCTCCCGCTCCTACCCTAGCCGCCGGCGCCCCTGGCCTCTCTCTCTCAG
The DNA here is from genome assembly GCF_055761805.1 of Camellia sinensis. Lineage (NCBI taxonomy): Eukaryota > Viridiplantae > Streptophyta > Magnoliopsida > Ericales > Theaceae > Camellia > Camellia sinensis. The sequence goes on along the minus strand of NC_138967.1, from coordinate 102,710,460 downwards.
CTCGATGGCCACTACTCAAAGGCCGCATGATGTAGGTCTGGACGTACTCTGTGTAGTCGCCCTCACCCCTGAAGCCCTCAGCATCCCAGCCGATCATGTAATCGGCCATCTCCTCCAAAGTGTACCTCTCGGTGTCCCTTATGTGGGTAGGAGGCAGACCCGGAACGATCTGCTCTAGTAAACCCAGGGTCTGGCGTAGGAAGCGCTCACCCAGGTACCAAGCCCGACTGACCGGGCCCTCCAGTAAGATCTTGAACCGGGCGGTCTCCTCAGCACCAGCAAATCGATCCCGAACCGCAGCTGGCAATGGAGCCCAAGGCTGCCAGATAATCTGAAAATGAAATGCAGTTTGTTATCTACTGTTATTGAAAATACAGTGCAAAGCGAAGCTTGAAATAAACTCTAAAGTTGAACATACCTCTGCGGGGGTGATGGTGTCAAAGTAGCGGCGGAAGAATATGAACGTCTCCTGGGGTCTCCGCACGCATCTCACATCGAAGTGTCGGGAGAATGGAACGCCGAGGGGGTCTCCTCATCTGGCATTGGGGCAAGCCTCAGGAAGTAGGCATAGACCCACAACTGCAGAGCAAATATCAGTATGCTTATCAGATAAAGCGGAATGCAGAATAAAGCAGAAATCACGGAGCCGTGTATTGTGCAGTGTATGGCGTAGAGTGTACAGTGTGTGCAGTATACATTCAGTGAAAAACAAGGTATATGTATGCCGTGTGTACAATATACAGTCAGTGAAAAGCAGGGTATATGTGTGCCATGTGTGCAGTATACAGTTAGTGTGAAGCAGACCGCAATGTGTGCAGTGTACAGAGTACAGGTAATGGAAAGCAGAAATGAAAAATGGAAGAAGCAAATGTACCTCTCAAGCTCGCCAGTAGCCCCCGAGCAACTGTCCGCTGCCACAGGAAGCTGAGCTCATGTATCCATACAGCGTGGCCAAACCGGTGCCACCCCAGTCATAGCGCAAGATCCGCGTGACGTCCACAAGAGCACTCAACAAACAGAGGGGCACGGTATTCGCCCGGTTGGCGAAAATGGTCGTCCCCAGCAAAAACATGAGGAAGCCGCGGGCGTACTGCTCCACCTCCTCCTGAGCCAACGGTGCCTCCTCGGCCAAGGCCGGCTGAACCCTGAAGTGGTTCTCGAACCATGAATATCTAACGAATCCTGTGCGCGCAAGAGGCGGGATCTCACATAGCAAGTAAATCTGAGCGGCCTCCCACTCATCCATATCTGTGTCGAAGGGGATCGGATCACCCCTACCCCGATGCCGGTGAGCATCGAGAAGTCATAGGGAGTCATCGTCATGTCTCCTGCGACTGAGAAGTGGAATTAGTTGGTGGTGTCCCACCACCTCTCCACCAGAGCAGCGAGAAGAGGCCTGCTCGCAGTAAGTCGGGAAAGTCCTCTGCAGAAGGCACCGAAGCCGGCCTGGTCTACGATAGGGCGAACCGCATCTGGCAGCTCCATATACCAATCTCTGGCGGCAATGTTCCCATACCCCCGGAAGGCATGAGAATCTCCCTGTATTCGAAAGCAAATAGTTGCGAAGCAATATAAAATGTACAGTTTTGAAAAGCATTCAGAATTGGTGACAATACAACATGTGTACACGTTCTCAAGTTCAAACAAACATCGGGTGCCGGTGTGCTTGCAGTAAACTACAACATGTGACGTGTCAGCATGTTTGAGTGGTTTAGTACAGATACAGCGTGTGTGCACGTTTTCAAGTTCAAACAGTTATCGGGTACTGGTGTGCTTGCAGTGAACTACAGTGTATGATGTGTCAGTGTGTTTGAGTGGTTCAGGGCAAATGCAGTATGTGTGCGCGTGTTCCAATTCAAACAGATATCAAGTGCAAGTGTGTTCACAGTCAACTACAGCATACAGTGTATCGGTGTATCCAAGCTAAGCAGTTAAAGAACAGAATCAACTATGGTAGTTAAGTGTTCTACATTACGGAAAATGAAACGGGGAAGAACATACCTCAGAAGCGCTGTATGATAGATCTGACTCCGGCTTGCGCAGGAGAAGCTCTGGAGGCACCGTCCTGTCAAAACTCCGGAACTGGCGAAGTCCGTCGGTAGGCAATTTGTGAATCGCCAGTCGGTAGGTCGCCGGGTCGAACGGGCGAACGCTCAGAGGCAAGAGCTCGGCCTCGGGATCCATCTCATGCTCTGGGGGAGTCCCGCCCTGTGGAAGATCGTCTACCATCCCAGAGAGAGCGTGAAAATGGCCAGAAATGTGGAAATCGGGCTAGAATGCGAAAAGTCAACGGAAAGTCAACCTCGAGAGGGCAGAAAATGGCCGAAAAAAGCCAGAATATGGAAAAGGCACGAAGATCAAGAGGAACTCGGGGGAAACAAACCCCAAGTGGCGGAAATCAAGAAAAAGACACCGAAACAAAGTTTCGTTCGGTTCAAAACGTCCGAAATGGCGAGGTATTCGCGAATCGAACAACGAAAAAGTGTTGAAAACACAAGAAAATGGAGAAATGAAGGAAGGAAAATGATCTAGAGAGAGAGGGAGAGAGTTTTCGACCAGGAACAAGTGAAGAAAATAGGGCTAGAGGACCTATTTTAAAAGACCCGAAGCCAAAAGACTAAACTGCCCTGATTCAGGCATGTTTGGCTGGTCGGCCACACTATTGGCCGGTCGGCCAAATATTTGGCCGGTAGACTTTTCTGATGGCCGATGGATAGCCGATGACCTCCCCTGATGGCTGGTGAACCTCCTACAACCTTGTTTGGGTCAGAGGTGTGGTTTGGGGCCTTCATTGCTCAAAGACAGTGCAAGAAAGTGCATTTCTGAAGCTCAGCCGGTCTCCGTTTCGACCTCAGACCGTGTCTTCTGTGCGTGGCACCTGAATACGGGTGCGGTGTATCCTTTTTGTATCCTTTTGTCTCTTTCAAGATTCAAAAGTTGCCCCCACATGCATTGTCTTGCATTCGCATACCTTATTTGCATTATTTTGAATTTTAAATCGCTATGGTCTAGCGAGACCTTAAACACATACGGTCCGGTGAGACCTTAACTACGCTCGGTCTAGGAGACCTTAAATCCTCTAAAGGTGCAAGACCTTCGGTGTTTGTTATTCATGATCCTTGTCGCACATCGTCATGCGCACCTCGCATGCATATGTCATGCATTCCGTTGTAAATATATTGCATTGTCATGCATTCCAAGCGACGTGCGTTGTCGCGCATTCCAAATCACTCGGTCTGGCAAGACCTTAAACCCGCTCGGTCTGGCGAGACCTTAAACACGCTCGGTCTAGGAGACCTTAAATCCTCTAAAGGTGCAAGACCTTTGGCTTTTGCATGCATACACACGTCGTAACAAGCACAACTTGCATTGATGTGCACTGTCCACATGCATTATCATGCATCTCAAGCAACACGCGTTGTCGCGCATTCGGGTCCACATGCATTATCATGCATTTCAAGCGACGCGCGTCGTCGCACATTCGAGTTCACATGCATTTCAAAAACCGCGCGTTGTCGCGCATTTCAAGATCATCTGCATTGTCATGCATCTCAAAAGTCGCGCGTTGTCGCGCGTTTCAAAATCATGCATCATCATGCATTTGCATTTCAAGAAGAAAAAAGAAAAAAAAAACAACAAAAACAACATGCATCATTTGCATTTCAAAAACAAACACACACAAAAAAAAAAAAACGTGCATTATCATGTATTTTCCCTTCATCATGCATTGTCATGCATTAAAAAACAAAATAACAAAAACAACATGCATCATTTGCATTTCAAAAACAAACACAAAAAAAAAAAAAAAAAAAAAAAAACATGCATTATCTTGCATTTTCCCTTCATCATGCGTTGTCATGCATTCAAAAAAAAAAAAAAACAAACAAAAACAGCATGCATCATTGTAAATAGTGCATATGTCATGCATCATTGTAAATAGTTCATATGTCATGCATTCCATTGTATATAATGTGTATGTCATGCATTCTATTGTATAAACTGCATATGTCATGCATCCATTGTAAATATTCCATTCCATTGCATATTTGTAAATATTGCATTATAGCTTGCATGCATTTACTGCATCACCCCCATTTATGGCTTGCGCCTTTCCATGTTGAGCTTGGTCTGGTATGTGCCCATACTTTTCACGTCGAAGCATAGTTCTACATGTGTACGCGCCTATTCCACTACAGGTATTGTGGTTTGAGGGTTGCGGTACCTTTTCTGTGTTAGACGTGGCCTGTTTGTGTCCATGCTTTTCCTAGGCAAGATACGGTTTGGACCCCAGGCCTTATCCATTGTAAATATTCCATTCCATTGCATATTTATAAATATTGCATTGTAGCTTGCATGCATTCACTACATCACCCCCATCTATGGCTTGCACCTTTCCATGTTGAGCTTGGTCTGGTATGTGCCCATACTTTTCACGTCGAAGCATAGTTCTGCATGTGTACGCGCCTATTCCACTGCAGGTATTGTGGTTTGAGGGTTGCGGCACCTTTTCGGTGATAGACGTGGCCTGTTTGTGTCCATACTTTTCCTAGGCAAGATACGGTTTGGGCCACAGGCCTTATCCATTATAAATATTCTATTCCATTGCATATTTGTAAATATTGCATTGTAGCTTGCATGGATTCACTGCATCACCCCCATCTATGGCTTGCGCCTTTCCATGTTGAGCTTAGTCTGGTATGTGCCCATACTTTTCACGTCGAAGCATAGTTTTGCATGTGTACGCGCCTATTCCACTGCAGGTATTGTGGTTTGAGGGTTGCGGCACCTTTTTTGTGTTAGACGTGGCCTGTTTGTGTCCATGCTTTTCCTAGGCAAGATACGGTTTGGGTCGCAGGCCTTATCCATTGTAAATATTTCATTCCATTGCATATTTGTATATGTTGCATTGTAGCTTGCATGCATTTGCCGCATCACATCCAGCTATGGCTTGCGCCTTTCCATGTTGAGCTTGGTCTGGTATGTGCCCATACTTTTCACGTCGAAGCACGGATCTGAGACTTTTGTGTACGCACCTATTCAACTGCTGGTATTGTGGTTTGAGGGTTGCGGCACCGTTTCTATGTTAGACGCGATTTGCATGTGTACATGCCTTTCCTAGGCAAGATATGTTTCGGTCGCGCGCCATATCCACTGTATATACTGCATTGTAATATAGTTCGATTGCATCTAGCATTAGGATCATAATCTTTTCTGAGCAGAGCGTGCCTCACTTATGTCATTCCACCCAATTACTTGTTCCTGTATCCGTCTACATCACTCATAGTTCTGCATGTGTACGTGCCTATTCTACTGTTGGTATTGTGGCTTGAGGGATGCGGCACCTTTTCTATGGTAGACAGACTTTGCATCTCCATCAATCTTTTTGACATTTGTGTGGTTTTGAATCGCTCATGATTGGATCATGATTCAATTGCATTGCATATTGTTTGCATTGTTTATATATAGTTTTGTATGTTTTGCGTATTATTTGCATTGTTTTTACATTTGTTTTGTGATTTTGCATATCATTGGCATTATGTTAGATTCAATTGCATATCATCGCACTGTTTGTGCACCCCTTAGTCTAAGGAGACCTTAAATCCTGCATCCGCGTTATCGCGCAGCTTTCGATTGCATTGTTGTGCATGTTGCTAACGATACTGTACCTGTTGAGTTTTCTTTCTCTTTCAGGCACGATATTGTATGTACGGTTCATTTGAAGCTGGTGCAACCAGACGAGCCGCACAGGCATTGTATCCTCCAAGTGAGACGTATCGAGAATTGCATAATTCTCTTGCATCCTCTCTGCATTGTAGTGTAGTTTGGTTTGTGCTAGCTTAAAACTGTTGCATTGTATGTGCTTCGTTACAGCTTTCTTTGTATGATCATAAGTTATGCTCGGCTTCTTGCATTTTTAGTTGCAATTCGCCCCTGCCTTCGGACGCATATCTTTATTGTCTTGCATGCTTGTCTAAGTCTTCGGCCTTGTCAAAAATGGGTCGTCTCTGGGCTTTGACATTCACTCCCGTCATTGTTATGACTTTCGAGTTCTGTCAAAGAGGGGCAACTGTAGACACCCCATTTTTGACCGTCCTCAAGACTTGGACGTCACCGTTTGAACACTCGGTAATCATCCATGTTTGTGTTCGTCTTGAGTTCCCGGAGGTCTCGGCCACGCGCCCTGCCTCAGGATCTCTCGACTCTACTGTTTTGTGTTTGGTTTTGCACCAAACACTTGTGTTTTGCCTTTGAGGGGCAGGGAATGGCTTGTTAGCCATTCCCACACATCACCAGCCATGGCTTGAGGCTACCGGCTGGGTTTTGTTGCCATCGGCCAAATATTTGGTCGGTCGGCACTCTGAATGGTCGGTCGCCCATCTATTTTGGTCAAATTATATTTTTGGCTGGCTGACCACTGTGCATCTACTTTTGGCAGATATTTTGTGCCAGCTGTGATAGCTAGCACCCACTTTGCTCTCCGCCATACACATGTATGAAGGGATCTCCCTCTTGACTAGCTTACTTGAGAAGCTTTGCAAGAGTGAGCTCTATAAGAGGGAGCCTCTTCTCCCTCCATTAGGGTTACACAAAAAAAATACAGAGGGAGCTCTGAGTTAGGGTTAGTTCATAGTTGTAGCTATTCTATCTCTATATCTCTCTCTCTTTTGCCTTAAGGTGTTTTAGTCTTACTATTGCACACAAACACATAGAGTTACACCTTTTCTTGGTTTCTGAGGGACCAGAGAGCTGTTCTTGGTGTTCTTGAGTGGATTCAAGCTTGAAGAACCAACCGGAGCATTGTTTGTGAAGAGGGTCATCAAGGGTAAGAACTTCACCCTTTATTCCCCATTTTTGCATAGCTTTTTAACCAATCTTGCAACTGTTTTTAGACTTTGTATATAACTAATAAAAGTCTTGATTTTGAGTGCTTAACATAGTTGTTTAAGGTTGCTTTGTCGTTTTGGGGGTGTTTGACCCCTCGTAGGCCTTGTTTGGCCCTATTTTTGTGCTATTTTGGTGAGCTCCGGGACCACTTTGTTTGGGCCTCCTCACCACTGAAAGCTGAAGATGGTGCCTTAAGGTCCTAAGAAGGAGAGGGCCACTCCCCTCTCCTTGTTGTCCTTGTAAGGGGCCATTTTAGCCTCATGTGTGAGCATATCATTTAAGACCATGTTGGCCATGTCTTAGTAGGTATTTGGTAGTATTTTGTCATGTTTTACCTCTATTTTTACTTGGTTTAGACACACCATGCTTGCCTTGCATACATGTCTTGTAATGCCATATTTTTGCCTTAACATGCTTTAGGCTTTAACCCTTGTTCTAGCATGATTTCGGCCTAGCTTTGTGAAGATTTTATGCTTGTTTTAGTATGCTAAAAGACTGTTTTTGGTCATTTGAGTCATCCATGCTTTGCTTTGTATAGCTACCATGCAAACTCTCCTGTATGCCTTGAGCATTGACCCCTCTAGCATGCCATCCTTGCATCATTTCAGTGGTTTGGCACCTTTATAACATGATTTTCTGAGTTTTCTATGCATGCTATGTGTCCATGTTTATCTTCTTTACATGTTGTTATATGTCTTACACTCCGCATGCTTTGATTGCGTCATATCTTGCATGTCCATTAGCCTTGCATGTTGTGGCATACTTAGCCTATCACATGCTTGTTTGCATGCTTGAACATCCACATTACACCTTGCATACTTGTCATTAGCCTGATTGTCACATGCCTTGTATGCTTGTTTGCATTGCCATGTTGCATACTTAGTTCGCATGTCTAGGTTGCATTGCATTGGCATGCATGCCTTGCCTCTCGATCAAGTGATAGAGGTTGGGGCCTCATTTGTTTGTTTATGTGCATTGCATTTCATTTGATATCAAAATGCACACTTGGTTACTTGGGGCCATCACGCATCGAAATGCGCGATTGGTGGTCTGGGAATCAAGGACCATACCCCTTTGAGTCATGAACATGATAAGGGATGTGTTGGTGCACACATTTGCTTGAAATGCATTGCCATGCCTTGTTTTGCCCTCTGCTACTGTCAAAACAGGTTCTGCAGGAAGATTTGGCCGGTCGACTGGATGGAGTGCCGATCGACCAAATATATTTGGCCGAGAGCTTAACCAATGGTCGATGACCATCCGGACATGGTCGGTGGTGTTTCCACTTGGTCGGTGGTGATCCACAGTGTCCATGGAGCACACCTTGGAACTTGTGCAATTTTCAGAGGAGCAGAGCAGGGAAAACAGAGGCAGCTTGTGCATAGCGACGGATTTCCGAGCAAACCCGAGCACGCATGCATCGGACCCTCTTCCCAACGCTGTTTATTGCTTTCTACTAGTTAGGTGGTCTGTAATAATTAATTAGTTTGTAGGTTAGTTAAATTGTATTATTCTTTCGGTCCCTCCGAGCGAGGGCAAATTTGTAATAAGTGTGGGTGCATGTGTGCATGCCTTCCAATCCCCACTTCTTTCTCCCTTTTACTTACCTGCTTTTGATGGTTAGTATTAAGGCATATTTACTTTAGCATACCTTATGCTATGCATGCATGCATCATTCATCAGTATTGCATGCACCGAGCTCGGCGTATCATGCTAATTGCATAAGTATTTCAAATCTAACTTGAATACATGCCATCTGTCGCATTTCACATGCCATCCATAGATTAGCCGAGCCTATTCTAGTGACATTCTGTATGCGATGCATTAGTCATTTTAACATGAACTAGGATCATGCATGATTACTAACTAGTTCATTGTTTTGGCACGAAGTACTAGGTGAGCATTTATGCTTTAGCATCTCGCATGAGTGTGAATGTTAACATGACAGCATGCTTACCATGTGGCTAAATGCTTATGTAATATAACTGCCTGAAAGCCTGTGGGTGAAGGTTGGATTGTTTGAGTTGGAACAACTCGTTGAAATCCGTGTTTTAGCCTACTCGCGGGTAGCAAATTTCAAATGTTTTCCAAACAAACGGATATGCAATGCTTTGTTCCAAATTAGACGATTTAGTCTATACTTTTGTGTTGTGCGCTTCACATAGTAAGATTAGCTAATTAATCGGAATAAGAACACATAACGTTTTTAAAACAAGATATCACGGTTAGTAGAGGCCGATCTTCGGATCGGGCGAGAGGCGGTGCTCATAGCTGACCTTCCCCAATCGTACCCAAGTTCCCGAGCCGAGGCAACTTTGGTGATGACGGACACATGGCCTTAGGCAAACGAGTCAGGGTTTCCTAAATTCCCCCAAAATAAAATATTTAGGTGGCGACTCTGTATCTGGCAAAGCAGTCCATGTTTGGCACTTCTTTTCTAAAAATCTGTTTTCCAAAATGATTTGCCGGATTTGGACTCTTTGGTTCAGATTAAGAACCGTGACGATTTGAGAGTCCGAACTGTAGTGAGCCCATAATGAACAAGAACGGGACCCATCCTCCCGGGGCGTTCGGGGACGTCTACGGTGTCGTCTGTCACGAGTGACAGACGAACGTCATCAGGAATGGAAAAGTGGCGTCGAAAGCCAAAAATTCGTTCCGAGGAGAGGAGATCTTTCAAATGTTTTGCCATTTCCTTCAGCTTATAGGGGTATGCTAAACCAAAAACAAACCAAGAAAAAGGATTCAAAGCAGAGAGGGAGAGAACTTACAAGAGACGAAGGGGATAGTGAGGGAAAGGAAGTTATAGAGGTAATTCGGAAGGCAGTCCAGCGACGAGCACCTAAAAATGTGTATGTATTTGAAAAGACGTCAAAATTTTAAATCACAATAAATAGAAGTGTACGAAGGGGCGGGAAGTTGAAATGATAACCAAGAGGCGTGTGCTCGGACATCTGCATTGGAATGAGGTCAGCCGCCGAATTTCGGCTCTGACTTTTCAAGTTCGAAACCAAAAACCAAACACTCCAGCTAACTGTCATTAGTGGAGTGCTTGGGGGGCAATTGTGGGGGCCGAATAATAAGAGACGTAAATAGGCCGAATAATTGGACTAGGAGTCGAAATATATATATCGCATTCGGCCCTAGCCGGCCAAATAGCCGGTTGATTAAAGGGGCCGAGTGGAAAGCGGTTTGCAACAAAATAAGCCGAATAAATAGTTATACGGCAAATCAAAAGTGGGCCCAATCTCGAGACCCAGGAAAGAAAAGATATAAATAGAAGAACGTCAGCCAGAAAGAGGTATAGGAGAACTAGTATGCTTAACTTAAGATACAAGCAATCAAGAGAGTATACACTGACTTATCCGTAAGAGTGCTAATTCCGGCACCCCCGACCGGAGTGTTCATTCCTTTTCAGGTGGCTAGCTGAGGATCACGAGCATCCCCCAGGATTGGAAGAGTGTTTCCAAACCACTTCCCCACAAGTTGGTTTATTGTTTTTTATTTTAAGGCGTTACAACTTAGTATCAGAGCAACCAGGTTAGAATACCTTGGGATCGTGGGGATGTGGTTTTTACCACAATGGGTTCTCTTGCTAGATGATATTAGAAATTGGCTTGGTATGCTATGTGATAACATGCTTATGTGACTAAATGAGTATGAGATTTAATTTCTTAGATATTGATTAGGTCTAGGAGTTTCTAGAAGTCCTGTTAGAAGAGCACTAGATTACCACTATTTCTAACTGGAACTCTGGCAATGTTACGGGATGGTCACTATCTAGAAAGGAAATTCGTTTGTGTTTATATGATTAGGTGCTTATGTGGAGTGAATTATTTTTTGTCCACCGTATTAGGACGTAAGTGAATTAGCTTCGACACATTTGTGAATATGCTAATATGTTGTGTTACCTTTATTAGGATGTCAGGACGTGGACGTTATGGTGGTGGGCCTAGGCAGCAGTAGGTGCCGTTACCGGATGATATTCTGGCGCAGAAGGAGGGAGTTAGTTAGGCCAACATGGCCAAGCTAGAAGGTTAGCAAGACATGGGTGCTTTGGCCTGGGAAATGGCTAGTGCTTTGCGAGACTCTATGGACATTCTCAGGGCTAAGAATCAAGTCCAAGCCCATGTTGCCAAGAAAGGGACATCCTTTCTGAAAAGAGAGTTCTTCTGGTTGAATCTGAATGAGTTTTTAGGGGATCCGAATGAGCCATTGAAGGTCGATGAATGGCTTAAGCGGATGTTGAAAACATTCTAGATGTTTGGCATCAAGGACGATGGTTTGAAGGTGACCTTGGTATCCTTTCAGCTAAAGGGAGATGTAGGTTAGTGGTAGAAGTATGCACCTGGGCGCATTAGAGTGACTTGGAAGGCTTTTGTCAACGCCTTCCAGGACAAGTTCTTTCCTCCCATTGCTAGGGAGAAGTTGAGGGATCACTTCTTGAAGCTCAAGTAACTAAACACACCTGTATTAGAGTTTGAGGCCGCATATACTAACCTCTCTAGATTTACACCAGAGCTTGTGGCGACGGAGGAATACTGTTGTGTCGAGTTTAAGAAGTGACTGAGGACTGGGCTCTTTTTCAAGGTGGTCAGGCCCATGATTAGGTATTACGGTCGTCTTACGGAAGTGATGACTTATTTAGAGACTGTGATTTAGGCGGAGGAGGAGAGGTTGAGGTACTCCAAGCAGAGGAGTCAAGAGGTTCAGGGAGGGACTCGGGACAACAAGAAGCAGAGGGGTTCCACCCCATAGTAGTCCCAGATAGCATAGTTCAGATCCACCTTTCCTGTACCAAGTTCTGGTTTAGGGAAGGATAGTGAGGGTGGGATCACTTGCTTTAAGTGTGGTCAGTTAGGCCACAAGTCTCCAGTTTGCTCGCAGAGAGAATGAGGGCAATAGTTTGTGCCGTCTACGACACGTCCACAGAGCTAGAGTCAGGGAAGATGGCAACTGCCTACCTATTATCAGTGTGGGTAGTCGGGGCACTTGAGGAGGTTTTTCTGTTAGGCAGGTGGCACATCTAGTGCATCTAGTTCAAGGAAGACACAGAGCCATCAGCCCACTCAGTCAGCACAAGCCTCAAGGTCTACTCAGGGAGCCTCTTTGGCTCAATCAACTTACCAGTCTTATGCTCCAAGTGGTGAGTAGGTGGAGCAGAGACCTACGGGGCGTGTGTATGCTGTTACCACACCAGATCAGTTGCGAGCACCCTCTGTTTTGAGAGATAACTTTCTATTGTTCAATTTTATTGCCAATGTGTTGATTGATACTGGTGCATCTCATTCATTCATTTCGACTACATTCACATCAATTTTGGGATTAGAGGTGGCTCAATTAGTATCTCCACTCAGGGGCTCAATTAGTATCTCCACTCAAGGTAGAGTCATCGGTTGGGGGTAAGGTTGACTTGAACCAGGGATGTCACGGTTATGAGATTGAGTTTGCCGATCACTGACTTTCTTTTGCTTTTGTATTGCTAGACATGTCGAGTTTCGATGTCATCTTAGGTATGGATTGGTTGTTTTCATGCTGTGATGTTATAGACTATTACCGTCAGAGAGCTACGGTGTGCACCTCGAGCGGTGACTGTTTTTATTTTCTGGGGGACCGAGCTGATAGGGTCTTGTCGCCAGTATGTGACTCATGTGGTCGGAGCGAGCTTAGTTATCTTCTTGCAGCTTTCTTGGGTAGTGAGAGTGAGGTGGTTCGAGTTGAGTTGTTGAGGGTAGTTTGTGAATACCCGAACATCTTTCCCGAGGATCTTACTAGTTTGCCACCCCACCGAGAGATTGAGTTCTCTATTGACTTAGTGCCAGGCATGACATCAACTTCCATGGCACCGTATAGATTTGCATCTACTGAGTTGTATGAGTTGAACATTAAACTCTAAGAGTTGTTAGATAAGGGTTTCATTCGTCCTAGTACTTTGCCTTGGAGAGCACCGACTCTCTTTGCTAAGAAGAAGGATGGCACTTTGCAGCTGTGCATCGATTACCGGAAGTTAAACAGGGTAACTGTTAAGAATAAGTACCCATTACCTTGTATAGATGATTTGTTTGACTAGTTGAAGGGGTCTTGTTGCTTTTCTAAGATTGACTTGAGATTGGGTTATCACTAGTTGAGGGTGAAGGAGGAGGATATTCAGAAAACAGCATTATGTATGTAGTATGGCCACTATGAGTTTTTAGTGATGCCTTTTGGGCTAACTAATGCACCGGCTTCGTTCATGGATTTGATGAATCGAATCTTCCAAGAGTTCTTAGACAGTTTCATGGTTATCTTTGTTGACGACATCTTGATTTACTCACCCTCCGAGGAGGAACACAAAGGACACTTGAGGGTCATACTTGAGTTACTTAGAGCACATAATCTGTATACTAAGTTCGAGAAGTGCGAGTTCTAGTTAAAAAAAGTTAAGTTATTAGGCCATGTGGTATCTGGGAAATGGGTGATGGTAGACTCTTAAGAATGCCTTTGAGATCTGGAGTTTCTTGGGCTTTGCCAAGCATTACCGACATTTTGTGAAAGACTTCTCTAGATTGGCCTCACCATTGACTAGATTGACGAGAAAGGGAGTGAAGTTTGTATGGAGTGAGAGTTGTGAAAAGTCGTTCTAAGAGCTTAAGGTTAGACTCACCAGTGCTCCAATATTGATTATTCGGGAGAGGGGTTTGGGCTATTCAATCTATTGTGGTGCATCTTGGAAAAGGTTGGGTTATGTATTGATGCAAGACGGAAAAGTGGTAGCATACAGTTCGCGGTAATTGAAAACACATGAGAGAAATTATCATACTCACGACTTGGAGCTAGCAGCGGTGATTTTTGCCTTAAAGATCTGTAGGCATTACTTATATAGTGAGAGATTCGCGGCGTTTTCCGATCCCAAGAGTTTGAAGTATCTATTTTCATAGAAGATTTGAATTTGAGACAGAGGAGATAGATGGAGTTTATGGAAGATTATGATTTTGAGTTACACTATCATCCGAGGTAGGCCAATGTAGTGGCCGACATTTTAAGTAGGAAATTCGTAAGCAGTGTAGCTAGTATAGCCATCCGGGAATGGGAGATGTTGGGTGCCATTGGCGAGTTCGACTTACATTTTACCAAGTCCATTGAGTCGGCCATTTTGTTCACTATAGTTGCACAACCTACGCTAGTCAGCCGAGTTATAGAAGCACAGCGGGGTGATCATGAAGTGAAGGCCATCTGAGGGAAAATAGCTAGTAGAAAGGTAGAGAAGGCCTTGAATGTGTATTCTGACTCGAGTGTTAGGTATCTAAACCGTCTTTTCGTGTCAGAATCTTGTAGGGAGGAGGTACTTCGAGAGTTCCACCATTCGTGCTTTGTGGTACACCCGAGAAGCACAAAGATGTACCACGACCTTAGCCGCCAGTTTTGGTGAAGGGGGATAAAGAGAGATGTGGCGTTGTTTGTTTCGAGGTGCCTTACTTGTCAACAAGTGAAGGCCAAGCACCAGTGACCAGCGGGTTTGTTGCAACTCTTACCCATAGCAGAGTGAAAATGGGAGCATATCACGATAGATTTTGTCGTAGGTCTGCCGAGGACTCAATGGGTTAATGCTGCCGTATGGGTGATAGTAGACGGATTAACTAAACCAGCACATCATTTTACCTATGTGCACGAGTGACTTAGTAGATTATCTTGCCAACCTTTATGTTAGGGACATAATTCAACTTCTTGGGGTCCTTGTGATTGTCGTTTTGGATAGAGATCCTCGTTTCACGGCTCGGTTGCAGTAGAGCGTACAGAATGCCTAAGGCACTAGATTGACGTTCAGCGCAACCTATCATCCTCAAACTGACGGATAGTCCAAGGGGACCATTGAGATCTTAGAGGACATGCTTCGAGGTTATATTCGGGATTTTAAGGGGTCGTGGTAGAGCATTTACCTTTAGTGGAGTTTGCCTATAATAACAACTTTCAGGTGAGTATTGGTATGGCGCCGTTTGAGGCCTTGTATGGCTGCCATGTAGATCTCTAGTTTGTTAGGCCGAGGTGGGTGACGCAAGGTCCTAAATTAGTCTAGAAAAAGACAAAGAAGGTCATGCATATTCGTAAGAGGTTGGTTTCGGCTCAAAGTCGCCAGAAGAGCTATATTGACTGTAGGAGGAGACCTTTGTCCATTGAGGTAAGAGATCACTTGTTCTTGAAGATATCATGAGATGGGGTTTAATGAGATTAAGGAAGATCGGGAAGTTGTCTCCAAGATTCATTGGGCCTTTTGAGATCCTAGAGCGGATCAGAGAGGTAGGTTATTATTTGTCCTTGCCACCCCAACTTTTTGGGGTTCATGATGTATTTCATATTTGTATGCTCTGGAAGTACAAGCCTGATCTTTCACAAGTGTTGGATTGGACCGAGTTAGAGGTAGATGAGGATGCCTCGTGTGAGGAGAGACCGGTACGGGATTTAGACTCTCGGGACGAAGTCTTGCGATGCAAGACTATTCCTTTGGTTAAGGTATTGTGGCGATACCACGAGATTGAGGAGGCGACTTGGGAGCGTAAGGCAGAAGTCCGTGAAAAGTATCAAAACCTATTTGTTGATATTTGAGACTTGTGTTAAAAATCATATTTATATTGTATTTATAAACATTTTACATGTTTTAGAGAATTGAATGGTAATAGTTGATGTTGAAAAACTTGGTGTATCCTTGTTACATGTTTGGATGATATGTGATTTTTTTACTCTCAATGAATGTTAGTTGATTTTAAATTTCTGGGACGAAATTCCTTAAGGGTGGAAGATCATAACAATTCTGGTTTAGACCTGACCCATTTTCTTGCTTTTGGATCCGAGAACCCATGTTCTTAACTATTGTTCATCTCATTTCAATCTTGTTGCTTGTTGAGTTTGGCTATTTGGAGTTTGCGTTGCGATTGAAATAGGTTAGGAAGTTAGTTTTTCAATGAGATGTTACCCTTTTGCTTCTTCGCTCGAGTGGTCCTTCTTCAGCTTGAGTGGTCTTTTATTGTATGTAAAACTACTAAAAGGGGGTCTTCGTGCGCTCTAGTGGTGGTTTTGGTTGCTTGAGCGGTGTCACTTATTGTGCCTGTTGCTCGAGTGGTGTTTTTGTAGCAGTCTGTGCATATATCAGTTCGAGAAAAGGCCATCTTGGGTCACTTTTTCATCTCATTCTCTCTCTAAACATTTCAAAACCCTAAACCCACTCTCTCTCTCTCTCTCTAAGTTCTTACCTTCTAGCTTTAAATACTCTCAATCCTTTGATTTCTTCACCCTAGTCCTTCATGTTGAGGGCTACGCTCTAATTGAAGAAGTTAGTGTTTTCGGCTCCGTCAAGTTCTACCCCTTGTTTCCTTTTTGTCTTCTACTTTGAGGTGGAGATTTCTTTGACTTTTAATATGGTTTTCAACTTAATTATTTTCTCTTTGAAAGATTTAATGGCTTTAGAGATTTTTGGGAAAATCTAGGGTTTGGGTTTGAAATCAAAAGGCGGGTTTTCTAAATGTATTCTTAAGAATAGTTGTGGGGATGTGCTCACTGGTGAAATATATTAAAATGATGGATATCTTTTCTTAAAATTGACTTTGTAAGAAAATGGGGTTTTGTTCAAAATTTTGGATGTTTGGATTTGTGGAAGGAAACAGAAAATGATGTTGGGTTTTGTAATATTGGAACAATGATTATGTTAATGATGATGGTGGAGTTGGATATGTAATATCACTTCTATTGAAAAATGATGTAATTATATCTTTTGATTGAAAACTATCTATTGTATAGAAATAACTATTTTGGACTATTGATGGAAGATAGTCTTGATTGTTGTAGACATTGCATGAGGATTAGATTGAATTGAAACCAATTTCTCATACATTGTGCATTGAGCAACATTTCATATTGAACAATGTAAATGTATTGATTTTGAGAAAAAATGATGAATACCTTGGTGAATCTGGTTAGGGGGTGTGGCTGTGGTTATGATGTTGGCCTATGTGTCTTTGGTAAAAGTCTGGAAACTCGCGCGGTCATGTTTCGATCCTTCCGTTTAGTATCGGTAAAATGGCTTTAGTAGTGCTTGTATAGCCTACTGGCAGACACGTACCTAGAGATTCCCAGTGTGTTGTATCCATTGCCCTATTCTTTGTTATAAAAAGATTTTTTTCATGAATTGATTTATAATCTAGCATTGCATTGTTTTGAGATGGAAAACAAGGAATTTTTGACAAATGGCATGCATATACATTCACCTTATAATTTTATTAAGATTCATACACTGCGTTAAAACATCTCTTCTGGGCTTTGGCTCACCCTCTGTGGAAACTAACTTTTAGGTGCTGATGATATGCCTCCACCATGGACGTAGCTTGAGAGGACTTAGAGCTAAAGGCTTCATTTTTGTTTATTGATGTAATTATTTTTGTTTAAGCCTCGGCCTTTACCTGTATTGAGTTAAACTCATTTTATTATATCCAAGCATTGACTTGGAAAGTTGTAGCCATTAAGGCATATAATTATTTGGTTTTACTTTTACTTTATTTCGTGTATCCATGCCATATGCTATAGATTTAGAATCTAGGGTTTTTTAATGTAAATTGCATATATCATCTTTTGTATTGATCAAAGTTATGAATGGAATCGAAGATATGATGTTGTTGATAAGTTGTAAGTAATGTTATGAGTTGGTTAATTGTTATTTTTTCTGGGGCGTTACAACTTCGTATCAGAATAACCGGGTTAGAATACTTTGGGATCGTAGGGATGTGGTTTTTACCACAATGGGTTCTCTTGCTACATGATATTAGAAATATGCCTGGTATTCTATGTGATAACATACTTATGTGACTAAATGAGTGTGAGATTTAATTTCTTAAATATTAATTAGGTCTACAAGTTTCTAGAAGTCCTGTTAGAAGAGCACTAGATCACTGTTATTTTTAACTGGAACTCTGGCAATGTCGCGGGATAGTCACTATCTAGAAAGGAAATTCATTTGTGTTTATGTGATTAAGTGCTTATGTGGAGTGAATTATTTGTTGTCCACAGCATTAGGACGTGAGTGAATTAGCTTCGGCACATTTGTGTACCCTCATACAAGAGGGTCCAAATGTCCGAATTTAAACTAATTATTACAACTCCAAATTAACTAATTAAACTATCTATTACAAATAACTAAATTCAACTAGCTATTACAATTTTGAACGAATCTAATTAATTTATACATACTACTGCCAAAGCATTAAGTAAAAGGACCACGAGAAATGAAGCATCGCATGTGCACAAATTTCTCCCGAAAACCTCTCTGTTTTGCTGCCAGAAACTGTTATGTTTGTAGTCATAAAACAAATTTGTTTTTGCCCCAACTTCTGCTATGTTCTACCATAAAAATAACACTGCCTGCACAAAATAGGGTAGTCGGCCAACCTTGGAAAGTGGTCAGCCGGATGGAAGGGTGGCCAGCCAGCCACTGTTTTTTGGTACTGCTCTACTGCCACAGAAATGAAACAGAGCAAAAATAGAGGGTGTGTTTGGTTTGGTTTTGGGAGATAAATTTTCATAAAAGAATAATTGAGGAAAGAGTTTAAAAAAAATTTTGGTTTGTTTGGTTGTACATTTTGGAAATAGTTTTGGAGTATGGGAGTTTGGAATGATTGATATTTTGTTGTAGTTGAGTAGATGTGTGTGAAAGAGAAAAAGTGATTAAAAATGAGAGAGAATAGAGAAAAAGTGATTGATTGATGTGTAGGAGATAGAAAGTGATTTTGGAAAAAAAAATGTTACCAAAATCACTAAGCCAAACAAAATTTTAGAAAATTTTCTCCAAAATTTATTTCTCAAAAACTAATCACACAAGGCCAAAGTGTTTTCAAGAGATATTTGTCATTTTTGCCTCTCCCTATCCTGAAATTGATTAAGGGATGAGTAGATTCGGTTCGCAAACCATCAATATTCGCACGTTTGTTGTGTGATGATCTCTGAACCAATAAGACAAAGGCTCAATAAATGGAAATAAAATACCAACAACACCTCCTCCCTATCATTGAGTTACCTCAAGGGAAGTGGTAGACATTGATTCTTGAATCATTAACATCACTAAAGTGTATGTAATGATTTCAAGACTCAATAGGTTCAATATAACGCCCGATTGAACCCAACTCAATTTTATTATCTTGTTACCACTTTTATTCCAATTTTATTAGCCTCTTTTATATTACCTTGCCATTCTTTCTTCATTTTTGTCCAAAAGTGATAACTACGTGCACTAATGAAGAGAAGTGTCAAACATAAAGTTGTTCTTAGCATAAGAGAGATGAAATGCCCTGGTAATGAACCTCCGAAGAGATTAAATCATCAAGTATGGAAGGTCTCTTTCTAATTTCTTAAACAACAGTCAATTGTTTGAAGCAACTCTAAAATAAAGAAAACCAAGAAAGAAGGGAGGTTGCAGAGATGATTATTACAAGTGTGATTATATGTATGAAGACTATGGAACAAAAAGCTATCAACTCAAATAGATTAGTGTCTAAGGCCTAAACCACCAAATCTACGAGGACTTCCAATGAAACAAGCATAATGTCCAAAGCATAACTAAGTAAACACACTAAAACAGCCCCCAAAAAAAAATGCTGAAAGAGCAGTTTGAAAAGCTAAAAAAACTAGAACAAAAATTAGAGAGAACAAAGCTAGTAAGCAAGCCAAAGGAAAGGTGGCTCACGCCTCCATTTTTTAACCTTAAAATCGCATGTTTTAGCCTCTGAAAACTCTGAAAATCGGTAGCCAAAAGTTGAGAAGCAAATGGGAAACACAAGGATATAAGTTTATGGAATAAGGATTAAGGAAGGGTGGTTAACCCCTCCACCTTTGGTAGATTTTAATTCACAAGCTTTAGCCCGAAAAAATATTCCAAAAACAGTATAAAAGCAATAAGAAAAAGATGAGAGAAGAGTACTTTAAACAAGGCCAAAGTTATACCTTTGAAGAGAAGACTCTTTGGTTCAAAAACCACAAAATGTTCACTCTCAAGAGTAGAAATTTTGGCTCAATAATCTCAGCAAAGAGTCGCAAATTTTTTGTTTAGGAAGTGTATGTTTAGTGTATGTATATTGCAAGATAGAGAGTGAGAGTGTTTTATAAGTTTTTGGCTCTTCACAAATTTTTCTAACCTAAAATCAAAAGGGGTGGTCATCTATTTATAGAAGATAGGTTCCTTAGTTGAAAATATCTATATGGAGTGCAAGGCATGCACATGGGGGAGACAGCTAGCAGCAAATATCTGCCTATAAGGAAACATGGCCGGTCGGCCAAGAAAGGGGACAGTCGGCCAATAAAATTGGCCTGCTGCCAATAGGCCTCTAAAGGTTTTGGTCCAAAGGATGTGCAAGGTTTTAGGCTCTGAAACTCAAAACCGAAGCTCTTTGCTGAAGAAATTGAACGGTTTGTACAGCGTACTAATTCATCATTGAGTGTTCACCATGAGGCACCCATGTCTTAAGGGTGGTCAAAAATGGGGTGTCTACAGTTGCCCTTCTTTGATAGAGCTCGAATAGTCATGAAATGACGCGAGTGAATATAAAAGCCTGAAGACGACCCATTTTGACGAGGCCATAAGACTTGGGCAAACAAACAAAATGCAAATGTAATTGGTTGAACCCGAGGGTTGCCTATATATCCCTTTGCAAGGAATTAAACCAGCGTAGTTCAGGGGCTGAATGCAAATGATACACAATGCAACGATACAATGCAAATGATATACAATGTAACGAAATAACCAAACCACAAACAGTGCCTCCTACACAAATATCATAAATGAATGGAGATGCAAATCAAGCTACGTTTAACACAGAAAAGGTACCGAAACCCTCAGACCACAATTCTTGCAGAATAGGCGCGTATACATGTAGGGCTATGTTTTTCGCAGAAAGAGTACAAGTGATTGGGTAGTATGATGTAAGTGAGGAATGATCTACTCGGGAAAGATGATGATCCTAAATGCTGAATGTAACAAGACAAAGTACGATGCAATAGATGCAATGGATGAAGTGAATAAGGGACGCAGGCTGAACTATGTCTTACCTAGAAAAGACATGGACATAAACCAAACCACGTCTAACACAGAAAAGGTGTCGGAACCCTCAGACCACAATTCTTGTAGAATAGGTGCGTACACATGCAGAGCTATGCTTTAACGTGGGAAAAGTATGAGCACATGCCAAACTAAGCTTAACATGGAAAGGATGCAGGCAATGAAGTGGTATGATGTAATGGATATAATCTATGTGTAGACACCCCATTTTTGGCTGCCCTTAAGACTTGGGCAGCTCAGGTTGATCACTCTGTGGTGAAAGTTAAGCTATGCAAAGGTTTGATTTCTTCGACAAGAGGAGCTTCAAATCCCAACCTCACACCCTTTTTTTTTTTGGACCAAAACTATTTTGACCAAAATTATTTTAGACCTTAAACCCTCTCTTTCAAAATATTTTTGAAAATGTTTCTATGATGTTCTGAGGCTCGTATTTCGTTAAATATTGCACTTTTCGGTAAACCGAGCAAGGACAAAGTAGAAATAAATGAAAAAGAGGTGAACTCTTGGAAAAATATTTCAAAACACCTTATTTATAGGTTTGAAGTTGAAGAAAATAGGAGGGAAGGGAAGAAAACTAGTTAAGGAGAAGTTAGACATCAATCTGGTTAGGACCAAAACTAAGCAATCTTCACTAAAATAGGCATATCTTTTTGCACACTTGGAATTTTGATGTGAGGCTACCACTATTGGAAAGTAGACTTTCGGGGATTCAATTTAGACTCAAGAATGATCTGAAACGGAGTTCGGACGAAGGAGATATTCCTGTTTGAAGTTGGGGCCAGAAACCAGTTTTTTGCTTGCCAGCCACCAGTGGCCCACTAGTGGTCTGCTGGCCATCATTGGTGGCCTGCCATCCACTTTTGTGGCTTGCTGGCCACTGGTGTAAAAAACTTAGATTTTGCAGATATTTACCTCCAGCTGTTTGCACAAAGTTCTAGCTGTCCATCTGATGATATTTTCGACTGAGGCTCTTATTTTCCTATATATAGAGGACCTCTCCTCTTGTTTTCAAGGTTGGAGAACATTTTAGAAGGTTAGAAATTTTGGAATAAAATTCTCTCTCTCTCTACATTTCTCTCTCTCTCTTAAACTTTTGTACATACAAGTGTAGATACACTTCAAGTTTGCCTATCAACCCTTAACCAAAGTTGCTTATCATTGGGCTAAGGTTATTTGAGACCCTCTTTGAGCTTTAGAAGGTGGATGTGGCTTACTTTGTTGCTCAATTTGTGCCTTGGCTTCAAGAAGTATAACACTTACTTTGTTGTCTTGTTTTACATACTTGCTTTGCCATCTTCTTCTATTGTTTTTGGTCTGTTTTGGGGCCGATTTTGAACTGTAAAAAACTCTGTTTCTTGTGGCCTATAGGTGATGGTTTGAGGCCATTTTCAGTTAGGGGGTGGTTCACCCTTCTTTCTTATTTGTTTGTAAAGCTTTTATACCTTTATTCACCACTTTCAAACCAACTTTTTTGGGCCTTTTAACCGCTGAATTTCAGAGGCTTTTTAGTGGCAAAAAAACTCATTTTGAAGTCCAAATTTGGAGGGGTTAGCCTCCCCTCCTTGTGTCTTGTTTGCATGTTTAGTTAGCTTTATATGTTAGCATGTTTTTTAGCTTAACTTAGCTCAAGTCCAACATGTTTTAGCCTCTGAAATAGACAGCTTTAGCTTTGTTTTGGGCTGGTTAGTTCATTTGAGTCTTGCTTTGCACGGTTGTAGTGTAATAGTCCTCAGAAGTTGGTGTTTTAGGGTCTTAAACACCTCTTGTTTGAGTTGATAACATCTTTTGGTGTTGTTTTTCACTCCATTTCAGCACTATAAACTCTGTAACCTCCCTCCTTGCTTCACTCTTTCATTTGCTTTTGAGGGTTGTTTCAAGCTTGGGATCCTTTAAGCTTGAGATTGAGGTCATGCTTAATGGTTTAATCCGCTTTGAGGGTTCATTACCAATGGCATGATCTCCCTCTTGCCTTACATTATCCCTTGGTTGACACTTCTTTCATCTTAGAGGACACTCACCAATGGACAAATTGCTTAAAGAATGATTTGGTAACTAAAATGTGTAAACAAAATTGGCAAGTAAAAGTGGCAAGATAAGCATTTCTTTGTATTGCATTACATGTGTTCAAATCGGACGTTAATTTGAACACAAGGGAAATAGGACATTGCATACTCAAAAGTGATGAAATGTGCCACTTTCCTAGGTCTCAGTTGCCCTTGATCATGCATGATAGGGTGATGGCATTTGAGT
The DNA here is from genome assembly GCF_055761805.1 of Camellia sinensis. Classification (NCBI taxonomy): domain Eukaryota; kingdom Viridiplantae; phylum Streptophyta; class Magnoliopsida; order Ericales; family Theaceae; genus Camellia; species Camellia sinensis. The sequence continues at coordinate 102,687,257 of NC_138967.1, read as the reverse complement.
TTCGTTTTGCATTCATTGAACTTGTACAAATTGGTCCCTTACCCATCATGCATGGGAATTGCTTGATTGATGGTTTGAGGGGCAAGTGTATCACTCCTTTGAGCTTGTTTTGATGATAAGGGGTGATACACAATACAAACAACCTGTGAGAATACCCTTTCTTTGCCCTATGTGCTCTCTATTGCAGCAAAAAATGGTGTATCATCAGTGGCCTGCCGACCACCAGTGATGGACGACAACCCCTCAATGGTGGCTAGCCGGCCACCACTTCTGGCCTACCGGCCACCAATGAATTTTGAGCAGTGTGCTTGTGAGGCATGGCAGAGTTGATCTGGACAAGGAAATAGTGCAAGGGTTGTGCAAACAGAAGCATCCAGGGGCAAACAGAGGATGTTCTTCGGATGGAAATCGAGCACGCATGCATCCCTCATTTCCCGAGGCCATTTTAGTTAATTTTCTTAGTTAATTAGTTGTAACTAATTCATGCAAATGTTGTAACTATTTAGGTAGATTAGTTAATTAATTCATGTTCTAATTAATTAGCTTAGTTGCTTCGTAATTAATTAGTTAAGTATTTAGCTAATTAGTTTGCTTTGTAATATTTAATTAACTTACATAGTTAATTATTTAATTGTTTTACTTAATTAGCTTAGAATAGTTAGTTAATTCATTTAAAGTGTTGCAATAATTAGCTTAATTAGCTTAGTTTAGCTAGCTAGTTAGCTTTTATTCATTCGAACCCTGCTTCGCGAGGGCATAATGTTGTAATAAGTGTGCGTGCGTGTGTGTATGTCTTCTAACCCCACATCTTTCTCCTTTTTATTTACCCGCTTTTGATGGTTAGATTAGGGACATCATATTTCAATTAGCATACCTTATGCCTTATGCTTGTATCCATTCATTCGTATTGCATGCACCGGAACTCGGCGCATCATTCAAACTACATTGTTGTTCAAATATATATTCTTTGAATACATGTTTAATCGCATGTTATTTAGATTGCTTTATATGCCACATTAGTAGTCGAGCCTATTAATCGCATATTACATGTGTTGCATTAGTCATAATTGTATAGTTAGGAATCATGCATATTTTTCTAACTCATATTTTCTTAGCTTGGAGTACTAGGTAAGTTTTACGCTTTAGCATACTTGCATAAATGTGAATGTTGCCATGTCTAGCATGCTTGCCATAAGGCTAAATGCTTGCTTGCTAAAATGCTTGAATGCCTGTGGATGAAGGCTTGTTGTTTGAATTGGAACAATTCAACGAATGTATGTTTTAAGCCACTTTGTTGAGTGGTAAATCAATTTTAAGCCCACTATGTTTGGTGACAAATCTGCAAACTTTAAGCCCACTTGAGGTGGCAAATTCAAACCATTTTCACAAACAAACATGAGTTGAATTGTTCCAAATTGAGCAAACTAGTCTATACTTGCTTGTGAGCATCATATAGTAATGCTAGTTTAATAACTGGAATAAGAGTACATAATGTTTATAAAAAAATCATATCATGATTAGTAGAGACCAATCTTTGATCGGGCGAGCAGGAGTGCTCAATTCATGACCTTCCCCTCTCATACCTAAGTTTCCGAGCCGAGGCAACTTTAGTGATGACGAACACGTGGCCTTTGGCACGAGTCATGGGTTTCCTAAATTTTCCCAAAATAAAATATTTAGGTGGCGACTCTGTATCTGGCAGAGTAGTCTAATTTTGGCATTTTTGATCCTAAAATCAATTTTCCAAAATGATTTGCCAGATTTGGACTATTTGGTGTTTATCAGTTTCACATTGCACTTATGAGATTAGATTCAGAACCATGGGAGTATGAACTGTAGGGCTTATTTCTGAGCTTCCGAAAGGGGGCGCGAAAAAGGCGAGCTACAGTTTCTGGCGACTCTATTGGGGATTTAGAGAACTCGACTCGAACTCATTATATGACTTTTTTATCTACACTTATGTGTTTCTTTGCATTTACATTTGCATTGGTGCACCTAAGTCACAGTGTTTGCCATCTACTATTCCTGAACGGTTTACCAGAGGCTCGCTTGGAAAAGCTTGCCAAAAGGCTGACTGGTTGCGGGCTTTGCCACGGTGGGAACACAACCCTTGGATCTGGACTACCGCTGTACCATTTGATCCTCCTTTCATTTCTCGATGTTAGGTGTGAGAGATATATTAGGTAGTCTTGCTGAGGCACCCTTTTTGACCAATCAACCTAGTTACATATTGGAAACCATAAAGACTGTTCCAAACTAGGACAAGATGCTTACTCGAATACAGGATTGTGTGAAACCACTTGTTATGCATAGTGAAAACCTTAGCTCCTAAAGAAACTAAGACAGGGTAACCCTACCCCATCATAGGGGTGTTTGGCTCTCACTTAACTGGTATATGTTTTACAGTGAAACTGTACAGGGATATGCGTATCAGTTGCCAAGTTGGTATCTGTTTTGGGGCAGAATTCAGTACAGAGCATAGTCATTCAGCTACGATCATATCCATTCTAGTGAATTTGGACTGAGATGCTGTCTGTTTTCTCTTTTGCAAGACAGTCCTGGAACCATAGCTTCAGAAGGCTCCGATATCCATCGGGTACTCTGGACTTATATCGATAGACTTTGTCAGGTCAGAATTTGTTCAGAGGCAACTAGAGTTTACCTCACTTCCCCCCGGGTACAAGACAGAGGAGAGTTAGGCGGGATTCACCAGTGCAGTGTCTACAGCAGTCACCCTTCGGTTCACCAGTGTCCAGTCAGGTCCAAGAACGGTCATCTGCTTCTCACTCAACACAAGATCAAACGCCGATTCTAAATGGCACAATATCCCCTATTCAGTGTGGAAGAACTCATGCAGCACCTACAACAAACAGTTAAAGCACTGCAGCAAGACGCTGTTCGTCAAGCTGAGGTGATAATCATGCTGCAACAATAACAGCACAGCCAGTCGCAGCTTCTGTATCTCATGCACTTCCCACGGGTAACCCGACACCCGGAGCCACTGCCCATACTGCTAATGTCCAAGAGAATCAGGGCAATCCGGCAAAGCCGATCCCACCACAAACTTCCAAAGCACCTATGTCTCAAACTAAGGCTCCGTTTGAATTTGAGGTTGACCCAACTGCACTCAAGGTCAATAAATTGGAAAAGTTATTCAAACGAGCACAATGAGTGAACTCCATCCTGGATTTAGAGGACAGGTATATTGAATCTGCAGTTACCTTACCAGAGCGGTTCAAGATGCCACATATTGACTGCTTCGATGGCTCTAGAGACCCAATGGTGCACCTCCACCTATTTTCTGATACCCTAAGGCCAATGGGTTTGACCACAGCCCAGAAGTTGTCTCTCTTCGGCCAAACCATGTCTGGGATAGGCCCAATCTGGTATGCAAAATTGGAGGACTCTGTGAAACAGAACTGGGAAGAGATAGCTGAGGCCTTTATTGCTCAATATTCCTGCAACACACAGATCGAGGTCACAACTCGTGATCTTGAAGCCACCCGCCAAGAGCTAAATGAGGGTTTCTCAAAGTTCGTGGCGAAATGGAGAGTGAAGGCCTCGATGATGACTACAAGGCCTTCCAAAAAATATCAGATCAGGATGATTGTTCAGAATCTGCATGGCAAGTTGTTGTAAAAGATGATTGTTCTACCTCTATTTACCTTTCCAGAGCTTCATGAAATGGGGGTTCAAATCGAGGATGCCATCAGACAAGGGATCTTTGTGGAAGATAATCAGCCTTTGAAGACGAATGTTGTTCGCAGTTCCAATGCTACTACTGATGGTAGCACAACTGCGAAATGCTCAGAAGTAAATACTGTCACCACTCCCCTCAATGGCCAAAAACCAACCATTTCAACTCGGCCCCAAGCCCAAAATTTCCATCCTCTTTACATGAGTCTCTCTTAAGCCTTGAAAATGTTGCTAAAAAATGGATACCTAGAGCTCCTAAAACCTTGACCCCTTTCAAATCCTCTTCCACCAAGATATGACCTAGCTAAATATTATGCTTATCATCAGCAGCACGGTCATGATACAAACCGTTGCATCCACCTCCGTCATAAGATTCAGGATCTTATTGATGAAGAGATCATGGCTCCACCAAAAGGACCTCAGGCTACCACTAACACATTACCTCCACACCTCAACCTAATCCATACACTGTCATCCACCTACAACCCCAGCATAGACATCACCCCAACCCATTTACCCAAGCCTGAGGTGTTCATTCTAGAAAGTACGGACTTGTGTACGATGAATGCACTTAAACCCCAATCATCTCAAACTCATGAATCCATTACTTCTGAGTTAATAAGCATGATTGAAGTTCTTCAGAGAACAGTGGCAGATTTAGCCTTTGGAATATTGGCTCTGTCATCGACCACATCACATACCAGAAATTTCATGTCAGAAGGCTCCTCAATCTTGGGACGGGCTACATTTAAAGAAGGCTAATCCCTTGGCAAAGTGGAGGCAAATGGAAAGAACAAGGTAGGGGCAGGCATTGGTTTCTATGAATATCTTCAGTGGGCTGTTGAGGCTTTGAAAGCCGATGGGATGAACAAACAGCAAGTGCTCGCAATTGTTGCAAAGATTGTGGATGACACTTTTACCACTCAGGATGAGAACATTCTGAATCAAAGGGAAAGCCCGAAAAAGGGATGTCATACCAGAAACACTCTTTCAACTCCAATCCTACACCCATAAGAGATCATCAAAACCAGTCAACACCTACCAAGCCCTCTGTCAAGCCTGTCAAAACTGGTAACCACATCTTCAATCCCCTCTACATGACTTTGTCCAAAGCTCTCCAAATCCTTATAGGACAAGGCCATCTCAAACCCCTTGACCCTCGACCTCTCCTAGATCCCCTTCCAGCCAGGCATAATGCTACCAAGTACTGTGCCTTCTATCAACAAACTGGTCATGACATTAACGGTTGTTATCGTCTTTGCCATGAAGTTTAAGATCTAATTGACAACGAGGTCATCGTCGTACCAGGTCCTGCAAAGTTTATCGGCACTGGATCAATGACCTGGGGGGATAATATGACTATGTGATCGGGGAGGAACCACCTGTTGATGGCGCTCATTTTACTCCAGATGTGGTGGATGGCAAGCACTGTTTTGAGCAATTTGAAAATGTTGTTTATTGTACTTTTTGACTTGGGTATTGAGTCAGTTTTGTTGTGTTATATTGAGTCTGTCTTGTTGGATCGAGTTAGTCCTGTTATGTTAGAGTCAGGTGATTTCGAGGGTGTTACCTCAAACATCACTTACTTGTTTTGTGTTTGTCTTTTCCAATCTTTCTTTTGAGTTTGTTTTTACCATTGAGCCAATTGAGCCAGAAGTTCTGAATGAGATGGCAATAATTGACAAAAATTGTGCCTTTTCTGTGCCTTGAAATCAATGCATTGACCTAATTTTTTTATAAAAAAAAACTTTTCTAACACCGTGATGAAAACAAAGAAGAAGGGATTCCTCGAGGATTTGGAAAAATTTGATCAATAAAGAGAAAGAGAGGCGTGCTAAGCCCTTAATGAATGAGATCATGTTTGTTAATATGAGTACTGAGAAGGATCCTGGCTTAGTCCAGATTGGTTCTACATTGTCTTCAGGACAGCGCGAGCAACTAGTCACTTTATTAAAAGATTTCAAAAATGTTTTGCGTGGTCCTACGAAGACATGCCTGGAATTGATCTTGGGATTGTGCAACATAGGATCACTCTCAACCTCAAGACTCGACCCCTTTGTTTTCAAACTTTGATTCAGAATGTTCAACGATCAACCAAAATATAAGGTTTGCATGGCCAGATCAGAAACAGTCCTTAAACTAGGGGCAAGAAGGTTAGATGTGATCAAAGGAAGCTTGCAAAGCAGGATGAGAAGCATCCCTTGAACTAGGGGCAAAAAAGTCAAATTTGCTCAAAGATTCAAAATTGGGTCATCTCTCAAACCAATGGAGATTGGCAAGAAAGCCCAATCCTAGGATTTGAAAGAAGAAAATTTATTGCTGAAAGGACAACCAAGTTCCTATCCACAACATTGTGGGCAAATTCAGACCCGATTGGATGGACTCCTACATCATCAGTGAACAACAACCATTCTCCTAGATTCAAATGGCTTCGAGATCTCAAAATCGATCAACATGGACAAGTTAAACTTTTCTATCCTTAAGAGGCTCATTGGGCCGAAAACCCGGAAAAGGCGACCCAAGCAAAACTTAGAGCAAGAAAAGCAAGAAAAGAAAAGAACTAAAAATGGAAAAAAAGAAAAAAAAAAGGGCAAATTACACAAATAGTCCCTATAGTTTGGGGCTTGTGTCACTTTGGTCCCTGACTTTTCAATTGTAACACATTTGACCCTGAATTTTGAATCTTGTTTCAAATAAGGACAATTGAATATATAATTAGATTTTTCAAGGGTAAAATTGTCAATTTGATAAAATATAAACTAATTTGACAAAAATAAATGTCAAGCAAATATTTTTGAATTTTTAAAAGTTATTTCTACCTACTAAAAATAAAATTATGTAAAATTGATAAATCTTTTAGACATTTTTTTTTTACCAAATTAATTTTTATTATGTGTTTGGATAATAATCATGTAAAATTAATTTTTAAAAATTAATCATGTAATTTTTATTAATTTTAAATAATTTTATCATTGGTGGATAAAAATAATTTTTACAAAATTAAAAATATTTTTTTGACATTTATTTTTGTCAAATTAGTTTATATTTTATCAAATTGACAATTTTACCCTTAAAAAATCTAATAATATTTTCAATTGTCCTTATTTGGAACAAGATTCAAACTTCAGGGTCAAATGTGTCACAATTGAAAAGTCAGGGACCAAAGTGACACAAGTCCTAAACTATAGGGACTATTAGTGTAATTAACCCAAAAAAAAGAAGAAAAGAAAAGGAAAGGAAAAGAAATTAAAAGAAAAGAAAAGAAAAACAGAGCTCACAGGGTTGAAAACCCAAAAGGGCGGCTTTGAAAAAAGTTAGAGTGTAAAAAGAAAGTGTTAATACCTGAGTGCGCCTTAAACCCCGGAACTACGTACGGACTGATTCCTATCTTTGAGATATGTAGGCAACTTCATCCTGAAGTTCTGTCCCAATCATTTTTAGCCTACTTGGCTCATCTATGTTGATTGGCCTATCCTTATTCAAATTGGGCTATCCTATCCATGTGCAAATTGGCTCAGCTTCGTTCAAAATCGAACTGTCATATTCCGTGAGAAAGATTCAGCTGCAAGACAATTCAAGTTCAGATCTGAGGTTGTGCATCTCAAGAGTAAATTCCATGTTGGTTGAGCAGTGACCATATGCAAAAACAGTTTTGAGGATTTTTAATGAAGTGGACTAATTCTCTTGAAAATTATTCCATTTTTTTTCCTAAAACTGGACCATTTCTTAGACCCAAAAAAGGAAAATTTCCAGTGCTCACAACCTGACTTGCATGATTTCAAAGCAGAAATTCAGACAAGCATGTTAATCTAACTCTTTTATTGGTCAAAATTATTTTAGTAGAACGCTAAAAACAAAAAATGGTCAAAATAATGAACTAGGGGCACAGTTGAGTCGCGTTTTCTATCTTTTTCCTGTTGTCAATGCACTCACCAGAAAAGGCACAACTAAAGTTAGCAGTAGGAAGGCCAAAAACTTCTCATCCTCCAAGCAGTGAGGTACCAAGCCAAGTGCGAAACACAAACTAAAAATGGAGCCGGATATTCAGTTCTCTCATTTGGACGATCACACCCAAATTGGCATCTGACCCGAAATGGGGACGTAGAAAATGCAATGTGTGAGACCAATCAATTGTATACCTGGATGATGAGACGTATTGTAGCTCATCTTAATCAAGTTAAGCCAAGGGCATTGTCAACTAATGTCAGTTGCAAATCTACTCCACATCTAGTCGCGCCACAACCCCTCTGTGGGAGAAGCTCACTAGTTGTGAGCAAAAGAAAGAGAATATAGTAGAATACCAGGGGCAAGAGCCCATGACTTCTTGCTTATCCATCAACCACCCAGGGGAGGGATAATAAAAAATAAGAGAGATTAAAGAATAAAGAGATGTGCGCTGAGAGAAAAAGAAAGGAAATGGTTTTTTTTCAGAAAAATAGAGATTGAGTGCCAGAGTGATGTGAGAAACACATATGAGAAAGGATGGGAAACAATACCCGGAGAAACAGGCTCCTCGTGAACTGAGAGGTCTCTCACCATTGAAACACATTCGAGTGTTGTGTTTGTTGTTTTTGTTTGTATCGATTCTTGTTTTGAGTCATTTCAAGTGTCAATAGATGTGTTTAGGTTGTTTTACCTTTGTTTTCTCTTTGTTGAGTCATGGTGTACTGTAGTCAGTCGTAGGCTCAATACCCGATTAAGAACTCATTCTTGGTTTCAATTGCAAAAATAAATCATTTTGTGCTCAAAGTGTCGTGCCATTCCCAATAGGATGTACAAAACAGAATTCCTTCTTTCATAAATTGCAGGTTCCAACCTCGATCAATAGAGGGAGCTTTAGAACAAGGACCTATCTGAAGCTACATGGGTTCCAAACTGCAAAGCAAAAGAAAAGAGGGAAATTTTGGAGCATCTTAGTGTGTTTCAACTTCAGCAATTTTCGAGATTACATTCTAGATGCACCTTCTCAGGCTTTGTCTTTGCTCCAGAGTATGAGTGTACCTCTACCTCAAACTCAAGCTCAAGCCTGCTTCATGCTAGAATGGCGATCAGAAGTGCTCTCCCTGAGTACCATTCCCTTCCAGAGGCATCTTGGCTTTGTTTGCAATGAGTTCCTAGGAGACAACTTTGACAGTGGAAACTAGAGTTCGAATGACGATGCCTAGAACACAAAGGTTTGGAATTTCTGAGACTAAAGTCTGGTTTAAACACCCAGGGGTGTATCCTCGACTTGAAATTTGTATGGTAGCCCCATAGATTGAGATAGCATGTGTGCGCCTCAATTCTGGATATTGAACCAACCTAGTCTGTCACCCCATTGGAGAATAGGGAAAGTTGTGAATATTATCAAGAAGAAAAGCGGCATCTGTGGCTTCTACATGCAGATGTCACTCCTTGTCAGCATTTCAGGACCTTTGTACTGTGAGTTGAAGGTAAGAGTTCAAAGAACACAAGGTAAGAGTTCAAAGAACACAAGCAGAAGATCCCAGTCAAAGTAGAGCGGTTCATCGCCACTCGCACCATGAGGTGCTTTCTAAAGTGCCACTTTGCTTGTTTATTGCACTCCCTAAACATCATGCACTACATTGCTTGTAACATGTATCATATCATCGCACTTATTGCATTTATTTGTATCTTGTGTTATCTTGTATCATTTATCCTTTTACACTGAGCAACGTTTAGGATCGTTGTCCCCTGGGGCTTTTCTCAGGACGCGTGGAATGCGGCCCTGACTGACTTTTCTTAGGATCTCTTCTCATGATTTCAACGTGGTTAGAGTGTTCTTTTCCTCACACGATTTCAGCGTGTTTGGAATTTATCTCAGGACACGTGGAACGCGCCCCTGAGTGTTTTTCTTAGGACCTCTTCTCACAATTTCAGCGTGGTTTGAGTGTTCCTTTCCTCACATGATTTCAGCATGTTTGGAATTTATCTCAGGACGCGTGGAACGCGCCCTTGAGTGTTTTTCTTAGGACCTCTTCTCATGATTTCAGCATGGTTAGAGTGTTCTTTTCCTTACACGATTTCAGCGTGTTTGGAATTTATCTCAGTACGCGTGGAACGCGCCCCTAAGTGTTTTTCTTAGGACCTCTTCTCGTGATTTCAACGTGGTTTGAGTGTTCCTTTCCTCACATGATTTCAGCATATTTGGAATTTATCTCAAGAAGAGTGGAACACGTTCCTGAGTAGTTTTCTTAGGACATCTTCTTACGATTTTGGCGTGGTTAGAGTGTTCTTTTCTTCACACGATTTCAGCGTGTTTGGAATTTATCTCAGAACGCGTGGAACGCGCTCCTGAGTAGTTTTCTTAGTACATCTTCTCATGATTTCAATGTGGTTGGAGTGTTCTTTTCCTTACACGACTTCAGCGTGTTTGGAATTTATCTCAGGATGCGTGGAATGCACCCCTGAATGGTTTTCTCAAGACCTTTTCTCACAATTTCAGCGTGCTTTGAGTGTCCCCTTCCTCACACGATTTCAGCGTGTTTGGGATTTGTTCTTCCTCCTCTCACGATTCCAGCATGGTTGAAGTATGTCACCCTATTCATCTACTACATTGTCCATGGCATTCATTGCATCATACTGTCCTTTCCATGTTAAGCTTAGTTTGGCATGTGCTCATACATTTTCCTCGTTGAAACATGGTTCTATCATGTGTAAGTACCCATGCTGTGCTGAGGCCAGTATTGAGGATGTCAACACCTTTTCGGTGTTAGACGTCGTCTGTTTTGTGTCCATACCTTTTCTAGGTCAAATGTGGTTCAACCTACCCTTTATTCATTGCATCATTGCATCCATTGCATTGTACTTTGTCTTGTTGCATTTAGCTTTTAGGATCATTATCTTTCCCCAGCGGATCATTCCTCACTTATATCATCCCACCCAATTATTTGTATTCTTTCTCTTTCTATGAAACGTATAGTTCTGCATGTGCATGCGCCTATTCCGCAAGAATTGTGGTTAGAGTGCTCCGACACCTTTTCTATATAAAACGTAGTTTGATTTGCATCGCCAATCCTTTATGATATTTGCGTGGTTTTGCACTACTTGTGGTTTGATGATTTCGTCACATTATATATCATTTGCATGATTTCGTTACATTGTATATCATTTAAATTGTTTTGTCGCATTGTGTATCATTTGCATCCTGCCCCTGAAATACGCTGGTTTGATTCCTTGCAACGGGATACGTAGGCAACCCTCGGGTTCAACCAACTGCATCTGTATTTTGTTTGTTTGCCCAAAGTCTTACAGCCTTGTCAAAATAGGTCGTCTTCAGGCTTTGACATTCACTCACGTCATTTCATGATTTTGAGCTCTGTCAAAAAGGGGCAACTGTAGACACCACATTTTTTACCGCTCTTAAGACTTGGGCGCCTCAGGTTGATCACTCGGTGGTGAAAGTTAAACTATGCAAAGGTTCTATTTCTTCGACAAAAGGAGCTTCAAATCCCAACCTTACACCCCATTTTTTTAGACCAAAACTATTTTGACCAAAATTATTTTAGACCTTAAAACACTCTCTTTCAAAATATTTTTGAAAATATTTCTACGATGTTCCGAGGCTCGCATTTCACGAAATGTTGCACTTTTCGGTAAACCGAGCAAGGACAAAGTGGAAATAAATGAAAGAGAGGAGAAATTTTTGAAAAATCTTTCAAAAAAACCTTATTTAGAGGTTTGGAGTTGAGGAAAATATGAGGGGAGGGAAGAAAACTAGTTGAGAAGTTAGGCATCAATCCGGTTAGGACCAAAACTGGGCAGTCTTCACTAAAATAGGCATATCTTTTTTCACACTTAGAATTTTGATGTGAGGCTACCACCATTGGAAAGTAGACTTCCGGTGCTTCAATTTAAACTCAAAAATGACCTGAAACAGAGTCCAGACGGGGGAGATATGCTTGTTTGAAGTTGGGGCCAAAAATCAGTTTTTGGCTTGCCAGCCACCAGTGGCCCACTAGTGGCCTGCCGGCCATCATTGGTGGCCTGCTATCCACTTTTGTGGCCTGCCGGCCACTGGTGTAAAAACTTAGATTTTGCAAATATTTACCTCCAGCTGTTTGCACAAAGTTCCAACTATCCATCTGATGATGTTTTCGACTGAGGCTCTTATTTTCCTATATATAGAGGACCTCTCCTCTTGTTTTCAAGGTTGGAGAACATTTTAGAAGTTTAGATGTCAAGCCCCCTAAATATGTATTTACTTTTAAGACCCTAATGATGAATTATTTTCTTAAAGCCCCTCGTTTACTTGAATTAATTCAAATCTTGACGGTTAGCATTACTATTTTTATTTTTATCGAAACAGGAATTACCCTAGTCAGAATGAATTCCCTAACCTAATTTAATTCTACCTAAGTTACAAGAATTTAACCCCAAGCCCTCACTCTTTAATTAAATCCAAAACTTATCCCAAAACTAGTACTTGTACCTTGTACCTTGAAGTACCATCAATCATGTAATATATATATATATATATATGTATACATCTTGAAGAGTGTACCCTAGGACATAAAATAATAAAGAATTTGCCCTCCACACTTCCCTATGGCTGCCCTTCCTTGGAGAATGTGAGAAATCAAATTCCAAGAAACACCATCATGAGATTCTAGGAAAATATACAACCTAGTGACCTACCTAGGATACAAAATCCAAGAATTAGTTTTATTACAACTAGATGTGGCCTAAACCAATGGAACACACCTCCTAAGTCCCTTCCATTCCTTTAGAATTCAAGCAAAATCCTAACTTTCCATCCAATTCCAACTAAAGGGCTTTTATGTCCTTTTACCCCCAATTTGCCTATATATACCACACCCTCCCTAGCTTGCAAACATACACACAACACACTCACTCACACACATTTTGGTTAGAGAGAGAGAGAGGAGAGCAAGGAAGAGAAATCTAGAGGAGAAGAAGGAGGAAGAAAAGAGAGTTTCTTGTGCAAAGCTTGGAGGGTAAGCCACCAACACAACCCTCTCTTCATTTTCTTTTCTAATGCATGTCCTTTTAAAGATTTTAAGTGATGTTTCAGATCTATTATTATCATGTTCTTATGTTAAAAACACCAAGATTTGAGTATTGTTTCCATCTCTCTTGTATTTTCCTCATTTTGGTACAAACCATCTTCTTTTCGTACAAATCTCTCAACTTTTCAAGGGTACTCTTTCAAACAAATTTTCTGAGTTAAACATGTGATAGTTAGCATATTTTCTTCACAAAAGAAATAAAACTTTCCCATGGTGGAACCCCCCTTTTTATAAATTTCCTTGTTCTGGGCATTCCACCTTAAAACCTTTTTTTTTAGTCAACTTTCAAAACTTCCAGAAAAATGTACAAAAATAGTCTGAACCTCTATTTTATGTCAAAACCTTCCTTAAGGAGTTATCTTTCGACTAAAATTGGTTTCATCGAAAAAACATTGAGTGGTTTGCAATAAAATCAACTTTTCGTAACAGTCGACAGATCTGGGCAGATTCTGGAACAGTGCTGGACTATTTTCTAAATAACTTAAAATCGGGAAAAGCAATCCCATTTCCGAAAAATGTCCTAGGAACTAGATCAAATTCTCTACGAACCATAGGAAAACCGAGCCCGATGGATGAACCTAAGTAGTCCTTCCATATTAACCTTCATGTGATGTTAAATCCGGAAATTTGTTATGTTTGGATGTTTTATGCCCTTGTATTCATGAAAATGTTTAATGGCTCATTATCATATCTTGGCATAATGTTGTATGGGTATGTTATGTTATCTATCTTCTTATCTTGAGGAGGCATGCTTATGTGAATTTTATTTTATCATTTAGTTGAACTAACCTTGACTTAAAACACCTAATTCAACGGGAAACCTAATTGGGTGGGTATTGGGTTTTCGAACACTTGAGTAATGAAAAGATGAGAAAATGTGATATATGCACTGTTGGGATGCGTTCCCTATTCGAAAGTTAAAGTCTTGCGCAAGTGGTTTTCGGAACCCTTGAACGGAGCGGTTATATTCAGACCCTAGGTGGTTTGGTGTGAGGAGTGATTCGGGCAAGGCCCTATTTTACCGTCTCTTTTGAGGCCCTGCGGTTGGCGCTACGCGGTATATAACCGTTGGTAGGCATCCGAGGTTAGTTCTGCAACAAAGCAGCAAAAGAGGGGGCATACCGAATAATCCGCGTCTGATTCTTGTGGTTGGGAGGACGAAATCTCTTTGGGGGATTTCTAGTTACTAACATCTAACTCAACTCCTAATGTATTTATTTGTTTATTGGAGTATCATGCTTCACTACTTGGTGTTATAAATGTGATTGTGTATTGGACTGGGAAAAATGGGTGGGGTGTGTGTGTGTGTTTACTGGGCATTCAAAGCTCACAGCGTATCATGCCAGGTGGCGCAGCGGAATTTATAGCTGGAGACGACGAGCCCGAAACCTTCGAAGACTTTTGGCTATCTTAGGAAAGCTAGAAATTTCCTTTTGTTATTTTGTAAGAACTCATGTGAAGTTTTAAAACTTCTTTTGGGATGTAATGTAATAGAACAAGCTTTTGAAATTAAGGATATTCGTGGTTGTTATGCACTTATACTTTAATATTTACATGTATGAACCTTATCGCTGCTTATGAGACCTTGTGTCAATACCTTTTAAGATCTGTCAAAAGGGTAGTGCGCTGCCTAAGAAAGCTAGACTTAGAAGGGAGGCTAATCTGACTCCTCCGGCGATCTGGGATCTTACTGGTTATTGACCATAGGACTCATTAGTGACTCTCCCTTGACTGCAACCAATGGTGTAGAACTGGGGCGTCACAATATGGTATCAGAGCCTAGGTTCAACCCTTACCCACGCGTTTTGACCTGCGATTAGAGACTACCTTGCCCCGTCTATGTTATATTATTACACTACCTATTCTATCCACAAGGAGACATCAAAAATAGAACCTTTCTTGACCTACCTTAGGGAATTTCTTCGAATTTCAGGCACACCTCATGAGGACCTACTTCAGGATCGTGAAATGGTTTTAACTTTGAGTGCAGCCTCACATCGCGCAGCAGAGGGTGCTATTAGTTCTACGCGTCTTCTATCGATTGTCGTACCCTCATCTTATATTCATAACCTTTATTCAATATCATTCTTTCCCAAGATTAAGTCTTGTCCATCTAGTCCTGTTTTATATACTACTATTTATAAAATTGACCTCCTTTGACCCTTGATTATTTTATTTAGCCCAAGACTTCTTGTATATAATTTCATTTCTTTGCCCGGTGATGAATCTTGGATATTCAGTTTGAAACGCGGATGGCCAACGCAGTTTCAAGTTAAATATCTAGTTTAGTCACTACATCTATAACCTTGATCACATTGAAGTTTGAAACCATAACGTCATACCATTCATCCATATTTCAGTTAATCCTGATGTTATCACCATAACTGCTTCATATTCCTCGTCTCCACTTCAATCCAATTTTAGGAATCTTGTAATTATTATTATGTATATATGAAGTGGTGCTGTGTAATTAAACTCTAACTTAAGATTAGTAGCTTACCCATAAGGAATTGCCTCTGTAGTTAGAATTTGACTTACGCCTCACCCCATTCAAAGGACAACAAATGGTAGACCATACTTTGAGACAAGTAATAGCATGAGCTTGCAAGCAACAACAGAAATGCGGTACCATGAAATCGAAACCTTAAGAATGGACTAGTAACCGTGGCTAAAATCCCGAACCCTATCAAGAATCAAATTTTAGAGGAGTCTTACCATCTTTGTGGAAATAATCAGCACAAAATTGACTTCAGAATGAAATGAGGTAGAATCCAAGAGGATTTGGAGCTTGTGGAAAGAAAACCCAACTTCATGAGGGACCAGAAAGGAGCAACCAGAAGGCAACCGGCAGAGTCTTTGCCTTGCAAGAGGAAGAAGCAAACACGTCTGTAGTTGAGGGTAATTTAGTGCTATACAATTCTTGGGTGCATGTTTTATTTGATACCGGTGCATCACATTCTTTCATATCCTCTGATTGTGCTTAGTCATTAGAACTTGTATGTGAACCCTTAGCAACTGCCTTAAGTGTAATGTCACCTATGGGAGGGTGCGTTTGGGTAAGATTGATCTGTAAGGCCTGTAAAATAGGAATGTCGAACCTACACTTAACTTGCAACCTTCGTGTCATGGAAATGTCGGACTTCGATATCATTTTGGGCATGGATTAGTTGTCTGTCCACCGAGCGGTGATCGACTGTCGTCAGAAGAAAGTGATAGCTCACACGCAAGATGGAACACGTTTCCAGTTTAAGGGGGATAAACAAGACCCCATGGTTTCAACAAAACATCGGACGCAGTGGCGCGATCAACTTGCTGGTAGGATAGCAAGCCTGATTTTAAATGAGGAAGGTCGAGGGGAAATAGAACTTCCGCGCGTAGTATGCGATTATGCAGATGTATTGCCTATGGAGTTACCAGGATTGCCACCAACCCGAGAAGTAGACTTTGGCATCGAGCTACAACCTGGAACTACCCCAATATCCATGGCTCCGTATCGCATGGCACCAGCAGAACTACAAGAATTGAAGACACAATTACAGGAATTGCTCAAGAAAGGATTCGTTAGGCCAAGTACTTCGCCATGGGGAGCACCCGTGTTGTTTGCTAAAAAGAAGGATGGGTCGTTGAGGCCATAATCTAGTCACGATTAAGAACCAATACCCACTCCCAATGATTAACGACCCTTTTGACCAATTTAGAGGCTCAAGGTGCTATTCAAAGATCGATCTCAGGTCAGGTTACCGTCAACTACGAGTCAAGGAGGATGATGTACCAAAGACTGCCTTTGGTACTAGATATGGCCACTATGAGTTTGTACTAATGCCCTTCGGACTAACTAATGCACCAGCAGTATTCATGAGTTTGATGAATAAGATCTTTAGACCATACCTTGACCAGTAGTTAGTAGTATTCATTGATGACATCTTGGTATATTCAAGGTCTGAAGAAGAGCATGAGCAACATTTAAGGACTGTCCTCCAAGTTCTTAGGGATAATCGACTATATGCCAAGGCGAGTAAATGTGAATCCTGGTTAAATGAAGTAAAATTCTTAGGACCCGTGGTATCAGATAATGGGATTGCGGTAGATCCAACCAAGGTGGAGGCAGTATTAGATTGGGGACAACTAAAAACCGTGTCAGAAATCTGCAGCTTCTTAGGATTGGCCGGTTATTACCGGAGGTTCATCCAAGATTTCTCCAAACTAGCTAAACCAATGACTCGTTTGACACAAAAAGGAGTAATGTGTGAGTGGGACAAAAAAATCCTTCCAAGAACTAAAGAAGAGGTTAACTAGTGCACCAATTTTGACCATCCCAGAACGAGAAGAGGGGTACACTGTGTATTGCGATGCGTCTAAAGAAGGATTAGGTTGTGTGCTCATGAAAAATGGAAAGGTGGTCGCGTATGGATCCAAGCAGTTAAAACCTCACGAGCGCAACTACCCCACACACAACTTGGAGCTAGCAGCCGTAGTTTTTGCCCTAAAGCAATGGCGACATTACCTGTATGGGGAACAATTTGAGATTTTCACAGATCACAAGAGCTTGAAGTATCTATTCACGCAGAAGGACCTTAACTTGAGACAGAGACGATGGATGGAGTATCTTGAGGATTACCAATCCACTCTCTCATATCACCCCGGTAAAACCAATGTAGTAGCAGATGCTCTAAGTCGCAAGAGCAGAGGGATGATGGCTAGGATCTCCGTCAAGGAATGAGATATGGTTAAGACACTCAATGAGTTCAGGATCCAAGTAGAATCTCAAGACACAAAAGCATGTCTTAGTGCGTAGAAGGCGATGCCTAAGTTGATGAATGAGGTCATGGAGGCCCAGAAGCATGATCAAGAGGTAGCCTACATCAAGGGACGTCTGGAGTCAAGAGAACCCAAGCCCGGTTGGGTAATTCACCCCGATGGGAGTTTAAGATACCAAGGCAGATTGTTTGTACCAAGTGACGAGTTACTTAGAGAAAAGGTACTGAAGGAATGTCATCATTCTGCATTTACGGTACATCCAGGAGGGACTAAAATGTACCACGATTTGAAGAGGCAATATTAGTGGAATGGATGAGGATGGAAGTGGCTAAATTTGTAGCATGATGTCTGACATGCCAACAAATAAAGGCGGAACATCAGAAACCAGGAGGAATGTTGCAACCTCTACCAATAGCCGAATGGAAGTGGGAGTATGTGACAATGGATTTTGTGACAGGGTTGCCTAAGTCACCTAGAGGGCGCGACGCTATATGGGTAATAGTGGACCGTCTCACCCAGTCAGCACATTTCTTACCCTATAAGATGACCGACACCTTAGAGTCTATGTGCAGACTCTACATTGGAGAAATCATTCGACTACATGGAATTCCGGTATCTATTGTGTCAAATCGTGATCCACGATTCACATCTCGATTTTGGGGAAGCCTGCAGGAAGATCTTGGTACTGAGATGAGTTTTAGCACCACCTTCCACCCACAGACAGATGGACAAATCTGAACGCACTATCCAGACACTTGAAGATATGTTGAGAGCTTGCGTGATGGATTTTCAAGGAAGTTGGGAACGATACCTATCCCTAATTGAATTTGCCTACAACAACAGCTTTCAAGCTAGCATCGGTATGGCACCCTTTGAAACATTATATGGACGACCTTGTAGATCGCCGATTTGTTGGACAGAAGTGGGTGACGCAAATCTGGTAGGACCCGAACTTGTTCTAGAAACTGCTGAGAAGGTCAAATTGATCCGACAACGGTTAAAGACTGCCCAAGACCACCAAAAGAATTATGCAGAGAAGAGGAGAAGACCATTGATGTTTGAAGTAGGCAGCCACGTGTTTCTAAAGGTGCAACTCAGGCATGGACTCGTACGTTTTGGGAGAAAGGGGAAGCTGTCGCCATGATATATTGGACCTTTTGAGGTATTGGAAAGAGTGGGCGAAGTAGCATATAGATTAGTTCTACCCCCGCAGTTAGTAGGAATACACAACATCTTCCATGTATCTATGTTGAGAAAATACATAGCCGACCCGACACACGTCCTCAAATGGGAAGAGATCAGTCTTGACAAAGATGTTACGTTTAAAGAAGGACCGGTAGCAATACAAGATCATCGAGAGAAGAACCTTAGAGGCAAGACGGTTCAATTGGTGAAAGTGCTATGGCGTCATCGGGGAATTGAGGAATCTACTTGGGAACGACAGGACTGGGTGAAGGCAAACTACCCCGAGCTTTTCGAAGGCAGTATGTAGTTGAATTTCGGGGACGAAATTGTTTTAAGGGGGATAGGTTGTCAAGCCCCCAAAATATGTATTTACTTTTAAGACCCTAATGATGAATTATTTTCTTAAAGCCCCTCGTTTACTTGAATTAATTCAAATCTTGACGGTTAGCATTACTATTTTTATTTTTATCGAAACAGGAATTACCCTAGTCAGAATGAATTCCCTAACCTAATTTAATTCTACCTAAGTTACAAGAATTTAACCCCAAGCCCTCACTCTTTAATTAAATCCAAAACTTATCCCAAAACTAGTACTTGTACCTTGTACCTTGAAGTACCATCAATCATGTAATATATATATATATATATATATATGTATACATCTTGAAGAGTGTACCCTAGGACATAAAATAATAAAGAATTTGCCCTCCACACTTCCCTATGGCTGCCCTTCCTTGGAGAATGTGAGAAATCAAATTCCAAGAAACACCATCATGAGATTCTAGGAAAATATACAACCTAGTGACCTACCTAGGATACAAAATCCAAGAATTAGTTTTATTACAACTAGATGTGGCCTAAACCAATGGAACACACCTCCTAAGTCCCTTCCATTCCTTTAGAATTCAAGCAAAATCCTAACTTTCCATCCAATTCCAACTAAAGGGCTTTTATGTCCTTTTACCCCCAATTTGCCTATATATACCACACCCTCCCTAGCTTGAAAACATACACACAACAAACTCACTCACACACATTTTGCTTAGAGAGAGAGAGGAGAGCAAGGAAGATAAATCTAGAGGAGAAGAAGGAGGAAGAAAAGAGAGTTTCTTGTGCAAAGCTTGGAGGGTAAGCCACCAACACAACCCTCTCTTCATTTTCTTTTCTAATGCATGTCATTTTAAAGATTTTAAGTGATGTTTCAGATCTGTTATTATCATGTTCTTATGTTAAAAACACCAAGATTTGAGTATTGTTTCCATCTTTCTTGTATTTTCCTCATTTTGGTACAAACCATCTTCTTTTTGTACAAATCTCTCAACTTTTCAAGGGTACTCTTTCAAACAAATTTTCTGAGTTAAACATGTGATAGTTAGCATATTTTCTTCACAAAAGAAATAAAACTTTCCCATGGTGGAAACCCCCTTTTTATAAATTTCCTTGTTCTGGGCATTCCACCTTAAAACCTTTTTTTTTTAGTCAACTTTCAAAAATTACAGAAAAATGTACAAAACTAGTCTGAACCTCTATTTTATGTCAAAACCTTCCTTAAGGAGTTAGCTTTCGACTAAAATTGGTTTCATTGAAAAACATTGAGTGGTTTGCAATAAAATCAAGTTTTCGTAACAGTCGACAGATTTGGGCAGATTCTGGAACAGTGCTGGACTATTTTCTAAATAACTTAAAATCGAGAAAAGCAATCCCATTTCTGAAAAATGTCCTAGGAACTAGATCAAATTCTCTACGAACCATAGGAAAACCGAGTCCGGTGGATGAACCTAAGTAGTCCTTCCATATTAACCTTCATGTGATGTTAAATCCGGAAATTTGTTATGTTTGGATGTCTTATACCCTTGTATTCATGAAAATGTTTAATGGCTCATTATCATATCTTGGCATAATGTTGTATGGGTATGTTATGTTATCTATCTTCTTATCTTGAGGAGGCATGCTTATGTGAATTTTATTTTATCGTTTAGTTGAACTAACCTAGACTTAAAACACCTAATTCAACGGGAAACCTAATTGGGTGGGTATTGGGTTTTCGAACACTTGAGTAATGAAAAGATGAGAAAATGTGATATATGGACTGTTGGGATGCGTTCCCTATTCGAAAGTTAAAGTCTTACGCAAGTGGTTTTCGGAACCCTTGAACGGAGCGGTTGTATTCGTACCCTAGGTGGTTTGGTGTGAAGAGGGATTCGGGCAAGGCCCTATTTTACCGTCTCTTTTGAGGCCCTGCGGTTGGCGCTACGCGGTATATAACCGTTGGTAGGCATCCGAGGTTAGTTCTGCAACAAAGCAACAAAAGAGGGGGCATACCGAATAATCCGCGTCCGATTCTTGTGGTTGGGAGGACGAAATCTCTTTGGGGGATTTCTAGTTACTAACATCTAACTCAACTCCTAATGTATTTATTTGTTTATTGGAGTATCATGCTTCACTACTTGGTGCTATAAATGTGATTGTGTATTGGACTGGGAAAAAGGGGTGGGGTGTGTGTGTGTTTTTACTGGGCATTCAAAGCTCACGGCGTATCATGCCAGGTGGCGCAGTGGAATTTATAGCTGGAGACGACGAGCCCGAAACCTTCGAAGACTTTTGGCTATCTTAGGAAAGCTAGAAATTTCCTTTTGTTATTTTGTAAGAACTCATGTGAAGTTTTAAAGCTTCTTTTGGGATGTAATGTAATAAAACAGGCTTTTGAAATTAAGGATATTCGTGGTTGTTATGCACTTATACTTTAATATTTACATGTATGAACCTTATCGTTGCTTATGAGACCTTATGTCAATACCTTTTAAGATCTGTCAAAAGGGTAGTGCGCTGCCTAAGAAAGCTAGACTTAGAAGGAAGGCTAATCTGACTCCTCTGGCGATCTGGGATCTTACTGGTTATTGACCATAGGACTCATTAGTGACTCTCCCTTGACTGCAACCAATGGTGTAGAACCGGGGCGTCACATTAGAAATTTTGGAATAAAATTCTCTCTCTCTCTCTCTCTCTCTCTCTCTACATTTCTCTCTCTCTTTAACTTTTGTACATACAAGTGTAGATATATTGTGCATTTTGAAAGATGTATCTGAACTTGTACAATAAGTTAAGTATTGAGCCTAAGAATTAGAAGTTCTTATGGACTTTGGGTAAGAAAAGGAGATTAAGATGTGTTGTTTCATAAATTGAGTTTTGAGACTAAGGAAGATTTGATAATTGTTATGAAATGAGAATGGGTTTATGTAATGAGTGTAATATTGAGGCTACTATGAAAGATGTGGAATATCAATGTTATCAAGATATTAAAATTGGTAAGTATAAACATGTTTATGGAAACATGATATGAAAAGAGATTAAACTTAGCTTCTATATTGGTTACATGTGAAATTAGACCATGAGGAATATAGGGAAACTGAGGTTGTAGTCAATCAATAAAGTGTATGGAATTATGGAAATTGAGAAATGTGATAATTAATAATGAGTATGGGACTTGAGAGTTAGGAAATGGTTTGATATAAGAAGTAGAGATGAAGAAATTGCCCCACCCATATCTTTGTATGCTTGTATGTGTCATGATTAAGGATGTGACACTATGTGTTATGGTGTAGTTAGTAAATGATACCTGACATGTTAACGGTCTGCATCTTATGACCTTAGAAGTAGATGATGAGAAGTAGGGATGAAATGGAAGTCAAATCCTTGTTGAGGCAACTGGATAAAGTGGAAGGAATATTTCCAAATATGATGAGACTTATGTGGACATATCATGAGAAATAAGATCAAAAGAAGAAGTTAGGTGTGAACTCGATTTAATATATATATATATATATATATATCAAAGAATGTGGTAGGAAGTTTTATGTATGTTGAATGACTATTGGAGAGTGTAGAATCCTTTTAAGTGGATAAATGGAACTTGAGCTAAATGTTATGATAAGTAGGGACACTTCGATGGGTCTTTTATGTGTTTGAGTTATTTGTGAGCAAAATGTTAGTTGGAGCCCATTCGTTTATTTGAATCATTTAGTTATAAAACGAGTTGATCAGCAGGCTAATAATATGTGTTAGGAATTTCGTTATTACTTAATGGATCTATTTTATTGGAAATGTTATATGGATTTAATTTAGTGCCTTAATGTGAAATATAAGTTGTGACTTTTGACTGCGTAAGTTATTTGTGAAATAATGTGAAATATAGCATGCCTGCGTAAGTTATTTGTGACTTTCGACTTTTGGACGCACCTAATTGATTAGCAATGAGGTATATAAGTTGGATGGGAACTACTATTTGGACTAATGTAGTTAAGAAATTTGTGGACCAAGGTTTGCGTCCGATATTAAGGTTATCTTAGATGTTTAGTCTATTTTGAAGTTATGGAAAACAAAAGAGTGTATGCACGGATGGCATTTGAAGTTGAGCTGTGATTATTGGGAATTATATGAATTGGAAAAAAAATGTGGATAGTAACACAAAACTATATGAGTTCATAGACAATGTGCTTTGTGTTTTACTACTATGAAGTTGACTTTGTGAATCATTATGACATTACAAGATAATTTTTGGTGACTAAATCAATTTGGATTAATAATATATACATATATGATAATGAGTTAAACGCTGGTGATGAGAAAATCAATTGGTAAGAACTGTTAAATAGAAAAGGTAAGTCTGAAATTGACAAGGACTGCGAAAGGAAATTTTGTGGTAAAAGAAATCGATAAGTACGTTTATATTGAGTGGAGACAAGAGGACTTGAACCTAAATTTAGTTGGTAAACAGTTTAGGCCTCATTTATCCCATCCATTATGAAAATAAATAGACTGGGGATACTTTGAATTGCTAAGACCATTGTTGTGAATACTTTACTTATTAGTGAGCAAAGAGCCGTAAAGTCGTCGTTGATTTAGAACTCATTTGTTTATTTTGGTTCAATTGTTGTAGGATGCATGTGCCATTGGGAGCCCGATTAAGTAGTGAAAATTTCCTTATTCTTTGAAGAATTATAATATTTGGGACTGTTTGTGGAACTAATGAATTTGAACCATGATTGATGGTTTACGAATTGCATGCAAACGATTACTTGAAGAGAATTAGATTATGAACACCCTTGGGATTAAGGTTTTACCATTTGAGGTATATGACCTATGACTTATGGATCAATAAGTTGAAATGCATGAGGGTTGTGAATAATAAGATGATGTTTTGATGTTGCATAATATTATTATCAATTGAGTTACCAATTAGCCAGTAAATGACAAATTAATTGTGATTCGTGAAAATGTTGTATATTTAAGACGAACTGGACAATGATAAGAGACTAAGATTTATGAACTGGACTTGTATCAGGATAAATCAAGTTTGGAGGACCAAACTTCTTAAGGTGGAGAGAATGTAACGACCCCAAAATGCATATCAAAAATTATCTTCATTCAATTATGGGTTAATGTGCTTTAATTTAATTATATCTGTTTGAATTGAGGAATTATCTATTGAGTTACGACCTTGAAACTGAAATTGCCGACTTTTAAGAGTTCAGAAATCGAAATTAAGTACATGGATATGCTAATGGGAATGTTTAGAGCCATTTGGGAAAGTTAATTGGAAATTTATTTCGTCTGATTCATTAAAGTGTGTTTGGGTGGTTAACTTTACATTGCGAATTGAAGGCCTTAGAGGCTTCAGAAATCAGAACGGAGTACATAGTTATGATCAGCATGATTTTTAAAGTCATCTGGGAAGTTTAATTGAAATTTGATTTCGTTTGATTCATAAGGGTGCGTTTGGCTCTCCCTAATTGTGATAAGCTTATGTATAAATATATATATGATATATGAGTTGAACTCATCACTTTTGAGCCCAAAATATCTAAGGGAGAGGGAGAGGGAGAGGGAAAGGGAGAGAACCGAGAGAGAGAGAGAGAGAGAGAGAGAGCTTCTCTAAGAAAGAGAGAGAGCTCAACATTCATGGGATTTGAAGACAAATTGAAGAGATTGAAGAGCAAGGAAGAAGATCAACCATGAAAGCTTAGGAAAATTGAAGAGAGTTAAGGAAAAAGAAAAGATTGAACTAAGGTATGGAAACCTATCTTGAATCCTTATGATTAATTCATCAATTTCATGAAATCATAATGAGATTGGAAGATTTGAAACCCATTTGGATTAGGGTTTTGTGTTATGTATTTAATTGAGCTAAATTTAAGAAATTAGAACTTGGGTCCTTTGATTTTGTTTATGATTGGAGCTCAATCTTGTGAATACCATATGAAATGAACTCTAGATTGTCCATAGAACAAGATTTACGCAAGGATCAAGTGTGTTTGTGGGTTGTGTTTTGGGAACTTTCAAGATTATAAAAGATGAAACATTGATCTTGAACTTGAGGCAAAGATTGAGTTGTTTGAGATGAAATTACACTTGAATGATGTTAGTTTATCATGTTGTGGGGTAATTTTACATGGTTTTGAGTGATTAGAGTTGAAACCTAGCTTAGAAAGTGGAAAAACAAGTGTTAGAGCCAACAGAGATTTTCGAACAGCAGATTTTGCCCAGAGCCGCACGTGCAGTGAGGCTTCTCGCATGTGTGGCAATCCACTTCCAACACCAAAATTGATTCTGAAATAAAAGCACCTTGTCCCACACGTGCGGCTCAATTCCTGCACGTGTGGGGCACCCCTGTTATAGCCTACTTTCAAATGAGCATATCTCTCTCATCCGAACCCCATTTTAAGTGATTCTTGAGCCTAAATTCAAGCCCTAGAAGTCTACTTTCCAATGGTGATAGTCTCACACCCAAATTCTAAGTACAAAAATAGATATGCTCAAATTAGTGAAGGTTGTTCACTTTCTGTCTACCGATTTTATACCATTTCTTCTTCTAAACCATTTTCCTTTCGTTTCCTCATATTTTCCTTGACATGAATTATGACCTATTGAGGACTAATGAATTTAGAACCAACATAATGAATCAATTAAAGAGCAAAGAAAGGGATCGATTATATTCATATGTTGTGTTACGTAATTATGGTTGTAGGTCAAGACAAGGACATCATCCAACTGTTACCAAGAGCCCATCACTATGAGTAATAGTATAGTAAAGATATGTTTTTCATTATCTATCTTAATTTATGTATGACATGATTCTCTAAACGTTACATTTTATCTAAATGCACAAGTTTCCAAGAAATGTGAAATAAGTTATGAACAATAAACGTGAATTATTTATAATATGATATGGTAGACCCAAGGCCGTTCTGTTTATCTGCTCTGCTTATGCTACAGCATGATATGAATTGTTCGGTCTTTAAGACCTAATTATTTTGGGTATGGAACACAATGTTGTACAAAACTAAGTGCTACAGTATGAGTCACCTCTAAGGTCCGTACGAGACACCTCTTGGGTCCACACATACATGAATTGGGCCCAAGGAGAGATGGAGACATGTCGATGTTCCACCTACTCCATGATCAGATACAGTGATACAATATGATATGTTTAGACCTAAGGTCGTTTTGATATATGATTGGGCCCAAGGCCGTTTTGTTATACATGGACCCAAGGTCGTTCAGAACATATGATATGAATACAAATGTTTTTACATCACTATATGACTCATGTTACGATATGTTATTTTATATGCATGAATGGATGTCCTATTTTGAAATGTGCTTCTAACCTTTTGTATAAGTGAGCGTACCACGTACCACGTAAAATGTTTTGTAACAGTTTCAAACATGTATTCCGTTTAAAAAGGCATTGATTATGATACGATAAATGTTCTTTTGAAATGATTTAAGATACGTTTCAGAATTGTGAAATATGTTTTCCTAATGTTTAGGACATCATTCATTAACCTCTTTACTTTAATAGTACTCATTGGGTGTTAGCTCACCCTTTTATTTTATACATATGTAGGTGAGCCATTGGGGATCAACACTAGAGTTATATCGAGGTCCACCTCTCTGTCAAGCCGCCCGAGGTATGCTTCTGTGTCGAGGCTTTAACTTTGTATTGGAGAATTATTTATTTCATTGAGTCTTATGTATATGTGTATGAGATCTTTATAAGTTCTGTGATTATATATGTAAATATGGAAAGCATAATTAAATGCTTAAATTAATCTAAGTCTTCATGTATGCACAAGCTCAATGGGCATTATCTTTATATTGGTATTTGCTTCCACTTAAGGCCTCGTATTTGAGTAAATATTCATGAAATTTTGTTTCGAGGCCTATGTACAGGCCAGTCATGGACTAAACTTTTAGGGTAGGTTTGGGTCGTGACAAAACTTGTACAAATTGGTCCCTTAGCCGTCATCCATAGAAATTGCTTGATTGATGGTTTGAGGGCCAAGTGTATCACTCATTTGAGCTTGTTTTGATGATAAGGGGTGATACACAATACAAACAACCTGTGAGGATACCCTTTATTTGCCCTGTGTGCTATCTGTTGCAACAAAAAATGATGTATCATTAGTGGCCTGCCGGCCACCAGTGATGGACGGCAACCCCTCAATGGTGGCCGGCCGACCACCACTTCTGACCTGCTAGCCACCAATGAATTTTGAGCAGTGTGCTTATGAGGCATGGCAGAGTTGATCTGGACAAGGAAATGGTGCAAGGGTTGTGCAAACAGAAGCATCTAGGGGCAAACAGAGGATGTTCTTCGGATGGAAACCGAGCACACATGCATCCCTCGTTTCCCGAGGCCATTTTAGTTAATTTGCTTGGTTAATTAGTTGTAACTAATTCATGCAAATGTTGTACCTATTTAGGTAAATCGGTTAATTAATTCATGTTTTAATTAATTAGCTTAGTTGCTTTGTAATTAATTAGTTAAGTATTTAGCTAATTAGTTTGCTTTGTAATATTTAATCAACTTAAAATAGTTAGTTAATTCATTTAAAGTGTTGTAATAATTAGCTTAATTAGCTTAGTTTAGCTAGCTAGCTAGCTTTTATTCATTCGAATCCTCCTTTGCGAGGGCGTAATGTTGTAATAAGTGTCCGTGCGTGTGTGTATGTTTTCTAACCCCACGTCTTTCTCCCTTTTATTTATCCGCTCTTGATGGTTAGATTAGGGACATCATATTTCAATTAGCATACCTTATGCCTTATGCTTGTATCCATTCATTCGTATTGCATGCACCGGAACTCGGCGCATCATTCAAACTACATTGTTATTTAACTATATATTCTTTGAATACATGTTTAATCGCATGTTTTTTAGATTGCTTCATATGCCATATTAGTAGTCGACCCTATTAATTGCATATTACAGGTGTTGTATTAGTCATAATTGTATAGTTAGGAATCATACATATTTTTCTAACTCATATTTTCTTAGCTTGGAGTACTAGGTGAGTTTTACGCTTTAGCATACTTGCATGAATATGAATGTTGCCATGTCTAGCATGCCTGTCATGAGGCTAAATGCTTACTTGCTAAAATGCTTGGATGCCTGTGGATGAAGGCTTGTTGTTAGAATTGAAACGATTCAATGAATGTATGTTTTAAGCCCACTTTGTTGAGTGGCAAATCAGTTTTAAGCCGACCATGTTTGGTGGCAAATCTGCAAACTTTAAGCCCACTTGAGGTGGCAAATTCAAACCATTTTCACAAACAAACATGAGTTGAATTGTTCCGAATTGAGCAAACTAGTCTATACTTGCTTGTGAGCATCATATAGTAATGCTAGTTTAATAACCGGAATAAGAGCACATAATATTTATAAAAAAAAAACCATATCATGATTAGCAGAGGCCGATCTTTGATCGGGCGAGCGGAGGTGCTCAATTCATGACCTTCCCCTCTCGTACTTAAGTTCCCGAGCTGAGGCAACTTTGGTGATGACGGACACATGGCCTTTGGCACAAGTCATGGATTCCCTAAATTTTTCCAAATTAAAATATTTAGGTGGCGACTCTGTATCTGGCAAAATAGTCCAATTTTGGCATTTTTGATCCTAAAATCAATTTTTCAAAACGATTTGCCAAATTTGGACTTTTTGGTGCTTATCAATTTCACATTGCACTTATAAGATTAGATTCAGAACCACGAGAGTCCGAACTGTAGGGCTTATTTTCGATCTTCCGAAAGGGGCGTGAAATAGGCGAGCTACAGTATAATGTAGTAGTAGATGCATGTGATAGATGCTATGTGCAATGTAATAGATGATAATGGATATGATGTAGCAACTAGGAAGTGGTGCCTTACAGGGGTAATTGGCGAGGTCTCACCCTATACTGTTGAGGAACTTCCTCTTCTTCTTGGCTTTAAGACTTCTTCCTACATCTTGCGTTCCCAAACCACAG
Organism: Camellia sinensis; assembly: GCF_055761805.1. Taxonomy (NCBI): domain Eukaryota; kingdom Viridiplantae; phylum Streptophyta; class Magnoliopsida; order Ericales; family Theaceae; genus Camellia; species Camellia sinensis. The sequence continues at coordinate 102,658,286 of NC_138967.1, read as the reverse complement.
ATACTACTTTTCTCCCTGGCTGTGTTTACAACTTTCCCTATTCTCTAACAGGGTGACAGACTAGGCTGGTTCAGTATCCAGAATTGAGGTACCTACAAGCTACCTCAACCTATGGGGCTGCCGTGCAGATGTCAAGCCGAGGATAAACACCTGGGTATTTAAACCAAACTTTAGTCTCGGAAATTTCGAACCTTTGCGCTCTAGGCCTCGGCCATTCGAACTCTAGTTTTCACATCTCAGTTGGTTTCTTAGGAACTCACTACAAACACAGTTAGATGGCTATACCAGACTGCCTGAGGTCATTTGGCCACAACAAACACCAAAGGAATTACACCTTCAGAGGATTTAAGGTCTCCTAGACCTAGTGAGTGCACAAGATAGCGCGATACAGGTGTACAAAACAGTGCGATGTAGGTACACAAAACAATACGATGCAATGAATGCACAAAACAGTGCGATATGGGTGCACAAAATAGTGTGATGCAGGTGCACAAATAGTGCTATGGGGGTGCACAAAATAGTGCTATGTGGGACGAATGCACAAAACAGTACAGTGCAAGTTACACAAGACAGTGCGATACAGGGTGCACAAGACAGTGCGATGCAAAGTGCACAAGACAATGCAATGTAGAGTGAATACACAAGACAGTGCGATGCTATGAATGCACAAAACAGTGCGATGTAGGTGGACAAAACAGTGCTATGTAAGACGAATGCACAAAACAGTGTGATGCAAGTTCTAGAAGACAATGCGATACAGGGTGCACAAGAAAGTGCGATGCAAGGTGCACGAGACAATGCAATGCAAGTTGAATGCACTAAACAGTGCGATGCAGGGTGAATGCACAAAACAGTGCTATAGGGGGTGCACAAAACAGTGCGATGCTGAATGAATGCACAAAACAGTGCGATATAGGTGCACAAGATAGTGCGATATAGGGGAACGATGTATGGTACGCAGAGGGAAATGAGCAGTACATAGAGTAGTGCATCATGTACCTTATGAAATGAGTATAGGGCAACTTGCCATAATTTATTGAAATGTAACTGAAAAACACTAGGGAAGATAACTCAATGAAACTCTGTTTAAGTATAGAACAAAGTCAAGAGCAAGAGTAACCAATCACGCAGTTCAAAACAACCAGAGTGTATAAGCATGCATGCATAATCCAAAGCACATATATTAATCAGATGGAAGATAGCAATCCCAAGAGAGTTTTGAAAATGGTTGGAGACAACTTTCGAAAGTTGGATCATATCAGAATCATCATAGGGATGAGCTACCCTAACCTAAGGAAAAGTGCCCAACAAATGGCTTTAAGTAGATTGAGAGAAAGGTTGGGTTCATGCCCCTTGTTCAATTGATGACTCAATCAAATGTATTAAAAATTGCCCCTAGTGTCCAATCAATGGCCATCGGTTGGGTTCATGCCCCTTATTTGATGGATGGCCCGGTCAAATGTACTGAAAAATGCCCTTAGTGTCCAGTCACTGGCTACCTTTTTAAACATTATGCAGGCACGTGTGATGGGGATCATCAAATCCTGGAATAGTTGCCAACTTATCAGACTCATGCTTCTCTTCTTTCCCGACATTCCAGTCCCCTCCAAAATAGTAACGGATTCCTCATATGCATTTTGCAATGATCATGAATACGATGCCCCTTGTATGGGCACTCTCAATTTGTTTATGAATTCCACACATGAACTTGTTTTCGAGTTTTGGAGCGATATTCATGTATGGAATTTTGATCATGCCACTTTGTTGAACTTGAGCGACAAACTTGCTAGGATGACTCGATGAAGAGCATTTTTGAGCGATAGACACACTATGGTGACTTCATGAAGAGAGCAAACTAAGACAAACGCTGGGCACAACAGACCTTACAACTAACCCAAAAGTAGAAAAAGACTCAAGGTAACTGATCATTCATAGTGCCCCTAGTATTACTTATGTTCGCTTTAGAACTCAATTTTGCAAAACTAGAGTTTTGACTCCTTTTTTTCTAGAGTTAGAGATTCTACTGATAAGTTCAAGTATTGAAAATTGCTCCAATTATTGATTCAAGCTCGTTCTTCCTTACCCAACGCAAGTATGTGTAATAGTCGGTGTAGCTCATGGATTGATGCGAAGCTGACGACGTGAATTGGGCAAGATAATTAAGTCGAGATGGACAAGTTGAACGGTTGAGACCAAACTTCATGATGAAGTTGCCTACATATCCCAAGAATGGGAATCAGGTCAACATAGTTCATGGATAAGGTTCACTCGAGTGTTGACACTATCATTTTGTGCTCTAACTTTTGCCAAAGTCGCCCTTTCGGGTTTTCAATCTTGTGAGCTCTATTTATTTTATTTCTCATTTTTCATGCTCTAACTTTTGCCTAGGTCGCCCTTTCGGGTTTTCGGCCTAGCGAGCCTCTCAAGGATAACGTTACAACATTTGCAGTGAATTTGATCAATAGTTATCCTTACCCTAACACTGGAACTAGCTTCGCATTGATTTGAGTTTGGTTCTCCATTCTCTTATGCATGTCTTCTTCCTTTCTTTCGCTCTACTTTCAGAGTTAGCTCTTCTTGCAATGTGGTACTTCCTTACATTGGTTTCACCGGATTCAGAAAAAAGTTCCCTTTTGCACAGTTGATTGGATTCCATTCCAATGAATACCCCTGGCTTGATGGTTGACTTCTTTCTTTGTTTCTTCTTCTTTTCTTTTTTTTCTTTTTCCTTTTTCCTTTTTTCTTTTTTTCTTTTTCCTTTTTCTTTCTTTTCTTTTTCCTTTTTCTTTTCTTTTCTTTTTTATTCTTTTCATCTTTTTGGTTTCTTTTATCCATTTCTTTTTGAAGTAATGAAAACACCGGAGGGAGAAATTCTATGATTGTGAGATTTGAAAGCCGTTTTGTGCTTGCCAAAATGATCGCCTAAAGATAAAGAGCATCCCCAGGACAATGTAGAGTACCACGCACAATTCTGAATCTATCTTCACAAGTTTGCAAAAGAAACAATTGAAAAAGTTGAAATCGTGAAGGACTTTGTGCCGATAAGTCAAAATCCACTCAAACCATTTGGGGGATCATTCTCAACACTTGAGCTTATTAAGAGAATCTCATTCAAAAAAACAAATTCAAAACTTTTTCTATTTTCATAAAGGTCACACCTGAATTACTGTAGGCACAACAAAATGATCAGAAACTTGACTCCCGCTTTTTTATTTAGAAAAACGAAGACCTGAGGGTACACGAGAGTGACTCAAAGGAAGAAACTCAATTAACGCAACAACACAAGAAAATACAATGAAAATAAAACTCACAACTCAACTATTTACAAGAAAACAACTCAAAACAAAATCAGCATCCTGGAGACAAAAGGGGTTCTCACTCTCCAAGTCCATCTGCAGATTTCAAAAACAACTTCAAGTAGCCCATGAAAGGGTCCAAACCTGCCTTCAACTAAGTAATACTAACATCCATATCCCGTAGGATGATTTCAGACTTTCAAACTGAGTCTCACAGATTAAGCCTCACAATCACCTTGGTTGTCCCCACACATCTCATTGACTGTGCTGACTGGAGTCAAGGTTGGTTATTGGCAAGCCATGGATGGGATTTATGCTATGGGATGGAAATCTATTACGATCAGGGAGAGGGTTATTGAAATCTTTGGGATTTTCAGGTGGGGTGATGACATTTTTGCCAATTAGGTCTTGAATTTCATGGCGAAGACAAAAGCAACTGTTAGTATGGTGACCGTACTGTTGATGGAATGTGCAATATTGGGTAGGGTCTTGTTTAGGAGGGAGAGGATTAGGGAGAGGTCAAGGATTGAGCGGTTTAAGATACTCTTTCTCCATCAGTAGCTTCAATGCACAGGTTGGGCTCATGTGGAGATGGGAAAAAGTTCATTTTTGGGAAGATGAAGCATCAGTGTTAGAAATATTGGCAAATGGGTTAGTGGGTGTTGGCGGGGTATTCATGGGCTTGGGATTGAAATCAGGATAGGTGTTCCAGGCAAAGCATCCCTTTCCATTGTTTGACCCCTGATTCAAAATGCTCTCAACCTGAGCAATAAAAGTGTCATCCACAATCTTTACAACAACTGCGAGCACTTGCTGCTTGTTCAACCCTTTGACCTTCAAAGTCTCAATAGCCCACCGAAGAAGTGCATATGGATCAATACTAGTCCCGACCTTGTTCTTTCCACTTGCTTTAGCTTGGCCAAGGGATTAGGTGGCTATATCGAAGCGAGGCCCATTTGTTGTTGATATGTAACCACCTAGACTTAATGGCCCTTTCCGACTACAACTCGCCCCAAGATTGGGAAGCTTTTCAGCGTGAACCTTTTGGCATATGATGTGGTCGATGATGGAGCCAAGACCCCAAAGGCTAAATCTGCCATAGTTCTCTAAAGATCTTCAATCATGCCTAATAACTCAGGAGTAGTCGGTTCGGCCATTGGTGCCCGCAGTGTATTTGACCCAACTTGGTCTTGATGAATAGGTTGGGTTAGACTCTTTGGCGTAGGTTGGACTGGAATTGGGCTATTGTTAAGTTCTAGGATTTGAGATGATTGGGATTCAAGTGCATCCATCATGCATAAGTCCGTGCTTTCTGGGATGAACACCTTAGGCTTGGGTAAATGGGCTAGGGTGATATATATACTGTGGTCAAAGGTAGGAGGTAGTGCAAGGATGAGGTTAAGGTGAGGAGGAAGTACTTGGTCATGGATGGGAAATGGGTTGGTGGTAACATTGGGATCTTGAGGTGGAGCTATTGTCTGGCTGTCGATAAGATTCTGAACCTCATGACGAAGGCAGTAGCAACGATCGGTGCCATGACCGCGCTGCTGATGGTATGCGCAGTATTTGGTGGGGTTATGTCTACTAGGGAGTAGGTCAGAAGAGGTTGGGGATCAAGGGGTTTAAGATACCCTCTTTCTATCAGGACTTTTAGTAAGCTGGTTAGGCTCATATGGAGAGGGGTGAAAGTTCTGCCTTGAACTCGAGTTGGGCCGATTGTTTGTAGGTTGGTATTGGTAAAGGGGTCGGCAGTTTTGGGGTCAGTGGTGACGATATTGATTTCAGTGGATTTTAAAATAGTGTTACTGCTAGCATTGGTACTCCTAGAAAACACCCTCTTTGTTGGTTCACTTGTTCTAGGAATAATCTCTTTGTTAAATGCACTCTCAATCTGAACCCCTAATTCATGCAAATTTTTGAAAATGAACAGTTGAGCGACTATTAACTTTTGTAACATATTATGCTCAAGGTTCTGCACCACTACCTGCACTTGGTCCCTCTCAGAAGGTCGATCTATCATTTGTGCTGCCTTTGCTCTCCACCTTGCAACAAATTCCACAAAAGGTTCTTTAAGATTCTAGTGGGTTGCTTCAAGCTCTTGGGTAGTCATTTCAATTTTTTGGGTATTATAAGAATACTGATTAACAAATGCCTCAATCAACCCTTCCCAGTTCTGCTTCACTTTATCCTCCAACTTGGCATACCAAGTGGCTGCTATACCTAACAGGGTTCTTCCATACAGAGAGAGTTTCTGAGGCTTTGTCAGACCCATTAGTTTCAGGACATCCAAGAAAAGCCGGATATGTACCATAGGATCTCTAGACCCGTCAAAACGATCAATGTGTGGCATTTTGAATCTGTCTGGGAGCCTTACGGCAACCTCAGTGTACCCATCCTCAATGTCGGGAATGGAATTAATGCACTGTGCCTTTTTGAATTGTTTATCAAGGTTAGTAATTTTTAACAAGGTCGGGTCGAGGTAATTAATAGTAAGGCGAAAAAGGCCCTCATTAGGCTGCACCAGGGGTCTGAAAACTCAAGCTTGAGCCAACCCTTCTCAAGGATCTAGACCCTACAAATCTTCAGTTGGTGGAGGTAGGTGAAAGTTCGGCTGGGGGCCTGGGACTGCATGTATGGTAGATGCCCCAAATGGGTGTTGCATTTTAGCAATGGTCTCATCATGCATGGCAATTCCGTGGTTTGGTGTATCCATGGTTGTTTGAAAAGTCGTTATCTTGGCCACAACTTCTTTTGTACTCTGTGTCATCACGGGTTTGCTGAGTTGGCAATGGATGTAACCTAAGAGCTGACTAACAAGGTTTAGGCTTTTTAGACTTGATGTATCTGAATTGGATTAGTCTAGACGGGTTTGAATGGATTGGCCTTTTTAGAATGGGTCATTTGGCATTGGATGGATCTTTTCTGAGTTAACCTTTGGGGATCAAATGAACTGGACCTTTGCTGAGTGGATTTTATAGATTGTGATGGGTTAAGGCTTTCCGAGTCGGATTGGGCTTAGCCTTTGCTGGTTTGGGTACTGCTCCTTCTTTGGCTCAGACAAGCCTAGCAGTAAAAACAAATGTCCCATCAGATTAGGGTACTAGGTATACTAGTCAAAACAAAACAAGATGCAATTTTTGGCCCTGGTTCTGGTCTTGTTGAAAATTCACCCATATCAATCACAAACCCCTGGATTTTGACCCAAATTTTGATTCTAATATGACCCTCATGTTTTGAAAGGAATCGCCTCAAGATTAAGACTCTCTAAGGATCGCATCACACATATTTCCAAAGATTTCATATTTTGCACAAAAGCATTCAAAACACCGCTATGAGAGGTTAGGGTTTCCCTATCCTAGATTTGACATGATCTAGGGTTTTACTACTTCAAGCAAGCAGTTTCACAAAATCCTGCATGCAGATGAGCATTATGTCCTATATTAGAAGAATCACTATGGCTTTACTATATGTAGGTAGGTTGATTGGTCAAAAGGGGTACCTTGGCAAGATTACCTAATATACCTCTCACACCTAACATCAAGAAGTGAAAGGAGGATCAAGCTGTACGATGGTAATCCAGATCCGAGGGTGTGTTTCCAACATGGCAGAGCCCACGACCGGCCAGTGTTTTGGCAAGCTTTTTAGGCAAGCCTCCGACAAGCCGTCCATGAATAGCAGATGGAAAATACAATGGCTTAAAAGCACCATGCAAATGCAATGCAAAGAACATATATATGTAGACAAAATTTCACATCATGACGTTCGAGTCAAGTTCTCTAAAATCTAAGCAGAGTCGTCAAAAATTGTAGCTTCTTTTTCGCGCTTCTTGGAGGGATTTAGCCTCCTTGGATACAATAGCCTTACAGTTTGGACTCCTGTGGTTCTGAATCTAGTTAATTTAAACAAATAAGAGTCCAAATCCGACAAATCTTAGAAAATCCATTTATCATCGGAGATGCCACAAATGGACTGCATTGCCAAATTTCAGAGTCGCCGCCTAAATATTTTTGAAAAATTTAGGAAACCCATGACTCATGCCAAAGGCCACTTGTCCATCATCACCAAAGTGTCTCGGCTCAGGAACTTAGGTATGAGAGGGGAAGGTCATGAATTGAGCACCCCACTCACCCGATCAAAGATCAGCCTCTACTAATCATGATGTGATTTTTATATACATTATATGCTCTTGTTCCGATTTATTATGCTAATTTACTATGTGAAGCACACAAGTATAAATTATTCTGCCTACTTTGGAATGCTTTGATCTCATGTTTGTTTTGAAAAGGTGTTTTGAATATGTACCACTTGAAAAAATGAGTTCATATGTACATTAATCAAATCATCCCAACTTAGGCGAAAAACCTTCATCCACTGGCATTCAAGATATATAACAAATAAGCACTTAGCCTCATGGTAGTATGCTCGATTATAGAAACACAAACATACATGCAATATGCTAAAACAAAAAATCCTCACCTAGTACTCAACTGAGGCAAGCCAAAAGAAAATAGTTAGAAAAATGCATACTCTAATATGCAAGGTGACTAATGCAACACATACAAAATGCAACTACGAGGTTCGATTTTTAACATGTCATATGTCCCTACTCAAAGCATGTAATAGTGCACGTATTCAATTAAGTAGGAAATAACAACAAGTTTCGAATGATGAACCGAACCTAATGCGTGCAAAAATGGATACAAGGCATGGCAATGATATGAAAAATGTAAAATGTGATGCTACCATTATAAGCATATAAATAAATGGGAGAAAGAAATGGGGTTTGGAAGACATACACAAATATTACAAGTGTGCCCTCATACAAGAGGGTCCGAATGTCCGAATTTAAACTAATTATTACAACACCAAATTAACTAATTAAACTATCTGTTACAAATAACTAAATTCAACTAGCCATTACAATTTCAAATGAATCTACTTAATTTAAACATACTACTACCAAAGCATTAAATAAAAGGACCACGAGAAATGAAGCGTCGCACGTGCACAAATTTCTTCCAGAAACCTCTCTGTTTTGCTGTCAAAAACTATTTTGTTTGCAATTAGAAAACTAATTTGTTTTTCCCCCAACATCTGCTCTGTTCTACCATGAAAATGACACTGCCTACACAAAATAGGGTGGTCAGCTGACCTGCCTTGGAAAGTGGTTGGCCAGATGGAAGGGTGGTTGGCTGGCCACTATTTTTTGGTACTACCCTGCTACCACAGAAATGAAACAGAGCAAAAACAAAGTGTTTCCAAGAGATGGTTGTCCTTTCTACCTCTCCCAATCATGAAATTGGGCAAGCGAGGAGTAGATTCGGTTCGCAAACCATCAATATTCACACGTTTGTTACATGATGATCGTTAAACCGATAAGACAAATGCTCAATATATGGAAATAAAAGACCAATAACACCTCATCCTTATAATGGAGTTACCTCAAGAGAAGTAGTAGACATTGATTCTTGAATCATTAACATCACTTAAGTGTATGTAATGATTTCAAGACTCAATGGGTTCAACATAACGTTCAATTGAACCCAACTCAATTTTATTATCTAATTACCACTTTTATTCCAATTTTATTAGCCTCTTTTATATTACCTTTCCATTCTTTATTTATTTTTGTCCAAAAGTGATAACTACGTCCGCTAATGAAGAGAAGTGTCAAACAAGAAGTTGTGCTTAGCATGAGAGAGATGTAATGCCCTAGTAATGAACCTCCAAAGAGATTAAACCATTAAGCATGGAAGGTCTCTTTCACAATCCTTAAACAACAATCAATTGTTTGAAACAACTCTTAAACAAAGAAAACCAAGAAAGGAGGGAGGTTGCAGAGATGATTATTACAAGTGTGAGTATATGTATGAAGACTATGGAATAAAGAGCTATCAACTCAAATAGATTAGTGTCTAAATCCTAAACCACCAGATCTATGAGAACTTACAACAACACAAGCATATTATCCAAAGCATAACTAAGTAAACACACTAAAATAGCCCCCCCCCCCTCCCCCTCCGTAGACACCTCATTTTTTACCGCCCTTAAGACTTGGGCGCCACTGATTGATCACTCAATGATGAAAGTTATGCTGTACAAACGTTCCATTTCTTCAACAAGAAGAGCTTCTAAATCCCAGCCTCACGCCCTTTTTTTTACCAAAACTATTTTAGACCTTAAAACCCTCTTTTTCCAAAATATTTTCCAAATATTTCTACGATGTTCCGAGGCTTGCATTTCGTTGAAACTATTGCACTTTTCGGTAAACCGAGCAAGGACAAAGTGGACATAAATAGAAGAGAGGTGAATATCTACAAGAGTAGTAGATCCATCAATGTTAGTAGAATAGACAAAAATATTAGGCAACAAAGTATCTCCTAAAGGGTAAGCATGATTCAGCCCAATGATATCAGTAGGGCACATAGAATTCGTTAAAGAAGTTAACTGATGGATGAAAGTCAACGTATTGATAGGCGTCATATCCTCTTCTTGAAAAGAAAAATCTAATTTCTGTGTAACTAAATTGCCCAAATGATAATTGAAAAGTCTAAAATCGTCCGAGATTGTGATTTGTAATTAGGATTCAATTTCAATAATGAACAACAATTCCCAATCAAGCAATCATAGATCTGATCCAATTATGAGTGAATTGAATTAGATCTACTATCAAGCAACAATAAAAAGAATAAAGAAAAAAAAATCACGAGCCAACGCCACAAAATAATCCACTAAGAAGACGATGGAATTACACAAGAGAACCCTCAGTTATCTAGCGAATCCATACTCAAATTGAACCCAACTCATTGTGCCTCTAAAATCCTCTGAGATTGTGATTTGTAATTAGGATTCAATTTTAATAATGAACAACAATTCCCAATCAAGCAATCATAGATATAATCCAATTATGAGTGAATTGAATTAGATCTACTATCAAGCAACAATAAAAAGAAGAAAAAAAAAATCATGAGCTAACGCCACAAAATAATCCACTAAGAAGATAATGGAATTACACAAGAGAACTCTCAGTTATCTAGCGAATCCATACTCAAATTGAACCCAACTCGTTGTGCCTCTTCCAACACCGCCTTCATCTTGAAATTGCTTCACCCAACATTGAATCTATAATGCCAATGTCGAACCCATGACGATAAGTCATTTCGAAATCCACCAAAACTTCCAAAATCAAGTTCTCCATAATTATTCACCCGAAAAGTTCTCCACAATCCACTGATGAACATCTCTTTAGGAAAGTGTATTTGAATGATAAATCCCTTAATGATCTCCAAAGTAAAGCTTGTTGATCCATAAATCACTCTCAATTCATCAAGGTACACATATAGATCACACTAGAGAACTCTCTATTTTTTCGCACTCAAGAATAAAAATCTGAGTATCTTCCCCTACATTCGATCCAGAAATGCACTTTCAAATGACTGCAACCACCTTGGTCGCTTGAGTGCACATTTGGTCGCTCTAGCAAACTTTTTGGTCTTGGAAGATTTTTCTCTGAGTTTCTGAGCAATTGCAAGTGTCTTGGTCACTCGAGCGGACTATATTACTCTGCTAGATTGTCTTCAGCATGGGAGAATAATTGTCTGATGGTTGCTAGAGACAAACTGGGTTGGATTCACATTTAATCAACTCTCAATCTCACAAATACAAAAGAACAAATGCGATTATGATTTGATGATGTTTTGTCCAACAAAATTGTCAATCACAAAATACCTAACAATAATAATTGTTTGACAAATAATATCATCATCTGGAGCTGAGACAACCCATCGACCAAACCATTGCACAAAAATTATCGATTTGAGCCATCAAAATAGAGACCTAACAAGGACCCTTGTCAGACATGTTGGGAATAATGGCAAGCAACCAATCAGTTGCTTGACCGTTTACGTATAAGTCTTACATCGAGAACAAAGTTTTGAGACATCTAAACCCCAAGATCTTAACACAACCTTGATGGGGACTATATTATGTATTAATTTCAAAATAAATAAAGCCTATTTACGAAAAATATTGAAGTTCCAAAAACATTTCAACTAAGTCAAAAGGTGGCAAGATATTAGAATATTTATTTTGAAATGCCAAGTGATAGCCCATTTTGATTGTATAAACTCCTAACCGATCTCCAGTTGATACACTATGATCTGGGCAAAACGAAGAGCAAATGTGGCAGGATAAAATCTCTAGAATAATCTCAGAGGAAAAAAAAATACTCGAAGTAAGGGCTCTCTCCATAATTTACTAGGATAATCAATAAAATGTGATAGTGTAAAAGAGCTAAAGAACTAAGGTGTGTGAACCCCAATCAAAGGATTGTAGGTCGTAGAAATCCATTGATCCCTAATGGGATTGATCTGACCATCACTCACTACCCATTTTAAATCCCTTAAAATAAGATCTCTACTTATTTACACCATAAAATATTTTCCTTTCGAATCTGACTTATTGATTATTGTCAACTATATTATTGTTAATTGTGGCATGTCGATTTATATCATAAATCATAACATGATTCTTGCATTGTGGTGAATCAATGAAGTAGTGGCAACGTGTGGCTGTGATGTGGCTATCATATTGGAGAGATGGATGTAACTTCTCATGTTGAGACAATGTGGCTTTGGAATGGAAAACTGCACAGCAGTTTCTTGGTAAAGAAATAGTGTATAAATAGGCTACAAGTAAATGCAGAGAGGTTCAATCAACAACATTAGAAAAATATTTCTTTTTCTTTCCTATATTAGGATTTGTTTATCTTAATTTCTAGGAGTAGAATAGATTAGTTTGTAATTAAATTCTGTTCATCGACAAAATTTTTACTCTTTGAAGATCAATGAAACTATTTTTTTATTATTCTTCAATTTCTTATTGTGACATCCGAATGTTAATTAGTTTTAACACTGCGTTAAGATCAACTAATCATGATTAAATATATATATATATATATAATATAATAATAGTAATAACAAAAGTAAAATAAAGTATTTTATTTTATTTTAAGATGATAATATATTATTTTAATAATTGGGCCAAAATGTAATTAGGCCTAAAATGAAACAATATGAGATCAGGTTTAGTACTAATACATAAATGACAAAGAAAGGTGTCAATGTTTTGTGGCAGCAACGTGTCACAGTCTTGGGATCTAGTGGATTGTTGAACACAGTTCCTTCAGTATAAATAAATAGGAGAGTTATGCTGAGAATGAAGACAAAGGAAAAACAAAAGAAAAACAACAAACAAAATTGTAGTCAACCAGTGAAGGAACAAAACCCTGGTAAACGGTGAAGTAAAAGAGAAAAAATTAGAGGTAAGTTTTATTATACCTTGAATAATTATAAATTATTAGATTAATTATAGGTTTTATCAAAAAAATTTTGAACTATTAAGTCTTATTTATAGGTAAAAAGACGTTTTGCCCTTTAATTTTAAAAGTGAGAATGTTCTCAATTTTAAAATTGAGAATGTTCTCAAATTATAATTATCAAAATTAAGAAATTTTTTAATTTTTTTAATATAAATTAAGAATATTATCAAAATTAAGAAATTTATAATTACCAATTTTAAAAAATTTCTTAATTTTTTTCATGGTTAAAATTAAGAATATTATAAATTGAAAATTGTCTTGACATAAAAAGCACATGTAAAGCAGAGCACAGAGTATGGTACACCAATGGCTGCCCAACCAAATTTGGATTCTTAGCAGTCATGCTCCTAGGAGCTTGCATCATCTCCTACTCCCCTGGAATGGGTACAGTCCCATGGATCATCAACTCCGAGATCTACCCATTGCGATACAGAGGAATCGGCGGAGGAATCGCCGCAGTCTCCAACTGGGTTTCAAATCTCATAGTCAGCGAGACCTTCCTTAGCTTGATAGAGGCTCTCGGCTCCGCCGGCACTTTCCTCCTCTTTGCTCTCTTCTCCTTCATTGGACTCATCGCCATTTATTTGCTCGTACCTGAAACTAAAGGTCTTCAATTTGAAGAGGTTGAGAAGTTGTTGCGAGGAGGATTTAGTGGTGATAAAAACAAGAACAACAATTCCAAAAATGGCGATTCTTCTTATTAAATCTAAGTTTGACTTTGTCTGTTGATTTGTAATTCATGTATCAAATCCGATCATTGGTTTCAAGTGAGATTGTTTGTGTTTTGGAGGTCTTCGAAGGATAAATTGGGCTATTAAAAATTAATAAGAGTTGAAGGAATAAATAATTTTATTTAGGATTTAATAGAGTATAAGTTCACAAAATGAAACTTGTATGTAAATGTTCCTCAATTATTTTATTATTTTATGAATTATTTTATGTAAATTATATTTTATAAATTATATTAACATTTTAACTATGTTATTTATTTTATACACCTTATTTGTTGAAAAATAAAAACACATAGATATAACTGTTTATTAATGTGCTTTTGAGCAATTATTTTATAAGTACCACCACTGAAATTTCATGTCTTGGGGGACTTAAATAACCATTAGCCATCTAAATTGTCACTTTAATGACCTTCTGACGATCTCATGCCTTAGGGGACTTAAATAATCATTGGTCCTCTAATTAGTCACTTTGTGACCCTCTCAATCTATTATGGATCCATTGACCCTCTGTTCTGTTTTGTATCATGGTTATAATTATTTTGCTTATATGATTTTTACGTTATGTATCTGTTAGTTAAAATGATTTATTAATTCGAACCAAACTATTCATTGTTTAGCCTAAATAATTATCTATGGTGATTTGTGTACCCTTATGCTCTTGGTATAGTATTTCTCACTCTGTCATGTGTTTATAGTTGTTAAACCCTTTCAATGAATAAACTTAAGGAGGAATTGTTTTACCCCATTAATTAAGACCCACACTTGAGAGGAACACTGTGTCTTCTCCCCTCCCTCCTCCTCTCCTTTTTTGTGTCTATTTGTAATTATTACCTAACTCATGTTACATAAATAATAGTTTTCATGTATGCTTTAGATATTCATATGCACCTTTTATTTTATTCCGCTACATTATCTAATTTCTTTAATCTAAAATTAATCCTTGGTAGCTTTAAAAATTAGTTAGTTACGAATCCAGCCCTAAGCATCCAGGATTGGGTCGTGACAAAAATAGTATCAGAACCATGGTTTTAAATATATATATATATATATATTGAAGCATAGGACATGTGTACAATTAGGAAGTAGGCTAAGTAAAAACCTTAGTTTGTTTGATACATTAGCCATTATGTGTGTAGTCTCTTATTAGTTCCATAGCTGAGTTTGGGCATCCTATGGTGTAGAAAATTTCATAACTCAACTCCGGTGATTCTTTTTGGTACAGACCCAATTTGCCAGATTTCGAGAGAATTTTCGAAAATAACAGCTATGTCCCAGATCTGTAGGAAGAAATGAGGGATTCTAAAGACATAGTCAGACAGTCACACCCGACCCTTAATCAGCTGATGGGTAAGTTGGTGTATCTACGGGCAGACCCAGCGAAGGCAGAATTGCTATGGTGGAGGATTAGTGGCGACAGTACACTAGAAAGATTTCTCGGACCAGCAAGAGTGGTAGGCATGACCTCGGGCATAGGATACCCTCACTTCTTGGTGGCAACCTTGTCTTTAGAATTTGTGGCCCAAAGAAAGAATTTCTTTTTTTAAGTGAAAACCTACGAGCAAGAACCCCTCCCTCTCAAAACATTATTAATGTCCAAACAATCAATTTTGGTGATTTTATAACATATGTAAAGGTGCCGATACGCATCATAGTACATCAATTGTGGGGTTACGAAGCAGGCATCCCCCATCTACCAGGTGGAGGTAATTTGGTTATGTTTTGGTATTGAGCTAAGTGGTCGGGCATTTGAACGCCACATGCAGCTGCAGTTTCCGTGGTTGTTTCCAAATTAGACCCCAAGAGTAAGATCTTTTTTTTTTTTTGATGTATAGTGAGCTAAACATGGCCTAGTAAACATGGCCTAGTTCTAATCCATTTTTGCAATAGAAGGGTTAGACACTAACTAGACGTAACTGTTAACTCATAGAGACAAGTAATGTACCAACACCTTTATGCATAAATAAAATCAGTGTTTTTTTGTGAATAATGTGTGTAACGTTGTGAACTATGTTTTGTAAATTAAGTGGGTAATATTTTAAATTAGTTGTGCTGTGAATAACAATTGTTATATACAAATAGAAATTATGCACCATTGTCATTAAAACTTTTACTATGTAGCAATGGCTAACGATGGAAATGGTATCGAATCGTTGTCTAGCAGAGTCGATCCAATGGAAAAACTAGTAGAAAGAGCTGTTGCTAGTTTCTTGCAAGCCTTGCAAAAAAACATAACTAATGGAATACCAGAACATCGAGAAGGTCCAACTATGGTAAAGCAATTTCAGGGCCTAAAACCTTCTACATTCACATGGGATTCAAACCCATTGCTGGCTGAAGCTTTGGTTAAAGAAATGGAGAAGATTTTCCGCAACCTACCCTGTATAGAAGAACAGAAAGTGTCCTTCGCCACCTTCACTCTTAAAGAGGATGCGCAAGAATGGTGTCTTTTCACCTTAGAAAAGGAAGAGATCGTGACTTGGGCTAGATTTCTAGAAGTATTTTATGAAAAGTATTTTCTAGACTCACTACGGGAGAAAAAGGCATCGGAGTTCCTACACTTAAAGCAAGGAATGATGTCGGTAGCAGAATATGAAAGTAAGTTCACCCGACTGGCGCAGTTTGCAACTTACGTTATTCCAACGGAAGCCCGAAAAGCAAGAAATTCAAAGCAGGTTTAGATGACGCAATCAAAAACAAGATTGAGGTTTTGAAACTACCAACCTATGCAAAGGTGATAGACTGAGCATACATCACTGAGAAAGGGATTAAAAACCTCACGTTCTGGCTGAATAGGTCAAAAGAAACGGTTTTGGAAACCAACCGGAGAATCTAGTTCAGCACCACCAAAGAAAATGAATACCGGACTTATTGGTTCAACTAGTTCGGCCAATCAAAGTTCTACTATCCCTAGGGGTAGCACCATTCCAAATTGTCCAAGTTATGGAAAGGCTCATCGGGGACAATGCTATCGGGCAATGGGAGCATGCTATAGATGTGACCCAGTTGGTCATTTGGTGAAAAATTGTCCAAAATTTACCAACTCTGTGATGGGTACTACTGGATCAGTTCAGAAACCAAGAACATCTATAGGAAGGAGGAAAGAACAAAAATATCAAGGAAGAGCTTTTGCTTTAGTACCTGGAAACCCCGATGCTACCGAGAACGTTATGTCAGGTACACTTTCTATATATGGTCATTCAGCTCATATTCTTATTGATTATGGATCAACTCATTCTTTTGTTTCTCCACACTTTATTCCTAATTTGACAGCAACATCTGAACCCTTGAGATATGTGTTATTGGTGTCTTTTCCATCTAGTGGTTCCGCACTTAGTACGAAGATATACAAATCATGTGTTATATCCCCAAAAGATGAAATCTTGTATGTAGATTTGATTCCACTCCGCATCAGTAGTTTTGATATAATCTTGGAAATGGATTGACTTGTTGCCAACCATGTATCTATTGATTGTGTAACCAAAAAGGTCTTTCTCCGGTTACCCGACCAACACAAACTTGTCTTTGAAGGAACTAGATCCTCTGTGATAACCTAACGAATTTTGAGAAAAAGTTGTTGTGGTTATATTTATTATGTGGTTGACACTCAACAAGTAGACCCAACACTTGATTCAATACTCGTAGTTTGGGAATTTTCTGACTTTTTTCCTGAAGACTTACCTGGTACCTTAGTTGATCGAAAAGTCGAATTCACCATTGAAACTCAACCCGGTATGCAACCGATAGTAAAAACCCCTTACCACATGTCAATTGTGGAATTGAAAGAATTGAAAATGCAACTTCAAGAATTGCTCAACATGTGTTTCATACGACCAAATACCTCACCATGGGAAGCTCCGATACTATTTGTAAAGAAAAAAGATAGTACAATCAAATTATGTATCGATTATCGAGGATTGAATAAGGTTACCATTAAGAATCGGTCGAATTGATGACTTATTTGATCAACTTCAAAGCACTTAAGTATTTTCAAAGATCAACTTGAGATCTGGCTACCATCAAGTGAAGGTCAAAGAAGGAAACATTGAGAAAACTGCCTTCAGAATGCGTTATGGACACTACGAGCTTCTTGTTTTGCCATTTGGTGTCACGAACCCTCTACCGGCCTTTATAGACCTCATGAATCGAGTATTCAAACCCCATCTCAATGAATTTGTTATTATCTTCATCGACATTCTTATATACTCTAAAACACTAGAAGACCATGAGCAACACTTATGATTAGTTCTGCAGACACTACGTGATCACAAACTTTATGCCAAGTTGAAGAAATGCAAATTCTGGATCACTAGTGTACGCTTTCTCGGCCACATCACTAACAAGAACGACATCTCTATCAATCCACAAAAGGTTACAACTATCGTGGATTGGCCGCGACCTACTAATATATCTGAATTTTATAGTTTCTTGGGATTGGCAGAATATTACCGACATTTCATTCAACATTTCTCGAAGATTGCATCACCACTAACTCAACTGACCCAAAAAAACACATCGTTCGAGTGGACCAACAAACAAGAACATTGCTTCCAGGAGTTAAAAAGTAGACTTGTGACAGCTCCCATATTGGCACTCCCTACTAGAACGAATGGATTTGTAATCTATAGCGATGCTCATATAATGGGCTGGGTTGCATAATTATGCAAGAAGGGAAGGTTATTGTGTACACCTCACGTCAACTAAAGACTAACGAGAAGAACTACCCGACTTATGATCTGGAATTGGCTGCGGTGATTTTCACTCTTAAAATTTGGCGTCATTACCTCTATGGAGTAACATACGAAATTTAAACCGACCACAAGAGTCTTAAATATCTATTTACACAGAAAGAACTAAACATGAGGCAACGTCGATAAATAAAGATTATGAAAGATTATGATGTGAAGATTCAACACCACCCATGCAAAGCTAACGTGGTAGTAGACACGTTGAGTCGGAAGGCCACCCAAAGTTTGGCATACTTCCTCACTAATAAGAAATCACTTATTGAAGACTTGGAAAAACTAGACTTGGAGTTGGTTCCACACAAGGTTGATGGATTTCTTGCTAATATAGTCATGTAACCTACGATAATCAATGAAATTATGGCAGGTTAATGTGTGGACAAACTTTTGAAGAAAAAGTATGATGAGCAAGGAATTACTCCCAATCCCGACTTCACCATAAACAATGGGATACTAAAGTTTTGAAATCAAAGTGTACCTGACATTCCTGAAATCAAAAAGAAGATATTGATGGAAGCCCATAGCTCGAGATTTGTAGCTCATCCTGGAAATACGAAAATGTACCACGATCTAAAAGGGCATTATTAGTGGATGGGAATGAAAAGAGACATAGCAAGCTATGTTTCCAAATGCTTCCAATGTCAACGAGTTAAGGTAGAGCATTAGAGACCTGCAGGGCCACTACAACCACTCCCTATTCCTGAATGGAAATGGGAACACATTACCATGGATTTCGTTATTAGATTACCACAATCAGCCTCAAAGAATGATGCGATATGGATCATAGTAGATCAATTAACGAAATCAGCACATTTTCTGTCCATCAAAGTCACGTACTCTCTTAACAAATTTGCCACTTTATATATCAAGGAGATCATTCAATTGCATGGCGCCCCAGTATCAATTGTATCGGATCGAGACCCTCATTTCATATCTCAATTCTGGAACAAGTTACAAGCAACTTTGGGAACAACACTAAAGTTTAGCACTGCTTATCACCTGCAAACCGATGGACAATCTGAAAGAATGATTTAGACATTGGAGGACATGTTGCGGGTATGTGTATTAGACCTTAAGGGTAATTGGGACAAGCTTCTGCCGTTAGTAGAATTCGCCTATAACAACAGTTACCAAGCGAGTATTGGGATGGCACCGTATAAAGCATTTTACAGGAGGAAATGTCAATCACCTGTACGTTGGACAAAGGTGGAAGACAGAAAGTTATTGGGTCCCGAAATTATGCAGATGACAAGTGATAAAATTCAACTCATCCAACAACAAATTTGCACTGCTAGAGCCGCCAAAAAAGTTATACAAATACACGGAGACGAGATTTGGAATTTCGAGTAGGGGATCATGTTTTCTTAAAAGACTCACCAACAAGAGAAGTCATTTGGTTTGGAAAGCAAGGAAAATTGAACCTGCACTACATCGGACCATTTGAGATATTAGAAAGGATTGGCCCTGTGGCATATAAATGTTCACAATGTGTTTCATGTTTCAATGCTCCGGCAATATCTTCGAGACTCCGAACATGTTATTGATCACGAGGACCTAGAAGTTCAAAGAGATCTCTCTTATGAAGAGCAACAGGTGCAGATCATCGACTGTCATAATCAGATTCTCCAGAACAAGACCATACCCCTTGTGAAGTCTTATGGAGAACTCATCATGTCGAGGAAGTTACGTGGGAAACTGAGAATCAAATGCAGGCCAAATACCCACATATGTTCGAAAATTATGGTACGACGACAAGTTTACGGACAAACTTATATTTAGGATGGGAGAAATGTGACACCCCAAATGTTAATTGGTTTTTACACCGCATTAAGATCAACTAATCATGATTAAAATATATATATATATATATATATAATGTAATATAATAATAGTAATGACTAAAGTAAAATAAAATATTTTATTTTATTTTAAGATGATAATATAATTATTTTAATAATTGGGCCAACATGTAATTAGGCATAAAATGAAACAATCTGAGATAAGGTTTAGTACTAATGGATAAGTGACAAAGAAATGAGTCAATGTTTTGTGGTAGTAACGTGTCACAGTTTTGGGCATCTAGTGGATTGTTGAACACGGTTGCTTTAGTATAAATAGGAGAGTTATGCTGGGGATGAAAGCAAAGGAAAAACAACAGAATAAAACAACAAACAAAATTGTAGTCAACCATTAAAGGAATAAAACTCTGGTAAACACTGGAGTAAAAGAGAGAAAAAATTAGAGGTGAGTTATATTACACATTCAGTAATTATAAATTGTTTTATTATTTTATGCAAATCATGCTTTATAAATTATATTAACCTTTTAACTGTGTTATTTATTTTATGAATCCTATTTGTTTAAAAATGGAAACCCATGGATATAAATGTTTCTTAAATGTGTTTTTGAGCAATTATTTTATACGCATCACCACGGAGGTCTCATGGCTTGGGGGACTTAAATAACCATTGACCCTCTGAATTATCACTTTAGTGACCCTCTGACAGTCTCATGCCTTGAGGGACTTAAATAACCATTGGCCTCTGATTAGTCACTTTGTGACCTTCTGTCTATCATGGATCCATTGACCCTCTATTATGTTCTATACCGTGCTTATATGATTTCTGCATTATGTTTTTGTTAGTTAAAATGATTTATTTATTCGAACCAAATTATTCATTGTTTAGCCTAAATAATTATCCATGGTGATTTGTATACCCTTATGATCTTAGTATAATGTTCATCACTCTGTCATGTGCTCATAACTGTTAAACCTTTTTAGTGAAGAAACTTAAAGAGGAATTGTTTTACCCCATTAATCAAGACCCGAACTTGAGATGAACATCATGTCTTTTTTTTTTTTACCTTCCCCCATTTTTGTGTCTATTTGTAATTATTACCTAACTCATGTTACATAAATAATAGTTCTCATGTATGCTTTAGATATTTATATGCACCTTTTATTTTATTTTATTTTGCTGCATTATCTAATTTGTTTAATCTAAAATTAATCTTTGGTAACTTTAGAAAGTAGCTAGTTGCGAATCTAGCCCTAAGCACCTGGGGTTGGGTCATGACACTTATGCTTTTCCTTCATTTGTTTCTTTTGAACCACTTGTTGGAATTTATTTGTGTTGTTTGCAAAGTTGGTAGCCAAATCGTCTATCAATTATGGCTTTGCATAAATTTTGCTAACACAACCCTAAATAACACTCTTCTAACTCCAAATGTAGCCCTCTCAGATTTTGACGTACAAGAAAGGAACAACTTGACAATATTTGGCCAACAAAACCTAGTTCAAAAGAGAGGTGGTGTAATGCCTCGATAAATTAGAAGATTTAAAGTGTCTATAATCTAACATTTATCCATTCAACAAATCGAAATAAACCATGTGTACACATATGTACGAGTTCTCCAACATCTTTTCCATTCATTAATACCCCAAACTGATTCACAAGCATAATATATTCATCGATGTTACATCCTGAATCTATAGCATGTAATGGTTATGCATGAATATCTAAACTATTACAATTATATGCCTTAGTGGCTACATGTTTCTAAGATGAAACTTGGGTACAACAAAAGTGGAATAGAACCTAATGCATATATGCCCTACGCTTGTACAAAATTTTCACAAAAGTAAAGACAATAGTGAGCCTTCGACTCTACAGTCCTCCCAAGCTAATTCCTTGGCAGAGTCATATCATCGGTACTTGAAAGTTGGTTTCCACAGAAGGTGAGCTAAAGCCTAATAAAGATTAATTTAATAAGCAGCATGAATCTTAACAAGGTCATCAAGTGAATGCACATGAATGTCTTTTCTAAAACGACGCATATTTTCATCTTTCATTTAATACAATGCTAAGTTTATAGTTAACTTCATAACTTTTTATTTCCAAAATAGAATACAAGGTAGCAGATACACACACTGGGAATCTCTAGGTACGTGTCTGCTAGTACAAGCACTACCAAAACCATTTTATCGATACTAACCGGAAGGATCGGCACCTCACCGCTCGGGTTTCTGGACTTTCACCACAGACACAGGGGCCAATAATCATAATAGCCATAACACACCCCCTAACCAAATTTACCATGGTATTCACCCATTTTTCTCAAAAACAATACATTTTAATGAATGAATATAAAACAATGTTCAAATGAGAGATGCAAAAGTGAAAGGTTTTAATTCACTTAATCCTCATGCAACTTCTACAACAAACAAAACTATCCTCCATCGATAGCCCAAAAACAGATATCTCTATGCAAGAAATAAATTCAAGAGATAGATTTAATATAGAATTTCAATACTCAGAATAACAATACATATTCCACTTCCCCATCCAACGCAACAAAGGTTATCAAAATAATATTTTAATCTAAACCTTGCCATTATCAAAACCAAGAACACTAAAACTTCCAAATACTCCCCAAACCAATGTCCTTTCAATATTTTTATACATTCAAAGTAATTTCCTAAATTTCTCAATCCCGAACTCATTATTGTGCCATTTTCATGAAAACGCACTCTTTTCAAAATCAAATCCACGTACAATAATCCAAAAGTCAACCCAAACCCAACCAACACACTATTCTATTCAAGGGCACATAACGAGGCTAAGAAACATACAAAAATGTTAAAGAAATCCCTACCTCAAAGCCTGAGAAGAGGAAGAACAACACCCAAAAACTGACGATCCCAAAAACTTGAAATTTTTCGATCAAAACATAGCTCACAACTAGCTCTACCTTAAAGCCTCATGCACTCGGGGTAAGAGATGAGTGTAACTAGATAAAAACCAAGAGTTTAGAGCTTTGAGGTTAAAACTGGGAGAGAGAAAAGAGGAAGATGATCTCAAAAAGTAGATATTTGTAACTTTTGGTGGTATATATAGACGAACTGGTCATGGCTGCAAACAACAGACCGTGAGCGCGAAAGACACAGTTATGGGTGCAGACGAGAACATTGCAGGTGAGAACTCTAAAGTCATAGCCTAACCTCGCAGCCCTTTACGAACCATGAACTTTTCCCCCAATACAAAGACCTGAATGGTGTATTTGGTCGTAGGCACAACGCAAAAGACCACGGGCACAAACAAGGAGGTCGCGAACATGACACCCCCTTCACGAGCACAAAGAGGATGACCTGCAAAAGTACTGGAAAGTGTTTTTCATCACAGTCTGGTCGTGTCCCCTCATGGGCATGACCTAACAACACCACGACCATGAACAAGGAGGTCATGGGCATGACCTAAGGGAACAGGAAAAGATTCTGCCAGCCTATTAAGCTTAAAACAAGGTTCCCGGAAACAACTAAAACTAAGGATGAACCAAACCAAACTCCAAAGTAATCACAACACCCCGACAAAAGTACAAAATTAACGGGTCTAAACATGGGCCGCTATAGGTGGAATGGTTAAGAATTCTCCATGCTTGTCTAGCCAAAAAGGCGTGATGAGAACACCATAGATACTAAAATTCTAACCCTCTTTTTTTACTACTTATTAGCACAGACATATTATGCTCCAACATTATTTACAAGCTTGTGCTCAAATAACCACTCCCTTTTGTTCCTTTTGGTTGTATTGATAACAACAATTTATGTATGTTAAAAAGGCCTACAAAACTATTTTTCCTATAAAAAATAAAATAAATTCATTAAATAGAGAATTAAATGTAAATTTAAGGAAATATAATAAAAGTGTATTACTACCCAAAAATAATGGAATATTTACACATTTATTGCATAAGATGATTATCTATATTGTTGCTGCTAAAAGGACACTTGAGTGTGAAGTAAATGGAGACTTGGTCCTTGTTTTGACCATGAGAGCTTATATAAAATAAATCTTGCCTAGGTCGAATTAAAAATTTTCAAAAAATGTAGAACATGACAAGTGACGGACGTATACAAAATATATAGTTTCATATCTTTATTATATGTCATTTATAAAGATACACCAATATTATAGATAATGCATATGAATATTCAATTTAAAGATAACTAATTTCTAAAGTCTGAAATAGGAAAATATGTATAATTTAAATTATTTTTCTTTTATCATTGAATTTCAAGTCATTTTATTTAAACTTGTAATGTGTTTCTTGTATGTCTAATTGATACGCATATGTCCTTCAAGTGTTTAAAACATATCCAAGTCTTCAAAATTTTAAACAAGAGAATAGGACATGTTTGGACGTGTGTCCGATAGGTTTTGAGAAGTGTCTGATTAATGTCATGTTGAGTGGGGCATTAAACTGAGTAAAAACCTACAAACTTTAGAATTATTCACTTGTCAATAATAGATATCATCTTAAGTATGTTGGATACTTACTGAATGTCATTATTTGCTATAACATGAACATGGATGGACATGAGAAAAAAAAAATTCCTTTTGGTGAAAATTATATTTTCTCAAAATTTGTTGCACTTGCCTTTTAAGAAAAGAAGCAAGGACACTACTAAGAAGCTGACGTGTTCATGTCGTGTCGTGTCGTGTCTGTGTTAGACACCCACATTCACTGGACACTTCCCGACACGTGTTTGACACTTGTCAAAATGTGTCCTATTTTTTAATTTTTTTTAAGACATGGATACCCTTCGGACAATTTGAGGGGACACATGTCCATTGATTAGACAAGCATGAAACTAATCTATATATTATATAAGAAAAATAGGATTTTTAACTCACAAGCTTTGTAGGAGCTCCAACACCTCAAGCTTAATTTCCTAATTTTTTGATTTTTTTATAATAAAAAAAAACTCAGAATTTTTTGACTTCTCCCAAGCCTTTTTGACTTCTTCCATGCCTTTTTGTCTTCTCCCATACACACCATTTTCAACTTCTCTCATACCTATTTATCCCTTAATTTATGGATTTCAAATGAAAAGATAACAAAAATATTTCATCGATTTCCAAAAGAAAATATTAAAACTTGCCTTCCGTTTCTCTCTCACAAAAAAATCAGATAATATTTTTCATGAGAATTGTGGGTATCTATCTATATCCTATATATTATATTATAACATAACCCAAAAAAAAAAATTAAAAATCAGATATACAAACAGATAAATTAATAAATATTATTCTTATTTATTCAGTTAAAATTTCTTTTGCCTCTCAATATCTAATTTTAAATTTTAAAAAAATTTAAAGTCTATTTAAACAAATCTAATTTGAAAATATCTCACACCATCATACTTTAAATAAATAAAACTCACATGTCTATCACATATCTAACTCACATCATAACTTACCTAAACAATAATAATTAAAAACAAATAGAAACCACAAATAAATTAAATTTAAAAAAAAATTAGAAATCCACAACTCCATCTTAAATAAACTGGAAAAATAAATTAATAGAAACCACGCAAAAAAAAAAAAAGTAAGATAAGAATTTAGATATGGATCTCAAAAAGATATAACAATATCAAAAAGTATCCATGCTCATTCTGTACCAAGGATTTTGATCGGATTTTGTTTTTTTCAATGAAAATCGTAAAATTGAAGTAAAAAAATGGGTATTGAATTTTTTATTTTTTATTGTTATTTTATTTTATAAAAAAATGTGAAAATTTATTGGAAATTCAATATTGTACTATAACATTTGCAGCTAGGGGTGTGCGCGGTGCGGGTCGGTGCGGTTTAAGAGAAAAATAGAAACCGTATGGCGGGTGGTGGATTGATAAAAATGTCATTAGAATTTGTCATTTTTCTTATCAAAAACAGGTGGTTCGGTTGGCAAATAATAACGGAATTGCCTTGGCGGTTCTGGTGGATTGGCGGTTTATAAACAATATAATTCAAATTATAAAACTTGAGTCAAAGAATAAAAAGATCTAATTTATAAATTAACTGAAATAGTCAAAATTAAAATATTCATCTAATGTAACATTAAACATTAAAAATCCATTCTCTATTACAAAAAAAATATATATGTATTATATGAATATTATTTTAAATTTTGAACCTACTTATAAATTAAATCTTGAACAACAACCTGGAACAACAAATCGTTAAAAAAAAAAATAATGGCACATGATGTATATTATACATTGAGTTATATTCAACTATTCAGTTATATTCAACAAATCATTAAAAAAAAATAACGGCACATGAATCTGTGTGTATACATTGAGTTATATTCAACTATTGAGTTATATTCAACAAATCATTAAAAAAAATAATAATAATGGCACATGATGTATATTATATATACATTGAGTTATATTCAACTATTGAGTTATATTCAACAAATCATTAAAAAAATAAAATAATGGCACACGATGTATATTATATATACATATATTCAACAATCTGAACAACAAAACAACTATTGAGTTATATTCAAAATCTAATTATAAATAAAATATGTATAACAAATTCACCCAAATAGGAGCAATATTATATATAGATAATAGAGCAGGATATTATATATATATATATATATATATGTATAACAATATAATGTTTACAGAATAGAGAGTAGCAAAAGAAAAGAGAGAAAGAGAGAGCATCGAGAGAAAAGAGCAACGAGAGAGAGAGAGAGAGAGAGAGAGACTAACAGATCAGCGACGATGAGAAGAGGGGATGAGATCGGCAAGGGAAGGAGAGGCTAGATCGGCACAACAGCGAGCGGCGGTGAGGAGAGGAGAAGCTAACAGATCAGAGGCGGTGAGGAGAGTGAGTCGATCGGCGATGAATCTGTATGTCTGAATCAATGAAAGGTTGTACATAGCAGCAACGTCGTCAATGAAAGGTTGTACATAGCAGCAACGTCGTCTCTGCGTATGTGAATGAGATGAAAATGAAATGTGTGGATGGGTGTCAATTAGGTTTAATTGAGAAATTATTGTGTGTGTGTGAGTTATGTATGGAAGATATAATCTGTGGCTGGATTGTATGCATAATAGGGGATTTTTTTTTTTTTAAACACAAGCGGGTCGGGTTAGTTAGACCTGCGGGTTGGGCAGTTCCACCCGCCACCCCCGCCGACCCGCCTATTCTGGTCCTCCAACCCGCCCAACTCACCAGCCAAGATTGAAATTTTGCGCGGTTCGGAGCGATTCGGTGCGGTTTTGACAGTTTTGGCGGTATTATACACAGCCCTATTTGCAGCGCCCCGAAAACAATCCCTCAAAAATGAAATGCATCAACCAACATCCACTAAATAATAATGGCAAATATCCAAACTTTACATCATAAATCAACAAGGTTTACACAAAAGTTCCACATGCGAATTATACATTCAGTGATATAGAAATACATGAATCTATAGCATATGAAACATCAAATACCAAAATAATAGAATGCCCTCATGAGCTTACAATTTTCAAGGCTTAAGCCTAGTTATACAAAAGTGGCCTCTCGGACCCATACATGAATAGCCCTTGGCTAGCAATTAAATCATAGCAAACAGAGTTATCTACTCTTCACAAAATATATATCCACGCCCTCAACTTGGAAGGATTACTACATCTTTTCCTGCACCAAAATCTCATAGGAGTGAGCGTAAGCCCAGTAGAGAATCCTTAACAAAGTATATATGTTTATGCAAAATTTTTGATATTAAATGCAAATGTCGTGCGATGCCAAATTTAAAAAGAATTTCGTCTACATGCCTTTTAAAAGTCACCATGTTCAACCATAGTATGAAATCTCAACAATTTCAAATTTTACAATTTTTATTCAACGGGGTGGTAAATACGACTCTGGTAATCCCTAGGTTGATGTGTACAAGTAGGCTCAACTAGCACTACCAAGAACCCCACTTTACCGGTTGCTAACCGGAAGGGAAATGGTACCTCCTCCGCGCGTGTTTTCGGTCTTTCACCCCCGGACACTCAAGCCAACTTATCAATTTCATCTACACCTCCTACCCGAACTTACCAACGTATTTACCCCATAAACATTTTCATAGTTCTCATTTCAATATAAACTTATCTCAATGCAAACGTTTCCAAACTCAATTCAAAACGTATAATAATCGATGAAATGAGTGTGCAATGCAACAATTATTAATGTTTCGTAACATTATCCCTTCTCAAATATCTCAACAATAACACTACAACAACCACATTCTTCATTTTCCTTCTTCTACATTATTTATCACAAAATAGCTACATGTTCAATTTACATTATTGGCAAGTGGAAACATTTCCCCACCTTGCTCCATTCTTAATGATTTAGTCATTTCAAGGCCACTTATCATGTTTTGCATATCAACTTCCAATTTCACAACTTTCATCTTTCAAGGAACCCAACAATTTTATCATCATATAACAACACATGTTCATGCATTTAACAAAATCTTAAAACAAATCCCCAATCTTTATATACCAAGAAAAATTGTCATTTCTACAAATAATATTATGAAGTTTTCACTCATTCATTCCGTTGAGACAAGAAATCCATGGGTTCTCCACATTTTTCCCAAAACCCCCAAATTTCTAGGGTTTCTTATCAAAACCACAGCATCCTCTCATTTTCTTGGTGAAACCTTACCAAAATCATCTTTCTTAAAATTATGGAAGTAAAACCCTCAAGGATTGACAAAAAGGTTGGGATTTAAACCCACTTTTGAAAATCATGACATTCTTGAGCCAAAAATCAAAACTTTCTTAACATCATTCAAGAAAACTCCAAATCAACACTTAACTTAGCAAAAACATATATATAACTCAAAGAAGTCCCTACCTCAAGGTTTGATGAAGAAAAAAGGTGAAACCCTAGAGCCAAGATCAGAGATTTTTCGATTCCTACCACACCAAATGGAGTCCTAGCTTTGATCTCCAAGATTTATGAGAGATGATGGCTCTAGACCCAATGGATTGCAAAAAATCAAAGATCTTTAGTGTTTGATGAGGGTTTTTAAAGAGAAGGAGGAGCAAAAGTGTTTTTAGAGAAAGAGAGATGTAGAAACAAATGAGATACATTCAGCCCCAAAAGAAAGAAAAAACAGGGTTTCCGAACTGCCCAGCATCCCACACGTACCCCGTACGTGCGGCCCTCAACCCCACACGTGCAACCTGCCCATGCCGCACCACTTCCAACACCTGCATATATTGCAGTGTGCTACCCCAAACCTCCCTTGAATTCTGCACGTGCGGCCCCTCTCCTACATGTGCGGCCCTATTTCCTCAATCCAAAATTTTTTTCTCAGCTCGATTCTAGGCCCTTCGGACTTTACCTCGCACTCACCAGAACAAGTGAAAATTAGCACTGAGCACACAAGAATAAGAGTTTAATTTGAGAACAACTTTCGGACACTTCAAACCCAACAAAGACAAAAGAAAAACGAAGCGAATAATACACCCGGTCGTCACAACATTAGATTTTTGTATAACTAGGTAAATTTAAAACTTTTAAATATCATTGTGTTTTTTTATTTCTATCATCTTTCTATCCTGTTATACCATTACTACTATTTGTTAGTTTGTTAATAATAATTCAATTAATTGAAAATGAAAGCTTAGTATAACTTTTCATAGATATTAATTAATTTGTTACCGCTATATTTATATGTAATAGCATAATATATAAGAATAATCTCCAAATATAATTTTTATTTTTTTATGTGATTAAAATAGTCCATCTTAAAGTAATATATAGAGGAGTTAGATGGCTTCTTTTATCTCCAAAAAAACCCAATCTATTTTCTTTTAGACTTTTTAATTTTTTGAATTGAAATATCAGTTGTTTATATCCACAAAACAAAATTGATAAATACATATCCAAAAGCTACACTTTTTTTTCTTTTCTTTTATTTTTTCTTTTTTTTAATAGGTAAGATATTTATAAATGAAAAATGTATGGCACCTCAAAAAACTTTCCATAGTCCGACTTATAATAATGTGGTCATCAGTGTCAATTTTTATACAAATATGAGAAGATAATTAATCAAATTATACATTTCAACCAACCACGTACTTAAGCTTTCACTATTTCAAGATGTTATTTTACTATAATTCCAATTAAGAGAATCTTCAACCCTTAATATTTTTTTATCGAATTATAATTTGATGAAAATTTAAAAAGATAAAACGTTGAAAATTATTGTTTTTTTCATCAAAACTAATGAAAAGAAAATTGGGATAAGAATGAAAGTTCTTTTAAAAATTGATAAAAAATTAATGAAAAAGTTAAAGTAATTCATATCAAATCAAAATTTTTATTCAAATTTAAAATTAAATTGGATAAAAAAATTAAAAGAAAATGATGAAAGGTTGAAAATGTTCTAAAACTTTTTATTCTTAAATACTAGAAATTCGTGTACGTATTATATTGATATTGTATTTTTAGTTATGAAATTAAAACCAACATAAATGTAATTTAAATTATTGGATTAATAACAGAATCATCATATCAATTATTATTAAATATCACTTCACTTCACATTTAATAATAAAATTGTATATTTGTCTTAATTATAATTTTTAAATTTGTCTATTTTCATAACAACAAGAGGTATATCATAACTCATGTAACCTCATTTAATTAGGTTTAATTTTTTTTATTTATTACAAATTATTGAAATGGCACTAAATAGATTTATACATATATTTTTAATTTTTTAAACTAATAATTTAAAAAGTTATAAATATAAAAATTAGCTTATAACTTTCATGTATATCACAAGACAATATATTAAATTATTTCAATATATTTAGGATGATTTTTTTTTTTTAATTTATAAAGTCGCGTGCATAGCACGGGTTACCACTAGTTATAAATTTAAACAAAACAACTTAAGATACATTATATAAAAAGAAAAACAATATAAATTTGTAAGAATTAATGTCATATTTATTATCTTTCTATGATATATTCATACATATATATATATATATATGTGGCATGTAATAAATATATAAAATTATATATTTCTTTTGGTCACATGTCGTGTTCTGCATTTTATAAAAATTGATGTGTCGACATGTTCGTGTCGTATCCATTTACGTGTTTCTTAGCTTTTAAGTATATACTTGAAAGGTTTTTTTTTTTTTTTAACATACCACAAATGGGCATTTTAGTAATAAAACATGTTAAGTAGGGTTCTTGGCCCTATAAATTATGAGAGGGATTGACACACACGCAATCGCCATCTTCGCAGCCTTTACAACTGAGTTCATCATCACTCCAAGTATGACTTCATGTAATTTTCTTTCTATTCTTTCCATATCCTAAGCTCTATTTCTTTATGAAATAACAAGTTACTTTTATTAGATACTTGAATTTCACAATTTGTTGTGTTACGATCTAATTTGCATGCTCATTTTTCTCAGATTGTGTTGTTATATTAGATTTGAGCTGTCACACTGTTACTGCATATGAATCAGAATATAATTTTATGGAATCCTTGGGAGTATAGATTGGAAGATTATGATTTACCTATTGTTGGGTTGTTAATGAAGCTAGATTATAATACCTCAAATTTCTCGTAATTGATGAAGATGCAAAAATAAGATTGTGATTTCCCTATTGTTTGAGTTCTAATTTGATTATCTTATTATATATGCATGAATTTTGTGTGGTTGAAACTAGATTTTTAGAATTTATTCTAATTTATTATCTTGCTTTGGATGCGTAGAGTATGGGGAAGCATTTAAGGTACTTGCATACGCTACTGAATCCATTAGTTTTTTTATAACAAGAAACTCCAACAACTGTTAGATTGCAACCAATTTCAAAAATTGAATTAGAGGAATTGTTGTTTTGTTGCAGAACATGCCACAAAGGATTGTACTTATGGATGGCTATTTTAGCCCTCTTAATGGGAATCCAACCCTGCCCAATGTGAATGGGGCGAATTTTGTTTGATCTGATAAAAAATTTGATGGGAGCAAGTGTTTCTTTCTCCACCCAAAGTCATTGCGAGGTGGCTGGCGACGAATGCTTCATTTGGTTTGACCCTAACTCGTATATATAAGTAAACATAATATTTTTATATTTTTATATTTTTATAATAAATATTTATGTGTATTAGTAAATGTGCACATGTGATACACG
This sequence comes from Camellia sinensis, assembly GCF_055761805.1. Classification (NCBI taxonomy): domain Eukaryota; kingdom Viridiplantae; phylum Streptophyta; class Magnoliopsida; order Ericales; family Theaceae; genus Camellia; species Camellia sinensis. The sequence goes on along the minus strand of NC_138967.1, from coordinate 102,626,120 downwards.
TGTGATACACGTGAGTAACAAATCTTCATCTTTTCTTTTTTCAATCGAGGAAATTTTTTAAATGGTTTTATATTTATTTGAGATGATTTTTTAGTTATGTTTATAATATCTTTATTTGATGAAAGAATTGGAGATGGTTTTTTTGAACTTTTTTTTTTATCAAATTTAAAAAAAAAAAAAAAAAAAAGAGAGAGAAGAAAAAGAAAAAGAAATTAGAATTGAGAGCAATGTTATAAATATTTCATTTCTTGTTTTATTTTCTCACTCCTAGACACAAATAGAGCCCACATTTATAAATACATATGGAGCCCACTCATTTGTATCTTAGAATGAGAAAAAGAGGTAAAAATATAATTACATGTATCATTTTTCTAGTATTAAAGATGATATTGTGGCACACAAAAAACATAACGGTTGGTTGTATCACGAGATGAGTTATATTCCATACATTCATCTTTTCATACCCTCTCCTGTGGGCTCCAATTTAGACCCATACCAATAATCCAAACTATCTCACAATAAAAGTCATCCATGTAAAAAATTAATTTCATCGGATATTTATAAATCCTACTGAGGGTGCACGTGACGATAGTTTTCTAACTGCTACAAGGGGTCCTGTGACAGTCTTAATCATGAGTAGGGATAGCAATTTGAACCCGACCCGACGGGGACCCAACCCCCCGAACCCGAATTGAGCAGGTTTTCCCCGAAAAAATACCCCCGACGGGCCAGGGACAGTGATACATTTCTAAGCCCCAAACCCGGCCCCAGTCCCCGTCCCGACTAGCCTCGATGTAAAATTACAAGTATATCCCTGTTTATATATATGTTTATGTTTAGGGTTTGGTTGAATCAATCACAACACAACACAACACAAGAAGAGAGAGGTCCTTGCTGCTGCTCTCTCTCTCTCTCACTCTCACTCTTATCGCCGTTGTTCTCTCTCTCTCTCTCTCTCACACACGACGTCGACGACTGCTGCTCACAGAGGCAGACTTGAAGTTCCTCTTTGTCACCTAAACAAAAGGATTATGCTAAGTAGGAATTGATATCCTCCCTCGTAGTTGTATGTATGCCTACAAAATCAAATGCTTCCTTTATGTAGTTTATATATTAGTTTTTGTACTTTTGCTGATTTTGAATGATCCCACAAATGGGAAAGAAAATGAATGTTGAATCTCTACATTACCTACATCAAAATGCTCTCTCTCTCTCTCTCTCTCGTTAAACTAGATCTAGGGATTTCAGTTTCAGATCTGAGTGTATATATGTATGCCCTTGTTTTCGACCTGTGTTTTTTTTTTTTTTTCTTCTTCATAGATACTGAGTTTATATATGTATGTATCACTGATCAGAGTATTGGACAATCTGAGTGTAAATATGTTATGTTACTGTATCAATCTAAGTGCATCAGAGTATTGGACCTCAGGGATTTTTTAGGTTTGGGGATACCCGATCCCCGATCAGGGGCGGGGTGGGGGGGTGATGGGCTCCTCGCCAAGGATCGGGGGCGGGGGCGGGGACGGGAAATTTATTAGTTTCGAGGATCGAGGACAGGGAGTGTACTCCCCGGCCCCGTCCCGCCCCGTTGCCATTCCTAATCATGAGAGTTATCAATAAAACATAATGTGAAATTATTTTATAATTTTCATACACTTTTCACGTGTATAAAAGCACTTTTATATATTTTTTACACATTTTTCATCACTAACAATAGTTTAAAAGATTATTTTTAGCTTCATAATTATAATTAATTATAATTATACTTGAATTATTACTGCCATTTATCTATTATATTAGGTCAAACTACAACACTATTGGTACGATATGAGCATGGTTTCTTTCTATTTACACAGACATAACATAACTGAAAAATGTTTGGGTTTTTTTTTATTTTCTTTTTGTTAATATAAAATGAAAAACAAATATTTAATGAAAGTGGATATTTTTCCCTTGGGAGTTGTAAAGATGATAGAAAGACATTTGGTTTGGTGCTATGTATTACTTTGTGGTATATGTTAGAATAGTGAATTGATTTCCTTTTGGGAGTGCAAGCTGCTGGTCATCAAAAAAGTTGGAATGACATTGTTGGATAACATTAATGGAATATCTGCATAGTGTAAGACTCTCCCAGAGAGAGTGATAATGTAGCACTCCGTACTTATTAGTATAATGGAATTATATTTGACTTTTTGATTATCATAGTTGAGAGCCCTCTTAGTCGATATTTGAGCCTTGATTGAGGTGTTACCATAGTGGTTGGGCGAGAGATAGAATCAAAAACTCCAAATTCAAATAGTTGTTATTGAGTAGTCTTCACTCTTTTATCATTTTCTCTCTCCACATTTTGAATCTTTATGTGAAGCTAGAACCATTGGAAAGCTTGCTTACGAGGCTTCAGTTTGGACATAAGAATGCCCCTAAACAGAGTCCGAACGAGAGAGTTATGCCTGTTTGAAGTTTGTGAATCTGTGTTGTGTACATAGTTCGCTCAAGCACAAGTTTCACCGCTCGAGCGGTCCATAGACCCTTTCAGCTTTGTTTTTCAAAATTGTCTGAGGTACTACAAGCCTTGATTCACCGCTCGAATGTACTTTTGACTGCTCAAGCGGTCTGTCCAAAATCATATCTTTAAAAGTCACTTTTGGGTCAAATCTCTTCACTTTTCACCCTTTCTTCTCTCTCTTTCTGCCATTTTTGAGTTTCCAAGCTATTTAACCTTGATTTCATCTATTTATAAACACCTTTGACCCCTAATTATACCAAAACATAAAACACGGTAAGAGCTTTCTTTTAATTTGAGCAGATCGTGTTTTCGTCGAAGTTAGATTTCAGGGCTTTTTTCTCTTCTTGCTTGAGGTAGGGATTCTTTTACTCCTCTTCAATACCTCTTCAAAGATAAACATGTGGTAGTTTTTATTGCATTTAAAAATATGTTTGTTAAGGGATTTTTCAAAAGCATAAAAGGGGATTTGGGGTTTGAGTTTTGGGAGTTGGAATTGTATGATTGTTGGTTGATTTGATATGTTAAGAGGCAGTTAATCATGTCTATGTTGATTGTGGAGAAAATCCCTAATTTTTTATTAATGGTTTAATATTATAAAAATGGGTAAAGTTGGATAATGGGTGAGTTATGCGTTATGTAAATGAATTAGTGCCTTGGTTGCTAAAGACGAATTAAGTGTGTTTATTTGATTATTGTTGCATTGTGGTGGTAAGTTGTTGTGTAGGACAATTTGGATATTGTTAAAGAAAAAAGGAATTTGGTTAAGGATTGGAAGTGTTGAGGATTTGGAACAACGAGTTTTATTTTGAAAACAAAATGAATTGTGTGTCACTTTTGTGAAACGAAATGGGGAAATGGTTGGTTATAAAATGATTTCATTGAAAATGTTAATGTTTTGGAACTGTGGGACTTGTTGTGGAATTTTTTTTATAAGAGTCTTGTATCTAATTGTTAGAGGTTTTGTCCTTAGTCATCGGTTGAGGATGACATTGTTGTTGTTGAATAGAGTATGTGTATGTATTACACTAGCGTAACATTTATGTGTCTAGCTTGTTATGATATTGTTTGGAGGTCCGTTTCTCTTCGGTTATGTCGGTAAAGTGTGGTGCCTTGACAAAGGTTCCTTCCCTTTCTGGTCTGCATCCAATAAAGCATGAAATTGAGGTTTGTTTCTCTCTAGGAGGCTGGTAAAGCGTGGCACCTTGAGACATGTTCCTCTCCCTTCCGGTTTGCGCTCGATAAAATGTGACTTGGGATCGTTCCTCTCTAGGTGAGACCGATAAAGCATTAAATGTTGTCTCGATTGTATCATTTTCCATCTATGATGTAGGCCGGTGGAAATGGAAGTATATATTACGTTCAATTATTTATATTTAGAAATATATGTTTGTTTTAGAATCTTGTTATGGGTGTTCCTTTCCCTTGGGCCTATGGTCAGGGAAGATAGTAAATGTGTTGTTGCATAAGTATGTGTAGTGGGTTGAGTTATGGGATTGTGTTTATGACTTGCATATGTGAATGTGCTTCCAAAACAAATATGGAGGCAGAATTCTTTTATATTAGCGTGGAGGTTTAAAGAAACAAGTTTGTGTTGTGAAGGAATGCTTTTGGAACTAAATTGGATAATTGGAAAGAAAACAAATGGTTTTACACCGTGTGGTGTTCAAATGGATGTTTTTTGAGAAAATGTACTTACATAAATATATTTTGAATATTAAACTATCGCATTATTTATAGTGTACATCATGATGCATTCATAATCATAGATATCTGTATGTTGTTATTGTTTAGGATCATGTTGAGATCTCTACTGGACTTTATGTTCATCTCGCGTTACTAATCATTTTTCAACTGCAAGTTGAGAAGTGGTTCAAGAGCAGTGGGTTAAACCCTTAATTTTTATATAAAAATGTAAGCCTACAAGCATTTTGTTTAAATGTAATTCATGTTGCATTCAATATATGTACGATGAGAGGACTTTCCTTTATTTATGAATGTAATGTATGTGTAGTTCCTCATATTATTAATGGAAATGGATCATTTTAATGGATACTGTAATGTTAATCAGGTAATAAAAAGTAGGGCGTGACAAATATGCCTTAACAGGATGTGTGATAGACATGAACTTAATTAAACGTAGTTTTATTTTCTGATATACAAAAAAAAAAACTTAACCATAGTTCAAATAATACTTTTGATTTTAGAGAATGAAATAAAGATATTTTGCTTTTAGTTATACTCATCAGTTACTACTTGTTCGAGAAATAATTAATTTTATAAAAAGTTGATTCCATTTAATCCATTAAAATTTAATGATGTCCGAAAATAGTAATTGAAATTGATGTGAAGAAACTTAATTTAAGGAATAAAATAAACTATAAACTAAATAAATAAAATGAATGGAAGAACTTATCAATTGAGACTTGCATAATTTGCAATGTAGTTGAGACAAATTTCACGATGGCCCTTATGCTTACAGTTTGGCAAATGGTCATTTCTGAAGATACAAGGACTATAATTCAAAAACAAACCACTATAATCTTTGAATTCTAGCAACCCTAATGTATGTATGTACTCTCTTGAACAAAAATAATTTTGAAATTATAAGGAAATTCGAAAGCAATAGAAGAAAAGACATAGATTGATGCCCATTGCTAATTAAAACCCAAAGGGCCTTAAGGTGATTGTTCAGATATGATAAAGTGTGTAGACGCGCTCGAGGGAACTCCCGAGCTCCGCGCGCGAAAGCGCGAAATTCGTTTGCTCTCTAGCTACTACAAGTTTGGACTCATGTCACGGTTCTGAATCTAGTCTCACAATGTGCGATGTAAGATCAATAAATCACCAAAGAGTCCAAATTCGACAAATCATTTTGGAAAACTGATTTTTAATAAAGAAGTGCCAAACATGGACTGCTTTGCCAGATACAGAGTCGCCACCTAAATATTTTATTTTGGGAGAATTTAGGAAATCTGACTCGTGCCTAAGGCCACGTGTCTATCATCACCAAAGTTACCTCGGCTCAGGAACTTGGGTACGAGAAGGGAAGGTCATGCAATGAGCACCCCCGCTCGCCCGATCAAAGATCGACCTATACTAAGCATGATATATTTTTTTTGAAAACACATGTGTTCTTATTCCGGTTATTAACCTAGAATTACTATGTGATGCACGCAGCATGCAAGTATAGACTAGATCGCCTAAGTTGGAACAAAACATTGCATGTTTGTTTGTTTGAAAACGGTTTAAAGTTTGCTACTCGCAAGTAGGCTAAATCGAGGATTTCAATGAATTGTTCCAATTCAAGAAATCCAACCTTCACCCACAGGCATTCAAGCAGTTATATCAAATAAGCAGTTAGCCTCATGGCAAGCATGCTTTCATGACAAAATTAACACACATGCAGTGCTAAAGCGCAACACTCACAGTGTACTTCGAGCCAAAACAAAGAACTAGTTAGAAATCATGCATGATCCTAGTTCATGTTTAAATGGCTAATGCAACACATGCAAAAATGCAACTTAGATAGGCTCGGCTATTCTAAGAATTGCATGCGAAATGCAACTTGGTACATGTATTCAACTTGGAATTGAAATACAATGTAGTTAGTATGATGCGCTGAGCCCGGTGCATGTAATATAGATGAATGGATACACACATGCAAGCATAAGGATGCTAATCGAAATATGCCCTAAAACTAACCATCATAAGCGGTTAAGTAAAAGGGAGAAAGAAATGGAGGTTGGAAGACATGCATCACACACACGCACGCTTATTATAACATTGCGCCCTCTCGACGGAGGGACCGAATAAGAAGCTAACTAGCTAATCTATGCTAATTAAACTAATTATTACAAAACAATTTGAAAAAGCTAAACGCATTAACTATTGAAGTATAAAACAAATGCCTAATCTAGCTAAGTAAAGAAGCTAAATAAAGCAATAAAACAGGAGGTTCTCCGAGGGAGAAGACTAGATGCATGCTCGGTCGCCTCATTCGGTAATCCGTCGCGATGCCCTAATTTGCCTTTGTTTGCAATTGTCCTCAGAACCTTGCACCAAGCTCCAAAAAGCTTCCAACTCACCTTGGAGACCTGTGGGAGGTTGGCCGACCACCTAGGGATGTCACCAACCACTGGCCGACCACTTTCTGTGTTGAAAACCAGAAAAAGCAGTCGGCCAGCTAGTTTTTCTAGCTGGCCGACCAGTTGTTGCTGCATTTCTCCAGTTTACTGCAACAGAGAGCAAGAAAGGGTATGGAAATGTATTTGCAAGATATGTGTGCACAACCACCCTCCTTATCATTTCATGAGCTCAAGGGAGCTTAGTTCTCGACCCTCGGGCCACCAATCGTGCATTTCAATGCGTGATGGCCGAGAAGTCAAATTGCATAATTCAATATAAAATGAATGCACAAGAAAACACATAAAGCCTAAAACTCTATCATTTATGATTATAGCGATCCCGGGTTTACCCTTGTTGTACAATGATCCGGACATGTGTCCGTGGATGATAGTAGTTGATTATTACCTGGTGTACATCCTTTCTTACTTTGTATTTGAGTTATAGGATGTGTTGGGCAGATTTGTTACAGGTTGGTTGAGATTAGAAACCAAAACTAGTTGCCCAGATTTTGACCTGTCCGCTCGAGCAGGGGTTTTGGCGCTCGAGCGCAAGTTTCACCCATCCAGTATTTCCTGTGCAGTGTTCGACGCTCGAGCGTGGGATTGGCCGCTCGAGCGAGATTGTGTGAGTGCCGCTCGAGCGGGGAGTTAGAAGCTCGAGCGGGAGACCTGTCTGCAAAAGTTCTGGGAGTGTGTATCCGCCGCTCGAGCGGGATTGTTGATGCTCGAGCGGGAGTCTGTGAGTGACGCTCGAGCGGGGAGTTTGACGCTCGAGCGGGGCGACTTTTATATAAAGCCGAGATCCGACCTTTTTGTTCACTTTTCAACATCCTTTCTCTCTCTTACTTTTCCAAAAAGCTATTTTGAGAGTTCCTCACACTAAAACCCTAACTTCTCTCTTAGGATTGATCTAGTAGGAGTTGTTTTCTCACCTTGGGCCTTTACAAAAGTTGTGTTGATCGTCGAGGGCTATCTTTTAATCTGAAAATTTCGGGATTTGGAGCAGTTCTGTTTCTTCATCTCCTTCGTTGGGTCCCATTATTTGAGGTAGGGATAACCTACTCCATCTTATGAACTTTGTCTTTGAATTTTAGCATTTTGATGCGTTGGGGGTTTGTTGGGGAATTTTGAGAAAGTTTGGGGCCTTTGTGTAATTTTACAAAAGTTGAGGTTTAAAATATATAAACCTATATGCATGTTAAGCACAGAGAAATGAGATTTATGTTGGGACATTGATGGAAATGGAACCTTAGGGTTGTTTTGTGAATTATGGTAGTTTATCCTAATTGGTTTAATTAATTAATGCATATAATTAATTGAAGAAGACGAGGAGTTGAATTGAGAATGTTGATATATTATCTATTTGTGCATTTATTTCCTGCTTAGAAATAATTGCTTTGGGCTACCGGTGGAGGGTAGTGTTGATTGTTGTAGACAATGCATGATGATTAGGCAAACTAAAACTAATCAACTGGATGTGTCATAGAGTATGACGGTTGATAGAATACATTAACTTTATGTATCTGTGGATTGTGCATGTGACCAATGTGTTTATATGCATTATGTGTAGGCGGTTGATAGAATACATTAATTTTATGTATTGATTGATTGCGTATGTGATTCTATGTTTATATGCATTACTTGTGTATGGGAGGAGATGGGGGATGTACTCCACGGTTTAGGGGAAGATGGGGGATGTACCTCTAAACCGGTTAATGGTTTAGGGGAAGATGGGGGATGTACCTCTAAACTGGTTATTGGTCAAGGGGAGATGGGGGATGAACCCGGGGATGCAGCTCATATGCTCTCCCATCGAAGTGTTGATACAGCTCATATACTTATCTATTGGAATGTTGATACAGCTCATATGCTTATCTATTGGAATGTTGATACAGCTCATATGCTTATCTATTGGAGTGTTGATATAGCTCATATGCTTATCTATTGGAATGTTGATACAGCTCATATGCTTATCTGTTGTAGTATTGAATATAGCTCATATGCTTATTTGTTGAAGTATTGATATAGCTCATATGCTTATCTATTGAAAAGTCGTTTGGTTTGATATAGCACTAAAATGTATGTCATCATCGTTTGTGAAGTATGGAAGTAGTTCATGTGCTATTGATACAACACCAAAATGTGTATCCACCTTAAATTTCGAAAATGTTCTAGTGATGAACTATAATCCCATCAAATGTTTTGGCCAGAGTATTGAACCTTGTTTTCAAACCCAAAGTTGAATAAGAGATGGAAGGTGAATTGTAACCTAGACTTAACCGTCATGGAATTGTAATAAAATGTAAATGGAAGTGTCAGTGTTGACCATCTATCAGTTGCTAATTTCTTAGTCATTGTTCATAGTTGGTTTAGTATATTTCTACTGGGCTGTGGCTCACCCTATATGGGAACATCATTTTCGGGTACAGGTAGCATGCCACCTCTGAGGACATAGCTTGGGAGGTTAGAGGCAGACATACTTTTGTTGCCTTATTCTTTCTTGATTGTATTACATATAGATTTGAGCCTAAGACTTAATGTGTATTTAAGCTAGCACCCTCTTTTGTAACCAAGTGTTAACTTGGAAGGCTGTAAGCCCGTAAGGCATTTGCTTCTGTTGTAACCATGTAATACTTTTGAAATGAAATACTCTGATGAATAGATGAATGTGGGCTTTTATGTATCAATGCATGTCTCTATATGGATGGGTTTAATGTTGTTATTTTGAGGGCGTGACAATGATCAAGAGCGTCGGCGACCAAGAATTGAGGCATGTTTCATCACTTCAAGTATGAAACGTCCCTCGTTTCTCGTGCTCAGATTAACACTTAATCCAAACAACAATGCAACAACATGGTATGCACAACGCAAACAACAACATGGCATACTTAATGCAATGTGACATGATCAACTTAACAAAGCTAATGACATGCGAACAATGCTAATGCATGCACGCACAATGCAATGCTACAAGGGCAACTTAGCAATGTTAGGAACATGCATACTCAATGCAAAGAAATAACTTGGCATACACAATGCAAATAATCACATGGCATGCGCAATACAATGTAAGATGGCATACTTAATGCAATGAACAATAAGCATGCGAACAACATGTAAACAAACATGCTAAATGGACTTAAACCAGAAGGGGGTAGACCTCAATCATGCCCAAATCAATGGCCATTGGTGATAAAATTAAGGCACATGAAGCATATACAAGCATGCACATGCAATGGCCCATTGACCGGGTATAAGAGCACAACTCTCAAGAGTGCTCAAGGAGTGATAAATGTGGAAGTGTAACAACACTAAGTGCACTAAAATGAAGTATGAAATGATGCCAAATCATTCAAAAAATACAAGCAAGGCATGCTAGAGTCCTTAAGCATGAAAGTTAATAAAGAGGACTACAAAGAAGACATGCAATACATGGCACAAATGTATGAAACAACCATGGACAGAGTTTAAGTAGGCCAAAATAAGGACCTAAACATGCTAAGGTAGGGGCTCAAAGACCTAGGCATGCAAGCATACATACTAAGCCATAAACAAGGCAACAATGCTCAACACTCAAAGGCACTTAAAGAGTGAATAAGGTAGGAACATGGCAATGCTACATGCTCTAAAATGTCATGTTAAGTGATGCTAAATCATGTACACAACACAAATGAAGCAATGCTATGGTGCCCAAAGCTTGAAGCTAGCATAGGCACTTGTACTACAACTATGCAAAACATGAAGCATGTGATCAAGGCAACCCAAAACAGTCCTAGAACATGTTAAAATGAGTCTTAAACATGCATGGAAGGAAGCCAAAACAAGCTAGCATGAAGGGCATAAGGCATGGTGAATGCAAGGCAAATAAGGTGGATTACACTACACCTATTAAGACCAAGCATGGAATGACTTAAGCAACAAAAATCAAAGTTATATCATGGCAAGACAACCCCAAAAACACATGGAAATGATGACTTGCAAGCTAAGGCATGAAGGCATACGCAATGACCTATTCTAAAGGCATAAAGGATCAACCCTCCAACGCATTGAATAAGTGAAAGATGCAAGTGTATGGCCATGAAACATGCACTGAAATAACATAACAAATGATACCAAATCATTCAAATAGGCCAAGAAATGCATGCTAGGGGACTCAATACATAAAGCTAGCAAGCTAGAATACACTATAGCTAACAAGCTAGAATACACTATAGCTATACAAAGCATGGCATGCATGACCAAAACAACACAAATCAGAGCTAGAGCATGCTAAAACATGGACAAAAGCTTCTTAGAGTTAAGCCAAAAGCATGCTAGAATGACATGTCAAAGCATGAGACACATTAGACTAATTCATGGAATTGCACTACAAGTGCATGGAGCATCCAAGAGGTGACCAAACCAAACCCTAACAGAGGTATGACATGGCAAAACATCACCAAAAACATGCTGAAATGGACTCAAATGAAGCTAAAATGACATGCTACTTCATGAAGCATACAAGACTAGTTTGTGTGATTTACTCTACAAGTGTACAAGGCATGCAAGGGGTGACCAAACCAAACCAAAATAGTGGTATGACATGCTAAAATAACCCCAAATAGTTGCTAAGAACAAGCCAACACAAACTTAACAAACATGCTCAAACATGAGGCATATGAGACAAGTATTCAAAATACAAGGAGAGGGGATGAACCTCTCCTATTTAGGACTCTAAAACCACCTTTCCACCATTGAAAATCCTTTGGATTTCAGTGGTAGAAAGGTCATGCAAAGGCTACAGCAAGAGCCTAGAGGGATGGCTCAAAACAAGGCCTAAGAGGGGATAAACAACCCCAAATACAAAATTGACCTTAAACAAAGATCTTAAGCACCAAAATTTAGAACTTTTTGTAGTTAAGAGTTAAGCTTAAATCAGCATGAAAATAAGGCTAAGAGCTTAAGAAAAAATGGGGGATTTAAGGGTTAGAAACTCACCCTTGAAGACCACCTTTAAAGCTGCAACTCCAACAGGTTTTTCAAGCTCAAACCAACCCAAGAACAAGAAAAACCAGCTCCTAAGCACCTCAGTAACAAAAGGATGGTGTTTGAGTGTGTGTTTGTGTGCAAAAGTGAGACAAAATGACACTTTAAGGCACAAAACAAGAGCAAAAGAGAGATATAGATACAAGTGTCTATGTATATCTCAAACCACCAATTTCTGAACCTGGAGGAGGGAGGAGGAGCCTCCCTCTTATAGAGAACAAAAGCTAAAGCTTCTCAAGGAAGCTAAGCTTCAAGGCCATCCCTCCATACACGTGTATGGAGGATGGTTCTAGTGCTCTCCAGCTGTGCTAGCTGGCCAAAAATATCTCTAAAAAGGTGACAAAAGCAGCTGACCACTTGAAGTGGTCGGCCAACTACTTAAAGTGGTCGGCCGACCACTTTAAGTGTTCTCCCATAACAAAAACTGGTCGGCCAGGGGTAGGAGAAGTCTACACACTGAAAACAAGCAAGTGGTGTGGTGGCCGACCAGAAAATGTGGCCCAAAGACCAAGAAAGCCAGTTGTCCGACTAGAAAATTGGCTGGCAGGAGGAAAAGTGGTCTCCAAGGGAAAAAACTGGTCTCCCACCCTTGTACCACCTTCCAAATAAGGAAAACAAGGTTTGTACCAAAAACAAACCAAAACGGATGCAAGACGAGAGATCGGGAGGCAAAGCTCGCGGCCGAAAGCCTCGAAAACTAGTCTACTGGCATCAAAAGTGGTATATGACCACAAAAGTGGTCTCCCGAACCACAGCGTTCCTCTAGGCAGAGGCAATAAGGCATGGTTCAAAAACCACGTCAAGTGGAGAACGTTAAGCGGTCCCGAGACAAGGCGCGCGGCTGAAGGCTCAAAAAATCGGAAACTAGTCTCCAAACGGGAAAAGTGGCCTACGACCACAAAGAGATAGTCTACAAGACCTCTCCCTCCCTCTGGGAAGAGAAAACAAGATTCGGTCCACAAGCCGAGCCAAAGCACAAAGAGTTTAGAGGCCCGGAGACAAGGCTCTCAGCCAAAACTTCGAAACCTCGAAACAAGCACAACATGCACTATCACCGAGCACTCAATCGACGACGTCTGAGTATTAAGGTCAGTCAAAAATGGGGTGTCTACAGTGACTATCAAGAACAGTTACAAAGTGTCACAACCCACATTTTTATTACTTGGTTAACATTACCCAATCCATCGTTATAGTTCATTTTTATTAATACAATACGGAAATGAAATCCACTAACATCCATAAATACATAAAGATTTCCTCAATAGTATAAACAAATTGAAATACGACATGAATTACAAATAAATAAATTGCCCGTAGGCTTACACTATTACATAAAAGATAAAGGGTCCAACCCTTTTTACAACAACGGTGTTCTGCCAACAAATAAAGACCCCGCAGCGAACACGTAAAGAAGATCACCGATCCTGTATCACTTATCAACTTGTACCTGAAAAAGGATTAACAATGTTGGATAAGCATAAAACCTAGTAGAGATCCCAATGTAATCCTAAACAATAACATATAAATAGCTATGATCATGAATGCTTCATACCATACATTCTAAATAATGTGACGATTTATAATCAAAATATACTTGCGTATATACACTTTTCCAAAAATTCGTCCAATTTGCTCAACCATACATAACGTTCTCTCTTCTTTCTCTTACACTAACCATTTCATAAAGAACATATACTAACAGCGCGTTTTCGATAACGTGTTCACTAAACTAAATCACCTTTCATTTCCTGCATTCTCAATCCATCACATACACCAACTTCTAATACATGAATGATATTTCCAAGCCCTAAGCCAAGGGTAATGAAATATTTTTACAACCCATTCAATATAAAAATTACATACAATACCTTTAACACAAAGAAAATAACGTACATGCCAAGACTACGACACAATCACATAAGACAACCTGACTTCATCAACCAAAACCACTACCAGATATGATATACACAGATAAACCAATTCAACATTGAAACCCCCAACCCATGCTCTACCTGCCTCAAGCACGGTAGGCCAAGGATACACCTTTCCATAATGAAACGCCAATTTACCACACACAAGCTGGAAGGGAATGGTACCTCTGCCAAGTTCTCTAGGCGCTAGCTATAAGATACTGGTACCTCTTATTCTAAACGCAACCAATTCTCCAAGCACAAGCTGGAAGGTAATGGTACCTCTCATTCTCAGCGCAGTATACATTACCAATCATCACGACATGTTAAAAGCATAATAACACAAGTATAATAGATACACATAATCTATTCAACACATTAATGTCATTCTCCATCGATAACTAAAGACAAAACCTCTAAGCACATGTATTTATTACGCATAACTATAACCATCCAAATCCCGTAGAACATAAGCCCAACAACAACAATAACATATATCAAATATTCAAATGTCCAACCACCCGTTTACTCTCAATTTACAAAAGAGTTATAATTTCATTTTTCTTTTAAAATTCAATTTCCTTATTTTCCCAATTCATAATATTCTAACCGTGTTCCAAAAATTCATTTTCTTTCTTTAATAATCCCGAACCCATAGTTAACCGAATCGACAACCCAACTTAACTCAACTCAACTCAACATATATTTCTCAAAACAATCTCAATATCTTAGTTAACTCCCTTTTTAGCAATTACTACATTAATACAATCCACATAATGCATAACATAACTATTACTCAACTTTTTTCCCTTTTCATTTCATCAAACCTTTGACAATAAAAATTAGCATTTTTCCTTCATTTATAACATAAACAAGATAGACTACCTTCCAATACACTAAAACCTCCCAAAAACATAAAATTATGCTTTTCACAACTCAAACCCAAAAACCCCTTTACATGAATTTTAAATCACATAACTAAACCGTACTTTTTATGCAATAGATATATACCATATGCCTATCTGTAAGGAAGAAGAGAAGAAAGCCCGAATATTCAATTTTGACCAAAACACGATCCGCTTAAATTACTATAAAGCTCTCTTCGTGCTCTACGTTTTGGTATATGGGACTAAGGGTAGAAAGTGAGTGAAAATAGATGAAAACTAAGCTAGAAATCTTGAAACCCTCAAAAATGACGAAAGAGAGGAAGAAGAAAGAGAGAAAAATGATCTAAATTGACCAAAAAGTGACTTTTTAAAGTGTTGATCTCGAACAGATCGCTCGAGCGATGAAACTTGAGCTCGAGCATCAGAGGCATAAGACCACTCGAGCAATAAAACTTTCGCTCGAGCGCAGAACGCGAACTCCCAAAAGTTCAAACATGCAAAAGTATTGGATGATCCACAAGATTGTTCAAGCGAACAATCTGTCGCTCAAATGAAGAAGAAGAAAATTTTCAAGTTGTCACAATCTCCCCACCTTAGGGAATTTCATCCTCGAAATTAAAAATAAAGCCAAAAGAAAAGGCAACTCAATCACAACCGGAAGCACAACCTTGGGATAAATTCCTAGATCTAGACGTAACACTTCAGGGCCCCAAAGACACCCGATTGACAAAACTCAAGTAAGAGATCACGGATGCCTCCTTGACCCACAATATTCATTGGGCATATGAGATAAGAACAACAACAACCACGCCTCAACCACCACACCAAGATGGATGATGTAGACCAAATCTGTGTTCGATGTTTTGTTGGTTCATGATCTGTGTTCAAAGTTATATATATATATATATATATATATGTAAATCTTCAGTAATTCCTATAAAACATTGATTTCAAAGAATCATCGAGTTTGAGTTTCTATAGCTTAAATAGCGACTCCTACTACTCCTATCAAAGTCACTTATTCACAATTAAAAAATGTTCAAGCATCTCTAGATTCTACCTTCACTAATTTGATAAGGCATTTTTTTTTTGATTTTTTTTATCATTATTTGTTTACTATATATATATGTGTGACTCTGTTCGAATTTTATTTATTTATTTTTAAAAGTTCATGTGATTTATCCAACACAACAAACTCTTCAAATGATGAGATATTGGAAAGTGTTTGAGACTATGCATGTGAATCTGTTGCTGTTGAAATGAAGATAAAAAGTTCTTTGACTAGGCATCGCTTAAAAAAATGAACAGATAAAAGGAAAATTTGTTCAACAAAATGAATAGACAAAAGGCATATTTGTTCAAAAAAAATGAACAGATAAAAGGCAGGTTTGTTCAAAAATTTGGACAGATAATCAAAGTTATTTATGGAGTTTAACAGATAAGGAAAGAATTGAACAGATAATAAAATTTGGACATATAGATTTAAAAGATAAGCAAAAAAATTGAACAAATAATAAAATTCAGATAGATATTTGAACAGATAGGGGAAATTTGAACAGATAATCAAAAAATCAAATAGATAAAAAAAATAGTTAAACAAATAGTCAAAAAAAAATTCAACAGATAAATTAAAGGGTAAAATTGAAAATAAAATGTTGTCCAAAATAACAAAAGGATTTCTCACCAAACTATTTTACAAATGAAAAAATATCCACTGGACTTAATGTCTTATACCTTCATTAAATTGGACTTTTCAATAATTTTCTCAATAGTAAAAAATTTACTTAAAATATTTAAAAAAAAAAAAGAGGAAATTGGTGATAAATCTAATCTAAGGAGGTTATAAGACATTAGATCCAGTAGATTTTTTTTGCTGGTGAGAAATCTACTCTTTCTAAAATAGTTCTTGAGAAGTCCTTTTATTTGTTTTAAAGGACACTTTGTTTCCAATTTTACTTTGAATTTATCTGTTGACATTTTTTTATCTATTGACTTTTTTTGACTATCTATTCAAATTATTTGCTATATGTTCAGATTTATATCTAAGAGCATCTCCAATGGTTTTCCATTGGAGATGCCAAAGCCATTTTATAGCAGGTGTTAGTGAAAAGTGTTCTCCAATGACAAGTTTTGGTAGTTGCTATCTTTGGCAACTGCCGAAGTTGCCAAGTCACCAAAACCAACCGTTTCCCCCTCCCTCCCTCCCTCCCTCCCTCCCTCATCATCTTTCCCAACAAGTATTTTCCAAAACAAAAGCAAACATTCACCGAAAAATAAATAAATTCTAAAGCTAAAAATAATAAATTTGAAGCAAAAAAAAAATTGAATTTCAGAATTTCAAGTAATATAAATGAATCAATTTCAAGTAATGAATTTCAAAAAAAAAAAGAAAAGAATTTGAGCAAGATAATATCATAAAAAATACCTGCAATTTGAAAAGGAATTTGGCTTCATCTTCTTCATCATCATCGTCGTCGTCATCAATAGCAACAAAAAACCCTCAAATCTGATGATATATACCTATAAAGACAAAGAACAGAGATGAGAGTATTCAAATTAATTAAACTCAAAACTAAACATGATATGCATATAAATACATTATATATATATATGGAAAACTTTAAAAAAAAAAAAAAAAAAAAAAAAAAAAAAAAACATGGGAGAGAGACAGAGAAATCAAGCACATAGAGAAAATGAAAGCTACTGCAAAAGGTATATATATATATTTGTGGAGATGTGGTTTGGAAATACTCTTCTAATCTTGGAGAACGCTCATGATCCTCTTCTGGTCACCTGAAAAGGAATAAACACTCCGGTCGGGGGTGCCGGAATTAGCACTCCGACGAATAAGTCAGAATCCACACTCAAGAATGCTTGTATTCTAAGTTAAGCACAATAATTCTCACCTACCATTCTTAGTCTGTTGTTCCTTTATTTATACTTGTTTCCTGGGCCTCATGGCCAAGCCCACTTGTCGCTTATCGTCCTCTTATTTACTCGGCTCCATGGTTCAGTATCTGTTCGGTCCATCTATTATATTTGGCATCCTTATCGTGCAGAGTAGAGCTGTGTAACATATGTCTTCTAGAGTATGCTTCTGATTATTCCAATTATTTAGCTCCCACAATTGCCCCCCAAACACCTCGCTAGTATCAGTTAGTCGGCGTGTTTGGCTAGAAGTCAAAAAATTCGGCGGTTAATTCTCTTCCCAATGCGTGTCAGAATGCGTGCGTGCTTTTTGGTCATTATAACGCTTTCCCACCCCATTCGTGCTTCTCCCGCATTTATTACGATTTGAAACTTAAGTCCCTTCGAAAACATGCTTTTTCGAATATTTGAACTTCCTGGACTGCCAGTCGGTATCTCTTCTTCAACGTGTTTTCTGCAACTCTTATCCGTTCTCTCCTTGTCTCCTTTGCCTTTCGTAAGTTTTCTTCTCTTCTCCTAGCAATCCTATTTTCCGTATTTATTTTTGATTTAGAATATCCTCGAGTCCTTGCTAGAATGGCTAAGCATTTGAAAGACCTCATTTCCGAGGGTCGAATTTTTGGGTTCTGAAAACATTTTTCTATTCCTGAGGATGTCCATCTTGCTCTGGTAACGGACAATACCCTTGATATGAAGAGGGACGACCAAAATACAATCGTCTTCCCTCTCCTATCTATTGCGGATGGCGGAGTTCTCTTTCCCCTACACCCATTTCTCAAGGTCGTCCTCCGCTATTGGAGTCTGATTCCTTCGCAACCCAATGTAAACTTTTTTTGAATCGTAATGGGAATCATAGAGTTGAACTGGCGTCTCAGGATCAACCTCGGCATTCCGACGATTCGGCACTGCTATGCTTTAGCCAAATCCTCCGGTCGGCTCGGGCGCTACTTTTTCAGGGCCAAGGACACCGACCATCACTTGGTGACGATGCTTGCCAGCTCTGGCAAACGAGTTGACGATGTAATGGTCAATGTCCAAGGTAACTGGAAATTCGGTGAAGGCGAAGATCGCCTAGACCCTATTCCCAGACGGAGGGGTGAATCAGGTTACCGTATAACTACTTGTTTGTTGATCTTTCTTTTATGCGGCGTTTTCTCCAAGCCTTACCCTTTATTCTTGCAGGCAATAAGTTCAAGAGGATTTTGACCTCGGCTAACGACGCAGTCCTTGCAGAAATTAAGACAGCACTAAAGTACTTTAGCCGTCCGAACGTACAGAAGCAAGGGAGAGCCGCTCATATTCTCCTGTGGTACAAGCCTACTTATACCACATTCTCGGCCGTGGACGATATTCCTATCCCAACCGGTGAACAGCACCTTATGGCTCTTGTCTTCCCCAACTTCAAGACTCTCAGGCAAATTGGTCTTAAAGCTTCTGATTCGGAGCAAGACTTAAAGCCGGTGGTCAAAGTAGTTGTCGAATCAACGAAGGTGTTCGCTACGGAGACCGAAGAAGTCGACGAAGCCCTCAAATCAACGTTTGCAGTAGCTGATTTTAACGAGCCTAACTCTCCGTCCACTTCGGGTCGAGCGGAGTTTTCCATCGGAGACATTTTTACAAACTTGGGAGATCTACCTGGCACTTTTTTTGAAGGCATGGCTGGGGAAAATCTCACGCAAATAGCGAGAAAGAAAAATGTCGAGAGAAAGGCCGCCCGAAAGAAAGCCGAGGCCGCTCGTTCTGAGCCTGCCCCGGTTGAATCTATACAACCGGTTACTGGAGAAGAAACGGCTCAAGTTGTTGTGGCCAAGACGAAGGGAGCTGAACAGCAGGTTACGGAAGAACGGCTGGTTTCAAAAGAGCGAGGCAAAAAATGTTCCGCCGGGGGAAAGGCCGACTCAAAGGATAGCCCTGCTGACAAACAGCCTCGCTTAGAGGAGTCCGACGTGGTTGCCCCCTTCGTTGTTCAACCAAAGATCAAAGACACGCCAATCTCTGCTGACGCATCTGCCATGAAGGATCCAGCCATGGCGTTGAGCTTGGCCACCTCAATTTCGCTACCAGCTGACAAGGCCACCTTTCGAGAAGAGTCGGATTTGGTAGCTATAGCGTTCGCTGCCCAGTCAGCCCTTCTGGTATGTATACGATACTTTCATTTTTGCTCATTTGGTTTGGTTTTCATACGACGTTGCCTAATGTGGCGATCCAAACTTGTTTTGCAGATGATTGGAAGGATAGCCGAACTAGGCCACCGGCAGCATGATGCCATTGAAAGAATTGGCCGTTTAAAGGTTGAAGCTGAGGGTGAAAGAAGTAGGGCCGAGTTCGAGGCGATGAGAGCCGCAATGGAAAGTACTCGAGCCGAAGCTTAAAAGGAGAGGGCTCGGACTGTTGACCAGCTCAGATCCGAAGCCGAGGATAGGGCGAACGCGAGCGAGGAGTCGCTCAAGTTAACCCAGGAGGCACTTTCCAAGGCAGAGGCCGAGTTAGAAGAATTAAAGGCAGCCAAGGAAAAAGCCGAATCTGAAGCTTCTACGGCGCTAGAAGATGGGAAGAGTGCCGCCTTGAAGGAATATGTAGATGAGATCCCCAAATTCGAGAATCGGGGATTCAAACATGGGTGGCTCAAAGCCCTTGCTTCCGCTGGAGTTACATTGGTCTTGCCAATTCCATACGAGCAAGTCGACGTTGAGCCACTTGAGTCTGATCCCGAGGATTGATCTGGGAGACATTCTAGTTTTATTAGGTATCTTTAATTTCGATGTACATTTTTGTTTAGTGGATCCTTGTTAGTTCAAGGTAATTTTCATGTATAAATTAGTTACTATCTGTGCTCAATTTATTAATGAAAATTTCCTTCCAATTTCACTATTATTTGTACGAAGTTTCTGATATTAATGAAGAGTTTTGCCTTCCACTACTTTGGATAAAATGATTACTGTCTGTTGTGCCTTCTAACCAGCGATTAGAATCAGTGTAATCTTGGCAATTATATTAGTTAAACTTTAATTTATCCGAACAAGTAAACGGACTCTTGGTGCCGAATAGGACGAGTAAATCGGTTAGTGAAGCGGCTATGGTACTCGAGCCGAATAGATTGATGAATCTACCCTTGCCCCAGCTGGTTCGCGAACATTAAACGCCGAATCATACAATATTGATTAGTCAATTCGTGAAGCGGCTGCGGCACTCGAGCCGGATAGATTGATGAATCTGCCATTGCCCCTGCTGGTTCGCGATCATTAAACGCCAAATCATACAATATTTGTTAGTCGATTCGTGAAGCGGCTGCGGCACTCGAGCAGGATAGATTGATGAATCTGCCCTTGCCCCAACTGGTTCACGAACATTAAACGCCGAATCATACAATATTGATTAGTCGATTCGTGAAGCGGCTGCGGCACTCGAGTCGGATAGATTGATGAATCTGCCCTTGCCCTAGCTGGTTCGCGATCATTAAAAGCCGAATCATACAATATTGATTAGTCGATTCGTGAAGTGGTTGCGCCACTCGAGCCGGATAGATTGATGAATCTGCCCTTGCCCCAGCTGGTTCGCGAACATTAAACGCCGAATAACAATGTGTGATGGGGGCACGACTGGGTCAGCGCCGTGCTATTAAGGTTTCGATATTAATGAGATTGCCTCAATGGCACTGCCCTCGTAGGAAATAAATGAATGAAGGTCCTATTTACGTGCTCTGTGAGCAACTCAGTTCAGGTCTTTGATGGAGAATAAACAAGCGCGAATGTTGAATAGACTCTTTTTTAATAACAAAAGGGAAGCGAGGACGCTAGCGGAGCTGGGAGGAAACATGAATCAAAGTGGCGAACCTTCGCGGGTGGGAGGCAAGACTTCGAGGGATCGAGAGAGACGTGGATCTCCTCGTCGTCGAAGTAGGTTGCCTAGGGGGGACAAGGAGCCACAGGGCAAATCCCCGTAACCTCGTTCTGGAAGAGAGCCCGGTGCGAACCCACGCCCATTGAGCTTCGCAGTCTTCGTGGGGAATAGACCCATAACAGATGCGGACTCGATCGTTCGAGATTCAATTGTAGCGGTCGAATTTGCTCGACAAATTTTTCCTCCCGAGGTCCAGCAGTCGATGATAGGTCGGCAGGACTTCGAAGTGTTTTGTGAAGGCATTCATGGTGCGATGAAGGGGCTCTGCACCGCCTATGAAATCGGTATGCGTCTCCGTGTTGCCCGCCGAGAAATAGAGAAGAGGGATGAACGCATCCAAAACTTGGAGGCTCGCGCAGAAGAGGCTGAATGTGAGCTAAGGAAGGTTAAGGCCGTTCACGGATAACCCGACGGACAGGCTAACCCAATTGTGGAAGAAAGGCTCACCCAATGGCTTATCAGTACCGTGCTCGCCGATCGAGATACGACGAGCATGTTCGCGATGGAATCCGCAAAGAGGAGGGCCTATGAAAAAGGCTTCCACGATGGCCAGAAAGTCGGGATACAAAAGACCAAGGAAAAACTCGCCGAGGAAGTTTGCCGATGCGAAAATTGTGGATTTAAGCACAGTTGGATCAAGGTGCTTCAGGCCGAAGAAGCTCTTCGAGCAATGGGTGTCGACTCGGCATTGCCACTATACCAACATAACCATCTTCCGTTTGCTGCCTTTGAAGTCGAGCAGAGTGAAGATGAGGGAGACGTTGTGTAAAAACACTCAATGTAACGTTCGAACGCAAATCGCGTTCATAACCATGTAATTATTGCCTGATTGAATAAAATGTCCTTTTTTAAAAGTTTCATTGTAATTTGCATTCGGCACACACGTGTTTGCATGTGTTTCATTTATAAACATTGACCGGCCTGAGTCAGCTAGTCAGTTTAATTCCGAATGGTTACATGCCGGCTTGTCATGAGCACTCTTCATTAAATATATATTTTGCATGTGTTGCGCGCGGTCAATCGCGCCGATGAGGCTCCAAATTCGGAGGCTCAACCAGCCCAAAGGCGTCATGCGCCAGGGGCTCCGAATCCGGAGATAGTCGGCGCATGGAGTGGCTGTGGCTAATATCGCTCAGCGTCTGTCTTTTGGAGTTCAATGTTAATGAAATCACCTTGAGGCCACCGCAAGGTGTTTCGAAATAAATTGCCTCAGATTTTTCGCTCTAGAGACTTCGCTTACTGTGCTCAGACTCGATTTAAAACGATTTTGTTGTGCGGGGTTAGATAAGTGTGAATGTCGAATGGAGTTTGTAGGCGCCCTCGTGGGGCCTTCGCTACAGTTCGGACTCGATTTGTGTCACGGTTCTTAATCTTGAACCAAAGAGTCCAAATCTGGCAAATCGTTTTGAGAAACAGATTTTTTTGAAAAGAAGTGCCAAACATGGACTACTTTGCCAGATACAGAGTCGCCACCTAAATATTTTTTATGGGGGAATTTAGGAAACCCTGACTCGGTGCCGAAGGCGACATGTCCGTCATCACCGGAGTTTCTCGGCTCGGGAGCTAGGGTACGATTGGGGAAGGTCAGCTATGAGCACCCCCTCTCGCCCGATCCGAAGATCGGCCTCTACTAATCGTGATACCCACTTTTGAAAACATTATGTGTTCTTATTCCAATTATTAGCCTAGAATTACTATGTTATGCGCGCAGCAAACAAGTATAGACTAGATTGTCTAATTTGGAAATAAGCATTGCATATTCATTTTTAGAAAACACTTTGGAATTTGCTACTCGCAAGTAGGCTAAAATACGGATTTCAACGAATTTCTCCAACCCAAACAATCTAACCTTCATCCACAGGCATTCAAACAATTTATCATATAAGCATTTAGCCGCATGGTAAGCATACTGTCATGGCAACACTCACATGCATGCGGGATGCTAAAACATAAATACTTACATCGTACTCCGTGCCAAAATAATAAACTAGTTAGCAAACATGCGTGTCCTAGTCCATGTCAAGTTGACTAATGCAACACATGTAAGATGCAATTAGAGTAGGCTCGACTAACCTAAATATGGCATGTGAAATGCAACCAATTGATTCATGTATTCAATTTGGAATTTGAAATACAAATGCAGTTAGCATGATGTACCGAGCCCGGTGCATGCAGGACAAATGTATGAATGCACGCATGCATTGCATAAGGTATGCTAACTTTAAAATATGCCCTAGTCTACCATCATAAGCAGGTAAATAAAAGGGAAGAAAGAAGTGGGGATTGGAAGACATACACACACTCACGCACACTTATTACAGATTTGCCCTCGCTCGGAGGCTACAAATAAATATTACAGTCCAAATAATAAGAAAACAAAAAATTATTACAGAATTTCTAATTTGCTTAATAGGAGAAATGCAAAAAGAAAGGAAAGGGATGGCCGCAGCCTCTGCCTCGGGATGCGCGAATGATGCATGCTCGAAACCCGGCTCGCCTGGAAAACCCGTACCACACCACTGCCACCTCTGTTTATACTGCCCTGCTTCTCTGAAAATTTCCAAAGCCCCAGGACAGGTTCCTTGCATGCTGCAGAGTACCACCGGCTAGGGGAAATACTCGCCGGCAGTGCACAATTCCCACCGGCCGTTTTTGGATCTATCAGCTGTAAACAGATTGCCGGCCGGCGCAAAATTATGCCGGTCAGCAAAAACCTCCTGCAGAAGACAGTTTTGACAGCAAACAGAGGACAGACAGTATGGCATGGGATCTCAGGCACATGTGAGCATGGTCATGCTTCCTATCATGCTTTGAGCTCAGGGAAGCATGGCCCTCGATCCTCGAGCCATCAATGGTGCATGATAGCTCAAGGGATCAAATTTGCCACTTGATGTAAAGATGCATGCAACAAATATATGAATGCCAAGACCCTATCATGTTAGAGTCAAGGGGATTGGCGACCGAGGGTTGAGACGTGTTTTGTCACTTGAAGTACAAACACTCCTCGCCCCTCAAGTTTGGTTTGACACCCCAAACCAAACAATGGAATGCATGTATACAAGCTTGACTTAAAGATGCAACATGAAGTTAAAATGCAAAACATGCCAAATGCAATGCAAACCAAACATGCAAAGGTGATGTATTAAGCATGCAAAATGCGATACAATGCAACCTAAAATGAGATGCAAACATGGCACAATGCAAGCATATAACTAGAGGCAACAATTCAAACATGTAGCCATAAACAAGAGTGGATTTAGGCTGAAATGGGAGGCCTCGGCCACACCCCAAAACAGTGGCCAAAGATGCCAAAGTAATGGACAATCAAGCATGGAAGCATACACACTAATAGGCCCAAAGTTAAGGCACAACAAAGGAGCATCTTACTATCACTACCCCAAGCCAACATGGTATGAGCTATGCAACCAAAAACGGAGTTTGAATACACTGAAATCAGCCCTAAAACCCAATGATATGGCAACCTTGAAGGCTCAAATACTTAGGCATGCATAATGTTCATTTCAAAGCATAAAAAGGGCACATCTTCTAAGCATGAAAGGAACGATGAATGCAAGCATGCTAGCATGATTTGGGGACTGAAATGACATGGCAAACAACTTCAACTCATCAAAGTAGACCAACTAAGGCATACTTATGACTCATACACTTGAGGGCTCACAAGCCAAAATGCATAGCAACCATAACAAACATGTCAAACATGACCAAATTGATAACCAACAGACTTTAAGTATGGAAAAACAATGCTAAAAACTTCTTAGTGCCGAACCAAAATCATGCTCAAATGATGTGTTACAACATGGCACTCTTTAAGCCAAATAATGGGATTTCAAAGAAAGTATGTTATTCATGTAAAAGGCCAATAAACCCAACATAGGACAGAGGTATAACATGATCCAAAACACCCAAAAAATCTCTGAAAAGCAGTCATAAACAACTGAGCATACATGCTACCATATTAAGCCAAAAATGAGGACAAAAGAGGGACCAAGGGAGAGGGGTGTCCCTCCCCTATGCAAGACTTCAAAATCCCTTCTTCACCACTGAAAATCCACTGGATTTCAGTGGTGAGAAGGCCAAGACACAAGAGTGACCAAAGCTTAACAAAGATGGTACAAAAAGGGGCCAAACAAGGCCTAATAAGGTGAGTTTGCACTCAAACCACAAAACAACCTTAATGAAAGTTCTAAAGCATGAAAATGTAAGCCTTTTTTATGTTATACACAAAAGCTAAATCAGCAAGCAAGATAGGTAAAAAAACTATTGCAAGTTTGGGGAAACTAAAGTGAAGTGCTCACCCTTGAAGATCCTTTGAAGAACAAATGGTCCAGCCCTCTTCTTTTGATCAAAATCAGTCCAAAAACTCAAGAATCAACCCCCCAAGTCCCTCAATCTCGGAGCTAGGTGTAATAGTGTGTGTATTGGTGCAAAAGTAAGGTAAGAACACACTTTTAGGCCAAGAAACACACACAAAGGAGGAGAGAGAGGGAGATATAGAGATAGGATGTATCTATATGTAGAACCTCTGGTTTTTGCTTCCAAGTCTCTAACCTAGAGCCAAGAGGAGGCTTGTCCTCTTATAGAACTCCCTCTTGCAAAGCTTATACAATAAGCTTGGTTAGAGGGAAATCCCTCCATACACGTGTATGGAGGGAGGCAGAGTTGGTGCCAGCTATCACAGCTGGCACAAAATATCTACATAAAGTAGATGAACAGTGGTCGGCTGCCCAAAAATGTCATTTTGACAAAATTTAGTGCCGACCGGCAACAAACAGTGCCGACCGGCAACAAAAAGTGCCGATGGAATCAAAAACCAGCCGGTGACCTCTAGCCACTGCCGGTGGTGTGTAAGGATGCCTCACAAGGCATTCCCTGCCCCTCCAAGGCAAAACACAAGTGTTTGGTGCAAAACCAGACACTAAACAGTCAAGTTCGGAGATCCTGAGGCAGGGCGCGCGAGCCGAGACCTTCGGGAACTCCAAACGAACACAAACATGGATAATCACCGAGTGTTCCAAGCGGTGACGTCCAAGTCTTGAGGACGGTCAAAAATGGGGTGTCTACAGTTGCCCCTCTTTGACAGAACTCGAAAGTCATAACAATGACGGGAGTGAATGTCAAAGCCCAGAGACGACCCATTTTTGACAAGGCCGAAGACTCAGACAAACATGTAAGACAAAGAAGGTATGCGCCCGAAGGCAGGGGCAAAATGCAAGACAATACACGAAGCCGAGCATAACTTATGATCATGCAAAGAAAGCTGTAACGAAGCACACATGCAACAATTTTAAGCTAGCATACGCCAAACTACACTACAATACAGAAAGGACGTAAGAGAATTATGTAATTCTCAAAACGTCTCACTCGGAGGATACAATACCTGTGCGGCTCGTCTGGTTGCACCAGCCTCAAATGAACCGTACATACAATATCGTGCCTGAAAAGAAAATAAACTTAACAGGTACAATATTGTTAGGAATGTACATAAGAGTATACTCGAAATGCGTGACAACATAAAGCGAGTGGGGAGTATAAGAATGCCGCGAAGGTACAGATGTGTAAGTGGAACATGCGGTCTACGCAGGCAATGAGTTTGATCGTAAGTATGCGGTCTACACAAGCAAAACATGCGGTCTACGCAAGTAATGAGATTAACATGCGGTCTACGCAAGTAATGAGATTAATTACAAACATGCGGTCTACGCAAATAAAGTAATTAACATGTGGTCTACGCAAGTAAAGAAAGTGATTAGATTAACATGCGGTCTACGCAAGTAACGAAATTGAACAATTATGCGGTCTACGCAAGCAAAACATGCGGTCTACGCAGGTAATGGAATTGAACAATTATGCGGTCTGCGCAAGCAAAACATGCGGTCTACGCAAGTAAAGAAAGTGATTACCAACATGCGGTCTACGCAGGTAATGTAATTAACATGCGGTCTACGCAAGTAATGAAAGTGATTACAAACATGCGGTCTACGCAGGTAATGTAATTAACATGCGGTCTACGCAAGCAAAACATGCGGTCTACGCAGGTAATGTAATTAACATGCGGTCTACGCAAGTAATGAAAGTGATTACAAACATGCGGTCTACGCAAGTAATGAAAGTGATTACAAACATGCGGTCTACGCAAGTAACGAAATTAACATGCGGTCTACGCAAGTAATGAAAGTGATTACAAACATGCGGTCTACGCAGGTAATATAATTAACAGGCGGTCTACGCAAGTAATAAAAGTGATTACAAACATGCGGTCTACGCAGGTAATGTAATTAACATGCGGTCTACGCAAGTAATGAAAGTGATTACAAACATGCGGTCTACGAAGGTAATGTAATTAACATGCGGTCTACGCAAGTAATGAAAGTGATTACAAACATGCTATCTACGCAGGTAATGTAATTAACATGCGGTCTATGCAAGTAATGAAAGTGATTACAAACATGCGGTCTACGCAGGTAATGAAATTAACATGCGGTCTACGCAAGTAATGAAAGTGATTACAAACATGCGGTCTACGCAGGTAATGAAATTAACATGCGGTCTACGCAAGTAATAAAAGTGATTACAAACATGCGGTCTACGCAGGTAATGTAATTAACATGCGGTCTACGCAAGTAATGAAAGTGATTACAAACATGCGGTCTACGCAGGTAATGAAATTAACATGCGGTCTACGCAAGTAATAAAGTTGATTACAAACATGCGGTCTACGCAGGTAATGTAATGAACAGAAACTTGAACATATGTGAGTGAGAACATATCGTTCACAATGCAGGGATGTAAAACACTGTAACACAGCATAATTGAAGCGATTTGTGTGAGCCCTCAAGACAAGAAAAGGATACGGGAAGGAACGTTCTTCGTACGTATCGAGCATCATTGGCAGAAGTTATGACCTGAGGTCAACTCGAAGGTCCATGTTTCAAAAGTGTGCTTCCCGTATGGTCTTAGGTAACGAAGGTGCGAAACCGCGTCGTTGCCCGAACAAAGGCATGGAAGGTGCGTTGACCGCAAAGGGAGTTTTGTTGGTATCCATTCTGAGACTTGGCTACCCTGTCATTCTATGTTTTACTTTCCTTTTTACAAGTAATTTAAGCACATTGCACTGCGTCGGGCAGGTTTTATTCTTTCTCAAAATTTACACACTTTTGCAAATCACGTGACGGGAATGAAACAACCATTTTATCCAAAAGATGTTTACGTTTGTAAACTTTCTATACATCGCATCGCAAGGTATCACACCACAATGTGAACGAAAATCGAACTCGTTTTGAACACCAAGTATTCGCATCGTAATAATCAGGTAGTGAATCGACTTACAACTCGATAAGCAAATGTACAAAGACATGATAGGACCAAACAAGCGTGAGTACAACTCGATGAATGAATCAAAAACTCAAAGAGAGTGAAATACAACTCGATAAGCAAATGTTCAAAAACTCGACAAGCAAACAGGCGTGGCTTCGCAAGAGTCGATCACCGGGGGAGGGATCGGAGGTGGTGAAGTTCCCCAATCCCTAGCATAAACAGCTCAGGGAACCAAGAGGAAGCCCATCGGCCAGGGTCAGAGGCCACCGGCCGCAAGGAATGGCCATCGGCCAAAAATTTGTTCGGTCGGCAAAATGTGATGGCCAGTCGGCAAAGTTTTTGGCCGGCCGGCTATGAATGAGGGAATCACCAGAATGTTGACACCTGTCCTCCACCCAACCTTATCTCCTCCAAAAGACCCCAACTTCGTAGTTTTTCTCAATTCCACACTGATTTGCTCTGATGGAAGAGTTTCTTGCTCAAAATCTCACAGCTTGGATTGCTAGCTTGGATGGCTCGGAAAAGTTGAATTTCCGGGGTTTCGGCATAAATGCACTATTCACTTTGGGTCGTACCCCGTTGCACCTCCCGTTTCTTCAAGCTGCGGCAAATTTTTGGAATCCGGTGACACATGTCTTTAGCTTCGCCGGGCAAGAGATATGTCCTACCTTTGAAGATTTCCGAGCCTTAATGGAGTTCGAGCGCGACGAGGAGCTCCTGCCCCAACTTAATTTTGGCCATGCCCAATCCTTAGGGCGAATGTGTGGACTCAGCATGCGTGACGCTCGGTCTCTGATTTGTGACGGGATGCTGGACATTCCGAGTTTGACCGATCGGTTTTCTGATGCTGGTGATCGCAATAACCATCTCTGGCAAGGCTTCCGGCGACACGCCCTCTGTTTGTGCATGCTATCCCATTTTCTATTTGTCTCAGGCTCTAGAGGGGCTAGTGTCCGGCTGATTGAGGTTGCCCAAGGCTTGAAGGAGGGCAAAAGTTGCATTGCGATGACTCTGGCCGAGACGTTAATGGGCTTAGACGCCTTTTACCGTCATGAGACGACCAGATTAGCGGGGAGTCCACTACTACTACAGGTAATATTTTCCCACCCAATCTCGCATTTATGTATTGCTCACATCACTCGGCCCTCAAGCTCAGTTTTTTTCTCACAAAACCCTATTCTCACTTTTCTCTCCTCGTACATCTCTCTATTCTTTATTCTCTCATTTTTCATCCCTCCCCAGGTATGGTTGATGGACAAACTACAGGTTGTGGACTCTTGCCCAGCATATTCAGCTCGCGGCTACTTCTTCCGGCACCGTCTAGTCAATGCCTTGGATGAGGGATGGTGGTTCGCTTGGATGTGCCGCTTGTCCGCAGACCGTATTGCATGGCGGTGCCCTTGGCTGAACCTTCCGGCAATGAGTTACAATATGCCCCGGCAGACTGGGATTCAATTGGTTGGTCTCACTCACTGTGTATTCTATTTCCCATTTTGGATTCGACGCCAATTTGGCCATGATCAGACCTGCCCGCCAGAGGGGATAGAGTATCCTGCTGCATTCCCAGTCTGAGGCGCACAGCTTGCTTGGCAGGCCACCGCGTGGAGGATGAGAGAACTCCTGGCCCCCGCTCTTACTTTCAGTTGCACTTTGTCTGACGAGTGCGTGGATTGGCTCAACGAAGAAGCACAGATTGGGCCCAGCTTGGCATCAGAGGCTTCGACCAGCTCTGGGAGGGGGCACAGGAACACCTGACTTGACTATGCCCCAGATTTATTGCTTTATTAGTACTTTCAAGTTTTCTTTATGAATGTAATAAAAAGCAACTTCAATTGTATGCAAGAGCAGGAGAACTCTGTTTTGAAATCAATGAAATTGAAGGTTGTGGTACTGAAAATTTTCTGCTTTTGGTCCAAAAATGGTCAAAGTTGTAAAAAGATTATTTGAACGAAATCGACTTTATTAAAACTTCTCAAAAATATTTTCGATATGGATCAGAACTGGACACGCCTGAGATCTGTCACTGAGATGCACAACCCCAGATCTCTGCAACTGGAAAGTTGCCCCTAGTCTGAAGAGCGCCGCAGCACTGCACAACAACAGAAAATTGCCCCTAGTCTGAGTAGCACCGCGTTGGAGGTCATAACCGAACCCTTGAATGCTGAACAGACAAAGATGGCCGAGACGATCGAATGGACAAAGTTGATCGGGGAAGTGTTATGGCTGAACTTCAGGATGATGTTGCCTACGTATCCCAAAGATGGGAATCAAGCCTTACGTAGTTCAGGTTTAGGTTCACTCGAGTATTTTCACTCTCCTTTTGCGCTCTAACTTTTGCCAAGGCCGCCCTTTCGGGTTTTCGGCCTTGCGAGCTCAGTTTTTATATTTTCTAATTTTTTGTGCTCTAACTTTTGCCTAGGTCGCCCTTTCGGGTTTTCGGCCTAGCGAGCCTCTCAAGGGTAATATTTCTTCAACTTGTCCATGTTGATCGGTTGGGAGAATTCCAAGCCACCTATGTCTATCAGAACCACAGCTCCACCTGACCAGATAGCTTTGATGATGTAGGGGCCGGTCCAATTGGGTCTGAACTTGCCCCTTGGGTCGTGGATGGGAGCTCGGTTGTCCTTGAGCAGCAAATCCCCTTCTTTTAGATTTCTGGACTTAACCTTCTTGTTAAAAGCCCGGGCAATTCTCCGCTGATAACTTTGGACGTGGTACAGTGCTTTCAGCCTTCTCTCGTCAAAGAGCATGAGTTCCTCAAACCTGCTCTGCTGCCAATCTGCCTCAGCTATCTGACACTCAGCCAATACCCGTAAAGACGGAACTTCAATTTCGATAGGTAGAACGGCCTCCATTCCATAAACTAACGAATACGGAGTCGCTCCGGTAGAAGTTCTAATTGAAGTCCTGTAGCCCCACAGAGCAAACGGCAACTTATCTGGCCAATCCCGGTAGGTTTCCACCATCTTCTGCAGTATGTGCTTGATGTTCTTGTTGGCGGCCTCAACTGCTCCATTGGTTTGCGGCCGGTACGTAGATGACTTATGAAAAGCCACGTTATATTTCTCCAACAAGTCAATCACTTCTTTCTTAAAGTGGGATCCATTATCCGAAATAATCTCGTTTGGCACCCCGTAGCGACAGATGATGTTGTTTCTGATGAACTTTGCGACGTGCGACGCCTTCAACACCGCGTATGATTGGGCCTCGACCCACTTTGTGAAATAATCTATCGCTACCAGGATATACTCATGTCCATTCAACCCCTTCGGGGTAACAGCTCCGATCACATCAATTCCCCAAACGGAAAATGGCCATGGGGACGTCATGTTGTACAGCTTGGACGGTGGGATGTTCATACGGTTTGCATGGATCTGGCATTTGTGACATTGTCGAACAAAGCCGATACAATCCTCCTTCATGGTAGACCAGTAGTAGCCCTGTCTGAGGATCTTTCTGGCCAGCATTACACCGTTCATGTGCGCGCCGCACTCCCCTCCATAGATGGCCTCCATCAGGCGCTTCGACTCTTCAGCTTCTACACAGAGCTTATGCATTCCCAGATGACCCCTTTTGTACAGCTTACCCCCGCAGATGATAAACTGAACAGCCATTCTTCTGATTGCCCTCTTATCCTTGGCATTTGCCCCTAGTGGATACGTCTCCTTTTCCAAGAAGTTCCAAATGTCGTAATACCAGGGGTTGTCGTCTTGAGCCTCATCTATGGCGGAAATTGATTCGTATGCTGGCGCAACTTCTGATCAATAATGACTGGACGCATCCGGACTCCGGACGGGATGTCTATCATGGAAGATAGAGTTGCTAGTGAATCGGCGAACCTGTTGTTCTCTCTTACTAGGTGGGTGAAATTTAGCTTCTCAAATCGAGGAATTAACAAATCCAAGGTTTGGTGGTAAATTATCATCCTTTCCTCTTTGACTTTCTAGTCTCCTTTTGCTTAAGATACAACAAGGTTCGAGTCCCCATTGACATCCAACCGTCTTGCCCCTAGTTCTAGGGCTGCTTCTAGGCCGGCAATACATGCCTCATACTCTGCTTCATTGTTCGAGACTTTGAACCGGAGCTTGAATGCTAAAGGGATACGAGAATCGTCCGGCGCTATCAGCAACACTCCTATCCCATACCCATATTGGTTTGACGCTCCGTCAAAGTACATCGTCCAAGTTTCATCTTCGATGTGCAGAATGGCTTCATCTAGGAACAAGTACTCAAACGCTTCATCCCCTTCAACCGGGTGGTCGGCAAGGAACTCCGCTACCGCTCTTCCTTTCACTGACTTGCGTGTTACATACTTCAAATCAAATTCAGAAAGCAATAGCAGCCAACGAGCTAGCCTACCCGTAAGTGCTGGTTTCTCGAAAAGATATTTGATGGGATCCAAACGTGAAACCAACATTACAGAGTGAGCTAACAGGTAGTGCCGCAGCTTCCTGGTAGCCCATACCAAGGCCAAACAAGCCTTCTCCAACGGTGTATAGCGGGTCTCGTAATCCAGCATCTTCTTGCTCAGATAGTAGATGGCCCTTTCCACTTTGTCCTCTGACTCTTGTGCGAGCATGCAGCCCATGGTAGTCTCAGTTACCAAAAGATACAATATCAACGGTCTCCCCGGCTCTGGTGGTGACAACACGGGCGGGTTTTGTAGATACTCTTTGATCTGTTCAAAAGCTGCTTGACATCGGCCGTCCCATTGGAACTTCTTTCCTTTCTTCAGGAGACCAAAAAGTGGTTCACAAGTCAAGGTTAATTTAGAGATAAACCGTCTTATGAATTGCACTTTACCCAGAAAGCCTCGCACCTCCTTTTCAGTCCTTGGTGGTGGCATTTCTAAGATGGCCTTGATTTTGGAAGGGTCGACCTCGATGCCCCTTTGTGTAATCAGAAACCCTAGCATTTTTCCCGCCGTAACACCAAAAGTACACTTTTGGGGATTCAACCGCAGCCGAAACTCTCTGATCCTTTGAAAGAATTTTTGTAAGGCGGTGTAGTGGCCTTCTCTTTCTTTGGACTTGACAATCATGTCGTCCACATACACCTCGACCTCTTTATGGATCATATCATGCAATATTGTAGTTGCTGCCCGTTGATAAGTAGCTCCAGCGTTTTTCAACCCAAATGGCATCACTCTATAACAATATGTACCCCACGGGGTAGCGAATGCAGTCTTCTCCCGGTCTTCGGGTGCCATTACTATCTGATTATAGCCTGAAAAGCCATCCATAAACGAAAGTAAGGCGTGTCCTGCCGTGAAATCTACCAATTCATCAATGTGCGGTAAGGGAAAGTCGTCCTTCGGACTGGCCCTGTTCAAATCTCTGAAGTCTACACAGACCCGAATTCTGCCATCCTTCTTCGGCACCGGAACAATGTTGGCCATCCAAGTCGAGTATCTGGATACCAGCAGGAAGCCTGCATCGATTTGTTTGGTGACCTCTTCCTTGATCTTAATGGCCCAATCAGGGCGGATCCTTCTGAGTTTCTGCTTGACAGGTCGGGCCTCGGGATCAAGAGGGATCCAGTGCTGTACAATCTCAGGATCGATTCCAGGCATGTCTTCGTAGGACCACGTGAAAACATCTTTGAAATCTTTTAATAAAGCAACTAAGCGCTCGCGTTCCTCAGAAGACAACGTGGACCCGATCTGGACCAGCCGCGGGTCCTTCTCAATACCAACATTCACAGTAGTGATTTCATCCATTAAGGGTTTAACAAATCTTTCCTGCTCTTGATCAATTAACCGTTGTAAAACCGGAGGAATTTCTTCCTCGTCGTTTTCATCGAAATTTTGAAAATCCTGATTTAAGCAATAAATCAAAGGCACAGAAAAATACTCAGAAACCACATCCACGTCATTCTCATTAAACACTTCCAAGCCATCTGATTCTTCTGTTACAACAGACTCAAAAGAGAAAGAAAATGACGACCTAGACAGGACTGTGGCATCTGGGTTATCACCCCTAGGAATACCGGACTCAGACTCAGTCGAGCTGGAACCTGATTCCGACCCACAGGACTCGGTGGAA
Source organism: Camellia sinensis (assembly GCF_055761805.1). NCBI lineage: Eukaryota > Viridiplantae > Streptophyta > Magnoliopsida > Ericales > Theaceae > Camellia > Camellia sinensis. Next base: position 102,591,461 of record NC_138967.1, on the reverse strand, counting down.
TCAGATTCTGGCTCACTACCTGACCCGGTGCTGCTGGACAAAAAACCTTCTTCATATTGCCAGATGAGAGAGGGTGCGATGGATGCATCCAAAATAGTTGTTGGTAGGCTCACAGCCATTTCGTTCCCGATCACACATACCGAGGAGCTATCCCCCAAGCACTTCTGTTCGACCGGAGGATCCGAAAGCAGACACGCCAGCGCTACCCCCATTTCATTTTCAGCGTCCTCAGACTGCACTTCCTTACTTTGCTCAGCCTCAACTGATAGATTTGCCTCCCCTTCGACGTCGTCATTCTCAGGTAGCTGTAGGTCAAAGAAGATCTCGAAACCTGGCACGCGTTTTTTCTCCGCGTTCAGCCATGGCTCTAGGAAGCCACAAAAAGGAAAGTCCTCCCCCTCCCGGACGAAGCGTCCGTTTAGGGTACCCCGAATGGGCCTATGCATCAACTCGAAAGGCTTCCCAGCCTTCTTTGCTCTGGCTCTTCCGGCCATTTCCTTTCCTTTCCTTATCCAGTCCTCTTTGGTGGGTAGATAACCCAATCCAAAGGTATGAGGGTTGTGCGGCACTTCGGCCAATGCTGCGACGCCTTTCCGGCCGCTCTTGCCCAATCCCATCCCGGGGATATGTTGGAGCTTGTTCATGAGATAGGCTGCCTGAGCACTGACATATATCCCTTCACTAGCAGCCATAATGTCCTGTACAACCCGAGCCTCAGCCAAGGTAAAACCCAATATGAACACATCTTCCATACCGTGTTCAATTTCTAGAACAGGCGTGGATACTTCTGGCGGCGGATGAATCGATGAATTTCCGAAGACAATGGCTACTCCCTTCCCATAGGGGTATTTCACCACTTGATGTAGGGTGGAGGAGACTGTCTTTGCCTGATGCAGCCACGGCCGCCCTAGAAGCAGGTTGAAAGTTGCAGGAACCTCCAAGACATGGAAATCTATCCCATGCTGTCCCGGCCCAACCTTTGTTTGAATCTTAACCGTTCCCATTACTTCCCGGCTGGTGTTGTCATACGCCCGAATCACTTGGGCCGTCGGCACAAAATCCGCGACTTTCAAACCGATCGCATAAGCTGTCCTTACCGGGCAGACGTTGATGGCGGACCCCGTGTCAACAAGCACCACGGGTATCCATTTATCTCTGCACTCCACAGAGATGTAGAGTGGCTTGTTATGGTTCGCACCCTTGGGTGGCAGTTCTTTGTCAGAAAAACTCAATGCCGGGGAACTTCCTCCCGAAAAGACTAAGCCCACCAGCTGTTCGGGCGTGGTGTCTATAGAAAGCTTGGCTTTGTCCATGGCTAAAAGGACAGCCTGTCTATGTTCTCGAGAAGCCATAAGCAGTCCCCAGATGGAGATGTCTGCTTGTATCTTTTTCAATTGTCTCAATACGGCCTCGTCTTCCAGTTGCTTTTCCTTTTGCTTCTCTGCTTCCTTATCTTTTCCAGACGCCTCCGGTTGATCTAGGTGTGGAGGCTTGAAGTACCATCCACTCCTAGTCATGTGATCGACTTCGCCGATATACCAGGTATCATCTGGTTGGTTACCTTCCCAATCCTCGTCCGTGTGGGCAAGACATAGATCGTCGTCTTCCCACCACATACCATCTGCAGCCGACAGGCATCTGTCTAGTTCTGGCATAACTGTCCCGATACTTGCAGTACCTTTTATTCCTATGCTCGCAGCATTCTCCATTTCCGTACTTGTGGCAGTCTCAACCCCCACGTGGGCTTTTGCCTTTCTGATCCTCTCAGAATCTTCGAATCTTTCCTGTTCTGACTGTGTCAATGCAGTAGATTGTTCAATGATCCCTGTACTCAAAATGCTCCACTCCCGAGCGAAACTCTCGACACCGGCGCTCTCCGGCGATGTATTCTGTTCTTCGACCCTCCCGGCCGTCGTTGACATTCTTGCCCCTGCCGGGCCTTGTTCTGACTGAAACTCTCCTACCACATCTGGCTGATCGTCCAACCATCCCGTGGCCTCTGCCGATTCTTCATAATCGAACCAGTGGACGGTTGAGTCTTCTGGATCTTGGTTATCGTAAAACTGGAACTTGGCAAGATCCTCTTCCACAGCTGTCAAATCATCCGTTCCCTGTCCTGGACTGTCCCCTTGGATTGCACACAGCTCTCCCCCGGCTGGAAATTCGACATCTAGTCTATTCTGGCCCACTGGTGAAATGTAGTCACTCGGACTGTAAGCGTTCCCAACATCACTCCCAGATTCCGCAGACTCTAGTTTGACAACCCCCTTTTCCTTCGGAGTCTTCTCCCTCCTGCTCTCGATGGTCACCACCACTGGCTTGGGTTGGGTTATGGAGACGTCCATCATGCACAAATCGGTGCAATCAGGAAGGGGAACCTCCGGCTTAGGCAGGTAGGAGGGTGTGATATAGATACTAGGATCGTAGGATGCGACCCCAGTGTGGATGAAATTGATTCTTTTGGGTGGTGGAGCTTGGTTATGTGTGGGGAGAGGATTTGTAGTAACATTGGGTTTCTCAGGAGGTAAAATCACCCCATTATCAATGAGATCTTGGATCTCATGACGCAATCGAAAACACAGGTCGGTATCGTGACCGTGCTGCTGATAGAACGCACAATACTTGGCTGGATTGTGGGCAGTGGGGAGTCTTTCCGGCAAGGGCCGCAGCTCTAGGGGCTTCAGATGCCCTTTTCTGATCAAAACCCCCAAAGCTTTGGACAGGGGCATATAAAGTGGAGCGAAGGTTCTGGTATTTTTTGGAGGGTATTTGGCTGTTTGTGGGTTGCTTCCGGACGCACCGGAGAATGGTGTGGTTGCCATAGTTCTCGGGGAAGGATTAGTGGTGACCATACTCACTTCGGAAGTCCTGGTAGTCGTAGCGCCACTCGAGCCTGCATTAGTATTACGATTGAAAGTTCTGCGGGGTTGCTCCCGGTCATTATCAATCAATCCTTGTCTTAAGGCATCCTCGATCTGCACCCCCATTTCATGCAGATCAGCAAAGGTAGGGAAGGGGATTACAATCATATTTTGCATTAGCTTCGGCTAAAGATTGCGCACAATCATCCGAATCTGGTCTTTGTCCGTGGGTCTTAAGGTCATCATCGAAGCCTTAGCCCGCCATCTGGTTACGAATTCTGAGAAGCTCTCCTTGGTTTCTTGCCTCGTTGTCTCGAGATCCCGGGTCGTGATCTCGATTTGTGTGTTATACGAGTACTGTAGGATGAAGGCCTCAGCCATCTCGTCCCAACTTCTCTTGACATCATCCTCCAATTTGGCATACCATGCGGCCGCTATGCCCGACAGGGTCTGGCCAAATAAAGACAGCTTCTGCAATCTAGTGAGGCCCATTGGCCTTAGGACGTCTGAAAATAGTCGCAGGTGTACCATGGGATCCTCAGATCCGTCAAAACGATCAATTTGTGGCATCTTAAACCGATCTGGCAGCGTCACGGCTGCGTCAGTGTATCCGTCTCCAATGTCCGGAATGGACTTCACACCTTGAGATTTCTTGAACAGCTTTTCAAGCTTGTGCATTTTTAATGCCACGGGGTCCACCTCGGACTCGAAGGGAGAATCCGATAGATTGATAGGAGTGGGTGCCTTGGATTGTTGAGGCAAAATCGGGGGTGGAGCCGGCCCCGTTGGGATGTCTGTATCTTCTTGGACATTCCGGGCGTTTGGCGTCTCTTCGGGTATTGGAACCCTTAGTGAGGGAGGGACTTGCTGTGAAGCTGACGCCCTAGTTTGCTGTTGCAATCTCACAATTAACTCCGCTTGCTCACTCATAACCGTGGCTTGTTGTCTGGCGAATTCTGCCTGTCGGACAGCATCCTGCTGCATCATTTTCATGCTTTCTTGGAGTTGGCGCACCATCTCTTCTAAATTAGCCATGCTGCTCTGTTCTGACTGAATTGTCGGTATATGTTCCCTTTCTGCGGGTGAAATAGGATCCTGATTCCTACTGCACACAGGTGGGGTAGATAAAGCCCTTTGTACTGACTGTTGAACCGATGCCCTCTGCCTAGTTGCCTTCCGTTTAGTAATCGGGGGTAGAGAGTGGTACACCGGTTGTCCTTCTATCAGATCCTCAAATCGATGGAGCCGACGACCTCTGATCCAGAGTGCTTGGGGAATATCTACCGGGTTGGAAGCAATGATGCTAAACTACCTAGCAAAAAGATAAATAAAGCAGTAAATAAACTAACAGCCGGACAGCATAACGACATAAAATAAACGCACAATACACAGTTGGATATTCATAATACATAGTCGGTAAGCCGAACACACTGTTCCTCGATACTGATCACTGTTCCCCAAATCTCTGTTCCCAAAACTGAACTCTGACACCCGCAGATAACTGATTCTCATAAACTGATGCTGATACCCTCAGGCCTAATACTCAATCTTGTAAACTGATATGCACGTTCCTGTAGAGCAACACTCTAAAAGCACATAGCAAGTAAAGAGAGCCAAAACACCCCTATGTTGGGGTAGGGTTTCCCTGTCCTATTTTGTCAGGAGCTAGGGTTTCACTATGCACGCAGCGGTTCTCAAACAACCTAACATCGGGTAAGCAGCCTGTCCTAATTTGGAATGGTCACTACGGATCCGAATATGCACTAGGTCGAATGGTCGAAAAGGGTGCCCCGGTAAACCGGGGTTTGTGTTCCCATGCTGTCAGAGCCCATAACCGGTCAGCCTTATGGTCATGCCTTGACAAGACAAGCCTCCGGCAACCGTTCAGGAATGGCAGATGGCAAACACTGTGTTCCTAGGCGCACCAATGCAAATGCAATGCAAAGAGACACATAGATTAAGTCAAAATGGGATATCACGAGTTCGAGTCAAGCTCTCTAATTTCATGTCTTCAGGATCCCCAGCAGAGTCGCCAGAAACTGTAGACGCGCCCGCGTGGGGCCTTCGCTACAGTTCGGACTCGAATTGTGTCACGGTTCTTAATCTTGAACCAAAGAGTCCAAATCTGGCAAATCGTTTTGAGAAACAGATTTTTTTGAAAAGAAGTGCCAAACATGGACTACTTTGTCAGATACAGAGTCGCCACCTAAATATTTTTTATGGGGGAATTTAGGAAACCCTGACTCGGTGCCGGAGGCCACATGTCCGTCATCACCGGAGTTTCTCGGCTCGGGAGCTAGGGTACGATTGGGAAAGGTCAGCTATGAGCACCCCCTCTCGCCCGATCCGAAGATCGGCCTCTACTAACCGTGATACCCGCTTTTGAAAACATTATGTGTTCTTATTCCAATTATTAGCCTAGAATTACTATGTTATGCGCGCAGCAAACAAGTATAGACTAGATTGTCTAATTTGGAAATAAGCATTGCATATCCGTTTTTAGAAAACACTTTGGAATTTGCTACTCGCAAGTAGGCTAAAATACGGATTTCAACGAGTTTCTCCAACCCAAACAATCTAACCTTCACCCACAGGCATTCAAACAATTTATCATATAAGCATTTAGCCGCATGGAAAGCATACTGTCATGGCAACACTCGCATGCATGTGGGATGCTAAAACATAAATACTTACATCGTACTCCGTGCCAAAATAATAAACTAGTTAGCAAACATGCGTGTCCTAGTCCATGTCAAGTTGACTAATGCAACACATGCAAGATGCAATTAGAGTAGGCTCGACTAACCTAAATATGGCATGTGAAATGCAACCAATTGATTCATGTATTCAATTTGGAATTTGAAATACAAATGCAGTTAGCATGATGTACCGAGCCCGGTGCATGCAGGACAAATGTATGAATGCACGCATGCATTGCATAAGGTATGCTAACTTTAAAATATGCCCTAGTCTACCATCATAAGCAGGTAAATAAAAGGGAAGAAAGAAGTGGGGATTGGAAGACATACACACACTCACACACACTTATTACAGATTTACCCTCGCTCGGAGGATACAAATAAATATTACAGTCCAAATAATAAGAAAACAAAAAATTATTACAGAATTTCTAATTTGCTTAATAGGAGAAATGCAAAAAGAAAGGAAAGGGATGGCCGCAGCCTCTGCCTCGGGATGCGCGAATGATGCATGCTCGAAACCCGGCTCGCCTGGAAAACCCGTACCACACCACTGCCACCTCTGTTTATACTGCCCTGCTTCTCTGAAAATTTCCAAAGCCCCAGGACAGGTTCCTTGCATGCTGCAGAGTACCACCGGCTAGGGGAAATACTCGCCGGCAGTGCACAATTCCCACCGGCCGTTTTTGGATCTATCAGCTGTAAACAGATTGCCGGCCGGCGCAAAATTATGCCGGTCGGCAAAAACCTCCTGCAGAAGACAGTTTTGACAGCAAACAGAGGACAGACAGTATGGCATGGGATCTCAGGCACATGTGAGCATGGTCATGCTTCCTATCATGCTTTGAGCTCAGGGAAGCATGGCCCTCGATCCTCGAGCCATCAATGGTGCATGATAGCTCAAGGGATCAAATTTGCCACTTGATGTAAAGATGCATGCAACAAATATATGAATGCCAAGACCCTACCATGTTAGAGTCAAGGGGATTGGCGACCGAGGGTTGAGACGTGTTTTGTCACTTGAAGTACAAACACTCCTCGCCCCTCGAGTTTGGTTTGACACCCCAAACCAAACAATGGAATGCATGTATACAAGCTTGACTTAAAGATGCAACATGAAGTTAAAATGCAAAACATGCCAAATGCAATGCAAACCAAACATGCAAAGGTGATGTATTAAGCATGCAAAATGCGATACAATGCAACCTAAAATGAGATGCAAACATGGCACAATGCAAGCATATAACTAGAGGCAACAATTCAAACATGTAGCCATAAACAAGAGTGGATTTAGGCTGAAATGGGAGGCCTCGGCCACACCCCAAAACAGTGGCCAAAGATGCCAAAGTAATGGACAATCAAGCATGGAAGCATACACACTAATAGGCCCAAAGTTAAGGCACAACAAAGGAGCATATTACTATCACTACCCCAAGCCAACATGGTATGAGCTATGCTACCAAAAACGGAGTTTGAATACACTGAAATCAGCCCTAAAACCCAATGATATGGCAACCTTGAAGGCTCAAATACTTAGGCATGCATAATGTTCATTTCAAAGCATAAAAAGGGTACATCTTCTAAGCATGAAAGGAACGATGAATGCAAGCATGCTAGCATGATTTGGGGACTGAAATGACATGGCAAACAACTTCAACTCATCAAAGTAGACCAACTAAGGCATACTTATGACTCATACACTTGAGGGCTCACAAGCCAAAATGCATAGCAACCATAACAAACATGTCAAACATGACCAAATTGATAACCAATAGACTTTAAGCATGGAAAAACAATGCTAAAAACTTCTTAGTGCCGAACCAAAATCATGCTCAAATGATGTGTTACAACATGGCACTCTTTAAGCCAAATAATGGGATTTCAAAGCAAGTATGTTATTCATGTAAAAGGCCAATAAACCCAACATAGGAAAAAGGTATAACATGATCCAAAACACCCAAAAAACCTCTGAAAAGCAGTCATAAACAACTGAGCATACATGCTACCATATTAAGCCAAAAATGAGGACAAAAGAGGGACCAAGGGAGAGGGGTGTCCCTCCCCTATGCAAGACTTCAAAATCCCTTCTCACCACTGAAAATTCACTGGATTTCAGTGGTGAGAAGGCCAAGACACAAGAGTGACCAAAGCTTAACAAAGATGGTACAAAAAAGGGCCAAACAAGGCCTAATAAGGTGAGTTTGCACTCAAACCACAAAACAACCTTAATGAAAGTTCTAAAGCATGAAAATGTAAGCCTTTTTTATGTTATACACAAAAGCTAAATCAGCAAGCAAGATAGGTAAAAAAACTATTGCAAGTTTGGGGAAACTAAAGTGAAGTGCTCACCCTTGAAGATCCTTTGAAGAACAAATGGTCCAGCCCTCTTCTTTTGATCAAAATCAGTCCAAAAACTCAATAATCAACCCCCCAAGTCCCTCAATCTCGGAGCTAGGTGTAATAGTGTGTGTATTGGTCCAAAAGTAAGGTAAGAACACACTTTTAGGCCAAGAAACACACACAAAGGAGGAGAGAGAGGGAGATATAGAGATAGGATGTATCTATATGTAGAACCTCTGGTTTTTGCTTCCAAGTCTCTAACCTAGAGCCAAGAGGAGGCTTGTCCTCTTATAGAACTCCCTCTTGCAAAGCTTATACAACAAGCTTGGTTAGAGGGCAATCCCTCCATACACGTGTATGGAGGGAGGCAGAGTTGGTGCCAGCTATCACAGCTGGCACAAAATATCTACATAAAGTAGATGAACAGTGGTCGGCTGCCCAAAAATGTCATTTTGACAAAATTTAGTGCCGACCGGCAACAAACAGTGCCGATGGAATCAAAAACCAGCCGGTGACCTCTAGCCACTGCCGGTGGTGTGTGGGGATGCCTCACAAGGCATTCCCTGCCCCTCCAAGGCAAAACACAAGTGTTTGGTGCAAAACCAGACACTAAACAGTCAAGTTCGGAGATCCTGAGGCAAGGCGTGCGAGCCGAGACCTCCGGGAACTCCAAACGAACACAAACATAGATAATCACCGAGTGTTCCAAGCGGTGACGTCCAGGTCTTGAGGACGGTCAAAAATGAGGTGTCTACAGAGTTTTTCTTCAACAGCAGAGGAGAAGCTCGGACTCTGGCTGAGCTTGACATTGTAATGAATCGCAGCAGAAAACCCACTCGCGCGAGAGTTAAGGCGTTCAAAAGACGGAAAAAACGTTAACCTTTAAGCTGTCAAAGCAGATCACCTTGAAGGGACAAACAGCAATGGTGAAGTTCTCCGCAATCGCGACCAAGAAATGAGGTTGACGTAGTGCCGCGACCATTGGGTATTATTGTTTTCGTGGGAAATTCCTTCCTTGTCTTGGATCTTGGCCTTGACATTGTCTATGGTGTCAAAGGTCCCAGCCTCAAGGGTGATTATCTTTTCGGTGTGAATCGTGGATTCTAGCGCGGCCAAATCAAAGCATTTCAAGTTGCGGGTGCTCTCTGATCAGCGGGCGTTGATTCGGCGCTGCCGCTTGTCCCAACGCGACGCCGTATGAGAATAGATATTGTAATGCTTCGAACGCGGATTGCATTTTTTGTAATTACTGTTTAATCGAATAAAATGTTTCATTCTAGAAGTTTATCTCATTCTGAATTTTTGTATGCTTAATTAAGCATCTTATCTTGAATGCTGGAACACTTTGTCTTGTTCACGTGGTTGTACTGGTTCAACCTACATATCCCTGCTTCGATGTGTAAATGTTTTCATTTTGGAGGGCGCTCCGAATTCGGAATATTACTCGGCCCTTGAGCGCCGCTCGATGACATTGGTCAACCGAATTTGGAGGCTTTATCAGCCTAAAGAGGTCGTGCGCCGATGGGGCTCCGAATCCGAAGACTGGCAAATCGTGACATCCATGAGGGGCGCTCCGAATCCGGAGGCTTTGTCGGCCCAAAGACGTCATGCACCGATGGGGCTCCCAATCTGGAGACTTTATTGGGCCAATCGTGACATCCACGAAGGGCACTCTGAATCCGAAGGCTTTGTCGGCCAATCGTGATATCCACGAAGGGCGCTCCAAATCCGGAGTCTTTGTCGGCCAATCGTGATATCCACGAAGGGCGCTCCGAATCCAGAGACTTTATTGGGTCAATCGTGACATCCACGAAGGGCGCTCCGAATCCGGAGGCTTTGTTGGCCCAAAGACGTCATGCGCCGATGGGGCTCCGAATCCGGAGACTTTATTGGGCCAATTGTGACATCCACGAAGGGCGCTCCGAATTCGGAGACTTTATTGGGCCAATTGTGACATCCACGAAAGGCACTCCGAATCTGGAGGATTTGTCGGCCAATCGTGATATCCACGAAGGGCACTTTGAATCCGGAGACTTTGTCAGCCCAAAGACGTCATGCGCCGATGGGGCTCTGAATCCAGAGACTTTAATCGGCCAATCATGATATCCATGAAGGGCGCTCCGAATCCAAAGGATTTGTCGACCAATCGTGATATCCACGAAGGGCGCTCCGAATCCGGAGGCTTTGTCGACCAATCGTGATATCCATGAAGGGCGCTCCGAATCCAGAGGCTTTGTCGGCCAATCGTGATATCCACGAAGGGCGCTCCGAATCCGGAGGCTTTATCGGCCAATCGTGATATCCACGAAGGGTGCTCCGAATCCGAAGACTTTATTGGGCCAATCGTGACATCCACGAAGGGCATTCTGAATCCGAAGGCTTTGTCGGCCAATCGTGATATCCACGAAGGACGCCCCGAATCCGGAGACTTCGTCAGCCCAAAGATGTCATGCGTCGATGGGGCTCCAAATCTGGAGACTTTATTAAGCCAATCGTGACATCCATGAAGGGCACTCCGAATCCGGGAGCTTTGTCGTCCAATCATGATATCCACGAAGAGGGCTCCGAATCCAGAGGCTGTATCGGCCAATCGTGACATCCACGAAGGGCGTTCTGAATCCGGAGGCTTTGTTGGCCAATCGTGATATCCACAAAAAGCGCTCCGAATCCAAAGACTTTGTTGGCCCAAAGATGTCATGCGCCGATGGGGCTCCGAATCTGGAGACTTTAATCGGCCAATCATGATATCCACGAAGGGCGCTCTGAATCCGGAGGCTTTGTCGGCCAATCGTGATATCCACGAAGGGCGCTCCGAATCTGGAGACTTTATTTGGAATACTTTTGAGCTGGATTTCTCGGTGAGTAAACAGGAATCTTTGCATTACTTATAAAAGTGGAAAGTGTACATTGTGAGCCATTCAGAACCAATATCATTCCCTACAGGTCGGGTTTAATGATAGAATTTGCGCAAGTGCGTTGGAAGCAAGGCCACGGGCCTAACTTTCCATCAACCGACCCCCTATCAGCTGGAAGTACCTTCAGGAGCAACTTTTCCGGCGTGTAGCGGCGCAGCTGGATGCGTTGAGCATACGTTTTGGAAAGCTGCTGCTGGTATCGCCTAGAGCTTCCGTGGCTTGTCGTCAGGGAGCCGTCCGACACCAACGAGACTGTCTCGATTCGACACTTTATTGGAATTGACCTGTGTCTCCATTGGTGTCTTTCCAGAAAGGAGATAGCATGCTTGTGTGGATTTTTGGGAACCACGGATTTGCTCAACACCGTGTTCGGTCGAGAAGCGTAACAGCTGATGATAGGTGCTTGGCACGGCCCGAATGGTATGCAACCAAGTTCGCCCCATGATGAGGTTATACGGCGAAGGGAGCTTGATGACCATGAATTCCACATCCGCTTGTTGGGAGCCCGCCCGAACGAGTAACGTGATTTTCCCCAACGGGTACTCTGGATTTGCGTTGAAGTCGAATAATGGAAGAGGAGCCGGAGACAGGTCTGATTCGTTGAAGCCGAGTTTGAGGAAGGTCTCGTAGTACATGACCTCCGAAGTGCTTCCCTGGTCTATGAGGACGCGTTCGACGGTAAATCGATTCACGTATAGTTCAATGACCAATGGATCAATATGGGGGAGCATCATGTCGATAAGATCGAAGTCATCAAAGATGATACTCGGAGCTTCGTGGGGCTGTTTCGCTTTTATGCGTTGCTTCGGGGGGGCTGAATGAATTGAGTATATGGTACATGGCATTGGAAGGCTGTATACCATATGTATAATGCCAAGGGGACGTGACTCATGCCAAAGGGTAACAGTTTTGATTGTGCTCTTTCGAACGTGATGCTGGAGCCGACCATCTTGCACCAATTCCTCGAGGTGGTCTTTCAAGGCATAGCAACTGTCTGTATCATGACCATGATCTTTGTGATATTTACAACGCCTGTCCCGCCTTCTCGTGTCAGGAGGTCCCACCATCTTGGACGGCCATTTGAAGAACGGAAGATGTTGGATTTTGGTCATAATTGAGCTGATTGGCTCTGACAGCTCCGTATATTTCTTGTCGACGCACTTTGTGCGCCTGCTATCAACCTGCAGTTGCTCATTTGCCTAGTGCGAGCATTGATCGCTGGATCGGTGAGAGTCCCATCTCCTGTCTCATTTAGCCCGTTATCGTGGTTCAAGGCTCTGAGTTGGTACGGAACTTATTGGCTGAGCAATTTCGGGACTAGCCATTTTGTTGGCCACGTGTCCGGCTTTAACCCGCAAGGCGTCATCTTCCACTTTGCAGTATTCCTCTACTTTCTTCATCAACCCCCAGATTGTTTTAGGGGGTCTTCTAGCCAAGGAACTGCGGAGGGCACTATCTAGGTGTAATCCCATTTTGAAGGCGATGATGGCCATGGATTCGTTACAAGCATCGTCAACAAGATTAAAGCATTCCCAATATCGCGCCGAATATGCTCTTAGTGTTTCTCCTGGCAGGATTTGCATTGCCCAGAGAGAGTTGGCTTGCTTCGGCTGGACTTCGTTGGTGATGAATCTGGCCCTGAAAGATTTTTGTAGTTGGTGGAAGGTTTTGATCGAAGCTGGCTCCAGTTTATAATACCACCTGACCGCCAATGGTCCCAAATTGCTGGGAAATATTCGGCACATGAGGGTCTTGTCGTCTGCATGCAATGTCATGGCCTGCTTGTAGTGGCGGATGTGGTCGGTAGGGTCTGATTTGCTGTCATACAAGGTGAATGACGGTGCTTTGAATTTCTTAGGTAGAGCAGCCTTTGCAATCCGTCGTACGAAGGGATCGTGTTGTTCTTCATCCGAAATGTTCCTTCTTCGCTTGTGCGTTGCACGGGGACTTTCTTCGGAAGAACTGGTGGTTTTCTGTCGTCCCTTCTTCCTAGGCTCTAGGGATAATGAGTCAAAGTCGCTATCAGTGTCTTGTCGTGCTCGAGGTTGTCAACCACCTGCCTTCGGAGGTCGTTCTGGATTTGGGCGCAGCTTGCTTGTACTTCGCCATTTCCAAGGTCAAATCTTCATGAAGACGTTCGTTCTCAGCGATCATGTTTTCTAACCTCTGTTCATTTTGCCTTCCTTGTTCCATGATCGCCTGCATTGTCTCGTGCTCCGAAGTCGAGGGTGAGGCGAAATTCAAGGCACGTCGTGCGGCGATAGTCTCTGTTCCAAGCAAGTTTATTGAAGTGGTTTCCTCTTGCGGTATAGGGTCGATAGTGACTGTCAGAGGATCTTCTGTCACGCTCGCCATGGATGTGCTTGAGTATTCCCACAGATGGCGCCAATTATGGAGATGTGGCTTGGAAATACTCTTCTGATCCTGGAGAACGCTCGTGATCCTCTTCTGGTCACCTGAAAAGGAATAAACACTCCGATTGGGGGTGCCAGAATTAGCACTCTGACGGACAAGTCAGAATCCACACTCAAGAATGCTTGTATTCTAAGTTAAGCACAATAATTATCACCTACCATTCTTAGTCTGTTGTTCCTTTATTTATACTTGTTTCCTGGGCCTCATGGCCAGGCCCACTTGTCGCTCATCGTCCTCTTATTTACTCGGCTCCATGGTTTAGTATCTGTTCGGCCCATCTATTATATTCAACATCCTTATCGTGCAGAGTAGAGTCGTGTAACATATGTCTTCTAGAGTATGCTTCTAACTATTCCAATTATTCAGCTCCCACAATATTTTCTATGAAAGCTGCTACTAAAGGTATATATATATATATATATATTCTACGAATGGACTCCTAATTTTGTTGGTATTTCATGGAATTGAGCTTTGACTCGCCGGATCTGAGCTTTGACTCCTAATTATCTTGGTATTTCTATGAATGGACACAAAAACCACAATCATCTCATGTGTGTGGGTCAGATCTGAGCTGATCTAAACTTTCTCTATTTTAGATCGAGAAAAAAATATATAAATCCACGGCGACGAAAGGAGGTTTGTATAGCTTGCAGAGGAACGAGATCAGGGAGCTTCCGTATCTAAGAGAGAGAGAGAGAGAGAGAGAGAGAGAAAGAGAGAGAGAGGGAGTTTGAGGAAGAATGGCTTGGTTAGGGTTTGATTTGGAAGATCTGAGGAGGGGAGAGGAGAAAAGAGGAGAGAAAGATGAAGACTGGTGAGAGGAATGAAGAGAGAGTAGAGAGATAGATAGAGAGAGAACTTAGTGTCATAGATAGACTTGGGAGATGACTCAGCAGGAGGGTATATAGATAGATAGATATTGGAATGCACATGGATTGTTCTAGATAGATAGATAGATAGATAGATGAGTCGTTGGATTATATAATCCAACGGTGCTATTTTGTTATTGGAATGCACATTTACGGTTATTTTTTTTACAAACGGTCATATTTTTCATTTCTATAGATAGAAACCCTTAATCTCAATTTCATTTCATACCAAACATTTCAAATTTCATTTTTCTTTTCTCTTCTCTTTATCTGAATTTCATTTCACACTGAACTTCACAAAACATTTTCTTCTTAGTTTTTTCACACAATCACTATGGAAAGTTCATCAAAAATAAAGAGAGGAAAATCATTCACCACTCAAGAAGATGTGGCAATTTGTAGAGCTTAGTGTCACATTACTAAAGACTCAATTGTTAGGAATTCACAATGTCATGCTCATTTTTTGGGAAGAATTTTTGAAAATTATTGTTCATTGCAGAATGATCACTCATGAACATAAATGTCTATCTCATCTCGATGGGGTGTAATCATGAAATGTTGAAACAAATTTCATGGGTGTTTAACGCAAGTCGAAAATCTACACCCAAGTGGGATGTCTCAAGTTGATATAGTAAGATTTCATCTTCATTTATTATGTTAGTTTTTTTTTATTTTGTCTTATATAAAATTTAACTAATTAATTAATTTAATGTTTTATTGATACAGATTCTTCAAGCAAAACTGTTTTACCATCAAGATGAAAATAAACATTTTATTTTTGAACATTGTTGGCCAATCTTGCAAAACAATATCAAGTGGCAAGATTTAGCTCCTAGGAACACGGTGAAGTCAAGGATACATACACCGTTTTCTCCTGATTTAGACCCCGATTCCCCTATAGATAACTGCATTTCTCTTGAAGATGACACCAGTCCAAGTGTTGGTAACAATCTAACTGTTGATGAGGGCAATGTCTCTGTAATGGGTAAAAGGCCTATAGGTAGGAAAGCTTCAAAAGAATTATTTCAGAGAAATTAAGTGGTTGAAGCTAAAGTCCAAAAAATGAGCAAACAATTGGAGACATTTAACCAACACCTTGCTGAGAAGGAAAAGAAAAAAGGATTCAAGCACTATAGGAAATGAAAGAACTTGAGATCAGAAAACAAGAACATGAGATAATGACTACGGACATTTCTCTTTTAGACCCTCAGACGAAAGCGTATTACACAATGCGAAAAAAATAAGATTTTCGCCAAAGTGGTCCTCAAATGTCAATAGTCCAAATTACTATTTCCCCATGCCTCTGATGAATAATTACGGGATAATGCATTTTTAAATTTTGCAATGTTATTTAATTTTTGATATAATTGTTAGTCTTTATTTGCAATGTAATTTTTATTTTGTAATGAGATTTCATGTTTTTTATTTTTATTTTTGAGTATTTTTTACAAAACAATGTAATATTATTTTTGCAATGTATAATGTTGACTAATTTTTATTATAATTTAAATTTTTCAATAAAGTATAATGCAAAAAAAATAAATATATTTTTTCAAATGAAGACAATAAAAAGATAAAATACATTAACTGACATTAAATAAAGATAATTTTATTATAATAAAAAAAAGCATTAACTGATATTAAATGACGTTAACTGTCATTAAAAAGATAAAATACAAACTTAATCTAACTCTTCAGCTCGGGACCACAAGTGTTCAATTAGATCATTACGAATTGCATTATGGGCTTCAGTAGATCTAATCATCTGCCGATTCAACATAAATTGAGCATACTCCTCATTCAGATCGCGTGACATTTGACAACGGGTATTACTGGTATTAGTCTCAAGTTGTGTAGCACCGCGTTCATTTTCTGGAATATCATGCTCGTCTTCAATGATCATATTGTGCAAAATAATGCACGTCTTCATGATGTAGTACAGATCCTCATCACTCCAACCATTAGCTGGAACTCTAAAAATATTAAATCGTGCTTGGAGCACTCCAAATGCCTTTTCGACATCCTTCCGACATGCCTCCTGTATTCTCCCAAATAGTTGTCTCTTTGCGCCTTGAGGTTGAGATATTGTTTTCACAATCGTTGCCCAACGAGGATAGATACCATCTGCAAGATAATACCCCATGGTGTACGCGTGATTATTGATGGTGTAGTTGGTAGTAGGGGCACGTCCTCTAGTTAATTCAGCAAATAAAGGCGACCTGTCAAGAATAGTAATATCATTTAGAGAGACAGGCATGCCAAATCCACAAGTCATAGGAGGCAACTACCTCGATTACAGCTGTTGGTTTATGGTAGTGTCCAGTGTAAACATCGGCTTAGGCAATTGGGCATTTATCCCAATGCCAGTGCATACAATCTAAACTCTCTAACATTCTAGGAAACTCGCGTTGCTCTCTCTTTTGCAATAATCTGGCAACATTTGCTTCATTTGGGGATCGTAAGTAAACGGCTTCATAGGTAGCAATAATTGATTTAGTAAAACAATTCAAGGCGGCAATTGCAGTACTTCCATCGATTCTAATGTACTCGTCTACAGCATCAGCAGGCATGCCATACTGCAGGATCCGAAGTGCTGCAGTCATCTTCTATACACCGGATAATCCAGGGGCACCAATGGCATCACAAGTTTGAATGAAGTACTCATTCACTTGTTGAATATCATGTAAGATACTAACAAACAATTACTACCTCATTCGAAAACGTTTTCAGAAGTATTCTCCTGGATAGACAAGATTATCTGCAAAACAATCTCTATAAATTTGTTTGTCGCCATTGACCCTCTCACGATTAATGTATCAACGATCATTTGTGGAACCAACACATCTGGTTGGTTAGCTTATGCTTAACGTCTATATTCTTTGTTGTTGCGCTGTGAACAGTTGCATCATGATGATATCATCATTAGATGATGAAGATTCATCAAAATCTCCGTTGAATATGACTTTAGTCAAATTGTTCATTGTAGGTGGATGGGTGAGTGGGTGAATATGAAAATTGTAAAAAATCTACTGGGTGGGTACAGAGAGTTTATAAGATATGAAAATGATAGGTAGGTGAATATGAAAATTATAGAAAATCTTGTGTTATATTTATAGAGAAAATTGTGGATGAGTGAATAATGGATGGTTGTTGGGTGGGTAGTTGTTGGTGAATGAATGCTGGGTTAATAATTGATGGTTGTTGGTGGTTGGTTATTGATGAATGATGGATGATTGTTGGTGGTTAATTGATGATTGTTTATTTTTTGTATAGTTAAAAAAAATTATTAAATATGTAGTGATATATTTTTTGGTGGGTTGAATTATATGTATATATTTTTTTTTCCAATTTTTCATATTTTTTTTCATTTTTTATATTTGTCTAGTTGGAAATAATATAAATATATAATTTTTTTTTACAAACATGTAAAAAAATGTCACGAAAGACAAAAAATAAACAAAAATAAAATTACAAAAAAATCTATATCCAAATAACACCTACAAACTTAGAGAGAAAATTGGTTGAGATTTGCCAAAATAGCAAATGGCTATTGGAGCACCATTGCTATAATTTAGCAAAATAGCACTATTCATTGCCAAATTATGGCAATAACAATGGCATTATAACAACAATAGTTGGAGATGCTCTAACTAAATCGAACTAAACCAAGCCTTAAAACTCATCAAATGAGATCAATTACATAAATTCTTCTTCTTTATTTGACTCTATCCAAGGCCATATCGTTATTCAAATTAAAGAAATTCATATATCTATTTACTACACTAACTCATGTCAATTTATGTCTTCATTTTCTCTTAAAACTTCCATCTACTCTTACTATCTCGCATTTCTTTACTACTACCTCTGTTGGTCTCTGTTATATATGACCAAACCATCTCAATCTGTGAGTGTTTAAGAAGTTGCTGGTTCAAGCCTCGTTTGAAAACAAATTTTTTTAATAACTTTTTGACTTTTTAACTAAAATATGATGTAAAGAAATAACATGTTTAGGATGACATTTTAATTTTTTACGAAAAAATGTGCAAAAAATTAAAAATAAAAAGAAATATTTAACTTTTTGATATAAATTGATTTTTTAATTTTTTTTAATGAGTTTTAAGTTAAAAATTGATGTTGTCAAACGATGCCATAATAAGCTATTTTAGCTTTTAACTATTTTAGTAAACTAAAGTTTTTGTGTTTAGAAAGATAATTAAATTTTTTTGTAGTTAGATGTGATATTTGTAAGAAAAAAAGTGAAATGTTTATGAATTTAATGTAACATTTTATCTTATTAACTATTTTAGTCTATTTATTGTTATTATTATTATTATTATTATTTTATTTTATTTTGTATATCTTACCCTAAAAGAGGCTAAAATTTTTGTTGCACCCCCTCTATTTGTTTATCTGTACAAATGTTTCAAACTCACTATGTGCTTCTTCTCTTTTTCTCTCTGTTCAAATTCGAAACCTAACATTGCTGAACATAGCATAGCCCCCAGACTCCTTTGCAATGGCCTTGGCAAGCATGGTCTTGCCAGACCCCAGAAAACCATACAACAACAAATAAAAGCAAAAAAATTACTCTGTCAATGACTCTCTGTTACTTCAAAACTAAGAAAATAAAAGGTATACACAAAACCAAACCAAAAATCCCTAATCTGAGCCCCCAAATTCTCCAGCACCAACTCACTTTTGCGGCCAATTTTATGACCTCTCGCCGGTGATATCTCAAGCGGCTATGGATTTCCAATCTCCCCTCACTTCCCCACCCCAAATGCAATCAAAACAACAACAATTGTTCACTCCGCAAAACACTAACCCTATGTGTATCTATATCGGCAACAAACACATTATTTTTCTCTCTCTAGCCTTGAAGCTCCAAATCTGACCATCGCATGAAATGCTTGGAATGTATCTCTTCGCGTAGCAAATGAGAGTTCTCGATGATTTCTGGACAGAGATTTCGAGCGTTCATGGAAAAAATAAGCGTTTGAATAGAATTAGACCGAGATGTGCTAGTTCGTCGAACCAAGAGTCTGCTCCGATAGCTCTACCGATGGTTTCCCGGCCACCACTTCTGGAGGATTTTTCATTCACCGGCCATTCGAGCAAAGATGGATCTGTGGAGAAAGACCTAGTAGTGATGCAGTCGATGCATCTTTGAACAATGCCGAGAGTCTCCGCCGTCGAGAACTGTGGCGGTGATGTTGAGAACACTGAGATTTCCAACTCTGTACGTGGCGGAGATCAGAGATCTGAAGCTACGAAGATTAGAAATGCGAAGCGGTTAGGGTTTGACTTGGGACTAGATGAGTGGTTGCGGCGGCGAAGTGGTGGCATCGGAGGAAGAGGAGGAGGAGGAGGAGGAGGAATTAAAAAATGGCGGACAGAACTTGCAAGGATTGCTCAGAGAGAAACGGTGAGAGAGAGAGAGAGAGAGTTGCAGAGATATATTGAGAGACAAAGGGAAGAGAGAGAGCGAGAGAGGGTTTGAAATAAAGTATGACCTTTATTCTATAGGGATATGAGTAGTGCTAGGGAGCTCGAAAACCCCGAATCCCCCTAATTTTCTTTTTTTTTTTTTTTTACAGCGGAAGAAGCAAGAAGAAGACGAAGAGAGGGAGGGGGAGGGGGAAGAAGGACTGGAGGGGGCCTAAAAAATGGGCTAGAGGCAGAGGCGGGCGGAGGCGACGCGACGAGCTCGGCTGGGCCGACGACCGGTGGGCAGACGAGCTCGGCTGGGCGACGAGCGACGAGCTCGGCTGGGCCGACGACCGGCGAGCGGACGAGCTCGACTGGGCGACGAGCTCTTTCTCTCCCTCTTCCCCCTCCCTCTCTTTCTCTCCCTCTTTCTCTGCTCTGCGTTCAAAAATGGTGAAAAAAAAAAAAAAAAAAAAAAAAAAAAAAAAAAAAAACCTAAAGCCCAAAACGACGTCGTTTTGGGCTTTAGGAGGATTCGGGGGTGAAATCCTCGAGCTACCAATCTTTATCCATAGGGATATATGTATGATCTTTATTCATATATGTATGATCTTTAGGCCTCGTTTGGAAATTCTCTTTTTTAGTTAAAAAGTCAAAAAATTATTAAATTAACTAAAAAGTTAATAGTTCATACGAAAAAGTCAAATATTCTTTTTTCTCTCTACTTTTTGCATATCTTTTCATAAAAAATCAAAAAGTCATTCCAAACATGCTACTTTTTTTTACTTATATTTTAACCAAATAACCAAAAAATTATTAAATTAGCATGTTCCCAAACGAGGCTTTAGATATGTGGATAGTTTGATCATCAACAATCAGAGATTATAATTTTAAAATTTTAAATAGAATTTTAATGGTATGATAACGAGAAAAAAAAAATATAAACATTCATATTATTTCTTGCAACATTACTAACATAATCTTTAAAATCTTAAAATTAAAGGGTATGTTTGGTTTGAGTTTTAGAGATGAGTTTTAGAAAAAAAAAAATTCAAAAAATTGTTTGGTTTGAGATTTTTCTTAAAAAAATTTCAAAATCATTTTCTCTCTCTTACACATCAATCAATCATTTTTTCTTTCTCCTCTCTCCTCTCTCCTTTTCAATCATTTTTTCTCTCACACACATCTATTCAATTACAACAAAATATCAATCATCTCAAACTCCAAAACTACTTTCAAAATATATAACCAAACAAACTAAAAAAATTTCTAAAACAACTCTCCCAAATTTTTTTCAAAAACAAGTCTCCCAAAAACAAACCAAACAAGTCCAAAATTTTTTATTTTATAAAGAGAATAAATATATTCTCATTTCATACAAACTTGTCCTTATGGGACAAAGAAAATCAGGGTCTACATTTTTTTGATAAGAATATCTAATTTTAACCTCTTGACGGGAGCTTTTTAAATTTTTTTTATTAAAAATAAAAAAATATAAAAAAATATAATTCTATTTTTTTTTTAAGATTTGCAATTATCTCAAAATATATATATATATATATATATTTGAATTCAAAAAATTAGGGCCTTGTTTGGTTTGTTTTTCAAAAAAAAAATTGGAAAAAATTCTCTACAAACAAATTTTCAAGAATAATTAAATCAAACAAATTTTTTAAAAAAAAAATCTCAAAATTTTGTTTAATTATCTACTTTTCAAAATCTTTCTCTCTCTCATACACATCAAATCAATTACTTTTTTTAAAACTCTCTCTTCAAAATAATTTTTCAAAATCATTTCTAAAAAAAGACAAATCAAATAAATTTTCATACTTAGGCCTCGTTTGGGAACATTCTAATTTAGTAACTTTTTGACTATTTGGTTAAAATATGAGCTAAAAAAATTAGTGTGTTTGTGATGACTTTTTAACTTTTTACAAAAAAATACATAAAAAATAGAGAAAAAAAAACTTTAACTTTTTTATATAAATTATTAACTTTTTAATTGATTTAATAACTTTTTAACTTTTTAATTAAAAAAGAGAGTTCCAAACGAGTTCTTATTATCTAAAAAATTACGCATAAAAAACGAACCCTGGCCTAGAACATTGTTGATTCCAATTTCAAAAACTAGGGGCATCTCCCTAAATAAGCCAAAATAGTAAGTGAATTCCCAAACTAAGCCTAGTTTTGAAAGAATTCCCAAAATAGGCTAAATCGCAGTTGTGAACCACGATTTCAACACATATACCCCTCTCTCGCGTGGAAGTGAGGAAATCTTAAAATCGTGGTTACAAAACGCGCTTTTGATTAAGAAAACGCGGTTACAAAACGCGCTTTTAATTAATTTTTTTTTTCTTCTGAACTCGCTGTTCCAAACCACGATTTTAACCATTTTTTTTTTCTAAACTCGCTGTTTCTAACCACGATTTTATTAAAAAACATTTTTCTTCTGAACTCGCTTTTCCTAACCACGATTTTATCAAAAAAAAAATTTCTTCTGAACTCGCTTTTCCTAACCACGATTTTATCAAAAAACATTTTTCTTCTGAACTCGCTCTTTCGAACCACGCTTTTTGGCCAAAATTTTTTTCTTCTGAAATCGTGATTATGAACCACGCTTTTAGCGTAAATTTTTTTTTTTTGGTTTTTTTTTTTGTTTCTGTTGTCATTGTTTTGGTAATAATGTATTTTAGAATAATTTTTTGGGTTACAATTGTTTTACTAAAACCATTCTCATGTTAATTTTTTTTTCTTTCTTTTGTCTTTATTTTGGGTTAGAATGTGTAATTCAGCATTTTTTTGGCTTGACTAAAGTAAATTTATTTTGTTTTTTCTTGTGTTTGTTTTGGGTTAGAAGGTAATAATGTAATTCATAAATTTTTTGAGCTTTAGTAAAGCCGTTTTGATGTAAATTTTATTTTTATTTTATTTTTTCTTTGTTTTGGGTTAGAATGTGTTATTCAGTAATTTGTTTGGGCTTTAATAAAGCCGTTTTCATTTAAATATATATATTTTTTCTTTTGTCTTTGTTTTGGGTTAGAAGGTGATAAGGTAATTCATAAATTTCTTTTCGCTTTACTAAAGCCATTTTCATGTGAAGTTTTTTATTTTTTATTTTTTTCTCTTGTCTTTGTTTTGGGTTAGAATGTGTTATTCAGAAATTTGTTTTGGCTTTACTAAAGCCGTTTTCATGTAAATAAATTTTTTTTTTCCTGTTGCCTTTGTTTTGGGTTAAAAGATGATAATGTAATTCATAAATTTCTTTTTGCTTTACTAAAGCCGTTTTCATGTAAAGTTTTTTATTTTTTATTTTTTTCTCTTGTCTTTGTTTTGGGTTAGAATGTGTTATTCAGAAATTTATTTTGGCTTTACTAAAGCCGTTTTCGTTTAAATAAAAAAAAATTTTGTTGTTTTGTTTTGAGTTAGAAGGTGATAATGTAATTCATAAAACCTTGAGGAAAAAACACATAAGTCTCCCACAAAAATACATAGGTAATACAGACATAAGTCTCGGACAACAATACATTGTGGACACCATGAACTGAACACACAATACATAGATAAACATAACAGTTAGACAGACAAATATTAGCCAGACAATCTGACAAATTCATTACAGAAACACTTACTCTAACACAGACAATACATATTAATGCATGACCTAATATTGCCGAAGTGTAGACATTAACACCTAATTCGCGGTTAAATCGGCAGGTGGCTTAGAGTCTGAATAATCCGAAAGCTCAGCGTCAGAGACAAGTTCAGGATCCTCCATGATACCCTTGATAGCCGCAACATTTGGTTCTGTTCTGTTCTTCTGGGCATCCTTCTTAACTATGTGTAGCTGCATATCGCGGGCTAACCTATGGCCCATTTGAGAAATCTCACGTTGTAGTCTTTCACATAGTCGATCAACATTATCAGGATCTTCCTTTTGGATCTCAACAGAACGTGCTTTTGGCACCTTCAGTCGATTTTCCCAACATAATCTTTCCATTTGCACTCGCTCTATAAATAGTGCGGGCCACTTCAGAAGTCTAGTGTTTGCTAAACCATATCATGTTTGATTATCTGATGGATCCTCCACCAAACCACATGGATCTCGATAGTACTTGGGCATGACAAAATGTCGCTTCCCAAACCTATCATGATAAGCACAAGAGGCATCTAACAAAGGAAATGGTGCTTCATCTTCAGTATCGCCACTTCGTCTTCCCCCTCCTCGTCGTGAACTGTCACCCCTTTGCAAGTTCCTACCACCACTGCGATTCCCACTCCCTCCCATGAACCACGTAGCCATGCTAATTTTTTAAAACAAATGAATGATAATTTCGTAGGGCGAAATGAGTTGTAAGGTTGTGTCTTCACCTTTAGTTGTTTATATAGTTAGTTATGAATAGCTTTAGAAAGATGCCTCTGCATGACAATGCCACATATACGAACAAGGTATGAGTTGTCACTAGAATGAAAAAACAGAGTAAAGCAAATACTGTGTACCAGGTCACGTGACTTGACAATCCATCTGCATATACCGACAAAGTAAGGGCATGCTCACTGTAAGGTAAATCAGTGAATTCACTGTTGCCATGTGACTTTCTGAATTGAGAATCCCACATATATCAATAAGAGATGAGTTGTCACTGTAATAAAAAAATTGAGCAAAAAATTAAGAAAACCAAAGCCTGTGCACCAAGTCACATGACTTGACAATCCATCTGCATATACCGACAAAATAAGGGCATGCTCACTGTAAGGTAAATCAGTGAATTCACTGTTGCCATGTGACTTTCTGAATTGAGAATCCCATATATATCAATAAGAGATGAGTTGTCACTGTAATAAAAAAATCAAGCAAAAAATTGAGAAAACCAAAGCATGTGCACCAAGTCACATGACTTGACAATCCATCTGCATATACGGACAAAATAAGGACATGCTCACTGTAAGGCAAATCAGTGAATTCACTGTTGCCATGTGACTTTCTGCATTGAGAATCCCACATATATTAATTACAAATGAGTTGTCACTGTAATAAACAAATCGAGCAAAAAATCGAGAAAACCAAAGCCTATGCACCAAGTCACATGACTTGACAATCCATTTGCATATACCGACAAAATAAGGGCATGCTCACTGTAAGGTAAATCAGTGAATTCACTGTTGCCATGTGACTTTCTGAATTGAGAATCCCACATATATCAAATTGGGGTTGAGGTAAATCTGTTTGTGTATAATTAATTGTAAATAGTGATTTTGACAAGCAAATCAAGTAAAACCAATTGGGTTTTAAATTTAGTTCCCCAACTGGACCAACCACTTGGCTTTGAGCTTGTTTGTCCAGCCCCCCAAGTTTAGTTATCTGTCAACTCCCCATTCCTTACCACAGTCATCATTTTGACTGGACTTCTAGGAATTGGAAGGCGACTCTTTCTTCTTTCCCGATGGAGATTGAAATTCTTTACGTACAGGATCCCTATTTCACGAGCCCCAGTTAAGGGAAGCTTTTCACCGAGCTACCTGTTCTGTTTTATGTGTTGTTCAAGGCGGTAGTTCGTTTGTATGAACTTTATTTAGTTCCCCAACTGGACCAACCACTTGGCTTTGAGCTTGTTTGTCCAGCCCCCCAAGTTTAGTTATCTGTCAACCCCACATTCCTTACCACAGTCATCATTTTGACTGGACTTTCAAGAATTGGAATGTGACTCTTTCTTTTTTCCCGATGGAGATTGAAATTGTTTACGTACAGGATTCCTATTTCACGAGCCCCAGTTAAGGGAAGCTTTTCACCGAGCTACCTGTTATGTTTTATGTGTTTTAAGTATTTACGTCATTCAACATACATTAATCCATTCATTAATCCAAAACATTCATTAACTCATTGCAATTCAATAAAGAAAGTCATGAACTAATAAATGTGCAGTTATAAATGTAGTTATTTCATAAACTTCAAGTTCATAAAACAAATACTTGAAATACATCCGTACGTTAGATGAACAACAACATTGTCTTACACTCCAGTAACGAAGATATGAGACAACATACAAACATATATGAAAGATAAAGGTGTTTGATTTCTCATTCCTCATCTGACATGTAGTAGTCAAAGAGATATTTTTCATTGTTTAAGACATTATTTCACTCAATCACTGTCAAATCTCTGTTGCTTGCTTCTGCCATTTCGGTGGCTAGCTGAAGCATGAAATGTCGACATCTCCGCATCAACATTCTATTGTTCTCCTTCTTAATTCTGCTAACTGCTTTTTCATAGTCACTCACATTTCGTCTAGCCATGATCAATGAACGACGATAAGGTACTGGTGCCCCAAAGTTACGTAGATCATTAAACAATCCTTCTTGCTCCATTACCCTGAACGCCCATTCTGCTCGGATACCCGCATAATAATCCTTCGGACTCGAGTACTTTTCGCTCTTGTAGTCATAAGTAAATGGAGGTAGCAGCCACACTTTCGGATTTCTTTGCTAGCGTGAACTTCCTACACCTCTTAAAGACATTGTTCATAAAATAAACAAACAAACAATAATAGCAATTGTAGATATATTACTATTGTTATGACTTGAACAAACATCATACTGGGGGTGTCGCTATTTATAGACATCATACTGAGGGTTAACTACAGATGATCTAGTGACAATAATGCATGCTGGGACACTATGGAATAAGTGATACCCGTGATATTATTTTTTAGCGTTTCATTTCATGCAATCCTGAGTACCCGTGACTTTGTGTACCTGTGATGTAGTCACGGACGTGGTTGTCAGATAAAATAATAATTGTAGGCCAGAGGATGACAATGCAATCCCTTCATATTGGAGCAGTAAGTTGTCAAATAAAACAACATGCAGTGAGTTGTCACATCACCACATGAAACTATTTTTTCATACTTACTTTTTTAATACATAAGTAGTCACTTGGAATTAACAATTTCAGTACAAATTGGTGTTTTCAACAAATTATAAATGAAATTAAATGCTTAAATTTTCTTTGTTTTAAAGTAATATTATTCGTAAATAGCCTATATTTTATCTTATTTTCACTTAATGAACTTCATAGTCATCCCATTTTCTCATCTTTGCATTTTTTGCTTCTTTTTATATTCGGTAAATTACACTTTACTCCTTCAGTCCATCACATAATTGTTTGTCAACACTATTGCCATGTGGTCGTATTGATGTGCCATGTTGTCGCAAAGTCAAAAAGTCACATGCATCACTGCATCGCTGCACAAAGTCAGATGCGTCACTGCATCACTGCACAAAGTCACATGCATCACTGCATCGCTGCACAAAGTCAGATGCATCACTGCATCGCTGCACAAAGTCACATAGCATCTGACGAAAAAACAAAGCATCCAAATTAGTACATCTGTTCAAGTCATTGGCGAGCATCACTGACAAATGTTGGACGTATCACTGCGCCGAGCTACAATTTATTATCGTACCATACCTACTGTGCCCTTGTGAATTATGCAATCCATTAAAATTTTGAGGGGATGTCATAACAAAATAACAATAAATTAATAAATATGTCAATACACCTAAAAAATAAAACAAATTTGTGAATAAATATTTCCAAAAATTTAAAAATATTTTAAAGATTTTTAAATTGTAAGTTCACATTTATTTTTAAAAAAAAAATTTCAAGCAAAGAAATTTGACTAATTCAGACGTTTAGTCGGTTGATCAGCTTGGTTTTTATTTTATTATTATTTTTTTAGGTTTTTACTTTTTGTTTTGGAATAACAGTAAATTATGCAATTCGTAAAAGTGGAAGTGACAACTCCTATCAAGTTGATGCATAGTTGTTCAGGTCATAAAAGTTGACGTGACAACTCTGATGCATAGTTGTTTACAATAATTTTATAATTACAGCTATCATGTGTATATATGGTATAAATATCGCATCATACCACAACAAAAGTTTTACGGGTATTTCGAGCGATATCATCATGAGATATACGGTGGTTGATCTATATTCAGCAATGGGTCGCTATTGGGTTGCAGATGGAGATGAATTTGAATACCCAATAAATCCAAATTTGCGTTACTCACGTGCCACCGTCAATACCATGAGAGCTGAGTGGGAATTTCGCAAAACTCGATCAAACGTTCTCGTTGAGCTATGTCGTGAAGTTAATCTTAAATTTCCTCACCGGTTAGCCATGCGTATGCCAACTGACACTCCACAGTTGTTGCAAAGGGCATTGCATCGTATTCGCGACGAGGTTAATCGCATGACCCAACGTTTGCAAAGGTCCAGACTAATGAAGACCGCAAATGAGCATGCCGAAGATGGGTTAATGGATGATGCACACCAGTACTACGCCTGGAGCATGGATGTTATGTATGAATCTGATATTGAGATGTCAGATGATGATGATAATGAATGAAATTGTTTGGATGAACGCCCAAACCATTTATGTAATACATGCAATTTTTAATGCTTATCCCCGACTTATCAATGAAGGGAGATATTTCAATTGTTTTCGAATAGTTCTTGTAATTCTACCTTTACTTCCTCTCCGTTATTGATATTTTGAAGAACGCTACTTGAACTAGACTTGCATGATTTCATGCATTATTGATGTGGAATATAATAATGAGACTTAATGAAGTACATGTTCATATAACAAATAGTTGAAATACACGTTTAAGCTAGATGAACAACAAATATATATGTCTACAATTTGTTTTGTTATCATTGGTTTGTACATGAAAAGAAGACAGTGAATGCAATCATTCAGAAAAGTGAAAGAAAAGGGAAAACAAAATTATGTGTTTGTTTAGATATTTATTTTGTTTCCTTTTTATTCATATTTCTCCCCACAACTATCCATTATGCAATGTTTACATTTTTTTCTCCCATTTTTTTTTATAAAATTTTTACTAACCTATAGCAACACAAGTGGTCCTCCAATCTCGCTCAATAATAAATCCTATCAATTCTTATCCTTTTTTTCCTGTTTTCCTTTTCAAATCATCAAAACAAGTAAGAATAAAAAAATGTAAAAT
The DNA here is from genome assembly GCF_055761805.1 of Camellia sinensis. Classification (NCBI taxonomy): domain Eukaryota; kingdom Viridiplantae; phylum Streptophyta; class Magnoliopsida; order Ericales; family Theaceae; genus Camellia; species Camellia sinensis. The sequence goes on along the minus strand of NC_138967.1, from coordinate 102,562,905 downwards.
TATATTTTTCGAATAAATAAGTATGACACATTTACATCATCTGTACAAGTTTGATTTACAAAAATTATAAATAAAATAAACTATACACTCCACATCACACCCGCTAATGCCCTAACCTGCCCCCAGTCCCACAACCCCGACCGTGGACCTCCCTCCTCGGTCTCCTGCGGTAGACTCTCTGAATATCTGGCTCCCCCAATCGTAAATGCATATCCTGTGGAGCCTATGAGTGTGACCCCCCCTCTACTGCATGTGCTGCCCCTGATCCTGTCTGTGGCAGAAGATCGGATACTGCTGTGAGCTGTGAAACTCCATCATCTGGTGCAACTGTATCACAATCTGCAGCTGGCGCTCGACCTCTGCCTCTGCCCGCACCCCGACCTCGACCGCGACGTCCGCTACGACCAAAACCTCGGCCTCTCCCACGCGCTCTGGGGGGGCTCAATATGGGCCTCAGCGTCAATGTGGGAGATGTCAGTGAGAACTGCGTCATGTGTGCTCATGGTCGCGGTCGAACTATCTGGTGGTGGTAACTGGGTGGGTGGGGTAACAACGTCATGCATGTATCGGGGCGGTGTCCAATCAGGGTCAGGCACATAAGGTATGCCAGTATGCTGCGTAGAAAGTACGTCGAGAGAATCTGCAGATATGTATGGGGTAGTATGTGGTGGGTGACTGATGTCGAAGGAGCTGATGTGGCATGCGCTGAAGTGGAAGGCGCTGACGTGGACGACACTGATGTGTTTGGAGCAGCTGCTGAATTGTGTGCACCGTAGTGGCCGTAATGCAAACGATCTCCCCGATGGGCAAGCTGGAATGCCTGGTACAATAACTCCCAGATCTCTGCAACGGCTTGCAAGGCATGCTGTCCATCACATCTCAAATGGGCGTCCTCAGCCAAGTGAAACGACCTCCTAGCTCCAACCACCTGAACAAACATTCAGACGTATTATTAGGCTATAGTTGACTGAAAGTAAATCAAGTATGATTTTAATAATTATCTGACACGTAATATGATACTCACCAATGCCTCAAGATAAGGCCCAACTCCTTGATATCCAGACTCAGACACGTGGCTCGGATTCCCGACAAGTAGGTGTGTATGTCGCCGATACCACAACATGTAAGGGTCGGAAGAGGGGAGCACCTCATCGCTGTAGTCAGCCTGTACAATACTGTCCCGGCGGGCATCCCACAACTGTATGTAGGGCATATAAAACAGATGCCAGTCAGTGCCAACTCGGCCACGCCTATCAGTGACGTGCAACTGCCACTCAGTGTCGAACCGATCCGGCACAAACTGCACCCGACCAAACTGTCGGAGGACATGATGGGGGAGATGCCACTCAACCACGTCAAAACAAATAAGTGGCACTCTTGCCATCCATATCTCCTGACCCAGTCGGCAGTAGTCGGGGAGTATACCAAGGACCCCAGCGTAAGGCTGCCAGATAAACTACAATGACGACAAATAAATTAAATTTTGCTCGTGAACTCAAAACATATACAATTAAGAAGACAACTAAAACGCAATCAAAAAATTTCATACCTCGCCCTCGATCATCCGGTCCAGCTGGTCTCTATAAACGACCATTACGTGGGTCGAGACGACCTTGTGGCCCATGTCAACCCTCCGCCGGCTACCTCGCGGTCCGGTGGCCAACTGCATGTCCCCCTTACCCATAGGAAGCTCACCAGGACCAACCGGTTGTCGCCTAGATGGGGCAATGCGAATCAATCTCTCCCATGCCCAAATCTGTAATAGTTTGAACACAATTACGATACTGATATATGGCATACAATATAAATTGACATGTAATAAAATTCTTACAGACCTGTAGCAACACAAGTGGTCCTCCAATCTCCCTCGTACCTACCTGAGCTGCTCGACATAGCATCCTATACAACCATGCCAGAGTCGCGCTACCCCAGCTATACTGCCCAATCTCCTCAATGTCTCTCAGCAATGGCAGGTACATCAGCTTGAGTAGGTTCTGTGACTTATCAGGGAGAAGTACCCCCCAATAAGCCACAGAATATATGCTCGAGTATGCTGCTGTACCAACTCATCTGGAGCATGATCTGGAAGATGAGCAAAGTGCTCGGCCAGCTACCTCACCCTCAGTCTACCTGCCTGTAAATCTACTGGTGTAGGTGCTACTCCTAATAGCTCAGCACATAGGGCTATCCATTGCTCCGTCGCGAAAGATGGGTCAACTCCAGTAACTGCTCGGCCATCAATCCGAAGACCATATAGGACGGATACGTCCTGCAACGTGACGGTGGCCTCCCCGATCGGGAAATGGAATGTATGAGTCTCTGTGCGCCACCTCTCAACGAGAGCAGTGATGAGTGCGTGGTCCAGTCGAATGTGCCCGATACGATACACACCATAGAATCCCGCGCGTAATAGATACTGCAAGACTCTATGGTCCAACGGATGCTCCCACAATCCAGAATCTGCCCGACGGCATGTCAACACGGTGCGTGCCTCATCCTGCACAACAGAATGACCAGTTTAAATAATAGCATTATCACGAAATATACAACAAAATGCAATGTATTTTAATTGTAAGCGTAAAGTCCAACAAATGTTATTGCATACCGGACGGTCCCAAATACTGTCAGCCCGATGTGCCTGTCTGAACAGTGGAACCTTCTCAGGTACATGCGCCATGAAGCCTGTACAACTGAAATATTAGATCATCCATATCAAAATCTCATTTAATCATAACATAATAACAGAAAAACTGTAATTATTGATTTTGTACTTAACGATTTAAAATACAATGAAGTAAATCTTATGGGTTCGAGAAAAGACAAATTTATGTGCCACTTACACGGAAGCAATTCGAAATTAATGATTACATTTATGGCATATTTGACAAAACTTAAATATTGATTTTGTAATACTAAAAGTTTGAATAAATTATAAATTTTGCAACTTACATATAAAATTTGTAATTGTGAACAATGACTGCAGCATTCCAATTTTTAAAATTAAAATTTACACTTTCGGTTATTTTTTTTAAAATTTGTAAATTTTTTAAATTATAAAATGTGAACGATGATTGCAGCATTCGATATTAAATTTATTCAAGAATATGAAATTTTGAAATTGTAGAAGAACTACGTGATTAAGTATAGAATCTTGTAATACACATTTTGAATCAAGTACACAGTTAAAAACTAGTACACATTTTCAATAAATTATACAAGTTTGAATAAATTATACACATTTTAAATTTTGCATTACACATTTTGAATCAAGTACACATTTTGAAATACACATTTTAAATGTACGACCCCGTTTACAAATAAAGAATTTAAAAATACATAATTAAATGATCTATTACAAATAAAGAATTTAAAAATGATATATTACAACATGTAAGTATTATAGTCTTCATCGACCAAGTCACACCGGACATGTTCGTCTGTCATGACCTGTCTGGTGGCACTCACTGCAACGTGCTGTCAAACGCCTGTCTGATATATCCATCTCATTCGGAATACGAGCCATAGATGTACGACCCCGTTTTACTTCTCGCAGACGAAGTTCATTAGGCATTAAGGTCCATTATGGATCATCCCAATAATCTTGATGCGGTGTTAAATTGAATTTAGTTTTCCAAACCCTCATGTATACAGGAAGCCTATATACTGGATCAATGTACTGGAATGGATTGTCACCGCATTCAGACATTACAGCGAGCATATGGGAACATGGATAGTGTCTTATCTCATATTTCCCACAACTGCACATGGGTTGATTCATCCACACAATCTGTCTATTGCGACCTCGTCCACGGTGAAAAGATGTTTGCACCTCAAATACACGGCGGGGCCTATAAGACAATATTGATACAAACTAATCAAGTTCATGTTTTTAGGTGTAATTAACTTAACAACATAATAATAACAATTTTTTCACATTGCAAACTAACCTGTCATACGATATCAACTGGAAAGTATTTCCCTTTGCGATACCCTCCTCGGTAGTTTTTTGCATCTCTCTAGGGTATTGGAACTCATTGCGTACATCTGTTTCAGCTTGGGCTCCCATCTCGTCAAAATACTTAACGAGCCATCGACATGTAAATTCAACCATAGCTGAGATTGGTAAGTTCCTTGCACCTTTCAAGACGCTGTTGAAGCACTCTGCATCATTACTGGTCAATACCCCCCAGCGATATCCACCGTCATATGCAAGGGCCCAGTCCTCAGGATTCATCTTGTGCACCCAATTGATGGCTTCTTGGTTAAGAGCCTGTATCTGATCTAAGTAACCATTACACTTTCGTCGTTGATCAGCACTCCCTGCTTTCCACAGAAGTTGTTTGAGCTCCTTATTTTTGAAATGTGTGTTAAAGTTACTGCAAACATGTCGAAGGCAGTGCTGATGATATCCAACAAATTGGAGCGAGGGATTCAGCCAATGCCGCCTCACAACAGCTAAAATACTCTCAGCTCGATCAGATATCAAAGTCACTCCCTGTCGGTCCATGACAATATGTTCCTTGATATTTTGAATGAAGAACGACCAAGACTCCAAACTCTCCCTGTCGACAACAGCGAATGCAAGCGGTAATATTTTGCCATTGGCAGTGACAATCATTGCTACAAGCAACACACCAGTGTATTTACCGTATAAGAATGTACCATCTATAGTTATAACAGGCCTACAATATATAAAGCCATCGATGACGGGTTTGAAAGACTAGAAAACAAAGTGGGACGGGCATAATGGTTGTATGCCCGGTATATCTGTGCTTCCATGTCACGATGGTGCCAGGATTCGATGTCTGTAATGCATGCATGAATTTAGGCAACTGCCTATATGATTCATCCTAATCACCGAATACCATTTTAATTGCCTTTGCCCTTGCATGTCACGCCTTCTTGTATGATATACTATAGTTCATGGTCTTTTTTATATCTTCGATGACATTCTTAATCGACATATCAGGTTCATTCTGCATACGACAATCAAATATGAGTTGGATTATCTGGATGTGAACACTATAAACAAACAAATATGTATATATATGTAAACATTTATTTTTTATACTAACCGCAACTTGTCCCAAAATATGAGAAGCAATGTAACTGGAGCTAATATTAGTGTGGTCCCTGTTCATTCGTGGATATAAACAATGGTGAGGACCCCTGTACTGCTTTATTTCAAAAAGACCATGTTTCCAACTAAGAGATGCATGCAACCACCAACTGCAGTCGTGCTTGCAAGCAGACACCCAAAGGTCTCGCTTGGAGGTTACGACCTTATACTCTCGATTATTTGTTGCATGGTACAATTTCACAGCATGTAGAAGTTGCTTCTTATCAACAAAAACCATTCCTCTGTCCAACTCGGGATTTTTAGTGCTCCAAATCCGGTTACGGGGAACGACATCACGGGTACTAATGTCAAAATCACCACCCATGTGAATGTTGTCATAGAAAGGGATTTCAACTCTAGGTGGAATGGGGGCATTTTTAGGGTCAACGGGAACCTGGGCATCATATTCTTCATCATCATCATCATCTGATCCGCCTAATAAATTTTCTTCATCACACATGTCATTGTCATCATCGTTTAGGGCGACATCAAGACCGTACATGTCACTGTCAGCAAACTGCACCTCGTTCACTGTTTCAGCCATATTACCAGCAACTTCAACCGGAGTGGTATGATGGCTACATGTGGGCACATCTTGTGTGTTACTGTCAAATTCATACCCATATCCACCACGTGAACTTGATTCTACACCATGGCCCTGAAATGACTGTTGTGTGTAGCCCAATGGATAACATTGATCTGATTCATACATAGGAGACTGAAACGCTGTTGTGTCAATCCCATGTGTCAGCAATGTAATGAACAGACGAGAATCCGTTTGTGTCATGTTCGGGATATTGTGTACAATCTCTTTATCAATGTAGACTTCCAAACAATTTGGTGCTTGAAAAGTTGCACCGATACTTAATACGGTGTTCAACGCCTCATCGTCATTGATTGGTAATATCTTGTATTTGCTGTGTGCTTGCCACTGGCGATAAGGATATCTACATTTGAAGGTCAATCGGACACTTTCCCCGTAACTTGCCACCTTTGACGTAAACATCTCCTCCAAATTGCTAAGCGTGGTGCCAATTTGCACCGCATATATCCCTTTCGGCTCAGCATCATATGATACGCCTTCATCGGGATCTCGAATTATGTTTCCCCCCCAGTAGAAAATAATTGGAACAGTGTCCATATACGTGCTTCAATTAAGACAAAAAACATTAAAATAGCAACAATATACTTATATCTCCTTGTACTTGTAAAAGAATTATATGAATTTTAACTCATTCAAGCACAATTACTTGTGACGCAAAAACTGTATTTAAGTAATCATCAATTATAATACAACAATCATTATTGATTTTTTAATTAAGATATGAGTTAAAATAATGATAATGCTTTAGATTTTTTAGCTTTTTAAGAAAAACATCTTACAACACATACAAAATTAACATCATGCTCTTCTATTATGCTTTTTACATTACTTATTATGATTAAGATTATGCTCTTGTGCACATTAAATGTAATTCAGCTAAGTTTTAGGTCTAAAAATCTTTTATTAATTTTGGATTAATTTTGTATAAATTATAAAAAAATGATTATAAATTATAAAGTAACAACATTTGTAATCATTAAATAAATATAATTGATGTAAGTTGATTTAGGTAATTGATAAATTATAAATCTAAGTAATTTACATAAACTTATAAGTGTAAGTTGTTAATCTTGTTACTTTGAGTGTAGGTAAACTTATGAATGTAGGAAAATCCAACAATCTTATGAGGTAGGTAAACTTATGAATGTAGGTAAACCTAACTTTACATCAAAGTAACAATATTTCTAATTTACCTAAATTTCACATCATGACATAAATTATGAGTGTAGGTTGTGACTTTATATAAATTATAAAGTGTTGGTAAACTTGATTTATACATAAAGAAAACTTATTTATACATATTCGTGACCACGCTTGTAAGTAAAATATGTAAAAAAGTGTTTTCAAAACACATTTTGAACAAAAATTCAAAACCAGCACTCACTCTTCTTTGTCACAGATACTGACACTCACTCTCTCTATCTCTCTCTCTGACACACACACCCACAACACTTACACTCACATGAAACATATATAATTTTTAATATATATAAATTTTATTTTATAAAATTCAGAACAATTAATTTTTTTTAATTTAATTTTTCTTTTGAAATAAATTATTTTTCCAATTATTTTTATTTTTTTTCCAATGAATTTTTTTTTTTCAAAGGTGGGGGAATAACTGTCATAAATATAAACCTCAGCGGTGTCAGCGTAATTTACCAAAAATAAAAAATTACATTTTAAAAATTAAAGTAAAAAAATAATCATTTTATATAGTTGATTATTATTTGCTATTATCAATTATTATTATATATATTTAATATTGGTCTGAATTTTACAAAATAAAATTTATATCTATTAAAAATTATATATGTTTGATGTGAGTGTGAGTGCTGTGGGTGTGTGTGTTAGAGAGAGGGATAGAGAGAGTGTTTGTGAGTGTCTGTGACAAACAAGAATGAGTGCTAGTTTTGAATTCTTTGTTGAATTTTTACATTTTGATTAGAAGTGATTATTATCCACGGGTCAACAGTAAAACCGTGGTTTGCAACCACGTTTTCTGAAGATAGAAAGAATTACTTAACAAAAGCATGGTTATGTATAAATCAAATTTCCTTAATCAGATTTACTTTAAAAAAATCATTACTTCAAAATTTATGTATAAATAAAATTTCCTTAAAAACGTGATTTGTAACCTAGACAGATATATCAATAATTTTGAATATGAAGACATTACGAAGATTCTTCTTTTATTTTTCTGTTCATATAATTTTATAGTATAATTTGTATCAAGTATTGTATTTATTTTTTCTGTTCATATAATTTTGTAACAAGTCATACAAAAATCTTAAATCATAGTGTAACTTTTTTCTATGAAATTATTATTCAAATAACTCGACTGATTTTGTATGACTTGTTCTTAATTTTTATTTCAAACATTGTTTACGTCATTTTTTATAATTGGTGGTCCAATTAGTGAGATTTATGGACAATTAAAGAGAAGTTAATTTTATTTGCTCAAGCTTCTGCCAATAGGGACCTTAATGATAAAGTTATTTGGTAGGTTATTTCCTATGACATTATTCCCTAACTTAGGGAAATAACCTCATCCGAAATAACGTAGGAAATAACTTAGCGAAATAACGTACGAAATAACATATATAAAAAATTAATGAGCTCTCATAATTTTAAGCAATATAAAAAACATAACAAAAAAATTATCGACCTGAATCGAGTCAAACTTAAGTTTCATTAATATTAAAGAGCTCTCATTATGTGTTAAAAATTAGGTATGCTCCTTTCGGATCTCAAGTTGAACTCTCAGTATGTGTCATGTTTATAGGTATTAATTGAGATTTGTCAGATCTACGCGGAAGGGACGTTTGGTACGGATTTTAAGATTAGTCGATAAATACGTAAACTAATTCAGACATCCGACTATCATAAAAAGTTAAAACTTAATTGAATAAACATAATACAGGCGCATAGAGAATAAGTCAATTGGATAATTCAAATGGATAAAAATTATCGAGAATGATTCATTTTATAAATCAAATATTTTAATTTTTTCAAACATAATTCCTAAACAATTTTTTTTTTTTTTTTTTTATATCAAATGTTTTCATAATAGCATTTTCCATGACGACCTGAAAGGCCTCTTTTGGCAAAGAGGTAAAAAGTAATTTTTTGACTTCTAATTTTTTGTGGATCAAATTATTCGACCTCTAATGTTTATATCAATTTTTTTGTGGATCACTTCTAAAAAGTCATTTATTTATATCAAATTTATAAAAGGGAATGTCATGAAGTTTAAGGAGGAAAAACTCGAAAATGAAATTCAACCCTAAATGGAGCATGAAATTCAAGTAAACTATACTTTTTATATTTAACCACGATTAGATTTGAATTTAGTGCATAAATTTAGTCAAACCAATTTTTCTTATCGTAGGGGCATGTGGCATCAATGGCATATTTTAAAGTTTTCTTTCTTTAAAAAAATTTTTAGTGTACTACTTAAAGGGTCACCCATACAAAATATTAACAATCACAATAACTCTTTAAAAAAATTTAACAAGAAAACGAAAGAAGGCCTACAACGACATAAAATTCAATAATCTGACTTTTCTATTTTGCCATATCCCTATCTCCAAAATATATATATATATATATATATATATTTTGTTCCTGGCCAAAATGACGAGAAAACTTCCATAGTAATTTCTTATCACAAATTTTGTTCCTTACTTTTCAATTTCTTGTTCTTACTTAAAAAAATGAAATTTAGAACAAAAATATTTTTGTTACTCTATTAATTTTAAGTTATTACTACTCCACGTCACCTAATTAATAATAATTTTTACAGCCAAATTAACGTTTCTCTTTCTTATGTAATTAATTAACAGCATTAAAATTCAACAAATTATCTATAATTAAACACATTCAACAAATTATCTATAGCAAAAGATTTCACATTCAACAGATTATCTATAATTAAAATTCAACAAATTATCTATAATTAAACACATTCAACAAATTCTCTATAATTAAAATTCAACACATTCAATATTCACATTCAACAAATTATCTATAGTTAAAATTTCACAAATATAAATCCTAACCCTAATTTATTATTTCTGATTTCACAACATTTTATTCACAAATATAAACCCTAACCCAAACCCCACATTCATGAACCCTAACCCTAATTTATTCACATTTTATTCACAAACATAAATCCTAACCCTAACCCCACATTCATGAACCCTAACCCTAATTTATTCACATTTTATTCACAAATATAAACCCTAACCCTAACCCTAACCCTAACCCCAACCCCACATTCATGAACCCTAACCCTAATTTATTCACATTTTCACAAACACAAATATATTCACAAATATGTAAAGTAGATGATAGAAGTCATACCAACGAGAGAGAGACAGTACTGAAGCAGAGGGAGCTCGACAGAGAAAGAGCATGGAGCACAGTGACAGAGAGAGGGGTAACAGCGAGAGAGAGACAGCAGAGGGAGTTCGACAGAGAGGAGTAAAGCGTGAATGCAAAACACGGGGCTGGGGGAGATTATATACAAGTTTTAAAATCATGGTTGTGAACCACGAGTTCACTTAATGGAAAAAAATTTGGCCAAAACTTGTGGTTAAAAAAAGCGAGTTCAGAACAAAAATTTTTTGCTAAAATCGTGGTTTGAAAAAGCGAGTTCAAAAGAAAACGGTTTTGATAAAATCGTGGTTACAAATAGCTAGTTGGTTTGTAACAGCGAGTTCAAAGGAAAGAAAAGTTAATTAAAATCGCGTTTTGTAACTACGATTTATTAATCGAAAGCGCTTTTTGTAACTACGAATTTAAGATTTCGCCATTTTCACGCGGGACAGGCGAAAATATGTTGAAATTGCAATTATGAACCGCAAATTAACTTATTTTGAGAATTTTTTGAAAATTAGGCTTAATTTAAGAATTGATTTACTATTTTAACTTGTTTAGGAAAATGCGCCCAAAAACTAATCCAAGAAAACACTTTTGTCCACAAAACAAAAGCAAAGATTTGAAATTTGAAAACAGTTCTGTAGCTTCGCGTTGTTCGCTTCCTATGTCGTTCGACAGCTTCAACGTGACCTTGAAGCCCTGCACTAACCCGACCTCGTCGTCGTCGTCGTCATCATCATCATCATCATCCTGTGACCCTATCTCTTCTTATTCAAATCCCTCAATTTCCCACCAGTTTGATCTCCCCATATCATACCCTAGAAGACCCCCCAAATCCTCTCTCTCTGAGCAGCTTCTACGCCTCCAAGACCCCGAATTGGTGCCCCTAACCAAATCACTGAGTCAGCAAGATCAAACCCATGTTGCGGATGAGGATGAAGATGAAGATGAAGATGAAGATGACGAAAAACAAGATGGGTTTGGGAGACCCAAGTTGGATTCTTTCCAGTTTGATCACACGGGACCTTTTGAACCACTGGTTTTGTCTTTGCCTGGCGAAACACCACTGATTCAGGTGATTCTTTTCTGACCCATTTCTTGCATTGGTTCTTTAATGGAGTTTAATACTGATTTAATGCACGTTCAAATCTTGGCTTTTGTGGTTTTGAAATCTTCTTATTTTTGATCGAGCTTTACTGTTTCCCGCCTCGATTGCTTTTGACCAAATTGCTTCATTTTAGTTGAGTTTAGTTCAATTTTGTGTTTCATGAATTAATGAGATGATTTGTTTCTTAGAATTGGGGCTTTCTGCTCTGTTTTCAATATTCAATATTATTATGATGGATTATTAGTGAATTGAATTTTGGAAAGTTTTCTCAAAAGCATTGAAACATTCATTTGAGAACTGATGATTTGCCATAAACGGAAGAATATCTTATCATCGCTTAATCCTAAAGTGATCGTGTACTGTCATTTGAAGTAATGGTTCAGTTTCTCTCATCAATCCATTATGGAGAAGAGAAAATTACATTATATGCTAGTTGGTGAGGAGTGGATTGATAAGGTTGGGAACTTTTTAGAAGGGAAATGTGTTTTCCCAAAAAATTGTTTTGAGAGTTGGAGCAAACTAGCATTATCTATATGTCCATCACGTGCTTGAATAAATGTTTGTGAATAGGACTACATCAAATTTTGCACCTAATTAAGGGGCAGGACAATAGTGGAATATTGTTTCTTTCGTCTGGGCAGTAATGACTTAACCTACCTCATTTTCATACATGAGAATGATTTTTTCCCTTCAAAAGCTATATCAAAGCACAAGTTATTATTTTAGTTTCCATGGAATGCACAAATGCTCTATTAAATTCTAGTTGAGAAGTCATTGGCAATTGTAAGCTTTCCAACAGCATAGTAGTATAAAACAAGGCATGTATGAAAACCTCAAAATGCCTTTAAATTTAATGGACTACTTGACAGCCAACTATTCTCTCATTGCAGGTTCCTGCATCTATAAATTGTAGGCTTTTGGAGCATCAACGAACAGGAGTGCAGTTTTTGTATAACTTGTTCAAGAACAACCATGGAGGCATTCTGGGAGATGATATGTTAGTTTATATGATTTATTAATATTCTACTGCATTGTTTTGCTGGTTGTATTTTTAGAGTCTCGATATTGGTTGCTTCCACTTTTTAGCATTTTCAATGTGATAAATGTTGTGCTTTGTAAATTATTATTCATTCCTTTCAAATGCGTAGGGTTTTATATTATTAGTTTGCTTTGAGACATGAAACTATTTAATTGATGAATTTGCCTTTTCTCTTTAAAAATGCAAGGAGATTGGCCTCGTTTGGGAACAGGCTTTTTTAGTAACTTTTTAGCTTTTTGGTTAAAATATGATGTAAAAAAAACTAGTATGTTTGAGATAACTTTTTGGATTTTTACGAAAAGATGTGCAAAAAGGTAGAGAGAAAAGAGAATCTTTGACTTTTTGGTATAGGTTGTTGGCTTTTTGACTTTTTTAGTAACTTTTTGACTTTTTGGCTAAATCGGTCGCTTCCCAAACGAGACCTGATTATATAATTTAATCATTTGAGAAAACGAGGTATTTTAGAAGGGTTGAACGAATAGGAGTGAAGTTTTTGTATAACGTGTTCAAGAACAACCATAGAGGCATTCTGGGAGATGATATGTTGTTTATATGATTTATTAATGTTTTACTGCATTTTTTTGATGGTTGTATTTTTAGAGTCTCAATCTTGGTTGCTTCCACTTTTCAGCATTTTCAATGCGATAATTGTTGTGCTTTGTAAATTATTATTTATTCCTTTCAAATGCACAAGGTTTTATATTATTTATTTTCTTTGAGACATGAAACTATTGACTTGATGAATTTGCTTTTCTTTTTAAAAATGCAAAGAGATCAATTTTATAATTTAGTCAGTTTTGATTAATGCGACGCCGGTGGGTTTTTCCCACGTGGAGGGGTTTGTGGCAGAGTGATCCTTTGTCTCTGTTATTGTTTATTTTGGTTATGGAGGTGTTGAGTCGTCTGTTATCTAGAGCGGTCAAACCAAGGGGGTTTGTTGTCGGGGTTTGAGGTGGGGATGGAGCTTGCTCCTTTGGTGGTTTCTCATCTTTTCTACGCCGATGATGTGCTCATTTTTTGTGATGTAGATGCGGTTTAGATTGGTTATTTGCAGTGTGTGTTGTTGTGTTTTGAGGTGGTGTAAGGGGTTCGGGTAAATTTGGCGAAATTCAAATTGATTCCTATGGGTGAGGTGGTGCGGCTTCTGGTGTTGGCAACTATTTTGGGTTGTAAGGTGGCTATGTTACCAGTTTCCTGCTTGGGACTTCCTGTGTGGGCTACTTTCAAGGCGGAGGGGGTGTGAGATGGGGTGGTGGATAGAGTGCAGCGGCATTTGGTGGGTTGGAAGCGGCAATATTTATCTAAAAGAGGGCGGATTACGTTGATCAAGAGTGCTTTGTCTAGTATTCCGACATATTTTATGTCAGTGCATGTGATTCTTGTGGTGGTTGCGAGGCGTTTGGAGAAACTGTAACAGTATTTCTTGTGGGGTGGTGGAGGGGAGGGGTTTCATTATCATTTGGTGGCGTAAGAGAGGATTTATACTCCTAAGGAGTGGGGGGGATTGGGTGTTAGGAGGTTGGTTGCGTTTAATCGGGCTCTTCTGGAGAAGTGGTTGTGGCGTTTTGCGGTGGAGGAGGAGCGGTTATGGAGGAGGGTGGTGGCGGCCAAGAATAGAGTGGATATGGGGGTGGTGTTCAAATAGGGTGGGTCAATCTCATAGTCAAGGTGTGTGGAAGGGGATTTGGTTAGGATGGAAGGAGTTTTGGGATAGGATTTGGATTAAATTAGGGGTGGGGGATAGGACTCAATTATGGAAGGACAGGTGGTGTAGTGGTCTTTGGAGAGTATGTTCCCTTTGATTTATGCTATTGCAGCTAATAGGAAGGAGGTGGTTGCTTTGGTTGGAGTTAGGCAGGGGCAGGCGATTGTTTGGAATGTTCATTTTTGGTGGGATGGGCAGGGTTGGGAGATGGATCAACTAGTGGACCTTCTAGGGTTTTCGTATGGGATGAGATTTGGGGAGAATGTGGGAGATTCTTTGGCGTGGGATTGTCCTAGATCTAAGGGGCTTTCTCGGTCTCTTCATTTTATGGTGTGCTTGTGAGGGTAATGCTATAGTGTTGCCATGGAAGAGTACTTGGGCGACAGGTTCACCGTTTAAAGTTGTTTTTTTTGTTTGGACAACTACTTTGGGACATATTTTGACTATTGACAACTTAATTCGGCGAAGGCACGTTTGGGTCAATTGGTGTTGCATGTGTTGTAAGGATGCAGAGACGGTGGATCATTTACTTATTCATTGTTTGGTTGCTTCTAGGCTATGGAGTTTCATTGTTGCTTTGTTTGGTTTGGTTTGGTTTGGTTTGGATGCAACCGGAGTCTGTGTTGGGTGTGTTACAAAGTTAGGGTGGGAGTAGGGTGGGGAAGAGGCATAGGAAGGCTTAGGTGCTTGCTTCCCATGGTTTGCTTTGGTTGGTGTGGTTGGAGCGTAACAGGTAGGTTTCTTAGGATGTATGTCATTCGGTTTCTTGGTTAGAGAGTAGGTTGTTGAGAATGTTGCATAGCTGGTTACAAGTTCGGTTGATCCTAATGTTTTGGTTTTTGTAGATTTCATGGAGGATTTGATTAGTTAGTTTGTTTGGACCTTTGATTTTGGGTCATCCTTTTGTATTCTTTGCATCGTTTTGATGCTTTTCTAATGAAGTTTGATTATTTATCAAAAAAAATTTGAGAAAACGAGGTATTTAAGAAGGGTTGAACGAACAAGAGTGAAATTTTTGTATAACTTGTTCAAGAACAACCGTGGAGGCATTCTGGGAGATGATATGTTAGTTTATATGATTTATTAATATTCTACTGCATTGTTTTGCTGGTTGTATTTTTAGAGTCTCGATCTTGGTTGCTTCCACTTTTCAGCATTTTTAAATGTTGTGCTTTGTAAATTATTATTTGTTCCTTTCAAATGCACAGGGTTTTATATTATTAATTTGCTTTGAGACATGAAACTATTTACTTTATGAATTTGCTTTTTCTCTTTAAAAATGCAAAGAGATTGATTTTATAATTTAGTCATTTGAGAAAACGAAGTATTTAAGAAGGGTTGAGTCATGAGTTAGCATTCCCAAGCTCACCCATTTGTCTTGCAATATATGTATGAGACAAAGTTCATAATAGTGATAGTTATAACAATTAGAAAACCACTTGTATCTTAACACCTGTTTTTGGTTATTACACAATCCAAATATAGTCATGTAAAATATCAATCACTTTCCATAAATTGGGGGATGCATTGCCATTACTTGGTCTGAAAAATACAATTTGCAAAATGCATTTTTTACAGTTTCAAATCAATTTAGGGCCATAATACAAGGGAATGTGGCCCTGTGGGTGTACACAATTAACTAAGTGGACAATCAATGTGTCTACTGCATTTTTTGCATCCATTTTTGTAAGTATAAGACGGATGTTTCTTGCGCGAGAAACATCTATCCTAATCCTAGCAGGCGGGCCTCGACGAATGTATAGGATAGGTGGGAGGGTTTGCTTTTAAGCGGATAGGCAGAATTGGAATTTATTAGCAGCGGCATTGACTCTATCCCTTTTTTATCATGGAAATCTCTCCCAGAGCTGCGGAACTAAGTACTCTATTAGAAATGCATTGTTAACATTCTGACTTTTCTGTGTTGGCATATAATTCTTTATTGAACAAAAAATTGTTTGCTTTACTGTGTTTTACTCATGTCGATTTTTTGCCTCTTGTTTTTTCTTTTCTTTTCTTTTGTTAAACTTGGAAAAGGGGACTGGGAAAGACCATTCAAACAATTGCTTTCCTGGCAGCTGTGTTTGGAAAAGATGGAGACTTTGGTGACTCCACATCTCTAACTGGAAATCAGGTTGGGAAGAAGGGCCCTGTACTAATAGTTTGTCCTTCTTCTGTTATTCAAAATTGGGAGAATGAATTCTCTAAGTGGTCAACATTTAGTGTTTCTATTTACCATGGTCCAAACCGTGACCTGATTCTTGAGAAAGTAGAAGCACATGGAGTCGAGATACTTATTACCAGTTTTGATACATATAGAATTCATGGCACCATTTTGTCAGAGGTTAAATGGGAGATTGTAATCGTTGATGAGGCACACCGGCTTAAAAATGAGAAATCAAAACTCTACATAGCATGTTTAGAAATTAGAACACGGAAACGATATGGTCTCACAGGAACCATAATGCAGAATAAAATTATGGAACTATTCAATCTCTTTGACTGGGTTGTACCTGGGTGCTTGGGAACACGAGAACATTTTCGGGAGTTCTATGACGAACCCCTCAAGCACGGCCAGAGGGCAACTGCTCCTGAAAGATTTGTCCGGGTTGCTGATAAGCGAAAGCAGCACCTAGTAGCAGTTTTGCGTAAATATCTGTTAAGAAGGACTAAAGAGGAGACCATTGGACATCTTATGATGGGCAAGGAAGATAATGTTGTATTTTGTGCCATGAGCGAGTTGCAAAAACGAGTTTATACAAGGATGTTACAGTTGCCTGATGTCCAATGCCTTATAAATAAGGACCTCCCGTGTAGCTGCGGAAGCCCCCTTACCCAAGTAGAATGTTGCAAAAGGATTGTTCCTGATGGAATCATCTGGCGTTATCTTCACAGGGACAACCCTGACGGTTGTGACTCATGCCCTTTTTGTATGGTTCTTCCTTGCCTTGTCAAGCTTCAACAGGTAATGAGATTTTGAAGTATCTATTTTTGACAGACTCGTGATGACTTACTTTTGCTGTATTATGCCTTTAGATTTAATATTGACACAATCGCTATAATGTTATCATGATAAAGGTATAAGCACTTCAACAAGAAGACGAAGTGACCCAATAAAGAATTCGACAAGATTTGTATATATGTATATCTAAGCATGTCTCCTCTTTTATTCTATTGCCACATGTTTACCTGTTGATGATAGAACGATGCGCGTATTCTATTGCCACAAGTATTCTTATTCTCTGCACAACTCTATCTAGTTCTGTAGCTTTGATGAATTGTTGGCAAAACAAGTTAATTAAAATAAATTTTAGAAAACTTCAAATTCTAGATTATGTAATGAAAACTACTTATGTTTGGGTTTGTAAGCTTCAAACCTGAGAACATCAGGCATGTGTTGCAAATATGCAGTACATGTTGAGTTATGTGCCTTCATTGATTTAAGCTTTAAGGCCATTCTTTAGGCAATATTTATAAGCCTTGTCTCAATCCTTACATCATGGTAAATCGTTAGAGCCTTTCACAATTATATGTTTTTTCAACGATGCATCTTAAGATCAGGTAGGGTTGCTAATCTGGACACAACCTATGATTGTAATGAGTATAGCTCCTCTTGAAATTGTTAATATCCGATTTCTGTTGTTTTTGTATGTTTACATTTTAGAGTTTTTTGACAGATAAGCAATCACCTGGAATTAATTAAACCCAATCCCAGGGATGACCCATATAAACAAAGGAAAGATGCAGAGTTTGCGTCTTCGGTTTTTGGTACCGATATCGATTTGGTGGGAGGCTACACTCAAAATGAGAGTTTTATGAGCCTGAGTGATGTTAAACACTGTGGAAAAATGAGAGCATTGGAGAAATTGATGTTGTCATGGATTTCAAAGGGTGACAAGATTCTTCTCTTCAGTTACTCTGTCAGGTGATGTGTCATGATATCGCTCTTTTGTCCCTTTTTCAAGTGTACTTTTTTTTTTCTTCTCCCCAATTTTTTTTTTTTTTGGTTTTTTCTCTGCTTGCTAAGCTTTTGCATAATAACTCATATTATTGGGATACTTATTATGAATGTGCCCATTTTTTCCGTCACATGATCATTTTGTGTTTGCACAGCTGAGCAAGCATGTGTTGATGGCGTAGCTGTGGAAGTTGAATATTTGGGAAGTATGAGATTAGGAATGAACAGGTTTGAGGGGAACTAAGTACATTTTGTCCCCCTTATTTGGAATTACCTACGTTTTGCAAAATTGATAGAGACAGTAGAAAAAGTAGAGACTATTTGTGTGTTATGGGGTGGGGGGTCACAGTATATTGTTTAAGGTGCTTATGATCCCATGGCAAGAATATGTTTTAGAAATGTAGTACTACTCTCCACCTACTTCACCCACTTAAACCTACTCCACTAAACCTAACCCACTACACCACTACCACCTCACCTACTCCACTAAACCTAACCCACTACACCACTACCACCTCCACTTCACCTACTCCTTACCTACTACACACTCACCCTCTTCTATATATAGGAATCATGAATCATTGTAATAAAAAAAAAAAAAAAACATTACATCAATCAATAATAATACATACAATTTATTCTCTCTCTTTTTCTATGCATTAATTCTTACATGGTATCAGAGCGATAAGATTTAAGCCTGTATTTCTTTCTCACCGGCGGGCAGCCGGCCGACACCTTTGCCTTTGCTGCCCGCTGGAATTTTCTACACATACCTTCCACTCTCCACAGCCGTAACTCTGCAAGAAGAGAAACTTCGCTCCATCATTTTCTTCCACGAATCTTCTTCGTGGCTTTCGAGCTCGTCTCTCACTATCTCGTGCAATCGATCTTTGCACTTCATCGCCACATGTGAGCAACCGTGGCCGTCGTAAACGCCGAAAAAGTGCAAATCCGCCGGATTCTGACTACTCCGGCGGCAAAGCAAGGGGTGAATGGCCACAGCGTCTTCCATATCTCTCCTCCTTCCACGCACAGAAGTCATGCCTAACTTAGGGCATTTCTGAGCTACCTCAGGCTCGTTTGTCACATTTGAAGTCGGAGATGCACACTGTTTCGCAGACGTCGTCTCTGATTCACCGTTCTCCACCAAACGACCTTCACTAATCACGCAATTCTCAACTGCTTTTCCGCACTCAGACAGCTTCGAATCTGCCACCAAAACATCCAATTTCTGACGTTTTCTACCGTGCTCTTCCAGATTCTTCTCAGCTTGGTGATAGATTTTTCATAATGGTTGCTACCGCCGCTACTTCTGCATTTTTTCCAGTTGCATCTCCTCCACCCGATTCTGGTGCCAAGACATCCAGCAAGCTTGGAGGACCTCCAGCAAATGTGGATGCACGAGGGATTAAATCAAAATCTGCTGCCACTGGGGGTTTGCAGGTTAAGGCCAATGCACAAGCCCCTATGAAGCACGGGTGCGGGTACGAGTACGGTACGGGTACGAGTGCGGGTACGCCGATACGGCAAAATTCCAAAAAAGTAGGATACGGGTACGGCTGCGGTACGCCGATATTTTTTATTATTTTTTTATTTTTTATAATTATGGTGAGAAGATCCAACCTACAAATTGAAATTAAATATCAAAACTAAAAAGAGAATTATAAAACTAAAAGACAAATATTAATATATTTCAATTCAATACAACACAACCAACACCAATTCAGTCCATAATCCAAGCAATGGAAAAACAACCAACACCAAAAGAAAAACAAGGCCAATTCAGTTCATAACACAAGCAAATGAAAAAAAACAAAAGAAAGCCCTATATATCTAAACTTGACACTTCAAAGTTCACTTCCATCAACTTCATCATTGAATAAAACAGCTTCCATCTCTGGCTTATCAAGTGAAAGATTTGCAATTTCAAGGAAACCAGAACCCTCCAATGAATCAAATGCATCTCCCCCAACGTCCCATAACTTGGTCTCTCCTTCTATGTATAGTTGACTCCTTCTTGATAAGAGGCGAATATTGGAGTGCACAAAAACCAAATCCTCGCACCGTTGTGGTGTCATTTTATTCCTCCTCATAGAGTGAATGAAAGAGTAGGTGCTCCAATTCCTTTCACAACATGATGAGGAACATGGTTGGCTAAGTAATTTCACTGCCAAAGATTGGAGCGTAGGTGCAGAAGAGCCATGTGCCAACCACCAAACCACTGGTTCCATTACGCCTCTATCACATATTGAGTCAGAGTCACCAAAACTTTCTAAACAACCTGAAAACTTCGCATACTCTGTATTAACAACTCTTCTCTCATCTGAATCAGGAAAGTATCTCTTAAAACACTTGATTCTCATCTCAGAAATTTCAACATCTTTGTGAGGAGGAACACGAATGGGATTTTCATGAAGCCACATCCCACTATAATACCTAGATTTCATAATTAGAAAAAAATAATAAGTAAATTATGCAATGAAAAAAATTAAAGTATAAACTATGACTCTAATGTGAATTATACCTTGGATTCAAAGAATGAGCAAGGCAATGAAGAGGTGTGCTACTTTTTGTCCACCTTTCCACTAATATTTGATGCACTATAGAGTAAAAGGATGACTCTTCATTTTCTGACTTCCCTTCACGTCTATAGATGGATGCCTTCACCCGTTCAATCATTGAATCCCACATCTCATAAACCAAATGTAGACATGGCTTATCTGTGTCACAAAATCTGAGCATCTCATAAATTGGCAATGTGAATGAGAGTATATATTCAATCTTATCCCACCAAACATCATTCAACAACTTTTCCTTTACAACACTTGCTTTCCCAACATCATCTTCCTTGTAAGAAGCCCATTTGTCACTTATCACCATTGTTTGGAGACCATGATATATAAGTTTAAACCTTTTTAACATAACAATTGCAGATGCAAAGCGTGTATCTGCAACAGAAAGTAGCTTCAAAGGTACAAACTCATTAAAAATAGCTAATCTCATGGAATGATTCATGATGAAATTTTTCACAAACATTACATCATCAATCACAGTAGTGATCCAATGGCACTCATCATAAGCATATGCAGCAACTCCAATTTCCTTCGCAGCACAAATGTTCTTAAGAGCAAGATTAAGAGTGTGCACTACACAAGGTGTCCAAAAGATCTTCGGATAATTACCTTGAATAATTGATCCAGCTGCACTACAAACTGGAGCATTATCAGTAATTACCTGAATTACATTAGTAGGACCCACTTCATCAATCACTTCACTAATTAATTTGGCAATATGATACTTGTCCTTGGTCTCACCCTCACAATTAACAGCTTTTATAAACATAGCTCCACCATTACATGCTGCCATAAAATTAATGAGAGGCCTCCTCTGTGCATCAGTCCATCCATCAGATACTATACTCAACCCCTTCTCATCCCATGATTTTTTAGTTGGTTCCAATAACCTTTCAATATTTGCCCTTTCTTTTTGAAGTAAGGTAGTCCTCAACAAATTATATCCAGGAGGGACATACCCAACAATTTGATTCTCAGCAGCATATTGAAAAGCATCCACAAAGTATGGATTCCTAGCCAAATGGAAAGGCAAACCGGCTGAATAGAACATACGTGCAATTAAAGAATGTAAGTGCTCTCTAACACTTTGATTGAATGCCTTATCTAAAGGACTACTCCCAATTGCCTTTCTCTTTCTTGGTGCATAACCTTCCATTCTAAATGTTCCAACATCTTCTACACTGCCGTGGCTAGCACTAATTTGAGAAGATGGTGGTGGTAAAGGAACATTTTTTGGCTTTGCCATTTTTTTTCGGTTCTCAGCTTCTTGATCTGCCTTTCGAATTTCAGAAAGAAGATCACTCTTGTTCTTCACAATTGCACACACTCTAATTCCATGGCCAGTAAGTAGCAACAAATGGGCTCTAACTCTAGAATATGACCCTTGGTACTCAATGTTACAAAAATTACACTTAAATTTTGTATTACCACTTCCTCCTTCTCCCCTTCTAACTAATTTTGTAACATAGCCCCAAAGAGGAGCATTTTCATCTCCAGATTGATCAATGGAAGGAGCAGAAGCACTTGCAGCAGATGAACCTAAACTGCCTGATGAACTCATTTTCCTATAAGCATAAAAAATAATATTTTTGATGATTAAAAATAATATTTGTGATTAATTATTAACAATGTTTGTGATCTAATTTTTTTTTAACATCAGATTATAATTATTTGTGATCTAATTTTTTTTTAACATCAGATTATAATTTTTAACATCAGATTATAATTATTTGTGATCTAATTTTTTTTTAACATCAGATTATAATTATTAACATCAGATTATAATTATTTGTGATCTAATTTTTTTTTAATATCAGATTATAATTATTAACACTTGCAGCAGATTAATTATTTATTAACATTTTTTATTTATTTATTTTTTTTTTCTAAATATGATTGGGTTCAATACCTCTCTAATTTTTTTTTCGTTCTACATCAGATTCAGATTATACCTCTGAAGAAGAAACAAGAAACAAGAAAAAAAATCAAAAAAAATAGAGATGAAGAGATTCTGACCAGTTGCTTGGTTGCTAGGTGGCTGATATGCAGTGCAGGGGACGAATTGAAAATAGATGCTTGCTGATCAGTGATCTCTGTATAAAAAAAAAAAAAAAAGAGATGAAGAAGAAGAAACGAAGAAGATGACAGAAGAGGGTGGAAGGAAGATTAAACAGAGAAGAAGAAGGCTAAGAAGAAGGCGAAGAAGAAGATGAAGACGAAGAAGAAGAAGACTCACCGGAACTCTTGCGTCGCCGTCGCCGGAAGGGAATGGTGGGTCGCCGTCGCCTCTTCGTGCTGTGTCGCCTCTCCTCTTTGCTCGACTGATGACAGATTAGGGCAAGAGTGATGACATTAGGGCAAAAGAAATTCATTCGTAATTTCGTAAATATATATATATATTTTTTTAATTTTTCTTAATATTGCTCCGGTGCCCCTCAATTCTCCAGAAAATTCGATTTTTGCCCCGCCGTACCCAAAACGCACCAAAGGCGTACCCATGCCGTACCCGAGCCGTACCCATGGCGTACCCGACAGAGGCAGACGTACCCAGCTACTTTTTGCCGTACCCGGTACGCGTGCAGCCGTACCGGTACGCGTACCCGCACCCGGTAAGTACCCGGTGCGTGTACGGCACTATTTTTGGAGTACCCGTGCTTCATAGACAAGCCCCTTCCAAGGTAAACGGTACCAAAGTTGGTGTAATGGAGGGGCTCAAGAGTGAGGATGATTCGCCATCACTTCACCAAAGGACTTTTATCAACCAACTGTTCACCCACGTTGGGCAGTGTTACAGCTGCAAATTTGTCTTCTTATCACGTGAGGTGATGATGAGATTTGTGAATTATTTGAAGTGGTTTGAGCTGGAATGCATATCTTCAGAAAAGGAATGTGCCGGTAAACCTAAGATAAACTATGTTAATATGTTACAGTGTGTCTCTCTCTCACTTTACTTTTTCCACCACCCACAACACATTATCATCGTCATTCCCTAACCCACATGGACTTGTTCCCATCGTTTCATACAACTCATCATTCATCCCACTAGAATATATAGAATATATATATATATATATTAAAAAAAAAAAAAAAATTACAAATTTGCACACCAAACCTTCCCTTATTTTATTCATGTTGGGGCTCACCCCGATCACCATTTTACACCAAAAAAAAAAAAAAAAAAAAAAAAAAAAAAAAAAACAACCACAAGATTTGTTTTCTTTTCTGCAGACGGCCACCCACCGATCTCACTTTTTCGCCTATTCCGCCGGTCTTTTCTTCTTGCCTCCGTCCTGGGCAGCCCTTGACGGTGTTGCCTCCGTGTTTCCCACTCCACTGGGCACGATCACTCCACCCTGCTCCTCCACTACAGCATATGGCGGACCTCCAAATCGGAACATAACGGTGGCCTTCCGCTTCAGCTCCTTATTTTCCGCCTTTAGCACACTTATCTCTGCTCGCGCATCCTTATACATGCGTTGGAGCAGAGCCAGTTGGGCGTTTAACTGCTGCACCTCATTTGTCTTACTCTGCAGCCGGTGCGACAAGTTTGTGACCGCAGTCATAGTTTCAACACAGGACTTCAATGTATACTGATTAGCTTCAATATCCGTTTGCACTGCCATTTTTTGCTCCACCGACCGCATCGGAAAGTTCAACGGAGCAAAACCAGAGGTGTTTGGTTGAGGTTCACAGGCCACCGCACCAGTTATCTCTCTTGTTGACTCGTTGAGGTCGGGAAAGAGAGTGAGCAGACCACGGGAAGAAGAGGCTATGTTCTGGGTAGCTGAACGGGAAGAAGAAGCCATGTTTTTGGGTTGCTGAGTGTTTCAGAGAAGGGTTGGTTACAGAATGTTACAGAGAACGAAGAGGTTTCAACTGGTTTGTTATGCTTCCAAGCCTCATACTTCGCTTTGGTTTATAAAGACAGAGACGACGAGGCCGACACGCGCTCTGTCAATCCCGTGCATCGCCGCGTGTCAGGCGCCCCTTTTGATGGCTCGACGCTTTCTGTCGGGCACGTCTTTTGATGAAGTGGGCGCGCCTTTTGATGGCACGCCTTTTGATGGCACATCTTTTTATGAATTGGGCACGCCTTTTGATGGCACGTCTTTTTATGGATTGGGCACACCTTTTGAGGGTGCGACTTTTTAAGGGTCCGACAAGACTCTGTAAATTGTCCCGACATTGATTCCGGTTAGCTCCTTTATGGGTCCGACAAGACTCTGTAAACTGTCCCGACATTGATTCCGGTTAGCTCCTTTATGGGTCCGACAAGACTCTGTAAACTGTCCCGACATTGATTCCGGTTAGTTTCTACAAGGGTCCAGCAAGACTCCGTAAACTGTCACAGCATTATCTGCTACAACGGTCCGACATGACCCCATAAACTGTCTTCTACACCGTTATGACACCACCATACAGTGTCCTCTACAACGTTATGACACCCCCATACAGTGTCCTCTACAACGTTATGACACCATCATCCAGTGTCTTCACCAATGGTCTGACACGACCATACAGTGTCACCTATCCTCTTTTATTTTTATGTATTTTCTTATTTTGTTACTCTCTCCAAACTCAAGTTGGTTAGTTCCTATCCCCCTTGAGTTTGCGGGGGGCTGTTAAAATCCACCTACTCTCCACCTACTTCACCCACTTAAACCTACTCCACTAAACCTAACCCACTACACCACTACCACCTCACCTACTCCACTAAACCTAACCCACTACACCACTACCACCTCCACTTCACCTACTCCTTACCTACTACACACTCACCCTCTTCTATATATAGGAATCATGAATCATTGTAATAAAAAAAAAAAAAAAACATTACATCAATCAATAATAATACATACAATTTATTCTCTCTCTTTTTCTATGCATTAATTCTTACAGTAGGTCTCGTATTTGAACTTCATTATACATTAGTAGTCATCAACTATGATAAAAACAAAAAACAAAAAAAATAAAACAGAACTTGATAATTCTCCACTTAATGTCACTCAATGATTGTAGGGAGAGCCATCTGTGGAATAAATTAAACATTATTGGAGATCAAGTGGAAACATTCTGTAGATTATGCATTTCTGCCAAGTTGGGGTCATTTGACCATGTCTAGACCAAAAATGTAACTGAATACTTGCCATGTTCTGTTTAAACTTTCATTTCATGGGAGCTGTGGAATGTGAAACTAAAAGTACTTTTCTCCAAAAGAATATTCTCCATAATTTGTAAGTGTTATTGTAAGAATATTTTGAAGGTAAATGTAAAGTGAGATGACAAGTTTTCAATCTAAGTCTGCTGAATAGCCTCTAATTTTTCTGTTCTAAAAAACTAAACAGGAGTCTTTAAAATCAGCAGATTTACTAGATTTTACTGAGTTAAGAGCCAATTAATAAATAAAATTAAGCAATCACACGGAGAGATAGTATTCAACGTGGAAACCCCAAAAGGGTAAAAAACCATGGGACAAACAAACCACTTGAGCTCCAAGATTAAGTAGATTCAGACGCACAGGTGGTACCTGCTCTAACACTGAGCAATTCGCTATCCACTTCTGTTCAGTCTCTCACTTTGACTTCATTCTCCACAAGCTCTGCCCAGCACACGATCACAATCTCACGAGCTCCCCTCTCTTTCAATGAATCATGCAACGCAATCTAGATGTAGACCTAGCACACTCTCTCACAGAGATCAGAAAGCAAAATGAAACTCTCTTAGAATACTATATGCTCCAAGTCTCTCAATATAGTGGCTAACCTAAGCAAATGTAGTGGGTAACCTAAACAATGAAGTGTAGACCTCTGTATATGGAAAACAGTAATCCTAAGTTAACAAGGAACCAATTTCCTAAGTGAGCAACCCAATGTGCACCATCGTGATAGTTGGAATAGAACGAAAACCATCTGCATTCAAACATTGGGGCTACTGTTTCAAAACAGTGGCCCATGTCTCAAACTGAAGAGGTCTACATTCGAACAAATGCTTGCCACATTCGAAGTATATATTTTTTCTGCTTCTGAAGTATTACTATACGCAGGATGCTAGACATACTGGAAAAGTTTCTTATACGCAAAGGCTATTGCTTCTCAAGACTTGATGGTTCCACTCCAACTGGCTTACGTCAATCTCTTGTTGATGACTTCAATTCAAGTCCAAGCAAACAGGTGAAATTGACATAAGGATTGAGATTGAAATATGTGATTCAATTTTCTATTGGAATCTAATTCCTGTTGTAGGTGTTCCTAATATCAACTCGAGCTGGTGGGCTTGGATTGAATCTTGTCAGTGCTAATCGTGTGGTAATATTTGATCCAAACTGGAACCCAGCGCAAGACTTACAGGCCCAGGACAGGTCATTTCGCTATGGACAGAAGCGACATGTCGTGGTTTTCCGCCTTCTTGCAGCTGGATCTCTTGAGGAACTTGTTTATAGCCGCCAGGTGTACAAGCAGCAACTATCAAATATTGCTGTTTCTGGAAGAATGGAGAAACGATATTTTGAAGGTGTCCAGGTAAGGGGAACTGATATGTTTTTGTTCTCCCAGTGCTAACCATTTTCTTAAGAAAATGTTATTCTACCTGAAAATTCATACAGAATACTTAACCAGAATGATGTGGCAGTGACATATTTGAAATAAAGATCACTTTGAGGGGTCTTCTGATTTAAAATGATAAGATCCAAATGTGACACTTTGTATAAGTTTTGCGTTTGCATATCATTGCCTTTTTCTAAATTGTATTAAGATCAGACAATAGTTTTCTTTCTTTACACTTAATTTGGCTTTCTTCGCAGGATTGCAAGGAATTTCAAGGAGAACTTTTTGGAATCTGCAATCTATTTCGTGATCTGTCTGACAAGCTTTTTACTAGTGAGATCATAGAATTACATGAAAAGCAAGGACAGGATGATGGATATTGTCCTGGTAGAAAACAGGATTTAGGCAAACTTGGGATGTATTTTGTCCCTTCAACAGAAGCAAATGAAACTTCAGTTACTGCTGAAACTAGTAAAGCAAAAGATGTGGAGAGTTCTTTGACAGCTAAGCCAGTGCTATCAGACCTAGGTGAGCTTATTTTATTCCCTTTCTTTTTCATCTTCAGAACTTGAGTTAGCAGGGAAAAAAGTGTCAGCTTATGGTTTGGTCTTGTTGAGAGGACTAATCACACTGAAGAAATTCTGGTTTCTAGTGACCATCTTGGATTATCCAATATAAGGTTAGATTGGGATAACGTGGTGGAGGGATATTGTAAACATAAGGGGCGAAGCTAAAAAGGTGCCAGGGATGCCCTTGATTTTGAAAAGCATGTATGTAGTATTGTGCATAGGACCTACTCTCATAGATTATAAATTTGGGGAAAAAATTATGTGGTATAGTCTAAAAACATTAATTTGGGAAAGTTTTTATATTGGAAATTGCAAGACTTTACAACTGGCTAATTTATTCATGCTTTTATTTTTGTTGTTTAAAGGAAAAGTTTTTTTTATTTTTTTTAATCGCTATTTTTAAGGTAAAGCTTTATCATGCATTTTTTATACTTGTCCTGACATAGTGAATTTGACATCTCAATAGCTTAAAGGGCAAAGTTTGCACACCACAGAAAATCTCAGTACATACAATTTATGTCATTTGGATATGAACTTCCGAATGAAAGTCAAATGTTCAGACATAAATTTATGAATAAAAATGAATTGTTCTGATATACATTTTGTTCAACTGCTTACATCCAGACAACTGTTTTTTGTTCATAAGTTTATGTCTAAACATTTGACTTTTGTTCAGAAATTTATATCCGAATGACATAAATGGTTTGTATTGAGATTTTTTGTAGTGTGCAAATAGAATTACCCGAAAGTTATGGATGGTTATTTTATGACTCTATATTCATCATGTTATTGTAGCAAAACTCTTAAAAGCAATACTCCACTCTATAAACAGAACAAATAGATGAAAGGAGCGAGATAAATTTACAATGGTTATAGCCCCAGAACTCTCACATATGGTATTTCCATAAATAAATTACTTTCTTAGGAGATTTCTCTCTGAGGGTTTTTTTTAGCTTTAGAGGAAAACCTACAAACATATTTACTATCAATGTACACTTGATCTGAATTCATAAAATAATTTTTCTATTGAATTGTTCTTGGCCCCGAGTCCCGTCTTTATGATCCAAATCCAATTGTTGCCTTTGATGGTCAGGCATTGTGTATGCTCATCGTAATGAAGATATTGTCAACACCGGACCTGGGATACAAGGGAAGAAACAAGTGGGTGTGACCCAAAATGATGGCCTCAAAAAGAACTCATGCATTCTCATCACAGGAAGAAGAAAATCAGATGCAGTAGGTGGGAAAGAAAATGCTGCTTCGTCAAAGTTGAGAAAAAAGAGCCAATATAGCATTCTTGCACAGTTCATGAACATGGGAGACGTTGAGTTCAGCAAATGGCTGCTGTCTGCAACTCCTGCTGAGCGGGAAAAAGTGCTTCGAGACTACAAGGAGAGAAAGGATTAGATACCCGGTGGTTGAAGAAGAATATTCCCTTCCTCTTGTTCATATATACATAGGTTTAACTCTTAAAATGTACATTATTACATATTAGTGGATGAAATTATAGGCTTGCATATTTTTCCTGATTTTAGCACAACTGGTATTATAGTAGATGCCTGTTTGCCTTGGCCTTTAACGGAAGTCTATTAATTTTTGTTCTGCAAGTGATTAACTCAGGTGTTCGAAGCTGAGACCACTAGTGAACTGTGGTCCAAACTCAGTTCACATTAGGAAGGTCTGACCAAGGTTGAGCTTCTTCAATGTACCACCACCATAGGTGGAGCTTCCACCTATATTGGGTGGAATCACAGAAGTGAAGCATTGATACTCAGAATTATGGCATCAAAGTTGCTGTAATTGAAAAGCCCAAAAGGCAATGGCCCTGTGAACTTGTAGCGAAGATTGAGATAGTGTAGAGTAGGAAGAGAGAGCACAATAGTAGGAAAAGGTCCTACAAATGTGTTGTTAATGAGGTCATGCTCAAAGAGTTTCAAGTTTGCCAACTCTGGGGGATAAGTCAAAGTCCATAGGTTACAGTCTAGATGGAGGAGAGCAAGGTAAGGAAGGAGGCCGAGCTTGGTAGAGAGGGGCCTGGCTATGTCAGCCAGGTTGAGGTCTATGCTGAGTGGAGGTTTTGGTGGTATTGGGATATGGGGGTACTGTAGACACCGGTGTAGTTGCACATGGAGGGACTAACCCTGTTGGTGGTGAAGTAGTTTCGGTCAGAGTAGATTAGTGGTCATGGCTGAAGAATAGTATAAAGCCATTGTTTTGCAAGTTAAGTAACTGAGCTTCTTGTTTTTGTAAGGTTTTCTTTTGCTTCCCAAAAAAAATAAAAATAAAAATTAGTTGAGACTGCCATTTCATCATGTTGTCCTGGCCCAATAAGAACTCTTGATTTCTTTTACAAATTGGAAAATCTAAAGGTTCAACATCCATTTGATGCAGATGGAGTCTGCTTCTCAAATCATGTACTTTTAATGCATGACAACACAAAATTCCAACAAACTCAAAATAGAAACAACTATAATTGAGCGAACCGTCAAGTGGATTAAATGTGATCGTGTGTTCTCGATGCTTATCACAAGCATAGACTTTATAACTTGAAGCAGTTTCATTCTCTCCACATTTGCAAATATTGCAATTCCACATTTGTAATAGTTGTTGAAACGTCTCAAAAATCTATTGTTTGTATAAACTAGTTGCATGATTTAAGATTAAAGATTGGTGATATTACACCCATTTTTAAATTTTTTTTTTGGCGAGCCAAGGTGGTCTTTGCAAGCCTATTCATGCTTTCACTCCATCGAGTAATACTTGTCTGCACAAAATGTATGTTGTGCAAAGACCAAAACCCTGTTCCCCTCTTCCTCGAATCTTTCCTCCAACTACTTATTTCCTCAAGATTGCGCTTTTTAAGCTTTTCATTCCATGCATTTATAAACTCCTCTTCAAAATAATAAACACTAGTAATAAAATCTTTGACAAATGATTTGTTGTGAAAAGGTGAACTAAGGTGCTTTGTTACATTTTGATACATATGTCACAAACAAAACCCATGGTGACTTTCTGACATTACTTGAATTGTTGCATTAACCATTGTTGCATCTTGACATTGCTTTGATGAACATTTCAAACCACCACTTCAACATTCATATTGTTTTGTTGTGAAGTAATACAATAGTTTGTTTGAGAGAATTTACCCCCAATAGTGCAAATGGGCAACCCTTTAATTGTTTTGCATGCCAATGTCAAAACAAACATCATTCCCGAATCCTTGCATTTTTCCAGAACAAGTTGGTCATCAAATCATCCTCAGCCAACTGTATAGCAAAAAATGAAGAGGGACTCTCTAATTGCAATTTTTCTAAATCTAACAAAACACTACTCGCATCCCGTTTCTTTGCTAACTGTCTTTTGTACGCAAATAAATTTTGTAGTCAACATCTAGGAAGCCAAGATTCTCATGACAACCAACTTATTCCATAGTTGCTTTGGGTGCTATCCCAAAACTGTTAGCCATATCGGCTTAAATAGCATGAGTTGGAGTGACCTACCTTAGTGACCTAAAAGACAAGGATATTTTCAACTATATAGGAACACAAGATGATGATACTTCAAATGCATATTCACGAATCTTTACTTTCTTTGTCCTTGACAACTTTATAAACATATTAAACAATTTAGTCTGCACTTTTTGAATGTTTTTATAAAGAAAATGACCCTATAAACACAAATGCACAACCATGTCATGAAAAAACAGCTTACATTAGAGTCACAGTAGGAGCTGTTTGGCAAACTCAAAATCTTCTCTTTTTAGGCACAGATAAGTGAAATTTGTTGGAAAAAATATAGAAGTGAACGGGAATTGACTCTATTTGAATTAGAGAATGCATAATGCCTCTTTAGATGAAAGGGTGTGACACAAGAGTCATGACCTGTCAAAATGGTTACGAATAACTCTAAAATATCGTTCCATCCCATGGCTTTCATTTTTAAAAGATAAAATTTTAGGATTCATATATATGTCAATAGTCCAATATAAAAGAGGGAGTACATAGCACAAACTGGTTCGTTGTACATGTAGAAAGTTGTGCAATTTCTGTGCGTGGTGATCGTGTATCCTAGAGATAGGATGCCCATCATTCGCAAACACCAGAGGCGAGGGCAAATTTTTGTCTTAAAGACACAAGGTTCGAACACTACTTGGTCACAAACTATTCTAATTTTTGCAATATTTTTGTAAGAATTTCTTATGTTTTATTTTATTAATAATTTGCATTAAATTGATTTTACTGAAAATATTTTCGTACAATTTTAACACAAAAAATCAATTTGTTTACAATTTGTATGTGTACAGATTCTGTGATACAAATTAAATATTTTTCGGTTAAAAATTAATTTTTTGCAAATTATTTTCCTGCAAAATGTGTTTCCTCTCTACAGTAAAACTCCCCGTATTATTTACTGTTTTTATTCACTAGTAATACAATCCATAAACATTAAGGTGCCGTTTAGTAACACTTACGTTTTCAATTTCTGTTTATATTTACAAAAATTTAAAAAACTCAAATAAAGACTTGTTTGGAAAAAAAATTTATTTATAAATCAGTGGTCTCAGTTTATAAATTTGGTCAAAATATGTAAACTCAAAAAATGTGTTTCTGTTTTGAGTTTTCATTTTTTTTTCACCACTGTCTTCCGCCACCTCCAGCCACCACCACCTACCTACCACCCACCAGCCACCACCCACCTGCCACTCACTCGCCACCACCACCCACCCCTCGCCGCCACCACCACCACCACCACCACCACCACCCACCTGCCATCCACCCGCCACCACCCACCACCTGCCACTACCATCCACCGCCCGCTACTTACTTGCCACCACCACTCACCAGCCACCTACCACCATCAGCCACCTACCACCACCAGCCACCTGCCACCCACCCACCAGCCACTCGCTACCACCCGCCACCGTCACCCACCCACCCACCCACCACCACCACCACTCGCCACCTACCCGCCACCACCCGCCATCCGCCACCCACCTACCACCACCCCCCACCACCACCACCACTCACTCGCTACCACCCACCACTCGCCACCGTCACCCATCCATCCACCATCACCACCCGCCACCACCCACCTGCCACCACCACCACCACCACCACTACCCACTCGCTACCACCCACCACCCGCCACCGTCACCCACCCACCCACTACCACCCGCCATCCGCCATCTACCACCACCCGCCACCCGCCGCCACCACCACCACCACTACCCACTCGCTACCACCCACCACCTGCCACCGTCACCCACCCGCCCACCACTACCACCCACCCGCCACTACCCACCACCACCCGCTTCCCACCACCCGACGTCACCACTTTCCACCACCGTCTTCCGCTACCACTTGCTGCCACTTGCCATTTCTCACTCTTTTTTATATTTTTAAATTTTTTTAAACATTTTGTCAATTACCAAACACGTTTGTAGTTTATGTTTTTCTAAAAATAAACAAAAACTAGTTTATAAAATTTTTGTAAATATAAACTGAAAACGTAAATGTTACCAAACAGTTTTACCCGAAACTGTGTTTTAGTGAAATTCTATTGCTTCTTTATTTTTTTTGAGTACACTGGCTTTTGCAACAATTGTTAATTATTGAGAGATTTATTTATAAATCTCATTTAGAGGATTTATAGTTCAATAAATCCATAAAGTTTCCTTATGTTCCACCTAATTCCATATATTTCGACTCGTATCCCAAGAGGTTCTGTTTTGGGAAATTCTATTTACACAACATATTTACCTCTTTACACCCTCCATTTGAGATTTTTTTTTTCTTTCTAATTTTTCCAATGTGTGAAATTACCTTTAAAGACAAAAGATAAAAATTAAATATATTTAATTATCTCTTTACATCCATTACACTTCAATCCCTACTTCTTTTCTTTCTTTCTCATTTCTGCTTCTCTGCTGTTGTTAACACCATAAATCTGCAATTTTTATTATTATTTATTATTTATATAATTGCAGGACACGTGGCATCCTCTTATTCATTTGGAAGTTAAAAGAAGTTATAGAGATAATGGAGAATATGAAGGACAAAGTGGATGAGTGGAATGACACATGGCAAGACAAGAATGAAGATGGAAGAAATGGGTAGTTACTAAGTAGTTATTGCTGTATTTTTTCTTCTATAAATAGCCATTAATGGCTACATTGTAAAGGATCCAGAATTCATAATCAAAGACACTTGATTTCAATATTTCTTGTTATTTTCCTTATCTTAGGAGTAGTTTAACATAGATTTATATTTCGAAGCATTTATTTTCAGTATTTCCATTTCGAAGCATTTTATGCACTTTCTTTTCGAAGCATAGGAGTAGAGGTAAGTAATTATTACTTTGATTGTTCACTCAATCATCTTTCTCCGTTCCCCATTCTTCTTTTAATTTTTCTTTTCTTTACACTTGGCAATCTTGAAGTCCTCTTCGTTGAGGCAAAAGAACCGTCAACACAATCGTCTGATAATTGGCTTAAATTTAATCTGTAAGGATTTTTCAATCCTTGCTGGCACGCTCGCATTTATGATATTTTCCTTCGTAGGAAAAATAAGCCAACATTTTAGCCAACATTTTTTGGCACGCCCGGTGGGACGTCAAGTGTAATAAATGGAAAATGAATTGGATTTGTCCATTTCGAATAGTCTAGATGAAATTTATTGGCGTAAACAAGAAATTTTGGATCTTCAAGAAGAGATCCATTTTCTTGATGAAATAAATTTTCATCCCTTACAATATTATTTGGTGGAAGAAAAAAGACACCATTTAATTGGAGAAATTCATCAACTTGATATGGAAATTCGCCAATGGAATGATGAGTTATCAACTCTCACTACCAAGTCTTTAACTGAGGCCTTAATGGCCGGAATTGGTGAATTTTTTCAGAATTTTTCCATGGTTAAAAATAGCAAAAGCAAAGAATTGATTTCATCAATGGCTCGGGGGGTTCAAGAATCCGTTTTTAAAGAGCCAAATTATGAAATTAACATAACGAAAGAGCATGTTTTTGAGCCAAATTTGGCTAAGAACGATGTTTCATACATGGCTCGGGGGGTCCAAAAATCAAATTTTAGAGAGTCAAGTCATGAAAATAACATTCTTATGGGGGATTTTCATAAGCCATTAATGGCTAACATGGAAAAACAACCTACTTTGCCAAAGAATTATGAAAATCAATTCGGCGAAAGTCATGTTTTCAAACCAAACATGGTCAAGAATAATGAACAAACCACTGTTCATGAATTCAAATTTTTTGACATTATTCAAAATGTCAAAAAGTATGAATTTTCATGGTCACACTATACCATGACTTTTAGTGTTCAAAATCCTTTTTGGATTTGTGGTTCACATCAAAATATAATTATGATGATGTGGTTAATAAAATTAACAAATTGTTCTTATGAGTTCGAAGCACTAAGAACAAGGGATGACCATTTAAAATGCATGAACTTGGCTAGAAAAAGCCTGTGCATTTAAATAAATGGTTGAGAATGGCTTATCTTTTCAAATTGATGGCCAGTTGTTTGTATGTACACAATCAAAGCATCGAAGATACATTCGAAGCATCAAGAATTGTTTCGAAGGTTGATTACTTCACATTCGAAGCTGTATAAAGCTTTGAAGATACATTCGAAACATCAAGAGTTGTTTCGAAGGTTGATTACTTCACCTTCGAAACTGTATAAAACTTTGAAAACTTTCGAAATGTGTACATCTCTTCAAATATATGTAAAATGACAATTAATTAGTTGTCGAATAATGCCTGTTTTTGGCATCATAAGTTGGCTCGAAGAACAACAGTTTTGGTGTCTTCGAAGAATTAATAATTGGTTCGAAGCACAAAATTAATATTTTCATTAATTCTGTGTGAACCAGAACATATAAGTTTTGAATAACCACAATGTTGGCCAAAAACAGCTTCGAAAGCCGTTTTGCCATAAGTTGCTTCGAAAGCCGTTTTGCCATAATTTTGTAAGCTTCGAAACACTCTATCTTGTATCAACAACAGCTTCGAAGAAATAATAATGGAGGTTATGAACCTTCGAAGCTTTGTCGAGTATTTTTGAGGATGTAATTCGTCTTTGGTCGGTTCCATCGACCTTCGAAGAATGATTTTGGTCCTTTATATCACTTTCGAAGCTTGTTACTAGTAATAATTCGAGTCATCTTGTTATAATTTCATACTCATTCGAAGCACTTTATTGGTGTTGTTACATTATTCGAAGCACTTTATTGGTGTTGTTACATCATTCGAAGCACTTTGCTGCTTAGGTTAGTCATGTGCTTGGTTCGGCCCTTCAAAAATTCAAATAAACATCATTTTTAAGGGCCGCGGGGGGTAATGTTAACACCATAAATCTGCAATTTTTATTATTATTTATTATTTATATAATTGCAGGACACGTGGCATCCTCTTATTCATTTGGAAGTTAAAAGAAGTTATAGAGATAATGGAGAATATGAAGGACAAAGTGGATGAGTGGAATGACACATGGCAAGACAAGAATGAAGATGGAAGAAATGGGTAGTTACTAAGTAGTTATTGCTGTATTTTTTCTTCTATAAATAGCCATTAATGGCTACATTGTAAAGGATCCAGAATTCATAATCAAAGACACTTGATTTCAATATTTCTTGTTATTTTCCTTATCTTAGGAGTAGTTTAACATAGATTTATATTTCGAAGCATTTATTTTCAGCATTTCCATTTCGAAGCATTTTATGCACTTTCTTTTCGAAGCATAGGAGTAGAGGTAAGTAATTATTACTTTGATTGTTCACTCAATCATCTTTCTCCGTTCCCCATTCTTCTTTTAATTTTTCTTTTCTTTACACTTGGCAATCTTGAAGTCCTCTTCGTTGAGGCAAAAGAACCGTCAACACAATCGTCTGATAATTGGCTTGAATTTAATCTGTAAGGATTTTTCAATCCTTGCTGGCACACTCGCATTTATGATATTTTCCTTCGTAGGAAAAATAAGCCAACATTTTAGCCAACAGCTGTACATCTACTTTCAAAGAGTGAGAATTATGATATTTTGATCATAATAATAAAAAATAAATAAATAAAACAATGGACAAATAAATGGTGATGAAGGACTAGCAAAAAAGTAAAATGATGAGTTTTTTTTCTTTATTTTTTATGTTTTTGTTTCGTTTTTTAAGACGATTGTTCGACTTTTGTTTGGTGTACGAGAACTGAACAAAATCAAATAGGCCAGAATCACACTACCAAACAAAAAATACATATCCGACAATCCATTGTTGAACAAAAAATACTTGTTCAATAACCTATTATCAAACAAAAAGTACATGTTCAGGTAACTCACCGCTAAACATTTTCCAGTTTTACTTTTTTGAATTTTTTTTTTTTTTTTTGAAGGATTCTGTTTCTATTCATTGTAGTAAGGCTAGTAGTGCATTATTAATGGACTATAATCATGAATTCATTACAAACGAAATTTGTTAGATTTATCTACTTCCTAATCATCCAACACATCCGAAAACAAGTAATTAGATTCGTTTTCATCACCCATGTGCTAATGGATGGGGAGAAAGCATATTCTACCCATATTGATCAATTTCATACACTTGTCAATCCTGATGTAGTAACTACCGAAACTATCAACATAGATGGATTGTGATAATATCTTAGTATGTTTTTATAGATGTTTGTACACTTCATGTTTTTATTGATGCTTAATGTTTAAAAAAAAAAATGAATCTACAAACATGCGGTAATAAATGGCTAAACAAATCTAATTTGTTCGGCAACATGACAGCGAAATAATCCAAATTGTTTGGCAATGTATAACCAAGCAGGCCCATCATAAATTTAGAAAAAAAAAATGATGTTTTAAGGAAAGTGAATTTGTAAATATGCAACAATAGATGGCTAAATAAATATTGTTTGTTCGGTAATATAACACCAGAGTAATTCAAAAGGAATAGGTGTAATGAGAAAAGTCTGTAGAGATTTTGAAAAGGGTTTAATTTAGGGTTAGTTTTGGTATTATAAAGGGCGCAGGGGCGAAGGGACACAGGGACCGGGGGGGTCACGTGTTCCCCTTGACTTTTCACAAAAAAAATTTAGGTCTTAGCTGACACACACACAATCATGTGCCCCCTACACAATCATAGCACTCCCAATTCCAACCAAACACACTGACACACACAGTCCACCTCACGTTTTTCTTTTTTAGTCCCAATCCCAACAATCTGTTTTTGGGTGAATGTACACACAACTCCAACCACGGAAACAATCTAAAAATTCGCTAGGCAATCAAAAAAAAAATTTTTTTGGGCAAGGCTTTCAATGGTAGGTGGCACGAGAAGAAATTCTTTATTTTTTTATTATTTATTTGTAGTACTTTTTAAGTGTCTCCGTATTTCTTTGCCTTCTTTGTCTCCCTTTGTTGCTTTGCAATTTACCAACTTGCGATTCACTAGATTGGGATCACACAACATAGATTTGGGACCACATTACAACCTTTGTGTCTCTATTCATTGTTTTGTAGGTAACTTTATTTATTATTTTTTACTTTTAAATAAAAATTATGAGTATTAACTTATAGTTATTTGTCAAGTTTTGATTTGTAAAAAAAAATTATTTGTTATTATTTATGTTAAAATAAGAGATTTTGATATGCTAAAATTATGAATCTTAATTGGTGGTGATTTATATTAAAATTAGGGATTTTGGTTTGTTGTTGTTTGTGCTAAAATTAGGGATTTGATTTGTGCTAAAACTAAAAATATTAATTTGTAGTGATTAATATTTAAATTAGGGATTTTGATTTGTTATAATTTGTGTTAAAATTAGAAATTTTGATTTGTTGTAATTTGTGCTAAATTTAATTTTTTTTTGATTTGTGGTGGTTTGTACTCAAATAGAGAATTTTGATTAGGAGTTTTTATTTTTATTATTTTTTATAAAAACAGTCATGGTGGAATATTTCAGAAGAAAATCAAAGTTGGAATCATTTCTTCCTGAAGAAGAAGAAGATAATTATTCTTCTACAAAACAAAGTAGCATAGAAATCAACTTAGCAGACCTTCACACAAATCTAGGACTACGGCCTCGGATTATAGACAATAATGCTAATGATCAAGACCAAATTCGTAGGGCATATCTACAAAAAGGTCCTTATCAACCTCGTGATCATAATTTTTCACAAAAATCATTTGGACAAAAACTTCGATGATTTTTTATGTTTAATATTAGCTCGAAAAATTATTATCATTATGATATTATTATTGATTGGAAACGAAAAAAAATTTGAAATTATAATTAATAGGTGCCCCCTATAATAAATTCTTAGCTCTGCCACTAAAATGGTGTAATTAGAATTTCAATTATTTGTTAAAGGTGTAATGAGAAAATAGGTGTAAAGAGGTAAAATTGTGGGATGATTCTACTTACACCACTCTTTTACCTCCTTACACCCTCCATTTCATTACACCACTTAAAAAAAAAATGAATTCTCATTACACCTAATATATTAACAAAACAAATCCTATGATAAAAAAACTCTTCGAAACCCATTTCTTTGCACGCATACTTTTGGAGGGCAAAGAAGGAAAAGAGAACGATGCAGGGAAGAAGAGTAGACAACACTGGCGTGGAGACGTTCGGACGATGTGGATGATTGAACTCACTCTTCTCATTCGCCAAAGGTAAGTGAAAAAACTCTTCTTACTCTCTCTATATTGATAGACATAGATATATGTATCTATATATATATATATATATATATCATCTATGTCATCATTTTTTGCGAATAGACAAAGAATAGCACATTCCCAACATAGCTTTGGTGGTTTTGATCTTGGAATTTAATTGGATTTGTGATTTTTGGTGCTAGTTTTGAATGTTGAAGTTCAGATTTTGGTTCTATGTTTTATCATATTTTTGGTCCTCTATTTTGCCCACTGTCTGATTTTATTTTTTTTAATTTATTTTTTTATTTATTATTTTTTTTTAGAGTGATAGTTAAGTGGAAAGGGTTAGAGTTTTGTGGGTAAAGAGCCACCATAAAAGGTTGTCAATAGTTGTGGAAAAAAATTGAATTTCTGGGTTAGAGTTTTGTGGGTTCTTGGTTTTCATAAATATATTGGTTGGGTATAAAATTGAGAATATGTCAGAAGCAATTCGCAACTTGCTTCATTCTCACTACTCTACCAGGGACCTGTCAACGTTTTCCTCAAGTATTGTCTTTTACTTCCCCATGGCATATCCATTGTCTCCAATATCTGGAGAAACAAAACAAAACAAAAATACATTACTTGTCGAATGAATTGAAAATTCCAGCAGAGTTCTACATATACAAGGAGCACCCTTAACCTTTATCAACCCAATTATGGTTTCTTGATCTCATAGTCCATGTTCTACATTTACTGGCCATGCCCAGATGATCCCAATCAATTGATAAATTCTATTTATTGGATGTATAATTCTAAGTAGCCATTTGTGGGGAATAAATTAAAAACAAGGGAAAACCAAATGCAAATAAAATTTATTCATTTTATAAAAAATGAGAATTGTTTTCATCAAATAGTCTTTGCATGATGGAAAAACTCAAGCTTCAACGCTTGTATGGTGTGAAGATTCTAGCCAAAGCTATTCATTTTTTTACCTTTTATTTTAAATTGTCTTTTTTGGTGGGGCAATATTGTTTCAGAACAACTATCATAATTTCCTGGTTTAAAATCCAAGGCAACTTCTATAGTAAAAGGTATGTACTTGATTTTTCTACATCTCCATAATTTCTTCCTACGGCAACAATAATACAGCAACAAATATTTGACAATTAATTTATTTTTTAAATAATCTACAATTTCAAAAGCACACAACTTTTGGTAGCAAATAGTAATATACTTGTTTTTTCTACAACTCTTCATTAAGTTCTTTAAGTTTTGCAACTTTTGCATCCAATTCTAAGGTATAGGCCTGTTAGAAACCCAATGTCACGACCCGAACCCGCCCCTATGGGTTAACGCCATAACCGGCCAGTAATCACGAGATTACCTACGACCTCAAACCAAATAAGACAAAACTCATCAGAGTAAAGGGGCCAAACGGAAGCAAATTAAAAAACTTTGTCCATAGAGCCATACTTCTATGC
The DNA here is from genome assembly GCF_055761805.1 of Camellia sinensis. Classification (NCBI taxonomy): domain Eukaryota; kingdom Viridiplantae; phylum Streptophyta; class Magnoliopsida; order Ericales; family Theaceae; genus Camellia; species Camellia sinensis. The sequence goes on along the minus strand of NC_138967.1, from coordinate 102,522,166 downwards.
ACATCATAACATTCCACATTTACATTTGTTAATAACTCACAACAAAAAGTATAGTAGCATAAGGTTCTATACAGACAGGATCATTCAAATCTAAGTCAGCCAAACAAAACTATACACAGACGTATACCAAAGTCCTCGCCAACATGACGAAATACACAGAATGGCAAAAGGGCGAAGACGTGTCTCGTGCGTGAGACGCAAGGGCTGACTCTTCAAAACTTTTGTTGTTCCATACATACTTCACTGAGGCTGGGTTTGGACTTCTCTTGGCTTACCTACAAACACATAAATGAGCGTGAGCGATAGCCCAGTGAATAATATCAAATAAAGAAGTTATACAAACGGTACGCAGAACAACATGCTTCAAACGACCTTGTGCCCAATTCATATTTCTATTTAACATATATATACACAATTTAAGTCAAGTGACTGTGGTTCCAAACATACTAGGCTTTGACCCATTTATTTTTCATTTGTCAAATTGGCCTTTGGCCCATTCAGATTTTCATGTCAAACTGGCCTTTGGCCCATTCAACTTTCATTCATGTCATACTGGCCTCTGGCCCATTCATTCATGTTAAACTGGCCTCTGGCCCATTCATCCATGTCAAACTGGCCTCTGGCCCATTCATTCATGTCAAACTGGTCTCTGGCCCATTCATTCATGTCAAAACGGCCTTTGGCCCATCCATTCATTCTTGTCAAAATAGTATCTGGCCCATTCATTCATTCTTGTCAAAATGGCCTCCGGTCCATTCATTCATTCTTGTCAAAACGGCCTCTGGCCCATTCATTTGGTGTAGCAAACATTGTCCATCAATCAAATCAACGAATCTTATAAAACTTACATGGACATAAGCAATTGGACAATAACATATTTCAAGTATCTTTGTTAAAATATTACTCACAGTGATTGGCTGATTGATTTGCCCTGGAGCTTGACCATACACATCACATAACACATATGGGTCACAACCGATTCAATCCGTTCTTAATTCACATATTCCTCTTTAGGCTTAATTCTTATTCTTCTAACTCATTTACAATGTTCAATGTATGCCTAAGAGTACTTAAAAGTGAAAGGGAACGAAAAACGGAACACATAATGTATTTTCAAAATTTCAGAAAATAAGATCCCCGCTCGAGCGTGGACTCCCCCGCTCGAGCGGACCCTTGAGGCTTGCAAAAGTACTGGATATGTCAAATTTACGCTCGATCGCGAACTCTGGCGCTCGAGCGGAAGGCCTCTCTACATGGATCCCCGCTCGAGCGTAAACTTACCCGCTCGAGCATACACCATGTCTACAGAAAAATACTGGGAACACGATTTTCACGCTCGAGCGGCAGTTTCCCTGCCCGAGCGGGCATCAAAATTCTGGAAAATCCAGAACATGTTCTTGAGCTTCAATTTGATGTTCAAAGGTTCCAAATGCATGATTTTAGCCCAAACTTCACATATACATATTCTAACATGGTATAAAACACCACATTACAGCACAATGAAGCTCAATTTCACAAACCATTTACGTGCATGTTCCAATTTACCCCAAACTTGCTACCATGACAATAATTCCATGTATTTCAAACTCATTCCTCATAAATTGTACATGCTTGTGGGATATCACTTCCATTTCAACTTACATGGTGCAATTGGTGATTACAATCATGAGCTTCAACCAAAATTCTTCATGGATCATGTATTTTAAACTTAAACATGCAAATTCAAGTAATTACATACATGCATGCACATGTTGGCTTTCAATAAAACAAAATCAACTCAAATTCCTCATAATCAAACCAATCCATGACCTTGACCATTATTCAAACTTGAATTCACAAGATGATAACTCAAAATTCATGAATTACTCACCTAGAGGCTTAATTCTTCCCATCTATAGCAAATTCTTGAGTTTAATCCTCAAATTCTTCACAAACTTGAGCCAAACCTTCAATTTCCCACACCATCTCTCTCTAATTCGACTCTCTCACACTCAAGAGCCCAAAATCAGCCAAAATGAATCCAAAGGAGAGAGATTGGGTGCATATGGCCCTTTATATAGCCCCACTAGTCAAAATTATTAATATTAAATAATTAGGCACCTAATTAATCGTTCTGAATCTAATTATTTTGATCCGAATCAATTTTCAATTAAATTTTACCGTAGGCTCTAAAAATTACGCTAATCACAATGGCGCAATCAATTTCGGGTTTTGTGGCCGATAAGGCCTTCAATTTAATTTTCAAAGCAGATAATCAAACAGATATTCCTACAGTGAACAGATAGAAATTCAAAACCACATATTTTCACATAATAGCACACAAAATCATATCAAACACATAATCATATTCATGTTAAGGACCAATTAGCATACTACAGAACAAGGTTATCACACCCAAAGAGAAAACTAATATCAATGGACATTGTTAGGGATATAAATAATAATGTTACACCTTTTTCGCTAACATATGAGATGGCGGTCAACAATTTCTCAAACATCGGTGCATCAACCAAGCACATGTAAAGGGGACGTGTTGAGGATATAAATAAACTGTCTTAACATAAGATTTTAGATTTTCTCTTTAAGTCTTAGATTTTCTCTAATAACTTAAGATTTTAGATGAGATGTTTGGTCAACAATTTCTCCATCATCCAAGCAATCCTTTGAAATGTGTACCTTTGATCAACAAGACAAGTTACTTAATACAATAAAGCTATTTATACATGGAAATGTAATATACAAACATGTTGTACTCAACAAACCATGAAGATAATAATATTTTTTATCGTTCACATTTATACATATACAAACACATTCTACTCAACAAACCATCAAGATGATATATAATACAACTTAATGTTATGCAGCAGAAAGATGTATGCGCTACTACCTCTTTTTCATGAAACTCATATTTAGGATTGAGTGGCAGAGATTTTCTCATTACTTTGTCATATTTGTGTGTTTATATCTGTCATGCCCCAAGCTCCGTGACAACGCCGCACACTCATTTAAGTGAGGATGCAAGGCTAAGAGTCCAATCACATAAACCAACAATGTAAAATATTCAAATTAAATCTTCAATTATCATAATGCCGAAATCCATAAAATTAAATAATTCTTATCATATGAAATTGTCCACCAAGTCCACTAATATAATCCACTAACAAAATAATAATCCAAGTACTTAAATCATAGTCCTACTCTTGGCACTCCCACAAGTAAAAACCCCGCGCAGCTCCACACCTCAGAATCTGAAAAAATATAAAATAAGGGTAACTTAGACAGCCTAGTAAATAACCAACCATCACTGCTAGCTGGATTTAGTATACAAAAAAAAAAAAAAAAAGTCGATAACCAATAAATATATTTTTGCTACAATTCAATAAATAACAATTATTTTGTAAGATGGTTTTATAGTTGAAAATAAACAGTGTAGCAATACATTCTAATTGAAAAGACAATGAGATAATTTGAAGAAATTTCGTTGTTCAAATCGATGGTTCAATGATACGATTCACAAAACCCAAGTCTTGGTGACTACGGTCACTTAGCCCGTGACAAGGCCTAGAACCACATATAGGCCGGTGGTAAAGCCCCAAAAGAAACTAGTTTCTATGCCAATAAATAACCCTCATTGGCTAGGGTCCAAATCATAGTTAGACTAGAGTGATGTTCAGAATTCAAACAATCATAACTTTTAAATAAAATATTCGATATTTTCAGAATAAACATTTGGTACAATTTTTCGAATAGTTTCATAAAATATTCAAATAACTTTCATAATAATATCTAATGTTGTTTTATACTTGACCCATATTTTAATTTTAGGAGAATAGGAAGGCTATAAATAAATATTTATAATTTCAAACAATTCAATAGGAACAAAAATGAACAAAGAGTGATAGAGGGTTACTTGCCTCAAACAACTAAAATAATATTTCCCAAGCTAATATCAAATTACCAAGATCCACCTCAATCTCACAAACCTAATAAATATTACACCACATAAACAATTATTATTAATCACCATGATGCATCCATCATTCTTTTCTTTATAATATAATAATCTAATCCTATAGTCTACAAGTAAATTCCAAAACCCCAAAATACCAAAACCCCAAAATACGGCTTCCGCAATCTTCAAGACTTATTTTATTCTATTGTTGTTTTTTATATATATAAACCCATAGTTGCTAGCAGTCAAAGCTTGTATCCTACAAATGCACCACCATGAGAATTACTTATCACATAACAGCCCCAAAATACACACACCCAATCCACATACAAGATACTCTGTCTAAAGAAATCCCCTTTTAAGTGCCAAAACAACCCACTGTATTCATATTTTGGCAAAACCGACAGCCAATATCAGATTAGACAAATATGTTTATTTTTTCATATTTACCCATACAAATCATGCATTGTTATATTGAAACTAAATTAATAGATAGGAGTACCATTAAAAATCTTATCTCCAAGAAATGATTAGATCAAAATCACCACTCTATGAATCTTCTCCTTTTTTTTTTTGTTCTTTTTCAAACCTTGTGGCAGCCTTAAAAAAAAAAACCTCCCGAGCCCTTTGTTTTTTTGTTCTTCTCCTAGACTTGATGCAAAACATGTGGGTTTATTAACCTAGTTTCTCAAAATTACAAAATTATCCATCTTAGTTATAAAAATTATAATACTATTTCATAACTAATCCCTTAATATTACTAAATGATCAATATAAATTAATTTAATTACTAATCTATCTAAAAATAATTATATATAAAACTTGAGTTTTATATTCACTTTTCTTTAAAAAAAATTTCGTCCTCAAAATTTTACATAGCTGAGTCTCAAAAAGTTATGATACTTTTGTCTTATTTCATCCTCGACTTCCTGAGTAGTTTCTCTTTTCGAGTAATTGCTCCATTTAGGCTTAGTTTGGAAAAACTAAATAAATGCACTTTTAGACTTTTTATGAAATATGGGTTGGGTTTGGGTTGGATTTAAAGTGATGTGTTAGAGATGTGATGTGATTTAAATAAAATGATGTGATTTAAATAGGATAATGACTTTTTGACCTTTTTTTTTTCTTTTTTCAATCGTGCCAAACTTGGCCATAACCTCAACGTAGTGATGTCACGCTCTCGGTCTGTTTGTGTGTGTGTCTCTCTCTTTCTCTCTCTCGCGCGCGCGCGCACGCGCCCTCACTCTCTGGCTCTCGGTCTATCTGTGTGCGTCTCTCTCTCTCATTCGAGCGCTCTCTCTCTCTCTCCCCCTTGCTCTATTTCCCCCTTTCCGATTGTTACTTTAGGGTTTTATATGCTTGATTCAGTTTAATTTCGTGTTGATTTATGAAATTGGTTTCGTTGTTGTAGTTTGATTTCGAAACTTCTAGGGTTTGATTTCTACACATAAATCCCAAATTCAAGCTCAAAACAGGCCATCCAAATTTTGTGTTGATTTCTCAAAAACTCTTGGTTTATGAGTACATGCAGATGGGTAGCTTTTTCGGCATCATCTTTTTGGTAATACTTGACTATGAAATGCAATCATTAAATTTAATGTGTATTATTTCTTTTACTTAAATCAATTTGTCCTTGTTTATTTCGACGTTCTCATCAAATTTATTGAAATATTGGTTGTTAGCACAAGAATTGAATTGTATGACTTGTTGTTTCAAATTTTGTTTATCTAAATATGGTCTCTTCTTTCTTCGGCGAATTACAGGCATTTGGTTTAGGGGACAATAGTTTAAGGAAATTAAAATAGGACTGAAATTGCAAGCATTTGTTGAGGGAAATGATAGTTTGTGAGATTTTAGATGCTTGCAAGCATGTATATACCGCTTCCCATCCCCGTGATGAAAATTTTGTAGATTGGCCACTAGGGGAAGGTGTGAGGTTCATCTTGTATTACCTATTTAAGTGTGATGGTGTCCCTTGTATTACCTATTTAACTGTGATTGTTTTTGTTTGGTGGTTCTTACTGCTTGAGCCTTCACCAGTGTACTTCATTGACTGCCAGTTACTTAAGAGGCTCAGGATTTGCTTAACTTGTGGAGGGAAAAAGTTTTTGCCTCTACACCTGTATGAATGTACCTTTTAGACTGTAATGATGTCTCCTTTTCCAGTAGAAATTTCAGAAAGTTCTATTTTTTTTGCACTAAATATTCAAAGGATGTGTTTTACAGTATGGATCTTGGAATGTTGTACACCCTAGGGATTGCACAATGCATTTCTTATTAGTTTTCTTCATACATATGTTTTCTGGTTAGAATTTTTTCACTGCAACTACAAATGGATACTGATTTCACTTACAATGATTTAATTTGATACGTGTTCATTTTTGATTGGTTATAGGCTTAATAATATGGGACTCGCCACCCTTATCACATCATTATAGATATATTTATGGGTTTAAAATATAGGTTTGTAATATTGTTAAAATAAAAAAATAAAAACCACCACTGCATTAAATTGATAAGAGGAGTCTAATTTTTGAGTCAAGATCTTTTGTATGGTTGTTGTATTATCAATTTTTAATTATTGTACTTTCAATTTTTATAAAATTAACTTTCACTCATACGAAAAATCATTTAGGAAAAATCACTCTAAAAGATTTTAGCCTTGTTTGGTTTGTCTTTTGAGAGATAATTTTTGAGAAAAAATTTCAAAAATTTCTTTGGTTGAAAAATAAAAAAAAAAAAAAAAATCTAAAATCATTTTTCTTTCTTCTACACATTAATCAATCATTTTTTTCTCTCACATCGCATCTATTCAACTAAAATATTTGAAAATGCATTACAGAATCATGGTCTTTAATTTTGCACCATCACGACTACAATTAAGTTCATGCAATCAATATCACATTGCCTCTAAAATTAACAAGATATTCCAAATATCTGTTGCCTCTACAATTAAGTTCATGCCATCAATATCACATTGCCTCAAAGTTTATGTCATGATGTAAATAGTGGATCATTGCATATGATCGCAAATATCTGCTGCTCATCTGCTGAGGTTAAATGCGAGGACACTAGGGAATGAAGGAGGGAAGTTTGTAATGACCCTATCACTGTGACACTGGCATGTGCTTACGTGTTGAGTCTCAATTGAAAGTATGTAGGGGTATAAGTGGGGACTATCAAGCCAATTCATATTATAAGCTAAAACTCAAGTGGATGACCCGTGTTGTGAATAATATCTTAATTAGAATTTTTCTCGTAACTATTTGATTTATATGAGCATGCCCCTGTCTGAAATAGTGTTGGAGTTGATTGTGTTCTGTGTTCTCTTTCTTGTTTTGCATACTGCAAAGGTCAACATTCCTACTAATATAGGATTACGTATAATAATAGAATGTCATCCATGGCTTACTTGACTCATCATTCGAAAATGTAAGGCAAATTATTGTTCATTGTTTCTTTTCTTTGCCCTTCATTAATGGTTATTTTGACCTTGTTTTTCTTTAACCCATCACCTATTTTCGTTTTTCTCATTTCCATTTTGATACCATTTCATATTTAGCACCCCGTTTCAACTTAGAATTTGTCTGACAAAGTTTTAGTGCTTTCTGAAATCTAAGCAGATATAATATTGGTATCTTCTATCTTGGTTCTGAACTTCTTCAAATTTCTAGTAACGACTATTCTTATAGTGGACTTCCTATGCATGATGATTGATAACTTATTTTTTAAAACTATGAAAAGTCACGTTGCGTGGAAGAAAGATAATGAATTTCATTATAATGAATAATAAATATAGTATGTAATATTTTCTTTCTTGCTTGCTTTCTTTTTTTTTTTTTTTCAAAAAAAAATTAGTGAACTTAATTAGACCTTATGTCATGCACGTTAGAATCAATAATTGTCAAGAGTTATTACCTTTCTCTAAATCTTAATAATGCCAAGTAGAGGTTATATTAGTGTCATCTTCAAAGTAATTATTTGTGCTAGTGTTTTTTTACTACCTATACATTGACCAGAGTGATTTCTTCTTTTTGCCTCTAATTTTCTCATTAGGTATCATTGGCAACCAATTTTCTCCTGCAGATATTCTCATTATGGGCTGAGAGCAGAAATAATGAGTTTCTTGAAACTTATTATATTTTCATTATATCAAATCTGTTGGGTACATTGATTTATATACTGTATCTAAAGCATACAAAATATCTAACCTGAAACTAACTCTAAACAAAGTAACTAACTCATAACAAACTAGTCTAACCACCACAACTAATTCCACTAGAGTTACAGATCTGTGATGGTGCAAGTCTAACAGACAAAGACAGCTGGCCATGAGCAGATGGTGATGAAATCTGAGTGCAGTGAGCAGTGCAGTGAGCAGAGGATACTTCTTCAAGAAAGAATGGGGGCTTGAGCTATACAAGTGACAATGTTGGGGTTGTTCTTGCTGTAACAGGTAGAGTGGTAGATATTACTCAACGATTTAGATTTGTTCATTAGTATTTAAGGGAATAAATGACACTTCATTGTGTTTAGAAAGTTATATAACAAAATTTAGCACCACTTATTTGCTGCTTTTAGATTGATGTCCTTCTTGGTCAGCTCTCCTAGTAGTCTACTTCTGCAGAAAGTAAAGATTGCCCCTCTCATTAGGTCTGTTAGTCGTCCACCTTCCATTTTTATCCAGAAAGACAAAATGAGAGGGAAAAAATCCTAACCCTAAACCACCCACTTCTCCCGTCACCATCTGCCAACTCCCTCCCTCCTCACCTCCCCTATCACCCACTCCCTATATATTGTTGTTACTGATAAACACTAAGGTCAATCTTGCCACTATAATTTTTCTTTTTAACAATAAAAAAATAGAGTATCAAACAATGGAAGACTTACAATACAAAGTATGAAAATAGTCCCCGCATGTTAAGTGCTAATGAAGTGTTTTTGTTGATCCTTCAAATATCTTGATGATGGGAATATCCTTCAAATGGTCTCATTGATGTTTGTAGTCTGAGCCACCCATTTCTTTTGTTAAATGTAAAGGAAATTAATTTCACTCATATGTCTATTAGGAAAATACTAGTGTGCTTCCCCTCCACCCCCTTCCCTTGATGGCTATCTGCCTTCCATGTCTATCCATGTATTACTGAACTTGTATTGAAGGTTGGATTGCTGAATTCTTATTCATTTTTCAGGTTTTGGACTGTTAGCATTTCTATTAGGAAAATAGAAATTTTACTCACATGTTTGGTTTACCGTTTTATCTGCATATGATGGTCCTCAAATCTTGATAGCTTGCTTACTAGGTAATGGAGGAGTAGATGTATTACAGATTGTAGGTAAATTTATAATGATGAGTTCTGAGTTGCATGATTGAACATTTTTGTGCTGGGTGTTTTAATTATTTTTACAAATTACCTAAGTGCTTCTTTGTAATCTTTGCCTTTTTTGCTATTCTCTTCGCAGAAAGATCTTGTTATATATGAAATGAATGTTCATGCTTTTGAGATGGTAATTCAGTGGGCAAGATCCAAGCATACGTGGCAGCTAGCTTGGTGTTATTGAGATGGTAATTACTTATTTTTTGAACTGAATACATTCCAAAAAATGCTACGAGCACCCACTTTTATAACAACTTCAAGTTATTGTCTTGAAAAAGGTTCTAGCAATTCGTTCCTTTTGACATTGGTAACTGATAATTGAATGACTGATGGATGCTTAAATTAATATGGTGTAATACTCTTCTTGGATGATTTGCTTATATAAACAAGTAGTCTACATTTGTTTTTCTGGTTTTTGGTAATGGATTATCAACATGGTTGTTTTTGTGTATTTGCAGAACCTTTCTTGTTTACATCTTGTTTTTTTTTTTTTCCCCCTCTAGTAAATTATTTTCCTGCAATCTTTTCCAGGTACAGGTATTTTGAAAAGTGATGCCGGAGAGTTGAGGGAGAGATGCTTGTCCTTTCTTCTGGAACAACTAAAGGTGTTGTTGCTTATTTTCACGAACTGTGGTTTCACCGTTTATCTTGATCACCACATTATGAACATGGTGCATTTGTTGTTTGCTTTCCTTGCTTTGGGAACTATTTGAGAATTTTCCAAAGTGGCCAGATTTGGTCCACTTTATAATGCAATCTTTCTTTCCTTACAAACCAACATGATGTTATTTAATTGGGTGTTGTGTTTCAGCAGAAACCACCATGAAGTCGGTTATGAGTTGGGTCTCTTGTAGTTATGTTTTTGAAACAGAGCTAACCTTCTGACTAAATTCTTAACACTTACCAGGCTAGAAAACTATAAACATGATGACTGTGTAAGCCGTAAACTATCAGTCAATTTTCTAAGTTCCTGAAATGGGCCCATACCTTGTTGGGTTTTTGTACTGAGCTTAGGAGTGTATATGTTACCTTTATTTGGTTCCAGTGAAAATCCAAACAGACTCTGTTCTTTGTGACCGCTAGGTATAGCATTCCTGAAACTGAATCCACATAGTCTTATTCCTGTAATTCTCTTCTTGAGTGCTTGGGAAAAAATAGGGATCTACTCTTGTAGAGGTTGGCTGAATGGGCACCAAAATCATTTTAGGATAGGATCACTGTAAGAGTTTCTAGGACATGTTTGTGCTTACTTTCAGTTAAGCACTGTTATATTGGTGATCAAAAAAATGTGAGAAAAAGGTGAACACAGGCCGTTTGGGGGAAAAATTGGAAACAGCCTCCAAACAGCCTCAAGATCATCATGGTCACCTCGGAATAGATTAAACAAACTTGTGAGAGCAAGTGGCATGTCGATAGGACGCACGGTTAGAGATTTAGACAAAAAAAATGTGAGAGAAAAAGGCAAAAACAGGCCGTTTGGGGGCGAACATTGGAAACAGCCCCGAGATCATAACGGTCACCTCAGCCTAGATTAAAAAAACTTGTGAGAGCAAGCGGTGCATTGATAGGACACACAGAGATTTAGACAAAAAAAATGTGAAGAGAAAAAGGCGAAAACGGACCGTTTGGAGGCGAAAATTGGAAGCAGCCCCCAAACCGCCCCGAGATCATAACAAGTTTTTTAAACAATGTAAATTTTTGTATAAAATAAATTTTCTTTGTTTTTAAGCTACAAAATTACTTTTAAGTTTTAGTAATTTTTTTTTTTTTTTTTTTTTTTAAAGTTTGGCAGATCCAAATTTTTATTAGACACAAGTAAAATAAAAAATCTATACAAATAAAACAAACACTAATTTTAACATAATAATGTGTAAAAGAAAATTTATGATAAAATAATATAATCTAATTGATGTATTTGCTTATCTTCAAATGATCTGTGGATTGAGCTTGAATGGTGTTGTTTGATAGAATAATTTATCTGGGTCTTGTTTTGATCATATCATTATGTTATGAAAACCAATAGATATGCAAGAAATTGTAGACCTTTTTTGAGCTTCTGATTAATATGTTAGAATCAAAAGAGCCTTCTTGGATTGTTTAGTACTTCCTGATATGAAATTTTGGATTTGAAAGTTGTTTGCAAGATTAGTGTGATATGGGAAAACCCAACTCATCTTAACACTCTTGTTCAATTAAATTAGAGTTTTATCAAAATTTTCCAAAAGATAAAAAAATATTTTTTTGATGAATTCTCTTCTTTCAACTTAGGCTAGCTAAAGACAAGTGCAATCAATTTTCTTGATGAATTCTTCAAAAATTGTTATCTAGAAAAACGTTTCCTTGTGTGTATGCGTATTGTGGTTTTAATGAACCCTTTGATAATGATACTCTTGAACATTGTTTAGAGATTCAGTGATGATACTTGTTTACCCAGTTTTTGGTTTACTGGAAGCTTAATTTCCTATGAGAAATGTTACTTTCTCATATCTGTACATTTAAGATATACATATTTATATACACATATAGGGGTGGCCCTTGGTTCAATGGTAAAAACCTTGGCCTAATAACCTCAAGGTTATAAGTTCAAGTTTTGGGGCAACCACTTTGTGCATTATGCCAAAGGATAGGTGTGTACCCAATCTTTCCCCTCTCAAATACACATTAATGTGTACTATTTGGGCGTTGTTTATATATATACACACACACATAGAGATAACATATCATATGCATATAAGTATGTATATATGCATACATATAATCTACCCTTATACCCATTAGTTTTCTTGATTGTTTGTATCGATCTCTAGACCTTGAAATCATATATTTAATAAATTAGTAATTATGTTTATTGTATTAATTTTATTTTTTTTTTACCAATTTTAGATTTACGGTGAATCTGCAGCATCTAATTAGGTAGCACAATGAGGAAATGAGGAGTGTTACCTGGAGGACCCAAGACTAATAGCCCTTAATAAATGGTTTTGTGTTACCTACTCTTCAGGTAAACATTATTTGACCTTCTCTCTTGACTTCTAAGTTAAAGTTTCTTTTAAATAGCAAAATTTGTGGTAGTATTCCATTTGTTATTCAGTATTAGCTGAGAAGAAGGGAATGTGAACTATAATTGCAGCTTCCTATTTTTGACAAATATAATTTTTTTAAAAAAAAAATTAGTAAGCTTTTGAAAGAAGTTATGTACTCCCTTTAAAATCTACTTTTGAATATTACATAACAAATCCCTCAAAACTAACACCAGTGCATTTCTTATTAAAGATTTCCGTCAAACTAGAAAGGAGATAAACATTACTCATTACATTACATTACATTACACAAGTCACCGGCAGACACAGAGTGGCTAGGGGCACCATGGGCCCTGCGATCATTTCAAAAATCATAATTAAGTATATTTACTAGCTTCAAGTACCATGTACTAGCTCACATCTTCATTTTTTGTCGTCTTTTGTCGTAGGTCCTCAATTTCTTATTCTTCCAATACAAGCAAAGGTATAATTTTTTTTTTAGTTCCATGAGTTAGTAGCGGGTGTGCTGTTTACTCTTTTATATGTAGTGTTCTCATTAGGGAACTATACTATGCTGAGCACTGGCACGGGTGTGCTAAAATTTGTTAATTTGATTTTAGTAGATAGTAGAGCACTGATGAGTGTGCTTTATTTCTTTGCTTGCTTTTAATTGGTAGTAGAGCATTGGCGAGTATGCTTATTTATTTGTTTGATTTTAATTTATGTAAAACATTAGTAGGTGTGCTTATTTATTTGTCTTTTTTAATTAATTGATGGTAGAACATTGGTGGGTGTGCTTATTTCTTTGTTTTCTTTAATTGTTAGTAGAACATTGGCGGGTCTAATTATATTATTAGGACACTTCAATAATTTGCAGAGTACTAATGAAGATATAGAGACCCCTTTAAAATGAGAGGTTTCTTTTTAGTCGTGGCACGTAGATCTTGAAAATACCAAAGGCCATTGTAAATTAGTAATTTATTTGCATATTACAAATAGAGGACATATGCAGTGCTAGGAGCATGATGGTATTGGTAATATAGAAATCATGCCTGCCACATTTGCCTTTTGTGGGTGAAATAGTAATATATACCTCTACTACAACATCCAAAAGCAAAATTGAAGTTTCACCCCCATGGATGGCCTAATAGTTGCAAACCTATCGGCAGTCTTTGCTTGTCATGCCTAACCTGAACATTGAATATGTTGTAGAAGAATGAGAGTGATTAAAGCACTCAATCAAAAATAGGCTGGTCAAATAACTTTCCAAATCAATTTGATTCACTTTTGAATTCCACAGAATTTGAATCCATTCAAACCAATTAAACAAAAACAAATTTGATCTTCAATTTAATAGAGATAGGAAGAGAACCGCCAACTCCCCACTCTTTTCTTTATTATTATTATTATTATTATTAAAACTTTCAATGAACATTCAAAGTAACTTCAATAACTAATATAGACTTCCAGTAATGACATACATGATGGCTGCTTCCCTTTTTTTCTTGTTTGCTTCTAAAAATGTAATTCAAAGACATGGATTAGACATAAAAAAACAAAATAAATAAATAACAAAAAAAAAAAAACAAGACAAAATAAATAAATAAATAAATAAATAAAGGACAAGACAAAGTCATGAGACTCTCAATTCAAAGACCTACATTCCACATAAATTGAACACATTCAAACCTATTAAAGACAAACAAATTTCATCTTCAATTTAATACAATTATTTATAGTAAGCAACTCTTCTCTTTGTAATAGAGGCCCTAATAGGCAGAGTTTAACTTTATGATGACATCAAAGAACACTATCAAATTAAACATAGCTCAGGAGACCATCAGGAGCATAAATGGTTGAAACACCATTGTCCCATATTTAAACAAAACAAAAAAGACAAATTCTTGTTAAAAAAAAAAAAAAAAAAAAAAAAAGCAATTCAAAATGAAAGGGAGGTTGAGAGTAGAGTGACTAGAGATCGAGAAAGGATTGAACAACCAAATGCAACAACTCAATTGTGGTTCAATACAAACCACATTACTTGCAAACATCTCAAATAAATTAATTACTGAGCTACAATGGCTTCGACTAGATAAATATCCCAAATACTTGACAAAAGTTCATGTATGAGATTCATATACATTTCGAATGTTTAGATGTAAGATTTCAAAAAGCAAGCCTCTAATTTCAATATTCATCAATAGATCAATTACATTCTCAATAATACAAAGGACAATTTCCAAACTATATATTTCAATATATCGATGTCCACAAAATTCAATATTTTTGCTAATAATCAATTTGAATGATTCTTCGAACGTAATATTTTCCTACCAAACATAATTAATGACAAAGGAACTTGTACCTAATAATGAACCCCTATTACATCCATTAATTATTTTCAGATAATATAGCTGTGTTAATCTTCACTAATTGTTCAAGTAGTCCTTCATTCAGTCAATTGAGCTAAATTTGAACTCTTTCATAGTTATCCACACAAATATTCACAAAAGGGAATGAAGTTGCCACAGCACATAAACAATAAAAAATTTCCTTTGTAGAACCACAATAATAATGACAACAATAACAAAACTTCAATAGCAGTTATAACATATCATCTAACACATCCAAGTAGTGGACCTACCGAGTCTAGAGTAGCTGGAGCAACGTAGATTCAACCACAAAACACTAAATAACACAAACAATCAAGGCTCAAATGGTCTTCAAAATCACATAATCTCATAAATTACACCTGGAAAAACAAAATCAAGTCTTTCTTCAAAGGAAATGGGACTACATAAAGATGGGTTTTCGATTTTTTTTTACTTAATCATACAAAAAATTCCATGTCCTTTGCTTGAAAACCCTAAATTTGAAAATTTCCTCTTAACATAGACAAATCACATAATAATGGTACAAGTAAGAGCTTTGGGCAATTATGAACTACGTACATTCCAGTTTGTAATCGAGCTCGAATACATCTAGGGTTTCATCGTCGTAGTAGGGGGTTGGGCGTTATCGAATAGGTTGTTTAAATTGGGGATGGCGATGGAGACGAAGGCAGTGGAGTTGATGGCAGGAAGTATAGGATCCCTTGAGAGAGAGAATAAAACAAAATATGAGAGAAAGGTGTGGGATTTACTTGAAGGTGGTGATGGTTGCTAGCGGTGGCAATGGGCAGAGGCAACGATCGGAGAGAGAGAGAGAGAGAGGAGCGTAATTTCTCAAAATGTTAGGGCTAAAGAAAAGGTCTAGGGATTTGTGAAAAAAAAATTTAAAATTAAGGGGGAATTTTGATTTGGACAAAATTTGGAGTGTTTGTTCCAAATTTTTTGACAAAATTATTTGGGGGGAAAATTATGATAAAATTGATAAAAACATTTAGTAATAATTACAAAAAAAAAAAAATCATGATTTGAGTATTATAATAAAATAAATTATTAATTTTTTATTTTAACAATTTAAATCTTAAATTTGTTATTTGTTTTTAATATAAATTATTGTCTATTTTTGTGTATTGTAGTCATCAACCACAAAATGTATAACCAAATCACTAATTAGTGTAACAAAAATATCTAAAATTTTTAGAAATTAGAAATATCGTAATTAAATCACAAAGCTTCATAACATAAAACACAAAATACGTAACAATATCACTAATTGGCATAACAAGATTGTTGAAAATTATTAGAAACTACAAATGTTGTAATTAAGTCACAAAGTTATGTAACATCAACCACAATAAGGTTGAAATAGACAGAGAGAGTAGTGACGAGCTCAAGGATACTAGTGTAGAGACAAAGGAGTAGAGAGAGGTGATTGAGGTTGAGAGAGTAAGAATCCAACGAGAAAAAACTACCAGCATTGATTATTCGATAATCTGAGCGAAATAGAGGAGTCTGAGTGAGATAGAGAGAGCTGAGCCACAACTAAGACAAATCGAGGGAAAGAAAATAGAACAGGGAAAGAAAAGGTGAAATGGTTGGGATATGTCATCCCAAACTGGGCCCGACATCAAGACTAATCTAAACACCCCAAATCCGGCCCTAAAAAAGTTCAAATTCCAAGTCCGATCACTTAATCCAATAAATATAAACTATTAATTTTTTTATTTTTATTTCTTGAATGTATATTAAATTATTTAAATCTTTTTATATATCATTGAATTTAGAATGTTAATAAAATTAAATGATAAAATGAAAATGATTTTTAACAAGTGTTTAATTTAACTCCTACAAAGAAGCATATATATGTTTTTTTTTTTTTTTTTTGTCTTATATATATTTTTACTTTGTTTTATAATTAAAATGTTATAAAATTATAATTACTATTTTATAAATAAATGAACTTGGTTGTAACTCTATCTCAAGCCTTACTCGAATATTAAATGGGCGCAAAATTTTAGCCCATCCTAGTACTATAGGCAAAATAATTTTTTCAAGTCCTGAAAATATTGGCTTGGGGTGGGCGGGTCATTGGGCCAATGGCCACCCCTAGTGTAATGTCACTATTTTTTTTATTTATTTATTCAAAATACCCTCGCATAATTATCACTTGTAACTAGCATGTGTCCTGCAAGTAATTAAAATTATATTCCAATCAAAATTTTTATTTTTATCACATACATCGAGAGACCACACACCACTAGTTATATATACCCAAAATCATTTTCCAACAATTGTAGAACACGTGTGTACAAATTGAAAACAACAAAACCTTTTGAATCAATACTTGGGCCAAAGGTTTGTGTATGTATGACATATTAATGCGAAGGAACTAGAGTTTCAAGATAGATGCATTTAGTAGATAGAGAAATATCACCATCAATATGGTTAAAGTAGATAGAGAGAGCAATGACGAGCTCAAGGTTCTGGTACAGAGACACAGGAGTAGAGAGAGACGATCGATGTTGAAAGAGTAAAAATCCAATGAGGAAGAACTATTAATGTTGGCCGTTTGATAATTTGAGCGAGGTAGAGGAGTTTGAGTGAGAAATAGAGAGAGAGCTAAGGCACAACTAGGACAAATCGAGGGAAAGAAAATAGAACAGGGAAATAAAAGAGGAAATGTTGGGAAAAAAATTTAAGAGGACAATGATTTAGTAGAAAAAAATAAAATCACATTGAAGATAAATTTTTTCAACACATTTTTTATTAAAAATTAGTCAAATTATTTATATATATGTCCATGTGTGTATATAGATATTTTAAAATGTATATTGTTTGTATATTACTCTTTCTATTATATTTAGTAGATATTATGATTAAAATAAATCTAAAATAGAGATATGTGATCAAAATTGGTTATGAGATATGTGGTTAGTGGTTTTGAGTTGGTTATGATCAAAGTTAGGTGGTTATGAGATGTGGTTAAGAGATATGTAATTAGTGGTTATGAGATGTGGTTAAAGTAGTGTGGTTATGAGCCAAAGACTATTGGTTATGAGATATATGGATAATGGTTATGAGATATGTTATATTAGTTATGATCAAAGTAGTGTGGCTATGAGCCAAAGGGTGTTATGAGATATGTGATTAGTGGTTATGATATATGTGATGTTAGTTATAAGCAAAGTGGTGTGGCTATGAGCCAAAGGGTGTTATGATATATGTGATATTAGTTATGAGCCAAAGAGCGTTAGTTATGAGATATGTGGATAATGGTTATGATATATATGATTACTGATTATGAGATGTGTGATTTTGGTAATGAGTAAAGTGGTGTAGTTATGAGTCAAAGGGTGTTTGGTTATGAGATATGTGATTATTGGTTATAAGATATGTGATATTGGTTATGATCAAAGTACTGTGATTATATGCAAAAGGGTATGTGATGTTGGTTATGAGTCAAAAGGGGTTGGTTATAAGATGTGGTTATGAGCAATATGGGCAGTGGTTATGAGAAATGTGATTAATGATTATGAGATATGTGATATTGGTTATGATCAAAGCGGTGTGGCTATGAGGTAAAAGATATTGGTTATGAGATATATATGATTATGGTTATGAAATATGTGATATTGGTTATAAGCAAAATGACGTTGGTTATGAGATGTGGTTATGAGATATGTGATGACAGCTCATAACTAAGTTATGATCAGTTCGATTTCAGTTATGAACAAATATAATTTTAGCTCTTAATTATAAAAAGTGACTTGTTTACCAGGTTATTTTTAATGATGTGGCTCAATCTTAGTCATTGATTTTCTATGTACTATACATTTTTTTAAGCAAAATATACTCTAGAATTTCCCTCTTATTTTCAAAAACGTTATCTAGTGGATCCATGTTTTAAGGTGGCTGCACTTCCATGGAATTGGGGAGCGTGCTGTGCCTATAAGGCACAGAAGGCAAAACATAGTGCTGTGAGGCTCATTGGATTCTTGTCCCGAGCTCATGTTATTGATCCAAATCTTCATTGTGTAAGGTTTGTTGAGTGGATCATCCATGAAGAAAATCAAATCAGTTGGTTATTTATGACCTTAAAATAAGGCCATATTTGTTTTTCAAAAAAAAAAAAAAATGATTAATATAATTTTAATAATTTATTTTAAAACAGTTAGGACTTGATTTTTTTACAAGAATGTTATGTTCGATGAACCTTACAATATGAATTGTTCAAA
Source organism: Camellia sinensis (assembly GCF_055761805.1). Classification (NCBI taxonomy): domain Eukaryota; kingdom Viridiplantae; phylum Streptophyta; class Magnoliopsida; order Ericales; family Theaceae; genus Camellia; species Camellia sinensis. Next base: position 102,503,191 of record NC_138967.1, on the reverse strand, counting down.
TCATCAAATATACTCGGGACAAGTCTCCGTGATACGTCAAAACATGAATGATGTGCCACAAGGCACAACGTGCACCTTAGATCCATATTTCCATCCTGTAACAATGAAACAAATAATTAATTTGACTAAAATATAAATAAATAAAAAAAGATAAAAGAAAAACTAATTATATATCTAATACACTTGAATATAAGGCTAGACTTACAAGATAATTATGACTTATTTTCAGTCGAATTCCTTAGAAATCTCCCATCAACCACCCAAGTTGGTTTTGTCATATTCTATCTATCTCTAACAATTAGTCAAGGTAATGCAGTCCATTAATGTCTTATTTTGGGATGATTTGGGAAATTGGTTAAAAGTTGATTTTTTAGTTTTTTTTTTTTTTTTTTGTATAAAAAAGTAAGGATTTGATATGATTTAAAAAAAGCCAAAAAGCTGACTTATTTGGTCTTCCCAAATTGCCCCTTACAAATCGTGAATCACTTCATTTTATATATTTTTAATATAATAATATATACTTATATATTTACATATAAAATCATATATATGGTTCTTAATATGAAAAAAATAACAATTTATATATATAATATTAAATTTAATATAGATTTTATTAATGTGTGTGTTCTGAAGGTACATGTTAAGAAATTTAAAAGTATTGCACATTGTGTATGAAAATGAATTCAATAAATAAGATACTTAAGTTCTCTCAATATTTACTAAGGATACATATTAACTAGACCGATTGGTTTGTATTTGTGAAACACTTTAAAAAAATAATTTTCTGGAAAGAGTTTACAAAGTTTAAAATTTTGTTTGGTAGTATATTTTGAAAATAATTTTGGAGTTTTTCAATTTGGGATGATTTATTTATTTATTTATTTTGTAGTTGAATAGATGTGTGTGAGAGAAAAAAATAATTGATTGATATGTAGGATGTGAGAGAGAGAGAGAAGAGAGAGAAAAAATGATTGATTGATGTATAGTAAAGAGAAAAATGGTTTTGAATTTTTTTTTTTTCCCAAAAATTTCAACCAAACAAATTAAAAAAAAAAATTTATCAAAAATTGTCTCTCAAGTGACAAACCAAACAAAGCCATTATTAAAGAAGAACAGTGCAATCTTTTTCAACATAATTTAATACTCTCACCAAATAAAGCAACCCACAAACAGTATTAAAGAAGAACATGTGCAATCTTTTTCAGCATAATTTAATACTTTCACCAAATAAAGCAACCCACAAACAAAGTCACAGAAGTCTTGCAAAAAAAGACATGGAAAAATATGAAATAAGATTCTCTGAAATATCTTTCTTGCAGTATTCAAGATTATTGTAAGAATAATAGTGTTTTAGACTTAAAGCATCTATTTGCATTATCACTAATTAAGTTTTGAGCATAAATTACTTATCTAAATTACCTTTGCAAGATTATTCCAAGGGTGATTATGATTCTAGTTTGAAAAATATATATTTTTAATATAATAATATATACTTATATATTCACATATAAAATCATATATGGTTCTTAAAATGAAAAAAAATAACAATTTATATATATAATATTAAATATAATATGGATTTTATTAATGTGTGTGTTCTTAAGGTACATGTTAAGAAATTTAAAAGTATTGCACATTGTGTATCGAAATGAATTCAATAAATAAGATAAAATATTTTAAAGTTATGTCAATATTTACTTTAAGGGTACACATTAACCAGACCAATTGGTTTGTATTTGTAAAACACTTTTAAAAAATAATTTTTTGGAAAGAGTTTACAAAGTTTTAAATTTTTGTTTGGTTGTATATTTTGAAAATAGTTTTGGAATTTTACAGTTTGCGATGATTTAATTTTTTTTTTTTTTTTGTAGTTGAATAGATGGGTGTGAAAGAAAAAATGATTGATTCATATGTAGGATGGGAGGGAGGGAGAGAGAGAGAGAGAGAGAGAGAGAGAGATTGATTGATGTATAGTAAAGAGAGATTATTTTGAATTTTTTCCCAAAAATTTCAACCAAACAAATTTTATTTATTTATTTTTTAATCAAAAATTGTCTCTGAAGAGACAAGCCAAACAAAGGCATTATTAAAGAACATGTGTAATCTTTTTCAGCATAATTTAATGCTCTCACCAAATAAAGCGACCCACAAACAATATTAAAAAAGAATACGTGCAATCTTTTTCAGCATAATTTAATACTCTCACCAAATTTTTCAGCATAATTTAATACTCTCACCAAATAAAGCGACCCACAAACAAAGTCACAGAAGTCTTGCAAAAAAAGACATGGAAAAATATGAAATAAGATTCTCTGAAATATCTTTCTTGCAGTATTCAAGATTATTGTAAGAATAATAGTGTTTTAGACTTAAAGCACCTATTTACATTATCACTAATTAAGTTTTGAGCTTAAATTACTTATCTAAATTACCTTTGCAAGATTATTCCAAGGGTGATTATGATTCTAGTTTGAAAAATATATATTTTTAATATGATAATATATACTTATATATTTACATATAAAATCATATATATGGTTCTTAAAATGAAAAAAATAACAATTTATATATATAATATTAAATATAATATGGATTTTATTAATGTGTGTGTTCTTAAGGTACATGATAAGAAATTTAAAAGTATTGTGCATTGTGTATGGAAATGAATTCAGTAAATAAGATACAATATTTTTAAGTTCTCTCAATATTTACTTTAAGGGCACACATTAACCAGACCAATTGGTTTTTATTTGTGAAACACTTTTAAAAAATAATTTTCTAGAAAGAATTTACAAAGTTTAAAATTTTGTTTGGTTGTATATTTTGAAAATAATTTTGGAGTTTAACAGTTTGGGATGATTTAAATTGTTTTTTTTTTGGTAGTTAAATAGATGAGTGTGAGAAAAAATAATGATTGATATGTAGTATGTGAGAGAAAGAGAGAAGAGAGAGAAAAAGTGATTGATTGACGTATAGTAAAGAGAAAAATAATTTTGGATTTTTTTCCCAAAAATTTCAACCAAACAAATTTTTAAATTTTTTTTTTTTTTATCAAAAATTGTCTTTCAACAGACAAACCAAACAAAGCCATTATTAAAGAAGAACATGTGCAATCTTTTTCAGCATAATTTAATAGTCTCACCAAATAACGCGACCCACAAACAAAATCACGGAAGTCTTGCAAAAAAAACAACATGGAAAAATATGAAATAAGATTCTTTGCAATATCTTTCTAGCAATAATCAAGATTATTGTAAGGATAGTAGTATTTTAGTTTTAAAGCATATATTTACATTATCACTAATTAAGTTTTGAGCTTAAATTACTTATCAAAATTACCTTTGTAAGATTATTCCATGGGTGATTATGATTCTAGTTTGAAAAATATGAGACCCATGAAAATAACATTGGGAAAAAGACAACCATGTATCAAATAAACATTACATAACTTTGGATTTTCGGTAGAAAAAGGACTTGTGGCTTGATTTCTAGGTCGACTGATTTGCTCCACTTCCATCTTTGATTTTGTAATTCGTTATGCCCTAATTTCTTTCTTCAACTAGTATGATATGTATCAATTTTTTCTGCTACTTTATTTTTATTTTTTGTTAGGGGTCAATGAACCAAATGACGTCATTTAATAGCATTGGGAGTGAAAAATGAAAATAATTCGAATTGAATTCATTCAGATTCTATGATTCTATTATTGAATTGCACGATTCCAACAAATTTCAAAATATAAGGACTATCAACATATTTTCCCATGGGAATTAAAGACAAAGAATCACTGCTGTGAACTTGGAAGTCATGATGGCTGGTGGATAAAATTACATAGTTGCCGTGCTTGACCACCACCACCACCATAGAAAGACTTAGTAGTGTATATAAGAATGAGTAATACATTTATTCCTTCACCATCATCAAACTACTATCCTTCTTACTCTCCTTTTCATATCTCTCTAAATCCTCCTACCTATAAGAAAACAAAATGAGTTGGCTTATGTTTTTTCATCAATTTCTTCTGCTATTTCTCTTGTTTTCTTCTTCTACTTGTGCACGCCATACCTGCCTTGAGGACGAAAGATTTTCACTTCTCCAATTTAAAAGAACATTTCCCATAACTTCTGAAGCCTTTTTCTATTGTGACTCTCATCCCAAAATGGTGTTCTGGAATGAGAGTACTGATTGTTGCTCGTGGGAGGGGGTCACATGCGACTGGTCAAATGGTCATGTGATTGGACTTGACCTCAATTGTAGCCAGCTTCAGGGCACCATCCAAGCCAACAGCACCCTCTTCCACCTTCGTCACCTCCAAAGCCTCAATCTTGCCTTAAATGACTTCAATTTGTCTAGAATTCCATCCGAGTTTGGCTCGTTTGCGAGTTTGACCCATCTCAACCTCTCTGACACTAATTTTGCAGGCCGAATTCCTTCAAAAATCTCCCATCTTTCCAAATTGATTTCCCTTGACCTTTCTCACTTTAGTCCTAATTTATATTAGGGGAGACTTGAACAACACACTTTCAATATGCTCCTTCAAAACCTAACCCAATTAAGAGAACTACACCTTGATGGGTTGAATATCTCTTCACCTTTACCTCAAGCTTTGCTAAATCTATCTTCTTTGACATCTCTCAGTCTTTGTTCTTGTCAACTGCGTGGGAAATTCTCAGAAAACATTTTTCACTTTCCAAACCTACGAGAGCTCGATGTACATGGAAATTCAGAACTCACAGGTAATCTTCCAAACTTCAATGTGACCAGTTCCCTTCAGTTTCTTGATTTCTCTGACACAAGTTTTTCTGGCCAATTGCCTGAATCAATCAGCAATCTTAAAGCCTTGAATACTTTGTACCTCTTCAACTGCAACCTTTTGGGGTCCATTCCTGCCTCTTTTGGGAACCTTACACAAATCACCAATTTAGGATTATGGTCTAACAATTTCAGTGGTCAAATCCCCTCATCAATTTCAAACCTTGCAAAGCTTACTTTCTTGTCTCTTTCCAGAAACAATTTTAACGGACAAATACCGGATTCCTTTGGCAACATGAGCCAACTTACTCTCTTGCTCCTTTATTCCAATCAGCTAACTGGTCCCATTCCTTCGAACACAGTTAGGCTTTCAAAGCTAACTACGCTCGAATTGTATGATAACTCACTTGATGGGACTATACCATCTTTGTTGTTTGCTCTACCTTCACTGGTTTATATAGATTTGAGTAACAATAAGCTACAGGGACCAATTCCAGGATCAGTTTATGAACTCCAAAACCTAACATACTTGAGCCTTTCATCAAATAACTTAAATGGTGTAGTGGAGTTAGATAAGCTTCTAAAGCTTAAAAATCTGATCTATCTTGATCTCTCATATAATGGTCTCTCAGTGAGCATCAACAACAATGTCAACTCTACCTTGACCAACTTTGCCACTATGGGATTAGCCTCTTGCAACTTGAGCGAATTCCCAAACTTCTTGAGAGAACAAGCCAGTTTGCAATCTCTGGACCTTTCAAACAACAAAATTCATGGTGAAATTCCAAAATGGTTATTCAATGTGGGGAAAGATTCATTGTATAATTTAAATCTTTCTCATAATTTCCTTACAAGTTTAGAGTGTCTTCCATGGCCGAATTTAGCATATATTGACTTGCACTCCAACTCACTCCGAGGACCACTCCCTGTTCCACCTAACACCACAAATGTTTTCTCTATCTCAAATAATAAATTGACCGGAGAAATCCCTACATTGATTTGCGATCTGAGGTTGCTTGTAGTTCTTGATTTGTCTAATAACAGTTTGAGTGGGTTGATTCCACTATGTTTGGGAAACTTGAGCAATAGTCTATCGGTGCTGAATTTAGGGATCAATAGCTTTCGTGGCACGTTTACTGCAACATTTGCCAAAGGCAACATGCTAAGGAATCTTAACTTGAATGGCAACCAAATTGAAGGTCAAGTTCCGCGATCTTTGCTCAATTGTAGACACTTGGAAGTTCTAGATCTCGGAAAAAACAAGATAAATGATACATTCCCCCATTGGTTGGGAACTCTTCAAAACTTGCAGGTTCTTGTCTTGAGATGTAATAGGTTCTATGGTCACATAGGCACCTTCAAGACCAAGGGAAAACATCCTTTCCCTAAGTTGAGAATTATCGACATGTCTTACAATGATTTCATTGGCCTTTTGCCAACAAATTATATCCAACAATTTGAAGGTATGATGAATGCGGATGGACATGAAATGAAATTGAAATACATGGGTGAATACTATTATCAAGATTCTGTGGTGGTCATGATGAAGGGATATGAAATTGAATATTCAAGAATCTTAACGGTCTTCTCAATCATTGATTTATCAAGCAACAATTTCCAAGGAGAGATTCCAAAATCCATTGAGAATCTTAATTCGCTTCGGGGTCTTAACTTATCTCATAACAATCTTACAGGCCATATCCCAACTTCACTTGGAAATTTGAAAAACCTTGAATCATTGGACCTTTCCTCAAACAAGCTTGTAGGGGAGATTCCTCAGCAATTGACAAGTTTGAATTTTCTTGCCGTACTAAACCTTTCGGATAACCAGCTAGAGGGACCAATTCCTAAAGGGAGTCAGTTTAACACATTTGAAAATGATTCGTACAATGGGAACTTGGCCTTATGTGGATTCCCCTTATCAAAGAAATGTAAGGAACTACAGCCGCTGCCACCTCCAATAATACTCCAACATGATGAAAATTCAGATTGGGCGAGCGGATTTAACTGGAAAGTTGTAGTGATGGGGTATGGATGCGGATTTGTATTTGGAATGGCTATGGGGTATCTTATGTTTGTAACTCGAAGACCAGAATGGCTTATGAAAATTGTTGAAGGAAAACAATATAAGAAGGTGAAAAAGGTCTAAAAAGGGTGCCCACTGATGTAGTGAAAGGAGAAACCAGTGAAAACAAATGGCTTTAGTAGGTAAGTGGAATTTATCTTTGCAACATTACTTTGTTGGATTATCTTTTATGGTTTCTATCTATAAGCTATATTTGAGTTACTAATTGTTTTTTTTTTTTTTTTCAAAACTAGATATTTTCCTTTCAGTTGCACAATAAAGCAATCAAATCTAGTTGAAGGGTGTCTCACCTAGCTTTTGCATTTGAGTGTATGTGCATCCAAATAGCAGCTATACAGGATCACTTCAAAAACTTTGCTTTTGTTGTTGTATTAAATTCTAAAGCTTTGTTAAGTTGTTTAGTTTTCTTAAAGCACTGACTTAAATCAGAGCTGCATGTCATGACTCTTTCGTGTTATTTTTTTCGCATCATGTGGCAACCTTTGGAGATTTTCACTTTTGTGTGTAGTTGCTTTTAAATTGGATTTTAGTCACAAAAGACAAGGCCTTACCAAGTTTTTAACTTCGAAATGCAATCTTACAAGTTATAACTCCAACCGTTCCCCTTGTTACATTCTTAATCATTTTGAGTAATAGAAATGTTGGCTAGTAGATAGAAAATTCGCATTGAAAATAATGTTTATATGTTACTCTTTGGGCAGTGCTTTTAGTCGTTGCTATTGTAGTCTAGCCGAGCTTCTGACATCTTTTCTCTTTCGTACCTTTCTATCAATAAACAGAATTGATGATAATTTTTTTTTTCTTTTTTAAATCTTCAATGGCTGTTAGAGGATCAAACTGGAGATATTTACAAGCACTCGTTCAAAGATGTGGGAATTTTGTGATTGATTGTAGTATGAAAATGGTGATATGGAGAATATTAATTGAAAAGGTCTCTCATAGGCAAGAATGTTGTTGGGATTGTGAAGTCTGATTAATTAGTACTATAGACTTCATTATGCGATCACAGATCCAACTGATGTGACCATGTAATTTGAATGTGTCGGTTTTTTTTTTTTTTTTTTTCAAGTTGCTTATAGCTTAAAAATGGTAGTTTGGTGTACTAAAATTTTTATTGTGTTCTAAATTTATATCAACCGTGAAAAAATTAGTTTGATCTTCATAACCTTTTTATTTTTTCTCATTTGTCTTAAAAAAAATGGATTATCCATTTTCTAGAGATAAACACGATAAAATGAAAATGTTATGATTATCAGATCGACATAATTCTTTTGGGGATAATATACATCGAGGGCCTTACAAAAATGACCGATTCATATTATCAAAACGGAAATCGTGATGGGCCTCATTGGCCCCTCAATTTCTGTCATGTTGAGATGTGAACAGGAGAAGCCTAACCCTTTATTTTATTTATTTATTTAGGTTCAAAATCTTCTTTTCCAATTTTGCTAACAATTCATTGAAACATACTACTGCCTAAATTTTGGTATTTGTTATTGTATATGTGTGTGTTTTAATTTTTATAGTTATGGAGCGATATTATAAAGAAAATCGAGCATAGAATGATCATCTTCACTGATTCATGACGAGTCTCCAAAACAGAGTCGTATAGAAATCGACTTGCTAGACCTTCCTGAAGATCCGGGGCTATGACCTCAGATTACGGATCATCATCATATCATCTAAGAACAAGTTCGTAGAGTGTACTTATTAAAAGGCCCTTCTCAACCTCGTAATCACAATATTCCACGAAGGAAAATTAGGCAATCATCAAAAAGGTTTAACCCTTTATGGTTTAATGAATTTGGTAGTTGGTTAGAGTATAGCAGAGCTAAAGATGTTGCATTTTGCCTTTGTTGTTACCTTTTTAAACCCGTCGTAGGAGACCAAGGAGGCGGTAAGTCTTTTGTTGTTGATGGGTTTTCAAGTTGGAAGAAGAAAGAAAGGTTGCAAGGTCACACGGGAAGTGTTAACAGCTCTCACAATCAAGCTTGGAGAAAATGTCAGTACTTACTGAATCAAAAGCAACATATTGAAACAGTTTTCTCCAAGCTACTTGATGAAGCCTAGAGTGATTATAGAGTTCGATTGATTTCATCAATTGATTGCATCTGACTTCTTTTGCGACAAGGGATTCTATTACATGGGCATGATGAATTTGAAGATTCAAGAAACCAAGGAAACTTTCTTGAGCTTTTGATGCTTCTTTCAGATCAAAATGAGAATCTCATAGCTCTTTTGTCAAGACGTTCTTGAACACCTTGAGTTGACAGCACCTAGTATTCAAAAGGATATTGTTAATGCCATTGCGGTTGAAACTACCAATGCTATTGTTAGAGAACTTGGTGATGGCATGTTCTCTATTGTCTTTGATAAATCTTGGGATGCATCAATGAAGGAGCAATTGATTGTTTCTTTGAGATATGCGGATGGTAGGGGATATGTGATTGAGCATTTTTTGGGTATTAAGCAAATTTCTAGTTCTAGTGTTCTTTCACTTAAGAAGGCGGTTGAAGACTTATTTTCTACACATATTGATGACATATCTAGGTTACGTGGACAAAGTTATGACGAGGTTAATAATATTGATATGCAAGGTGAGTTCAACAAATTCACCACACTTATAATGGAAGAGAATGAAAGTGCATATTATGTTCATTGTTTTGCTGAAAAAGTTGAATTAACTCTTGTGGAGGCAGCAAAGAGTCATATCCATATTGCAACACTCTTTTACATGGTTTCTAAAGTAGTTAAGGTTGATGAAGCTCCATGTAACCATCAAGATATTCCTTGGGGGAAGTGAGTTGCTGAAGTTGTTCAAGCTCTAAAGAATGATGAGATTACAAGTGGGAAAGGTCTCAATCAAGAGGACACTCTTATTCTTGTAGGTGATATATGTTTAGGATCACATTATAGGACTTTGATGAGTTTGATTAGTATGTTTTCAGATGTGCTTGATGCGATTGCTTTCGAGGGATCCTATTCCAACGTAACAGAGCAGAAGCATTCTACCTATTTCACCCATTACAATCCTTTGATTTTGTGTTTAATCTACATTTGATGAAATCCGTATTGGGAATTACAAATGATTTGTCATAAGCATTCCTAATATGGATGACTTGTATGTACCTCGAGGGAGATCAAGGTGTATAGATCAAGAAATGACAAGTCACACGGTGAAGGCGGTTCGTCAAAACCATTTATGAGTGAATGAGAAGTTGACACTGTTTTCGGGTTTGTAGAATGGACAATTAAAGAAGTACAATGTGGGTTTCCTTAAAATGGTTGTCCCACATTGAAACTTTAAGAGAGCACGTATGTGTATATAAGCTCTAGGTGGACAAACTTGAGTTAGGCCCCAAGGGGCACCCCAAGTTTGTAGAAGGGAAGAGTTATGGACAAAATCGGCCTTGGTTCAAACCACCAAGCACACGCTGCCATCCGACCGACTATGTCGGGCACAAGTGTGGGTCTGTTCTACTATTAATTTTTTGGACAAAATTTGTTTGAATTTTTTCCAAAAATTATTGCGGGAAAATTATTTTTTCTGAACGAAATAAATTCAAATTTTGCACCAAATTTGAATTCAATTTTTCTGTCCAAAACAGTGCCCCTCTGGTCCAATTTCCAACAGATTAAACTACTCTAAACAGTTTTAAAATTGCCTAGCAGTTCGGACAGATTCAAACCTGTTTCAACAGGTTCAATTCAATTTCATACTTGTTTCAGTTTGAATTCTACACCTGTTCACTTCAATTTGTACCTGTTCGGACAGATCTGAAGGTCACCAATCTGCCTATAAATACTACAATATTTGAGCAGTTTGTTGATTCAATAAATTCACTTGTTGCTCTGAATTTTTGCTCTCTTGCATTATTATTCTTCATATTAGTCTTTAGGAAATATTCTGAGAATATAGAACATAGAACACATGTCTTCAATAAATTCACTTTTTGTACTTATTCGTTTTGGTAAATAAATTCTGTAAGTAATTTATTTTTATTTGTTTGATTTGGTTTCCAGTTATTTATTTTACGTAGAAGATTGTTCCAACATGTGTTGCATTCCTAAATCCATCCGATTCATTTGTTGCTTTTGATACGACAAAATTGATTAGTGTTGCCCAATTTTATCTAAAAGACTTTCCAGCTATTGAGCTTACGACACTTCCTATTCAACTTGAGAATTTTATCATTGATATGCGGTCTAGTGTTGAGTTTTCAAATTTAAAAGGAATCAGTGACCTTGCTGGGAAGATGGTTGAGACTAGAAAAGAGAGAATTTATTTCTTGGTTTACAAACTGTTGACTTTGGCACTGATTTTACCTGTTGTGACTGCCACAATAGAGAGGGCATTTTCTGCGCCAAAGACTGTAAAGACTAGGCTTCGCGATGAAAATGGTGATCAATTGATGAATGATAGCCTGGTTGTGTATATTGAGGGGGAGATTTGTAGGAGTATTCCAAATGAGGCTATCATGCATCGTTTCCAAAATATGGGAAGTCTTTGAGTTTATTTGTAATTAAACCCGTATCTTATCGATGAATATCTAAGTTTTTGCTCTGTTCTTAGTTCAAATTTTTTGCTTCTTTCGATTGTCAAATAGGAAAAATTTTCATGAATGATTCTAGGTAAGTTCTTATCCCCCTTGACAAAAATCATAGTTTTGCTCTTGAGGATTGCCTGTTCGAGGAGACAGAGAGCATATAGAGTAAAAAGGCATTTGAGTGTTCAGTCAAAATTGGATTAGTTCACTCTATTTGAGGGGGGAAAAAATGAACATGCATATGAATTAGAAGAAGAAAAAAGAAACATAAAAATGAGCAGAAGCTATTCAAAACTTGTTCCTCCCTATCAACAATTCGTATAGGGTGTTCCTCATAGGTCAAATTTTCCTTAAACTGCAACGGTGCATGATCAATCACATGACTAGAATCTGGTATATACTTCCTTAACATTGAGACATGAAAAACATTATGAACTCCAGCTAGTAAAGGTGGTAGGGCAAGTCTGTAAGCCACCTATCCAATTCGATCTAAAACCTCAAATGGCCCAACAAATTTAGGACTCAATTTACCACGAACACCAAACCTCATTACTCCTTTCATAAGAGACATCTTAAGGAACACATGGTCTCCAACCCCAAGCACCAAATCACGTCTCTTATTATCTGCATAACTTTTCTGTCTACTCTGTGCAGTGCGAAGTCGCTCTCTAATAAGATTGATCTTGTCCACTGTTTGTTGCACAATCTCAGGCCCTAACAATTTCCTTTCGCCTACATCATCCCAACAAATAGGTGATATACACTTCCATCCATATAAAGCCTCATATGGTGCCATCTGAATGCTCGCATGATAACTGTTATTATAAAGGAACTCCACTAAGGCCAAATGCTCATCCCAAGGACCTCCAAGATCAATAGCACAAGCCCTCAACATGTCTTCCAGGGTTTAAATAGTTCCCTTTGACTGTCCATTAGTCTTAGGATGAAAGGTTGTGCTAAAATTCAACTTAGTACCCAAAGCTGCATGCAAACTCCTCCAAAACATAGATACAAATCTACTATCTTTGTCAGACACTATGGTCATCGGAATACCATGCAACCTCACAATCTCCTTGATATATACAATTTTGCAAACCTCTCTAAGGAGAACCCCACCGTAAAAGCTAGAAAGTGAGTGGATTTTGTCAACCGATCAACAATAACCCAAATAGCATTGTTCCCACCTTGGGTTCTAGGTAACCCTGTCACAAAATCCATGGTAATATGTTCCCACTTCCACTCGGGAATAGGAAGAGGTTGTAACTTACCTGCATGTCTCTGATGTTTAACTTTCACTTGTTGACATACCAAACATTGAGCAACATACTGAGCAATTTCCTTCTTAATATTATTCCACCAAAAGTTCCTCTTCAAGTCTTTATACATTTTAGTGCTCCCTGGATGTACCGTATACCCTGAACTGTGAGCTTCTCTCAAGATTTCTCTCTTGAGCTCTAAATCATTAGGCACACACAACCTCTCTCCAAATCTCAAGGTTCCATCTTTATGCACACAAAATTCCATCTAAAGCCCTATTTCCATTTCAGCCTTAAGTTTTTGGAACTGAGGATCTCTTCCCTAAGCATCTTTAATTCTATCAATCAATGTGAGTTGAACCCTAATGTTTGCCAATTACACTCCATTGTTGTGCCATCTAATCTCAATATTCAGCCTTTGCAAGTCCTCCAAGATATTTTTTTGGTTAGTGATCAAGGTAGCCAAATTACTCGGGGTCTTTCTACTCAAGGCATCCGCCATTGCATTGGCTTTTCCCAAATGATAATTGATAGTCAAATCATAGTCCTTTAATAGCTCCAACCATCGCCTTTGCCTCATATTCAATTCCTTTAGAGTGAAAATATACTTCAGACTTTTATGATTAGTGAATATCTCACATTTTACCCCATACAAGTAGTGCCTCCAGATTTTCAATGCAAACACCACTGCAACCAACTCCAAATCATGCATGGGATAATTTTGCTCATATGGCTTCAATTGCCTAGACGCATATGCCACTACCTTATCATTCTGCATCAAGACGCAACTCAAGCCCATCTTCGATGCATCACTATAGATGGTAAAACCTTCATCCCCGGATGGAACTATAATTACTGGAGCAGACACCAATCGACTCTTTAGATCTTGGAAACTCTTCTCACAATCATCAAACCAGTCAAATCTTACCCCTTTGTGTGTTAAACGAGTCAAAGGCATAGAAATTCAGGAAAATCCCTCAAAAAACCTTCTATAATATCTTGCTAAACCCAAGAAGCTATGAATTTCAGTGACACTAGTAGGCCTATTCCACTCTACCACAACCTCTACTTTCTTGGGGTCAACAGACACCCTGTCTTTAGATATCACATGACCTAAAAATGATACACTCTCTAGCCAAAATTCACACTTCTTTAATTTAGCAAATAATTTCTTCTCCCTTAATATCTGCAACACTATTCTTAGATGTTCTTCGTGCTGCTCTTTACTCTTCAAGTACACAAGAATGTCATCAATAAAAACTACCACAAACTGATCTAAGAAGGGTTTAAATACTTTGTTCATTAAATCCATAAAAGCTGCAGGCGCATTGGTTATAACCCAAACGGCATCACTAAAAATTCATAATGCCTATACCTAAATTGGAAGGTTGTCTTAGGTATATCTTCCGCCTTAACCTTCAACTGGTGATAGCCAGAACGAAGGTCAATCTTAGAAAAGACTTGTGCTCCTTGAAATTGATCAAATAGGTCATCTATTCTAGGCAAAGGATATTTATTTCGAATTGTGACCTTGTTTAACTCTCGATAATCAATGCAAAGGCGAAAACTACCATCCTTCTTTTTCACAAATAAAACGGGCGCACCCTAAGGAAAAACACTAGGCCTAATAAAGCCTTTATCTAGTAACTCTTGTAATTGTTCCTTTAACTCTTTCAACTCTGCTGGGGCCATCCAATATGGAGCCTTGGAGATAGGACCCGTGCCGGGTATCAATTTGATGGCAAACTCAATCTCTCTATCTGGTGGCAACCCTGGTACGTCTTTAGGAAAAACATCGGGAAATTCCTTCACAACTAGAATATCCTCTAACTTCAATTCAGTCTCACGGATATCTCTCACAGAAACTAAATAGCCCTTACAACCATTCCTTAACAACCGTCTAGCTGGCAAAACTGAGATTGCCAGAGGAGGAGTGTTAACTCTACTACCCACAAAACAAAATTCTGGTTGATCAGGAATCTGAAACACTACCCTTTTTTCTCGGCAATCAACAGAAGCATAATTGGTTGCTAACCAATCCATTTTGAGAATTATGTCAAAGTCCCACATATCTAAAATAGTTAAGTCTACAAGCAATCTCCTGTCATCTATACTAACCACACGACATTTGCAAATTAAGTCAGCAACCATAACACCTCCTATTGGGGTTTTAACACATAAGTCGATCTCTCTAGAGACACATTTCCATCCATGTTTCTCAATAAATCCCATAGACACAAATGAATTTGTAGTGCCTGAATCAAATAATACATGTGCATAAATAGAAGACACTAAAACAGTACCTGACACCACCGTGTTGGAAGTCTGAACATCTTGTTGCGTGAGTGCATATACTCGACCCTGAGTCTTTGGCTTATGACCTCCATTTTTCTTTTGATTTCCTGAAGACCCTCTGTCTGTTGATGTTTCTTTATTTGTCCATGCTTTCTATTCAGTCTCACGCCCCTTCCGGTTAGGGCAATCAACTATCCTATGCCCCTATTGCCCGCAGAAGAAACAAGCCCCAGTATTCCAGCGACACTCACTATCTCGATGGAACCCATTACTTCTAGTGCACTGTATCTGATCTTTCTGCTTATCAAGACTACCACCCACAAATCGACTTCCCCAACTCCCAACTGAAGAAGTGTTTTGTCTCTTAGCATTGCCCTTCAAACTGTTGTTAGTTTGAAAGTTGGAAGAACTAGGTCTCTTCTTATAATTCTCTTCTTTATTTTCTTGGGCTTTAGTGAGGGCACTCTCAACCAACAATGCCTTATTCAACACTGCCCCAAAAGTAGGTAACTCGAAAGGAACCACCTGTTGCATAATGTTCGTTCTTAGCCCACCTTCGAACTTTCATGCTCTGCTATCCTCGTCTACTTCAAATGCTGATGCAAATTTAGACAACTTTCTAAACTCGGCTTCATATTCTGCAATCGTCTTATTCCCTTGCTCAAACGTCGAAAATTCCCTCTGTTTTTGTAGACAAACACTCCTGGGGAAGTATTTCTCATTGAATGCATTCTTAAACCTTTCCCATGTATAGGGGTTGGCATCATGCTCATGTATGCGCTTCTCTATCTGCCACCAATCATTGGTTATCCCTTGTAGCATAAATGTAGCATAGGTCACCTTCTAATCATCCGTACACTCAAAAATAGGAAACAACTTTTCCATTTATGTTAACCATTTTTCAGCGTCTAAAGGGTCTATGGCTCCATCAAATGCCAAGGCTATCTTCTTAAACTCAGTAATGTTACAACGTGGGCTCGGTTGTGGCCCAACATCTGGCTGCATCCGTTGTGTTGCTCCATAAGTCTAGTCAAGTTATTCCCTATGGTGGTTTGTTGTTGCACCATCCTGGCTAAAGTCTGAAGCACTTGAACCATTCCAACTGGATTGGGGATTGCAGCTTATTCTTGTTGTCCCAATTCTTGCTCCTGATTTCCTCCAACTGCTTGAGAACCACTACCATTATTAGTCACATTCCGCCGCCGATTGTTATTACCAATCCGTTGATTTGTTTGACCCTAGCGTGTATTCCTAGCCATAATTGCCAATGTCTCCTCATGTTCCATTGCAACTTATATGCATCAATAATAAAAGCTCATCTTATTCTATTCTTAAGTCCCTATAACATGTAAATAAAATTAACATTATACCAAATTATAAGCGTTCCGAATCTTACATCTACCCAATCTCACCACCATTCTAGACCAGCCTTTAAAATTACAACTTGGCTCTAATACAACAAAATTGTCACGCCTCAAGTTTCGTGACAACGCCGCACACTCATTTAAGTGACTATGTAAGGCTAAGAGTCCAATCACATAAACCAATTATGTAAAATACTCAAATTAAATCTTCAATTATCATAATGCCAAAATCCATAAAAATAAATAATTCTTATCATATGAAATTGTCCACCAAGTCCACTAATATAATCCACTGACAAAATAATAATCCAAGTACTTAAATTATAGTCCTACTCTCGGCAGTCCCACAAGTAAAAACCCCGCGCAGCTCCACTCCTAAGAATCTGGAAAATAAATAAATAAATAAATAAGGGTAAGCTAGACAGCCCAGTAAATAACCAACCATCACTGCTAGCTAGACCAAGTATACAAAAAAAAAAAAAAAGTCGATAACCAATAAATATATTTTTGCTACAATTCAATAAATAACAATTATCTTGTAAGATGGTTTCATAGTTGAAAATAAACAGTGTAGCAATACATTCTGGAACAACTAAAGGACACACGATTAGAAATAGCCCCCAAACCGCCCCGAGATCCTAATGGTCACCTCGGCCTCAATTAAACAAACTTGTGAGAGCAAGCGGCGCATCGATAGGACACATGGTTAGACAAAAAAATGTGAGAGAAAAAGGCAAAAACGAGCCGTATGGGGGTGAAAATTGGAAATAGCTCCCAAACAGCCCTAAGATCATCATAGTCACATCGGCCTAGATTAAACAAACTGGTGAGAGCAACAAAACACCACCTTTTCCACATAGTTCCGGAAATGGTAACAAAAACAGACATTTCAGTAAAGAACAAAAAAAAGAAGTCTTATTTGAGTAAAGACCACAAATGAAAAAGTCCGGGGATGAGGCAAATGCGGCTGGTATTAAAACTAAATGACAAACAACATTGTAAGCTGTTGTTTTATTTACAAAAATGGTATTATAGTCATTTAATTTGTTCATGTTACCTTTACTTTCCATTAACATTTTTCATTTTTTGTCCAATTTTATAATCATTTGATGTGCAAATATTTTCATAAAAAAATTACTTGACAATATTTCTCTTTTTCTTTGGTACAAATGGATGAACTCGTACACGAAGCTAAATTGCACAGGACTAGTTGGCACTTGTTACATTTTTTCAAGGATCATACATTTTTGGATAAATGTGTATGGCAAATATTTGGATAGACTAGTTATATTTTTGGATAGATGCTCATGGATAAAAATTTAAAATATAATAACAAGTACTTGTAGTTTGGAATGATTATATAGATTACATGACTATGTAGTTTGGAATGTGAATTGGATGATTATATAGATTACATGACTTTTAATTGGATGATTATGTAGTTTGGAATTACTTGTGGATGAAAACTTATAATAGTTGATGACTTTAATTAAACAGGTTAAGGATTTGATGATTTATGTAAATTGTTGGATGTTCATGATTCAGTTGATTTTGTTGGTTTGAATGATTCTTGCAAATTACAAGTTATATTGAATGGATTTGATAGATTATTACATTTTGATAAACAAAAAGAATTGAATTGACGACCAAAAATTGGTTTTATTTTTTCTCTTTTGGCGACCAAATGATTAGTCGGGAAAGATAATTAATACTTTTGCCGACTAAAGTTGTTAGTCGGTGTATGACCACTCATATTTGGCGACCAAAATGTTGGTAGGCGAAAGGGTACATTTGGTGACTAAATAATTAGTCGGTAAAATTATTAATTTGGGCAACCAAAGAGTTTGGTTGCGAATAGGTCTATTGCCGATTAAAATTTTAGTCGCGCAAACATTACTTTTGGCGACAAACAGATTTGGTTAGGGAATGTTACTTTTGGCGACTAACATGTTTGGTCGAGGAATGGTACAATTAGCGACTAACATATTTAGTCGGAAAATATCACTTTTGGCGGCTAAAGTGTTTTAGCTACAAAATGATTTAGTCGCAGTAAATATATTTTTAGCGACCAAAAATTTAGTCGGCAAATAGAACATTTTCCCGACTAAAAAAATTTTTAGTTGCTAATTACTTTTCCCGACCCTCCATTGGCGCCCAAACTGGCGACCAAAAAATTTAGTCGAGGAAAACTTTTGCTGGCTAAAAATAGACTTTTGCCGACTAAATTTTTGGTCGGCAAAAGTGTAATTTCCTATATTGCATGAGATAACTCATTCCATGGGATTAGCCAATGAAATTACATATTACATTTTTAAGCCTCCAGTATTTGATCTCTTTCCTCATCTTTTGCCCATTTGATTTTGAAACTCATTCTCATTATTTATTTTCTCAAAAATTTTTTCATTCGCTTTTTTAAAAAAAAATAATATATTCAATTTGATGTTAACATCTGTTAAGTGTAATTAATTGTTTACTAATTGTTTATAATTTGCCGTTATGTTTTCTCCTTTACTTAATTTATGTATTTTTTATTAATATTCTATTTATTTAATTTTTTAAAAGTTCTAATAAAAAAATTAAATAAAATTTATAATTCATATTTAATATTCCAATTATTTAGTAAATAATTCAAAAGGACAAAATAGTCTTTTGAACATTTGTCATTCTCTATAATATTCCAAACAAACATGGGATTCAATAGAATAGTCCAATCCAGACAAATAATCCCATGACTAAACAAATATAGGATACAAATCCAGTCCAACCAAATAGCCTAGGGACAATGTATCCCAGGACTCTCTTATCCAGTCCGTCCAAACAAACATGATATGGCTAGGATGTTTAATTTGTTTTGATGTTATTTCATAGTTGATACTTATGTTTCTTATTTTGTTACTTGTTAGGATGTTTTATAAATTCAGCTTAAATTTGTGGGTAATTCGGGCCTAGCCCAAGTTTAATTTATTGAGCTCAAACTAGCCTTGGGCACACAAAATTAGGTTAGACTTGGGTAGGATTAGACAACACTCAACACTACTTAGGTAACCCTCAACTTACTGAATTTGTTTGAGTTGCACCCTAGTTAAAAATTATGAGCTACCTTAATTTAAACTAAAATTGCAATGTAATACAAATCAATCAATTTTCATTCAAATGTACCAAGATGTCATTTCCCAGGGTAATTTTTTTTCCCCTATCTTGTGTTTGGATCATGAATTTGGATAGAAATTTGAAAAGAAAATAAAGAAATAAAAATAAAAATAACAATAACATGTGAATAAAATATAAGTTAATTTTTTTCTCTGTTTTCCTTTCCCTTTTTCTTTTTGAATCTTTATCTAAGTCTATAATTTAAACAACTATTTTATAAGAAGACTCTTTACATTTATAATCTCATATGGAAGTCTGATGAAATGAAAATTTTAATCATAAAATGAGTACATAAGATCAGTATTTAACCAAAATAAAAATGAAAAAAATTATAATGTAATAATGGAAAAGGTTTGATTAAACGACATAAAGAGCCAGAGGGTAGACCTTCTATTGGTTGGATAACTTTGAAATATTTCTCTCTTTTATCCCACCAACCCAAGGTTGGTTTGTCTTCCATTTCTTTAACAATTTCAATCTCAAAATGTTCCATTTACTCGTGCTTTCTAATACCAACTCCAACTTTTTCTTCACTTACAACCAACCTTGTTGACTTGCTTTGGGACCACTAGAATCAACGCTTAAAATATAAGGTCACTTTGTGCCTGTTTGGAAAGTGGTTTTGGAGGTTTTTTTTTACTAAAATAATCACAAAAAATAAAATAGATTTTTTAGTCTAATAAGACAAAATATCATATCTAATCCATAATCATTACATTATTTTTCTCACGAAAAAACCAAAAGAACTTCCCAAACCAAGCTTTTTAGCCTCAAGTTAAAATAGTCAAAAAAAAAAAAAAAAAAACTAAAAAGACAACCCACTTCTCAGCCTTTGTCTTCCATTTCTTTAACAATTTCAGTCTCAAAATGTTCCATTCAACTTTTGCTTTCTAATACCAACTCCAACTTTGTCTTCACTTATGACCAACCTTGTTGACTTGCTTTGGGACCATTGGAATCAACGCTTAAAATATATTTGGGCAAATTATTTGGACCACTAGTCTTTATATTTTGAGTTCTATATTATTTTGGACTATGTAAATTTTTCGTGACAAATGTGGTTATCGATTTTTCAATAAAATGAATTGTGAATAGTATAATACCTTGTCAAATTTATTTTTCAAATTCTGAGACAACAAAAAATAATAAATCTTAAACTTATGCTATAAAAAAGCAAAACAATCTCAATATCATCAACTTTTAATTGATTCAGACAAATTATATTAGTAATCCTTATATTTTTACTTTTATGTCATTTTTGTTTTTATAATTTGAATGGATTCTATTTTGATTTGAATTTATAATTTTATCTCAATTTAGTCTAATAAATTACAACTTTTAAATCTCGTTTGGCAATATCACTTTTTAATGTAAAAGCTAAAAAATCACTAAAAAAAATCAAAAAGCCAACAACCTATATCAAAAAATCAAAAAATCAAAAATTCTATTTTCACTTTACTTTTTCACATCTTTCGTAAAAAATTAAAAAGTCATCCCAAACATTTTAATTTTATTTTACCTCGTATGTTAGTCAAAATGTGAAAAAGTTATTAAAATAACATGTTCCCAAACAAAGCCTTAGTTTTTTTTGATGAAAAATAGGCATATGAGTGGCATGTGTTATGCTTTTATAGACAAAAAATTATAAACTTGTTCAATTCAATGAGTTAACTTCAACCAATTCAATAATATTTTCTTTCAAGAACCGTAATCAATATTATTGATTGAACCAAAATAACATAAAATCTAAAATTAAGAATTCAAAATCAGGATTACTGAAATTATTCAGCCTAAAAATCACACAGGGACAAAATATAAAGATTACCAACATAATTCCCCCATTTGGTTTATTGAAAACCATTACTAATAGCTTTGGGACCACTGGAATTAAAGACAAAGACTTGCTGCTGCGAACTTGAAAGTCATGATGGCTGATGGATAAAAAAAATTACATAGTTGCCGTGCTTGATCACTAACGACCACCATAGAAAGACTTAGAGCTTGTTTGGTTTGCTTTTGGGAGAGTTGTTTTAAAAAAAAAAAAAATTCAAAATTTTGTTTGGTTTGTAGTTTTTCTCAATTTTTTTTTCAAAAATCACTCTGTCTCTCTTACACATCAATCAATTACTTTTTCTCTCTCCTCTCTCCTTCTCAATCACTTTTTTTCTCGCACACATCTACTCAATCATAACAAAATATCAAATCATTCAAAACCCCAAAACTATTTTCAAAATATACAACCAAACAAACTAAAAAAATTTCTAAATTTTCTTCCAAAAATATTTTTTTGAAAATCACTCTCTCAAAAACAAACCAAACACATCCTTAGTATGTATAAAAATCCAAACACACCCTTAGTATGTATAAAAATGAGTAATACATTTATTCCTTCTCATCACAATCCATCAAACTTAGGGGGGGATGCAATGGTACATTTAAATGTATCATACATTTTATGAAGTTGTGTAATTTTTTATCAGAACTAATATCATATAGCTGATAATCATGAGAATATTAGTTCATAACTTGGTTATATTAGCATACTACATTACCTTATAACCCCTTCATAACTAAATTATTTAAATAATACTATAATTTTCAATTGGCAACCGGTGTACCCAGTTACCAAAAAGGAAGCAAACAGACACCAATCGGGCTTCGAGATCAGTTGGCCTCTCTCTTTTGCTCTTCTCTTCTCCTTTCTCTTCGCTTTCACCATAGCCGAAGCTTCCGCTATGGCCGAAGACCACGAGCCCCGTCGGCGATCCACACCACCGTTGTCGACCTTTTCTTCACAAGCCGTCACTCTGTTCACGTCTCCACCATAGGTTTGTGAGCAAATCTTTTCCCTTCTAGTCAAATTAAATATTTTCGAGAGCTCTTTTCTATAGGTCAAGTTTGTTCCTATTTACAGCCACCCAAGATAGCTGTGCCATTGGGGCTTTGATTTCAAAACCCTAACCCTTATTGAATATCTAATATTAAGGTTTGTTCTCAATCAAAATTAACATCTGTAACCACCCAAGATAGGGCTTTGATTTCAAAACCCTAACCCTAAAGAATGAATATCTGATATTAAGTTTTCTTCTCATTCAAAATTAACATCGGTTCTCAGTCATATTCACATTTGTTTAATTGCTTTCTCTTTGCTATAGTATTATACGTCTACATGCTGATTGAACACAGAGGCGATCCAGCTCAGGCTTTTTTGAGAACTTCTAAAAGGGCCACCTGAGGAGAAAAATCCAAACGAGTTTTTTAAACAATGTAAATTTTTATATAAAATAAATTTTCTTTGCTTTTACGCTACAAAATTACTTTTAAGTTTTAGTATTTTTTTTTTTTTAAGTTTGGCAGATCCAAATTTTTATTAGACACAAGTAAAATAAAAAATCTATACAAATAAAACAAACACTAATTTTAACATAATAATATGTAAAAGAAAATTTATAATAAAATAAAATAATCTAATTGGTGTATTTACCTATGTTCAAATGATCTGTGGATCGAGCTTGAATGGTGTTGTTTGATAGAATAATTTATCTGGGTCTTGTTTTGATCATATCATTATGTTATGAAAACCAATAGATTTGTGAGAAATTGTAGACCTTTTTTGAGCTTCTGATTAATATGTTAGAATCAAAAGAGCCTTCTTGGATTGTTTAGTACTTCCTGATATGAAATTTTGGATTTGAAAGTTGTTTGCAAGATTAGTGTGATATGGGAAAACCCAACTCATCTTAACACTCTTGTTCAATTAAATTAGAGTTTTATCAAAATTTTTCAAAAAATAAAAATATATTTTTTTGATAAATTCTTTTCTTTCAACTTAGGCTAACTGAAGACAAGTGCAATCAATTTTCTTGATGAATTCTTCAAAAATTGTTATCTAGAAAAACATTTCCTTGTGTGTATGCATATTGTGGTTTTAATGAACCCTTTGATAATGATACTCTTGAACATTGTTTAGAGATTCAGTGATGATACTTGTTTACCCATTTTTTGGTTTACTAGAAGCTTAATTTCCTATGAGAAATGTTACTTTCTCATATCTGTACATTTAAGATATACATATATATATATATACACATATAGGGGTGGCCCTTGGTTCAATGGTAAAAACCTTGGCCTAATAACCTCAAGGTTATAAGTTCAAGTTTCGGGACAACCACTTTGTGCATTATGCCAAAGGATAGGTGTGTACCCAATCTTTCCCCTCCCAAATACACATTAATGTGTACTATTTAGGCGTTGTTTATATATGTACACACAAATAAAGATAGCATATTATACGAATATAGTTATGTACATATGCATACATATAATCTACCCTTATACCCATTAGTTTTCTTGAGTGTTTGTATCGATCACTAGACCTTGAAATCATGTATTTAATAAATTAGTAATTATATCTCTTGTATTAATTTTTTTTTTTACCAATTTTAGATTTACAGTGAATTTGCAGCGTCTAATTAGGCAGCATAATGAGGAAATGAGGAGTGGTACCTGGAGGACCCAAGACTAATAGCCTTAGTAAATGGTTTTGTGTTACCTACTCTTCAGATAAACATTAGTTGACCTTCTCTCTTAACTTCTAAGTTAAAGTTGCTTTTAAATAGCAAAATTTGTGGTAGTATTCCATTTGTTATTCAGTATTAGCTGAGAAAAAGGAAATGTGAACTATAATTGCAGCTTCCTATTTTTGACAAATATAATTTTTTTTTTGGTTTAAATTAGTAGGATTTTGAAAGAAGTTATGTACTCTCTTTAAAATCTACTTTTGAATATTACATAAACAAATCCCCCAAAACTAACAGCAGTGCATTCCTTATTAAAGATTTCCATCAAACTAGAAAGGAGATAAACATTACTCAAGTCACCGGCTGACACAAGGAGTGGCTAGGGCACCATGGGCCCTGCGATCTTTTCAAAAATCATAATTAAGTATATTTACTAGCTTCAAGTGCCATGTACTAACTCACATGTTCATTTTTTGTTGTCTTTTGTCGTAGGCCCTCAATTTCTTTTTCTTCCAATACAAGCAGAGGTATAATTTTTTTTAGTTCCATGAGTTAGTAGGGGGTGTGCTTTTTACTCTTTTATATACATGTAGTGTTCTCATTAGGGAACTATACTATGCTGAGCGCTGGTGGGTGTGCTAAAATTCTTTTTTGTTTTTAATTGATGACAGAGCACTGGCGCGAGTGTGCTAAAATTTGTTAATTTGATTTTAGTAGATAGTAGAGCACTGACGAGTGTGCTTTATTTCTTTGTTGCTTTTAATTGGTAGTAGAGCATTGGCAAGTATGCTTATTTATTTGTTTGATTTTAATTTATAGTAAAGCATTAGTAGGTGTGCTTATTTATTTGTCTTTTTTAATTAATTGATGGTAGAACATTGGTGGATGTGCTTATTTCTTTGTTTTCTTTTTATTTGTTTGTAGAACATTGGGGGGTGTGATTATATTATTAGGACATTTCAATAATTTGCAGAGTACTGACGAAGATACCGGGACCCCTTTAAAATGCCATAGAATGAGAGAGGTTTCTTTTTAGTCTCGGCATGTGGATCTTGAAAATGCCAAAGACCATTGTAAATTAGTACTTTATTTGCATATTAAAAATAGAGGACATATATGCAGTGCTAGTAGCATGATGGTATTGGTAATATAGAAATCATGCCCGCCACATTTGCCCCTTTGTGGGTGAAATAGTAATATATACCTCTACTACAACATCCAAAAGCAAAATTGAAGTTTCACTCTCATAGACGGCCTAATAATTGCAAATCTATCAGCAGTCCTTGCTTGTCATGCCCAACCTGAACATTGAATATGTTGTAGAAGAATGAGAGTGATTAAAGCACTTAATCAAAAATAGGTTGGTCAAATAACATTCCAAATCAATTTGATTCAGTTTTGAATTCCACAGAATTTGAATCCATTCAAACCAATTAAACAAAAACAAATTTGATCTTCGGTTTAATAGAGACGGGAAGAGAATGCCAACTCCCCACTCTTTTCTTTATTATTTTTATTATTAAGACTTTCAATGAACATTCAAAGTAACTTCAATAACTAATATAGACTTCCAGTAGTGACATACATGATGGCTACCTCCCTTTTTTCTTGTTTGCTTCTGAAAATGTAATTCAAAGACATGCATTAGATATAAGAAAACAAAATAAATAAAGGGGTACTTATGTATATGTCTTAATAAGTAGACTTATTGTCTAGTAGGTCTTATAGAAAAAATTTATCATAAAAAAATGTCACTAATTGTAAGTTTTAGCGACAATTTATAAAAATCATGACAAAGAAAAGTCACTAATTGTCAATTTTTGGGGACATAAAAAATTGTCACAAAAATTATTTTTAGCGACAATTTTATTAAGACTTATTTTCAATAGGACCTGATGGGAATTAAGTCCAACTATTAAGACCTATTGGTAGTTTTCCCATAAATAGCAAAAAAACAAAAAAAAAATAAAAATAAAGGACAAAACAAAGTATCGAGCCTCTCAATTCAACGACCTACGTTCCACATAAATTGAACACATTCAAATCTATTAAAGACAAGAAAATTTCATCTTCAATTTAATATAATTATTTATAGCAAGCAACTCTTCTCTTTGTAATAGAGTTCCTAATAGGCAGAGTTCAACTTTATGATGACATACATAGCTCTGGAGACCACCAGAAGCATAAATGCCTGCAACACCATTGCCCCATATTTAAACAAAACAAAAAGACCAAAACAAATTCACAACTCCACAAACCAATCAAGATTATTGTAAGGATAATAGTGTTTTAGACTTAAAGCGTCTATTTACATTATCACTAATTAAGTTTTGAGCTTAAATTACTTATCTAAATTACCTTTGCAAGATTATTCCAAGGGTGCTTATGATTCTAGTTTGAAAAATATATATTTTTAATATAATAAATATATACTTATATATTTACATATAAAATCGTATATATGGTTCTTAAATAAAAAAAATAACAATTTATATATATAATATGGATTTTATTAATGTGTGTGTTCTTAAGGCACATGTTAAGAAATTTAAAAGTATTGCACATTGTGTATGAAAATGAATTCAATAAATAAGAAACAATATTTTTAAGTTCTCTCAATATTTACTTTAAGGGTACACATTAACCAGACCAGTTGGTTTGTATTTGTGATACACTTTTAAAAAATAATTTTCTAGAAAGAGTTTACAAAGTTTAAAATTTTCTTTGCTTGTATATTTTGAAAATATTTTTGGAGCTTTACAGATTGGGATGATTTAACGTTTTTTTTTAATGAATAAATGGGTGTGAGAGAAAAAATGATTTATTGATATGTAGGATGTGAGAGAAAGAGAGAAACGAGAGAAAAAGTGATTGATTGATGTGTAGTAAAGAGAAAAATGATTTTGAATTTTTTTTCCAAAAATTTCAACCAAACAAAATTTTAGAACATTTTTTATGAAAAATTGTCTCTCAGGAAACAAACCAATCAAAGCCATTATTGAAGAAGACCATGTGCAATTTTTTTCAGCATAATTTAATACTCTCACCAAATAAAGCAACCCACAAACAATATTAAAGAAGAACATTTGCAACTTTTTTTAGCATAATTTAATACTCTCACCAAATAAAGCGACAAAGTCTTGGAAAAAAATGACATGGAAAATTGTGAAATAAGATTCTTCGCAATATCTTTCTTACAATAATCAAAATTATTGTAAGGATAATGGTGTTTTACATTATTACTAATTAAGTTTTGAGCTTAAATTACTTATCTAAATTACCTTTGCAAGGTTATTCCAAGAGTGATTATGATTCTAGTTTAAAAATATATATATTTTTAATATAATAATATATACTTATATATTTACATATAAAATCATAAATATGGTTTTTAAAATGAAAAAAATAACAATTTATATATATATATATAAAATATGGATTTTATTAATGTGTGTGTTCTTAAGGTACATATTAAGAAATTTAAAAGTATTGCACATTGTGTACGAAAATGAATTCCATAAATAAGATACAATATTTTTAAGTTCTCTCAATATTTACTTTAAGGGCACACATTAACTAGACCAATTGGTTTGTATTTGTGAACCACTTTTAAAAAATAATTTTCTGGGAAGAGTTTGTAGGACAATCTTCACTGTATTTAAATAGATTAAATTCTGTTGTGTACAAAACAACAACAAGAATAAAAGAAATAGATAAAAGGAGAGAATTTGTTTGATTACAAAAATCAAACTCAAAATAAAAATAAATAAATAAAATTCCAGATTTTATTTTGTTACAAAAACAAAATTAAAATCTGATTAAAAACAAATAAAGACAGAATAAAATTAAACAACTTACTTGGTTAATTTATTTGAATAACTTTTCTGATCAAGTCCAGTGTTTAACACTGTGTCCTTAAGACAGATTCTTCCTCTCCACGGTGCTTTTAGAATTTGGACGTCTATCACCCAAGATGAAATGATCTTACCACAAACAATAGCAGCACTACAAATTGTTTGCCTTACGAACACACTAAGTGTTTACACTCTTTCTTTCGGAAATAAAATGCAGCAAGATGAAGAATATAATTTGCAGAAGTGAAATACGAAATTTCTGAAAAAATGGAAAACATCAAATGAGGGTGGTCCTATTTATAGATGTGAAGGTGGCTCTTGGATTTGAATTGAACAGGTATGTGGCTCTTGGTTTTGAATTGAACAGGTATGATACCTGTTGGGTTTTGAATTCAAACAGATTCAACAATTCAAACAGATAGCAATTACGGGAAGGGCCCTGTTTGGGTGTGCATTAATTCCAAAACAGTTTATTTGGTGAGAGTAAAGAGAAAAATGATTTTGAATTTTTTTTCCAAAAATTTCAACCAAACAAATTTTTGTAACCTTTTTTTTATCAAAAATTGTACCTCAAGAGACAAACCAAACAAAGCCATTATTAAAGAAAAACATGTGCAATCTTTTTCAGTATAATTTAATACTTGCACCAAATAAAGCAACCAACAAACAATATTAAAGAAGAACATGTGCAATCTTTTTCAGCATAATTTAATACTCCCACCAAATAAAGCGACGAAGTCTTGCAAAACAGTGACATGGAAAATTGTGGAATAAGATTCTCTGCAATATCTTTCTGGCAATAATCAAGATTATTGTAAGGATAATAGTGTTTTCGACTTAAAGCATCTATTTACATTATCACTAATTAAATTTTGAAATTACTTATCTAAATTACTTTTGCAAGATTATTCCAAGAGTGATTATGATTCTAGTTTGAAAAATATATATTTTTAATATAGTAATATATATTTATATATTTACATATAAAATCATACATATGGTTCTTAAAATGAAAAAAATAACAATTTATATATATAATATGGATTTTATTAATGTGTGTGTTCTTAAGGTACATATTAAGAAATTTAAAAGTATTGCACATTGTGTATGAAAATGAATTCAATAAGTAACATACAATATTTTTAAGTTCTCTCAATATTTACTTTAAGGGCACACATTAACCAGACCAATTGGTTTGTATTTGTGAAACACTTTTAAAAAATAATTTTCTGGAAAGAGTTTACAAAGTTTAAAATTTTGTTTAGTTGTATATTTGGAAATTCGTTTTGGAGCTTTACAGTTAGGGATGATTTATTATTATTATTTTTTTGTAGTTGAATAGATGGGTGTGAGAGAAAAAATGTTAGACTGATATCTAGGATGTGAGAGAAAGAGAGAAGTGAGAGAAAAAATGATTGATTGATGTGTAGTAAAGAGAAAAATGATTTTGAATTTTTTTTCCCAAAATTTCAACAAAACAAATCTTTAAAACTTTTTTATCAAAAATTTTCTCTCAAGAGACAAACCAAACAAAGCCATTGTTAAAGAAGAACATGTGCAACCTTTTTCAGTATAATTTAATACTCTCACCAAATAAAGCAATCCACAAACAATATTAAAGAAGAACATGTGCAACCTTTTTCTGCATAATTTAATACTCCCACCAAATAAAGCGACGAAGTCTTGCAAAACAATGACATGAAAAATTGTGAAATAAGATTCTCTGCAATATATTTCTTGCATTAATCAAAGATTATTGTAAGGATAATAGTGTTTTCGACCTAAAACATCTACTTCCGTTATCACTAATTAAGTTTTGAGCTTAAATTACCTTTGCAAGATTATTCCAAGAGTGATTATGATTCTAGTTTGAAAAATATATATTTTTAATATAGTAATATATATTTATATATTTACACATAAAATCATATATATGGTTCTTAAAATGAAAAAAAATAACAATATATATATATATAATATGGATTTTATTAATGTGTGTGTTCTTAAGGTACACGTTAAGAAATTTAAAAGTATTGCACATTGTGTATGGAAATGAATTCAATAAGTAAGACACAATATTTTTAAGTTCTCTCAATATTTACTTTAAGGGCACACATTAACCAGACCAATTGGTTTGTATTTGTGAAACACTTTTAAAGAATAATTTTCTATAAAGAGTTTACAAAGTTTAGAATTTTGTTTAGTTGTATATTTTGAAAATGGTTTTGGAGCTTTACAGTTTGCGATGATTTAATGTAATTTAATTTAATTTTTTTTTTTGTAGTTGAATAGATGGGTGTGAGAGAAAAAATGATTGATTGATATGTAGGATGTGGGAGAAAGAAAGAAGCGGTGGAAAAAGTAATTGATTGATGTGTAGTAAAGTAAAAAATGATTTTGAATTTTTTTCCCAAAAAATTTCAACCCAACAAATTTTTAGAACTTTTTTTATCAAAAATTGTCTCTCAAGAGACAAACCAAACAAAGCCATTATTAAAAAAGATGTGCAATCTTTTTCAGCATAATTTAATACTCTCACCAAATAAAGCGACAAAGTCTTGCAAAAAAATGACATGGAAAATTGCGAAATAAGATTCTCTGCAATATCTTTCTTGCAATAATCAAGATTATTGTAAGAATAATAGTGTTTTAGACTTAAAGCATCTATTTACATTATCACTAATTAAGTTTTGAGCTTAAATTACTTATCTGAATTACCTTTGCAAGATTATTCCTAGAGTGATTATGATTCTAGTTTGAAAAATATATATTTTTGATATAATAATATATACTTATACATTTACATATAAAATCATATATATGGTTCTTAAAATGAAAAAAATAACAATTTATATATATGTAATATTGGTTTTATTAATGTGTGTGTTCTTAAGGTACATGTTAAGAAATTTAAAAGTATTGCATGTTGTGTATGAAAATGAATTCAATAAATAAGATACAATATTTTAAGTTCTCTCAATATTTACTTTAAGGGCACACATTAACCAAACCAATTGGTTTGTATTTGTGAAACACTTTTAAAAAATAATTTTCTGGAAAGAGTTTACAAAGTTTAAAATTTTGTTTGGTTATATATTTTGAAAATATATTTTTGGAGCCTTACAGTTTGGGATGATTTAATTTTTTCTTCTTCTTCTTGTAGTTGAATAGATAGGTGTGGGAGAAAAAATGATTGATTGATTTGTAGGATATGAGAGAAAGAGAGAAGCGAGAGAAAATGTGATTGATTGATGTATAGTAAAGAAAAAAAAATGATTTTGAATTTTTTTCCCAAAAATTTCAACCAAACAAATTTTTAAAATTTTTTGATCAAAAATCGTCTCTGAAGAGACAAACCAAACAAAGCCATTGTTAAAGAAGAACATGTGCAATCTTTTTCAGCATAATTTAATACTCTCACCAAGCGACCCACAAACAATATTAAGGAAAAACATGTGCAATCTTTTTTAGCATAATTTAATACTCTTACCAAATAAAGCAATGAAGTCTTGCAAAAAAATGACATGGAAAATTATGGAATAAGATCCTCTACAATATCTTTCTTGCAATAATCAAGATTATCGTAATGATAATAGTGTTTTAGAGTTAAAGCATCTATTTACATTATCACTAATTAAGTTTTGAGCTTAAATTACTTATCTCAATTACTTTTGCAAGATTGTTCCAAGGGTGATTATGATTCTAGTTTGAAAAATATGAGACCCATGAAAATAACATTGAGAAAAAGACAACCATCTATCAAATAAACATTGCATAACTTTGGATTTGGGTAGAGAAAGGACTATTGTTGCTTGATTTCTTGGTCGAGTGATTTGCTCCACTTCCATCTTTGATTTCGTAATTCGTTATGCCCTAATTTCTTTCATCAACGGGTATGATATGTATCAATTGCTTCAACTATTTTATTTTTATTTTTTGTTGGGCGTCAACGACACCAAATGAGGTCATTTAATAGCATTGGGAGTAAAAAATGAAAATAATTCGAATTGGATTCATTCAGATTCTATGATTCCATTATTGAATTGCATGATTCCAACAAATTTCTTATTCTTAGCTTCAATTTGTATTGCCCTATGTAAAACTCAAATAGAATTATATGAATCATATTGCGAATTGTATAATTCAAACCACTATTTCAATATTATTAGTGAGTGCTAGCAAATTTTAAAGTGAACAATTAAGTCTTATTTTTCCTAATTTATACTCAAACAAGTTCACGTCTCCTTAATAATATATTTCATACAAATTTACCATTCTTATAAAAATATGAATAACAATTGTATAATTAATTTTAATTTACTTAAAGTATATATTCTGTAGTTGTAAAAATTATAAAAACTGTATCAAACAAAACAATTTAATAAAATAATTAAAAAAAATACTATACATAATCCAGGTGGTTATGTGGGAGGAATTATTCTGTTTTGCTTGTATCAACCTGTATTAACATCAAGGTATTCCCTTATTTCCAAGTTATCTAGTGGATAGTCCTATAGAATATTTTTTGCTTATTTCCAATCACATTCCTTAGAAATCTCCCATCTCTAATAATTATCAAGAGGAACTAGAGCAAGTTTGTTCAAAAAAAAATTTATCAATAAATCTTATTTTCAAGAGTATTAATGAGTCATTTTCAATGTAGGCAATTAAGTTTTATTTATTCTAATTTATTCTAAAAAAGTTTACTTTTAAAATATGAGCAACAATTACATAAAAATTTTAGTTTACTTAACAAATATATTTTTTAATTGCAAAAATTGAACAAACTACATCAAACAAAATCGTACTCAACAATTTGATGAAAATAACTATATCATAGGATTAATCATTTTCTGTTGCCTTGTACTATGAAAAATATATTTAGTAAACAATCAAAAATGTCTATTTTTTTAAAATATTCCATTAAATAAATTGTAAAAAATAATACCCTAAAAAATTTATATATTTTTTAAGCTGCGAGACAACAAAAAAATAATAAATCTTACGTTTATGCTTTTGTTCAATTAAAAGCAAACCAGTCGCAAAATGTTTTATTTCTTGCTTTATAAATAGTCAAGGCAGTACCAACTTTTAATTGATTTAAGGAAATTTATATCAATAGTCCTTATATTTTTACTTTTGTGTTATTTTTGTTTTTATAATTTTAATTGACTGAATTTTGACATTAATTTATGATTTTATCTCAATTTGTCGAATTGATTACAACTTTTAGTGTTTTCTTTTTGTAAAAAATATGCACATGAGCGGCATGTTTCATGTTTTTATTGCTAAAAAATTGTAAACTTATTCAATTCAATTCTCAACTAACTCAGCAACATTTTTTTCTTTCAACAACCATAATCAGCATTATCAATTGAACCAAATTAACACAAAATTTAAAATAGGATTAATTGAAATTACTGGCACTAAAATGACAAAATGGGCAAAATATAAGGACTATCAACATAATTTTCCATGGGAATTAAAGACAAAGAATTACTGTTGCGAACTTAGTAGTCATGATGGCTGGTGGATAAAATTACATAGTTGTGGTGCATGACCACCACCACCATAGAAAGACTTAGCAGTGTGTATAAGAATGAGTAATACATTTATTCCTTCTCCATCATCAAACTACTATCCTTCATACTCTCCTTTTTATATCTCTCTAAATCCTCCTACCTATAAGAAAACAAAATGAGTTGGCTTATGTTTCTTCATCAATTTCTTTTGCTATTTCTCATCTTCTTCTTCTTTTTCTTCTACTTGTGCACACCATACCTGCCTTGAGGACCAGAGATTTTCACTTCTCCAATTTAAAAGAACATTTCCATAACTTTTGAGACCTTTTCCTATTGTGACTCTCATCCCAAAATGGTGTTCTGGAATGAGAGTACTGATTGTTGCTCGTGGGAGGGGGTTACATGCGACTGGTCGAATGGTCATGTGATTGGACTTGACCTTAGTTGCAGCCAACTTCAGGGTACCATCCAAGCCAACAGTACCCTCTTCCACCTTCGTCACCTCCAAAGCCTCAATCTTGCCATAAATGACTTCAATTTGTCTAGAATTCCATCCGAGTTTGGCTTGTTTGCGAGTTTGACCCATCTCAATCTCTTTGATACTAATTTTGTTGGCCGAATTTGTCACGACCCGAACCCGCCCCTATGGGTTAAGGACGTAACCGGCCAGTAATCCTGAGATTACCTACGGCCTCAAACCAAATTAGACATAACTCGACAGAGTAAAGGGGCCAAACGGAAACAATAATAAAAAACTTTGTCCATAGAGCTGTGCTTGTATGCACTACAAAACAAACCATACTCATATACGTTAATAACCCACAACAAGTACAGTATCACAAAATCCTTTACAGGCAGGATCATCCAAACTGAGTCAACCCATATCAAAACTATATACAAATGTACACAAAGTCCTTGCCATCATGACAAACTATAAATACATAACAAAATTGCAAGGATGGGTCTCGTACGTGAGACACAAGGCTGACTCTCCAAAATCTC
Organism: Camellia sinensis; assembly: GCF_055761805.1. Taxonomy (NCBI): domain Eukaryota; kingdom Viridiplantae; phylum Streptophyta; class Magnoliopsida; order Ericales; family Theaceae; genus Camellia; species Camellia sinensis. Next base: position 102,468,843 of record NC_138967.1, on the reverse strand, counting down.
ATGTTGTTTCTGGCAGACTTCACTGGGGCTGGGTTCAGACTTCTCTCGGCTCACCTACAAACACATGAATGAGCGTGAATGATAGCACAGTGAATAATATCGAATACATAAATTACATAAGCAACATGAAGAACAACATGCTCCGAACGGCCTTGGGCCCAATGCATATTTCTGCTTAACATATATACACTTATACAAAATCCAGATCAAATGACTATAGTCCCAAACATACTGGCCTTTGGCCCAATCAGATTTCCATTCATGTCAAAACGGCCTTTGGCCCATTCATCTATGTCAGAACGGCCTTCGGCCTATTCATTTACGTCAAAACGGCCTTCGGCCCATACATTCGTGTCATAACGACCTTAGGTCCATTCATTTATGTCAAAACGGCTTTCGGCCCATACATTCGTGTCATAACGACCTTAGGTCCATTCATTCATGTCAAAACGACCTTCGGTCCATTCATTTCTATTAAAACGACCTTCGGTCCATTCATTTATATCAAAACGACCTTTGGTCCATTTATTTCTATCAAAATGACCTTAGGTCCAGTTACTTTCATGTCAGACTTTTGTCCACAATCCCAATCAGCAATTCATAAAGCTTATAAGGGAATAAACAATTGGACATTCACAATTATTCGAATATCGATATTACTCACAGTGTTCAGCGTGTGGATTCGCCCTGGAGCTTGACCCTACACATTCCATGAACACAAAAGGGTCATTATCAATTCAACCAGTTCTTTAATTCATATATTCCTCTTTAGGCTTTATTCTTATCTCATTAACTCATTTACAATGCTTAACACATGCCTAAGAGTGCTTTCAAGTGAAAGAAAACGGAAAACAAAACACAGAACGAGCATATAAAATTTCAGAGAACAGGGTCCCCGCTCGAGCGTCAACTTCCCCGCTCGAGCGGACCGTTAAGGCCTGCAAAGGTACTGGTTGCATGAAAAATACGCTCGGGCGGGGCATAGAGCTCTCGAGCGGAAGGCCTGTCTGCAAAACTCCCCGCTCGAGCGGACATCCAACTCTGCAAAAAGTGCTGGGAGCACGATTTATCCGCTCGAGCGGCCCTTCCCCCGCTCGAGCGGAAGTCAAAATTCTAGAAATTTCGGATTGAGTTCTTGAGCTTCAATTTCGATGTTCAAAGGCTTCAACTCATGATTTTGGTCCCAAAAACATATAAACACATTATATTGTATGAGAGTGTAAGGATATTACATCAATTTGTTCAAAATCATCATCTAATTCTCAAACAACTCTCATTTCTTAAGTATGAACAAAACTCCTATATTACAAACTCCATATAAGCTCCATTCCTCCAAAAATCAAACATGCATGTATGTTTTGGCTCCCAATTTGAGTTCAAATGGTACAAATGGTGATTATAACATGAGCTTTAACCAAAACTCTACATGAATCATATGTGTCAAGCTCAAACATGCAATTTCAAAGTAATTCTTATATGCATGAGTTCTAAGACTCCAAACTCAACAAAAATCAACTCATTACATGCCCTTGATCACAAACAACCCTTGAACTTATAAGATCAAAATTTCAAACTTATGAATTCAAGACCAAATGCTTACCTAGAGTCTCAATCTTCCAACTATAGTAATTCTTGAGTTTAATTCTTCAATTCTTCACAATTTGAGCCAAAACACCCAACTCTCCTCTTTTCCTTCTCTCTAACTGACTTCCTCCTCTACCTCTTGAGTTTAATTCAGCCATGAAGAATAACAAAGAGGGTATTGAGTGTATAGTGCCCCATTAAGTCGTAATATATTATATAGAGTGATTGGGCACTAATACGTTAATTTATTCAACTTAATCTGGTCCGAATCAATTTTTCAATTAAACTTCACCGTAGGCTTTAAAAATTACGCTAATCACAATGGCGTAATCAATTTCGGGTTCTGTGGCCGATAAGGCCCTCAATTTAATTTCCAAAGCAGATTATTCAAACAGATATTCCTACGGTGAACAGATAAAACTTCAAAATCACATATATCCATATAATGGCACATAAAATCATGCTAAACACATAATCATACTCAAATTAAGGACCAATTAACATACTACGGGACAGGGGTATCACAGAATTTCTTCAATAATCTCCCATCTTTCCAAATTGATTTCCCTTGACCTCTCTCACTTTAGTTATAATTTAAATCAAGGGAGACTTGAACAACACACTTTCAATATGCTTCTTCAAAACCTAACCCAATTAAGAGAATTACGCCTTGATGACTTGAATATCTCTTCGCCTTTACCTCATGCTTTGCTAAATCTATGTTCTTTGACATCTCTCAGTCTTTGTGCTTGTCAACTGCGAGGAAAAGTCTCAGAAAACATTTTTCACTTTCCAAACCTATGAGAGCTCGATGTACATGGAAATTCAGAACTCACAGATAAACATCCAAACTTCAATGTGACTAGTTCCCTTCAGTTTCTTGATCTCTCTTTCACAAGTTTTTCTGGCCAATTGCCTGAATGAATCAGCAATCTTAAAGCCTTGAATAAATTGTACCTCATTAACAATAACTTTTCGGGGTCCATTCCTGCTTCTTTTGGGAACCTTACACAAATCACCGATTTAGGCTTCTGGTCTAACAATTTCAGTAGTCAAATCCCCTTATCAATTTCAAACCTTGCAAAGCTTCCTTTCTTGGATCTTTCCAGAAACAATTTTAACGGACAAATACCGGATTCCCTTGGCAGCATGAGCCAACTTACTCACTTGTTCCTTTATTCTAATAAGCTAACTGGTCCCATTCCTTCGTACACAGTTGGGCTTTCAAAGCTAACTGCTCTCCAATTGTATGATAACTCACTCGATGAGACGATACCATCTTCGTTGTTTGCTCTACCTTCACTGGAAGGTATAGATTTGAGTTACAATAAGCTGCAGGGACCAATTCCAGGATCAGTTTATGAACTCCAAAATCTAACGGGATTAGAGCTTTCATCAAATAACTTAAGTGGTGTAGTGGATCTAGATAAGCTTCTAAAGCTTAAAAATCTGATCTATCTTGATCTCTCATATAATGGTCTCTCATTGAGCATCAACAACAGTGTCAACTCTACCTTGACCAACTTTGACACTATAGGATTAGCTTCTTGCAACTTGAGCGAATTCCCAAACTTCTTGAGAGAACAAGCCAGTTTGTATTCACTTGACCTTTCAAACAACAAAATACATGGTGAAGTTCCAAAATGGTTATTCAATGTGGGGAAAGATTCATTGATTAATTTAGATCTTTCTCATAATTTCCTTACAAGTTTAGAGTGTCTTTCGTGGAAGAATCTACAGTTTATTGACCTGCACTCCAACTTACTCCGAGGATCACTCCCTGTTCCACCTAACACCATATATGTTTTCTCTATCCGAAACAATAAATTGACCGGAAAAATCCCTCCATTGATTTGCGGTCTGAGTTCACTTCAAGTTCTTGTTCTGTCTAATAACAGTTTGAGTGGCCTGATTCCACAATGTTTGGGAAACTTGAGCATCAGTCTCTCGGTGCTGAATTTAAGGATCAATAGCTTTTCTGGCACCTTTACTATAACATTTACCAAAGGCAATTGTCTAAGGAATCTTAACTTGAATGGCAACCAAATTCAAGGACAAGTTCCTCGATCTTTGCTCAATTGTAAATACTTGCAAGTTCTAGATCTTGGAAAAAACAAGATAAATGATACATTCCCCCATTGGTTTGAAACTCTTATAGAATTGCAGGTTCTTGTCTTGAGGTTTAATAGGTTTCATGGTCACATAGACACCTCCAAGACCAAAAGCAAACATCCTTTTCCTAAGTTAAGAATTATGGACATATCTCGCAATGAGTTCACTGGCCTTTTGCCAACAAATTATATCAAACAATTTGGAGCTATGATGAATGTCGATGAACATGTGAAATTTAAATACATGGGCGAAACATATTATCGAGATTCCGTGGTAGTGGTGATGAAAGGAAATGAGATTGAATATTCAAGAATCTTAACAATCTTCTCAATCATTGATTTTTCAAGAAATAAATTCCAAGGAGAGATTCCGAAATTCATTGGGAGGCTTAATTCACTTCGGGGTCTTAACTTATCCCATAACAACCTCGAAGGGCGCATTCTAACTTCACTTGGAAATTTGGAAAAACTTGAATCATTGGATCTTTCCTCCATCAAGTTTGTTGGGGAGATTCCTGAGCAATTAAAAAGTTTGATGTTTCTTGAGGTACTAAACCTTTCGGACAACCAACTAGCAGGACCAATTCCTCAAGGTAGCCAGTTTAATACATTTGGAAGTGGTTCATACAGTGGGAACTTGGCCTTATGTGGATTCCGTTTATCAAAGAAATGTAAGGAACTACAGCCACCGCCACCTCCACCAACACTACAACAAGATGAGAATTCAGACAACTCAAGCGGATTTAACTGGCAAGTTGTAGTGTTGGGGTATGGATGCGGATTTGTATTTGGAATGGTTATGGGATATCTTATGTTTCTAACTCGAAGACCAGAACGGCTTATGAAAATTGTTGAAGGAAAACATCATAAGAAGGTGAAAAGGTCTATGAATGGTACCCACTGATGCAATGAAAAAAGAAATCAACAAAGAGAAATGGCGTTATCCGGTAATTGGATTTTATCTTTGCAGCATTACTTTGTCGAATTATCTTTTATTGTTTCTACTTATATGCTATATTTGAGTTATTGATGTTCTTATTTCAAAACTAGGTCCGTTCGATTAAGTAGCACAATAAAGCAATGGTATCCACTTGAAGGGGTGTTTCACCTAGCTATTGCATTTGTGTGGGTGAGCATCTGGATAACAGCCTCACAGGACCACTTCAAAAGCTTTACCCTTGCCACTGTATTGAATTCTAAAGCTTTGTTAAGTTGTTTAGTTTTCTTAAAGCAGTGAGTTAAATAAGAGTTTCATGTCATGACTCTTTCTAGTTTTTTTTTTCTCGCATCGTTTAGCAACCTTTGGAGATTTTCACTTTTATATGTAGTTGCTTTTAAATTGGATTTCTATCACAGAAGACTGGGCCTTGCCATGCAATCTTACAAGTTACAGCTCAAACCATTCCCCGTGTTACATTCTTAATCATTTTGAGTAATAGAAATGTTCGCTACAAGATAGAGAATTCACTTTGAAAATATGTTATATGTTAATCCTTGAGCAGTGCTTTTACTCGTTGCTATTGTAGTCTATTCTATTTTTTTTGTTTATCTTCAATGGCGGTTGGAAGATCAAACTAGAGATATTTACTAGCACTGTTCTATAGACGTGGGAATTTTTTGATTAATTGTAGTATGAAAATGGTGATATGGAGAGTATTGATTGAAAAGGTCGCTCATATTTATTTTTTTGTGAAATTTTACTGGTGCAAGTGTTGCCATGAATAGGAACATATTAGATATTTTAAAAATTCAAGTTGTTGAGTTTATGCTAGGTTGTTTGATAAGTAAAAATATTGGCTTAAGAAATTCATGTTTGAGTTTGGTATGTGTATCATTAAAAATATTAGTTACTCCATCAAGGAGATAAAAGGATTTTTGTAGTTTTATTGGCTGGCCACAAGCTCACACATCCAATGAAGATATTAATCTCCACATTTAAGAGTTGTTTTGGTATCCTGCAACCCAAAACCCTGGTGGCAATAATTAGGGAGCTTGGGTAGCCGGTCATGTGATTTAGGGACCAGTGAAGAAGTAAATGTCACAGACGAGACCATAGGATTTACATCCTTAAGGTTATATAGTTATCTTTTATGATTTGGCTTTGAAAAGGTGAAAGAAAGGTTCTAGACTTCAAAGCGTTTGAAAGAGCTTGAATAGACTTGGATTTAAAGGGGTCATAGGCTGTTAAAATTTTATAACTGTGACAAGAATTTTTTAAACAAAATTTTGGGATCCCAGTTTGTGTTTTGGTGGATGATGACTGGAAGGACATACGTCAATGCCTTCTGTCACTTGTGGCGGTCGCATTGTGGTTAGCATTTTGCTTTTGTCACCTTTTTCATGTGGCTTTGTTCTAGGAATCTTCATTAAATACTTTATGACAAAAAATAATTTTTTGAAGTCGAAGTGGTGGAAATGAGCATAGGTTTGGCTGTCTCCACTATGTTTTTTAAATACTAAATAATTACTTGGTGATACTTTAGTGCTATCAATATTTAAATGTTGCTCTATCTTGTTTGAAAGGTGGTTGATAAAATAATTGTCATCCTTGAAGGGTGGATGATAAAAAAAAAAAAATCAGCTCAAATTTGTTGTTAATTGGAGCATAGCCCAAGTTCAATTTACTAGCTCGAGGCAGCCTTGGACAAACAAAATTAGGTTAGAGGTCAGGCTTGGGGGCCGCAGGCAACTCTCAAAACAACTTGGATAACTCTTCAATCTTACTGTACCCGCTCACGTCGCACCTCTAGTTACAATTTACAAGCTACCTTAATTTAAACCAAAATCCTAATTGAATTGCTAAAAGTTCATTCGGAAAAATTGGCCATACAAATCAATCAATTCTCATTGCAAACATACGAGATTTTATTTCCTCGTGTTAATTTTTTTTTTTATAAGGTTGTGTTTGGATCATGGATTTGGTCGGGATTTGAAAACGAAGAGGAGAAAAGTGAGTGAAATGTAAATCAAATATAAGTTACATTTTTTTCTTCGTTTCTTTTTCCAAGACTGCAAATGTGCTATGACTATGTAATAACATTTTAATGCCTTGTCACATGACTGCCTTTTGTCTTTGTTGTTTCAGTAAATATATGCTTTGACAGTCATGAAGTCTCTGTTAGAGTAGTAAATTAGTAAATTACAAGCTTTTGAATGGAAATTGTCATCTAATGTAAATGGAAATGAGTTGTCAATTGAAGATAGTTTCAAGCTTCACTAATCTATTAGTGTTCTGAAGAAACATCAGTTGTGTTATAGAAAAAAAGAGGATTCTTGACATTTTTTTCTCTCTTGCTGAGAAACCATTCGATATTTAGTTCCTTTCTCAAAAAATAATTTGATTTGTACATGCAAGAAATAGGCTGATTTAGCCCTTTTTGTTCAATTTCTCATGAAGTAAAATTCTTATCAGTAGGAGTCAAGGGAATGGCCCCTTGCCCTCAAATTTCCATTTAAAGGTGGATGTCAATGTCAATCATCGAGTGCAAGTAACATGGCGTTTCCTCGGAATGGTGATACCGCGTGTTGATGATAACATGGTATAATTGTCACATTGATTTTTTTTTTCCTCTTGTTTGTGCTTGTCATAATTGGAAAATGTGTGACAAGAAAGAAGATATAGCAGATTAACAGACCTCATCCAATATGTAGAGATAAGGTTGTTTTATGATGGTTCACTCAAAATTAAGATTTTAGAGGAATTCATTGATTGTTCAGCTTGCAAATTAGCTTTTCTCTGAATGGGAGGACATGGTTGAAAATAGGAAGATAAAGTATGCTGAATAATTTAATTTTCTCAATTGCTAAATTCTTGCAATTCAGTTTACACACTGGGCTGCCCTCCAAGCTGTGTTGTTTTTTCTTTCTCTAGTCTGTTCTGTTTCCTTCTTTATGTGTTTGGATGACCAGAAAAGAAAATTTGGTACGACTTTGTGTTGATGTGCATTCCTAAAGCTAAAATTTGATCCTATAATTGCTGAAATGATAAAGAAAATAGGCATGAAATGCAGTATCTTTGCTTCTAGTATCTTTCCTAATATAACACAAACCTAATGGATTTCACATTTCTCGTCCATTTTCTTTTTCTTCACAAATCATTCTCCAAATTCATGATTCAAACACAAACACGTCTTACGAACTTCAATTATAATCCTACTAGAGTCAAATGACTTAGCTAAGGAAACTTTTTATGAGCATTATAAAATATAGTTACTAGTTGATTGTAAACAAAATAGAATAGAAATTGAATTATTGTGAGAATCTAGTGGTAAGTGTTTGTTTTCCCTACGCAACAGTTTTAAGTCTTGAACATGTGATTTTTTTTTATTTTTTTTATTTTTTGTAATAACTTCCACACCCTGCACAGTTTTCGCATGGCCACTCAAATTTGACTCGAATTTAGTTAATAATGTAATGCCGCGAATGTATGACTCACATGGACAAATTAGTGACTATGGCCCATACCATTTACAACTTTTCATATTTGGCAATGTAGTAAAAGCCATGCCAAGTGTGTTGACTGTGTTTCTTATAGTAATTTATGCGGGACAAATTGTGGGCAATCTTTCTCGGTGTACGCTCAGACTTAATGGTTGGTGGATGATTGCTTCCCAATTTACTTTGTAGAAATGGATTCAATGTATTATTTTCTTGTTGAGCAGAAATTAAAAATAGCGCTCAATTAGTACACATTAATGTGTATTTAGGAGGGGAAAGATTGGGAGCACACCTAACCTTTGGCATAGTACACAAAATAGTTGTCCCAAGAGTTGAATCCATAATCTCAAGTTATTAAGTTTTTACCATTAAACCAATAGTTGCTCCTAGTTAAGCAGAAAATATATTTTGTAAAATAATTTTCATATAATTTTGAAACAAAAATCAACAAAAAACAAATTTACTGAAAGCATAAATAAAAAAATTATTCAAATTTAAAGAAAAAATTTTGATTTGATATAAACAGTTTTAACATTTTTATCAAAATATTTTTAAAGATCCCATCTCACTCCAAAAGATTTCTTTTTCATGAAAAAAATCATATCCAATACCTTATATTTTAAATTTTCAAAAAATTGAATTTAATAAAGAATTTGATAAAAAAAAACGTTAATTCCTTGATTTAGCATCACCCTTGACCAAAATTGAAATGGGAAAAATTATAACATGATGGAGGGAAAGGTTTCTATTACGGGGTAACTCGAGCAGTTTCAGTTGGATTGGGAGGTTGTTCAAATTCAGTTCAAGTTGTGCTGAGACCGTATAGCGATCCTGGTTTTCCCTTCATTGTTTATTATATTCCGGACTCGGTTCCGTAGATGATTGTTGTTGTTTATATCGCATTTCCCTCCTTTAATTCTTTGTATTTGAGTTTTGGGATGTGTTGGGTAGGTTTGTAACAGGTTGGTTGAGTATAGGAACAAATGGTTGCCGTCTAGATTTTTGTTCCTTCGCTCGAGCGAGGCTTTTGCCGCTCGAGTGAGCTTTGTGTTCTAGTTCCTTTGCTCGAGCCAGGGTTCCTTTGCTCGAGCGAGATTTGAGTTGTGTGTCTTTTGGCTTGAACGAGAACTCTTGCGCTCGAGCGTGTGTCTACGTCTCTTTTTGACCTGAAGGTTGTGTTTCTTCGCTCGAGCGAGCGAGCTCTATGTTTTGTGTTTCTTTGCTCGAGCAAGCACTCCTGCGCTCGAGCATGCTTCTTATAGCGATCCCGCTTTCCCTTCCTTTGATTGTTGTATTACGGACTTAGGTTCCATGGAGTTGGTGGTTGTATATCTTGTTGTTATCCTTTAATTCCGTGTGTTTGAGTTTTAGGATATATTGGGTGTGTTTCGAACAGGTTGGTTGTAACGCCCCGACCCTTCACACGTCATCGATATTGTCCGCTTTGGGCCACGGCCGCACGGATTTGTTCTTCCCAGTGGGTCACCCATCCCAGAACTACTCCAGCCTAAGCACGCTTAACTGTGGAGTTCTGTTAGGGATTTCACCACCCGGGAAAAGGCCTCGATGCTATATAAGGGTCCAGGTTTTTACTTTTATAGCCCAGGAACTCCCCCTCCATTCCCGACGTGGGACACCGGGGCCTTACATTGGTTGAGCTTTAGTCCCATTCCTTGTTGCCTAGAATTTTGGTGGTACGCTCGAGCGGGTCTCTTTGCGCTCGAGCGAAGTTCGATTTTTGGTTGTCCGCTCGAGCGGGTCTTCTTGCACTCGAGCGGGGTTTACACACTCTCAGCATTTCGTGCCTCTGTAAAACTTCTGTAGATGTGTTTTTCAAGCTCGAGCGGTTTTTCTGGTGCTCGAGCGGGTAGTTCATTGTCTGTAAAAATACTGGAAGGGGGAAATCTATGCTCGAGCGGCTTTTCCTTTGTGCTCGAGCGGGTGTGTTTTGCAGTTGTGTCTTGACGCTCAAGCGGGTACCCTTCACACTCGAGCGGGGCCAATTTTTGTGCTTGACGCTCGAGCGTCCTATTCTCCACTCGAGCAGGTCAAACGTATATCAGTTGGCAGCTGGGTGATTTTAAATCACTTTTCACACTTTCTTTCTCTATCTTGCTTTTCCAAACCTCCATTTGAGAGCACCTTACTCTAAAAACACAACTTTTCTCTAGGGTTTGATCTAGTAGGAGTGATCTTCTATCCTTGGGCCTTTGTAAAAAGTGCGGGGATCGTTGAGGGCTACATTTTGATATGAAAATATTAGGGTTTGGAGCATTTCGAATTTCTTCATCTTCCTCCTTTGAGCTCTGAATTAGAGGCAGGGATTCCTACTCATCCTTATGAGCTTTAACCTAGATATTGAGCTTTTGTTTAAATGATTTGGTTTGGGGAAGTTAGGGTTTTGAAATGTGCTATTTTGAAAAGAGGGGTTTTATTCTTTTGGCTCACATATAATTGTTTTGGGTCTAAAAAGGAGGTTATTGATGTTAGTTGTTGATATTTGGACCTTTGGGTTAATATTGGAAGAATGGGGAAAAATGCCATGTTTGGGTATAATGGGGTCATTTATGTAAATAATGACATTTGTTGGGAATTATGAAATTGAGTTGAATATAATGAAATTGGCTCATAATGAGATGGAACGGTGGAGTTGGATTTTATTAATCACTCACTTTTGAAAGTATTGATTATATATCTGTTGATGCATTTATTATCTGTTTAGAAATAATTGCTTTGGGCTACCGGTGGAGGGTAGTCTTGATTGTTGTAGACAATGCATGATGATTAGGCAAACTAAAACTAATCAATTGAGTAAGCCATTGAATATGGCGGTTGATATAATACATCAAAATTGTGTATTGATTGAGTGAACTTGTATATGATAATTGCTTATATACATTGTAGTGTGTGGGAGGAGATGGGGGATGTACTCCACAGTTTAGGGGAAGATGGGGGATGGACCTCTAAAACGGATTTTTGTTTGATATTGATACAACACCAAAATGTGTATCATTTACGAAGTATAGAAGTGTCTCGTTTGACATTGATACAGCACCAAAATGTGTATCATTTGTGAAGTATGGAAGTTTTTTTTTTTGTCTGAGATTGATACAACAATTATGTATATCTAATGTGAAGTACGAAAGGTTTAATTTGAGTTGTTATCACAATTGAAATGGAAGTATTATTGATATGAGATGTAATCTCATTCAAAGTATATGGCCAGGTTCTGAGCCAGAGTTATGAATTGGGAAGTTGGTTAAGAAATGGAAAATGGAATGAAACATGGACACATTTGTCATGTAATCGAAATGGACTATGAATTGTTTTGTGTGAGTTAAACATTTATCAAATGCTAATGTTTTAGTTATTTCTCATACTATGTTTAGCATATCTCTACTGGGCGTTGGCTCACCCTATATGGGACATCATTTTCGGGTACAGGTAGCATGCCACCTCCAAGGACGTAGCTTGAGAGGCTTAGTGGCCGGGTCATCTTTTTTGTGATTTCCTTTTTGTATTACATGTATATCAAGCCATGGGCTTATTTTGTGTAGAGTTAGTACTCTCTTTTGTAACCAAGTGTTAAATTGGAAAGTTGTAAGATCGTAGGACATTTACTTTTGTTGTCAACATGTAATGCATTTTGTAATGAATACTCTGATGTAATGTAATTATGATTATTTCTCTTATGTCTAAGCATGCCTTGAATGTTTGATTATGGGTTGATTTTGAGGGTGTTACACTTCTGGGTTGCAGACCTGAAGCTTCGCATTGTTTACTCGAGCGACGCTTCTTGCGCTCGAGCAAGGGGTTTGTTGTGTCTGGTCGCTCGAGCAACCGCTTCTTCGCTCGAGTGAGGCTTGGGTATATCAGTTAGCAGCAGCGGGTTATACTTCACTTTTTCATCTTCTTTTCATCTCAAACCCTAGATCCGGCTGTCTCTCTCTCTATACACACTCTCTCTCTACAAATACACCTAGTTCTAGTGGTCTTCTACCCTAGTCTCTTTGTAAGAAAGGTAGAGCTTCGCGTGGGCTCCATTTTGATCCGAAAAGTTGTGGGTTCGGAGCATCTTTCAATTTTACTCTTCATCTTCTTGAGCTTCCACTTTGAGGTAGGGATAAACTACTCCTCCTTATGAGTTTTAACATGAATTTTAGTCATTTTGTATAAATGGTAGGTCATGGAAATTTTGAAAAGTTAGGGTTTGATTTTGAAATATATAAAGAGGGGTTTTCAATTGTTGAGTACCACGTGTGTGAGAGACCTTGGAAAATGGGGTTGTTGATGTAGAATCGATGAAATTGAACCTTAGGGTTGATGTTTGAGAAAAGGGAGAAAAAGCCCTAATTGAAATTAAATAATTAATTTGTATAATTAATTTGAGAAAATATGGTAATATGAAATTGAGTTGAAAATCATGAAATTGGGAAATTATGTGATTGAATGGTGTAGTTGGATTGATTAATCACTCACCTATGAACATGTTGATAATTTATCTATTTGATAGATTTAATTATCTGTTTAGAAATAACTATTTTGGGCTATCGGTGGAGGATAGCCGTGATTGTTGTAGAATTGCATGATGATTAGGTAAATTTAAAATAATCAATTGGAATATGTCATTGAATATGACGGTTGGATTAACACATTGTATATGTGCTTTAAATTGATCATTGTATATGATAAGCGTTTGAATACATTGCATATGTATCTTGTTTGGAAGGAGATAGGGATTGTACTCCATGGTTTAGAGAGGAGATAGGGTATGTACTCCCAAACCTGTTTGGGAGGAGATAGGGGATGGACTCCATTGATAACTAAGTTGGCCGGAGTGTCCAGGGTGAAAGTCCCGAAATCTTAATTACGTTTTCATAATGTAGATGAATTGAAGTATTGAAGTGTTAATAATATGAGATGTAGTCTCATTTTAAATTGATTATGATTGAAGTGTTGATAGTATGAGTTGTAATCTCATTTTGAGCTGTTCGGATAAGCAATGAACCATATCTATGAATTGATTTGGATAATGAAACGGAAAGGGATTGAAATATTGTTGTGAATATGGATTGGTTATGGAAGAGATGTATGTTAGTTTATATGAGTAAAACATTTATCAAATGCTAATGTTTTAGTTATCTCTCATATCTGGTTTAGCATATCTCTACTGGGTTTTGGCTCACCCTATATGGGACATCATTTTCAGGTACAGGTGATATGCCGCCTCCAAGGATGTAGCTTGTGGGGTTTAGAAGTTGAAGGCTTATTTTTGTGGTTATCTTTTGTATTACATGTAATTTAAGCCAAGGGCTTAATATGTTAAGAGTTAGAACTCTCTTTTGTTGAAACCAAGTGTTGACTTGGAAAGTTGTAAGCCCGTAGGGCATTTACTTTTGTTGTCAACATGTAATACTTTTGTAATGAACACTCTGAATAACTAGTTTATGTACTTAAATTTGAGGGCGTTACAGGCCCGCCTAGGCCCGAATTGTAACCTAAGATTATCTGTCGAAACCTGATCCGAATTAAACCCGAGTTGACTGAATTGCACAAATTTTAATTTTTTTCCAGTTAAATTATTAATTTATTAAAATTAGATTCTATTTATAATTTTTTTTAGAAAAACATTAATAATATCAAAACAAATAATTTATATAATATAAGAAAGATGCCGCTATGGTAGTCTTTACAATTTATGAGTGAGAATAAAGAATATAAGATTTTGTATTATGTTACTTGTGTACATAATATATTCACTATGATTTAATGATTTAAATTATTTTAATATCATGTAATAACTAACAATTTGTATGTATATTTAATATTTTTATATATCTATATCAATATCTATATATATATATATAATTCAGGTTTTGAGTTGCTTGGATTGCTTGATGTCTTTGTCCAAATTCGTCCAAATTTAATTCGGACTTTTAAAATTTTACCCAAAATCGTATCAAATTCAAAAACATCTTGTCCAAAACCTTAAAAAATTTAGACTGAGCTCGAGTTGCTTGGATTGAATCCGCCCAAATTACACTCCTAGTTTGTATAAAATTGACATAAAGGGCCAGATGCTAGACTTTGAGGTATTTTAGGAAGTAGGTTAAAAGCCAACTTTTTAGTTTTTTTTTTTTTTTTGGACTTTTTTGAATACATGTAAAAAAAAAAAAAAAAGTAAAAAAATGATATGACTTTAGAAAGTCAAAAAATTTTAAAAATTGACTTTTAATCAACTTGCCAAAATAGACCTTTGTATTGGTTGGATGACTTGGAAAAAATTATCTCTCTTTGTCCATCCAAAGTTGGTTGGTTTCAGTCTCAGGTGCCATTTGGTAACACTTACGTTTTCAGTTTTCTGTTTATATTTATAAAAATTTAAAAAACTCAAATAAAAACTTGTTTGGTAAATTTTTGATTTATAAATCAGTGGTCTCAGTTTATAAATTTGGCCAAAAAATGTAAACTCAAAAAATGTGTTTCCGTTTTGAGTTTTGAGTTTTTTTTTTTTTACTACCCAACACTAGCCACCACCCGCCACCATTTTCCTCCACCGTCTTCCGCCACCACCACCCACCACCCACCCCTCACCACCACTTGCCGCCACCACTTACCACCTACCTACCACTACCACCCACCACCCACCTCCCACCTGTCACCCACTCGCCATCACCACCACCACCACTACCACCACCACCCACCTGCCATCCACCTGCCATCACCTACCACCCGCCACTACCATCCACCGCCCGCCACCACCACTCACCACCCACCTACCACCACCATCCACCACCACCACCACCACCACCACCCACTCGCTACCACCTACCACTCGCCACCGTCACCCACCTACCTACCACCACCACCATCCGCCACCTACTCGCCACCACCCATCACCACCAGCCATCCGCCACCCACCTGCCACCACCACTCACCACCCTCCATCACCATCACCACCCACTCGCTATCACCCACCACCCGCCACCATCACCCACCCACCCACCCACCATCACCACCTGTCACCTACTCGGTACCACCACCCACCCGCCATTCGCCACCCACCTGCCACTACCACCCACCACCTGCCACCACCACTACCACCACCCACTCGCTACCGTCCATCACCCGCCACCGTCACCCACCCACCCACCCACCACCACCACCACCTACCCGCCACCACCCATCACCACCCGCCATCCGCCACCCACCTGCCACCACCAACCACCACCCGTCACCCTCCACCCGCCACCACCACCACCACCACCTACTTGCTACCACCCACCACCCGCCACCGTCACCCACCCACCCACCACCACCTACTGTCACCACTTTCCACCACCATCTTTTGGCACCACTTGTCATTTCTCACTCTTTTTTATATTTTAAAATTTTTTAAAACATTTTGTCAATTACGAAACGCGTTTGTAGTTTATGTTTTTCTAAAAATAAACAAAAATCAGTTTATAAATTGAAAACGTAAACGTTACCAAACAGACCCAATGTTCCATTTGCTCTTGCTTTCTAATACTAACTCCAACTTTTTCTTGATTGGCCTCGTTTAGAAACAGACTTTTTTAATAATTTTTTAGTTTTTTAGTTAAAATATAATGTAAAAAAAAAAACTAATATGTTTGGGATAACTTTTTGATTTTTTATGAAAAGATATACAAAAAGTAAAGAGAAAATGAAATCTTTAACTTTTTAGTATAGGTTATTGACTTTTTGATTTTTTTAATAATTTTTTTACTTTTAGACTAAAAATTGATATTGCCAAACAAGGACTTGGAAAATTTTTTATCTCTCTTTGTCCATCCAAAGTTGGTTGGTCTCCCATCTCTCGAGCAATTTCAGTCTCAAAATGTTCCATTTGCTCTTGCTTTCTAATACTAACTCCAACTTTTTCTGGACTTAGGCCTCGTTTGGCAATATCACTTTTTAACTTAAAAGTCAAAAAGTCACTAAAAAAATAACTTATACTAAAAAGTCAAATATTTATTTTTCTCTCTACTTTTTGCTCATCTTTTTTGTAAAAAATCAAAAGGTTATCCCAAATATATTAATTTTTTTACATCATATTTTAACCAAAAAATCAAAAAATCATTAAAAAAAACCTATTCCCAAACGACTATAGTTGAATGACTTGGAAAATTTTTGTCTCTCTCTATGTCCGTCGAAAGTTGGTTGGTCTCCCATCTCTCTAGCAATTTCAGTCTCAAAATGTTCCATTTGCTCTTGCTTTTGTAATACTAACTCCAACTTTTCTTCACTTATTATAGTTGGATGACTTGGAAAATTTATCTCTCTGTGTCCATCCAAAGTTGGTTGGTCTCCCATCTCTCTAGCAATTTCAGTCTCAAAATGTTCCATTTGGTCTTGCTTTCTAATATTTACTACAACTTTTTCTTCACTTATTATGACCAATCTTGAGTTGCTTTGGGACCACTACAATTAACGTGTAATATATATTTAGATAAATTATTAATTTTTTGATAACAAGTGCGATTATCAATTTTCAAATAAAATGAATAATAGATCATAAAACTCACTTTTTTTAATATAATTTTAATATAATATATTTTTAAATAAAAAATTATATATATAATTCTTAAAATGAAAAAAATTAAAAATTTATATATATAATATTAAATATATGGAAATATTACGGCATGCACCCCAAACCCCTTTAGGGGTATATACCCTACCACAAAATATGTATTTTTATTACAAAATTTTATAACATCAATCACAAAATGCGTAATTTTACCATAGATTGCCATAACAAAATATCTAAAATTTCTAAAATATATATATGTATATTAATAAATCTTGTTTTCAAGAGTATTATTGAGTCCTATTAAATTTCAATGTAGACAATTAAGTCTTTTTTTTCTTCTAGTTTATTATAAAAAAGTTCACTTTTCCCTAATAATTTATTTTATTCTAATTATACCATTCTTATTAAAATATGAAAAACAATTATATAAATAATTTTAATTTACTTTAAAAAATATATTTTTTAATTGAAAAAATTGAATAAACTTTTTTTTTTTAAATGAAACCGTACTCAACAATTTGATCAAAAGAACTATTCATCATTTTCTGTTGCCTTGTACTATGGAAAATATATTTAGTAAACAATCCAAAAGGTCTATTTTTTTTATTTCTAATATTTCATTAAAGAAATTGTGAAAAATAATACCTGGCAAATTCATATGTTTTTCAACTGTATGACAACAAAAAATGATGAATCTTGAGCTTATGCTTTTGTTCAATTACAAAGCAAAGCAATCTCAAAATGTCCTATTACTTGCTTTGTAAATAACTGAGGCAATTACCAACTTTTAATTGATTCATGGCAAATTATATTAGTAGTCTTTATATTTTTATTCTTACATCCTTTTTGTCTTTGTAATTTCAATGGATTGGATTTTGACATTAATTTATGATTTTGTCCTAATGTAGTCCAATTGATTACAACTTTTAATTCTTTCCAATGAAAAATGGTACATGAGTAACATGTGTCATGTTTTTATAGGCAAAAAATATAAACTTATTCAATTCAATAAGTTAACCTCAGTGAACCAAATAATATTTTGGAAAAATTATGTAAATAGTCCCTATACTTTACATGATGTGTCAATTCGGTCCTTATAATTTTAATTTGCTCGATTTTGCCCCTTAATTTAATGAATTGTGTCATTTTAGTCCAATAAATAACGGTTGTTAAGTTAATTTAACGGAAAGTCGAACAATGTGTCAATTTGGTCCTTGTATTTTCCACAATGTGCCAATTTAGTCCCTGTCAAAATCGAGAAAATTGAAACTACAGGGACCAAATTGACACATCGTGTAAAATAAAGAGACCAAATTGACACATTATTTGACCTTCCATTAAATTAATTTAACAACCGTTATTTATTGAACTAAAATGACACAATCCGTTAAATTAAGGGGCAAAATCAAGCAAATTGAAACTACAGTGACCAAATTGACATATTGTGTAAAGTACAGGGACTATTTGCATAATTTACCATAATATTTTTCAAAAACCCTAATTAGCATTATCAATCAAACCAAATTAACACAACATATAAAATTAAGAATTTAAAATTGAACTAATTAAAATTACTCAAACTAAAATGAGGTAATGGACAAAATACATTACCAGTGATGTAATTTGCTCGTTGGAATTAAAGACAAAGACTCACTGTAGCCAACTTGCAAGTTATGACTGATGGTGGAGGTCATGATGGATGATGGATAAAATTACATAGTTGCCGTGCATCATGATGGCTAGGCTAGGCTGGGCTGGGCTGGGCTACCACTACCACTACCATTACCACCACCATAGAAAGACATAGCAATGTGTATAAGAATGAGTAATCCATTTATTCCTTCTCCATTATCAAACTACTATCCTTCTTAGTCTCCTCTCCTTTTCATCTCTCCCTCTCTCTCTCTCTCTCTCTCACTCTCAATCCTCCTACCTGTAAGAAAACAACATGAGTTGGCTTATGTTCTTTATCAATTTCTTTTACTATTTTTCTTGTCTTCTTCTTCTTCTACTTGTGCACGCTATACCTGCCTTGAGGACCAGAGATTTTCACTTCTCCAATTTAAAACAACATTTACCATAACTCCCGATGCCTCTTTATATTGTGAATTTGAATCTCATCCTAAAATGGTGTTTTGGAGAAAGAGTGGTGATTGCTGCTTGTGGGAGGACGTCACATGCGATTGGTCGAATGGTCATGTGATTGGACTTGACCTCAATTGCAGCCAGCTTCATGGCACCATCCAAGACAACAACACCCTCTTCCACCTTCGTCACCTTCAAAGCCTTAATCTTGCTTTCAATGACTTCAATTTGTTTAGAATTTCATCTGAGTTTGGCTCGTTTGCGAGTTTGACCCATCTCAACCTTACTTACTCTAATTTTTCAGGCCAAATTCCTTCAAGAATCTCCTATCTATCCAAATTGATTTCCCTTGATCTCTCTTATTTAAATGAATATTATTATTATTATTACTAAGGGGAGAATTGAACAACACACTTTTAATATGCTCCTTCGAAAGCTAACCCAATTAAGAGAACTACACCTTGATTGGTTGAATATCTCTTCACCTTTACCTCATGCTTTGCTAAATCTATCTTCTTTGACATTTGACATCTCTCAACCTTTTTTATTGTCAACTGCATAGTAAATTCTCAGAAAACATTTTTCTCTTTCCAAACCTACGAGAGCTCAATGTACAGGGAAATTCGGAACTCACAGGTAAACTTCCATACGTCAATGTGACTAGTTCCCTTTAGTTTCTTGATCTCTCTGATACAAGTTTTTCTGGCCAATTGCCTTAATCAATTAGTAGTCTTAAAGCCTTGAATATTTTGCACCTCTATCATAGCAACTTTTCGGGGTCGATTCCAGCCTCTTTTGGGAACCTTACACAAATCACCAAGTTAGGCTACGGGTTTAACAATTTCAACAGTCAAATCCCCTTATCATTTTCAAACCATACGAAGCTTACTTACTTGTATCTTTTCAGAAACAATTTGAATAGACAAATACCGGATTCCATTGGCAACATTAGCCAACTTACTCGCTTGGATCTTTCCAGAAACAATTTGAACGGTCAAATGCCAGATTCCCTTGGCAACATGAACCAATTTACTCACTTGGATCTTTCCAGAAATAATTTAAACGGTCAAATACTAGATTCGCTTGGCAACATGAGCCAATTAACTAAACTGCACCTTTCTGATAATCAACTAATTGGTCTCAGTCCTTCATAAGTAGTTGGGCTTTCAAAGCTAACTTCTATCATATTGAAAAATAACACACTCAATGGGACAATTCCGTCTTGGTTGTTTGCTCAACCTTCATTGGTTGATATAGATTTGAGTGACAATAAGTTGCAGGGGCCAATTCCAGGACAAGTTTATGAACTCCAGAACCTAACAGTCTTGGTGCTTTCATCAAATAACTTAAGTGGTGTAGTGGAGTTAGATAAGCTTCTAAATCAAAAATATTTGTCCTATCTTAATCTCTCATATAATGGTCTCTCATTGAACATCAACAACAATGTCAACTCTACCTTTCCCTACTTTGATACAATAAGATTAGCTTCTTGAAACATGAGCGAATTCCCAAACTTTTTGAGAGAACAGGCCGGATTGTGTTCTATAAACCTTTCAAACAACAAAATTCATGGTGAAGTTCCAAAATGGATATTCGATATGGGGAAAGATTCATTGTATGATTTAAATCTTTCTCATAATTTCCTCACCAATTTAGAGCGTCTTCCATGGAAGAATTTGAGATCTATTGACCTACACTCCAACTTGCTCCAAGGATCACTCCCCGTTCCACCTAACACCATAGATTTTTTCTCTATCTCAGACAATAAATTGACCAAAGAAATCCCACCATTGATTTGCGGTCTTTCACTTGCAGTTCTTGATGTGTCTAATAACAGTTTGAGTGGCTTGATTCCACAATGTTTGGGAAACTTCAGCAATTTTCTCTCGGTGCTGAATTTAGGGAACAATAGATTTCGTGGTACCTTTACTACGACATTTACAAAAGCCAACATGCTAAGGAATCTTAACTTAAATGGCAACCAAATTGAAGGACAAGTTCGACAATCTTTGCTCAATTGTAGACACTTGGAAGTTCTAGATCTTGGAAAGAACAAGATAAATGATACATTCCCCCACTGATTGGGAACTCTTCGAAACTTTGCAGGTTCTTGTCTTGAGATTTAATAGCTTTCATGGTCACATAGGCACCTCCAAGACCAAGGCCAAACATCCTTTCCCTAAGTTGAGAATTATCGACATATCTTGCAATGAATTCACTAGCCTTTTGCCAACAAATTATATCAAACAATTTGGAACTATGATGAATGTCGATGAACATGAAATGAAAATGCAATACATGGGTGACTACTATTATGAAGATTTTGTGGTGGTAATGATGAAAGGACATGAAATTGAATATTTAAGAATCTTAACAGTCTTCTCAATCATTGATTTTTCAAGAAATAAATTCCAATGAGAGATTCCGAAATCCATTGGGAGGCTTAATTCACTTCGGGGTCTTAACTTATCCCATAACAACCTTGAAGGCCGCATTCCAACTTCACTTGGAAATTTGAAAAACCTTGAATCATTGGATCTTTCCTCAAACAAGTTTGTTGGGGAGATTCCTTAGCAATTGAAAAGTTTGATGTTTCTTGAGGTACTAAACCTGTCGGACAACCAACTAGCAGGACCAATTCCTCAAGGGAGCCAGTTTAATACATTTGGAAATGATTCATACAGTGGGAACTTGGCCATATGTGGATTCCCTTTATCAAAGAAATGTAAGGAACTACAACCACTGCCACCTCCACCAACACTACAACAAGATGAGAATTCAGACAACTCAAGCGAATTTAACTAACAAGTTGTAGTGTTGGGGTATGGATGCAGATTTGTATTTGGAATGATTGTTGGATATCTTATGTTTGTAACCAATAGACCAGAATGGCTTATGAAAACTGTTAAAGGAAAACTTAATAAGAAGGTGAAAAGGTCTAAGAAGGGTGCCCACTGATGCAGTAAAAGAAGAAATCAACAAAGTCAAATGGCATTATTAGGTAATTGGAATTTATCTTTGCAACATTACTTTGTTGGATTATCTTTTATGGTTTCTATCTATGAGCTATATTTGAGTTACTAATTTTTATTTATTTATTTATTTATTTATTTTGAAAACTAGATATTTTCCTTTAAGTTGCACAATAAAGAAATGGAGTCCAATTGAAGGGGTGTCTCACCTAGCTGTTGCATTTGAGTGTATGTGCATCCAAATTGCTATACAGGATCATTTCAAAAGCTTTACTTTTGTTGCTGTATCCAAATCTAAAGCTTTGTTAAGTTGTTTAGTTTTCTTAAAGCACAAAGTTAAATAAGAGTTGCATGTCATGACTATTTCGTGTTTCTTTTCTCGCATCGTGTAGAAACCATTGGAGATTTTCACTTTTGTGTGTAGTTGCTTTTAAATTGGATTTCAGTCACAGAAGATGAGGCCTTGCCAAGTTTTTAACTTTGAAATGCAATCTTACAAGTTACAACTCCAATCATTCACCTTGTTACATTCTTAATCATTTTGAGTAATAGAAATGTTGGCTAGTAGATAGAAAATTCGCATTAAATATAATGTTTATATGTTACTCTTTGAGTAGCTCTTTTACTCGTTGCTATTGTAGTCTAGCAGCTTTCAACATCTTTTCTCTTCCATACCTTTCTATCAATGAATAGAATTGATGATAATTAGTTTGTTTTTTTCCTTTTTTCATCTTCAATGGCAATTGGGGGATCAAACTAGAGATATTTTTGCTAGCACTTGTTCAAAGATGCGGGAATTTTGTGATTAATTGTAGTATGAAAATGGTGATATGGAGAGTATTAATTGAAAAGGTCGCTCATAGGCAAGAATGTTGTTGAGATTGTGAAGTCTGACCAATTAGTACTATACACTTCATTACACGATCATAGATCCAACTAATGTGACCATGTAATTTTAATGCATCATTATTTATTTATTTATTTATTTATTTTTGGCTTTCTTTTTTCTAGTTGTTTATAGCTAAAAATGGTAGTTTGGTGTATTGAAATTGTTATTGTGTTCTAAGAAGTTAATTCTATCTTTTTATATTGTTGTTGTTTCTTTGCCAACTCTCTCAAATACAATGAACTATTGATTGGTTTAGGCTTAAATAGCAATATTTTTTTGTTATTTATGAAATAAGAAATTAACCTCGTTTAGCAATGTCCTAAAACAAAATCTACTCATATGAAGAAAAAGGATAATACTTTTTTTCACATTCAAAAGCCAAAAAATTGATTAATTGATGTTTCAATATAAGTTTTTCTTTTTTACTAAGCTCAAAATTTAGCTTTTTGATTAGCTTCCAAAGGTAATAAAAAAGAAAAGAAAAATTACAATGATTTTCTCTAAAATTTAAAGAAAATACAACAAATATCACAATTTAAGCATAATTATACAACTCTCTCTTTTAACAAAGCTAAAGAATAAAAATTAATACAGTCAGTGTAAAAGAGATGATAATATCATTTTTCCATTTAAGCATGTCCAATTCTTAACTTCCATTTTTTAAATCAAATTAAAATTTGAAGACAAAAAAAACTCAAAAACTATCTCTAATCATTTAATCAAATGTTTATCAAATTCAAGAAATTTCTGTCCATCAAATTATTATCAAATCTTATGTCAAATTTAAATTTAATGAAAATTTAAAATGATAAAACATTGGAGACCATTTTTTCATCAAAATTGGTGAAAAGGAAATTTAGAATAAAAAGAAAAGTTTTAAAAATATTTTCTTTTAATGAAAATAATGATTAATTCATAATCAAAATTTTAAAGGAATCAAATTTAAAACCAAATTAAATAAATAAATAAAAAGTATTTGTATCATGTTCATATCCACCCATACTTTCTACAAATTGTTTACAGAGAGTTGTCATGGAAGTAGTAGCAACCGAAGCCTCAATTCTCAATCCATCAATATTCTTTCCTCGCTCGAGCCCTCAAATTCGAATAACCACTAAGAATTTACCTTGAAATCTACGTTTCTCTTCTCGAATTCCCACCAATTGCGTTGTTCCATACACTCTCTGCGACTTTTGTAGCTAAATATAATGAAATTCATGGTGTTGAAGACTCGCTTACTGTTGGCTTTCGAAGGTTAATAATGTAAATTTAAGCCTACTAGCAACGATCAATCAGTCCTTACAGAATGTTTACTGGTGGCTTGTTTAGGAAAATTTAGTAAATAACAAGAAGTGAAGAACAATTTCAGAATTCGATTTTCATTAAGTAAATAAGAACTTACACTGAATTGACCCAACCTTGTAGAGGTTCACAGTCATGAACTACTTGAAACAACTCCTAGAAAATGAAGTGCAGTATAGGAATTAAAGTACTGGAAATAAAATGAAGTAAATAAAACTGGTTTCTGGATCTGAGTCTGGGTCCTTCATTCTGGGGCTTTCTCTGCTATTTATACTTCCCAATGGTAACCGTCAAAGTGGGCTTCCAACCATCGAAGCGTCTTTCCATGATTACTGAACATGCTCTCTCACAGTCTGTCCCACTACGCCACTCTTACAATTAGGCTTCCCTTCTGATTTTGAATTTAAATTTATGAGTAACCGTTAGGCCATGTCATCTTGTGTCTCTCGACTGTTCCAGTGCTACTCAGATCCATTATTACCAATACGAACTGCCACGTGTCTGATTTTGACTAGAGACTTGTGTTAACTCCCCACATTGCCCTCATCATGCCATGTGTTAAGCTGTGATTGGCATATAAATACGTAGCCAACATTACCCCCCGCACTAATATACCAAATACTTGGGGATATTAGTGGATTCAATGCATTTTCCCCATGTCCTAGGACGTGCATGGCCTTTACATCTTCTTAGAAATGTAACCGTCTTCCATCAATGAAGCACTTGAACTGCTTTAACTTTGTTCTTGTGCTTGAACATTTTCCCACTATCTGAGTATTCGAAGGGGCCGATATAGCGCCCATAGCCAAACAAACCCTTTCTTACATCGATCATGCATACGAAGGGTTGTTAGATAATGATGTCTACCCTTGAAAGAATCTTCATGCATTTATTAGCCTCACTTATCCGCCTCCATTTATACAAGTTATGGAAGCTTTTGCAAATTATCAACCTTTGGACCAAGAATTTACTAATTACAATTCTCTGGACCAAGAACTTGCAAAAATGGATATTGGAAGTTCCTCCTCTGCCCCAAAACTTTCAGCATGGGATGAAGTTGCTTCTCCAATTTCTGGGAATGGATCAGTGTCAATACCCATAGCCTTTTTTGCCTTGGTTAGAAATTCCAATCTTCCCTTCCAGATTTGTTCTTGGATCCTGTCTCTAAAAACCATACAATTTTTAGTTGAATGAGACCAAGAATTGTGCCATTTACAGTACATCTTTCCTTTAAGTTCTTCAGAAGTTGGGATTTTAACTCCCTTAGGTAACTTTAAAAAATGTGCTACAAGCAAATGATAAAATATGTCATCTGCTTTTGTTATATCAAAAGAATACTTCATATGTAGGTCTTTCTTTTTAAACTGCTGGTCAATCGTTGTATCCTTTTGAATCAGTGCTTCACAGGTCATGGGGTCTTTCCATATGATCTCCGCTGCATCAATTTCGAAGTTAGGGTCCCTATAGTAGGTCTTATATCATGCATTACTTCGATCTTGTTCTTCTTCAAGTAACGTCTCATATCTGGATACTTTATAGGTTAATTCTACCAAGTCTCGAAACTTAGTTGAATCAAACTTCTTTCGAAGCCTAAACTCCAAACCATTTTGAGCCAATCTCACAAATTCAGGCTCTGGTAGAATGACCCTACACTTGTTTCATGCTCTTTTGAATCTGGCAATGAATTGAGCAGCCTTCTCATCAGGCCTTTGGCTCAGCCTTGCCAAATCTGCCATGGAAACCTCAGGCTCTGTTTGGAAGAATTGGGCATGAAATGCCTCTTCCATTTGCTACCAAGTTTGGATAGAGCCAGGTGTAAGGTTAATATACCATACAAAGACTGCCCCAGTTAAAGAACTTGGAAAGAGTCTCAATTTCATATAATCATTATTGCTGAATTCACCACATTGGCCTGTAAACCTGACAATGTGTTCTACTGTTGACTGGTTTCCATTTTCATAAAAGAGAGCAAAATCTGATATTCTAAACCCCCTTGGATATTCATGTACCATATCTATCCATTTTGGGTATGGATTTCTATATACAGGAGTCTGGACCCCCCAAGCCATGGGTCCACACTTCTCCTTGACAATATCAGCAATTTGGTCCCTAGGAACCATATTATGTGCTTGTTGGACCACTACTAGAGGAGCAAACACAGGGTTTGGAGGAACTCTATGTGCTTGAGGTCCTCTTGATCCATAGAGAGGTATATTTGGGACTGGTTGTCCCTGTGGTACTCGTTGCTGTTGAGGATATGGTTGACCTCTCTGGGTCTGTCTTGCGAAAGGACCTACGAAAGGTGCTGCAGGAGGAGAAACGGGTGTTGTTTCTCTCCCAGCCATGGGAAACCCTTCCAACCTCCCAGGTGTAAATTCGAACAGAGGGTTAGTGAACCCCTTTGTGCCAAGCATGGTTTCAAACATGGGATTTGGAAACATTCTCATACCATTTTCTTGTGTTGGCCCAGATCCACCAATTTGTATGGCTTCACTATTAGATATTGGTATATTTTGATTTACCAAAGGCCTAGAAGGAGGCTCATACCATGACTGAGGTATAGGTGATGGTCTTTCATAATTTTGATAACTAGTCTGACCATTAATATGTTCATTAATTTGCATAGGCTGTTTATCTCTAGCCAATCTTTGCTGAAGAACATTTGTATTCTCCTCCATATGCCTTATGACAGGTGGTTGATGGGAATTCATTCGATCCATGAAGGATGTTTCCCATATTTCCATTGTATACATTAATTGCTGTCCCATGGCATCTACCAAGCCTCCACACGGATTCATTAGCTGGGTAGACGGAACAGTGGATGGTCCAATTCCATGGCTTTGTCTAATATTTTGAACATGTGGTGCATGTTCTGAGGTGCTGGTCTATTCGACCATAGGTTCTGATGAGATAGGTGCTTCCATAGGAGGTATTATTTCATTATCCTCTGGATTAGGTACTTCTACCTCTCATTCCACACCTTCTTCTAGGCATTCATTTTCTCCTTATCTCCTACGTCTAGGCAATTACAAGGTCTCACTGGGCGTGCCAAAAAATATATGTTGGATTTTTTGGCTTTCGAAGGTTAATAATGTAAATTTAAGTGTGCCAGCAAGGATCAATCAGTCCTTACAAAATATTAATTGCCAACCAATTACCAAACGATTGTGTTGTAGTTCTTTTAGCCTCAATAAAGAGGACTTTTACTGGTGGCTTGTATAGGAGAATTTAGTAAATAACAACAAGTGAAGAACAATTTCAGAATTCGAATTTCATTAAGTTGAGAACTTACACTGAACTAACCCAGCCTCGTAGAGGTTCATAGTCACAAACTACTTGAAACTACTCCTAAGAAATCAAGTGCAGTACAGGAATTGAAGTGCTGGAAATATAAATAACTGGAAATGGAAAAATTGGAAAGAAAATGAGGTAAATAAAATTGGTTTCTGGATTTGAGTCTAGGCCCTTCATTCTGGAGCCTTCTCTGCTATTTATACTTCCCAATGGTAACTGTCGAAGTGGGCTTCCAACCAGCGAAGTGTCCTCCCATGATTGCTGAACATGCTCTCTTACAGTCAGTCCTACTACGCCACTCTTGCAGTTAGGCTTCCCTCTTGATTTTGAATTTAAATTTATGAGTAACCGTTAGGCCACGTCATCTTGTGTCTCTCGACTGTTCCAGTGCTATGCAAATCCATTATTACCAATACAAACTGCCACGTGTCTAATTTTGACTGGAGACTTGTATTAACTCCCCACATTGCCCTCATCATGCCACGTGTTAAGCTGTGATTGGCTTATAAAAATACGTAGCCAACACTTACAAGTATGAAATTAGGGTTTCTCGAGCTTTGTGTGAAGCAGGGAATTATTGTAGTTATAGTGTTTGTGAATTAAACTCCCCCTAGGGAGAGTTAAACCCGTGACCTCCCCCTAGAAACTAAGCCCTTAGGAAAGTCATGGTAGCCAACTAGGCTAGCCTAGTTGGTTAATAATTAACGAGCTTAGGAATCATGCCCTATGGATTTGGGATAGTTGAAGAAGTAAAAATCACACACGAGACCACAAGATTTACAGGCCTAATGTTATGTAGTTATTTCT
Source organism: Camellia sinensis (assembly GCF_055761805.1). NCBI lineage: Eukaryota > Viridiplantae > Streptophyta > Magnoliopsida > Ericales > Theaceae > Camellia > Camellia sinensis. Next base: position 102,440,805 of record NC_138967.1, on the reverse strand, counting down.
ATGATTTGGCTTTGAAACTGGGAAAAAAAAGTTCTAGACTTGGATTTGAAGGGGTGATATGCTGTTAAAATTTCATAACCGTGGCAAGAATTTTTTAAACAAAATTATGGGATCCTAGTTTGTGTTTCGGTGGATGATGACTAGAATGTCACGTGTTAATGCCTTCTTCCACTTGTGGGGGTCGCATTATGGTTAGTATTTGGATTTTGTCACCTTTTTCATGTGGCTTTGTTGTAGGAATCTTCATTAAATCCTTTATGACAAAAAATAATTTTTTTAAGTTGAAGTGGTGGAAATGAGCATAGATTTGGTTGTCTCGACTAAATTTTTTAAATCCTAAATAATAACTTGGGGATACTTTAGTGGTAATCAATATTTGAATGTTGGTCTAGCTTGTTTGAAGGTGGATGATAAAATAATTGTCGTCATTGAAGGGTGGTTGATAAAAAAATTCAGCTCAAATTTGCTGGTAATTTGAGCATAACACAAGTTCAATTTATTGAACTCAAGCCTGCCTTGGATTAATTACCATAGTTTCCTTTCTACCAAGTGGTCATGTGTGAGGAATTATTCGATTTTGCAAGAATTTGATGTTGGTTGTTTGCTTGACAAATAGGAGGGGCTAAATGAATACATGGCTTCCAAAATAAGAAAATAGTGGAGAAATTGTATGATATTATTGGACAGGCACATGGACATATGGTATTCTGAACTTACTAGATAATTTTTGTGTGCCCATCTTATAACAATGAGACACATAGTTAGTTTGTCTCCAATGTTGGAGAAAATGTACGAAAAATTAGTTATATGGCCTCATACACTTGGAATGGCAAACCACATAGAATATAGGCCAGTCCTATAGAATAATTCCTACTTCTTGCCAATCACATTGTCATGACCCCATTCCGCCCCTAATAGAATGCCGTGATGGCCAATAATCCGAGATTACCGAAGGCCAACTTACCAAGATTCACACAAACAAAGTATACATATGGGGCATACATATTCGGAAGTAATAAATTTAAATCTAATTAGTCCCTAATAGCTGTGCATAGATTAAATGAAATGGCATACATATTAACAAGGTTGTACAACTTGAATACAAAATAAAATAAACTTAATATTACATCTTGATCAAAAGGCTTCTCAAGTCTAAACATACAAGGCAAATGATCTACAATGCTAAGAAGCATAATCTTCAAGATGCTACAAAACGTAAATTAAAACATCTTCCAAATAAAGCTTAGGCAACATCGCTTTCTTGTTCATCACCTCCATATATATAAGGGAGAGGGGTGAGTTGAAAATTAAGTGAATGATATAAGTAATAAAGATTTGAATGAATGATATCCTATATTTTATCACAACAATACATATCATAACTTGTAACAAAATAAAAGGATAAACCGAGTTCATCAATCAAAGGCTTTCAAAGCTTCAAGGGATATTTACTAACATCTACATAATACAAAGGATGACATTCATTGATAAAACAAAGGAATAACTGACCTGGAATCAATTAGACAAGCCCACCTGTCGGTGGCAAAAGAGATATCTCAAACAAAGGTACTAGTTGCATTAAAGTTCCCTAGCACATAAGGACTTTTCAAGAATATCATCAAAACAAACATAATATTTGATAAAAGAACTAAGGGATAATTATTCATGCTTGATCAAATACTTTTCTAAAACAAAGCAAAGCTTTTATCAAAACATTATAACATAACTTTATTAAAAATATCACTCACAATAGCTCTTCGGTCGAGGGGATTAAGGTAAAGATTCAAGACCTACAAGTACATAGTAATTCCATTGAATGCATTTCAAGAAGGTAAGAAGATATGCTCGAAGATGGTTATGAAATGCACTCTCAAAACAAGCTTCAAATAAGTGAAATAGATCCCGGCATTTCTTTCCAAAAACCAAGTCAAGACAAAGCAAAACATGTGCTGGGAGTTAAATCAATATTTTTCTTCTTGGAAAAGCATGTTGGGTACATACCAAGTCTCGGAATGGATGCACAGAGATGAGCTGGGCCGAAATGGCCTAGCTGGGTGAACTCAGGAGGACTTGGCCGAGGTGTGGTCTACTTGGCCAAGATGTGGGCTCTCCATCCGAGATATTACAAGGTGTCGGCAACAGTGTACTGTAGTCAGCCTAGGTGTGCATGCAAGGTAGACTAAGGTGAGATGCAATGCTTGGCCTAGGTGTGGAAGCTGGATAGAAGTGGGTCTCAGTGACGACACTTAAGGAAGTGAAGTCTGGAAACCTGGGTTTTCTCTTGAAGAACATGAACAACATGAATGCTAAAAATCATAATTTCTTATTGAAAATATGAGATTTCATGATATGAGTTCAAAAACATGAACCTGGATACCCATACTTGAAGATTTCAAGAAAACAAACACAAAAGATGGAAGTTGCTACAAACTTTTGGATCAAAACAAAACTGTTCTTTAAGAACACAAGAACATCACTGCCTCTCTAAAACAAAACTTAAAATCAATGCATGGCTCATGAATTATGCTAGATCATGCAATGTGATTAGATTAACATGAAGAGCAACAATAGTAGATCAAGAATCTAACCTCAAAACACAAATCAAATGGTTCAAGGTTTGTAAATCAAGCTTGGAAATCTAGTTCTCTCACTCTAATAACTTTTTCGTCTTCTTCTTAGACCTTCTCTCTCTTTAAGACAAAGATACGGAAAATGATATGGGTTTCTTAATCGCTAACTAACTTAAACTCACTACTGGGACGCGTAGCATCATCTAATCAATCTCCTCAAAAAGGTGCCAGATTGAAAAAACAAGAGTAGGTCAAAATGTATACAGCAAGTAAGGTGGTATGGGCACTCTAACAAGGCAAGTATCCTGGATCAAAACATAGACTTCGGACAAGAGAAGGATAAGTGAGGTCTTCCTGATCTTGGCTAGGAGGGGTAATACTTGGCCTATGTGGGACACACCTTGGCCTGGGTTGTACAAGTCAAGGAACAAGATTGCTAGATGTTGGCTAAGGTGCACAACAAGGCTGCAAAGTTCAAGGATCAAAGATCTCAGATGCCTAGGTGATGCACATCTCGGCCTAGATGATGCTCATCTCGGTCTAGATGATGCACACCTCGGCCAAGGTGCAAGGGTGAAGGTAGAGGTCAACCAAGATGGTTCCACGATGATCCTAGGTGCTGATGCTCAACAACCTAGTTCTAGGAGGTTCAAATGTGTGATCGAGGTGTGAGGTAGCAAAGATAGATGGCCTAGGTTCAACACACAAAGTAAGAAACAAAGCATGGATCTTATACTTAGACAAAACACAACAACACAAAACAAGACATGCTCCCATACTTAGACAAAATATTAAAGTTCACAAGATGCAAGCTTAGCAAACTAAAATCATGTAAATTCTCATGAATATGACCAAGACAAAATGAGGATTGTTATACACATTCCTAAGAAATCTCTCATCCATCCAAGTTGGTTTCTGTCCTATCGTATATATAACAATTATCAAGGGTAACTAGAGCAATGCAGTCCTTTCAAAAATAAATTTTAAAAAAATTACAAATAAATCTTATTTTCAAGAGTATTAATGAGTCCTATTAAATTTCAATGTAGACAATTAAGTCTTTTTTTTTTCTAATTTATTCTAAAAAAGTTCACTTTTTCTTTATAATATATTTTATTCCAATTTTACCATTCTTATTAAAATATGAACAACAATTATATAAAAAATTTTAATTTACTTACAAAAATATATTTTTTTAATTGCAAAAATTGAACAAACTACATCAAACAAAATCATACTCAACAATCTGATCAAAAGAACTATGTCATAGGATTCATCATTTTCTGTTGCCCTGTACTATGAAAAATATATTTTTGTAAACAATCCAAAAAGTATTTATATATTTTTAATATTCCATTACAAAAATTGTGAAAAATAATACCCTGGCAAATTTATATATTTTTCAAACTGTGAGACAACAAAAAATGATTTTTGAGCTTATGCTTTTGTTCAACAAAAAGCAAAACAGTATCAAAATGTTCCATTACTTGCATTGTAAATAGCCAATACCAACTTTTAATTGATCAGGGAAAATTATATTAGTAGTCCTTATATTGGGGGATCAAACTAGACCAGAATGGTTTATGCAAATTGTTGAAGGAAAACAACACAAGAAGGTGAAAAGTTCTAACAAATGATACAGAAAGGAAGAAATCAGCAAAAACAAATTGCGTTATCTGGTAAGTAGAATTTATCTGTCACGACCCCAAACGACCCCTAGTAGTTTGGTGCCGTGATGGCCAGTAATCCGAGATTATCGAAGGCCAACTTTCAAAAATTCACACACAATCAGAGTAATACATATGGGGCTAACTAGTGCGGAAGCAATAATTTACAAATACAAGTGGTCCATAAGAGCAATGCATAAGTCAAATGGAATGGCATACATCTATACATAGCTTTACAACTTGAATACAATTAAAGTAAGGTCCAAAATACATATCTTGATCAAAAGGCTTCTCGAGCCGACGTGTACGAAATACAAATATTACCAGTCGAGAAGCATGATTTTCAAGACTGCCGACATAATTACAAGTCAAGCCGACATGACAAAAATCCAAAACAAGCTCGCGAATCACATCTAAGCGTCATCGCCTTCTTGCTCATCACCTACATATATATAGAGAGGGTGAGCTTGGACACTCAGTGAATAATATAGATAATAAGGGGGTTTGCATGAATAATAGCCGAAGTCTCTTCAAAACAATATATGCCAAAACTTTACACAACAAGGGAGGGACCTCGTCTATCTATCAAATCTTCAAAGCTTCAAGGGATGCTTACTAGCATCAACATATTACAAATGATGACATTCCGGACAACAAACCCACGCGGTAAACCGTCAGTGGTAAAATAAAACAAAGCAAGGGAGATATCTCAAACAAGGGTGCTACAAAAGTTTAGAGTCCTCTAGCACAAATGACTTATGTTACAAAGGCCCGTAGCCTCCTAACACAAGAGTACTGCAAAAGTTTAGAGTCCTCCAGCACAAGGGACTTTCAAAACAAGATGTGCTGCGAAAGTTTAGAGTCCTCCAACACAAGGGACTTTCAAAACAAGATGTGCTGCGAAAGTTTAGAGTCCTCCAGCACAAGGGACTTTCCGAGGAGGTCATCAAAACAAGATAATGCTTGATATACAAAATAGGGACAATCATTCATGCTTAACAAATACTTTTCAAAACAAAGCAAAGCAAGGTTCATCAAAACATTGATAACATAGCTTTATTAAAAATACCACTCACATAGTTCTTCAAATGTCGGGGTCAAGGCAAGTCCCAATCCTACAAACACATGGCAAAGTCTATTGAATGTACTTCTCAAAACAAGTCTTGCATGCATGCAAATGACCTCGACATTCTTCAAAAACTAAGTCAAATCAAATCAAAAACATAGTTTCTTATCGCTGGAAAACAAGCTGGGCAACTACCAGGTCTAGGCCGAGGTCCCACACCTCCTTGCCGAGGTGTGGCCTCGATGGCCACAGTCAAGGAAATGACGTCGGGAAAATCTGGGTTTCCCTCTCTTGAAGAACATGATGAACATGAAACACATGAACATGAGGAATATGAATGCAAAGATTAAAACTTGCTATTACAAAATCTGAGATTTCATGCTAAGAATCCGAAATCATGGACCTGGGTACCCATATTCAAAGATCTTGAGAGAACAAACACAAAAACATGGTTCTAGATGCAAACTTTCAGATCAAACGAGGCTTTTCTTCAAGAACACATGAAAACCATTTTCTCTTTCTAAAACCAACTTTAAATCAATGCATGACGTGCAGAACAGGATTGATCGTGCAATGTAGCTAGATGATCAATAAGAACAACAAGAGTAGGTTAAGATTCTAACCTCAAAACTCAAATCTAACGGTTCAAGCTCCAACGATCAAGCTTGGAAGTTCACTCTCTCTCTTACTCAAAACTTCTCCTTCTCCTTCCTAGAGCCTCTCTCTCTAAAAGACAAGATTTGATACAAAATGATATGCTTTCTCGACAGTCACTGACTTAACCCTCTGTTGGGACACGTGGCATCGGCTGATTGGCTCTACTAAAAAAGGTGACTGACTTGACAAGACAAGGCTATGACAAAGTGTGTTCAACAAGCTAGATAGCAAGAGTACTCCGGCAAGTGATGATCTCGGCTAAGGGCAAAGCTTCGGCAAGTAGGGCGACAATGACATCGGCTTGGAAGGACAACACTTGACTAAGCTGTGCCACACCTTGGCCTAGAAGTGCCACACCTCGGTCTAGGTCATACCATTCCAGGAACAAAATCACTAGGGTGCAAGGATAAACATTTCGGCCTAGATGTTACACATCTCGGCCTTGGTGCTGAACACCTCGGCCTAGATAGAGACATCTCAGAAAATATGCCAGGGTGAAGATGGAGGTCAACCAAAGTGGTTACAAGATAGTTCTAAGTGTAGAAAGGTTCCAAGGTGTCTAGACTTAAGATGACCTCGGCAACACACCAGGCAAGAACAAAGCATGCAAGTAACACTCGAGCAAAACAAGACAAGATATGCAAATGCACATAACAAAACAAGATCATACATAAATGTATGCAAGTATGACTAAGTTAAAGTGAGGGTTGTTACATCCTACCCCCCTTAAAGGAGTTTGGTCCCCAAGCTTGAGTTACCTTGTTCTAAAAACAATTCTGGATGTCGGACTTTCATTTCCTCTTCCATTTCCCATGTGGCCTCTTCACCGTAATGCTCCTTCCATTCAACTTTCACCATTGGTATCGACTTACTTCTCAGCTGTGTCACCTGCCTATCGACAATCCGTATTGGCTTCTCTTCGTAGCCTAAATCTTCATTGATTACAATTCTAAAATAGTCAATCACATGTAGTGGATCTCGAATATACTTCCTCAACATCGAAACATGAAACACATTATGGACTTGGCTCAATCCTGGCGGCAAAGCAAGTCTGTAGGCAGCGAGGTTAACCTTCTCAAGAACTTCAAAAGGCCCGATGTAACGGGGTGCTAACTTACCCTTCTTCCCAAATCTTGTAACTCCTTTCATCGGCGAAATCTTTAGGAACACATGGTCCCCGACTTCAAATTCCAACTCTCTTCTTCTCTAGTCGGCATAACTCTTCTGTCGACTCTGTGCGGTTTTGATTCTTTGCTGAACGAGCTTAATCTTCTCGGTTGTCACTTGAATTAACTCGGGACCAAGCAGGGCTTTGTCTCCTACCTCGGTCCAACATATCGGCGACCTGCACTTCCTTCCATACAATGCTTCATACGGCGCCATGCCAATGCTAGCTTGATAACTATTGTTGTAGGTAAATTCCACCAATGGCAAATGGACTCCCCAACTTCCCTGGAGGTCCAATACACATAGTCTAAGCATAGCTTCAAGTGTCTGAATCGTCCTCTCTGTTTGCCTATTAGTTTGGGGATGAAAAGCTGCGCTAAACCTCAACTCGGCCCCAAAAGCTCTTTGTAGGCTCTACCAAAATCTGGAAACCAACTTCGAATCTCGGTCCGACACAATTGACATCGGCACTCCATGAAGTCTAACAATCTCATTCACATATAACAAAGCAAGTTTATCGGCGTTGAAGGTGGTCTTAACAGGCAAGAAGTGTGCTGACTTAGTTAGTCTATCCACGATAACCCAAATTGAATCCATACCCTTTTGTGTCTTCGGCAACCCAACCACAAAGTCCATGGAGATGTGCTCCCATTTCCACTCAGGAATCGGTAAAGGTTGAAGAAGTCCTGCTAGCCTTTGATGTTCTGCTTTCACTTGTTGACAATACAGACATTGGGACACGAACTCGGCTATTTCTCCTTTCATATTTGGCCACCAAAACGTCTGCATCACATCCTGATACATCTTGGTGTTCCCTGGGTGAACAACAAACTTGGAACCATGAGCTTCCTGTAAAATTTTTCTTTTCAACTCTGGAATGTCGGCTACACACAATCTTCCATCAAACTTGAGCACTTGATTTTCTATGGTGTACCCTGATCTCGGCTTTGTGTTAATCTCATCGGCTACCTTCTTGAAGATTTCATCCTCCATCTGTCTTGTCTTTACTTCCTCAACAATAGTCGGCTCCACTAAGATCGTGGTTAGACATGCCAGATTTCCAACCATCTTTCTGCTCAAAGCGTCGGCTACGGTGTTAGCTTTACCGGGATGATATTGAATCTGCATATCGTAATCTTTCAACAACTCAAGCCATCTTCTCTGCCTCATATTCAATTCCTTCTGAGTGAACAAGTACTTTAAACTTTTATGATTTGTAAAAACCTGGCAAGAAGCTCCATACAAGTAGTGGCGCCAAATCTTCAAAGCAAATACCACGGCTGCCAATTCTAAATCATGGGTGGGATAGTTCTTTTCATGTGGCTTCAATTGACGAGAGGCATATGCTATGACCTTACCTTTTTGCATTAATACACAACCCAGACCCTTATGCGAAGCATCACTATAAACATGAAACTCTTCATTACCTGACGGTAGTACAAGAACTGGTGCTGCGACTAATCTCGTCTTCAACTCCTGGAAGGCTGCTTCCCTATCCTTAGTCCATTCGTAAGCTGCTCCCTTCTTAGTCAGTTGTGTCAACGGAATTGCAATCCTTGAGAAATCCTTCATGAATTTTTTGTAATAACCTGCCAATCCCAGAAAACTACGAACCTCGGACACATTAGTCGGCCTCGGCCAATTCACAGCGGCTTCAATTTTACTAGGATCGACCGAAATACCGTCTTCATCAATCACATGACCCAAAAATGAAATAGTGGAAAGCTAAAACTCACACTTGTTAAACTTAGCATACAATTTCCGATCCCTCAAAGTCTGTAAGGTAAGTCTCAAATGATCCTCGTGTTCAGTTTTACTCTTAGAGTAGATCAATATATCATCGATGAAGACAACCACAAACTCATCTAGATATGGCTTAAAGACTTTGTTCATCAAATCCATAAATGCTGCAGGGGCATTGGTCACTCCAAAAGGCATTACTAAAAACTCGTAGTGGCCATACCTCGTCCGAAAATCGGTCTTCTCAACATCCTCGGCTTTGACTTTAAGCTGATGGTAGCCCGACCTAAGGTCAATTTTGGAAAAGACTCGTGCTCCTTGCAACTGATCAAACAAATCATCTATCCTCAGCAACGGGTACTTATTCTTAATGGTTACCTTATTCAGTTCCCGGTAATCAATACGAAGACAAAGTGTGCCATCCTTCTTCTTAACAAACAAGACGGGTGCTCCCCAAGGTGAAGTGCTCGACCTAATAAAACCCTTATCTAGCAACTCTTGTAGTTGGAGTTTCAATTCCTTGAGCTCGGCGGGGGCTATCCTATAGGGTGCTTTAGAGATGGGCTGGGTCCCCGATATGACGTCAATAGTAAACTCTACCTCTCTATCAACCAAGTGACTAGGCATATCGTTTGGAAAGACGTCGGGGAATTCATTAACAACTGGGACGTCGGCTAACTCAACACTTCCATTCAAATTACTTAATATACTACACAGATAACCTTGACACCCTTTTTGGATCAACCTATAGGATTTCATGGATGAGATTAAGTAAGGTGGAGATACCACTCTTTTACCCTGAAACGTGACCTCGGCTAGGTTTGGGGGTTTTAATGTGACACTTTTAGAAACACAATTTATGGACGCGTGATTGGCCACTAACCAATCCATCCCCAATATAACATCAAAATGACTTATGTCCAATGGCATTAAATCAGCTAACAATTCAACATTCTCAATCACAACAACACATGCTCAATAGATGGATGCAACATTCATAGATCTCCCAGATGGAGTAGATACAGATAACACATAATCAAGGGGTTCTAGTTTCCTATTAATCTTCTCGGCAAACTTAGCAGAAATGAATGAATGCGTAGAACCCGAATTAATCAATACATATGCATTTTGAGAACAAATTGGGAGTATACCTGACACCACTGTCTCAACATTCTGAGTGTCTCCTGGTACCAGTGCAAAAACTCTGCCTTGCCTCATCTGTCCTTTCCCAACGTTACCTTTCTGTACGAAACCCGAGGTATTCTCATCCTTCTTATCATCATCAACTCTTGTTTTTGGATAGTCCCTCACAAAATGACCTATTTCACCACATTCGTAACAAGCTCCAAACGCCCGACGATAGACCTCGAAATGTGGTTTCCCACAACTGGAACATGTCGGCTTAGTTCCACTTTCCTACCTTGGGTTGCTTGAACTGCCAACATTCGCTTTCTTCTTGGTACCAAACTGTGCTCGGCGATTGTCATAACTCTGCCTCTTCCTCTGGCTCTCTCCCAAACTCTGGTATCTGTTCAAGTTAGCTTCGGCTAGAATGGCTTTGTCCAACACTCCGACGTAAGTCGGCATGTTGAGCATGTTGACTCGGTCTTGTATTGGTCCACGCAGCCCACTTTCAAACTTCCTAGCCTTCATGTATTCATCGTTTACCATATGGGGTGCATACCTCGCCAACTCGGTAAAGGCACAGTCGTATTCAGCCACTGTTCTACTGCCTTGCGTCAAAGTCTGAAATTCGGTAGCCTTATGATTTCGAACACTTAGGGGAAAATGTTTGGTGTAAAACAACTCCAAAAATCGGGTCCAGGTCAAGTCTGGATTGCCTTCTCAAACCATCATCCACCACCTGCGGGCATCATCATCTAGTGTAAAGGCTGCTAAGGTCACCTTCTGGGTGTCGGTGTTGGGAAAGATCTCGAACAGCTTCTCCATTTCCAAAACCCACGCTTCGGCTTTCATCGGCTCTATACCCCCTTGGAATCTCGATGGCTTTATTTTCTTGAACTCTCTGATCAAAGCTATCGTGCTGTCCCCATGTAATGTTGGCTGTGGGGGCATTTGTGGTACTGGAGGAGGTGGAGGTGGAACTGCATTTCGGGGTTTGCATGAATAATAGCCGAAGTCTCTTCAAAACAATACATGTCAAAACTTTACACAACAAGGGATGGACCTCGTCCATCTATCAAATCTTCAAAGCTTCAAGGGATCCTTACTAGCATCAACATATTATAAATGGTGACATCTCAAACAACAAACCCACGCGGTAAACCGTCAGTGGTAAAACAAAACAAAGTAAGGGAGATATCTCAAACAAGGGTGCTACAAAAGTTTAGAGTCCTCTAGCACAAAGGACCTATGTTACAAAGGCCCGTAGCCTCCTAACACGAGAGTATTGCGAAAGTTTAGAGTCCTCCAGCACAAGGGACTTTCAAAACAAGATGTGCTGCGAAAGTTTAGAGTCCTCCAGCACAAGGGACTTTCAAAACAAGATGTGCTACGAAAGTTTAGAGTCCTCCAGCACAAGGGACTTTCCGAGGAGGTCATCAAAACAAGATAATGCTTGATATACAAAATAGGGACAATCATTCATGCTTAACAAATACTTTTCAAAACAAAGCAAAGCAAGGTTCATCAAAACATTGATAACATAGCTTTATTAAAAATACCACTCACATAGTTCTTCAAATGTCGGGGTCAAGGCAAGTCCCAATCCTACAAACACATGGCAAAGTCTATTGAATGTACTTCTCAAAACAAGTCTTGCATGCATGCAAATGACCTCGGCATTCTTCAAAAACTAAGTCAAATCAAATAAAAAACACAGTTTCTTATCGCTGGAAAACAAGCTGAGCAACTATCAGGTCTAGGCCGAGGTCCCACACCTCCTTGCCGAGGTGTGGCCTCGATGGCCACAATTAAGGAAATGACGTCGGGAAAATCTGGGTTTCCCTCTCTTGAAGAACATGACGAACATGAAACACATGAACATGAGGAAGATAAATGCAAAGATTAAAACTTGCTATTTCAAAATCTGAGATTTCATGCTAAGAATCTGAAATCATGGACCTGGGTACCCATATTCAAAGATCTTGAGAGAACAAACACAAAAACATGGTTCTAGATGCAAACTTTTGGATCAAACGAGGCTTTTCTTCAAGAACACATGAAAACCATTTTCTCTTTCTAAAACCAACTTTAAATCAATGCATGACGTGCAGAACAGGTTTGATCGTGCAATGCAACTAGATAATCAATAAGAACAACAAGAGTAGGTTAAGATTCTAACCTTAAAACTCGAATCTAACGGTTCAAGCTCCAACGATCAAGCTTGGAAGTTCACTCTCTCTCTTACTCAAAACTTCTCCTTCTCCTTCCTAGAGCCTCTCTCTCTAAAAGACAAGATTTGATACAAAATGATATGTTTTCTCGACAGTCACTGACTTAACCCTCTGCTGGGACACGTGGCATCGGTTGGTTGGCTCTACTCAAAAAGGTGACTGACTTGACAAGACAAGGCTATGACAAAGTGTGTTCAACAAGCTAGACAGCAAGAGTACTCCGGTAAGTGATGATCTCGGCTAAGGGCAAAGCTTTGGCATGTAGGGCGACAATGACATCGGCTTGGAAGGACAACACTTGACTAAGCTGTGCCACACCTTGGCCTAGATGTGCCACACCTCGGTCTAGGTCATACCATTCCAGGAACAAAATCACTAAGGTGCAAGGATAAACATTTCGGCCTAGATGTTACACATCTCGGCCTTGGTGCTAAACACCTCGGCCTAGATAGAGACATCTCGGCAAATATGCCAGGGTGAAGATGGAGGTCAGCCAAAGTGGTTACAAGATAGTTCTAAGTGTAGAAAGGTTCCAAGGTGTCTAGACTTAAGATGACCTCGGCAACACACCAGGCAAGAACAAAGCATGCAAGTAACACTCGAGCAAAACAAGACAAGATATGCAAATGCACATAACAAAACAAGATCATACATAAATGTATGCAAGTATGACTAAGTTGAAGTGAGGGTTGTTACATTATCTTTGAAGCTTTATTTTGTTGGATTATCTCTTGTGGTTTCTATTGATAAGCAAAATTAGATTTACTTTTTTTTTTTTTATTTCAAAACGAGTTCCATACCTTTAAGTAGCACAATAAAGCAATAGTATCTACTTGAAGAGGTGTCTGTCTTAGTTTTTGCGTAATGAGTCTATGGACGTTTTTCCCCTTGAAGACAAGTTTTTTTTTTTTTTTTTTTGGGCTGACTTCCTATTTTGCAGCTTTTCACTTTTGCCATTTTTTTTCCTCTTTGCAATAATTTTATTATGTTTTTTAGCACAACAAGAACATAATTCAACTTCCTAAGTTTGAAATTAATGTAAAATGATATCTACCTGTTTGTTTCATTTTCAAAATATTTTTTTTCTCAAAAAATCAGAACGAGATTCGTGAGGGGAGGGGGGGAGGGGAGGAGAAGAAGTAGCTATTTTGATTTTTATTTATGCTAACTGCTTCAGAACTTTATATGAAATAGTTTAAGCAGCCAATTCCTCTGTTTTGTAGCCAACATGATCAGTCAACTTTGCTTCCTAAGATCTTTCTAAAAATCAGTAACAAAAAAAAAAAGATTAAGTAAATTATGGACTCTGTAATGTTTGAATTTGTGTTTGGAAAGTTAGATAGTACAGCAGTGGCTTTTGTTCATCTTATTCAATATTTGAAATTATACATTAGTGGTTGGGGGGCAAGTTTAGTCCTCAAATTTTATGTTCTCATGTCTTGTAATATTTATAATCATTGAATTATATACGAATGTCAAGATATGAATATTTGGAGATATAATTTAACAATTGTGAATGTTTTTCAATAGAGAAATTGAAAATTTTAAAGATAAAAAGATGTTGGGTCACATTACTAGGTTTTGAAATATATTGAAAATTCAACAATAAAGTTAGAAGATCATAGCCTGAGAAGTTAAGAGTGATCCTATGTGCATAGAAAGAATACATAGAGAAAGATCAATGTATGATGTACATTTATTCTAGGTGTAGAAGGAACTAAATTCAGCATAAAATTGAGATACATATTGATTTATTTATTTACTTATTTTTTTGGGTGCACGTAGCATTGTTGGAAAAGTTAAGGTCAAGAGAGTTAAATTAAATTTCTTGTCATCCAATTAAGCAGTTAAAAATAAGGTTGCTACTCAGGTGGGGCCCAACCTGAGCAACATGTGTCCAACTTGAATTTTTAAGGACTTGACTATATATTTTTAAGGAAAATCATATATAAGTCTATTTTTTAAATGAGATAGCACTATATTAAAATGTCTTTAGTCAATTTTTTCTCTCATTTATTTTCTAATCGTCAATCAATCATCTTGTTGACATGTTACTGGTTTAGAAAGTGAGTTTAAATTTTGAACTTAAATAACAGTACTCTTTTTTCAAATTCAATATGGGTTTATGAAACAATTTAGAAGCCCAAACTAAATTAGGGGTCATGCATAGACAAAGATTTTAAGCAAAATGTAGACAAGTATGTCTTATTTTTTCCATTTTATTCTAAAAAAGTTCATTTTTCCCTAATTATTTCTTTTGTTCCAATTATACCATTCTTATTAAAATATGAGCAACAATTATATAAAAAAAAATTCAATTTACTTAAAAATATATATTTTAATTGAACAAATTGAATGAACTATATCAAACAAAATCATACTCAACAATTTGATCACACTATTCATCATTTTCTGTTGCCTTATAGTATGAAAAATATATTTAGTAAACAATCCAAAAGGTCTATTTTTTTTTTTTAAATGTTTCATTCAAGAAATTGTGAAAAATAATACCCTGTCAAATTCATATATTTTTTAAACTGTATGACAACAAAAAATGATGAATCTTAAGCCTATGCTTTTGTTCACTAAAAAAGCAAAGCAATCTCAAGATGTTCCATTACTTGCTTTGTAAATAGCTGGGGCAATTACCACTTTTAATTGATTCATGGCAAATTATATTAGTAGTCTTTATATTTTTGCTCTTATGTCATTTTTGTCATTATAATTTCAATGGACTGGATTTTGATATGAATTTATGATTTTGTCTTAATTTGGTTTGATTGATTACAACTTTTAGTTTTTTTCAATGAAAAATGGGTACATGAGTGGCATGTGTCATGCTTTTATAGGCAAAAAATATAAAATTATCAATTGAATAAGTTAACCTCAACGAACTCATATTTTTCAAGAACCCTAATTAGCATTATCAATCGAACTAAATTAACACAAAATATAAAATTAAGAGTTGAAATTGCTAATTAAAATTACTCAAACCAAAATGGCGCAATGGGCAAAATAGATGACTAGTGATGTAATTTGCCCATTGGTTTATGTAAAACCATTCCTTAATAGGTTTGGGACAACTGGAATTAAAAGACAAAGAGTCATTGTAGCCAACTTGGAAGTCATGGTTGATGGTGGAAGTCATGATGGCTGATGGATACAATTACATAGTTGTCGTGCATCATGATGACTGGGCTGGGCTGCTCCACCACCACCATAGAAAGACTTAGCATTTGGTAAAAGAATGAGCAATACATTTATTCCTTCTCCATCATCAAGCTCCTATCCTTCTTACTCTCCTTTTCATCTCTCTCTAAATCCTACCTTTGTTGGGGAGATTCCTCAGCAATTGAAAAGTTTGATGTTTCTTGAGGTACTAAACTTTTTGGACAACCAACTAGCAGGACCAATTCCTCAAGGGAGCTAGTTTAATACATTTGGAAATGATTCATACAGTGGGAACTTGGCCTTATGTGGATTCCCTTTATCAAAGAAATGTAAGGAACTACAGGCACTGCCACCTCTACCAACACTATTTTTATTCAATTGTTTGGATTGAATTGTTGTTTAATTTCTGTCGATTGCGAATAAGCATAATTTTTACTAACAATTTTTGGCATGCCTAGTGGGACATTTTCCTAATTTGGAATGATGACAAGAATTTGAAGGCAAGAAGTACAAGAAGATCTGACATACAACATGAAAAAATCTTGTAAAACGTAATCACATGATGTTCCAATAAGTGGATTTTCATGGATTGACGTGTCCAGAAAAATGGATGAAATGATTTGGTCTTGTGAAAATGAAATGTGTTGGCGTGAGAATGACATTTTATATTTACAAGAAAAAATTGATTATCTTGATTGGAAAAAATTTCAAATAATAGCGCCATTGTCATATTATTTGAGGTTAGAAATACGAAATCATTTTGATAAAGTGATTAGTTAACTTGATGATCAAATTGACCATTTTGAGATCGAAATTCATCAATGGAGGAAAACATTGAAAATTCTTATAGAAGTCAAAATTTGTGGCTTTTCAGTTGTTCTTCCTACGCCTTTAAAGGTTGTGAATGATGAAAAAGTACATTATCAGTTATTATGAGTGAAAAAGCAAAGGGCCATGAGAATAAAAATTTCATGGCAATGGGGCAATTTTGCAAGAAAGAAATCTTTTTTGGGTTTTCAAAAAATGTTTTTAACCCACTAATGCGTGAAAGAAAAAATCAACCCTTTGTTGCTACTGGTAGTTTAGAGAGTGATGCAAACAATGTGGCTAAAAGGTGTGATTTTAATCCAACTATGGCTAAAAATGATGAACAACCAATTCATGATGAATTTAATATTTTGATATTGTTCAAAATCTTGAATTTTTCAGAAATTTTGAGCCATGAAAAACTATGGATTATGGCATTCAACACCCATTTTGGATTTGTGGATCACACCAAAACTTAATTTTGGTGAATTGGCTAAAGATCTAACATTGTTTGAATAATATAAGACCAGAGAGCATAATTCCATTGGTGGAAGGTGGTTCTAATTAACCACTTGAACATCACATACTTGAAATGTTGCCAATTTACTCTGTCGAAATAATGTATCACTTGGATTGAGTGTTAATATGATTTTGCCAATTAAATGACATATAATCATTAATAACAGTGACATAAATTTATTGACAATACTATTTTGGCGTATATGGTGTTTAATCACTAGATTTTTGGCCCTAGGCATATATTTTATATATGTTTGTTTGTTGAAAGGACTACTATCAATTTAATTTTAATTTTATAATTCTTCAAGAATTTGAGTAAGTCTCATTCTTAAAGAGTTAGAGGGCATTGTTTGCACCCATTTTTGTAACATTTCCTATCAACAGGTGAATCAATTGAATGATGACACATGAAAATGAAGTCAAAGTAAAAGTCTTTCATTTGATCGAATGAAAGAATTGCTCAAGTCCATGAATTGTTGAAAACAGTCATAAAGTAGTTATTAAACAATTGTTGGCTTAGTGGGCTGATTTGTGTGAAGTCATGATTGTGAAATGGAGCTATGTTTCCTGTCGATCTAGTGCTCAGAACTTTGAGGGATATGTGACATCATAGAGGAGGGTTATTTTGATAGAGAGATTTGAAGAATTGATATAGTTTCAGGGCTTGGAAATGAGATAACAGTTACAACAACATTTGGGGGATACAATGAATTCCAAAATTTTAAGAAGTGGAGTAGTGAACCAGAGAAAGATGGAGAGATATAAAAGCCAAGATTTGTAGAAAGAAGATCATCAACAACCCAAAAAAATAGTTTTAGACTTAGCTTGTATCTAGGAGTAGTTTCTATCAGTTTAGGAGTAGTTTCTTTTGTAATTGTAACTTAGTGAACTTTGATAGTTTCATCTGGAAATTATCTTTTATTCATTTTGTAATTGTCAATTGTTTCAGAGAAATTCTCATTCTTTTGAGACATTTGGATCAATTACACAGTTGTCTGGTTACTTTTATTCAATTGTTGGGTTCGAATTCTTGTTTAATTCTATCGATTGAGAATAAGTATAATTTTTACTAACAACTTCCCTATGTAATCGCTGATCCAACGGATGTGACAACGTAATTTTATGTGTCCTGGTACTTTAATTTTTATTTTTTCTTGATTTGCTTTGGTGTTGTTTGTATCTGTGGTTTATTCCACAACAAAAACAACCGTGGAAATAAGTGCTAGTGTAGATGACACAATCAGATGAAGGGAAACTAGTTTGGTGTGCGGGAATTGTTATTGATTCCACCCTAAGAAGGTAATTTGTCTTCTTATATTGTCGCAATTTCTATGTGAACTCTCCCAAATACTGAACTATTGATTGACTAGTATGAGCATTATGGCCTTGGTTGGTTTTGGCTAAAATATTTGTTTTTTGGTTTTCTCAAAAAAAAAAAAAAAAAAAAAAAAGTGAATAAATAAAATTACCTTAAACATTGTAATTTATTTTAAGTTACACATTCAAAAATAACATCATCTTGTTTTATGTAACGCCCTCAAAATAAACCCATAAATCATGCATTCATTACATCCATAAACTTAAGAGAGTAAAACATAATGCGATTCATCAGAGTATTCTTACAAAAGATATTACTTGTTGACAACAAAGGTAAATGCCCTATAAGCTTAGAACTTTCCAAGTCAACACTTGTCAACAAAAATAGAGTTCTAACTCTTTACACAAAATAAGCTCATGGCTTGATATACATGTAATATACAAAAGAGACAACAAAAATAGTTATCAGCCTCAAGCCTCCCAAACTACTTCCTTGGAGGTGGCATATCACCTGAACCTGAAAATGACCCATATAAGGTGAGCCAACGCCCAATAAAGATATGCTAAGCATAATATGAGCAATAACTAAAGCGCTAGCATTTGATAAATGTTTAACCAATATAAGCCAACATACAACACAACCCAATTTCATAACAGGCATGTCCATGTTTCATTCCATTTTTCCTTTACTTAACAATTTCAGTTTATAAACATGGCTCAGAACCTGGCCAAACAATTCCCATGAGACTACGGCTCACGTTAAAAACCTTTCCAATATCAACAATTTAAATGAGATTATAACTCATAATAAAACACTTCCATAATTCACAATTCACATGAGATAACAACTCATATTAAACGCTTCCATACTTCACAAATGATACACAGATTTGTTGTATCAATGGAGTCTATCCCCTATCTCCTCCCAAATAATATCCGGTTTAGGAGTCCATCCCCTATCTCCTCCCAAACCGTGGAGTACATCCCCTATCTCCTCCCAAACCATGGAGTACATCCTCTATCTCCTCCCAAATAATATTCGATTTTGGAGTCCATCCCCTATCTCCTCCCAAACCGTGGAGTATATCTCCTATCTCCTCCCACACAATACAATGTATATAAACAATTATCATATACACGATCAATCAATACACCCATTCGATGTATTATTCCAACCGTCATATTCAATGACATATTCAACCGATTAGTTTTAATTCACCTAATCATCATGCAATGTCTACAACATTCAAGACTATCCTCCACCGATAGCCCAAAGCAATTATTTCTAAACAGATAATAAATGCATCAATAGATAGGTTATCAACAATTTCAAAAGTGAGTGATTTATAAATCCAACTCCACCATTCAACCTTATTTTAAGCCAATTTCATCATTTCCAACTCAATTTCATATTTCCATAACTTTCCAAATTAATTATACAAATTAATTCATAACATTAAATTAGGGCTTTTCTCCCTCTTTTCTCAACATTGACCCAAAGGCTCAAATACCAACAATAAACAACAATAACCCCATTTGAGACCCAAAATACACATGTATTGGCCCAAAGAACAAAACCCTTCTTTATACATTTTGAAACCCTAACACCCAAAATTACCCGATTTAAACATTAAATCAAAATGACCAAAAGTTTATGTCTAAGATCATAAAAGTGAGTAATTATCCCTACCTCAAAAAATGAGACCAAATGAAGAAGATAAGGAATTTCGAAATGCTCCAAAACCCAAGATTTTCGGATGGAAATGTAGCCCAAGCCAAGCTCTACACTTTTTACAAAGACACTAAGGTAGAAGATCACTCAAACTAGATCAAACCCTGGAGAGAAGTTGAAGTTTAGAGTGAGGAGCTCTCCAATGGAGGTTTTGAAAAGTTAGAGAGAGAAAAGGTACTAAAAAAACTGATCCAAAAAGTCAAAATTCGGACTGATATACAAATAGGTCTGCTCGAGCGTGGGATTCTCCGCTCGAGCATTAGACACAGTCATACGCTCGAGCGTCAAAAGCGCCGCTAGAGCGCCGGATGCACACTTCCAGAAGTTATGTAGTCGATAGTCCCCGCTCGAGCGTGAGATTGGACGCTCGAGCATCCAATGACCTGCAGAACAAAATACCAAGAGATGAATATTCATGCTCAAGCGTCAAAACGCTTGCTCGAGCGGAGAAGCAACAACAAAGGGTCCGCTCGAGCGTCAAAATCCCTGCTCGAGCGTGAAGGCCAAAATCTAGGCATCAACTTTTGGTTTCAAAACACAACCAACCTGTTCCAACACAACCCAAAACTCAAATACAGAGAGAAAAGGAGGGAAATGAGAATACGACAACTACACACTCACGGAACCAAGCCTGGAATACAATAAACAAAGAGAGGGAAAACCGGGATCGCTATAAATTCCCCCCCTTAAGGAATTTCGTCCCCGAAATTAGGTAAATAAGTTTCAACAATATGATTTCTCAATTCTCAACAATATTACAATTCAATATTCATCAACCTGACCCATTACCGGTGATTCCATCCCTTCTCAAGGAGCCAATTACAACATATTCTACAATATGCACTATTAACATGCATTCCTTTGAAATTTACCAATTTCAACACATATTCCACCATTCAATTACATATTCAATGCCAATCAATATATTTGCATTTCTAAAACCGAATTAACATATGTAATGTTAAAATAAACTTCCATTTCAAGGCAAGTTCCATAACATCTCCATAAACCGAAACATTTACAATGTTTTACAACTTAAGACATATTCAATGCTCTTAACGTTTATCAATACAGCAAAATATACAACATGTACGCAAACATCCACAAATAGATCCGGATATTTCTCTCAGACCTCCAATTCACGTTCCCAAGTGGCTTCCTCAACCCCGTGATGTTCCCACAAAACCTTTACCAAGGGAATGGTCTTGCGTCGTATGACTTGTTCCCACCAATCCAAGACCCGTACCGGTCTCTCCTCATACGAGGCATCCTTATCAACCTCTAAGTCGGTCCAATCCAATACATGCGATGGATCCGGTTCGTACTTCCGAAGCATGCTAACATGAAACACGTCATGTACCCCAGACAACTGTGGCGGTAAAGCTAAACGATAGACAACCTCGCCAATCCTTTCAAGGATCTCGAAAGGGCCAATAAACCGAGGGGACAACTTCCCACTCTTTCCAAACCTCATCAAACCCCGCCTAGGTGATATTTTCAGAAAGACATGATCACCCGCCTCAAATGCCAAAGGCCTCCTCCTACGGTCGGCATAACTCTTTTGGTGACTCTGGGTTGTAACAAGCCTCCTACGGATAAGCTCAACTTTCTCCGTTGTTTCCCGAACCAACTCCAGGCCCAACAAAGGTGCATCACCCACCTCGACCCAACAAACTGGAGACCTACATGGTCGGCCATACAAGGCCTCAAACGGTGCCATACCGATACTTGACTGGAAACTGTTGTTGTAGGCAAGCTCCACCAAGGGCAAGTGTCTCTCCCACGACCCACTAAAGTCAAGAACACAACCTCAAAGTATCCTCAAGGATCTGACTAGTACGCTCGGACTACCCGTCAGTCTGAGGATGATAAGCCGTGCTAAAGGTCAACTTAGTGCCCAATGCACTCTGCAAACTCTGCCACAACCTAGCAGTAAAACGTGGATCTCTATCTGAGACGATCAACACTGGGACCCCGTGCAACCTCACTATGTCCCGAATATACAAGTCGGCAAGATGGTCTACCGAATCTCTCAAGCGCATAGGGATAAAGTGCGCCGACTTAGTCAACTGATCTACAACCACCCAAATAGCATCACTACCTCGCTGAGTCCTCGGAAGACCTACAACGAAGTCCATAACATGCTCCCATTTCCACTCGGCAATAGGTAAGGGTTACAACAAACCCGTTGGCCTCTGATGCTCGGCCTTTACTTGCTGACAAGCAAAGCACTTAGACACAAAAACTACCACATCCTTCTCCATTCCCCGCCACCAAAACTGGCGACCCAAATCACGGTACATCTTAGTGCCTCCCGGATGCACCGCAAGGCGTGAATGGTGAAACTCTCGGAGTACCTCCTCTTGGCAAGACTCCGTCACGAACAAACGGTCTCGGTATCTCACACTCAGGTCGGGATACATAGTCAAACCCTTCTCAACCTTCCCATTGGAGATCTTTTCTCGGAGGGATTCTACCTCAAGGTCACCTCTTTGTGCCTCTAACATTCGAGTCACAAGTGTAGGCTGCGCAACAACAGAAAACAAGGCCGCAGCCTCAACAGATTCACCCAGAAGCAAATCAAACTCGCGAAGAGCACCCAACATCTCCCACTCTCGGATGGCTATACAAGCTACATCACTAATGGATTTCCTACTAAGGGCATCGGGCACAACATTGGCCTTTCCCGGATGATAATGCAACTTGAAGTCGTAATCCTCAATAAGCTTCATCCACCTCCTCTGCGTCAAGTTCAAGTCCTTCTGTGTAAACAGATATTTCAGACTCTTATGATCCGAGAACACCTCGAATCTTTCACCATAAAGGTAGTGCCTCCAAATCTTCAAGGCAAATATCACAGTTGCTAACTCTAGGTCATGTGTAGGGTAGTTCCTCTCGTGTGTTTTCAACTGACGTGAGCCATAGGCTACCACTTTCCCCTCTTGCATCAACACACAACCCAAACCCTCCCGTGAGGCATCACAATAAACCGCATAACCCAAACCTCTCTCCGAAATAATCAAAACTGGAGCGGTGGTAAGTCTAACTTTCAGCTCTTGGAACGACTTTTCACAAGTCTCACTCCATACAAATTTAACCCCTTTTCCGCGTCAATCTAGCCAACGACGAAGCTAGCTTGGAGAAGTCCTTCACAAGCCGGCGGTAATACCTAGCCAATCCCAGAAAATTACGGATCTCAAAAACACTCTTAGGTTGTGCCCAATCTTACACTGCCTCAATCTTGGATGTATCAACAGACACCCCTTCCCCAGAAACTACATGGCCTAAGAACTTGACCTCTCTTAGCCAGAACTCACACTTCCCAAATTTGGCATACAGCCTATGGGCTCTAAGCAACTCAAGCACCACTCTGAAGTGTTCCTCGTGCTCCTCCTCTGAACGTGAATAAATCAGAATGTCGTCCACGAAAACGACAACCAAACGATCTAAGAATTCCCGGAATATCCGGTTCATCAAGTCCATAAACACTGCCGGTGCATTGGTGAGCCCAAAAGGCATCACTAGAAACTCATAGTGGCCATACCGCGTACGGATTGCCGTTTTCGGAATATCCTCCTCACTGACCCTCAACTGGTGGTAACCCGATCTCAAATCTATCTTAGAGAAACAACAGTACCCCTTCAACTGGTCAAACAGATCATCTATACGGGGCATAGGGTACGTATTCTTAACCGTAGCCCGATTCAATTTTCGGTAATCGATACAAAGTCTCAAGGTAGCATCTTTCTTTTTAGCAAAGAGGGTCGATGCTCCCCACGGCGAAGTACTAGGGCGAATAAAGCCCTTATCTAGCAATTCCTAGAGCTGAATCTTCAACTCACTCAACTCGCCTGGGGCAAAACGATAAGGTGCCATGGAAATCGGTGCCGTGCCGGGCACTAAATCAATAGAAAACACCACCTCTCGATGTGGTGGCAAACTAACAAGATCCTCGGGAAAGAAGTCCGAGTACTCACAAACAACTCTCGGCAATACAGTCTGGGTCTCATCACA
Organism: Camellia sinensis; assembly: GCF_055761805.1. Taxonomy (NCBI): domain Eukaryota; kingdom Viridiplantae; phylum Streptophyta; class Magnoliopsida; order Ericales; family Theaceae; genus Camellia; species Camellia sinensis. The sequence goes on along the minus strand of NC_138967.1, from coordinate 102,417,022 downwards.
CTCACTACTCATACAACTAGCGAGAAGACAACTAAGCTCACTCCGCCCTTGCGGATCATACACTGGTGGCAACACACTACCAACCCGATCCCCCAAGAAATGGAAACAATCCCCGCTCAAGGTACACACAGTGACCCTCTGGCGGTAACAATCAATAACAGCCCGGTATGACGATAGCCAGTCCATACCCAAAATCACTTCAAAACCCGACATAGCCATTACTATAAAAGAAAATGGAAGCCGACGGTCGGCGACCTCTATATCACAGCCCCGACAATCTTGTTTCAAAATCAACTCACCCCTAACAGGTGACACAACACAACTAGGAGATGCTAACTGCGCCAACTCCAAACCCAAAACAGATGCAAATGCAGCAGATATAAAGAAATGGGATTCACCCGTATCAATCAACACATTGGCAACCGAGTTGCAAAACAAAAAGGTACCTCTCACAACAGATGGAGCCGGTACAAGATCCTGCGCGGTAATAGCATGCACGCGCCCAGAAGGTCTCTGGTCTACCTGCTCACCCCTCAGAGCAAAACACTGCTGCACAGACTGGGACGATGAAGATCCCAGATTGGCCCTCGAGGCCTAAACTGACTGTGCGGGCAGAAAACTCTGCGTCTGCCTCGAACCAGACGCACCCGGTGTGCCACTCAACTACGGGCAATACCTCTTCAGGTGCCCCGCCTGACCACACAGGTAACAAGAGAGCTGCTGGCCTCTGCCCTGACTCTAGCTCTGAGGTCGAGCCGAAGATGAAGCTGCTCTCTAACGTCCTCCCCTCTGCGGGCAAGCTGGAGACTTGTGGCCCAGCTGACCACATTTGTAACAAATAACGTCTCCCTGACTGCCTCTCCCAGAGCCTGCACTTGGCACTGGAAAGGTCGATCTAGCAAATGCACCCTGGGACTGCTAAGGGTTAGAACCCCTCTGCCTCCTACCGTCCCCCTGACCATCCTGAATCCTCTTGGAGCCCCTCTGCCTCTCCTCCTCCTCATGCATAATAATCTCCATATGGGACGCAGCATCCACTAGACGCCCATACTCCCGAACCATGGACGCTGCAACTCTAGTCTTGAGTCCATGTCGCAACTTCCTCTCAAATTCTAGACAACGGCGTTCCTCAAACGCCACAAGCTCAGGTGCAAACCTGGATAAACTGGTAAATGTGGCCTCAAACTCGGCCACTGGCATACTCAGCTGCTTGAGCTGACAGAACTGGTTCCTCAACTTCTCCCTAACAGCTGGAGACAAAAACTTCTCCTGGAAAGCATCTACAAAGGCCTCCCATGTGCCACCAACACGACCCCTCATGAACTTCCACCACTGACCCGCATCTCCCTTCAACTGGAAAGACGCCAAGGTCACCTTCAAAGCCCCGTCTTCGATGCCAAGCATCTCAAACGTCTTCGTCATCTGCTCGAGCCACTCATCAGCCTTCAGTGGCTCTTTAAGATCCCCAACAAACTCATCTGGATTAGACCGGAAGAACTCCCTCTTCAGAAAAGAAGGCCCTGCCTCAGCAACATGGGCCTGGACCTGATTCTCAGCCGTAAGAATGTCCATGGATTCACTCAAAGCTCCTTCCATCTCGCGGGCTAAGGCGCCCATGGCCTGCTGACCTACTGGCTCGGCCAGATTGGCCTGACCAACACCCTCCTGCTGTGTCAGAATCTAATCCGGCACGCCTACCACGTCTACCACCACATCCTTGTCCTGACATCCAAATAAAGGTAACGAAGAACATTAGCACATTCATAAATATATCGAAGCTAATTCACTCGCGTCCTGATACATGGACAACTGTAATTCATTCCACGTAAGCACATAATCACATAAGCTCTTACGAATTTCATTTCCGGATAATGATAGTCCTGAGGCGTTACTAGAGTTCTGGTTAGAAATAGCATTGATCAAGTGCTTTTCCAACAAGACTCACAAAAACCCAAGGATCCAATCAACATCCTAGAAATTAAATCCCATACCCAAGTAGTCACATAAATATGTTATCACGTAAGCACATAACATTACATCTAAGTCTCTAACAAGCGAGACAAACCCATTGTGGTACTAACCACTTCCCACGTACCCAAAGTATTCAAACCCGGTACACTCTGATACCAAGTTGTAATGCCCTCAAAATAAACCCATAAATCATGCATTCATTACATCCATAAACTTAAGAGAGAAAAACATAATACCATTCATCAAAGTATTCTTACAAAAGATATTACATGTTGACAACAAAAGTAAATGCCCTATAGGCTTACAACTTTACAAGTCAACACTTGGGTTCAACAAAAATAGAGTTCTAACTCTTTACACAAAATAAGCCCATGGCTTGATATATATGTAATATACAAAAGAGACAACAAAAAGAGTTATCAGCCCCAAGCCTCCCAAGCTACTTCCTTGGAGGTGGCATATCACCTGAACCTGAAAATGATATCCCAAATAGGGTGAGCCAACGCCCAGTAGAGATATGCTAAACATAATATGAGCAATAACTAAAACATTAGCATTTGATAAATGTTTAACCAATATAAGCCAACATACAGTACAACCCAATTTCATAACAGGCATGTCCATGTTTCATTCCATTTTTCCTTTACTTAACAATTTCAATTTATAAACATGGCTTAGAACCTAGCCAAACAATTCCCATGAGACTACGGCTCACGTTAAAAACCTTTCCAATATCAACAATTTAGATGAGATTATAACTCATAATAAAACACTTCCATAATTCACAATTCACATGAGATAACAACTCATATAAAACACTTCCATACTTCACAAATGATACAGAGATTTGCTGTATCAATGGAGTCCATCCCCTATCTCCTCCCAAATCGTGGAGTACATTCCCTATCTCCTCTCAAATAATATCCGGTTTAGGAGTCCATCCCCTATCTCCTCCGAAACCGTGGAGTATATCCCCTATCTCCTCCCACACAATACAATGTATATAAACAATTATCATATACACGATCAATCAATACACCCACTCGATGTATTATTTCAACCGTCATATTCAATGACATATTCAACCGATTACTTTTAATTCACCTAATCATCATGCAATGTCTACAACATTCAAGACTATCCTCCACCGATAGCCCAAAGCAATTATTTCTAAACTGATAATAAATGCATCAACAGATAGGTTATCAACAATTTCAAAAGTGAGTGATTTATAAATCCAACTCCACCATTCAACCTTATTTTAAGCCAATTTCATCATTTCTAACTCGATTTCATATTTCCATAACTTTCCAAATTAATTATACAAATTAATTCATAACATTAAATTAGGGCTTTTCTCCCTCTTTTCTCAACATTGACCCAAAGGCTCAAATACCAACAATAAACAACAATAACCCCATTTAAGACCCAAAATACACATGTATTGGCCCAAAGAACAAAACCCCTCTTTATACATTTTGAAACCCTAACACCCAAAATTACCCGACTTCAACATTAAATCAAAATGACCAAAAGTTTATGTCAAAGATCATAAAAGTGAGTAGTTATCCTTACCTCAAAAGATGAGACCAAATGGAGAAGATGAAGAATTTCGAAATGCTCCAAAACCCAAGATTTTCGGATGGAAATATAGCCCAAGCCAAGCTCTACACTTTTTACAAAGACACTAAGGTAGAAGATCACTCAAACTAGATCAAACCCTAGAGAGAAGTTGAAGTTTAGAGTGAGGAGCTCTCCAATGGAGGTTTTGAGAAGTTAGAAAGAGAAAAGGTACCAAAAAAAGTGATCCAAAAAGTCAAAATTCTGACTGATATACAAACAAGTCCGCTCGAGCATGGGATTCTTTGCTCGAGCGTCAGACACAGACATACACTCGAGCGTCAAAAGCGCCGCTCGAGCACCGGATGCACACTTCCAGAAGTTTTGTAGTCGATGGTCCCCGCTCGAGCATAAGAGTGGACGCTTGAGCGTCCAATGACCTGCAGAACAAAATACTGAGAGATGAATATTCACGCTCGAGCGTCAAAACGCTCGCTCGAGCGGAGAAGCAACAACAAAGGGCCCGCTCGAGCGTCAAAAGCCCGCTCGAGCGTGAAGGCTAAAATTTGGGCATCAACTTTTGGTTTCAAAACACAAACAACCTGTTCTAACACAACCCAAGACTCAAATACAGAGAGAAAATGAGGGAAATGAGAATACGACAACTACACACTCACGGAACCAAGTCTGGAATACAATAAACAAAGAGAGGGAAAACCGGGATCACTATAACTTTCCCCCCTTAAGGAATTTCGTCCCCGAAATTAGGTAAATAAGTTTCAACAATATGATTTCTCAATTCTCAACAATATTACAATTCAATATTCATCAACCTGACCCATTACCGGTGATTCCATCCCTTCTCAAGGAGCCAATTACAACATATTCTACAATATGCACTATTAACATGCATTCCTTTGAAATTTACCAATTTCAACACATATTCCACCATTCAATTACATATTCAATGCCAATCAATATATTTGCATTTCTAAAACCGAATTAACATATGCAATGTTAAAATAAACTTCCATTTCAAGGCAAGTTCCATAACATCTCCATAAACTGAAACATTTACAATGTTTTACAACTTAAGACATATTCAATGCTCTTAACGTTTATCAATACTGCAAAATATACAACATGTACTCAAACATCCACAAATAGATCTAGATATTTCTCTCGGACCTCCAATTCACGTTCTCAAGTGGCTTCCTCAACCCCGTGATGTTTCCACAAAACCTTTACCAAGGGAATGGACTTGCCTCGCAAGACTTGTTCCCGCCAATCCAATACCCGTACCGGTCTCTCCTCACACGAGGCATCCTCATCAACCTCTAAGTCGGTCCAATCCAATACATGCGATGGATCCGGCTCGTACTTTTGAAGCATGCTAACATGAAACACGTCATGTACCCTGGACAACTGCGTTGGTAAAGCTAAACGATAGGCAACCTCGCCAATCCTCTCAAGGATCTCGAAAGGGCTAATAAATCGAGGGGACAACTTCCCACTCTTCCCAAACGTCATCAAACCCCGCCTAGGTGATATTTTCAGAAAGACATGATCACCCGCCTCAAATGCCAAAGGCCTCCTCCTACGGTCGACATAACTCTTTTGGCGACTCTAGGCTGTAACAAGCCTCCTACGGATAAGCTCAACTTTCTCCGTCGTTTCCCGAACCAACTTCGGGCCCAACAAAGGTGCATCACCCACCTCGGCCCAACAAACTGGAGACCTATGCGGTCGGCCATACAAGGCCTCAAACGGTGCCATACCGATACTTGACTGGAAACTGTTGTTGTAGGCAAACTCCACCAAGGGCAAGTGCCTCTCCCACGACCTACTAAAGTCAAGAACACAACCTCGAAGCGTATCCTCAAGGATCTGAATAGTACGCTCGGACTGCCCGTCAGTCTGAGGATGATAAGCCGTGCTAAAGGTCAACCTAGTACCTAATGCACTCTGCAAACTCTGCCACAACCTAGCAGTAAAACGTGGATCTCTATCTGAGACGATCGACACTGGGACCTCGTGCAACCTCACTATGTCCCGAATATACAAGTCGGCAAGATAGTCTACCGAATCTTTCAAGCGCATAAGGATAAAGTGCGTCGACTTAGTCAACCGGTCTACAACCACCCAAATAGCATCACTACCTCGCTGAGTCCTCAGAAGTCCGACAATGAAGTCCATAGTGACATGCTCCCGCTTCCACTCGGCAATAGGTAAGGGTTGCAACAAACCCGCTGGCCTCTGATGCTCGGCCTTCACTTGCTGACAAGTAAGGCACTTAGACACAAACACTGCCACATCCTTCTTCATTCCCCGCCACCAAAACTGGAGACCCAAATCACGGTACATCTTAGTGCCTCCCGGATGCACCGCAAGTCGTGAATGGTGAAACTCTCGGAGTACCTCCTCTCGGCAAGACTCCGGCACGAACAAATGGTCTCGGTATCTCACACTCAGGTCGGGATACACAGTCAAACCCTTCTCAACCTTCCCACTGGAGATCTTTTCTCGAAGGGATTCTACCTCAAGGTCACCTCTCTGTGCCTCTAACACTCGAGTCACAAGTGTAGGCTGTGCAGCAACAGAAAACAAGGCCGCAGCCTCAACGGATTGGCCCAGAAGCAAATCAAACTCGCGAAGAGCACCCAACATCTTCTACTCCCGGATGGCTATACAAGCTACATCACTAATGGATTTCCTACTAAGGGCATCGGGCACAACATTGGCCTTTCCCGGATGATAATGCAACTCGAAGTCGTAATCCTCAATAAACTCCATCCACCTCCTCTGCCTCAAGTTCAAGTCCTTCTGTGTAAACAGATATTTCAGACTCTTATGATCCGAGAACACCTCGAATCTTTCACCATAAAGGTAGTGCCTCCAAATCTTCAAGGCAAATATCACAGTTGCTAACTCTAGGTCATGTGTAGGATAGTTTCTCTCGTGTGTTTTCAACTGATGTGAGCCATAGGCTACCACTTTCCCCTCTTGCATCAACACACAACCCAAACCCTCTCATGAGGCATCACAATAAACCGCATAACCCAAACCTCTCTCCGGAATAATCAAAACCGGAGCGGTGGTAAGTCTAACTTTCAGCTCTTGGAACGACTTTTCACAAGTCTCACTCCATTCAAATTTGACCCCTTTCCGCGTCAATCTAGCCAACGGCGAAGCTAGCCTGGAGAAGTCCTTCACAAACCGGCGGTAATACCTAACCAATCCCAGAAAACTACGGATCTCAAAAACACTCTTAGGCTATGCCCAATCTTACACTGCCTCAATCTTGGATGTATCAACAGACACCCCTTCCCCGGAAACTACAATGTCTAAGAACTTGACCTCTCTTAGCCAGAACTCACACTTCCTAAATTTGGCATACAGCCTATGGGCTCTAAGCAACTCAAGCACCACTCTGAAGTGTTCCTCGTGCTCCTCCTCCGAACGTGAATAGATCAGAATGTCGTCCACGAAAACAACCACAGAACGATCTAAGAATTCCCGGAATATCCGGTTCATCAAGTCCATAAACACTGCTGGTGCATTGGTGAGCCCAAAAGGCATCACCAGAAACTTATAGTGGCCATACCGCATACGGAATGCCGTCTTCGGAATATCCTCCTCCCTGACCCTCAACTGGTGGTAACCCAATCTCAAATCTAACTTAGAGAAACAACGGGACCCCTTCAACTGGTCAAACAGATCATCTATACGGGGCATAGGGTACTTATTCTTAACCGTAGCCCGATTCAATTTTCGGTAATCGATACAAAGTCTCAAGGCACTATCTTTGTTTTTAGCAAAGAGGGTTGGTGCTCCCCACGGTGAAGTACTAGGGCGAATAAAGTCCTTATCTAGCAATTCCTAGAGCTGAATCTTCAACTCACTCAACTCGGCTGGGGCAAAATGATAAGGTACCATGGAAATCGGCGCCGTGCCGGGCACTAAATCAATAGAAAACTCCAACTCTCGATGTGATGGGAAACTAACAAGATCCTTGGGAAAGACGTCCAAGTACTCACAAACCACTCTCGGCAATACAGTTTGGGTCTCATCACACTCACTACTCATACAGCTAGTGAGAAGACAACTAAGCTCACTCCGCCCTCGTAGATCATACACCAGTGGCAACACACTACCAACCTGATCCCCTAAGAAATGGAAACAATCCCCGCTTAAGGTACATACAGTGACCCTCTGGCGGTAACAATCAATAATAGCCTGGTATGACGATAGCCAGTCCATACCCAAAATCACTTCAAAACCCGACATAGCCATTACTACAAAAGAAAATGGAAGCCGACGGTCGGCGACCTCTATATCACAGCCCCGACACCTTTGTTTCAAAATCAACTCAACCCCCAACAGGTGACACAACACAACTAGGAGATGCTAACTGCGCCAACTCCAAACCCAAAACAGATGCAAATGCAGCTGATATAAAGAAATGGGATGCACCCGTATCAATCAACACATTGGTAACCGAGTTGCAAAACAAAAAGGTACCTCGCACAACAGATGGAGCCGGTACAAGATCCTGCGCGGTAACAGCATACAAGCGCCCAGAAGGTCTCTGGTCTACCTGCTCACCCCTCGGAGCAAAAGACTGCTGCACAGACTGGGACGATGAAGCTCTCTGATTGGTCCTCGAGGCCTAAACTGACTGTGCGGGCAGAAAACTCTGCGTCTGCCTCGAACCAGACGCACTCGGTGTGCCACTCAATTGCGGGTAATACCTCTTCAGGTGCCCCGCTTGACGACACTGGTAACAAGAGAGCTGCTAGCCTCTGCCCTGACTCTGGCTCTGAGGTCGAGCCGAAGATGAAGCTGCTCTCTAACCACCTCCCCTTTGCGGGCAAGCTGGAGACTTGTGGCCCAGCTGACCACATTTGTAACAAATAACGTCTCCCTGACTGCCTCTCCCAGAGCCTGCACTTGGCACTGGAAAGGTCGATCTAGCAAATGCAACCTAGGACTGCTGAGGGTTAGAACCCCTCTGCCTCCTACCGTCCCCCTGACCATCCTGACTCCTCTTGGAGCCCCTCTACCTCTCCTCCTCCTCATGCATAATAATCTCCATATGGGACGCAACATCCACTAGACGTCCATACTCCCGAACCATGGACCCCACAACTCTAGTCTTGAGTCCATGTCTCAACTTCCTCTCAAATTCCAGACAACGGCGTTCCTCAGATGCCACAAGCTCAGGTGCAAACCTGGATAAACTGGTAAATGTGGCCTCAAACTCGGCCCCTGGCATACTCAGCTGCTTGAGCTGACAGAACTGTTCCCTCAACTTCTTCCTAACAGCTGGAGACAAAAACTTCCCCTGGAAAGCATCTACAAAGCCCTCCCATGTGCCACCAACACGACCCCTCATGAACTTCTACCACTGACCCGCATCTCCCTTTAACTGGAAAGACACCAAGGTCACCTTCAAAGCCATGTCTTCAATGCCAAGCATCTCAAACGTCTTCGTCATTTGCTCAAGCCACTCATCAGCCTTTAGTGGCTCTTTAGGATCCCCAACAAACTCATCCGGATTAGACTGAAAGAACTCCCTCTTCAGAAAAGAAGGCCATGCCTCAACAACATGGGCCTAGACCTGATTCTCAGCCCTGAGAATGTCCATGGATTCCCTTAAAGCTCCTTCCATCTCGCGAGCTAAGGCGCCCATGGCCTACTGACCTACTGGCTCGGCCACATTGGCCTGACCAATACCCTCCTGCTATGCCAGAATCTCATCTGGTATAGGCATCTCCTGCCTGCCATGCCTACCATGTCTACCACGTCTACCACCACGTTCTCGTCCTGACATCCTAATAAAGGTAATGAAGAACATTAGCACATTCATAAATGTGCCGAAGCTAATTCACTCCCGTCCTGATACATGGACAACTGTAATTCATTCCACATAAGCACATAATCACATAAGCACTTACGAATTTCATTTCCGGATAATGATAGTCCCAAGGCGTTACTAGAGTTCTAGTTAGAAACAGCATTGATCAAGTGTTTTTCCAACAAGACTCACAGAAACCCAAGGATCCAATCAACATCCTAGAAATTAAATCTCATATCCAAGTAGTCACATAAACATGTTATCACATAAACACATAACATTACATCTAAATCTCTAACAAGCGAGAAAAACCCATTGTGGTACTAACCACTTCCCACGTATCCAAAATATTCAAACCTGGTACGCTCTGATACCAAGTTGTAACGCCCTCAAAATAAACCCATAAATCATGCATTCATTACATCCATAAACTTAAGAGAGTAAAACATAATGCCATTCATCAGAGTATTCTTACAAAAGATATTACATGTTGACAACAAAAGTAAATGCCCTATAGGCTTATAACTTTCCAAGTCAATACTTGGGTTTAACAAAATAGAGTTCTAACTCTTTACACAAAATAAGCCCATGGCTTGATATACATGTAATATACAAAAGAGACAACAAAAAGAGTTATCAGCCCCAAGCCTCCCAAGCTACTTCCTTGGAGGTGGGCTTATTTTGTGAGCAATAACTAAAACATTAGCATTTGATAAATGTTTAACCAATATAAGCCAACATACAGCACAACCCAATTTCATAACAGGCATGTCCATGTTTCATTCCATTTTTCCTTTACTTAACAATTTCAATTTATAAACATTGCTCAGAACCTGGCTAAACAATTCCCATGATACTACGGTTCACGTCAAAAACCTTTCCAATATCAACAATTTAAATGAGATTATAACTCATAATAAAACACTTCCATAATTCACAATTCACATGACATAACAACTCATATTAAACACTTCCATACTTCACAAATGATACACAGATTTGCTGTATTAATGGAGTCTATCCCTTATCTCCTCCCAAATAATATCCGATTTAGGAGTCCATCCCCTATCTCCTCCCAAACCGTGGAGTACATCCCCTATCTCCTCCCAAATAATATTCGATTTTGGAGTCCATCCCCTATCTCCTCCCAAACCGTGTAGTACATCCCATATCTCCTCCTACACAATACAATGTCTATAAACAATTATCATATACACGATCAATCAATACACCCACTCGATATATTATTCCAACCATCATATTCAATGACATATTCAACCGATTACTTTTAATTCACCTAATCATCATGCAATGTCTGCAACGTTCAAGACTATCCTCCACCGATAGCCCAAAGCAATTATTTCTAAATAGATAATAAATGCATCAACGGATAGGTTATCAACAATTTCAAAAGTGAGCGATTTATAAATCCAACTCCACCATTCAACCTTATTTAAGCCAATTTCATCATTTCCAACTCAATTTCATATTTCCATAACTTTCCAAATTAATTGTACAAATTAATTCATAACATCAAATTAGGGCTTTTCTCATTCTTTTCTCAACATTGACCCAAAGGCTCAAATACCAACAATAAACAACAATAACCCCATTTGAGACCCAAAATACACATGTATTGGCCCAAGGAACAAAACCCCTCTTTATACATTTTGAAACCCTAACACCCAAAATTACTCGACTTCAACATTAAATCAAAATGACCAAAAGTTTATGTCAAAGATCGTAAAAGTGAGTAGTTATCCCTACCTCAAAAGATGAGACCAAATGGAGAAGATGAAGAATTTTGAAATGCTCCAAAACCCAAGATTTTCGGATGGAAATGTAGCCCAAGCCAAGCTCTACACTTTTTACAAAGGCACTAAGGTAGAAGATCACTCAAACTAGATCAAACCCTAGAGAGAAGTTGAAGTTTAGAGTGAGGAGCTCTTTAATGGAGGTTTTGAAAAGTTAGAGAGAGAAAAGGTACCAAAAAAAGTGATCCAAAAAGTCAAAATTCAGACTGATATACAAACAGGTCCGTTCGAGCGTGGGATTCTCCGCTCGAGCATCAGACACAAGCATACGCTCGAGCGTCAAAAGCGCCGCTCGAGCGCCGGATGCACACTTCCAGAAGTTTTGCAGTTGATGGTCCCCGCTCGAGCGTGAGAGTGGACGCGCGAGCGTCCAATGACCTGTAGAACAAAATACTGAGAGATGAATATTCCTGCTCGAGCTTCAAAACGCCCGCTCGAGCGGAGAAGCAACAACAAAGGGCCCGTTCGAGCATCAGAAGCCCCGCTCGAGCGTGAAGGCCAAAATCTGGGCATCAACTTTTGGTTTCAAAACATAACCAACCTGTTCCAACACAACCCAAGACTCAAATACAGAGAGAAAATGAGGGAAATGAGAATACGACAACTACACACTCACGGAACCAAGTCCAGAATATAATAAACAAAAAGAGGGAAAACTAGGATTGCTATATTTTAACCTTAAATTTGGACTGTTGGAACTAGCACTATGAGATATTCTCATCCACTTTCAGTGTTCAGTCTAACTTCTAATGAGAACCCCACAAATTAATACTAGTTTGTACTTCTCATAAAAGAGTTTCATCTTTTATATTCGATCATCAATTTGAAAATTAAAAAAACTTTCTTTTTTCCAATAACATTTTGTTAGGTAATTTTAAGGTTTGTTTTAATTTTAAATTTATGAAAGAAATTTGTAAACTCTTTTTTCTTTTAGATAGGGAAAATTGTAAATTCTTGAAAAAGGAAAATGCATAAAAAAAAATATTACTTTTTGTCATCTTAGGTAATAATCGATTTCTTTTAAATTGAAGTAGTTTTTTACTTAACCTGAATTATAGTCATCTAACTTGGGCATTGCCTAGATTTTTTACTTTTCACATATCAAAACTTTTGAATGAGGCTATGCTTGGATGGATTTTTTTAATTTTTATTTATTTGCGCTAGTTCAAACTTAAAATACTAAAAAAACTTCAGTATTTTAGGGTTAGAAGCTTGACTAATTGTTGGCTACGTATTTTGTATAGGCCAATCACAGTTCAACACGTGGCAAGATGAGGGCAATACAGGAAGACAATTCAAATCTTCAATCGTAATCACACACGTGGTAGTTAGTATTGGTTCTTGTAGATCTGCATAGCACTGGATCAGCAAAGAGATGCAAGATGACATGGCTTTAACGGTTACTCATATATTTAAATCCAAAATCAGGAGGGAAGCCTAACTGTAGACATGGCATAGTGGAGCTAACTGTGAGGAAACATGATCAGCGATCATGGAGGGATGGTTCGACGGCTAGAAACTCATTTCGACGGTTGTCATTGAGAAGTAAAAATAGTAGAGAAGGCTCCAGAAAGAAGATCCAGACTCAGATCCAAAAAAATCAATTTTATCTACTTTATTTTCCTTCCAGTTTTTACATTTCTTGTTCTTTATATTTTTGTACTTTAAATTTTTGTATTGCGCTTCGTTCATAGGAGTAGTTTCAAGTAGCTTGTTGCTGTAAACCTCTACGAGGATGAACTAGATCATTCTAAATCTTTCATTTTTACTTAATGAAATACTACAGTTGTTCTTCATTTAATCGTTATTTGCTTAATTCTCCTAAACAAAGCCACCAGTAAAAGTCCTCTTCATTGAAGCTAAAAGAACTAAAACACAATCGTCTGATAATTGGTTGGCAATTAATCTTCTGTAAGGACTGATTGATCCTTGCTGGCATGCTTCAAATTACAATAATAACCTTCGAAAGCCAAAAAGCCAACATATAGTTTTGGCACGCCCAGTGGGAATAATTGAAATGACTAGACGTAGGAGACAATGAGAAAATGAACGCTTGGAAGAAGGCATGGAAGGAGAGGTAAAAATACCTAATCCAGAGGATAATGTGATAACACATCCTGTGGAAGTACCTGTTTTATCAGAACCTACGGTCGAACAGATCAGCACTTCGGAGCAAGTACCACATGTTCAAAATATTGGACAAGGCCAAGGAATTGGACCATCCACTATTCCATTTACTCAGCCAATGAATCCATGGGAAGGCCTAGTAGATGCCATGGGATAGCAATTAATGAACACAATGGAAAGATGGGCAACATCCTTTTTGGATCGAATGAATACGCATCAACCAATTAACATAAGGCACATAGAGGAAATTTCAAATGTCCCTCAGCAAAGATTGGCTAGAGATAAACAGCCTATGCAGAGTAATGGACATACAAATGGTCAAACTAGTAATCAAAACTATGAAAGACCATCACCTCAGTCTTGGTATGAGCCTCTTTCGAGGCCTGTGACAAATCAAAATGCCTCATTACTTAACAATGAAAACATGCAAATTGGTGGATTCGGGCGAAACACAAGAAAATGGCATAAGGATGCTTCCAAATCCCATGTTCGAAGCCATACCTGGCACAAGGGGGTTCATTAATCCTCTGTTCGAATTTGTACCCGAGGCCTTGGAAGGGTTTCCTACGACTGGAAGAGACACAACACCTGTTCCAACACTTTCCACTGGTCCTTTCGCAGGACAGGCTCAGAGGGGTCACCCATACCCTCAACAGCAGCCAGCACCACAGGGACAACCAGTCCCAAATATACCTCCCTATGGACCAAGAGGACCTCAGGCACAAGGTTGTCCACCAAATCCTGTGTTTGTTCCTCCAGTAGTGGTTCAACAAGCACAAAATATGGTCCCTAGGGACCAAATTGCTAATATTGTTAGAGAGATGTGTAGACCGATGGCTCGGGGGGTTCAAACTCCTGTGTACAGGAAACCATATCCAGAATGGGTAGATAGGGTACATGAATACCCAAGAGGGTTTAGGATACTAAACTTTGCACTTTTTTATGGGAATGGAAACCAGTCAACGGTAGAGCATATTGCTAGGTTTGCTGCTCAATGTGGTGAATTTACCAATAATGATTACATGAAGTTAAGACTATTCCCAAATTCTTTAACTGGGGCAGCTTTTTTATGGTATATTAACCTTACACCTGGCTCTATCCAAACTTGGCAACAAATGGAGGAGGCATTTCATGCCCAATTCTTCCAAACGGAGCTAGAAGTTTCCATAGCAGACTTGGCAAGGTTGAGTCAAAGGCCTGACGAGAAGGCTACTCAATTTATTGCCAGATTCAAAAGAGCACGAAACAAATGTAGGATCATCCTACCAGAGCCTGAATTCGTGAGATTGGCTCAAAATGGTTTAGAGTTTAGGCTTCGAAAAAAGTTTGACTCAACTGAGTTTAGAGACTTAGTAGAACTAACCTATAAGGTGTCTAGGTGTGAAACATTACTAGAGGAAAAACAAGATCGAAGTAATGCATCATACAAGATGTATTATAGAGATCCTAATTATAAGATTGATGCAGCAGAGATTGTAGGAAAAGAACCCGTGATCTGCGAGGCATTAATTCATAAAAGCACAATAATAGACCAACAGTTTAAAAAGAAAGACCTTCATAGGAAATACTCTTTTGATTTAACAAAGGCATATGACAATTTTTGATCATTTACTAGCGGCAAACTTCCAGAAGTTACCAAAAAGAGTTAAAATTCCGTCTCTAGAGGAACTAGAAGGAAAAGTATATTGTAAATGGCATAATTTTTGGTCTCACTCAACTAAAAACTGTATTATTTTTCGGGACAGGATCCAAGAACAGATTTGAAAGGGGAGTTTAAAATTCCCAGCTAAAGCAGAAAAGGCTATGGGGATTGACGTTAATCCATTCCCAGAAATTGAAGAAATTGCAACCAATGTTATTGTGCCAGACTTCCAGAACTTATCCTTGAAGGAATTGGAAGAGGTCAATGTGCAAATGCATACTGCCAGCCAGACTACTGTCAAGAAAGATACTAGAAGTTCACTAGCTATTGGACAAGGCTTTGCAGACCAGAAGGAAGACTCTGATGAGGAGGCACTAGATGATGATTCTTTAGAGGTAGTTGTCATGCAAAGAATGTGTCCCAGGTGCAGGTTGAGCTACAAATGGTCGAAAGGGCTTCCGATTGATGGGAAACAATATTACAAGGATGTGCAGAGGCGTCCTAAACCAACCAGTGCCTATAACAAAAGGCCATATCCAACTGGTCCTAGGCAGTAGCCATTCGTGGCTGGGTCAGCAACCACAAGAGTGCACTTCGAGGGCAAGAGACCTTTACATGAGTTCAGACCACCTAACTATTATAGAATGGAGGGCAATCATCCTGAAAGGAGGTCTGAAGTGGGCTCAAGTTATGGGATTAAAGCCAGAGATTGGCCCCCTAGGCCAGCCTCACACAAGATGAAAAGTGGCCACCTTCATGGAAGGCCGGAATTAGGCCCAAAACAGGGAGTCAGGGCCAAGCAATGGCCTTCACAGGCAGCTTCGAAACTAGTTTCGAAGGAAAAAAGAGACAGTTCAACAACTGAGCTAGTGGGTTCATGGTTTCCTGGAGTTCCAGATTGGTTTGTCATGCAGAACAAACCTAGGGAGATACATACCCAAAGAAATGTTATTGGAGACCAGGGTAGGATTTTTAAACCTCCCTTGGTGGCCCCAAATAATTGGGTGTTACTAAAGCATCCAAAAACAAAGGAACCAAACATGGTCCCAGTGATTTCTAGATCCCAAAGGAGGAAGATTTAGTGAAGGTACACTCAGTACTAGAAGGATCTGAAAGAAAGTGGGGAAAACTCTTCATTGGTCCAGTCAAAGGGCCAAACAAAGGGAAAGAAAAGTCCAAAGTTAGATCATAGTCCAAAATCGACTCCCCAAGACAAAATGAGTTGCAGTAGAGAACAATTGGCCAAAGTTCACTCCAAACTAAAAGCCAAAGAAAGATCCAGTTTAGCAGTATTAGAAAGGGCTTTGATGGAAAGTGATAGTGAGACAGAGGGAGAAGTTGGCATAGGCCAAAGGAAGGAGATGGTTGGGGAGGAAATGTTTGAAGCCTTTATGGCTGAACATACATTTTTGGTCGGCAAACCAGCAGAAATTGACCATTCGAAGAAAGTTACTAGTACTGTGTGCCAGAATGCAGCATGGAAGATGCTTCTGAAGTTACTGAACAAGTTGGCCAGGAAAAGAAGCAGGTACAGCCAGTCGTCTAATTTGGATCGTTTCCTCCAGTGTCAGTGAATATGGTGCATATACTACCATAGGAGTTCCAAGCTAAAGATGAAAACCAACAAGGTCAGGAGATTGACCCAATTCAAGTTTCTAGTGAAGACTCACAAGTTTGTATGGTGCAAGACGAATCCGAAGTGGCCACACCAATGGAAACTGGAGACGAGAATGAGGAAGAGGTGAGCATTAACCTCTCATACCCTTTTGAGTATCCCACGACAACCATGACACAACATGTCAAACCCTTGTATATCAAGGCCTTCTTCGATGGGATACAGATGAACCGTGTATTGGTGGATAATAGGGTAGCAGTAAACCTACTTCTGAAATCTTCTCTGAAGAAACTAAGAAAAAGGAACCCCAGATTAATCCCAACCAGCACAACCATTGCTGGTTTTGTTGGAGACAAATAGATGGCTTAAGGTATTTTGCCCATCAACCTAAGTGTGGGAACCAGGGATTGCATGACGGCATTCTTCGTTATCGACAACAATGCTAAGTATAATGCTCTACTTGGTAGGGATTGGATTTACACCAACAAATGTGTGCCTTCCTCTCTACATCAGAAGATAATGATGGCCTTGTGCAATGGAGAGACAGAGGAGATCAATGCAGACCCTCAACCCTTCATAGCTTGTGCAGACTTTGCAGAGGCCAAATTGTATACTGAATGAGTGACACCACTCAATATACTGAGAAAACCTGATGGATCAGCCAAAGTGACGGCTGATGAGGAATTAGCACACCTGAAGAACTTAGTCCAGGAAAGTGCTGATGAAGAATTTGTCACCAAGGATGACAATGATGCCTGGTTGTAGGCAAAAAAATGAAATTAGGAGGCTAGATCTTTGGTTTTAATTAAGTTCTCAGTATTGGACGTAAAATCAATAGTCCAGAAGGTGCGAAAGCAAGAGAAAGAAGTCATGGTAATTGGCTGTAAGCAGGAGCAACAACAGGTCAGGTTGTTGGCCTTTGATAAATACTGTGCTTTGGACATTGAAACAAAAGTCCAGGAGATACAGGAAGAAGAAGCCTTATGGATAGACTTTTTCTATGAGGAGGAGGGCAAAGATGTTGAATCAAAGAAACTGGGAGCAGGACAAAGCAAGGAGAATGCTTCGAAGACAGAAGAAATTGAAAAAGAAGCATAAATGAGTTCTCAGATACAAGACCCCTTAGAAGAAGTTAACTTAGGGAAAGGTTCTACACAGCAACCCACCCACATTGGTATTTGGTTAAGTGCTCTTGATGGGAACCAGTTGTTAGTGGTCTTAAAGAGATATAAAGATTGTTTTGCATGGTCTTATAATGAACTACCAGAGTTGGGTAGGTCATTAGTAGGACATAGGCTCCCCATGAAGCCTAATTTCAAGCCATACAAGCAAAAACCAAGAAGGATGAGTCCTGAAGTGATTCAGAAGGTCAATGAGGAAATTCTTAGGCTCCTTAAGGCAGGCTTTACTAGGACAGCCAGATATGTTGAATGGCTATCCAATATTGTGCCTGTAGTCAAGAAGAATGGTAAAATGAGGGTATGCATCGATTTCAGAAACCTAAATTTAGCAACTCCAAAAGATGAATACCCCATGCCCATAGTAGATTTATTGGTGGATAGTTCATCAAGGCACAAGATTTTATCAATGATGGATGGGTATTCTGGTCATAACCAAATCTGTATTGTAGAAGAGGATATCCACAAGACAGCATTCAGATGTCCTGGGAACATTGGCACTTTCGAATGGGTTAAAATGCCACTTGGTCTGAAGAATGCTGGGGCTACATATCAAAGGGCTATGAACAATATCTTTCATGATCTCATTGGAGGATATTTAGAATGTTATATTGATGACATTGTAGTAAAGTCCCATTCAATGGAGGAACATTTGTTTCACTTGGAAGCAGCTTTTGAAAGAATGAGAAAGTTCAAGTGTAAACTTAATCGTCTCAAATGTGCTTTTGGCATATCAGCTGAAAACTTCTTGGGCTATGTAGTATACAAGAAGGGAATACATATTGATCAAAACAAAGCCAAAGCTATCATTGAGGCCAGACCTCCATCAAGTAAGAAAGAATTACAAAAATTCCTTGGACAGGTTTATTTTCTTCGAAGATTTATTTCTAACACTGCAGGGAAAACTAAAGTATTTTCTTCCTTATTAAGGCTGAAAGATGAAGAGGAGTTTGTGTGGATAGCAGAGCATCAAACTGCTTTCGAAGGAATCAAAGCCTACTTGGCCAAACCTCCAACGCTGATGCCACTAAAGGGTGATAAGCCTTTGAAGTTGTATAATGCTGCGGCAGAAGATTCACTGGGAGTTTTCCTAGCCCAGGACATTGAAGAAGGTAAAGAGCAAGCAATTTATTACCTTAGTAGGTTTCTAAATTCTTGTGAATGTAAATATTCAACTGTAGAAAAATTGTGCCTTGCATTGTATTTTGCTGCAATGAAATTAAGATACTATCTTTTGCCTACAACTGTCTTGGTAATTGCAACCATAAATTTGGTTAAATATATGTTATCTAGACCTATGTTGAGAGGAAGAATTGGCAAATGGATACTAGCTTTATCAGAATTTCATCTAGAATATGTCCCCGAAAAGGCAGTAAAAGGACAAGTTTTAGCTAATTTCTTGGAAGATTATCCATGTCAAACAGAAAGCCAAGAGATAATGGAACTTGGTATGGTTAGTGTTGAACCATGGAAAATGTGGTTCGATGGATCAAAAGCCAATGGTTTAACTGGAATTGGTGTGGTGATTAAGTCACCACAAGGGGTAGAAACCATACATGGTTTCAGAGTAGATGAAATTACTTGTTCCACTAATCAAGCTGAAAATGAAGCTTTAATAATGGGACTGGAAATACTTATTGGATTACAAGCTCATGCAGTTGATATATTTGGAGATTCTCAATTGGTGGTTTATTAGGTGAAAGGAATTTTCAAGTGTCAAAGTGTAAGCATGTTGCCATACTATGTTGTTGTATTATATTTGCTTTCTCAATTTCAAATAGCAAATGTAACTTATATTCCAAGATTCTTGAATAATGAAGCTAATGATGTGGCTCAGAAAGCTTCGAATTTCAAGATAAGGGATAACACTCAAATGAACATAAGCCAAACAACATATCAAAAGGTAATACCACCCTTAAATAAAAGGAATGTGGTCTTAGAAGTCAATCATAATGACTTACAAGAACAAGATTGGAGGCATCCAATAATGTAGTATCTAGCTGGCCCATCTTCGAAAGCCAGCAGAAAAATCAAATTGCAATCTATGCAATACTTAATGTATGGTAATGCTCTCTACAAAAGGGGGTAGACGGGTTATTATTAGAATGCTTAGGTCCAAAGGAAGCATTGACAGTCATGGCTGAGGTTCATGAAGGCATCTGTGGTGCTCATTAGCCTGGTATGAAAATGAGATGGCTGTTTCGAAGACATTCCTACTATTGGCCAACCATCCTTAAAGATTGCATAGAATATGCTAGAGATTGCAGGCATGCCAAAAGCATGGCACAATAAGACATATACCCATAACTGATCTGCATGCGGTTGTGAAGCCTTGGCCGTTTAGAGGATGGGCTATGGATATGATAGGGAAAATACATCCACCATCTTCGAAGCATCATTACTTCATCTTAGTGGCCACAGATTACTTCACTAAGTGGGTCGAAGCTAAGCCGTATAAGGCTGTAGACCAGACCGAAGTTATTGGATTCATTATAGATCTGATCCATAGATTTGGCATCCCACAGAGTATAACTGTTGATAATGGGACTGTATTTGATGGGAAGATGGTAAAGTCTTTTGTGGCAGAGTTTGGAATTAGCCTTGTTAATTCTACCCCCTATTATGCACAAGCAAAATCATCCAATAAATCTTTGAACAAAGGAATACAGAAAGTTGTGGAAAACAATCCTAGGGATTAGTATAACTTACGGTTGGATTATTATGGGCTTATAGGACTTCTCCAAGATCAAGTACAGGAGTCACTCCTTATGCCTTAGTATATGGGCATGATGCAGTACTACCTGTAGAAATTAATATCAAGTCCTTGAGGGTGAGATGCCAGGTGTAGACACCCCATTTTTGACCGTCCTCAAGACTTAGACGTCACCGCTCGAACACTCGGTGATTACTCATGTTTGTGTTTCGTTTTGAGTTCCCAGAAGTCTCGGCTACGTGGCTTGCCTCAGGATCTCTCAACTCGACTGTTCTGTGTTTGGTTTTGCACCAAACATTTGTGTTTTTGCTTCTGAGGGTAGAAAGTAGCTTGTTAGCTACCCCTGGCACCCACCGGCCTTGGTTTGAGGCCACTGGCCATGTTTTGAGGCTACCGGCCATTGGTGAATTATACCATTGGCCGGTCGGCACTAAGTATGGCCGATCGGCCATCTGTTTGGCCGGTGACATCCTTTTCTGGCCGGTAGCACTTTTTTACATTTTTCAAGCATGGTGCATGCCAGCTGTGCCAGCTGGAATGCACCAAAACCTGCCCCGGGGCATACATGTGGCTGTTTTGCCCTTTTTGCACCCTTTTTGGTCAAAGCTTCTTAAGGAAGCTTGACCCTTTGTCAAAGCTTCCTCAAGAAGCTTGCCAGCTGTCCTAGCTTCCTCAGGAAGCCTTGCACCCTTAGCTTGGCTTCCCTTGTAAGCCTTGACCCTTTTGAGTAGCTTCCCTTAGAAGCTTTGGCCAATTACCTTGCCTATATAAGAGCCCCTCCTCCTCCTTTGTTAGGTTCAGCAAAAAACCAGAGGGATATACATATATACATTTGAGATATACCTTCTCTCTCTATATCTCCCTCTCTCTCATCATTTGTGTGTGTTTTGTGGCCTAAAAGTGTGTTTTGACCTTAGTTTTGCACACAAACACACACTACTACACCATACTTCGAATTTGAGAGGCTTTGAGGGTTTGTTCTTGAGGTTGTGGACTGGTTTTGATCAAAAGAAGAAGGCTGCACTTGCTGTTCATCAAGGGTTCTTCAAGGGTAACTCTTTTACTTTAGATTCCCCAACCTTGCACTAGACTTTTGCCTATCTTGCTCATTATTTTAGGCTTTGTGTATAACTGAAAAAAGTCTTGTATTTTCATGCTTAAGATACTTCATTAAGGTTGTTTTGGTGTTGGGGGTCGATCTCCCCCTCTTAGGCCTTGTTTGGCCCTTTTGGTGCTCTCTTTGCTAAGCTTTGGTTACCCTTGAGTATTAGCCTTCTCACCACTGAAATCCAGTGGATTTTCAGTGGTAAAGAAGAGTTTTTGAGGTCTTGCATAGGGGAGGGACACCCCTCTACCTTGGTCTCTCTTTTGTTTGCATCTTTGGCTCATAAGGATAGCATGCATGATCAGTTGTTCTTAGCTCCATTTCAGAGGTTTTTGGGTGTTATTTGGACATATCTTACCTCTGTTTTTGGTCAGATTGAAGGCCCCTTGCATGCATAATATACTTGCTTTGTATTCTCCCATTTTGCTTAGAAGTAAGCCATGCATTTAGGCCATGATTCTTGCATGCTCTAGCTTAACTCCATGAAGGTCTTAGCATTATTTTGCCATGCTCAAGGACTGTTAGGGGCTGTTTTAGTCATATTTGCCATGTTTAGGGTAGCCTCTTTGTATTTTGGCTTGTGAGCCTTGAGCTTGTGGGTCTCTAGCATGCTTAGCCTAGCTTATTCTCATGATTTGGAATCATTAGGGACCATGTTTCAGTCCTCAAACCATGCTTGTATACTTGCATTCATCACCTCTTTCATGTTTTGAGGATGTGTCCTTTTATGCCTAGAAATGAGCTTTGGTGCGTGCATTTTGTTTAAGTCACTTAGGCTGCCATGCCAGTGGATTTTGGGGGCTCATTTTACATATTGAAACTCTGATTTGTATTGAAAAGTGCATGCCATGAGTGGTTGGGGTGGTTGTAGTAGGATACTCTCTTTAGTGGCCTTGAATGCTTCCTCTTTTGTATCCATTTCCTAGCATGTTTTGGTGCCATCTTTTGCTTGCATTTTAGAGTCTAACATGAGTGTTTGGTATCCATGTACCTCACCTTTTGGTGCTTTTGAGAATAGCCCTCCATGCCTTAGCTTTAGGCCCCTTTGATTTGCTTGTTTGGTATGCTTGTTGTCCATCATTTTGGCATCTTTGGCCACTATTTTGGGGTGTGGCTGGGGCCTCCTATTTCAGCCTAAGTCCACTCTTGTATATGGTTACATGCTTGACTTGTTACCTTTAGTTGCATGCTTGCATTGTGCCATGTTTACATTACATTTTAGGTTGCATTGCATTGTATCTCGCATGCTTAGTACATTACATTTGTATGTTTAGGTTACCTTGCATTTGGCATACCTTGTAACTTAGCCTCATGTTGCATAGTTGAGCCACATTTGCATACATATATTGCATTGTTTGGTTTGGGGTGTCAAACCAAACATGAGAATTGAGATGCGTTCGTACTCAAAGTGACGTAACGTGCCTCGATCCTCGGACGCCGACCCCTTTGACCTCAACATGATAGGGTGTTGGCATTCATGTGTTTTGTTTGCATGCATTTACATTAAGTTGCTAACTTGGCCTCTTAGGCCATCATGCATCAAAATGCGTAATTGATGGCCCGAGGGTCGAGGGCCATGCTCCCTTGAGTCCATTATATGACAGGGAGTGTGTCCATGCATACATTTGCCTAAAAATTCCATGCCATACACTGCTTGTCCTCTACTGCTGTCAACTGCAGGTTCTGCAGGAAGTTTTGGCCGGTCGGCTAAATACAGTGTCGACCAGCTAGGAATTTGTGGCCGATAGCTTATTCAGTGGCCGATGATCATCCCCTTCGGCCGGTGGTGTTTCTACTTGGTCGGTGGTATCCCCCAGCATCCAAAGAGCATACCCTTGGACTTTGGTAGTCTGCAGAGGGGCAAGGCAGTGTAAACAGAGGCAACAGTGCTATGGCAGCGAGTTTCTGGGCAAGACGAGTCAAGCATGCATCATTCATGCATCCCGAGGCGGGGCTGTGGCCACTTTCTTTCTGCATTTAATTTGTTAATTAATTAGAAATTCTATAATAATTAATTTAGTAATATTTATTCGGACTGTAATATTTATTCGGACCCTCCGAGTGAGGGCAATTGTGTAATAAGTGTGCGTGAGTGTGTGTATGTCTCCCAACCCCACGTCTTTCTTCCCTTTTATTTACTAGCTTTCGATGGTTAGCCTACGGCATGTTTCAATTAGCATATAGTATGATAGCATGCATGCATCCATACATTTGTCTTACATGCACCGGGCTCGGCGCATCATACTAACTGCATTTGTATTTCAATTCCAAAGTTGAATACATGTTAGTCGTAGCATCATCACATGCCATCTTAGAATAGCCGAGCCTATTGTAGTTGCATCTTGTATGTGTTGCATTAGCCATCTTAACATGAGCTAGGATCATGCATTGATTACTAACTAGCTTTTGTTTTGGCTCGGAGTACTAGGTAAGCATTTACGCTTTAGCATACCACATGCGTGTGAGTGTTGCCATAATAGCATGCTTACCATGAGGCTATGTGCTTACGTGTTATAACTGCCTGAATGCCTGTGGGTGAAGGTTGGATTACCTAAATTGGAATAATGCCCTAAAACTGTGAGTTTTAAGCCCACTTGAGAGTGGCAAAATCTGCATTTTAGCCTACTCGCGAGTAGCAAACCATTTTCAAAACAAACATGCAATGTTTTGTTCCAATTTAGGTGATTTGGTCTATACTTGTTTGCTGTGCGCATAACGTAGTAATTCTAGGCTAATAACCGGAATAAGAACACATAACGTCTTCAAAAACGGATATCACGGTTAGTAGAGGCCGATCTTCGGATCGGGCGAGAGGGGGTGCTCATAGCTGACCTTCCACAATCGTATCCAAGCTCCCGAGCCGAGGCAACTTTGGTGATGACGGACACGTGGCCTTTGGCACAGAGTCAGGGTTTCCTAAATTTCCCAAAATATGTCGACTCTGTATCTGGCAAAGCAGTCCATGTTTGGCACTTCTTTTCTAAAAATCTGTTTTCTCAAAACGATTTGCCGGATTTGGACTCTTTGGTTCAGATTAAGAACCGTGACAATTTGAGAGTCCTGAACTGTAGTGAACCCCAAAACGAACAGAACGGGACTCGTCCTCTAGGGGCGTTCGGGGACGTCTATAGTTTCTGGTGACTCTACTGGGGATTTAGAGAGCTTGACTCGAACTCGTGATATCCTGTTTTGATTTCATTTATGTGTCTCTTTGCATTGCATGTGCATTGTTGCGCTTAGGACACCGTGTTTGCCTTCTGCTATTCCTGAACGGTTTGCCGGAGGCTTGCTTTGTCAAAGCATGCCATAAGGCTGACCGATTACGGGCTCTGCCAGTATGGGAGAACAAACCCCGGTTTTACCGGGGCACCTTTTTTGACCATTCGACCTAGTGCATATTCAGAATCTATAGTGACCACTCCAAACTAGGACAGGTTGCTTACCCGATGTTAGGTTATTTGAAAGCTGCTGCGTGCATAGTGAAACCCTTGCTCCTGACAAAATAGGACAGGGAAACCCTAACCCTCCATAGGGGTGTTTTGGCTCTCTTTACTTGCTATGTGAGTGTATCTATGCAGAGAACACACATATCAGTTCACAAGTCTGAGTGTCAGGCCTGCAGGCATCAGTGTTTTTGGGAATCAGTCATCTATGGGTATCTGATTCGGACTTAGGGGCAACGATTTGGAAACAGTAATCAGTGATTAAGGAACAGTACATTTAGCTTGTTGGCAGTTTGTTGTTGTAACGCCCTCAAAATAATAACATTAAACCAACATTTTAGACATGCATTGATACAAAGAAATCAACCATTTCTATTCATCAGAGTAATTCTTATGACTGTATTACATGTTAACAACAAAAGCAAACGCCCTAAGGGCTTACAGCTTTCCAAGTTAACACTTGGTTACAAAAAGAAGAGTACTAACTCAATACATATTAACCCTTGGCTTGAATTTGCATGTAATACATCAAAATAAACAAAAGAAAGAGTCTTCAACTCTCATCATCATCCAAGCTATGTCCTTGGGGGTGGCATACTACCTGTACCTGAAAATAATGTCCCATAAAGGGTGAGCTAACGCCCAGTAGAGATATGCTAAACACAGTATGAGCAATGACTAAGACATTAGCAATTGATAAATGTTCAACTTTCATAAACCAATTCATAATCCATTTCCACTTCATGATAACTATGTGCATACAAGCTGTATCCACATTTCAACAGATATGCATATTAGCTATATCAACACTTCCAATGACAAGCATATGAGCTGTATCAACACTTCCAAAGATAAGCATATGAGTTGTATCAACACATTATCTGACAAGCATATGAGCTGTATCAGTGGAGTCCATCCCCTATCTCCTCCCAAACAACATCCGGTTTAGAGGTCCATCCCCTATCTTCCCCTAAACCGTGGAGTACATCCTCTATCTCCTCCCGCACACACAACATATATACACAAAGGTCATATACACAATCAATCAATACATAACATTAATGTATTCTATCAACCGTCATACTCTATGACATGTCCAATTGATTAGTTTTAGTTTGCCTAATCATCATGCATTGTCTACAACAATCAAAACTACCCTCCACCGGTAGCCCAAGCAATTATTTCTCAACAGATAATAAAAGCTCCAACAGATAAAATATCAATGTTTTCAAAAGCGAGCGATTTATAAATCCAACTCCATCATTTCACAACATAATGAGCCAATTTCATTTTTTCCAACTCAATTCCATAAGTTCACAATTTTTCCAAATTAATTATACCAATTAATTTTAAACAACAAATTAGGACTTTTACCCCCAACTCTCGATACTAACCCAAAGGTTCCAATATCACCAACCAACAACTATATCATCATTATGAAACCCAAAATACACGTTATGAGCCCAAAATCACAAAAATAACCCTCTTCAACACATTTGAAACCCTAAGTCCCAAAATCAACCAACTCAACATTTTATCAAAACAACTAAACATCTAGGTCAAATACCATAAGAGTGAGTATGAACCCCTACCTCAAAAGATGACACCCAACGAAGAGGATGATGAAAACGAACTTGCTCCAAACCATGAGTTTCTCGGATCAAAAGATAGCCCTCGATGATCAACAACCCTTTTGTAAAGGCCAAAGGTGAGGAAAGCACCCTAGCTAGATCAATATCTAGAGAGAAGGCAAGGTTTTAGAGAGAAAGGCTCTCAAATGGCCTTTTCGGAAAAATAAGAGAGAGAAAGGGTGAGAAAAAGTGATTTAAAACTGCCCTACAGTCAACTGATATACGACATTCCCGCTCGAGCGGGAAACACAACGCTCGAGCGTCAAGAACAAAAACTAGGTCCGCTCGAGCGCAAAAAGACCCGATCGAGCGCCAAGACACAAGAATAAAGTAAATCCGCTCGAGTGCGAAAACCAGTCTGCTCGAGCATAGATTTCCCCCTCCTAGAACTTATACCCAAAGGTACTACCTGCTCAAGTGCCAAAGTACCCGCTCGAGCACCACCGCTCGAGCTTAAAGAAACCCGCTCAAGCGTAAAAATCACACCTGCAGAAGTTTTGCAGGGACACGAAAAACTGGGAGCGTGCAATCTCCGCTCGAGCGCAATAAGACCCGCTCGAGCGGACCTCCTAAAATCTGGGCAACAAAGAATTGAAACCAAAGCCTAACCAACCTGTAACAACTCTGCCCAATACATCCTAAAACTCAATCAAGTGGAATTAAAGGATGATAACAAGGTGTACCACTACCAACATCACGGAACCGAGTCCGGAATATAACAGAACAGTAAAGGGACAACCGGGATCGCTATAGTTGTGATACCCAGCTGTGTGTTGTGTTTATTTTACGTTGTTACCCTGTCCAATTGTCTGTTTATTTATATGCTTTATTTATCTTTTTACTAGGTAGTCGAGCACAATTGCTTCTGACCCAGTAGATATTTCCCAAGCACTCTGGATTAGAGGTCGTCGACTCCATCGATCTGAGGATCTGGTAGACGGACAACCAGTGTACCACTCTCTACCCCCGGTTACTAGACGGAGGACAGTTAGGCAGAGGGCATCAGTTCAATAGTCAGTACAGAGGGCTTTGTCTACCCCACCTGTGTACAGTAGGGATCAGGATTCTGCTTCTCCCACAGAAAGGGAACATATACCGATAATTCAGTCAGAGCAGAACAGTATGGCCAATTTAGAGGAGATGGTGCGCCAGCTCAAAGAGAGTATGAAAATGATGAAGCAGGATGCTGTCCGACAGGCAGAGTTCGCCAAGCAGCAGGCCACGGTTATGAACAAACAAGCAGAGTTAATCGTGAGGTTATAGCAGCAAATCGGAGCATCTGCTTCGCAGCAAGTTCCTCCCCCGCTAGGAATTCCAACCCCCGGAGAGACAGCTAATGTTCAGAATGATATGAACATTTCTACGGGACCACCTCTACCCCCGACCCTACCCCAAATCCAACCCCAGTTATCCAAAACACCCACCAACCTACCGGACTCTCCCTTTGAGTTCGAGACAGACCCCACAGCATTGAAGTTGAGCAAGCTCGAAAAGTTGTTCAAGAGATCCCAAGAAGTCAAGACCATCCCTGACATCGAAGATGGACATACCGACACAGCTGTGACGCTGCCTGACAGATTCAAAGTGCCGCACATTGATCGATTTGATGGATCCGGGGACCCCATGGTGCACCTGAGACTGTTTTCAGACATCTTAAGGCCAATGGGCCTCAGCAGACTTCAGAAGCTGTCTCTGTTCGGTCGAACCCTGTCGGGTGTGGCAGCCATATGGTATGCCAAATTAGAAGATGATGTCAAAAGAAACTGGGACGAGACGGCCGAGGCCTTCATTACGCAATACTCATACAATACATAAATCGAGATTACAACCCGTGATCTCGAGACAACAAGGCAAGAGCCTAAAGAGAGTTTCTCAGAATTCGTGACCAGATGGAGGGCCAAGGCTTCGATGATGACCTTAAGGCCTACAGACAAAGACCAGATTCGGATGATTGTGCGCAATCTTCAGCCGAAGTTGATGCAAAAGATGATCATACTCCCCTTCCCTACCTTTTCTGATCAACATGAAATGGGGGTGCAGATTGAGGATGCCTTAAAGCAAAGGCTTAATTGATAATGACTGGGAGTAACCCCGAAGAACTTTCAACCGTAACACTAATGCAGGCCCGAGCGGTACTATAACTACAAGAGCCTCCGAAGTGAGCATGGCTACCACCACCCCCCCTCCAAGAACCATGGCAGCTATGCCATTCTCCGGCGCGTCCGGAAGCCATACCCAAACAGCCAAATACCCACCCAAAAACACAAGAACCTTCGCTCCACTGTATATGCCCCTATCCAAAGCTCTGGGGATTTTAATCAGAAAAGGGCATTTGAAGCCCTTAGAACCGCGGCCCTTACCAGAAAGACTTCCCCCTACCTACAACCCAGCCAAATATTACGCATTTCACCAACAGCACGGTCATGACACCGATCTGTGCTTCCGATTACATCATAAGATTCAAGATCTCATCGATAACGGGGTGATTTTTCCTCCCGAGAAACCCAATGTTACAACAAACCCTCTCCCCACACATAACCAAGCTCCACCGCCTAGAAGGATCAACTTCATCCAAATTGGGGTCGTGCCTTACGATCCTAGCATCTATATCACTCCTTTCCACCTGCCTAAGTCGGAGGTATTCCTTCCCGACTGCACCAACTTGTGCATGATGGACATCTCCATATCCCGACCTAAGCCAACGGTGGTGATTATCGAGAACAGGAGAGAGGAGATCCCAAAGGAGAAGAAGGTTGTTGAGTCAGAGTCTGCAAAATCTAGGAGTCGTGTTGAGAAGACATATAGTCCGGGTGACTATATTTCATCAATAGGCCAGGATGGGCCAGATGTGGAATTTCCAACAGGGGGAGAACTGTGTGTGATCCAAGGGGATAGTCTGGGACAAGGAACAGATGATTTAAGGGCTGTGGAAGAGGACTTTGCCAATCTCCAGTTTTACAATGACCAAGATCCAGGGGGCACAGCAGTCAACTGGTTTGATTATGAGGAATCAGCAAAGGCTACTGGGTGGTTGGATGATCAACCGGATATGGTGGAAGAGTTCCAACCAGGACAGGGTCCGGCAGGGGCACGAATGTTGGTGACAGTCGAGAGAGTCGGAGAACAGAATACATCACCGGAGAACGCCAGTGTCAAGAATTTCGCTCAGGATTGGAGCATTCTAAATACAGGAATTGTCGAACAACCAGTTATACTGACGCAGCTAGAACAAGAAAGGTTTGAGGATGCCGAGAGAATTAGGAAAGCTAAGGGCCCTGAGGAGACTGAAAGTGTTGTGTGCATGAAGATAGAGAATGCTGGGAGCATGTGGACGGAGAGTACTACGAGTGCGATTGAACCGGGGCCAGACAGGTGTCTGTTGGCTGCCAACGGAATGTGGTGGGAAGACGATGATTTATGTCTTGCTCACACGAATGAGGACT
Source organism: Camellia sinensis (assembly GCF_055761805.1). Classification (NCBI taxonomy): domain Eukaryota; kingdom Viridiplantae; phylum Streptophyta; class Magnoliopsida; order Ericales; family Theaceae; genus Camellia; species Camellia sinensis. The sequence goes on along the minus strand of NC_138967.1, from coordinate 102,386,923 downwards.
GGGTGAATAATCAGCCAGATAATACCTGGTACATTGGCGAAGTCGATCATATGACTACGAGTGGGCGGTATTTCAAGCCCCTACATCTAGATCAGTCGGAGGCATCTGGGAAAGATAAGGAGGCAGAGAAGTAGAAACAAAAACAACTTTAAGAGGAGGCTGTGCTCAAACAGTTAAAAAAGATACAAGCAGACATCTCCATCTGGGGACTGCTTATGGCATCACGAGTGCACAGACAGGCTGTCTTATCAGCCGTGGACAAGGCAAAGCTTTCGATAGAAACCACGCCAGAACAGCTAGTAGGATTAGTTTTTCCGGGAGGGGCTACCCCGACGTTGACTTTTTCTGACAAAGAGCTGCCACCTGAGGGGGCAAACCATAACAAACCACTCTACATCTCTGTGGAGTGTAAGAATAAATGGATACCGGTGGTTCTTGTTGATACCGGATCCGCCATCAACGTCTGCCCGGCAAGGACAGCGTATGCGATCGGCTTGAAAACTACGGACTTTTTACCAACAGCCCAAGTAATTCGGGCACACGATAACACAAGTAGAGAGGTCATGGGGACGGTGAAAATTCAGCATGAGATAGATTTCCATGTCTTAGAAGTTCCGGCAACTTTCAACCTGCTTTTGGGGCGGCCGTGGCTGCATCGAGTGAAGGCCGTCTCGTCCACCCTGCATCAGATGGTGAAATACCCCTATGAAAAGGGAGTAGCCATTGTTTTCAGAAATTCATCGATCCACCCACCTCCAGAGGTATCTACACCAGTCTTAGAAATTGAGCACGACATAGAGGACGTGTTTATATCAAGTTTCACCCTTGCTGAGACTCGGGTTGTACAAAACATCATGGCTGCTAACGAGGGGATATATGTCAGTGCTCAAGCGGTATACCTCATGAACAAACTCCAACACATCCCTGGGATAGGGTTAGGAAGGAGTGGCCGGAAGGGCGTCGCAGCATTGGCCGAAGTGCCACATAACCCTCACACCTTTGGCTTGGGTTATCTGCCCACCAAGGAGGATTGGGTAAGGAAAGGAAAGGAAATGGCTGGAAGAGCCAGAGCGAAACAGATGGGGAAGCCTTTTGAGTTGATGCACCGGCCCATCCAGGGTACCCTAAACGGACGCTTCGTCCGGGAGAGGGAAGATTTTCCATTCTGTGGTTTTCCGGAGCCGTGGCTGAACGCGGAGATGAAGCGTGTATCGGGGTTTGAGATTTTCTTTGACCTACAACTATCTGGGGACGATGTTGCCAAAGAGCAGACAGACCCGACAGTCGAGGCTGAGCATAGTGGGGAAATGGAGTCTGAGGACACCGAACTTGAAATGGGGGTAGCACTGGCATGTCTACTTTCAGATCCTTCGATCGAACGAAAGTGCTTGGGGGATGACTTCTCGGTGTCTATGATCGGGAATGAAACGGCTGCGGGCCTACTATCAACTATTTTGGATGCATCCATCGCACCCTCTCTCGTTTGGCAATACGAAGAGGGATTTTTGTCGAACAGCGCCGGGTCAGGTAGTGAGCCAGAATCTGATTCCACCGAGTTTTGTGAGTCGGAATCAGGTTCCAGCTCGACTGAGTCTGAGTCCAGTATTCTTGGGGGTGATAACCCGGATGCCACAGTTCTGTCCAGGTCGTCTTTTTCTTTCTCCTTTGAGTCTGTTGTAACAGAAGAATCGGATGGTTTGGAAGTACTTAATGAGAATAATGTGGATGCGGTTTCTGAGTACTTTTCTGTGCCTTTGATATATTGCTTAAATCAGGACTTTCAAAATTTTGACGAAAACGACGAGGGAGAAATTCCTCCAGTTTTGCAACGATTAATTGATCAAGAGCAGGAAAGATTTGTTAAACCTTTAGTTGATGAAATCACTACTGTGAATATTGGTACTGAGAAGGACCCGCGGCTGGTCCAGATCGGGTCTACGTTGTCTTCAGAGGAACGCGAGCGCTTAGTCGCTTTATTAAAAGATTTCAAAGATGTTTTCGCGTGGTCCTACGAAGACATGCCTGGAATCGATCCTGAGATTGTACAGCACCGGATCCCTCTTGACCCCGAGGCCCGACCCGTCAAGCAAAAACTCAGAAGAATCCTCCCTGACTGGGCCATCAAGATTAAGGAAGAGGTCACCAAGCAAATCGACGCAGGCTTCCTGCTGGTATCCGAATACCCAACTTGGTTGGCTAACATCATTCTAGTGCCAAAGAAGGATGGCAAGATCCGAGTGTGCGTGGATTTAAGAGATTTGAACAGAGCTAGTCCGAAGGACGACTTTCCCCTGCCGCACATTGATGAGTTAGTGGACTTCACAGCGGGCATGCTTTGCTTTCGTTTATGGATGGCTTCTCAGGCTACAATCAGATAGTGATGGCACCAGAAGACCGGGAAAAAACTGCCTTCACCACCTTGTGGGGGACATACTGCTACAGAGTGATGCCGTTTGGGTTGAAGAATGCTGGAGTTACATATCAACGGGCCGCGACCACAATATTGCATGACATGATCCACAAGGAGGTTGAGGTGTACGTAGACGACATGATTGTCAAGTCCAAAGAAAGGGAGGGCCACTACACCGCCTTGCAAAAGTTCTTTCAAAGGATCAGAGAATTCTGGTTGCGACTAAATCCTCAGAAGTGTACGTTCGGTGTTACAGCGGGAAAAATGCTAGGGTTTCTGATTACACAAAGAGGTATCGAAGTCGACCCTTCCAAAATCAAGGCCATCCTAGAAATGCCATCACCAAGGACTGAAAAGGAGGTGTGAAGCTTTCTGGGTAAAGTGCAATTCATAAGACGGTTGATCTCAAAACTAACCCTGACTTGTGAACCACTTTTTGGTCTCCTAAAGAAAGGAAAGAAATTCCAATGGGACGGTCGATGCCAAGCTGCTTTTGAACAAGTCAAGAAATACTTACAAAACCCACCCGTGTTGTCACTGCCAGAACCGGGAAGACCGTTGATGTTGTACCTTTCAGTAACTGAGACCACAATGGGCTGCATGCTCGCGCAAGAATCAAAGAACAAAGTGGAGAGGGCTATCTACTATCTGAGCAAGAAGATGCTAAAGTATGAGACTCGCTACACATCGTTGGAAAAGGCTTGCTTAGCTTTGGTATGGGCTACCAGGAAGCTGCGGCACTACCTGTTAGCTCACTCCGTAATGTTGGTTTCACGACTCGATCCCATCAAATATCTTTTCGAGAAACCAGCACTTACGAGTAGGCTAGCTCGTTGGTTGCTATTGCTTTCCGAATTTGATCTAAAATGTCTGACACGCAAGTCAGTCAAGGGAAGAGCAGTGGCAGAGTTCTTAGCCGATCATCCAGTGGAAGGGGGTGAAGCAATTGAGTACTTATTCCCAGACGAGGCCATTTTGCACATCGAAGATGAAACTTGGACGATGTATTTTGACGGAGCGTCAAACCAGTATGGGTATGGGATTAGAGTGTTGTTGATAGCGCCCGACAACTCCCGTATTCCTCTAGCCTTCAAACTTCGGTTCAAAGTCTCGAACAACGAAGCAGAATATGAGGCATGCATTGCCGGTCTAGGAGCAGCCCTGGAACTAAGGGCAAGACGGTTAGACATCATCGGGGCCTCGAACCTTGTTGTGTCTCAAGCAAAAGGAGACTGGAAAGTCAAAGAAGAAAAGATGATGATATATCACCGGACCTTGGACTTGTTAATTCCTCGGTTTGAGAAGCTAAATTTTGCTCATCTACTAAGAGAGAACAACAGGTTCGCAGATTCTTTAGCAACTCTATCTTCCATGATAGACACCCCGTCCGGAGTCCAGATGCGTCCAATCATCATTGACCAGAAGTTTGCGCCAGCCTACGAGTCGATCGCCGCCATAGATGAGGTTCAGGACGAAAACCCCTGGTATTACGACATCTGGAACTTCTTGGAGAAAGAAATGTATCCACCAGAGACAAACGCCAAGGATAAAAGGGTAATCAGAAGAATGGCCGTTCAGTTCATCATCTGCGTGGGTAAGCTGTATAAGAGAGGTCATCTGGGAATGCATAAGCTATGTGTAGAAGCTAAGGAATCAAAGCACCTGATGGAGACTATCCACGGAGGAGAATATGGGGCACAAATGAATGGGGTAATGCTAGCGCGAAAGATCCTCAGACAGCGTTACTACTGGTCCACCATGGAGGAGGATTGTATCGGCTTTGTTCGGTGATGCCACAAATGCCAGATCCATGCAAATCACATGAACATTCCGCCGTCGAAGCTGTACAATATGACTTCGCCATGGCCATTTTCAGTTTGGGAAATCGACGTGATTGGGGCTGTTACTCCGAAGGGGTCGAATGGGCATGAGTTCATCCTAGTCGCGATAGATTACTTTACGAAGTGGGTCGAGGCCCAATCTTATGTGGTGTTGAAGGCTTCACATGTTGCGAAATTCATCAGAAACAACATCATCTGCCGCTATGGGGTCCCAAACGAGATTATTTCAGACAGTGGTTCCCATTTCAAGAAGGAGGTGATTGATTTGTTAAAGAAATACAATGTGGCTTTTCACAAGTCGTCCACATACCGGCCACAGACCAACGGATCAGTTGAGGCCGCCAACAAGAACATCAAGCACATACTGCAGAAGATGGTGGAAACCTACCGGGACTAACCAGATAAGTTGTCGTTTGCTCTGTGGGGCTACCGGACTTCAATTAGAACTTCTACTGGGGCGACTCCGTATTCATTAGTCTATGGGATAGAGGCCGTTCTACCTATCGAAATTGAGGTTCCGTCATTGCAAGTATTGGCTGAGTGTCAAATAGCCGAAGCAGATTGGCAGCAGAGCAGATTCGAGGAACTCATGCTCTTTGATGAGAGAAGACTGAAAGCATTGTACCATGGTCAAGGTTATCAGCGCAGAATTGCACGGGCTTTCAACAAGAAGGTTAAGTCCAGGAATTTGAAAGAAGGAGATTTGGTACTCAAGGATAACCGAGCTCCCATCTATAACCCAAGGGGCAAGTTCAGACCCAATTGGACTGGTCCCTACATCATTAAGTCTATTTGGTCGGGTGGAGCTGTAGTTCTGATGGACCTAGATGGCCTAGAGTTCTCCCAACCGATTAACATGGACAAATTGAAGAAATATTACCCCTGAGAGGCTCGCTAGGCCGAAAACCCGAAAGGGCGACCTAGGCAAAAGTTAGAGCACGAAAAATTAGAAAATATAAAAACTAAGCTCGCAAGGCTGAAAACCCACAAAGGGCGGCTTTGGCAAAAGTTAGAGCGCAAAAGGAGAGTGAAAATACTCGAGTGAACCTTACCCTGAACTACGTAAGGCTTGATTCCCATCTTTGGGATACATAGGCAACTTCATCCTGAAGTTCAGCCCTAAACTTTTCCCCGATCAACTTTGTCCATTTGATCATCTCGGCCATCTTTGTCTATTCAGCATTCAAGAAGTCGGTTATGATCTCCGGTGCAGTGCTCTTCAGACTAGGGTCAACTTTCCAGTTGCTGGGATCCGAGGTTGTGCATCTCAGTGACAGATTTCAGGCGTGTCCAGTTCTGATCCATATCTAAAATGGTTTTGAAAAGTTTTAATAAAAGTTGACTTTGTTCAAAATTAATCTTTTTACAACTTAGACCATTTTTGGACCAAAGCGGAAAATTTTCAGTACCTACAACCTTCAATTTCATTGATTTCAATACATAGTTCTCCTGCTCTTGCATACAAATTGAAGTTGCTTTTTTATTACATTCATAAAGAAAACTTGAAAGTTCTAATAAAGTAATACATCCGAGGCATAGCTAAGTCAGGTGTTCTTGCACCCCCTCCCAGAGCTGGTTGAAGCCTCTGATGCCAAAGTGGGCCCTTCCTGTGCCTCTTCATTGAGCCAATCTATGCACTCGTCAAACAAAGTGCAACTGAAAGTGGGAGCGGGGGCCAGGAGCTCTCTAGTCCTTCATGTTGCGGCCTGCCGAGCAAGCTACGCACCTCGGGCTGGGAATGCAGCTGGATACTTTATCCCCTCTGCCGGGCAAGTCTGATCATGGCCGAACTGGCGCCAGAACCGGAATGGAAAGTAGAACACACAGTGAGTCAGACCAATCAACTGGATCCCGGTCTGCCGGGACATGCTATAGCTCATTGCCGGGAGATTGAGCCAAGAACAATGCCAAGAAATGCGATCCGTAGACGAATTGCACATCCAATCGAACCACCATCCCTCATCAAGAGCATCGACTAGTCGTTATCGGAAGAAGTAGCCGCGAGCTGAGTAGGCTGGGCAAGAGTCCACAACTTGCAATTTATCCATCAACCATACCTGGGGAGGGATGAAAAATGAGAGAATAAAGAATAGAGAGATGTACGATGAGAGAAAAGTAAGAAAAGGGTTTTGTGGAAAAAAACTGAGCCTGAGGGCCGAGTGATGTGAGCAATACATACATGAGAAAGGGTGGGAAACATTACCTACAGCAGTAGTGGACTTCCCCCGAATCTGGTCGTCTCTCGGCGATAGAAAGCATCCAAGCCCATCAGCGTCTCGGCCAATGTCAGGGCAATGCAACTCTTTCCTTCTTTCAAGCCTTGAGCAACTTCAATCAGACGAATGCTAGATCCGCTAAAGCCCGAGGCAAGCAAAAAGCGAGATAGTATGCACAAGCAAAGGGCGTATTGCCAAAAACCTTGCCAATGATGGTCGCCGCGGTTACCCGCATCAGAAAAGCGATGAATCAAGCCAAGGATATCTAGTTCCCCGTTGCAAATCAGAGACCGAGCATCGTGCATGGTGAACCCACACATCTGTCCTAAAGCTTGGGCGTGACCGAAGTGAAGCTGGGGCAAAATCTCCTCGTTGCGCTCGGACTCCATCAAAACTGGAAAATCTTCGAAGGTCGGACACATCTCTTGCCCGCCGAAGCTAAAGACGTGTGTCACTGGATTCCAAAACCTTGCCGCCGCATGGAGAAACGGGAGGTGTAACGGGGTACGACCCAGAGTGAATAGTGTGTTTATGCCGAAACCCCGGAAATTTAACTTTTCCGAGCCATCCAAGTTATTAATCCAGGACGAGAGATTCTGGGCAAGAAATCCCTTCATTTCGAGCAAATCAGTGTTGAATTGAGTAGAACTACGAAGCTGAGGCCTTTTGTAGGAGATAAGGTGTGAGTGGAGGACAGATGTCAAAGTTCTGGTGGTCCCAGAAATTTATGGCCGGCCGGCCAAATGTGGTGCCGACCGGCCACTACTTTTGGCCGGTGACAAGTTATCATGGCCGATGGCCTCTACCCCTGGCCGGTGGTCTTCCTCCTTGTTCTATGAACTGTTTATGCTGAGGATTGGGGAACTATACCACCTCCTATGCCCTCCGATGATCGATTCTTGTGGAGTCATGCCTATTTGCTTATCGAGTTGTCGTATATTTTCTTATCGAGTTATGTTTCACTCCCTTTAGGTCTTTGATTTTCTTATTGGGTTGTACTCGCACTTGTTTGGTTGTATCGAGTCTCTCTATTTTGCTTATCGAGTTGTAAATGGGTTCACTACCTGATTATTACGATGCGAACACTTTATTTTCAAACGAATTTCATTCACATTGTTATGTGATTCCATGCGATGCGATGCATAGAAAGCACAAATGTAACACCCTGTTGAACAAAAATAGTAGTTTCATTTCCATCATGTGTATTACAAAGATACACAGTTTTGAAAAAAATGATAACAAACCCTGCTGAGGCAGTGCAATGTGCTTAAACTACTAGTAAAAAAGAAAGTAAAGCGAGAAGGAGCAAGGCAGCGAAGTATCAGGATTGATGCCGGTAACCCCTCCCTTGTGGTCAATACATCTCTCGCGTCCTTGTTTGGATCAATTGTATAGTTCGGCACCTTCATTTCTCGAGGCAGTGCAAGGAAGTACGCCTTCGAAACATTCATAGATCTCCGAGTTGACCTCAAGTTGTGTTTTCTATGAGCAATGCTCCGTGCGTGCGAGGAGCATCCCCTCCCGTATCCTTTGTGTATCTTGTGAACTTCACAAATCCTTTCAATCATACTGTGTTGCGGTACTTTGCATTTCAGCATCATGAATAGATTGTCTTTGTTCAATTTCAAGTTTCTATACACATTGCATGCATACGTGCATTGCTTTACTTACATGTGTTCAATTTCAAGTTTCTATACACATTGCGTGCATACGTGCATTGCTTTACTTACACGTGTTCAATTTCAAGTTTCTATACACATTGCGTGCATACGTGCATTGCTTAACTTACATGTGTTCAAGTTCAAATTTCTATACACATTGCTTGCGTAGACCGCATGCTTCACTTACATGTGTTCAATTTCAAGTTCTTTTCTATACACATTGCTTGCGTAGACCGCATGCTTCATTTACATGTGTTCAATTTCAAGTTCCTTTTTATACACATTGCTTGCGTAGACCGCATGCTTTACTTACATGTGTTCAAGTTCCTTTTTATACACATTGCTTGCGTAGACCGCATGCTTTACTTACATGTGTTCAAGTTCCTTTTTATACACATTGCTTGCGTAGACCGCATGCTTTACTTACATGTGTTTAAGTTTTTTTTTATACACATTGCTTGCGTAGACCGCATGCTTTACTTACATGTGTTCAAGTTCCTTTTTATACACATTGCTTGCGTAGACACGCATGCTTTACTTACATGTGTTCAATTTCAAGTTTCTATACACATTGCTTGCGTAGACCGCATGCTTTACTTACATGTGTTCAAATTTCTTCATACACATTGTGCATGTTGTCACGTGTTCTTTACTTATATGTGTTTGTGCCTTCACGGCATTGTTATGCGCCCCACTCGACTTGCGTTGTCACGCACTTTCGATTGCATTATTAGGCATGTTGCTAACAATATTGTACCTGTTAAGTTTGCTTTCTTTGTAGGCACGATATTGTATGTACGGTTCATTTGAGGCTGGTGCAACCAGACGAACCGGACAGGTACCGTATTCTCTGAGTAAGACGTATCGAGAATTGCATAATTCTCTTACATCCTTTCTGCATTGCAGTGTAGTTTGGTCTATGATTGCTTAAAACTGTCGCATGTTATGCTTCGTTACAGCTTTCTTTGCATGATTATAAGTTATGCTTGGCTTGGTGCATTGTCTTGCATTCTGCCCCTGCCCTCGGGCACATATCTTTATCTGTAGCTTGTATGCCTTGTCTAAGTCTTCGGCCTTGTCAAAAATGGGTCGTCTCTGGGCTTTGACATTCGCTCCCGTCATTGTTATGACTTTCGAGTTCTGTCAAAGAGGAGCAACTGTAGACACCCCATTTTTGACCGTCCTCAAGGCTTGGACGTCACCGCTTGAACACTCGGTGATTACTCATGTTTGTGTTTCGTTTTGAGTTCCCGGAAATCTCGGCTACGCGCCTTGCCTCAAGATCTCTCAACTCGAATGTTCTGTGTTTGGTTTTGCACCAAACACTTGTGTTTTTGCTTCTGAGGGTAGAAAGTAGCTTGTTAGCTACCCCAGGCACCCACCAGCCTTGGTTTGAGGCCACCGGCCATGTTTTGAGGCTACCGGTCATTGGGGAATTATACCATTGGCCGGTCGGCACTAAGTATGGCCGACCGGCCATCTGTTTGGCCGGTGACATCCTTTTCTGGCCGGTAGCACTTTTTTACATTTTTCAGACATGGTGCATGCCAGCTGTGCCAGCTGGAATGCACCAAAACCTGCCCCAGGGCATACATGTGGCTGTTTCGCCCTTTTTGCACCCTTTTTGGTCAAAGCTTCTTGAGGAAGATTGACCCTTTGTCAAAGCTTCCTCAAGAAGCTGGCCAGCTGTCCTAGCTTCCTCAGGAAGCCTTGCACCCTTAGCTTGGCTTCCCTTGTAAGCCTTGAGCCTTTTGAGTAGCTTCCCTTAGAAGCTTTGGCCAATTACCTTGCCTATATAAGAGCCCCTCCTCCTCCTTTGTTAGGTTTAGCAAAAAACCAGAGGGATATACATATATACATCTGAGATATACCTTCTCTCTCTATATCTCTCTCTCTCTCATCATTTGTGTGTGTTTTGTGGCCTAAAAGTGTGTTTTGACCTTAGTTTTGCACACAAACACACACTACTACACCATACTTCGAATTTGAGAGGCTTTGAGGGTTTGTTCTTAAGGTTGTGGACTGGTTTTGATCAAAAGAAGAAGGTTGCACTTGCTGTTCATCAAGGGTTCTTTAAGGGTAACTCTTTTACTTTAGACTCCCCAACCTTGCACTAGACTTTTGCCTATCTTGCTCATTATTTTAGGCTTTGTGTATAACTGAAAAAAGTCTTGTATTTGCATTCTTAAGACACTTCATTAAGGTTGTTTTGGTGTTGGGGGTCGATCTCCCCCTCTTAGGCCTTGTTTGGCCCTTTTGGTGCTCTCTTTGCTAAGCTTTGGTTACCCTTGAGTATTAGCCTTCTCACCACTGAAATCCAGTGGATTTTCAATGGTAAAGAAGAGTTTTTGAGGTCTTGCATAGGGAGGGACACCCCTCTACCTTGGTCTCTCTTTTGTTTGCATCTTTGGCTCATAAGGATAGCATGCATGATCAGTTGTTCTTAGCTCCATTTCAGAGGTTTTTGGGTGTTATTTGGGCATATCTTACCTCTGTTTTTGGTCGGATTAAAGGCCCCTTGCATGCATAATATACTTGCTTTGTATTCCCCCATTTTGCCTAGAAGTAAGCCATGCATTTAGGCCATGATTCTTGCATGCTCTAGCTTAACTCCATGAAGGTCTTAGCATTATTTTGCTATGCTCAAGGACTGTTGAGGGCTGTTTTAGTCATATTTGCCATGTTTAGGGTAGCCTCTTTGCATTTTGGCTTGTGAGCCTTCAGCATGTGGGTCTCTAGCATGCTTAGCCTAGCTTATTCTCATGATTTGGAATCATTAGGGACCATGTTTCAGTCCTCAAACCATGCTTGTATGCTTGCATTCATCACCTCTTTCATGTTTTGAGGATGTGTCCTTTTATGCCTAGAAATGAGCTTTGGTGCGTGCATTTTGTTTAAGTCACTTAGGCTGCCATGCCAGTGGATTTTGGGGGCTCATTTTACATATTGAAACTCTGATTTGTATTGAAAAGTGCATGCCATGAGTGGTTGGGGTGGTTGTAGTAGGATACTCTCTTTAGTGGCCTTGAATGCTTCCTCTTTTGTATCCATTTCCTAGCATGTTTTGGTGCCATCTTTTGCATGCATTTTAGAGTCTACATAAGTGTTTGGTATCCATGTACCTCACCTTAGTACTACTTTCCTGCCTTGGGTTGCTTGAACTGCCAACATTCGCTTTCTTCTTGGTACCAAATTGTGCTCGGCGATTGTCATAATTCTGCCTCTTCCTTTGGCTCTCTCCCGAACTCTAGTATCTGTTCAAGTTAGCTTCGGCCAGAATGGCTTTGTCCAGTACTCCGGCGTAAGTCGGCATATTGAGCATGTTAACTCGTTCTTGTATCGGTCCACGAAGCCCACTTTCAAACTTCCTAGCCTTCATATATTCATCGTTGACCATGTGGGCTGCATACCTCACTAACTCAGTAAAGGCACGGTCGTATTCAGCCACTGTTCTACTCCCCTACGTCAAAGTTTGAAATTCGGTAGTCTTGCGATCTCGAACACTTAGGGGAAAATGCTTGGTGTAGAACAACTCCAAAAATCGGGTCCAGGTCAAGTCTGGATTGCTCTCTCAAACCATCATCCACCATCTGCGAGCGTCGTCATCTAGTGTAAAGGCTGCTAATGTCACTTTCTGGGTGTCGGTGCTGAGAAAGATCTCAAACAGCTTCTCCATTCCCAAAACACACGCTTCGGCTTTCATCAGCTCTATACCCCCTTGGAATCTTGGTGGCTTCATTTTTTTGAACTCTCTAATCAAAGCTATCGTGCCGTCCCCATATAAAGCTGGCTGTGGGGGCAGTTGTGGTACTGGAGGAGGTGGAGGTGGAACTGCATTTCGGCCGTTTGTCTGTTCGGCCTGAGTCGATGTAGCACTAGCGTACTGCTGTCTTGTCTGCCTTAACTCGCGTGCCAAACTTTCAACTAACCTTTCCAGTCTGTCTAATCTGTCCTCGGACTGATCTCAGCCAACTGGAGGTCTACCTCTCCTCATGATGCTATGAGTATGCAAAATGTGACTTTAAAACAAAATGAACAAATAAACACGTAGGCAAGTAACAATTAAGCATGCCGAGACGATGCACACCTTGTTCACATAGCAAGCAATATGATGCAATCCTAACATCCTTCTAAGGGAAAATCCTATGCTCTCTAGGACTCAAAGTGTGTGAATAACGTATACTAAGGAACTTGTGCTCTGATACCATTCTGTCACGACCCCAAACCGCCCCAAGTAGGATGGTGCCGTGATGGCCAGTAATCCGAGATCACCGAAGGCCAATTTTCAAAGTCCACACACAACAGAGTATAAATATACGGGGCTCACAAGTACGAAAGCAATACATACAAATCAGATTAGTCCATGAGAGCTGTGCGTAAGTCGAATGAAATGGAAAACATCTTTACACATGGGTTACAACTTAGTACAAATGAAGTAAAGTACTTATTACATCTTGATCAAAAGGCTTCTCAAGCTGACGTGTGCAAAATACAAGTATTACAAGTCGAGAAGCATAATTTTCAAGACTGTCGACGTGAATACAAGTCAAGCCGACATAACAAAAATCCAAAACATGCTCGCGAACCACATCTAGGCGTCACCGCCCTCTTGCTCATCACCTACATATATATAGAGAGGGTGAGCTTGGATACTCAGTGAATGGTACAAGTAATAAAGGGGTTTGCATGAATAATAGCCGAAATCCTTTCAAAACGATACATATCAAAACTTTATATAACAAGGGATTGACCTCGTCCATCTAGCAAATCTTTAAAACTTCAAGGGATGCTTACTAGCATCAACATATTACAAATGATGACATTCCAGAAAAACAACCCACGCGGTAAACCGTCAGTGGCAAAACAAGACAAGGCAAGGGAGATATCTCAAACGAGGGTGCTACAAAAGTTTAGAGTCCTCTAGCACGAAGGACCTATGTTACAAGGGCCCGTAGCCCCCTAACACGAGAGTACTGCGAAAGTTTAGAGTCCTCCAGCACAAGGGACTTTCAAAACAAGATGTGCAGTTGCATTATATTCCCCTGGCACTAAGGACTTTCAAAGCAAGATGTGCAGTTGCATTATAGTCCCCTGGCACTAAGGACTTTCCGAGAAGGTCATCAAAACAAGATAATGCTTGATATACAAAATAGGGACAATCATTCATGCTTAATAAATACTTTTCAAAACAAAGCAAAGCAAAGCTCATCAAAACATTGATAACATAGCTTTATTAAAAATACCACTCACATAGTTCTTCAAACGTTGGGGTCAAGGCAAGTCCCAATCCTACAAACACATGGCAAAGTTTATTGAATGCACTTCTCAAAACAAGTCTCGCATGCATGCAAATGACCTCGGCATTCTTCAAAAACTCAGTCAAATCAAATCAAAACACAGTTTCTTATCTCTGAAAAACATGCTGGGCAACCACCAGGTCTAGGCCGAGGTCCCACACCTCATCGCCGAGGTGTGGCCTCGATGGCCACATTCAAGGAAATGAAGTCGGGAAAATCTGGGTTTCCCTTTCTTGAAGAACATGACGAACATGAAGAACATGAACATGAGGAAGATGAATGCAAAGATTATAACTTGCTATTACAAAATCTGAGATTTCATGCTATGAATTCAAAAACATGGACCTGGGTACCCATATTCAAAGATCTTATGAAAACAAACACAAAAACATGAGCCTTAATGCAAACTTTCGGATCAAACAAGGCTTTTCTTCAAGAACACATGAAAACCATTTTCTCTTTCTAAAACCAACTTTAAATCAATGCCTGACGTGTAGAAGAGGTTTGATCGTGCAATGCAGCTAGATGATCAATAAGAACAACAAGAGGTGATTAAGATTCTAATCTCAGAACTCGAATCTAACGGTTCAAACACCAACGATCAAGCTTGGAAGTTCACTCTCTTACTCAAAGGCTTCACCTCCTTCTTCCTAGAGTCTCTCTCTCTAAAACGCAAGATTTGATACAAAATGATATGTTTCTCTCGACAGTCACTAACTTAACCGTCTGCTAGGACACGTGGCATCGGCTGATTGGCTCTACTCAAAAAGGTGACTGACTGATAAGAAAAGACCATGACAAAGTGTGTTCAACAAGCTAGACGGCAAGAGCACTCTGGCAAGTGATGATCTCGGCTAAGGGCAAAGCTTCGGCAAGTAGGGTGACAACGACATCGGCTTGGAAGGACAACACTTGACTAAACTGTGCCACACCTTGGCCTAGATGTGCCACACCTCGGTCTAGGTCATACCATTCCAGGAACAAAATCACTAAGTGCAAGGATCAAGGATCTAGAACGCCTAGATAATATCATCTCGGCCTAGATGATGCACTTCTCGGCCTAGGTGACGCGCACCTCGGCCTAGATGGTGACATCTCGGCCAATATGCCAGGGTGAAGATGGAGGTCAACCGAAGTGGTTCCAAGATAGTTCTAAGTGTGGAAAGGTTCAAAGGTGTCTAGGCTTAAGATGACCTCGGCAACACACCAGGCAAGAACAAAGCATGCAAGCAACATTCGAGCAAAACAAGACAAGATTTCCAAATGCACATAACAAAACAAGATCATACATAAATGTATGCAAGTATGACTAAGTTGAAGTGAGGGTTGTTACATCCTACCCCCCTTAAAGAAATTTGGTCCCCAAACTTGAGTTACCTTGTTCCAAAAACAATTCTGGATGTCAGACTTTCATTTCCTCTTCCATTTCCCATGTAGCATCCTCACCGTAATGCTCCTTCCATTCAACTTTCACCATTGGTATCGACTTGCTTCTCAACTGTTTCACCTGTTTATCGATAATCCATATCAGCTTCTCTTCGTAGCCTAAATCCTCATTAACTGCAATTCCGAAATAGTCGATCACATGCAGTGGATCTCGAATATACTTCCTCAACATCGAAATATGAAACACATTATGGACTTGGCTCAATTCTGGCGGCAAAGCAAGTCTGTAGGCAACGAGGTTAACCTTCTCAAGAACTTCAAAAGGCCCGATGTAACGGGGTGCTAACTTACCCTTCTTCCCAAATCTTGTGACTCCCTTCATCGGCGAAATCTTTAGGAACACATGGTCCCCGACTTCAAATTCCAACTCTCTTCTTCTCTGGTCGGCATAACTCTTCTGTCGACTCTGTGCGGTTTTGATTCTTTGCTGAACGAGCTTAATCTTCTCGGTTGTTACTTGAATTAACTCGGGACCAAGCAGAGCTTTGTCTCCTACCTCAGTCCAACATATCGGCGACCTGCACTTTCTTCCATACAGTGCTTCATACGGCGCCATGCCAATGCTAGCTTGATAACTGTTGTTGTAGGTAAATTCCACCAATGGCAAATGTGCTCCCCAACTTCCTTGGAGGTCTAATACACATAGTCTAAGCATATCTTCAAGTGTTTGAATCGTCCTCTCTGTTTGCCCATCAGTCTGGGGATGAAAAGTTGTGCTAAACCTCAACTCGGCCCCGAAAGCTCTTTGTAGGCTCTGCCAAAATCTGGAAACCAACTTCGGATCTCGGTCCGACACAATTGACATCGGCACTCCATGAAGTCTAACAATCTCATTCACATACAACAAAGCAAGTTTATCGGCGTTGAAGGTGGTCTTAACAGGCAAGAAGTCTGCTGACTTAGTTAGTCTATCCATGATAACCCAAATCGAATCCATACCCTTTTGTGTCTTCGGCAAACCAACCACAAAGTCCATGGAGATGTGCTCCCATTTCCACTCAGGAATTGGTAAAGGTTGTAGAAGTCCTGCTTTCCTTTGATGTTCTGCTTTCACTTGTTGACAATACAGATACTGGGACACGAACTCGGCTATCTCTCCTTTCATATTCGGCCACCAAAACGTCTGCTTCACATCCTGATACATCTTGGTGTTCCCTGGGCGAACAGCAAACTTGGAACCATGAGCTTCCTGCAAAATTTTTCTTTTCAACTCTGGGATGTCGGCCACACACAATCTTCCTTCAAACTTGAGCACTTGATTTGCTATGGTGTACCCTGATCTTGGCTTTGTGATAATCTCATCGGCTACCTTCTTGAAGAATTCATCCTCTATCTGTCTTGTCTTTACTTCCTCAACAATAGTCGGCTCCACTAAGATCGTGGTTAGACATGCCAAATTTCCAACCATCTTTCTGCTCAAAGCGTCGGCTACGGTGTTAGCTTTACCTGGATGATATTGGATTTGCATGTCGTAATCCTTCAACAACTCGAGCCATCTTCTCTGCCTCATATTCAATTCTTTCTAAGTGAACAAGTACTTTAAACTCTTATGATCTGTAAAAACCTAACAAGAAGCTCCATACAAGTAGTGACGCCAAATCTTTAAAGCAAATACCACGGCTGCTAGTTCTAAATCGTGGGTGGGATAATTCTTTTCATGTGGCTTCAATTGACGAGAGCCATATGCTATGACCTTACCCCCTTGCATTAATACACAACCCAGACCCTTATGCGAAGCATCACTATAAACATGAAACCATTCATTACCTGACGGTAGTACAAGAACTGGTGCTGCGACTAACCTCGTTTTCAACTCCTGGAAGGCTACTTCCCTATCCTCAGTCCATTCGTAAGCCGCTCCCTTCTTAGTCAGTTGTGTCAACGGAATTGCAATCTTGGAGAAATCCTTCACGAACTTCCTGTAATAACCCGCCAATCCCAGAAAACTACGAACCTTGGACACATTAGTCGGCCTCGGCCAATTCACAACGGCTTCAATTTTACTAGGATCGACCGAGATACCATCTCCATCAATCACATGACCCAAAAATGAAATAGTGGAAAGCCAAAACTCACACTTGTTAAACTTAGCATACAATTTTCGATCTCTCAAAGTCCGTAAGGTAAGTCTCAAATGATCCTCGTGTTCAGCTTTGCTATTAGAGTAGATCAATATATCATCGATGAAGACAACCACAAATTCATCTAGATATGGTTTAAAGACTCTGTTCATCAAATCCATAAATGCTACAGGGGCATTGGTCACTCTAAAAGGCATTACTAAAAACTCGTAGTGGCCATACCTCGTCCGAAAAGCAGTCTTCTCAACATCCTCGGCTTTAACATTAAGTTGGTGATAACCCGACCTAAGGTCAATTTTGGAAAAGACTCGAGCTCCTTGCAACTGATCAAACAAATCATCTATCCTCGGTAACGGGTACTTATTCTTAATGGTTACCTTATTTAGTTCTCGGTAATCAATACAAAGACGAAGTGTACCATCCTTCTTCTTAACAAACAAGACGGGTGCTCCCTAAGGTGAAGTGCTCGGCCTAATAAAACCCTTATCTAGCAACTCTTATAGTTGAAGTTTTGATTCCTTAAGTTCGGTGGGGGCCATCCTATAGGGTGTTTTAGCGATGGGTTGGGTTCCCGACATGATGTCAACAGTAAACTCTACCTCTCTATCAACTAAGTGACCCGGCAAATCATTTGGAAAGACGTCGGGGAACTCATTAATAACTGGGACGTCGGCTAACTCAATACTTCCATTCAAATTACTTAGTATACTACACAGATAACCTTGACACCCTTTTTGGATCAACCTATAGGCTTTCATGGATGAGATTAAGTAAGGTGGGGATACTACTCCTTTACCCTGAAACGTGACCTCAGCTAGGTTTGGGGGTTTTAACGTGACACTTTTAGAAACACAATTTATGGATGCGTGATTTGCCACTAACCAATCCATTCCCAATATAACATCAAAATAAGTTATGTCCAATGGCATTAAATCAGCTAACAATTCAACATTCCCAATCACAACAACACATGCTCGATAGATGGATGCAACATTCATAGATCTCCCAGATGGTGTAGATACAGATAACACATAATCAAGGAGTTCTAGTTTCGTATTAATCTTCTCGGCAAACTTAGCAGAAACGAATGAATGCGTAGAACTCGAATCAATCAATAGATATGCATTTTGAGAGCAAATTGGGAGTATACCTGACACCACTGTCTCAGCATTCTGAGTGTCTCCTGGTACCAGTGCAAAAACTCTGCCTTGCCTCATCTGTCCTTTCCCAACGTTACCTTTCTGTACGGAACCCGAGGTATTCTCATCTTTCTTACTATCTTCAGCCCTTGTTTTTGGACAGTCCCTCACAAAATGACCTATTTCACCACATTCATAACAAGCTCCAGACGCCCAACGACAGACCCTGAAATGTGGTTTCCCACAACTTGAGCATGTCGGCTTAGTACTACTTTCCTGCCTTGGGTTGCTTGAACTGCCAACATTCGCTTTCTTCTTGGTACCAAATTGTGCTCGGCGATTGTCATAATTCTGCCTCTTCCTTTGGCTCTCTCCTGAACTCTAGTATCTGTTCAAGTTAGCTTCGGCCAGAATGGCTTTGTCCAGTACTCCAGCGTAAGTCGGCATATTGAGCATGTTAACTCGGTCTTGTATCGGTCCACGAAGCCCACTTTCAAACTTCCTAGCCTTCATATATTCATCATTGACCATGTGGGGTGCATACCTCACTAACTCAGTAAAGGCACGGTCGTATTTAGCCACTGTTCTACTGCCCTACGTCAAAGTCTGAAATTCGGTAGTCTTGCGATCTCGAACACTTAGGGGAAAATGCTTGGTGTAGAACAACTCCAAAAATCGAGTCCAGGTCAAGTCTGGATTGCTCTCTCAAACCATCATCCACCATCTGCGAGCGTCGTCATCTAGTGTAAAGGCTGCTAATGTCACCTTCTGGGTGTCGGTGCTGGGAAAGATCTCAAACAGCTTCTCCATTCCCAAAACCCACGCTTCGGCTTTCATCAGCTCTATACCCCCTTGGAATCTCGGTGGCTTCATTTTCTTGAACTCTCTAATCAAAGCTATCATGCCGTCCCCATATAAAGCTAGCTGTGGAGGCAGTTGTGGTACTGGAGGAGGTGGAGGTGGAACTGCATTTCGGTCGTTTGTCTGTTCGGCCTGAGTCGATGTAGCACTAGCGTACTGCTGTCTTGTCTGCCTTAACTCGCGGGCCAAACCTTCAACTAACCTTTCCAGTCTGTTTAATCTGTCCTCGGACTGATCTCAGCCAACTGGAGGTCTACCTCTCCTCATGATGCTATGAGTATGCAAAATGTGACTTTAAAACAAAATGAACAAATAAACACGTAGGCAAATAACAATTAAGCATGCCGAGACGATGCACACCTTGTTCACATAGCAAGCAATATGATGCAATCCTAACATCCTTCTAAGGGAAAATCCTATGCTCTCTAGGACTCAAAGTGTGTGAATAACGTATACTAAGGAACTTGTGCTCTGATACCATTCTGTCACAACCCCAAACCGCCCCGAGTAGGATGGTGCCGTGATGGCCAGTAATCCGAGATCACCGAAGGCCAATTTTCAAAATCCACACACAATAGAATATAAATATACGGGGCTCATAAGTACGGAAGAAATACATACAAATTAGATTAGTCCATGAGAGCTGTGCGTAAGTCGAATGAAATGGCAAACATCTTTACACATGGGTTACAACTTAGTACAAATGAAGTAAAGTACTTATTACATCTTGATCAAAACTCAAGCTGACGTGTGCAAAATACAAGTATTACAAGTTGAGAAGCATAATTTTCAAGACTGCCGACGTGAATACAAGTCAAGCCGACATAACAAAAATCCAAAACATGCTCGCGAACCACATCTAGGCGTCACCGCCCTCTTGCTCATCACCTACATATATATAGAGAGAGTGAGCTTGGATACTCAGTGAATAGTACAAGTAATAAAGGGGTTTGCATGAATAATAGCCGAAGTCCTTTCAAAACGATACATATCAAAACTTTATATAACAAGGGATGGACATCGTCCATCTAGCAAATCTTTAAAACTTCAAGGGATGCTTACTCGCATCAACATATTACAAATGATGACATTCCGGACAAACAACCCACGCGGTAAACCGTCAGTGGCAAAACAAGACAAGGCAAGGGAGATATCTCAAACGAGGGTGCTACAAAAGTTTAGAGTCCTCCAGCACGAAGGACCTATGTTACAAGGGCCTGTAGCCCCCAAACACAAGAGTACTGCGAAAGTTTAGAGTCCTCCAGCACAAGGGACTTTCAAAACAAGATGTGCAGTTGCATTATATTCCCCTGGCACTAAGGACTTTCAAAGCAAGATGTGCAGTTGCATTATAGTCCCCTGGCACTAAGGACTTTCCGAGAAGGTCATCAAAACAAGATAATGCTTGATATACAAAATAGGGACAATCATTCATGCTTAATAAATACTTTTCAAAACAAAGCAAAGCAAAGCTCATCAAAACATTAATAACATAGCTTTATTAAAAATACCACTCACATAGTTCTTCAAACGTTGGGGTCAAGGCAAGTCCCAATCCTACAAACACATGGCAAAGTCTATTGAATGCACTTCTCAAAACAAGTCTCGCATGCATGCAAATGACCTCGGCATTCTTCAAAAACTAAGTCAAATCAAATCAAAACACAGTTTCTTATCTCTAGAAAACATGCTGGGCAACCACCAGGTCTAGGCCGAGGTCCCAAACCTCATCGCCGAGGTGTGGCCTCGATGGCCACATTCAAGGAAATGAAGTCGGAAAAATCTGGGTTTCCCTTTCTTGAAGAACATGACGAACATGAAGAACATGAACATGAGGAAGATGAATGCAAAGATTATAACTTGCTATTACAAAATCTGAGATTTCATGCTATGAATTCAAAAACATGGACCTGGGTACCCATATTCAAAGATCTTATGAAAACAAACACAAAAACATGAGCCTTAATGCAAACTTTCAGATCAAACAAGGCTTTTCTTCAAGAACACATGAAAACCATTTTCTCTTTCTAAAACCAACTTTAAATCAATGCCTGGCGTGCAGAACAGGTTTGATCGTGCAATGCAACTAGATGATCAATAAGAACAACAAGAGGTGATTAAGATTCTAACCTCAGAACTCGAATTTAACGGTTCAAGCACCAATGATCAAGCTTGGAAGTTCACTCTCTTACTCAAAGGCTTCACCTCCTTCTTCCTAGAGTCTCTCTCTCTAAAACGCAAGATTTGATACAAAATGATATGTTTCTCTCGACAGTCACTAACTTAACCCTCTGCTGGGACACGTGGCATCGGCTGATTGGCTCTACTAAAAAAGGTGACTGACTGATAAGAAAAGACCATGACAAAGTGTGTTCAACAAGCTAGATGGCAAGAGCACTCCGGCAAGTGATGATCTCGGCTAAGGGCAAAGCTTCGGCAAGTAGGGTGACAACGACATCGGCTTGGAAGGACAACACTTGACTAAACTGTGCCACACCTTGGCCTAGATGTGCCACACCTCGGTCTAGGTCATACCATTCCAGGAACAAAATCACTAAGTGCAAGGATCAAGGATCTAGAACGCCTAGATAATATCATCTCGGCCTAGATGATGCACTTCTCGGCCTAGGTGACGCGCACCTCGGCCTAGATGGTGACATCTCGGCCAATATGCCAGGGTGAAGATGGAGGTCAACCGAAGTGGTTCCAAGATAGTTCTAAGTGTGGAAAGGTTCAAAGGTGTCTAGGCTTAAGATGACCTCGGCAACACACCAGGCAAGAACAAAGCATGCAAGCAACATTCGAGCAAAACAAGACAAGATTTGCAAATGCACATAACAAAACAAGATCATACATAAATGTATGCAAGTATGACTAAGTTGAAGTGAGGGTTGTTACAAACAGGGGTGTGTAGGGGTTGTGGTGGTGAGACTGGTGGCGGCGGCTGGTGTGATGATCTCGTGGGCTCTAGGGTTTCAGAGTGGCTCCGATACCATGTTATTTTTTAGAAGAGAAAAGTTAGTGGTATGAGTGATATCTCACCCTCTTTTATATTAACTCATTAGCATAATTACAATAGCACTGTAAGGCATAAATAAATATACTAAATATACAAAAGGATGAAATAGGAAATATTTCTATATTCTAACAAAATCATTGGACCATTCTTCAAACGAGCTTGTTGGGGTGATTCCTCAACAATTGACGAGTTTGATGTTTCTTGAGGAACTAAACCTTTCGGACAACCAACTTGTAGGACCAATTCCTTAAGGGAGCCAGTTTAATACATTTGGAAGTGATTCATGCAGTGGGAACTTGGCCTTATGTGGATTCCCTTTATCAAAGAAATGTAAAGAACTACAGCCACTGCCACCTCCACCAACACTCCAACAAGACTAGAATTCAGACAATTCAAGTGGATTTAGCTGGCAAGTTATAGTGTTGTGGTACGGATGCGGATTTGTATTTGGAATGGTTATGGGATATATTATGTTTGTAACTCGAAGACCAGAATGGCTTATGAAAATTGTTGACAGAAAACATCATACGAAGGTGAAAAGGTCTAAGAAGGGTGCCCACTGATGCAGTGAAAGAAGAAATCAACAAAGACAAATGGTATTATTAGGTAATTGGAATTTATCATTGCAACATTACTTTGTTGGATTATTTTTTATGGTTTCTATCTATTGGCTATATTTTAGCTACTAATGCTTTTTATTTCAAAACTAGATATTTTTCTTAGTTGCACAATAAAGAAATGGAATTCAGTTGAAAGGGTGTCTCACATAGTTGCTGCATTTGAGTGTATGTGTATCCAGATAGCAGCTACACAAGATCACTTCAAAAGTTTTACCATTGTTGTTGTATTAAATTTTAAAGTTTTGTTAAGTTGTGTAGTTTTCTTAAAGCACTGAGTTAAATAAGAGTTTCATGTCATGAATTTTTTTTTTTTCTTTTCTCGCATCATGTAGCAACCTTTGGAGATTTTCACTTTTGTATGTAGTTGCTTTTAAATTGGATTTCAGTCACAAAAGACTAGGCATTGCCAAGTTTTTATCTTTGAAATGCAATCTTACAAGTTACAACCATTCCCCTTGTTACATTCTTAATCATTTTGAGTGATAGAAATGTTGGCTACTAGATAGAGAATTCGCATTGAAAATAATGTTATATGTTACTCTTTGAGCAGTGCTTTTACTTGTTGCTATTGTAGTCCAGCTGAGCTTTTGACATTTTTTCTCACACCTTTCTATCAATAGACAAAATTGATGATAATTATTATTTTTTATTTTTTATTTTTTCATCTTCATTGGCGATTGGAGAATCAAATTGAAGATATTTACTAGCACTTGTTCTATAGACGTAGCAATTTTGTTATTAATTATAGTATGAAAATGGTGATATAGAGAGTATTAATTGAAAAGGTCGCTCATAGGCAAGGTTGGGATTGTGAAGTCTGATTAATTAGTACTTTACATTTCATTTTTAAGGAAAATTAGTACTATACATTTCATTATACGATCATGGATCCAACTGATGTGACCATGTGATTTTAATGCATAGTTTTATTTTTTCTTTCCTTTTTTTTTCTTCTTCTTCTTCTAGTTTATAGCTAAAACTGATAGTTTGGTGAATTGAAATTCTTATTGTGTTCTAAGAAGTTAATTTTTTTTACTTTAGAAAGTTTTAATTCTGTCTTTTTATATTGTTGATGTTTCTTTGCCAATTCTCTGAAATACTATGGACTATGGATTGAATGACTATGACTGCTATGAGCATTAAGGCTCTATTTGGTTTAGGCTTAAATAGCAATTTTTTATTATTATTTATGAAATAAAAAATTAACCCTGTTTGGCAATGTCTTGAAAAAAAAGAAAAAAAAATTACTCATGTGAAGAGAATTCAAAAGCTAAAAAATATTGATTAATTGATGTTTCAATTTAAGTTTTTATTTTTCACTAAGGTCAAAATTTAGCTTTTTGATCAGTTGCCAAAGGTAATTAAAGGGGGGAAAAAAGGAAAGGAAAAATTACATTGATTTTCTCTAAAATTTAGAGAAAATACAATAAATATTACAATTTAAACGTAATTATACCGCTCTCTCTTTTAACATAGCTAAAGGGATAAAATTAATACCGTCAATATAAAAGAGATGATAATATCATTTTTCCATTCAAGCATGTCCAATTCTTAACTTTCTTTTTTATTCATCAAATTAAAACTTTATAAAAAAAAAATACTCAAAAACTATCTGTAATCATTTAATCAAATGGTTATCAAATTAAGGAAAAAAAATTTTCCATCAAATTAAAAATTCATCAAATCCTTTGTTAAATTTCAATTTAATGAAAACTTAAAATGATAAAACATTGGAGATGATTTTTGCATCAAAATTAAGAGAAATTTAGAATAAAAAGAATTTTTTGATGAAAAGATTGATTAATTCATATTAAATCAAAATGTTTAAGGAAACAAATTTAAAACCAAATTTTTTTTTTAAAAAAAAAAAATAAGAGAGTATTTACATCATTCTATTCGCATCCACAGTTTCTACAAATTGTTTACAATGTCATGCCTTAATTCCCAATCCATCAACATTCTTTCCTCGTTCGAACCCTCAAATTAGATTACCCACTAAGAATTTCCCTAGAAATCTGCGTTTCTCTTCTTGAAGACTCACATGTAAGTTTGAAATTAGGGTTTCTTGAGGTTTTTGTAGAGTGGGGACTTATTGTGGTTTTAATGCTTGTGAATTAGAGTTGACTTCTTTAACTCTTCAATCTTACTGCACCCGCTCACATTACACCTCTAGTTACAAATTACAAGCTACCTTAATTTAAACTAGAATCTTAACTGAATTGCTAAAAGTTCATTTGAAAAAATTGGCCATACAAATCAATCAATTTTCATTGCAAACGTAACAAGATTTTATTTCCCAGTGTCAAATTTTTTTGTTTCCTAAGGTTGTGTATAGATCATGGATTTGGGTCGGAATTTGAAAAAGAAAAGGAGAAAAGTGAGTGAAATGTAAATAAAATAGAAAGGAGAAAAGTGAGTGAAATGTAAATAAAATATAAGTTACATTTTTTTCTTCATTTCTTTTTTCAAGACTGCAAATGTGCTATGACTATGTAATAACATGTTAATGCCTTGTCACATGATTGCCTTTTATCTCTGTTGTTTCAGTAAATATATGCTTTGACAGTCATGAAGTCTCTAATAGAGTAGTAAATTATAAGCTTTTGAATGGAAATTGTCATCTAATGTAAATGGAAATGAGTTGTCAATTGAAGATAGTATCAAGCTTCACTAATCTATTAGTGTTCTGAAGAAACATCAGTTCTGTTATAGAAAAAAGAGGATTCTTGACATTTGTTTCTCTCCTGCTGAGAAACCATTCAATCTTTAGTTCCTTTCTCAAAAAAGAATTTGATTTGTACATGCAAGAAATAGGCTGATTCAGCCCTTTTTTGTTCAATTTCTCATGAAATAAAATTATTATCAATAGGAGTCAAGGGAATGGTCCCTTGCCCTCAAATTTCCATTTGAAGGTGGATGTCGATGTCAACCCTCAAGTGCAAGTAACATGGTGTTTCCTCGGAAATGTCATTGAGAGTTCAAAAAATAAATGAATGGTGATACCACGTGTTGATGATAAAATGGTATAATTGTTACATTGATTTTTTTTTTGCCTCTTGTTTGTGATTGTCATAATTGGAAAATGTGTGACAAAAAGAAGATATAGCACATTAACAGAGATAAGGTTGTTTTATGATGGTTCACTCAAAATTAAGATTGTGGAGGAATTTTGTTAAAAGTATGTTTGTTGTATTTTTATTTTAGGGTTTGGCTTCTCCCATGTTCACGTCTCAACCTGAATACTTAAGGGGCTCGTGGGCCTACCACGGATCCTGTTTCAATGATCTTTAACTGCTCATTTTGTAGAGCCCTCAATTTGTATCAACCATGAAAAAATTAGTTTGATCTTCGTAACCTTTTTATTTTTTCTTATTTGTCTTTAAAAAAAATGGATTATCCATTTTTTAGAGATAAACACGATAAAATGAAAATATTATGATTATCGGATCGACATAATTCTTTTGGGGATAATATAAACGGAAATCGTGATGGGCCTCATTGGCCCCTCAAGTTCTCTCATGTTGAGATGTGAACAGGAGAAGCCTAACCCTTTATTTCATTTATTTATTTATTTAGGTTCAAAATCTTTTTTTCCAGTTTTGCTTACAATTCATTGAAACATACTACTACCTAAAATATGGTATCTGTTATTTTATATGTGTGTGTTTTAATTTTTATAGTTATGGAGCGATATTATAAAGAAAATTGAGCGTAGAATCATCATCTTCACCGATTCATAACGAGTCTCCAAAACAGAGTCATATAGAAATCAACTTGCTAGACCTTCCTGAAGATCCGGGGCTACGACCTCAGATTACAGATTATCATCATATCATCTGAGAACAAGTTCGTAGAGTGTACTTATTAAAAGGCCCTTCTCAACCTCGTAATCACAATATTCCATGAAGGAAAATTGGGCAATCATCAAAAAGGTTTAACCCTTTATGGTTTGATGAATTTGGTAGTTGGTTGAAGTATAGCATAGCTAAAGATCCTGCATTTTTCCTTTGTTGTTACCTTTTCAAACCCGGCATAGGAGACCAAGGAGGTGGTAAGTCTTTTGTTGTTGATGGGTTTTGAAGTTGGAAGAAGAAAGAAAGGTTGCAAGGTCATGTGGGAGGTGTTAATAGCTCTCACAGTCAAGCTTGGAGAAAATGTTAGTACTTACTAAATCGAAAGAAACATATTGAAATAGTTTTCTTCAAGCTACTTGATGAAGCCAAGAGTGATTATAGAGTTCGATTGATTTCATCAATTGATTGCATCCGAATTCTTTTGCGACAAGGGATTCCATTACATGGACATGATGAATTTGAAGATTCAAGAAACCAAGGAAATTTTCTTGAGCTTTTGATGCTTCTTTCAGATCAAAATGAGAATCTCATAGCTATTTTGTCAAAAGATGTTCCTGAACACCTTAAGTTGACAGCACCTAGTATTCAAAAGGATATTGTTAATGCCATTGCGATTGAAACAACCAATGTTATTGTTAGAGAACTTGGTGATGGCATGTTCTCTATTGTCTTTGATAAATCTTAGGATGCATCGATGGAGGAGCAATTGATTGTTTCTTTGAGATATGTGGATGATAGCGGATATGTGATTGAGCATTTTTTGGGAATTAAGCAAATTTCTAGTTCTAGTGTTCTTTCACTTAAGAAGGCGGTTGAAGACTTATTTTCTACACATATTGAAGACATATCTAGGTTACGTGGACAAAGTTATGACAAGGTTAATAATATTGATATGCAAGGTGAGTTCAACAAATTCACTACACGTATAATGGAAGAGAATGAAAGTGCATATTATGTTCATTATTTTGCTCATAAACTTGAATTAACTCTTGTGGAGGCAACAAAGAGTCATATCCATATTGCAACACTCTTTTACGTGGTTTCTAAAGTAGTTAAGGTTGTTGGAGCTCCATGTAACCATCAAGATGTTCCTTGGGAGAAGTAAGTTGTTGAAGTTGTTTAAGCTCTAAAGAATGATGAGATTACAAGTGGGAAAGGTCTCAATCAAGAGGACACTCTTATTCTTGCGGGTGATATATGTTTGGGATCACATTATGGGACTTTGTTGAGTTTGATTAGTATGTTTTCAAATATGCTTGATGCGATTGTAGACGATGGATCCTATTCCTACGTAACAGAGTAGAAGCATTCTATCTATTTGACCCATTACAATCCTTTGATTTTGTGTTTAATCTGCATTTGATGAAATCCGTATAGGGAATTACAAATGATTTGTCACAAGCATTCCTAATATGGATGACTTGTATGTACCTCGAGGGAGATCAAGGTGTATAGATCAAGAAATGACAAGTCACATGATGAAGGCGGCTCGTCAAAACCATTTATGAGTGAATGGGAAGTTGACACCATTTTTCGGGTTCGTGGAATGGACAATTAAAGAAGTAAAATGTGGGTTTCCTTAAAATGGTTGTCCCACATTGAAACTTTAAGAGAGCATGTATGTGTATATAAGCTCTAGGTAGACAAACTTAGGTTGGGCCCCAAGGGGCACCCTAAGTTTGTAGAATGGAGGAGTTATGGACAAAATGGGCCTTGGCTCAAACCACCACACACACGCCGCCGTCCGACCGGCTATGCTGGGCACAAGTGTGGGTCTGTTCTACTATTAAATTTTTGGACAAAATTTGTTTGAATTTTTTCCAAATATTCTTGTGGGAAAATTATTTTTTCTAAACGAAATAAATTCAAATTTTGCACCAAATTTGAATTCAATTTTTTTGTCCAAAATAGTGCCCCTCCGGTCCAATTTCCAATAGATTAAACTGCTCTAAACAGTTTTAAAACTATCCAGCAGTTCGGACAGATTCAAACCTGTTTCAACAGGTTCAATTCAATTTCATACTTGTTTCAGTTTGAATTCTGCACCTGTTCACTTCAATTTGTACCTGTTCGGACAGATATGAAGGTCATCAATCTGCCTATAAATACTACAATATTCCAGTAGTTTGTTGATTCAATAAATTCACTTGTTGCTTGGAATTTTTGTTCTCTTGCATTATTATTCTTCATATTAGTCTTTAGGAAATATTATGAGAATATAGAACATAAGTTTATTTCACCGTACAAATTGTTTAGAGTGCTATTACAATTTGTGTAAAGATCATTGTATCCTGGGAGATAGACACCATTTATCCGTAAGCACCGAAGCAGGGACAATCTGTCTTAAGCACAGAGTGTCACACACACGACTTGATCTTTTTGTACTTATTTGTTTCGGCAAATAAATTTGGTAAGTAATTTATTTTTATTTTTATTTTTTGTTTGATTTGGTTTCAAGTTATTTATTTTACATAGAAGATTGTTCCAACATGTGTTGCATTCCTAAATCCATCTGATTCATTTGTTGCTTTTGATACGACAAAATTGATCAGTTTTGCCCAATTTTATCTAAAAGACTTTCCAGCTATTGAGCTCATGGCAATTCCTATTCAACTTGAGAATTTTATCATTGATATGTGGTCTAGTGCTGAGTTTTCAAATTTAAAAGGAATCAATGACCTTGCTCGGAAGATGGTTGAGACTAGAAAAGAGAGAATTTATTTCTTGGTTTACAAACTGTTGACTTTGGCACTAATTTTACCTGTTGTGACTGCCACAATAGAGAGGGCATTTTATGTGCCAAAGATTGTAAAGACTAGGCTTTGCAATGAAAATGGTGATCAGTTGATGAATCATAGCCTGGTTGTGTATATCGAGGGAGAGATTTTGTCATGACCCGAACCCGCCCCTATGGGCTAAGGACATAACCGGCCAGTAATCAAGAGATTACCTACAGCCTCAAACCAAACAAGACATAACTCATTAGATTAAAGGGGCCAAATGGAAGCAAATTCAAAACTTTTGTCCATAGAGCTGTGCTTACATGGCACATCATAACAATTCATATATATATATATATATATATATGTTAATAACTCACATCAAAATATGTAATAACAAAAAGTTTTGTACATACAGGATCATTCAAGTCTAAGTCAGTCAAACCCAAAGTTTATGTACAAAAGTAATCCAATGTTTTCGCCAATATAACAAAACCATATCGAAAGAACAAAAGAAGCGAAGACAAGTCTCGTGCGTGAGACATTTGGGCTGACTCTTCAAAACCTTGACTGTTTCTCACATATTTCACCGAGGCTGGGTTTGGACGTTCCTTGGCTCACCTACATACACATGAATGAGCATGAGCGAAAGTCCAGTGAATAATATCAAATAAAGAAGGTACACTATAGCGATTCCGGTTTTCCCTTTCTGTAATTGTTGTATTCTGGACTTTGGTTCTATGGAGTTGGGGGTTGTTTATCTTGTTGTCATCCTTTAATTCCATATGTTTGAGTTTTAGGATGTGTTGGGCGTGTTTCGAACAGGTAGGTTGAGTTTTGGTCTCAAGTGTAGTTACCCAGGTTTTTGGTGTTACGCTTGAGCGGGTCATTCTGCGCTCGAGCGGAGTTTTGGTTTTTGGTTGTCCGCTCGAGCGGGACTTCTTGCACTCAAGCAGGATTTTCACACTCCCAGTATCTCGTGTCCCTGCAAAACTTCTGCAGGTGTGTTTTTCACGCTCGAGCGGGTTTCCTACGCTCGAGCGGGTCGCGCTCGAGCGGGTTTCCTACGCTCGAGCGGGTCGCGCTCGAGCGGGTTTGTTGGCGCTCGAGCGGGTAGTGCTTTGTCTGTGAAAGTTCTGGGAGGGGGAAATCTACGCTCGAGCGGACTGGTTTTCGCGCTCGAGCGGATGTATTTTATTCTTGTGTCTTGGAGCTCGAGTGGGCCTTCTTGTGCTCGAGCGCGTCCAGATTTTTGTGCTTGACGCTCGAGCGTTCTATTCTCCACTCAAGCAGGAGTGTCGTATATAAGTGGGCAGCTGGGCATTTTTGAATCACTTTTTATATTCACTCTCTCTCTCTCTTACTTTCTAAAAACACTTTTTAGAGCCTCTCTCTCTAGGATTTCTCTTCTCTCTAGGGTTTGATCTAGTTAGGGTGTTCTTCTATCCTTTGGCCTTTGTAAAAAGCGTGTTGATCGTCAAGGGCTTCGTTTTGATCCGAAAAGTTTGGAGTTTGGAGCACTTTGGTTTTGGTCTTCTTCTCCATTTGAGTTCTAAGTTCGAGGTAGGGATATCCTACTCCATCTTATGAGCTTTGTCTTTAAATTTTGGTATTTCGATATGTTGGGGGTTGTTGGGTAATTTCGAGAGAGTTTGGGGTCATTGTGTAATTTTCAAAAGAGGGGTTTTCAACGTTTAAAACCTTTATGTATGTAATACATTGGAAAATGGACTTGGTGTTGGATTGTTGATGAAAATAGAACCTTAGGGTTGGTGTTGTAATTATGGGAAAAAGCCCTAATTGTTGATAAATTAATTTTCATAATTAATTTTGGAAGATGAGAAATTTAATAGGAAATATTCAAATTGGAAAGGTATGGGATTGAAGGGTGTAGTTGGATTAATTTATCGCTTACCTAAGCAAATGTTGATAATTTATCCATTTGGTGCATTTATTTTCTGTTTAAAAATAACTGCTTTGGGCTATCGGTAGAAGATAGTCTTGATTGTTGTAGACAATGCATGATGATTAGTCAAACTAAAACTAATCAATTCAATAAGCTATCGAGTATAGCGGTTGATATAATACATCAAAATTGTGTATTGAATGATTGAACATGTATATGATAATTGTTTATATACGTTGTGTTGTGTGGGAGGAGATAGGGGATGTACTCCACGGTTTAGGAGAAGATAGGGGATGGACCTCTAGACCGGAAATTGTTTTACATTGATACAGCACTACAATGTGTATTAGTTGTGAAGTATGGAAATGTTTTGTTATATTGATACAGCACTACAATGTGTATCATTTGTGAAGTATGGAAGTGGTTTAATGTGTTATTGATACAACAACAAAATGTGTATCCATCGTGAATTTTGAAAGTATTTTAGTGACGAGTTATAATCTCATTAAATGATTTGGACAGGTTCAGAGCCTTGTTTTCAAACTTAAAGTTGAATAAGAAATGGAAACTGAAGTGTGCCATGGGCATGATTGTTGTGAAACTGTAATACGACATACGTTGGAATACAAGTGTGGATCATCTATTGAATGCTATTATTTTAGTCATTGTTTATAGTTGGTTTAGTATATTTCTACTGGATTGTGGCTCACCCTTTATGGGACATCATTTTCAGGCACAGGTAGCATGCCACCTCCAAGGACATAGCTTGGGAGGCTAGAGGCAGACAGACTGTTTCTGTTGTTTTGTTTCCTTTTGATATATTACATGTATATCAAGCCAAGGGCTTTCTTTGTATAGAGTTAATACTCTCTTTTTGTAACCAAGTGTTGACTTGAAAAGTTGTAAGCCCATAGGACATTTACTTTCGTTGTCAACATGTAATACATTTTGTAATGATTACTCTGATGGAATATATTTATGCTTTATTTTCTTATGTCTAAGCATGCTATTGTTGGATAATTTATGGATTTATTTTGAGGGCGTTACATACATGAATGAGATTCACATATATCAAACGGCCTTGGGCCCATTTAGAATTCTATTTCGTGCATTATTTAGTACATTAGGCAGTTCAAGCCCGAACATATCAAACGGCCTCTGGCCCACTTTGTTCCTTAACAGACGGCCTCAAGCCCATATCATCGATGTCCAATGGCCTTTGGCCCAATCATTCATATCAAACGGTGTCCAACGGCCTTTGGCCCAATCATTCATGTCAAACGGCCTTTGGCCCAATCATTCATATCAAATGGTGTCCGACGGCCTTTGGCCCAATCATTCATGTTAGACGGCCTTTGGCCCAATCATTCATGTCAAACAACCTTTGGCCCAATCATTTATGTCAAACGGCCTTCGGCCCAGTCAATTGTATCCAACGGCCTTTGGCCCAACCATATGGCATAACAAATATTTGTCCGCAATTCAATTTAACAAAATTATGAGACTGATATGGAAATAAGCATTTGGACAAATAACATACTTCAAATATTTTTACTAAGATATTACTCACAGTGTTCTGCAGGTTGGTTTGCCCTGGAGCTCGACCCTACACATTACATAACACATATGGGCCACAATTGATTCAATCTGTTCTTAATTCATACATCCCTCTTAGGCTTCTTTCTTATTCTTTTAATTCATTCATAACGCTCAATGCATGCATAAGAGTACTTAGAAGTGAAAGAGAACGGAAAATGAAACACAGAACACCTTTACAAATTTTCTGAAACAGGGGTCCCCACTCCAGCGTGGGTTCCGCCACTTGAGCGGACCCCGTGGGTCTGCAAAAATATTGGTTGCCTCATTTTTACGCTCGAGCTTGAATTTGGGCGCTCGAGCTGAAGGTCACACTACATGGCTCCCCGCTCGAGCGTGAATATCCCCATTCGAGCGGACATCAATGTCTGCAAAAGTTCTGGGAGCTCACATTTCACGCTCGAGCGGCGCTTTCCCCGCTTGAGCGGACATGCCAAATTCTGGAATTTCCAAAATTGTTCGTGATGTTCAAACTCAACATTCAAAGGCTTTAAACTCATGATTTTGGCTGAAAAACATGGAAACATATTGTATAATATGAGAGTTTGAGAATATGTGACGAAATTGTTCAAATGCATGGTCCTTTTCCAAAATCATTTTGAGTTCCCTTCATGGGTTCCAAAACACATAAATTCAACTTCATACAAACTCCATATCTTCATCAATCATGCATGCATGTACATTCTTGACTCCAATTCTATTTCAATTGGTACAAATGACACTTATAATCATCAAAACTCATGAGAATTATGCATGCAAGAGAGATTTGATGCTCAATTCTTCTTGTTCAACATGATTCGTGCTTGAACACACAAAATTATAACAATTATGCACATGCGTATTCATACAAGCTCCAAATTCAACAAATTCAATTCAAGTTATGTTCTTGATCACAATTAAACCTTGAATTTACAAAATTACAAACTCAAACTTATGAATCCACTCACCTACGAGCTTCAAACACCCAAATTCTAGCTAATTCTTTGAGTTTAACCTCCAATTCTCAAGCCTTTAGCTCAATCTTCAATTTGAGCCCCCCTCTCTCTCTCAAAGTTCGGTTCTCTCTCTCTCTCTAGAGAGAAAAATCTGATTTGAGCTCAAAACAAATGAATGAGAGTGTAAATTGGCCCTTTATATAAGCTCTTTTAATCACATTTCATTAACACTAATTAATTGAGCACTATTTCATCAATTTAATCTATTTAATCTGATCCGAATCAATTTTCAATTAAATTTCACCATAGGCTCTAAAAATTACGCTAATCACAATGGCGTAATCAATTTCGGGTTTTGTGGCTGATAGGGCCTTCAATTTAAATTCTAAAGCAGATAACCAAACAGATTTTCCTATGGTGAACAGATAGAAATTCAAAACCACATATATTCATATAAATGGCACTCAAAATTATATCAAACACATAATCACAATCATAATTAAGATTAATTAGCATAATACGGACCAGGGTTATCACTGATTTGTAGTAGCATTCCAAATGAGGCTATCATGCATCGTTTCCAAAATATGGAAAGTCTTTGAGGTTATTTGTAATTAAACCCGTATCTTATCAATGAATATCTAAGTTTTTGCTTTGTTCTTAGTTCAAAATTTTTGCTTCTTTCGATTGTCAAATAGGAAAAATTTTCATAAATGATTCTAGGTAAGTTCTTACCCCCCTTGACAAAAATCATAGTTTTGCCCTTGAGGATTGCTTGTTCAAGGAGACAGGGAGCATATAGAGTAAAAAGGCATTTAAGTGTTCAGACAAAATTAGATTAGTTCACTCTACTTGAGGGGGAAAAAAATGAACATGCATATGAATTAGAAGAAGAAAAAAGAAACATAAAATGAGCAGAAGCTATTCAAAACTTGTTACTTTCTATCAACAACTTGTATAGGGTGTTCCTCGTAGGTCAAATTTTCCTTAAACTGCAACAATGCATGATCAATAACATGACTAGGATCCGGTATATACTTCCTTAACATTGAGACATGAAAAACATTATGAACTCCAGCTAGTGAAGATGGTAGGGCAAGTCTGTAAGCCACCTCTCCAATTCGATCTAAAGCCTCAAATGACCCAACAAATCTAGGACTCAATTTACCACGAACACCAAACCTCATTACTCCTTTCATGGGAGACACCTTAAGGAACACATAGTCTCCAACCCCAAACACCAAATCACGTCTCCTATTATCTGCATAACTTTTCTGTCTACTCTGTGCAGTGCAAAGTCGTCCTCTAATAAGATTGATCTTGTCCATTGTTTTTTGCACAATCTCAGGCCCTAACAACTTCCTTTCGCCTACATCATCCTAACAAATAGGTAATCTACACTTCTGTCCATATAAAGCCTCATATGGTGCCATCTAAATGCTCGAATGATAACTGTTATTATAAGAGAATTCCACTAAGGCCAAATGCTCATCCCAAGAACCTCCAAGATCAATAACACAAGCACTCAACATGTCTTCCAGGGTTTGAATAGTTCTCTCTAACTGTCCATCAGTTTGAGGATGAAAGGCAGTGCTAAAATTCAACTTAGTACCCAAAGCTACATGCAAACTCTTCCAAAACATAGATACAAATCTGCTATCTCTGTCAGAAACTATGGTCATCAGAATACCATACAACCTCACAATCTCCTTGATATACAATTTTGCAAACCTCTCTAAGGAGAACCCCACCTTAAAAGCTAGAAAGTGGGCTGATTTTGTCAACCGATCAACGAAAACCCAAATAGCCTTGTTCCCACCTTGGGTTCTAAGCAACCTTGTCACAAAATCCATGGTAATATGTTCCCACTTCCACTCGAGAATAGGAAGAGGTTATAACTTACTTGCAGGTCTCTGATGTTCAACTTTCACTTGTTGACATACCAAACATTGAGCAACATACTGAGCAATTTCCATCTTCATATTATTTCACCAAAAGTTCCTCTTCAAGTCTTTATACATTTTAGTGCTCCTTGGATGAACCATATACCCTGAACTGTGAGTTTCTCTCAGGATTTCTCTCTTCAGCTCTAAATCATTAGGCACACACAACCTCTCTCCAAATCTCAAGGTTCCATCTTTATGCACACAAAATTCCATCTGAAGCCCTATTTCCATTTCAGCATTAAGTTTTTGGAACTGAGGATCTCTTTGTTGAGCATCTTTAATTCTATCAATCAATGTGGGTTGAACCCTAAGGTTTGCCAACTGCACTCCATGGTTGTACCATCTAATCTCGATATTCAACCTTCCCAAGTCCTCCAAGATTTTTTTTGGTCAGTGATCAAGGTAGCCAAATTACTCGGGGTCTTTCTACTCAAGGCATTTGCCACTACATTGGCTTTTCCCGGATGATAATTGATAGTCAAATCATAGTCCTTTAATAGCTCCAACCATCGCCTTTGCCTCATATTCAATTTTTTTTGAGTGAAAATATACTTCAGACTTTTATGATCAGTGAATATCTCACATTTTACCCCATACAAGTAGTGCCTCCAGATTTTCAATACAAACACCACTGCAGCCAACTCCAAATCACGCGTGGGATAATTCTGCTCATATGGCTTCAACTGCCTAGACGCATATGCCACTACCTTATCATTCTACATCAGGATGCAACCCAAGCCCATCTTCGATGCATCACTATAGATGGTAAAACCTTCATCCCCGGACAGAACTATAAGTATTGGAGCAAACACCAATCGACTCTTTATATCCTAGAAACTCTTCTCACAATCATCAAACCACTCAAATTTTACCCCTTCGTGTGTTGAACGAGTCAAAGGCATAGAAATTCAGGAAATCCTTTAACAAACCTTCTATAATATCCTGCTAAACCCAAGAAGCTACGAATTTCAGTGACACTAGTAGGCCTATTCCACTCTACCATAGCCTCTACTTTCTTGGGGTCAACAGACATCCCATCTTTAGATATCACATGACCTAAAAATAATACACTCTCCAACCAAAATTCACACTTCTTAATTTAGAAAATAATTTCTTCTCCCTTAATAGCTGCAACACTATTCTCAGATGTTCTTCATGCTACACTTTACTCTTCAAGTACACAAGAATGTCATCAATAAAAACTACCACAAACTGATCTAAGAAGGGTTTAAATATTGTGTTCATTAAATCCATAAAAGCTACAGGCGCATTGGTTAACCCAAACGGCATCACTAAAAATTCATAATGCCCATACCTAGTTTGGAAGGTTGTCTTAGGTATATCTTCCGCCTTAACCTTCAACTGGTGATAGCCAGAACGAAAGTCAATCTTAGAAAAGACTTGTGCTCCTTGCAACTAATCAAATAGGTCAGATATTATGGGCAAAGGATATTTATTTCAAGTTGTTACCTTGTTTAACTCTCGATAATCAATGCAAAGGCGAAAACTATCTTCCTTCTTTTTCACAAATAAAATGGGTGCACCCCAAGGAGAAACACTAGGCCTAATAAAGCCCTTATCTAGTAACTCTTGTAATTGTTCCTTCAACTCTTTCAACTCTGCTGGGGCCATCTGATACGGAACCTTGGAGATAGGACCCGTGCCAGGAATTAATTTGATAGAAAACTTAATCTCTCTATCTGGTGGCAACCCTGGTAAGTCTTCAGGAAAAACATCGGGAAATTCCTTCACAACTAGAATATCCTCTAACTTCAATTCAGTCTCACGGATATCTCTCACAAAAGCTAAATAGCCCTCACAACCATTCCTTAAAAATCGTCTAGCTTCCAAAGCTAAGATTACTAGAGGAGGAGTGTTAACTCTACTACCCACAAAACAAAATTCTGGTTGATCAGGAATTTGAAACACTACCCTTTTTCCTCGGCAATCAACAGAAGCATAATTGGTTGCCAACCAATCCATTCTGAGAATTATGTCAAAGTCCCGCATATCTAAAATAGTCAAGTCTACAAGCAATCTCCTGTCATCTATACTAACCACATGAGATTTGCAAATTAAGTCGCAACCATAACACCTCCTATTGGGGTTTCAACACATAAGTTGATCTCTCTAGAGACACATTTCCATCCATGTTTCTCAATAAATCCCATAGACACAAATGAATTTGTAGCGCCAGAATCAAATAACACATGTGCATAAACAAAAGACACTAAAACAGTACCTGACACCACCATGTTAGAAGTCTGAACATCTTGTTGCGTGAGTGCATACACTCGGCCCTGAGTCTTTGGTTTATGACCTCCATTTTTCTTTTGATTTCCTCAAGACCCTCTATCTATTGATGTTCCTTTATTTGTCCATGCTTTTTGTTCAGTCTCACGCCCCTTCCGGTTAGGGCAATCAGCAATCCTGTGCCCCTGTTGCCCGTAGGAGAAACAAGCCCCAGTATTCCAACGACACTCACTATCCCGATGGAACCCATTACATCTAGTGCATTCTATCCAATCACTCTGCTTATCAACACTACCACCCACAATTCGACTTCCCCAACTCCCAACTGAAGAAGTGTTTTGTCTCTTAGCATTGCCCTTCGAATTGTTGTTAGTTTGAAAGTTGGAAGAACTAGGTCTCTTCTTATAATTCCCTTTTTTTCTCTTCTTGGGCTTTAGTGAGGCCACTCTCAACCAATAATGTCTTATTTAACACTGCTCCAAAAGTAGGTAACTCGAAAGGAACCATCTGTTGCATAATGTTCGTTCTTATCCCACCTTCGAACTTTCGTGCTTTGCTATCCTCGTCTGCTTCAAATGCTGTTGCAAATTTAGACAATTTCGTAAACTCGGCTTCATATTCTACAACCGTTTTATTTCCTTGCTCCAACTTCAAAAATTCCCTCTGTTTTTGTAGACGAACACTCCTAGGGAAGTATTTCTCATTTAATGCATTCTTAAACCTTTCCCATGTATAGGGGTTGGCATCATGCTCATGTATGTGCTTCTCCATCTGCCACCAATCATTAGCTATCCCTTGTAGCATAAACGTAGCATAGGTCACCTTCTAATCATCCATAAACTCAAAAACAGGAAACAACTTTTCCATTTATGTCAACTATTTTTCAGCCTCCAAAGGGTCTATGGCTCCATCAAATGTCAAGGCTATCTTCTTAAACTCAGTAATGTTACAACGTGGCCTCGGTTGTGGCCTAACACCTGGCTGCATCCGTTGTTGTTGCTCCATAAGTCCAGTCAAGTTATTCCCTATGGTGGTTTGTTGTTGCACCACCCTGGCCAAAGTCTGATGCACTTGAACCATTCCAACTGGATTGGGGATTGCAGCTTGTTCTTATTGTCCTAACTCTTGCCCTTGATTTCCTCTAACTGCTTGAGAACCACTACCATTATTAGTCACATTCCCCCGCCGATTGTTATTACCAGTCCGTCGATTCGTTTGACCCTGGCGTGTATTACTAGCCATATTTGCCAATGTCTCATCACATTCCATTGTAACCTATATGCATCCATAATAAAACCTCACCTTATTCTATTCTTAAGTCCATATAACATGAAAATAAAATTAACATTATACCAAATTATAAGCATTCCCAATCCTACATCTACCTAATCTCACCACTATTCTATACCAGCCTTTAAAATTACAACCTGGCTCTGATACCACAAAATTTTCACGCCCCAAGCTCCGTGACAACGCCGCACACTCATTTAAGTGAGCATGTAAGGCTAAGAGTCCAATCACATAAACCAACAATGTAAAATACTCAAATTAAATCTTCAATTATCATAATGCCAAAATTCATAAAAATAAATAATTCTTATCATATGAAATTGTCCACCAAGTCCACTAATATAATCCACTGACAAAATAATAATCCAAGTACTTAAATCATAGTCCTACTCTCGGCACTCCCACAAGTAAATACCCCGTGCAGCTCTACTCCTCAAAATCTGGAAAAAAAAATAAGGGTAAGCTAGACAGCCCAGTAAATAACCAACCGTCACTGCTAGCTGGATCAAGTATACAAAAAAAAAATAGTCGATAACCAATAAATATATTTTTGCTACAATTCAATATATAACAATTATTTTGTAAGATGGTTTCATAGTTGAAAATAAACAATGTAGCAATACATTCTAATTGAAAAGACAATGAGATAATTCGCAGAAATTTCGTTGTTCAAATCGATGGTACAATGATGCGATTCACAAAACCCAAGTCTTGGTGACTACGGTCACTTAGCCTGTGACAAGGCCCGGAACCACACATAGGCCGGTGGTAAAGCTCCAAAAGAAACTAGTTTCTATGCCAATAAATAACCCCCATTGGCTAGCGTCCAAATCATTGTCAGACTAGAGTGATGCTCATAATTCAAACAATACACAACTTTTAAATAAAATATTCGATATTTTCAGAATAAACATTTGGTACAATTTTTCGAATAGTTTCACAAAATATTCAAATAACTTTCATAATAATATCCGATGTTGTTTTATACTTGACCCATATTTTAATTTTAGGAGAATAAGAAGGCTATAAATAAATATTTATAATTTCAAACAATTCAATAGGAATAAAAATGAACCAACAGTGATAGAGGGTTACTTACCTTAAACAGCTAAAATAATATTTCCCAAGCTAATCTCAAATTACCAAGATCCACCTCAATCTCACAAACCTAATAAATATTACACCACATAAACAATTATTATTGATCACCATGATGCATCCATTATTCTTTTCTTTAAAATATAATAATCTAATCCTGTAGTCTACAAGTAAATTGCAAAACCCCAAAATACGGCTTCCACAATCTTCAAGGCTTATTTTATTCTATTGTTATTTTTTACATATATAAACCCATAGTTGCTAGCAGTCAAAGCTTATATCCTACAAATGCACCACCATTAGAATTACTTATCACATAACAGCCCCAAAATGCACACACCTAGTCCACATACAAGATACTCTGTCTAAAGAAATCCTCTTTTAAGTGCCAAAACAACCAACCGTATTCATATTTTGGCAAAACCGACACCCAATATCAGATTAGACAAATATGTTTATTTTTTCACATTTACCCATACGAATCATGCGTTGTTATATTGAAACTAAATTAATAGATAGGAGTACCATTAAAAATTTTACCTCCAAGAGATAATTAGATCAAAATCACCACTCTATGAATCTTCCCCCTTTTTTTTCTTTTTTCTTTTTTTTTTTGTTCTTTTTCAAACCTTGCGGCAGCCTTCAAAAAAAACCTCCCGAATCCTCTGTATTTATGTTCTTCTCCCAGACTTGAAGCAAAACATGTGGGTTTATTAACCTAGTTTCTCAAAATTGCAAAATTACCCATCTATGTTATAGAAATTATAATACCATCTTGTAACTAATTCCTTGATATTACTAAATGACCCATATAAATTAATTTAATTACTAATCTATCCAAAAATAATTATATACAAAACTTGGGTTTTTCAATATCTATATTTCACAGACATGTTCATAAATGACTAAAGCAAGGAGATTCATCTCTACTGGAAATAAAAGGGTTCGAGGAACAATACTATTGGGGTTTCTGTTGATTTTTCCACTCTATTTCCATCATTTCCATATCAGCCTTCCTTCTTGAAATATAATGTAGATTGGTGAATTTCAACATGATCTTAATTTTTAACTTATGAACTTTGCTCACAATATTAGCCATTTCTATCAATGATCTTTGATTATTATAGGAATGCATAAATTACCACAACCCATAAAACCCACTCGATTAGCTTCAAGATTAACAATGTCACGCCCTCAAAATTAACCCATTATATAACATTGACATGCATTATTTAAAGAAGACAATTTATGAATTCATTCATCAGAGTAATACTAAATAAAGCATTACATGTAATATCGAATAAAACGCCCTACAGGCTTACATCTTTCCAAGCCAACACTTGGATACAAAAATATGAGTTCTAACTCAATACAAGGAAAGCCCTAGGCTTGAATGTTTACATGTAATAATAATTAAAGACAATTAACTAAAGGTAGTCTTCTCCAATCCAGAAGCCAAACCCTCCCAAGCTAAGTCCTTGGAGGTAGTTTATCACCTGAACCTGAAAATGATGTTCCCATAAAGGGTGAGCCACAGCCCAGTAGAAATATACTAAACCACATATAAGCAATGAATAAAGCAATAGCATTCAACAGATGGTTAACCAAAATAATCAATTACTACATTTTACAGACTCGTGACATTATTGCCAAAGATACGTTTTACTTTCCAGTTTTATCAACATGGCTCAGAACCTGGCCAAACTTATAACAGTGAAATCACATATATCATATTCACATCCTTCCAATATTAACAACAAATGAGACTCAAGCTCAAATCAAACACTTCATACTTCCAGATTGATACACATTTTAGTGTTGTATCAATAAAACACTTCTATATAAATAAGCACACATAAAAGTGATGCTAATGGAGTCCATCCCCTATCTCCTCCCAAACAAAATCCGGTTTAGAGGTCCATCCCCTATCTTCCCCTAAACCGTGGAGTACATCCCCTATCTCCTCCCACACACAAAACAATGTATGCAAATGCAATGCTCAATCAATACACGTATTTTCTGTATCAATGCCATAGTCAAAATTAATGACTTAACCAATGTGATTAGTTTCAGTTATTCCTAATCCACATGCAATGTCTACAACAATCACGACTATCCTCCACCGATAGCCCAAAACAGTTATTTCTAAACTGAAAATAACTATGTCAACAATTCAATAGACAAATGATACCAATTATCCAATTACGCCATTTAATCAATGAATTCCACGAATTTAACCCTCTTTTCCCAATTCCATGAATTACTTATACAAATTAATTCAATAATACAACTAGGGTTTTTCCCAAAATTTACCAAAGTATCCCCAACATGTTAAAATACCAAAACTTAGAACAAAACCTATAAAATGGAGTAGGAAATCCCTACCTCAAAGAAAACAACCCAAAAGGTGAAGAAAGAGATGAGTGCCCAAATACCAAAGTGCTCTAAATCGCCAAATGCTCAGATTAAATGGTAGCCCTTGCCTCACTCTATCTTTTTAATGAAGGATCTAGGGTAGACACACACCCTAAGTGGATCAAATCTAAGAAAGAAGGTGAGTAGGGAGAGAGAGAAGTCGGACCTAGGGTTTGGAATCAAAAGAAAATGAAAAAGACTGATCAAATCCCGCTGCTGTGTATATAAACTGGACAGGCTCGCTCGAGCGAAGACTTGGTCGCTCGAGCGACCAGACACAGAGAAACTACGCTCGAGCCAAGGAAGCCTTGCTCGAGCCAACAACCCAAAAGCTCGATCGAGCGAAGAACTCAAACCCTCAGGTCAGAACCCAGACACACGCTCGAGCGAAGGAACTATAGCTCGAGCGAAGGATGAACTAACTCGCTCGAGCGAAGAAAAGCTCGCTCGAGCCAAGAATGCACAGCTACAGGTCCAAATCAAACACTACCTCTCGCTCGAGCGAACAACTCCTCGCTCGAGCGAAGAACCAAAAACCTGGACAGCAACACTTGGTTTCTAAACCCAACCAACCTGAACAAACCTGCCTAACACATCCTATAATTCCAAAAGAGAAAAAAAAGAACAACAACAACAACCATTATACAATGACAGAATCTACGGAACCTAAGTCCGGATACAATAATCAAATGGAAAAAGACCGGGGTCGCTATAACCTCCCCCCCTTCAAAGAATTTCGTCCCCAAAATTAAGCATAAGTTTTTTTTTTATAACAGATTTTTTTTTTAAACAATTCATTAGTAAACATCTTGACCCAAAACTGGTCATTTCATCTCTTTATCAAGAGGCATCTCATACCAAATATATAACACAAAATATATTTCAATCTGTATCATTATTATGCATTATTCCTTTCAATGCTAACAATCCCATATCATATTTAATTACATGATATACATAAC
This sequence comes from Camellia sinensis, assembly GCF_055761805.1. Lineage (NCBI taxonomy): Eukaryota > Viridiplantae > Streptophyta > Magnoliopsida > Ericales > Theaceae > Camellia > Camellia sinensis. Next base: position 102,343,357 of record NC_138967.1, on the reverse strand, counting down.
ACACTAAGCAATGTAATCAACATATGCAATACTATACTAAACTTCTATAATGAAGCAAGTTTCAAGATACACCCCTTTTCCAAAACATACTCAACGTTTTACAACCTAAGACATATGCAAAGCTCTTAAGTTCAACAATATTACAAAATCTAAATATAAGATTACAACTGAATAAACATGTCCGGGTATTTTTCGCGGACTTCCAATTCACGCTCCCAAGTGGCTTCCTCCACTCCATGATGTTTCCACAAAACTTTTACCAAAGGGATGGTCTTGCCTCGCAAAACTTGATCCCGCCTATCCAATACCCGAACCGGTCTCTCCTCATATGAGACATCCACATCAACCACTAAATCGGTCCAATCCAACACATGTGATGGATCCGGCTCATACTTCCGAAGCATACTCACATGAAACACGTCATGTACTCCAGACAACTGCGGCGGCAAAGCTAAACGATAAGCAACCTCGCCAATCCTCTCAAGGATCTCAAACGGACCAATGAATCGAGGGGACAACTTCCCACTCTTCCCAAACCTCATCAAACCCCGTCTAGGTGATATCTTCAGAAAGACATGATCACCCACCTCAAACACCAAAGGTCTCCTCCTACGGTCGGCATACGATTTCTGACGACTCTGTGCTGTAACAAGCCTCTTACGGATAAGCTCAACTTTCTCCATAGTTTCCCTCACCAACTCTGGACCCAACAGAGGTGCATCACCTACCTCGGCCCAACACACAGGAGATCTACACGGTCGGCCATACAAGGCCTCAAATGGTGCCATACCGATACTAGACTGGAAACTGTTGTTGTAGGCAAACTCCACCAACGGCAAGTGCCTCTCCCACGACCCACTAAAGTCTAGAACACAACCCCGAAGCATATCCTCAAGTATCTGAATAATACGCTCGGACTGTCCGTCAGTCTGAGGATGATAAGCCGTGCTAAAGGTCAACTTAGTGCCTAAGGCACTCTGCAAACTCTGCCACAACCTGGCAGTAAAACGAGGATCTCTATCTGAGACGATCGTCACTGGGACCCCGTGCAATCTCACTATGTCCCGAATATACAAGTCGGCAAGATGATCTACCGAATCTCTCACGCGCATAGAAATAAAGTGCGCCGACTTAGTCAACCGGTCTACAACCACCCAAATAGCATCACTACCCCGCTGAGTCCTCGGAATACCTACAACGAAGTCCATAGTGACATGCTCCCACTTCCACTCGGCAATAGGCAAGGGTTGCAACAAACCCGCTGGCCTCTGATGTTCGGCCTTCACTTGCTGACAAGTAAGACACTTAGATACGAAAGCTGCCACATCTCTCTTCATACCCCGCCACCAGAACTGACGACCCAAATCCCGATACATCTTAGTGCCTCCCGGATGCACCGCAAGGCGTGAATGATGAAACTCTCGGAGTACCTCCTCTCGGCAAGACTCCGACACAAACGGACGGTCTCGGTATCTCACACTCAGGTCGGAATACACCGTCAAACCTTTCTCAACCTTTCCACTGGAAATCTTCTCACGGAGAGATTCTACCTCAAGGTCACCTCTCTGAGCCTCTAACACTCGAGTCACAAGTGTAGGCTGTGCAACAACAGAAAACAAGGCCGCAGCCTCAACGGATTCGCCCATAAGTAAATCAAACTCTCCAAGTGCACCCAACATCTCCCACTCTCGGATGGCTATGCTAGCTATGTCACCAACAGGTTTCCTGCTAAGGGCATCGGCCACCACATTGGCCTTTCCCGGATGATAATGCAACTCAAAGTCATAATCCTCTATGAACTCCATCCACCTCCTCTGCCTCAAGTTTAAGTCTTTCTGTGTAAATAAATACTTCAAACTCTTATGATCCGAGAACACCTCGAATTTCTCACCATAAAGATAATGCCTCCAAATCTTCAAGGCAAATATCACAGCTGCTAACTCTAGATCATGTGTAGGGTAATTTTGCTCGTGAATTTTCAACTGACGAGAGCCATAGGCAACTACTTTCCCTTCTTGCATTAATACATAACCCAGACCCTCTCGTGAGGCGTCACAATAGACCGTATAACCCAACCCTCTCTCTGGAATAATCAATACTGGAGCGGTAGTCAGTCTAACTTTCAACTCCTGAAACGACTTTTCACAAGTCTCACTCCATACAAATTTGACTCCCTTCCGAGTCAGTTTAGTCAACGGTGATGCTAACCTGGAGAAATCTTTCACAAACCGACGGTAATACCCAGCTAACCCCAGAAAGCTGCGGATCTCAAATACACTCTTAGGCTGTGCCCAATCCTGCACTGCCTCTACCTTGGATGTATCAACAGACACTCCTTCACCGGATACCACATGGCCTAAGAATTTGACTTCTTTCAGCCAGAACTCACACTTCCCAAACTTGGCATACAGCCTATGGGCTCTAAGTAACTCAAGCACCACCCTCAAATGTGCCTCGTGCTCCTCCTCAGAAGGCGAATAGATAAGGATGTCGTCCACAAAAACGACTACAAACCGATCCAAGAATTCCCGGAAGATCCGGTTCATCAAATCCATAAAAACTGCCGGTGCATTGGTGAGCCCGAATGGCATCACCAAAAACTCATAATGGCCATACCGCGTACGGAATGCCGTCTTCGGAATATCCTCTTCCCTGACCCTCAACTGGTGGTAACCCGATCTCAAGTCTATCTTAGAGAAACAACGGGAACCCTTCAACTGGTCAAACAAATCATCGATACGAGGCATAGGGTACTTATTCTTAACCGTAGCCCGATTCAATTTTCGATAATCTATACAAAGTCTCAAAGCACCACCTTTCTTTTTAACAAAGAGGGTCGGTGCTCCCCACGGTGAAACACTAGGACGTATAAAGCCCTTATCTAGCAACTCCTGGAGTTGGATCTTCAACTCAACTAACTCGGCTGGGGCAAAACGATAAGGTGCCATGGAAATCGGCGCCGTGCCGGGCACTAGGTCAATAGAGAACTCAATCTCCCGATGCGGTGGCAAACCAACAAGATTCTCGGGAAAGACATCCGAGTACTCACAAACCACCCTTGGCAACACAATCTGAGTCTCATTATCCTCACTAATCAAAAGGTTAGCTAGTAGCCCACTAGGCTCACTCCTTCCTCGCCGAACATACCCTGGTGGCAACACATCACCAACCCGGTCCCCCAGAAAATGAAAATACTCTCCGCTCACGGTACAACAAGTGACCCTCTGGCGGTAGCAATCAATAACTGCCCGGTATGACGATAACCAGTCCATACCCAAAATAACATCGAAACCCCTCATAGGCATAACTACAAAGGAAAATGGGATTCTATGATAATCAACCTCTATATCACAACCCCTAACACCTTGTTTCAAAATCAATTCACCCCCAAGAGGTGACACTACACAAATAGGAGATGCTAGCTGTGCTAACTCCAACTCCAAAACAGATGCAAATGCAGCAGACACAAAGGAATGAGATGCACCCGTATCAATCAAAACATTAGCAACCGAGTTGCAAAACAAGAAGGTACCTCTCACAACTGATGGTGCTGGCACAAGATCCTGCGCGGTAACAGCATACACGCGCCCAGACGACCTCTGATCAACCTGCTCAACCCTAGGAGCATAAGATTGCTGCACCGACTGAGACGATGAAGCCCCCTGATTGGCCTTTGAGGCCTGACCCGACTGAGCTGGCTGCTGACCCTGAATCGGCCTCAAACCAGATGCACCAGATGTGCCACCCAACTGCGGGCAATACCTCTTCATATGCCCTGGCTGACCACACTGATAACACGAGAGTGGCTGACCTCTACCCTGACTCTGGCTCTGAGATCGAGCCGAAGAAGATGCTGCTCTCTGAACTCCTCCCCTTTGAGGACAAACTGGAGACTTGTGGCCCAGCTGGCCACACTTGAAACAGGTAATGTCTCCTTGGCTGTCTTTCCCCGAACTAACACTCGGTACAGGAAAAGTCGATCGAGAAAAGCTACCCTGAGACTGCTGGGGATTAAAACCCTTCTGTCTCCTACCATCATTCTGACCATCCTGACTCCTCTTGGAGCCCTTCTGCCCTTCCTCCTCCTCCTGCATCATGATTTCCATGTGGGCTGCAGTATCAACCATACGCCCATACTCCCGAATCATAGTTCCCCCAACTCTCAGCTTGAGGCCACGCCTCAACTTCTTCTCAAACTCAATACAACGGCGTTCCTCAGACGCCACCAACTCAGGTGCAAACCTGGACAAACTAGTAAATGCAGCCTCAAATTCGGCCACTGAAGAACTCGCCTGCTTAAGCTGACAAAACTGGTCTCGCAGCTTCTCCCTGACTGCTGGAGATAAGAACTTCTCCTGGAAAGCATTCACAAAAGCCTCCCATGTACCTCCTATACGCCCCTTAGTAAACTTCCACCACTGACCTGCATCCCCCTTCAACTGGAAAGATGCCAAGGTCACTTTCAATCCCTCGTCTTCGATGCCAAGCATCTCAAACGTCTTCGTTGTCTGTTCGAGCCATTCATCTGCCTTAAGTGGCTCTTTAGGATCACCCACAAATTCATCCGGATTGGACCGGAAGAACTCCCTCTTCAGAAAGGAAGGTCCTGCATCCGCAATACCAGCCTGAGCTTGATTCTCAGCTCTAAGAATGCCTACTGACTCCCTGAATGCCCCTGCTATCTCTCGGGCTAGAGCGCCCATAGCCTGCTGGCCTACTGGCTCGGCCACATTGGCCTGGCCAATTCCCTCCTGAACTACCGGAATCTCTTCTGGCACAGGCACCTCCTGCCTACCCGGCCTACCACGCCTACCGCGTCCTCGTCCTCGTCCTGACATCCTAATAAAGGAAACAAAGACATTAGCACATTAATAAATGTGCCGAAGCTAAACACTCGCGTCCTAATGCAATGGACAACAATAATTCATTCCACGTAAGCACATAATCACATAAGCACCTACGAATTTCATACCCGGATAATGATAGTCCCAAAGGGTTACTATAGTTCCGGTTGGAAGCAGCAGTGATCAAGTGCCTTTCCAACAAGACTACTAGAAACTCAAGGGTCCAATCAACATCATAGAAACTACATTCCATACCCACATAATCACATAAGCATATAACATTACACTAAGTCTCTATCAAACGAGACGAACCCAATGTGATACTAATCACTTCCCACGTACCCAAAGTATTCAAACCCGGTACGCTCTGATACCAAGTTGTCACGCCCTCAAAATTAACCCATTATATAACATTGACATGCATTATTTAAAGAAGACAATTTATGAATTCATTCATCAGAGTAATACTAAATACAGCATTACATGTAATATCAAATAAAACGCCCTACAGGCTTACATCTTTCCAAGCCAACACTTGGATACAAAAATATGAGTTCTAACTCAATACAAGGAAAGCCCTAGGCTTGAATGTTTACATGTAATAATAATTAAAGACAATTAACTAAAGGTAGTCTTCTCCAATCCAGAAGCCAAACCCTCCCAAGCTAAGTCCTTGGAGGTAGTTTATCACCTGAACCTGAAAATGATGTTCCCATAAAGGGTGAGCCACAGCCCAGTAGAAATATACTAAACCACATATAAGCAATGAATAAAGCAATAGCATTCAACAGATGGTTAACCAAAATAATCAATTACTACATTTTACAGACTCGTGACATTATTGCCAAAGATACGTTTTACTTTCCAGTTTTATCAACATGGCTCAGAACCTGGCCAAACTTATAACAGTGAAATCACATATATCATATTCACATCCTTCCAATATTAACAACAAATGAGACTCAAGCTCAAATCAAACACTTCATACTTCCAGATTGATACACATTTTAGTGCTGTATCAATAAAACACTTCTATATAAATAAGCACACATAAAAGCGATGCTAATGGAGTCCATCCCCTGTCTCCTCCCAAACAAAATCCGGTTTAGAGGTCCATCCCCTATCTTCCCCTAAACCGTGGAGTACATCCCCTATCTCCTCCCACACACAAAACAATGTATGCAAATGCAATGCTCAATCAATACACGTATTTTCTGTATCAATGCCATAGTCAAAATTAATGACTTAACCAATGTGATTAGTTTCAGTTATTCCTAATCCACATGCAATGTCTACAACAATCACGACTATCCTCCACCGATAGCCCAAAACAGTTATTTCTAAACTGAAAATAACTATGTCAACAATTCAATAGACAAATGATACCAATTATCCAATTACGCCATTTAATCAATGAATTCCACGAATTTAACCCTCTTTTCCCAATTCCATGAATTACTTATACAAATTAATTCAATAATACAACTAGGGTTTTTCCCAAAATTTACCAAAGTATCCCCAACATGTTAAAATACCAAAACTTAGAACAAAACCTATAAAATGGAGTAGGAAATCCCTACCTCAAAGAAAACAACCCAAAAGGTGAAGAAAGAGATGAGTGCCCAAATACCAAAGTGCTCTAAATCGCCAAATGCTCAGATTAAATGGTAGCCCTTGCCTCACTCTATCTTTTTAATGAAGGATCTAGGGTAGACACACACCCTAAGTGGATCAAATCTAAGAAAGAAGGTGAGTAGGGAGAGAGAGAAGTCGGACCTAGGGTTTGGAATCAAAAGAAAATGAAAAAGACTGATCAAATCCCGCTGCTGTGTATATAAACTGGACAGGCTCGCTCGAGCGAAGACTTGGTCGCTCGAGCGACCAGACACAGAGAAACTACGCTCGAGCCAAGGAAGCCTTGCTCGAGCCAACAACCCAAAAGCTCGCTCGAGCGAAATAAAGCTCGATCGAGCGAAGAACTCAAACCCTCAGGTCAGAACCCAAACACACGCTCGAGCGAAGGAACTATAGCTCGAGCGAAGGATGAACTAACTCGCTCGAGCGAAGAAAAGCTCGCTCGAGCCAAGAATGCACAGCTACAGGTCCAAATCAAACACTACCTCTCGCTCGAGCGAACAACTCCTCGCTCGAGCGAAGAACCAAAAACCTGGACAGCAACACTTGGTTTCTAAACCCAACCAACCTGAACAGACCTGCCTAACACATCCTATAATTCCAAAAGAGAAAAAAAAGAACAACAACAACAACCATTATACAATGACAGAATCTACGGAACCTAAGTCCGGATACAATAATCAAATGGAAAAAGACCGGGGTCGCTATAAACAAAACAAATGAAAGTAACACATTTCCAAACTTAGCTGCTGCGTAAATTTTTTTTCCCCTTGCTGTACTTCAAGATCATTAGTCCCAACTTATTTTTCCCCCTCCAAAACTCTACAAATTGAATTCTTACAATTTGCTTAATAGAAGTATGGTACTGCTATACTATTATTTTCCCACTTTGCCCAAGTTCGTTACTATTATTTGCCTACATTATCAAATGCATAATTGCATTATAATTTGAATTTTTTGCCTTTTCTATACATTTGCACATTCAAATTTTTTTCTTTAAATTGAATGTTATCTATGAAATTATGGTTTCTTTGCTGATATTGTTTATATCAATCATGTAATATAATCGAGTTTTTGCTGATATTTGGTTTAATTTTTTTTTTTAACACAGAAATTGTTAGTGGTGTCTCACGTAAGAGACCAACGGCATCCAACAGAAGATGTGCTAGGAAAACAGAACCTGAACCAGTGGAAGTGAATGTCCCTGTGGAGAAGGATGACCATGTGGATGTGAATAATGATTATGTTGACAACGATATTGGTGTGGAGGATGATGATGTCAATAATGATATTAGTGTAGAGGCTGACCTCATAGAGGACGATGTTGGTGTGGATGATGACAACACAGAACCAGTTCCAAGTGCTCCAGAGGATCCTTCATTGCTAATTAGCTTCCATAGCCATGTTGTTGCCGCTATTTGGAAGAAAAAAGTATTTTGTGATTTTCTTAACAATAAACTAATCATGTGTACTATATGCTTCAAATTATTTATATGTTTTATGTAAAATGCGGGAACAGGGACCTCTTAAATGTTTGAATCGTTCTCGAAAGCTTGCCGAGTGGCCATGGATGTCACCAACAGTCGAAAATGTTAGGTGGAGACATTTGGTTGAGCAGTCTGGTCTTAATGTCCTTATTGATCACACATATCAGCATGGCAATAGAGTGGCAATATCTGCCTTCGTTGAAAGGTGGCATCCAGAGACAAATACATTTCACATTCCAAATGGTGAGATGACTGTCACGTTGGATGATGTGCATACCATACTTGGCATTCCAGTCACTGGCATGGCTTTGTCATGTCCTAAGTTAACAAGATATGAGATTGTTGAACTGGTGAATGCTACTTTGGGAGTGCCAATGAATGATCCATTTGCAGAATTAGTTCAATCTCGTGGGCAATCCGTGAAGCTAGAGTGGTTATGAATTAGATTTCATGAAGTTAATGATACAGATGATGCAAATTTCATAGAATACACAGCGAGAGCTTACTTGCTATATTTATTAGGTTGTACCCTCTTCGCTGACAAGAGTGGGACTCAAGTACCCGTTGCTTCCTGCACATGTTGACTGACATTAATGTTGTTAGCTCATATGCATGGGGTGTTGCAGCTTTAGCATTCCTGTGTAGACAATTAGGACTTGCTAGTAGGGCTGGTGTTAAGCAGATTGCTGGGTAGTTGAAGCTATTAGAAGTATGGATTTATGAGCATTTTCATTTAGGAAGGCCTCATCCAAATTTGTCCTATTCTGATGAACAACCTTGTGTATGTCATTGGAGTCCATGAAGAGATGGAGGTTTTACAGAAGGCCACTTACAGACATTACGAGAGCAGTTTGACATGTTACGTGCTAATGAGGTTAGACATTTTATAATAGTGTCATATTGTAAAAAATAATAATAATAAGATTTCATAACTAACATTATGCATTGCCTATTTGTAGATCAAGTGGGATCCATACCGTTTATGTAGGACACACCATCCACTTCATGAGGTTGCATATTATACTAGATGTTTGAAATGCTTTGATATTGTTGAACCTTATCACCCCAATAGGGTTTTGCGACAGTTTGGTAGGGTCCAAACCATCCCACTAGCACCATTCTCTCTTTTTCGAGCTACACGAAGCAGTAAACCAGAACAGTATAGAATCATATATCAATACTATGACACGATATGGGCACAATGGGAGAATCATGTGTTGTCCATTAACACTCGTAGTGTGCCTGTACGGCAACACCCATCTGAATGTGTACGGGGATACCGTGAGTGGTATGCTCGTGTTTTACACCAGGTTATTCAAAATCCTACGCATCACTCTCAGTTTGATCCCATGTTCAACGTCTTGAGAATGATGTTGCTATGGATCCTGAGTGAGTAAACAAATTGTGAATTAACTTTTTTCACTTTTAAGTGGTTCACCATAAATCAAACACTAAGTACGATTTTTATCAATTTTTTTACAGTGTAATGATCCTGCTTTCAATGTTGGTGCTGCAATCCATAGGCTCAGCCATGATGAGTGTCTTGCACCCTGACATCCTGTATGAAACCATTGGTCGGATGCTACAAGTTCTTGATGGACAGAGTTGGAGATCTACATCGATATGTACAGAGCATAAAGTCTACTATTGTAAACGTTATAGGATAGACCGTACATGAGGATTGGGATCTAGTTTTTGTTTGATGACATAATTTTTCATAATGTCTAGCCCATATAGATTTTGGGATATGGTTTTGTGTTGACCGTACATGAGAGTTGGGATCTAGTTTTTTTTTTTTTTTATGGCATAGTTTTTGTGAATGCCTAGCCCCATATAGAATTTGGGATTTAGTTTTTTTTTTTTTTAATGACATAGTTTTTGTGAATGCCTAGCCTGTACAGAATTTGGGATATACTTTTCCCTAATGGCATAATTTTTGTGGATGCCTTGGATCTTTTGTAAACTGGATGCTTGGTTGGACAAGCAATGAATTGTCATACTTTTGTAAGAATTTTAAACTATTTCACATCTATTTTGTATTCAATATTTATGTCAATGAAAACTTATTTTGGTGAACATATGGATTTGTTATTGTTTGTAATGCATTGTAATGATATTAAAGTGTTTTAGAGGGATATGGTACCATTTGCTGGAAGTAACATTGTTTTTTTCAATGCTATGGGCTAGTTCAGCGGCATACTGCTAAACAATTTCCATTATTCCGGTGTTCAGTTGCCGGAAACGATAGATCCCTCCAACATTTAGTTGCTACATATTTCCAGAGGCACTACTATTGTAAACGTCATAGGATAGACCGTACATGAGGATTGGGATCTAGTTTTTGTTTGATGACATAATTTTTCATAATGTCTAGCCCATATAGATTTTGGGATATGGTTTTGTGTTGACCGTACATGAGAGTTGGGATCTAGTTTTTTTTTTATGGCATAGTTTTTGTGAATGCCTAGCCCCATATAGAATTTGGGATTTAGTTTTTTTTTTTTTTAATGACATAGTTTTTGTGAATGCCTAGCCTGTACAGAATTTGGGATATACTTTTCCCTAATGGCATAATTTTTGTGGATGCCTTGGATCTTTTGTAAACTGGATGTTTGGTTGGACAAGCAATGAATTGTCATACTTTTGTAAGAATTTTAAACTATTTCACATCTATTTTGTATTCAATATTTATGTCAATGAAAACTTATTTTGGTGAACATATGGATTTGTTATTGTTTGTAATGCATTGTAATGATATTAAAGTGTTTTAGAGGGATATGGTACCATTTGTTGGAAGTAACATTGTTTTTTTCAATGCTATGGGCCAGTTCAGCGGCATACTGCTAAACAATTTCCATTATTCCGGTGTTCAGTTGCCGGAAACGATAGATCCCTCTAACATTTAGTTGCTACATATTTCCAGAGACACTTTATTCTAAACAATTTTTTTTTATTTGTACTAGGCCTATTCGGTAATACAATGCTAAACAATTTGAATTACTCTAGTTCCATGTTACCGGATAAAATTCTGTTTCCTAGCATTATGTTACCATTCAATTGGATAATTTCAGTTCGCTTCCCAACAAAGCCAGTAGAGTCCACATTGAAGTTCTTGTTCGGTCACACAATGCGAAACAATTTACAAAAATTCGGTGCTATAACGCCAGAATAAATTATTTTGTCCATCCTTTTGTTACTATACATTTACAGAGCCACTTCCTTCCAAATAATGTGGTAATAATTTGTGCTGGGCCTATTCGATAATAAAATGCTAGTGAATTTTAATTACTCCAGTGTCGTGTTACCAGACAAACTATTTTTTCCCAGCATTATGTTGCCATACAATTGGATAATTTCAATTTGCTTCACAACAAAGTCAGTAGAGCCCACTGTGAATTGTCTCTTCAATCACACAAAGTAGATAAATTACATTTTTCCGGTGTTATGTTGCTAGAAAAAATAGATTTGTCTAGCGTTTTGTTGTTATACATTTACAGAGCCACTTTGTTCTAAATGATAATTTGGGCCTGTTCGGTAATACAATGTTAACGAATTTGAATTAATCCAGTTCGATAAAAAAAACATCCATAAACCAAACACACATCTATAAAATCAAACATAAAAAGTTTCCATAAAATATTTCATAACAAAATCAAGTGTACTAATATCCATAAAAGCATCTATAAAATCTGTCTTTGTTTGCATCCATCAGTCAAACACGTTATCACAATTCTTCTATATAGATTGTTTTGGTAATTATTACGTCAGGGCTAATAAGAGTGCAAAATTGCTAAATATGGATAGTATATGCTTTCTCCCATCCACTAGCACACAGGTGATGAAAACGAATCCAATTATTTGTTATCGGAGGTCCTAGATGACCAGGTTGCAGATAAACCTATAACAAAGAAATCAATAAATATAATTACAAAATAAGACATGGTAATAATGTAAGTACGCTCGGTAGTTACCTGCACAAAATGGTTTACATTTACAAATCCTATGCAGATATCTCTTCGATCAGGTGTTACAATCGGTACCATTCTAAGTGGTAAAAACGTCAAGCATTGTTGCATGGATAAATGCTAAAGAATGACTCAGTAGTATGATGCTATCAAATGGCCCATGTCGGGCATAGTCATCCAATGATTAAATCCAGGGCTAGGTTCGAAGTAGGATAAGATAGAGTTAGGTTCATTAACCCTTTCTTGTGAACCAAATATATAGCGATCCCGGTTGTCCCTTTACTGTTCTGTTGTGTTCCGGACTCGATTCCGTGAAGTTGGTAGTGGTATCTATCTTGTTGCCGTCCTTTAATTTCACTTGATTGAGTTTTAGGATGTTTTGGGCAGGTTTGTTACAGGTTGGTTAGGCCTTGGTTTCAATTCCTTGTTCTTCAGTTTTTAGGCGATCTGCTCGAGCGGGTCTTCTTGCGCTCGAGCGGGGATTGCACACCTCCAGCTTTTCGTGTTCCTGCAAAACTTCTGCAGATGTGATTTTTACGCTTGAGCGGGTTTGTTTACGCTCGAGCGGTGGAGCTCGAGCAGGTTTGGTGGAGCTCGAGTGGGTTTGGTGGCGCTCGAGCGGGTAGTACTTTCTGGGTATAAATTCTGGGAGGTGGAAATCTACGCTCGAGCAGACTGGTTTTCGCGCTCGAGCGGAAGTGCTTTATTATTGTGTCTTGGCGCTCGAGCGGGCCTTATTGCGCTCAAGCGTGTCCAGATTTTTGTTCTTGGCGCTCGAGCGTTGTGTTCTCCGCTCGAGCGGGTCATACGTATATGAGTTATCTGCTGGGTGATTTTAAATCACTTTTTGCTTTTCTTTCTCTCTCCTACTTTTTCCAAAAAAAATTTTGAGAGCCTCTCTCTCTAGAAACTCCCTTCTCTCTAGGGTTTGATCTAGTTAGAGTGTCCTCCTTCTCTTCGGCCTTTGTAAAAGTTGTGTGGATCGTCGAGGGCGTCATTTTGATCCGAGAATCTTGGTCTTTGGAGCTTTTTGGTTTTGGTCTCTTCTCCATCCGAGCTCTAACTTCGAGGTAGGGATAACCTACTCCTTACTATGAGCTTTGTCTTTAAATTTTAGTATTTTGAGATGTTGGGGTTGGTTTGGTAATCTTGCGAAAGTTTGGGGCCTTTTGCGTAATTTTACAAAAGTTGGGGTTTTTATTTATATAAAACCAAAATGCATTTTTGGCATGGGAAAGTGGAATTAACGTTGAAACATTAATGAAAATGGAACCTAAGGGTTGTAATGTTAATTATGGAAAATGCCCTAATTACATTGGTTAATTAATTTGCATAATTAATTATGGGAAATGAGAAATTGGTTTGGAAAGATATGGGATTAAAGGGTGCAGTTGGATTACTTATCGCTCACCTAGTTGAAATGTTGATTATATATCCATTGTTGCATTTATTTTCTATATAGAAATAACTGCTTTGGGCTATCGGTGGAGGATAGTCTTGATTGTTGTAGACAATGCATGATGATTAGGCAAACTGAAACTAATCACTGGAATATGTCATTGAGTATGATGGTTGAAAGAATACATTAAATTTATGTATTGTGTGGTGATGTGTATAATTATTGTTTATATGCATTGTGTGTGTTGGAGGAGATAGGGGATGTACTCCACGGTTTAGGGGAAGATAGGAGATGGACCTCTAAACCGGATGTTGTTGGGAGGAGATAGGGGATGGACTCCATAGATAGAGCTCATATGCTTATCTAATAATGTGTTGACAGAGCTCATATGCTTGTCATTGGAAGTGTGGTAATGCTTTTATGCATATCTGTGGAAGTGATGATATAGCTTGTATGCTTATCTGTTGATGTGTGATATAGCTAGTATGCTTATCTATTGTGAAATGGGAAAGTGCTTAATATGAGTTATTGTCTCATATAAGTTGTTTGGCCAGGTTCTGAGCCATGGTTATAAATTGAGAATTGAAAGGAATTGGAAAATGGATTGTAACATGGACTTGTATGTCATGAAACTGTAAAGTGTGATAAGGAAAAGTATCAGTGTTGACCATCTATCAATTGCTAATCTTTTAGTCATTGTCCATATTTGGTTTAGTGTATTTCTACTGGGCTGTGGCTTACCCTATATGGGAATATCATTTTCAGGTACAGGTAGCATACCACCTCCAAGGACATAGCTTGGGAGGCTAGAGGCGGACACACTTTTGTTGTCTTATTTCTTTTGATGTATTACGTGTAAATTCAAGCCAAGGGCTTAATATGTAATCGAGTTGGTACTCTTTTCTTTGTAACCAAGTGTTAACTTGGAAAACTGTAAGCCTTTAGGGCATTTGCTTTTGTCGTTAACATGTAATATTTTTTTTTGTAATGGAATTCTGATGAATAGAAGAATGTGGAGTTTTTATATATCAATGCATGTCTATATTGATGGGTTTAATGTTATTATTTTGAAGGCGTTACAACTTGGTATCAAAGCGTACCGGGTTCGAATACTTTGGGTACGTGGGAAGTGATTAGGATCACAATGGGTTTGTCTCGCTTGATAGAGACTTAGATGTAGTGTCATATGCTATGTGCTTAATTGATAACATGCTTATGTGACTATGTGGGTATGGAATGTAGTTTCTAGGATGTTGATTGGATCCTTGGGTTGCTGGGAATCTTGTTGGAAAAGCACTTGATCAATGCTGTTTCTAACCGGAACTCTAGTAACGCCTCGGGACTATCATTATCCGGAAATGAAATTCGTAAATGCTTATGTGTTTATGTGCTTACGTGGAGTGAATTACAGTTGTCCATGCATTAGGACGCGAGTGTTATAGCTTCGGCACATTTGTGAATGTGCTAATAGTCTTGGTTACCTTTATTAGGATGTCAGGACGAGGGCGTAGTAGGCGTGGCCGGCATGGTAGGCAGGAGGTACCTGTACCGGATGACGTTCCGGCAGTGCAGGAGAGAGTTGGTCAGGCCAATGTGGCCGAGCCAGCGGGTCAGCAGGCTATGGGCGCCTTGGCCCGAGAGATAACGGGAGCTTTGGGTATTCTCAGAGCTGAGAATCAGGTTGCTGAGGCAGGGCCTTCTTTCCTGAAGAGGGAATTCTTCCGATCTAACCCGGACGAGTTTGTTGCGGATCCAAAGGAGCCACTTAAGGCTGGCGAGTGGTTGGAACAAATGGAGAAGACGTTCGAGATGCTTGGCATCGAGGACGGGGCTTTGAAGGTGACCTTGGCATCCTTCCAGCTGAAGGGAGATGCGGGTCAATGGTGGAAGTATGAGAAGGGTAGTGTTGGTGGTGCATGGGAGGCATTTGTGAATGCTTTCCAGGAGAAGTTCTTGTCTTCAGCTGCTAGAGAGAAGCTGAGAGAGCAGTTTTGCCAGCTTAGACAGCAAGGCTTGTTTGTGGCCGAGTTTGAGGCTACCTTTACTAGTCTGTCCAGGTTTGCACCTGAATTGGTGGCGTCTGAGGAATGCCGTTGCTTTGAGTTTAAGCGGAAGTTGAGGCGAGGCCTCAAGTTGAGGGTTGGTGGATCCTTCATCCGGGAGTATAAACGTTTGGTGGATGCGGCAGCTCTTATGGAGCTCATGATGCAGGACGAGGATGAGGGGCAGAGAGACTCCAAGAGGAGTCAAGATGGTCAGGGTGATGGCAGGAGACAGAGGGGTTCCAACCCTCAGCAGTCTCTGGGTGGTGTGGCTAGATCGACCTTTCCAGTGCCGAGTGTAGGCTCGGGGAGAGGTAATCAGGGAGGCTTGACTTGTTTTACGTGTGGCCAGTTGGGTCACAAGTCTTCGGTTTGCCCGCAGAAGGGAGGGGGTCAGCGGGCTGCTTCTTCTTCAGCTAGACCTTAGGGCCAGAGTCAGGGCAGGGGCCAGCCCTTGTCTTGCTATCAGGGTGGTCAGCCTAGGCACCTGAAGAGGTATTGCCCACAGTTGAGTGCTACTTCGGGAGCGTCTGGTTCTAGGCAGACGCAGAGTTATCAGCCAGCTCAGTCTGTGCGGGCCACGAGGGCCAATCCGGGAGCTTCGTCATCCCAGTCTGTGCAGCAGTCGTTTGCTCCTAGAGGTGAGCAGGTAGATCAGGGGCCTACAGGGCGCGTGTATGCTGTTACCGCGCAGGACCTAGTACCGGCTCCATCAGTAGTGAGAGGTACTTTTCTATTTTGTAACTCGGTTGCTAGTGTGTTGATTGACACGGGAGCATCTCATTCTTTTGTATCTGCTGCATTTGCATCTGTTTTGGAATTGGAGTTGGCACAGTTAGCATCTCCTATTTGTGTAGTATCACCTATTGGTGGTGAGTTGATCTTGAAACAGGGTGTTAGGGGTTGTGATATAGAGGTCGCCAACCATAGGCTTCCTTTTCCATTTGTGGTCATGCCCATGAAGGGCTTTGATGTTATTTTGGGTATGGACTGGCTATCGTCATACCGGGCTGTTATCGATTGCTACCGCCAGAGGGTCACGTTATGTACCTTGAGCGGGGAGTGGTTCCATTTCTTGGGACACCAGGTTGGTAGTGTTTTGCCACCGGGGTATGATTCGCGAGGGTGGAGTGAGCTTAGTGGTCTACTTGCTAGCTTTTTGAGTGGTGAGTGTGATGAGACCCATGTTGTGTTGCCGAGGGTGGTTTGTGAGTATTCGGATGTCTTTCCCGAGGACCTTGTTAGTTTGCCACCTCATCGAGAGATAGAGTTCTCTATTGATTTAGTGCCCGGCACCGTGCAGATTTCTATGGCACCCTATCGTTTTGCCCCAGCCGAGTTGGTTGAGTTGAAAGTTCAGCGCCAGGAATTACTAGATAAGGGTTTTGTTCGCCCTAGTGTTTCGCCGTGGGGAGCATCGGCCCTCTTTGCTAAAAAGAAAGATGGTGCCTTGAGATTGTGTATAGACTACCGGAAGTTGAATCGGGCTACGGTCAAGAATAAGTACCCTATGCCCCGTATACATGATCTGTTTGACCAGTTGAAGGGTTCCCGTTGTTTCTCTAAGATAGACTTGAGATCAGGTTACCACCAGTTGAGGGTCAGGGAGGAGGATATTCCTAAAACGGCATTCCGTACGCGGTATGGCCATTATGAATTTCTGGTGATGCCGTTTGGGCTCACCAATGCACCGGCAGTCTTTATGGACTTGATGAACCGGATCTTCCGGGAATTCTTGGATCGATTTGTAGTCGTTTTCGTGGACAACATTCTTATCTATTCACCTTCAGAAGAGGAGCACGAGGAACATTTGAGAGTGGTGCTTGAGTTGCTTAGAGCCCATAGGCTGTATGCCAAGTTTGGGAAGTGTGAGTTCTGGCTGAGGGAAGTCAAATTCTTAGGCCACGTGGTATCCGGGAAAGGGGTGTCCGTTGATGCATCCAAGGTTGAGGCAGTGCAAGATTGGGCACAGCCTAAGAGTGTGTTTGAGATCCGCAGTTTTCTGGGATTAGCTGGGTATTACCGTCGGTTTGTGAAAGATTTCTCTAGGCTAGCTTCGCCGTTAACTAGATTGACGCAGAAAGGGGTTAAGTTTGCGTGGAGTGAGACTTGCGAAAATTCATTCCAGGAGGTGAAGGTTAGATTGACCACCGCTCCGGTTTTGATTATTCCGGAGAGAGGGTTGGGTTATGCGGTTTATTGTGATGCCTCACGAGAGGGTTTGGGGTGTGTGTTAATGCAAGAGGGGAAAGTGGTAGCTTATGGCTCGCGTCAGTTGAAAATTCACGAGAAGAATTACCCTACACACGACCTAGAGTTAGTAGCCGTGATCTTTGCCTTGAAAATTTGGAGGCACTACCTGTATGGTGAGAGGTTTGAGGTGTTCTCGGACCACAAGAGTTTGAAGTACCTATTTACCCAGAGGGACTTGAATTTGAGGCAGAGGAGATGGATGGAGTTCATTGAGGACTACGATTTTGAGTTGCACTATCATCCGGGAAAGGCCAATGTTGTGCCCGATGCCCTTAGTAGAAAATCCATTAGTGATGTAGCTTGTATAGCCATCCGGGAATGGGAGATGTTGAGTACACTTGGCGAGTTTGATTTGCATCTGGGCGAATCTGTTGAGGCTGTGGCCTTGTTTTCTGTTGTTGCGCAGCCTACACTTGTGACTAGAGTGTTAGAGGCACAGAGAGGTGACCTTGAGGTAGAATCCTTCCGAGAGAAAATCTCAAGTGGGAAGGTGGAGAAGGGTTTGACGGTGTATCCCGATCAGAGTGTGAGATACCGAGACCGTTTGTTTGTGACGGAGTCTTGCCGAGAGGAAGTACTCCGAGAGTTCCATCATTCGCACCTTGCGGTGCATCCGGGAGGCACAAAGATGTATCGAGATTTGGGTCGCCAGTTTTGGTGGCGGGTTATGAAGAGAGATGTGGCAGTTTTCATTTCTAAGTGCCTTACTTGCCAGCAAGTGAAGGCCAAGCATCAGAGGCCAGCGGGTTTGTTGCAACCCTTGCCTATTGCCGAGTGGAAGTGGGAGCATGTCACTATGGACTTCGTTGTAGGCCTTCCGAGGACTCAGCGGGGTAGTGATGCTATTTGGGTGGTTGTAGACCGGTTGACTAAGTCGGCGCACTTTATTCCTATGCGCGTGAGAGATTCGGTAGATCATCTTGCCGGCTTGTATATTCAGGACATAGTGAGATTGCACGGGGTCCCAGTGACGATCGTCTCAGATAGAAATCCTCGTTTTACTGCTAGGTTGTGGCAGAGTTTGCAGAGTGCCTTGGGTACTAAGTTGACCTTTAGTACGGCTTATCATCCTCAAACTGACGGGCAATCCGAGCGTACTATTCAGATCCTTGAGGATATGCTTCGGGGTTGTGTCCTTGACTTTGGTGGGACGTGGGAGAGGCACTTACCATTGGTGGAGTTTGCCTACAACAACAGTTTTCAGTCTAGCATCGGTATGGCACCGTTTGAGGCCTTGTATGGCCGACCGTGTAGGTCTCTGGTTTGTTGGGCCGAGGTGGGTGACGCACCTTTGTTGGGTCCGGAGTTGGTTAGGGAGACGACGGAGAAAGTTGAGCTTATCCGTAGGAGGATTGTTACAGCCCAGAGTCGTCAGAAATCTTATGCTGACCGTAGGAGGAGGCCTTTGGCGTTTGAAGTAGGTAATCATGTCTTTCTGAAGATATCACCTAGGCGGGGTTTGATGAGATTTGGCAGGAGTGGGAAGTTATCCCCTCGGTTTATTGGGCCTTTTGAGATCCTTGAGAGGATTGGTGAGGTTGCTTATCGTTTGGCTTTGCTGTCGCAGTTGTCCGGAGTTCATGACGTGTTTCATGTGAGTATGCTTCAGAAGTATGAGCCGGATCCATCGCATGTGTTAGATTGGACCGACTTAGAGGTAGATGAGGATGCCTCGTATGAGGAGAGACCAGTTCAGGTCTTGGATAGGCGGGATCAAGTCCTGCGTGGCAAGACCATCCCTTTGGTAAAGGTTTTGTGGAAACATCACGGAGTGGAGGAAGCCACTTGGGAATGTGAGTTGGAGGTCCGCGAGAAATATCCGGACTTGTTTATTGATGAGTAATCTTGTATTTAAATTTTGTAATGTTGTTGGACTTAAGAGCTTTTTATATGTCTTAAGTTGTAAAACATTGGTAATGTTTTGGTTTAATGGAAGTATGTTGTAGAACTTGCCTTGATATGGGAGTTGATTATGATATTGCATATATTGGCTATATTGTAGAATTGGAGTTGTATCATGTATGTTAATTATGATATGAACTGTGAACCATGCGTATTGGAAATGGTTGGAAATGGAAGGAAATTGCATGATTGATAATGCACTTGTAATATAAATTGTGAAATGCCTCTTGAAAAGAGATAGGATCGACCAGTAATGGGTCGGGTTGTTTAATATTATGTTGCAATATTGTTGAAAATGGAAAAAACCTGTTTTTGAAAAACCTGTGTTTAATTTCGGGGACGAAATTCTTTAAGGGGGGGAGGTTATAGCGATCCCGGTTGTCCCTTTACTGTTCTGTTGTGTTCCGGACTCGATTCCGTGAAGTTGGTAGTGGTATCTATCTTGTTGTCGTCCTTTAATTTCACTTGATTGAGTTTTAGGATGTTTTGGGCAGGTTTGTTACAGGTTGGTTAGGCCTTGGTTTCAATTCCTTGTTGTTCAGTTTTTAGGCGATCTGCTCGAGCGGGTCTTCTTGCGCTCGAGCGGGTCTTCTTGCGCTCGAGCGGGGATTGCATACCTCCAGCTTTTCGTGTTCCTGCAAAACTTCTGCAGATGTGATTTTTACGCTCGAGCGGGTTTGTTTACGCTCGAGCGGTGGAGCTCGAGCGGGTTTGGTGGCGCTCGAGCGGGTAGTACTTTCTGGGTATAAATTCTGGGAGGTGGAAATCTACGCTCGAGCAGACTGGTTTTCGCGCTCGAGCGGAAGTGCTTTATTCTTGTGTCTTGGCGCTCGAGCGGGCCTTATTGCGCTCGAGCGTGTCCAGATTTTTGTTCTTGGCGCTCGAGCGTTGTATTCTCCGCTCGAGCGGGTCATACGTATATGAGTTATCCGCTGGATGATTTTAAATCACTTTTTGCTTTTCTTTCTCTCTCCTACTTTTTCCAAAAAAAATTTTGAGAGCCTCTCTCTCTAGAAACTCCCTTCTCTCTAGGGTTTGATCTAGTTAGAGTGTCCTCCTTCTCTTCGGCCTTTGTAAAAGTTGTGTGGATCGTCGAGGGCGTCATTTTGATCCGAGAATCTTGGTCTTTGGAGCTTTTTGGTTTTGGTCTCTTCTCCATCTGAGCTCTAACTTCGAGGTAGGGATAACCTACTCCTTACTATGAGTTTTGTCTTTAAATTTTAGTATTTTGAGATGTTGGGGTTGGTTTGGTAATCTTGCGAAAGTTTGGGGCCTTTTGCGTAATTTTACAAAAGTTGGGGTTTTTATTTATATAAAACCAAAATGCATTTTTGGCATGGGAAAGTGGAATTAACGTTGAAACATTAATGAAAATGGAACCTAAGGGTTGTAATGTTAATTATGGAAAATGCCCTAATTACATTGGTTAATTAATTTGCATAATTAATTATGGGAAATGAGAAATTGGTTTGGAAAGATATGGGATTAAAGGGTGCAGTTGGATTACTTATCGCTCACCTAGTTGAAATGTTGATTATATATCCATTGTTGCATTTATTTTCTATATAGAAATAACTGCTTTGGGCTATCGGTGGAGGATAGTCTTGATTGTTGTAGACAATGCATGATGATTAGGCAAACTGAAACTAATCACTGGAATATGTCATTGAGTATGATGGTTGAAAGAATACATTAAATTTATGTATTGTGTGGTGATGTGTATAATTATTGTTTATATGCATTGTGTGTGTTGGAGGAGATAGGGGATGTACTCCACGGTTTAGGGGAAGATAGGAGATGGACCTCTAAACCGGATGTTGTTGGGAGGAGATAGGGGATGGACTCCATAGATAGAGCTCATATGCTTATCTAATAATGTGTTGACAGAGCTCATATGCTTGTCATTGGAAGTGTGATAATGCTTTTATGCATATCTGTGGAAGTGATGATATAGCTTGTATGCTTATCTGTTGATGTGTGATATAGCTAGTATGCTTATCTATTGTGAAATGGGAAAGTGCTTAATATGAGTTATTGTCTCATATAAGTTGTTTGGCCAGGTTCTGAGCCATGGTTATAAATTGAGAATTGAAAGGAATTGGAAAATGGATTGTAACATGGACTTGTATGTCATGAAACTGTAAAGTGTGATAAGGAAAAGTATCAGTGTTGACCATCTATCAATTGCTAATCTTTTAGTCATTGTCCATATTTGGTTTAGTGTATTTCTACTGGGCTGTGGCTTACCCTATATGGGAATATCATTTTCAGGTACAGGTAGCATACCACCTCCAAGGACATAGCTTGGGAGGCTAGAGGCGGACACACTTTTGTTGTCTTATTTCTTTTGATGTATTACGTGTAAATTCAAGCCAAGGGCTTAATATGTAATCGAGTTGGTACTCTTTTCTTTGTAACCAAGTGTTAACTTGGAAAACTGTAAGCCTTTAGGGCATTTGCTTTTGTCGTTAACATGTAATATTTTTTTTGTAATGGAATTCTGATGAATAGAAGAATGTGGAGTTTTTATATATCAATGCATGTCTATATTGATGGGTTTAATGTTATTATTTTGAGGGCGTTACAAAATAGTTGCATGTAGTGCACTACATTCGAATACAACTCAGTCAACAAGTTGCGCCTAACTTGTTGCCAATTATCTTCACCTAAACCAATCAATCCAGCTATTGCCCTGAAACCACATTTGTCATCTGCTTGTACATCTTTTATGTGACGGATATATGGTCTTAACTTCTTCGGAAATTGTTCGAAGTAAGAGATACGTTCTCTTGACTGCGTCATACAAACCTACATCATAAATATACAGCAATTGGTATATGAAATAATTAAAATGAGGCTGAAAAACTATTAAAATATATTTTGTACATAGTTACAAGTTTTATGTAATTACATACATTATCTTTTTTTGCCTTCTTCCGTTGCACTTACTTACAAACTGGTGCAACTGAGATGGTAACACCCTGTGAATAACTATCTTCCCTAGATAGTACAAACTCAAACACAGATGGCTTGCGTTTAGTAGACATATCGATTTTGAATTGACCACGACCGCGACCTCAACCCCTCCCTCGCGTGTCACGCCCTCAAAATTAACCCATTATATAACATTGACATGCATTATTTAAAGAAGACAATTTATGAATTCATTCATCAGAGTAATACTAAATAAGCATTACATGTAATATCGAATAAAACGCCCTACAGGCTTACATCTTTCCAAGCCAACACTTGGATACAAAAATATGAGTTCTAACTCAATACAAGGAAAGCCCTAGGCTTGAATGTTTACATGTAATAATAATTAAAGACAATTAACTATAGGTAGTCTTCTCCAATCCAAAAGCCAAACCCTCCCAAGCTAAGTCCTTGGAGGTAGTTTATCACCTGAACCTGAAAATGATGTTCCCATAAAGGGTGAGCCACAGCCCAGTAGAAATATACTAAACCACATATAAGCAATGAATAAAGCAATAGCATTCAACAGATGGTTAACCAAAATAATCAATTACTACATTTTACAGACTCATGACATTATTGCCAAAGATACGTTTTACTTTCCAGTTTTATCAACATGGCTCAGAACCTGGCCAAACTTATAACAGTGAAATCACATATATCATATTCACATCCTTCCAATATTAACAACAAATGAGACTCAAGCTCAAATCAAACACTTCATACTTCCAGATTGATACACATTTTAGTGCTGTATCAATAAAACACTTCTATATAAATAAGCACACATAAAAGTGATGCTAATGGAGTCCATCCCCTATCTCCTCCCAAACAAAATCCGGTTTAGAGGTCCATCCCCTATCTTCCCCTAAACCGTGGAGTACATCCCCTATCTCCTCCCACACACAAAACAATGTATGCAAATGCAATGCTCAATCATTACACGTATTTTCTGTATCAATGCCATAGTCAAACTTAATGACTTAACCAATGTGATTAGTTTCAGTTATTCCTAATCCACATGCAATGTCTACAACAATCACGACTATCCTCCGCCGATAGCCCAAAACAGTTATTTCTAAACTGAAAATAACTATGTCAACAATTCAATAGACAAATGATACCAATTATCCAATTACGCCATTTAATCAATGAATTCCATGAATTTAACCCTCTTTTCCCAATTCCATGAATTACTTATACAAAATAATACAACTAGGGTTTTTCCCAAAATTTACCAAAGTATCCCCAACATGTTAAAATACCAAAACTTAGAACAAAACCTATAAAATGGAGTAGGAAATCCCTACCTCAAAGAAAACAACCCAAAAGGTGAAGAAAGAGATGAGTGCCCAAATACCAAAGTGCTCCAAATCGCCAAATGCTCAGATTAAATGGTAGCCCTTGCCTCACTCTATCTTTTTAATGAAGGATCTAGGGTAGACACACACCCTAAGTGGATCAAATCTAAGAAAGAAGGTGAGTAGGGAGAGAGAGAAGTCGGACCTAGGGTTTGGAATCAAAAGAAAATGAAAAAGACTGATCAAATCCCGCTGCTGTGTATATAAACTGGACATGCTCGCTCGAGCGAAGACTTGGTCGCTCGAGCGACCAGACACAGAGAAACTACGCTCGAGCCAAGGAAGCCTTGCTCGAGCCAACAACCCAAAAGCTCGCTCGAGCGAAAGAAAGCTCGATCGAGCGAAGAACTCAAACCCTCAGGTCAGAACCCAGGCACACGCTCGAGCGAAGGAACTATAGCTCGAGCGAAGGATGAACTAACTCGCTCGAGCGAAGAAAAGCTCGCTCGAGCCAAGAATGCACAGCTATAGGTCCAAATCAAACACTACCTCTCGCTCGAGCGAACAACTCCTCGCTCGAGCGAAGAACCAAAAACCTGGACAGCAACACTTGGTTTCTAAACCCAACCAACCTGAACAGACCTGCCTAACACATCCTATAACTCCAAAGGAGAAAATAAGGAACAACAACAACAACCATTATACAATGACAGAATCTACGGAACCTAAGTCCGGATACAATAATCAAATGGAAAAAGACCGGGGTCGCTATAGCGTGTCAGTCTTGAGTTCAGGTTCCATAAAAAATGTAATGTCTGGACTAGTTAACTCCCTCAACTTCTTCAGAAGGATCATTTGTTGCGTCTGGTCAATCGTTTTGAATTTCTCAATAAAAAAATCAGTCTCTGTTTTGCAATACAACTCCACAAAAGCACTTTCTAAAACTGGAAGCATATCTAACTTCCTCCAATGAGGATTTACGTATGAGAGGGGAATCGGTTGACCTTGTTGAAAATACTCAACTATTTCATGTGCACATGGCAACCCATGTGTACGTCGCAAAATGCAGCCACATGCAGCAATATCTATTCCCACACTATTCGATCTTTTTGACTCTACCAATATTTTGTCCAAACTACAAATTGAAATAAAACCACATAACTCAGTGAACTCAGTAGGTGTGTAGTTGTGTTGGACTACAATCAAACTCTACTGAAATGAGGCTTTAATGTCTGCATGCTACAACTCTAACAAATTGTGTATTTTGGTCCAAGATGTCTCAAAACTTCATTGACTTGATCCAAGTTGCCTCTTCAATTTGGCATGGGAATCTCCGCCCTACAAGTTTGTATATTTTGGTATTTAATATAAAAATCAAAGAATTATAGCAATTCATAAATGCAATGACCATAATTTACCTGTTTGTAGTAGTATTTTCGAAATGCATACTACTGTCTGTCCAAGCCGCAACAAATTTTTCCTTGTATGGATCTAACCAATTGGTAGTAACATACTTAATAGCTTCAGGATACATACTAAATTCAATCTTGAGATTGGAAAATTGTTCATCGAATTCTGTTTATGTTCTGACCAATACCAAAGCACGTAACAACTCCAAACTAACTGGGTGCGCCCAGAACAAGTCACTCACCATCTCTCTATCATCACATCAATGCCAGTCAACATAATTTTCAATCGACAATTGCCCAAATAGTTGTTGCATCTATGATCTTCCAGCCCTCTATACTACTCGATGTCGATGACGTACGTTTTAGATTGTCTTCATTGTTGTCGCATTAAAGGCATCCCTTTGTTCAATGTAACCAATATCTCTTTTGGTCACACCATACTCTTCGACATGTCAACTAATAAGGATGTTTCCTCCTTAGATAATTTGCCAGCAAATAAGTGCCCTTCAAGATGTTCAGCAGACGGATGATTGTGCAGTCCGCATAAGACATGCTACATTTACTCATCATTTGTAGGTAATTTTTCCCTCCTTAATAGAAATGGACATCCACACCTTTTAAAACCTGTCAACCTTAATCGTTCCCCCTTGATCTTCCTGTTGTCTCTATAATAACCACTTCTTTCACAAGCAAGGGTAAGCCTTGGTTTTTTGTCATTACCTCCCGTATCTGATGTCTTTATAACATGACAAATCCAGTCTTCCTCCCAATGTCAGAAGCCCATTTAATTAATGCTTGACGACTACTAAAAATCTAAACATAATAAATACATTTGTACGTCAAATTATTAATAAAACTCAACACAAATTAAAAATAAGAAAAAATTGTATTCATAAAAAAACTTAACAAACCTCGTCTGTAATGAATTCATGACTGGAGTCCACTAATTATGCAATACTTGCGTTGTTGCAATGAGTATAAGTATAATCCTTCCAAGCCAAAAAAAAATGATACTAAAAATACATGGCAATGAGTAGCCGAACAAATTTAAAAAATCCGGCTTTATATTACCGGAAATGTATCTTTTATTTAGCAATTCAATACTAGACTTAATTTTTTTGGTTCAGCACCGTGATGACGGACTATGTTATTTTGTTCGACTTCGAAACACCGAACAAAAGTTGCAAACCAACCTAGAAAATCAAAACAAAAACCTACCAAACTAATAAAAAAACTCACAATTTCACTTTTTTGATGGTTTTTCACCACCGTTTCTTCATCTATTTCTTTTTTTGATGATCAAAACACTATGATTATCATTTTTTCAAAAGAGATGTGTAAGAGAAAAGAAAATTGGGAAAGCAAAAACATAAGTAGGGATTCAAGATCAAGGGGTGTAAGGAGATAATCAAATATATTTAATTTTAGTATTTTGTCCTTTTAAGTAATTTCACACATGGATAAATTTGGAAGAAAAAACAATCTCATATGGAGGGTGTAAGGGGGTAAAAGAGTGGTGTAAGTAGAATCACCCAAAATTGTGATGTAAGTAGAATTTATTGGACTATTATACCCTTTGTCTATTTTTTATAGTTCGCATTACACATAATTGAAATCTTCACGTTTCCTTTTCTATTTTGGCAGTTTTGGTGATCACTAGTTCTAAAAAAATTAGTAGGATACGTTTCTTATACATTTTGGTAGGGTTTCGAAACTCTATTTTACACGATGGTGAGAGAATATTGTGTTCTTCCATTGTTGCAGTTCGAAACTATATGTTCTTCTATTGTTATGGTGCAAAACTCTATGTTGTTGCAGTTTGAAGCTCTATTTTCTTCCATTGTTGCGGTTTTGAAGCTCTGTTTTCTTCCAGTTAGAGATTATATCCATTACAAGTTCAAAATTGATGGATGAAGGTTAGTATAATTTTTGTTTTGCAACTGCATACAGGTATGCGTTTGGTAGGGATTCATGTTTAGTAATGTTTAGTAGGGATATATGTTCAGAATTGTTCAATAATTGATTAAAGTTTGATTCAACTTTTAGTTTCGAGATGGATTGATATGGTGTTATGTATTAGTGTTTGTGTGTGTGTATGCTTATTGGTTGGGTATTTCAGTGAATGTAATTCACATCAATTGGAGTCACTGTTGCTGTGAATTATCAAATTTTAATATTTTGCATTTGTTGGTGTGAACTTTAACATTATGTGATAGTTGTATGATGTGCAATGTAGATTAGTGATTGCATAATTGTTGCATAATGTAAATGTTCACATATCACTGATCATTGTATGAATTTGTATGATTATTACATGGTGTGAATGTTCATATTGTATGGAATCATTCATTGTCATGGATTATCACATTGTAATATGTTGCAATTAATATTGTGATCAGCACATTATTAATCAATGTTAATGTTCACATTCAAGAATAATTATACAAGCAAATAACAATGTGTTAATATTCATATTCGAAAATAGTCATATTAGCATAAATAATAATGTATTATTTTGGTCACAAACATAGTGTGTACATAGAGATTTGATTGTTTATATTAATTTTGTAATACAAATAAGTAGTCGAACCTAATGTTAATATTCACACCCATGTAACATTGAGTGTGTATGGTTCCATGAGGGGATATTATTGACCAGCATGCATTTGTAATGTGAAAATTCACATCAACATATAGTGAAAGATTTTCAAAAGGTGTCAGTTTAGGATTTTGAGAATGTGAAAAAAATTCTCTATAGAATAAGGGAGAGATTTTTTTTTTTTTCATGAAATGAATGAGAGATTTTTTTTTCCTTATTCATGTTCATGAGGGAGAGATTTTCTTCTTACTCATGTTCATAAGGGTGATTTTCTCCGTGGAATGATACACTATTGTTTTTTTTTTATTGTGTATTAGTTTCAAAATGGAAACATGCTCTAAAAGTTAGATGGGTAGCACTTAATAGAATACTCAAAAAGAAAATGGGTTAAATGGAATAAAACACTTGAAAAGGAAATTTATCAAAAAAATTACCCTTAATTATTTAATACTAATTTTTCTGTGTTCGAGTATTTAATGTGTACAGTTGTATTTTACAAATTTTTTAGGCAATGGCTTTCCTCCAGTCCATGATTGGACTAGATGGTGTTGTTGGGCCCGTGGAGGCCCATCACAGGTCTCGTTTCGATAATCCAAACCGTTCAATGTGTAGAACTCATCGAATACTATATGTCTATAAAAAATCACGTTGATCAGATATCGATAGCTATGTGATCAAATCCATTTTTTATCAACCGTTTATTTTTTCACCATTCATTTCTTTTGTACAAAATTGATTTGATCACGTAGCTATCGATATCCGATCAAAGTGATGTTTTACAAACATAGAGTACTTGACAAGTTCTACACATTCAACGGTTTGGATTATCGAAACGGAACCCGTGGTAAGCCTCCACAGGTCCAACAGTACCCTCCAGTCCGGACTGGAGCGAAGCCCAGCCCGATTTTTTATTATAATACAACTAAAACTGTGGTGTTTGAACCATAAATTTTGTGTTTGCAATTAGATACTTTGTGTTTTGTTGCATCTATATTCTTATTTTATATTTATATCAATTCTTGAGGAACACAATTATATTACAATTGGTTTCTTATTACAAATCTTTACAAACAGTAAATATTGTAAGTAACTTGACTTTGGTTAGATACAACTTTTCATGAAGGTTATGGTCGTTAGAATTGACTGTTGGAACTTACGAAAAAGTCAGAAACTTTGCACATAGTCTAACTGTTTCGATCATTTCGCCTATTTTTTGGTTATATTTTTATATAGAATTTTTATTCTGTACTTTCTTTGATCTAGTAATTTAGTTAATCTGTTGTGTACTTCTTTACTCGAATCTGTGTTAGTCTGATTCTATTTCCCATTAATCAGTCATTACAGATTTTTTTTTATAGACTGTATCTTGATTTTTTTGATTTCCAAAAAATCCTATTTGTTATTTATTGTTTTATTGAATCTGAACAACGTAAAATTGAACATCAAACTTTTTGGGGTGAGACAGAAAATTTAATTATAGTTATATTGGCTTATTTTTCTTATCATAAAAAATTTAGTATTGAGGGCTTCATATTTATTTAAGAAATTGGTGTTAGTCTGTTAATACAGATTTATTTGGGGCACTTACGAGTAAGTCTCTTACACAAAATTCAAAACTTACCTGGTCCTCAGATAAAACACTTGCACCAATTAGTCCTACATATTTTTAATTGTTACCAAAAAATCATTTTTTTCTTTCAATTTATCACCGGAGACTTGTCGGAATGTTCAACATCACTGGGAAGTCACCGGAGTATCGGCAAAAGTTCGCCAATATATCGTGTGAGTGTTCTGAATGTCACTGGAAGTCGCTGGAATGTCCAGAACGTTCGTTAGACGTTAAGAATATCATTAGAGACTCATTGGAATGTCCAAAATATTGTTGAAAAAATAAATAAATGGAAAAATTAGAGTGAAAAAACAAAATAAAATGTACTAAGAAAAAAAAATGTATTATTTTTTAATTTTTGTAGTGCTTAAGCAAATAATCTCCAATATTAATCAAACTGAAAAGCAAACTTTGAAACTGTAAAAAGTTACAATTTCAAAGCATGATTCTATTAAGAACTTATCTTTATTAATCAAAATGCAAAACATGTTATGAAAATGTAAAATTTTACAGTTCTAAAGAATGTTATGAATCTACAAAATTTTGTACTTTTAAAGTATGATTTATTTCAACACCAAAAAAATTGAAAATGTAAAATTTTACAGTTTTCACTGCTTGTAACTAAAACTTGAAAACAACTTGTTCATAACTTAAAATTTTTCTTCATTAAAACAGGAAATATAAGTGTGGAGTAGAGAAAAATCAGAAAAATTGAGAGATTGAAGGAGAGAAACAAGTATAGAGTACTCAGACAACTATTTTTGATTTAGATCTAATCAGATCTGATGCAGATCTGAGTAGATCTACATCAGATTTGAGTAGATTTACTCATTTTCTTCACTGGAAACTCGTTTTTGTGCCATTGGTGAAAGTGAAGTAAGGAATTGGTGATTGGTGGTTGCCAATGAACCCCAATCAAGGTGGTCGTCCGTTGCCGGATGCCAAAAATCAGGAAGAAAAAGAAACAGAGAAGAAGGAAGGCACAGAGAAGAACGAAGAAAAAAAATGCGTAGTGGACTTTTGAAAGTATCCAAAAGGTTGTGGGACTAAATAGACTTCTCCTCTTTCAAATAGGACATGCTTCTATCACTCGATATGTGTATCTGTTAGGGGTGTTCAAATTATGTAGTGAATCGAAGAACCAAACGAAACTGACCTCTTTGGGTTGGCTTGGTTTTTTAATACATTGGTTTAGTTCTAAGTTTTTAAATCATCCAACCAATATGATTGTGTTAATTCTTGGTCTAGGCCTTGCCTAAACCGAACCAATCTGAGAACCGAACTTATATATATATATATTTAAATTTATTTATATTGACATGTCTTCTTATAATTAGACTATTAGAACAGACTTGATTGCACTCCACGTACAAAATTATTAGGTAAACGAATGGAATACTAAAAGCTTGAGTGAGATTTCGTAATTCATTTAATTTGTATTGCTTACATCAATGGATTTAATTTACACACCATTTCTTGTCTCAATAAACACCATTTTTCAAATTTTATTAATTGCCATTTTGTCCCTCAACAAAATTACCAAAGAGGACTTGAATACACTAGTCAACCCCTCTAATGTTGAGGGTCATTTTCTATCACTCCAAACCCTAGCCGACGTCGGCGACACCATCTACCAGTCCACAAGTCCTCCCCGTCGCCTCCTCCAGCCACCCTTATCGTTCTCTAAACCCACCGCAGGACGAGTAAGAGAGAAATCGCAAGGCAGCACCACCGCAACCCAACAACGACAACCCACCCTCACCCTTTCACAATGCCGCCGACGACAAAGTTGCAATTAAGAGAGACAAAGATCGCAGATTCCGATTATGAGAGAGAGAGAGAGAGAGAGAGAAGAACGGTAATAGCTAACGAGGACAATGGTTGCGGCAATGGCGGTGGCCAAGGTTTGTGGTTGGAGAAGATGAGCATTTTGTATTAATTGATGGACAATGAAGGAATGGTGATGTAGACACCCCATTTTTGACCGAACTTAAGACTTAGACATCATCGTTTGTGCGCGCGATGATTATGCATGTTTGTGCTCGTTTTGAGTGCCCGAAGATCTCAGCCGAGCGCCTTGTCTTTGAGCCTCTAAACTCTTTGTGTTTTGGCCTTGTTTTGGGGCCATGCCTTTGTGCCCTTGCCTGGAGGGAGAGAGAGGCCTGTAGGCCACTTTTTGTAGCTGTAGGCTACTTTTCCCTCTTGTAGGCCACTTGTAGTGGCTCGTAGACTAGTTTTCGGGGTTTCTAGCTGAGAGCCTTGTCCTGCGGACTCTTGTCTTTCTTCCTTTTTGGTTTGTTTTTGAACCAAACCTTGTTACCCTTTGCCTGGAGGTGGAACAAGGGTGTAGACCACTTTTCTCCCCTGTAGACCACTTTTGGTGGTCGGTCAGCTAGGGTGAGTGGTCGGCCAGCTAGAGTGGGTGGTTTGTGGACCACCTAAGGTGGTCGGCAGCCTGCCACCACCTTCTACTCTCCCTGCAGACCCTCTTCCTCCCTAGCCGACCAGTTTCATTCCCTATAGACCACTTTTTGTGGTCGATCGACTAGTGGGAGTGGTCGGTCGACCACTTCAACTGGTCGGCAGCTTTCCTGTATTTTCTGCAGATATTTTCCTTGACAATTATGCCAGCTGTTGGGTACAGAAGGCATCCTCCATACACGTGTATGGAGGGAATGCACCAAGCTTGAGGCTTGGAATTCTATAAGAGGGAGGCTCTCTCTCCCTTTCCAGGTGTAGAAAATTTTCTTAGGGTTGAACATATCTATCTCTATCTTGATTTCTCCCTCTCTCTCTCTCTATATTTGTTCCATTTTGTGCTTAAAAGTGTTGTTTCTTCACACTTTTACACACAAACACCTAGTGAAACACCTTCAGTCTTGAGCTGAGGTTCTTGGAGGTTGCATTTGAGTGGTTTTAGCTTGGTTTTGCCTCTGAAGTTGCTATTCTGAAGTTGTTCTTCAAGGGTGAGTCTTTACCCTCTTTAAAGCTTTGTTTTCATTGCTTATTTGGCCCTATTTGCATGATGTTTTAGGCCTAACTTTCAACTGCAAAAAGCTTCATTTTTAAGTATTAAAAATGGTTGTTTGAGGCTTTGTTTGAGTTAGGGGTGGTCTACCCCCTTTAGGGGCTTATTTTTCTTTGTTTTGTGCCATCTCTTTAGGCCTTTGAGATCACCTTCTCTTGGCCTTTTAACCACTGAATTCTAAAGGAATTTCAATGGTGGAAAGTGTGTTTTGAGGCCCCAAATGGGTGGGGGTTGTCCCCCCTTCTCTTCTCTTGTTTGCTTGCCTTGTTGGCCTCATTATTGAGCATGTGTTTCTAGCATATGTTGGCTTGTTCTCAGCCTATTTTTGGCCCTATTTCAGCATGGCATAACTCTGTTTTGGCTTGGTTAAGTCACCCCATGTATGCTTTCTACACTTGTAGTGTAATCTTGCCATATAGCCTTGTGTACTCAATGCTTTGATCCATCATGCTAGCCTATTTTGGTCCTATCTCAACATGTTTTTGGTGTTATTTTAGCATGCCTTAGCTCTGTTTTAGGTCAGTTTGATTGCCTCATGCATGCTTCATACCCTTGTAGTGCAATCCTCCCTATAGCCTTAACATGCATCATGCTTTGGACCATCATTTTTAGCATGTTTTTGGCTCTACTCCAACAAGGTTTTACTCATTTTTTTTCATACTTAAGCTCTGTTTTAAGTGTTTTTGGTCATGCATGCCTTACTTTGTATAGCCATAGTGCAATCTTTCTCACTAGCTTTGAGTTTCATAGTCTCTAGCATGCTTTGCTTGGGCTATTTGCATGATTTAGCATCATTTGACATATGATTTCAAAGCATGTTTCACTGCCATACCCTTGTGTGCTTCACTCTTTCAATGCTTTTGGAGGGTTATGCTTTATGCCTTAATCATGAGCCAATTGGCATGCATGCTTGCCTAAGCTTTTTAGGCTACCATCTCAGTGTGTTTTTGGTCTTATTTTGCCATGATACAACTCTATTTTTGGTTGGTTAGAGCATCCCTCATTTGCTTCTTACACTTGTAGTGTAATCATGCTCATTGGCCTAGCTTACTTGGTGTTTTGGCCTTTTATTCTAGCATATGTTGGCTATGTTCATGCATGCTTTTAGCCTTGTTTTGGCATGTTTTAGGACTGTTTTGGATCATGTTGGCCCTTTGGGGCTTGCTTGATATGGCTATGGTGCAAGTGCCTTTGCTAGCCTTAAGCTTTGAGCCTCCTAGCATGCCTCTTTTGTAATATGTGCATGATTTGGCATCATTTGGAATGTAATTTCAAAGCTTATGTCTTTGCCATACTCCCGTGTTTATCACTCTTTCATTGCTCTTGAGGGTTATGCATTGTGCCTTGTTTGTGACCCAATGAATGAGCATGCTTTCCTTCCCTTTTGAGCCTGTGTTTTAACATGCCTTTTGGCTTTGATTTAGCATGCCTCAACTCTATTTTGAGTAGTTTGGGTCATATGGGATTAGTTATGCATGGTTGTAGTGCAATAGCTTTGACTAGCCTAATGATTCAAGGTCTTTAGGATGCTATGCTTGTGTTGTTTAGATGATTTGGCATCATTTCTTACATGATTTTAGAGCATATTTCATTGCTACACTCTCACATTTCCACTCCTTCAATGTGTTTGAGAGTTGTGTCTTCATGCCTTGTTTGTGAGCCAATGTGTATGCATGCTTGTATAAGCTTTTGGACTCCCTTTTCAGCATGTTTTGGCCTTTGTTTTGGCATGGTGGAGCTCTGTCCAGAGCTGGTTTAGTTGTTTGAGCATTGTATTGCATGCCTCTTGTATGATGCTCTTTACTTGCTTTGATGCTTTAGCCTCCGAACATGCCATACATGCATTGTTCATATGTTAGAACCTCATGAGTGCCACATTAACATTGTTAGATAGGCATATTGTGTGTGTTGCATTGTGTTTGGATTGGACGTCAATCCAAACACAAGGAATGTCGTACGTTTCATACTTGAAGTGATGAAACGCGCCTCATTTCTCGGTCGCCGACCCTCTTGATCAAGCATGATAGAGGTAGAGGCCCTTATGTGATTATTTGTGCATTCATTGATATTAACTTGTGCAAACTTGGCTTCTCGGCCATCGTGCATTGCGATGCTCGGTTAGTGGCCCGAGAGTCGAGTACCGCACTCCCTTGAGCTTAAGAAATGATAGGGAGGGTGGTTGTGCACACATATCTTGCAAACACACTACTATGCCCCTTGTTGTTCTCTATTGTAGCAAAACTGGAGTTTGGCAGATTTTCTGGTTGGCAGACCAGTAAAGGTGGTCGACCGACCACTTTTTTTGGTCTACAACCAGTTTTTCTGGCCTACAGGTGGTCTACAGCCCCCTTTTTCTGGTCGGCAGCCCACCAGGAGGTCCCCATGTTGGAACAAAAGCAATCTGGAAGTTTATGCAGTGTTCTGAGATCAAATCAAATGCAACACAGGCAATTCTGGGCATAGCAATGGATTTCCGAGCAAGGCAATCGAGAGCATGCATCCTTCATTGTTCAAGGCAGAGCTGTGGCAGCCTAGTTCACATACCTCACATGCTTAGTTAGTTACCATGATTAGTTAATTTGTTAATTAATTAAAGTATTGTAATAATTAGTTGTAAGGCTCTCTCATCCCCTGCTAGTAAAGAATGAAGTGCTGCAATGGATGAAGAAATAGAGTATGAAGAAAAATCATGTCTAGGACTTGGTTGATTTGCCGCCAAGGCGCAAGACTATTGGGAACAAATGGGTTCTAAAAATCAAGCACAAGGCGGATGGTTCCATAGAAAGGTATAAGGCTCGCCTAGTGGCGAAAGGTTACACCCAACGAAAGAGTATGGACTATGAGGAAACTTTTTCACCAGTTGTGAGGTTTGCCTCCATTCGCCTAATTCTGGCCATAATAGCTCAGTTGGACTTAGAGCTATATCAGATGGACGTTAAGACTGCATTTCTCAATGGAGAATTGGATGAAGAGATCTATATGGATCAACCAAAAGGCTTTGTAGTAGTAGGTCAGGAGCGCAAAGTTTGCAAGCTTCAACGATCTATTTATGGCTTAAAGCAATCATCCAAACAGTGGAATCTGAGATTTCATCGAGCCATTTTTCTAATGGGTTTACGATGATCGATGAAGATCACTGTGTGTACGTTAAGCGGCCCAAGGACATCTTTTTGATATTGTCATTATATGTAGATGACATATTATTGGCTGGAAATGACAAGGAGATAATTGTCGCCACTAAAAGGTGGTTGTTCTCTACATTTGAGATAAAAGACATGGGTGAAGCGAGCTATGTGCTCAGTGTTAAGATCCTTAGGGATCGCTCTAGGAGACTTCTTGGTTTGTCTCAAGAGACTTACATTAAGACTATCCTAGAGCGATTCCAGATGCAGAGCTGCAAACCCATTGACACTCCTGTTGCGAAAGGTGAGAGCCTAAGCCTTGATATGGGTCCTAAGACTCCAGAAGAGAATGAAAAGACAACCCGTGTTCCCTATGCAAATGTTGTTGGAAGCTTGATGTATGCTATGATGTGTACACACCCTGACATTTGTTATGCAGTCGGATTGATGAGTCGTTACGAATCCAACCCAAGACAAGCTCATTGGAAAGTAGTTAAGAGGATATTAAGATATCTTAGAGGGACTGCAAATTACACACTTTGCTACCAAAGTTCAGATCTACGTCTAGTTGGCTATTGTGATACTGACTGGGGAGGAGACTTAGATGAGCATAAGGCTACTTCAGGATATGCTTTCATGCTTAGCAATGGTGCTATTTCTTGGAGCAGTAAGAAGCAATCCTGTATTGCCTTACCGACTATGGAGGCTAAGTTTGTGGCTTGTTCATCTCCCGTTCAGGAAGTTCTTTGGTTGAGGAGATTCCTTTAGCATTTGGATACTGTCACACACACTTCAGACCCTGTGACTATCCATTGTGACAGCATGGCTGCACTCGCTTACGTTAAGGATCCTAAATACCACGGGAGAACCAAACACATTGATGTGAGATTCAACTTTATTAGAGAAATTGTGGCGCAGAAAGAAATGATCCTGGAGCACATCCCTACGACTCGTATGGTTGCGGACCCTTTGACTAAGCTCATTGCTAGAAATGTTTATCTTACTCATGTTAGGGCTTTAGGACTACATATATATATATATATATATATATGTGTGTGTGTGTGTGTGTGTGTGTATTCAGTTGAACTCATATGTTTTGGGGATATTTATGCCATTAGTATTCATATTTGTTTCTATTACACATTTATGTTTACTATCTTTTGCAATGGTTTGTGAATTAGCATACACAGAATAAATAAATTGATGTTAGCAGGCAAGATTGGCTCACTCACACGAACAATCGCCCTTAGCGCTAGGTAGCAAGCAAGGATGAGGCTAGTGGCTTATTGTATTTGGAGCAAATAGAGAAGCTAAAATTATCCACTAGCTATGTCGCCTTGGTTGGAGCCAAGATGAGGTCTTGTTAGAGACCGACCATGGATATGAGAGTACCCACTTTTTCATGATGTGCCTGCTATGGATAGCCAAATGCGAGATCTTATTTGATGCCTGAGAGGCAAGCAAATAGAGAATTCGAGTTAGACGCTAAGAAGCAATTTGTGCGCTTAAGAGCGACTAGACTAAGATCTGTATGGTGTGTGAGTTTAACATCACTCTTTGGAAGAGTTACTCCACTATAACATGCATTCGCACTGCATGCGCTTATCGACCCGTTAGCGAGGTGAAAGAATGGATCCCTACATCTTCACCGTGTGAGTCCTACAAGTCATTTTTTCCTAAATGACTTCACTTTGTGCCTTTTTTATGACCTTTGACTATGTCATAAGATAAGGAGTTGATGTTCATCTACTTTAGTATGTTGTCTGCGATCATGTATGATTCGACTTCAAGGGACATTACTGGAAAAGCGATCAATTTCAAATTAAATGATATAAAGGTAAAAAGAAGATCATCTGGTTCTAAATCTCCGCTCTATATTCACTGTCGACAACTCACATCGCTCTCTATGGATGCTGATTGGGTGTGAATATAATGCGGGACCTAGGAGGGTCAAACATGCTCTTTGAGGGATTAGAAATGTTTTGGGACCGATGTAGCTAGATGGGCCTGGGTACATGAGACACTATTCCTGTTCATTTTGGGTTGATGTCTCTATGCTAACTCATATTGAGTTTCTAGTATAGAGCTCCCACATGCAGGTGTTCTCAGCAGTCGCACGCTGCGTTAGCTAGTATGAGATTCTTCATTTTAGGGAGATTGAGATAGAGATGTGACAGTATCATGCCAACTCATGTGCGAGTAGGAGATGTTAGAAATTGGGCGCTCATATGGCATGACCCATGACCCTTTTGAACCTTATCCATGTAAGTTTGAATTTGAATTCATAACCTATTTAAAAACCTACTCATGATATCTATATCTATCATATCAACTGATATGGATAGATGATATACTTAGCCTATATATCTGATATGTTAAATGGGATATGGGATGAGTCAAATAACGAATGATTTTTCCCATACTAACTCTCTCTCATTAAAATAACGATCAAGCTTTTTGCACTGTGACTTGTGTGAGTGATACTCATATTGTGGTATCACTCTACTACTGGGTGTTCGTTGTTCACATTTTTGAAACACATGATTTACCCACAAGATTCTTCGCTTTAGGTTCTATCACCTAAGGTATGATCTGAAATTGTTTACCCATTACGTTATACTTGTTCTACACCGAAGGAGGCTGAGAAGAGGTAATGATAGGAGAGGTGGCAACCGTAGATGGTGGGTGATTGAAGGAGAGAAGGGCTAGGTAAGAGGGTGGCTGACAGTTGCATTGGAGGTAGTTAGGGTTAGGATCTAGTAGGAAAGATAGGGGTAATTTGGTATTATGTGAAAATTAGTAGTGTGTTGAGACAGAATAAAAATATTCATATTGTGTGAGATGTGAACAAAGTAAATATTGTGTGGTAAGGCAATTAGTGGTGTCTAAATAGAATCTCCCTATGTTTAAATGTTAGAAACTTGTTTTTTTTAATTATTTATTATTAAGTGATTCACTTATATTTATATATAGTGAAACCGTGGTTCCAACCCAAACCAACCTGAGCTACATTGGATTAGGTTGGTTTATGATTGGATTGGCTCTAAATTTAATGCTAAACCAAACCAAACCAAACCGACCCATCAACACCCTAGCATCTGTTACCAATTGGAACCATGAAAATTGTAGTGACCAAGTGGCAGTTAAACATGAATGTATGGCAGAAAAGAAAAAAACAATTGAATTATTAGAAAGAACATATCAACTAATTTCATATGTTCCATCATAGGACTCTCTGGCTTATATGTTTTATCCAAATCAGGCTAACCAACTGTTTGCATCTAAGCACTGTATCTTCCCTGCAAGGCAGCATAATCAGGAGAGATTGAAGTTATAAAAATATCTGAATCAAAATATTTGCAAAAACTACACAGCATCACAGCAGCAAATACAAAAAATTATACAAAAGAGAGGGGATGATGAAAAGAGCTACTGAATTGAATTTACAAAAGTTAATTATACATAATGCATAATCCGCCAGCAGACAAAGCAGCATTTAAATTCCCCCCAACACACATGCCACATGCATAGTGTTGGCATATGCAGAGATATAATTCGTAGAAGATAGTGAATTCCACATGATAACTTGCAGGCGAACTCTTCAAACTCCTGTTTTACTGAATAACCTTCAGGAAATGAACATGTAACAGTGATACAAACCTTTCACTCACCCAAACTCAACATATTATCAGTATACTATCCACCAGTTATGGGGTAGCCTCACTTGGCTGCCATTACATGGGTAAGAAAAGGCAATGTGGCAGGTTCTCAATTTTGACACAAGCAAGGGATCAAATATATTGCTTTACACAATCACGCGCGCACACAGACATCTGAACGGAGCTTACTGCTACCGGGATTAAGTTCAGGCAACAGCACAAATAAAATCCACTGTTGCATGAGTAGATGAAGATCTGGAGAAATGATTGATGGAAGAACTAGGCAGAACACAATGAAGTCCTTTGCTTCGCCAGTGACTGCTTTAGTTTTTTAATCAATTGAGGATTTGAGCTCATGTAATCCTGGAATGACTCCCTCAAACCCTTCAATAATGTCTTATAATCGTCATTAGGATTAATGTTAAGCAGCTTTGTGAAAAGATTGTTCCACAGTTGAACTTGCCAATAGCTGAAAATAGTAGATGCAGGAAAACAAAATTGAATTCAGCTGTTCCATTTTGGGTAAGTCATTGGAAATCTCCAGTACTGATTAATCTAGAAAAGCCAACTTAAAAGCAGAAACTTCTCTCATATTAAGGACGTGATCAAAAATTATTACATGTATCATGTATGCAGAGATGAGAGAATAAATACCGCTTGAAATAGGATTTAGGCTTGTAAATATAACCACCATCAGGAGATGCTTTCTTTTCAACTTCCATATATGAGTTGTGCAGCATCATATGAACAATAACACATAGGCCATAAATGTCTACCTGTGGTAGTCAGTCAAATGGTACCATTAACATATAGTCAATCATAAAACAATCATCTGACTTCCAAAAAGATTTAAATTGTTTAATGGACACTGACCTGAAAAGACCATGGTTTTTTCTCTTGCATTTCAACACAACGGAAACCAGAAGTCCGACAGTCTCCATAAAACTTTATCTCATCAGGAAAGAGGCTCAGATCTATCCCTCTCCCCCAATCAACCAGGCAAAGTCCCTGAATGATAAATATGTGAGAAATCATATATCATTAGATCATATAACAATTTTGAATTTGACTGGAAATAACCTGATCAAGCCAAGGGCCAGTACGGTCATAAAAACCATCTTCTGTAAGATCATCCCTGCCAAGAAGTCAGGTAAAGTCACTGGATTCTAAAATTTCACATGGTTTATGATCACATCAGATTTCAATTCATAAAATGAAAAGCAATGAAGATCAAGTGAACTATTTTAATACCAAAAGGATTATCACAATAAACCTGGACCCATGATGACCCCAATTCACTAATAGAATAGACTAGGCTATCTTTTGCATGTTTTTCTACATAAAACTTTAAGAATTTGTACAAAATACCACAAGGAGATTATGATCCATGGACCAAATAAAATTGGATACCCATTCTATTTATTAGCCATTCAAAGATGCTGAAAATAAAAACAAACACAGATGCAGGTATGAGTTCAATTTCAGGAGAGATATGTGCACACTTCTTAAAACAACCGAAGTTAAAAATTAAACTTGTAAAGGTACTATCTCAAGCCATTATTTTGGGCCCATCTGAAAATTATGACATGTGACTTTAAGTGCTTGTCCAAGCTCTCTCCAACTAATAGATTTGTTTGATGATGAAAAAATTGTAGCAATTTGTGATGCTGCATCGTAGCCTTTTAAGACTTCATTCATGAAGAAATATAGAAGACTTTTTAAACCATTTGAGTGAGTTTCCTTTATCTTTAATGCATAATAAGCTGTTAGAAACTTCAGACTTTATCATTCTAATAATATGTAGGCAAGCTTATTATGTGTCAAATTCTAAGACTAATTGCCAAGGATGGTCCCATTGTCATGAAGCATCATCCACCTATTAATCATGTCCACTCTTCATGCTGACATCTGACATTGCACTTGGAACCTAACCTTTTCAAATTACAGCAACAGCTATTATTGGGACAATTTTTTGGTCCTTTTTATTTTCCATTTTTTCTTTCTTTGGGTGGGGAATGGCAGTGAAGAAAGACTAAGCATAAATAAATTAGAAGTCACACAATTACTGTCATATAAATTTACCTGGATTGACTACATTTACATTACTAGATGCCAACTATTAAGGCCACTAAATTAAAAAAAATACCCATTGTAAAACAGGATACAATATGCTCCTTTTTGTAAAATGCATTGTCTTCCCTTAAGCCATATCTATATTAAAATTTTATTCAATATATTTTTATGTTACCCATACTCTTCTTAATATACTCACCGGGACATAATTATCTGATCCATAATTTTGTTGCTAAGGAGGTAGCTAGCTATTTTAAGGAAATACAGGTAATTGCTTGGTACTATGTACATCTTTTTTGATGTAAGTATACAGAGTAAGCACTGAGAAAGAACTGGTTCATCTTCAGGAATGGTGCTCTTGCTTGCAAAACTGATAAGCTTGAAGTTAATAATTGAAATCATTCCAGAAGTCAAAAATAAAAACCATTGTTCCAATACATGGCTCAGTTTGTCCATGGAAATTTTCAAATACACAAGAAGAATGTATTTTTTAAATG
Organism: Camellia sinensis; assembly: GCF_055761805.1. Lineage (NCBI taxonomy): Eukaryota > Viridiplantae > Streptophyta > Magnoliopsida > Ericales > Theaceae > Camellia > Camellia sinensis. Next base: position 102,301,557 of record NC_138967.1, on the reverse strand, counting down.
GTGACCTTCATGAGATTGACAACATGAAACATCAATCAGTCATAGGCACCATGGTATATTTGTACCCTATGAAGCACAGGTGCGGGTGCGGGTGCGGGTACGGGTACAATACGACAAATTCTTAAAAAAGTATGGTACATACAGGGTACAGCTAGGGTATGTCAATTTTTTTTTTTAAATTTATAGCTAAACATCCAATATAGAAATCAAAGTTTCAATATCAAAACTAAAAAGAGAATAGTTTATCTAAAAAATTATATAATTCTTTCTTTTTCTTTTTTGATTGTCTAAAATAGGATACAAAAGAGAGCAAAACCATGACTCATGGGTAAAGGATGTTGGAAATAAATTACTTGATGATTTTTGAAGTTGAAAGAATAATAATAATAAAGGCTACAATAAATTCTAGCAACTGCACACAAAAAAATAAATAAATAAAAAAAATTCACCTCACTGTACCCATTCCGTACCCAAACGTATTTGCCGTGCCTAGCATGTATTCGGCATACCCGGCATGTGTACCACCATACCGGCATGCGTACCCACACCCAGTATGTACCCGGTACACGTACAACACCATTTTTGGAGTACCTGTGCTTCATAGTTTGTACCTATCCCTTGGTGTGCACTGAATTTTTTTTACACTAAGGTTTACAAATCATATCGAGCAATGAATATAATTGAAAACATAACAGGTTTTTTTTCCTATAGTGTCCGTCATATTTTATATGATTTAAGGAAACCAAACAGTAAAATACAGGGTAGGTCACATGTTCTCCAGTCAAGGGGATCAGAACACAGAAAAAAGCAAGATGAGGGATCATTGACTAGAAGGCCTAATTCCAAGTTTGAAGGGGCGTCATATTTTCACAAAAATACAGCATGATTATTCCCAGATGTTTGTTTTATATATTTATGAAGTTCTTACCTTTTTTATACAGGCTCTTTCAAGTAAATGTCTAAATGGCCAAGAATCCTCACATTTCTAGCAGCCCCAAGACTATATTTATCTTTGTATTTGTGCATGTTTGCTTGAGTTCATTTTTTGAATCAGTCTAATGATTTCTCCCTCAATATTTCATATGGAAGCTCAGCTCAAAAAATATTGACAAATATAAAATCATGAAACACAAACTAACATGCACAATGCACCATCTGTGAAGTACAACTTCTTTATTCCGATCTTTCCTAATCAGATATATGATTCAAAAAAAATAAAAATATAAAAAAAAATTACAAAAAAAACGCATTTAAAAGTCAGACTGTTCAATATCACTGTGAAATTCATGTAGTAAATTATGTTTGGGTAGTTTATTATGTGTATGGAAGCTTTAGTTTGGCACACATGTATTTGACAAGTGCTTTAGCCCAAGCTAGTCAAGAATTTCATTTTGACTTTGGAACCAAATTTAGTGTAAAAAATTCAAAATTTTAGTCAATTTTGGTTAAATTCCATGTTAACAAATTTTTTATGTTGTTTGTTCAATTTTCTTACATGAGATTGTGTTGTCGAGTCAAGAGTGCTGATAAGTTAAATTTTACCCATACCATGCCTATGATACATTGTAACTCCTAACAGAAACCATTGAACCCTATGGTGACATCATCCTACTGCAGGTCAACCACAAACTATATAATTATGAGGAATTTATTCCTGTCCAGAAATTTTCTCAGGAAAATCACCTCTAGCAAGTCTACAAACCATGAAAATAACCCAGATTTTGAAATCTAAGGCCATTATTATTCATAAGGTGGACCCACAACAAGTAGATCAAATCTCCACCTTAGATGTTAAATTCTGAACAATTATCTGGGAAATTTTTCTGGGTAGCTAGACTTTCTGTTCTCAGAAGAGAGGTGGTGGAAGTGTGGTACGGGGTGGAGGGGAGAGAGAGATCGAGAGGGAGAATATGGTGTGGGTGGGATTAGGGTTTGTCACATATGGAGGAGAGGGAGAGACTCTTGGTGACGGCGTTTTAGTACAAGTACTTGTTATTGTATGTATATTCATATTTTATTTCAATTAAAAAAGGGTGAATAGGAACTTCATTGCATATTTTGGTCTAACCATTGCAAAGACTAACAGTTGACTAACGGAAAGGGGTAATTGTTATACAATTATAAACTTCAGCGGAGCACAGTGTAATTATGTTAAACTAGTGGGGCCCACTATATTTTTCCAAACCTCATAAGAGGTCAGTGTAATTTACCCTTTGATTAAATATGCTTCAAATGGAGCCTAAAATATTTGCACAAAAAATAGCCAAGATATCCACATCTACAAGTTTCATCTCCGAGTATAAATATTTGCACATAGTATTCATGATGGTAAGAGTTCTATTACCTAGCATAGCGAATAAGCAGATTATCAGGCTTGAAATCACCATGAATAATGCCAGCAGAATGCAGAGTTTCCAGCATGGATAGCATCTCTGTTGTGTAATAAATACATAAAACCTCTTCCATGGACCCACCAATTACCACGTTAGAATTTATTGCATCCTGCAACATGTGCTTGAATGAACACAAATACAAGGAGAAAAGTTTTAACTGGAACTGAACCAAACAAGAAATATGAAATATGATCACATACCTGAAGTGTCCCATGTCCTAAATAGTCACAAACAATTATGCTGTAGTCAGAATACAGATGCAGTCTATGAGCAAAACCAAAACTTGACCTCTGGTAAAATTAGTTATTGAGAATCAGCAACAGTTTCATGACCAGAAAATTCCAATGAACGATAATATTTCCAGGAAATGGCATACTTTCTTTTCAGGGATCCTCACATCAAGTTGACGATACATGTAGAACTCCCAAGAAAAAGGAGGCTTTTGTATCTGAAAGAAATTATCAAAGATTTTAATATGATCTAGTGAGATTTGATTTGCTGAACCTGAATTAAGTGACCGGAAAGTATTGAGCTGCCAGTCACCTTTAACGCAACAACTTCATCAGGATTACGGTCGACATATGCTTTGAATACTTGAGCAAATCCACCCTGGCCTGCACAACCTTTGATCTGGTACTTCTTTCCACCTTTAAGGACAAAAGTTCACAATGGGTACAATAACAATCAATAGAAAGTTCACTAGAAGTTTATTCACACAACGAAACTTCATAAGGACAAATTCTCTTGAAACTTGATGTAATGTCAAAATAGATGTCATGCACAAACTATAACATGCTTCTGACATCAGCACACTCAAAATGAAATCAAGCCTTTTCAAAGAGGTTCGAGGCAACTATTCTGCATAAATGATAAAAAAATTGAGGGAGTTCATATTAATTATGCCTCCAAGTACACTTTCTTCACCCTGGTATGTCTTCATCATATGGGAAAACCAAATGCTTCTCATCTTTTTAAAACGTAACTCACAAAGACATGTCAGGTACAGTTTTTCTCCATGACCATATATGTTCTTCTAGTTCTAGTTGTAGTTCAGTTTTAGAATAGAGACAACGCTTTTTATCCACTTCACAATTTCTTCTTTTTCTCCATCATCATATATCCTTTTTTATCCACTCCGCAATATATTTACTAATATATATATATATATATATATATAAATATATATATCAACTTTGCAATCTCTGTTAGAATAGGAAATAATATTGATTGTATTTTATTCTTATTCTCCTCCCTTGATTGGTGTAATGGGCTGACCCATAAATTATGCCTTATAGCTCTCCTGTAATTACTCAGTATTATCAATATAAAAGGGAATGAAGTCTAACTCATTCCCTAACTCTTTCTCTTCTCTAAACCTACATGGTATCAGAGCCTCAATAGAGGGAATCTTACACCAATCACAGCCTCCTTTCCTCCACCGCAAGACTACCCAGGCCACCCAAACCCTTGCCTGGGATAGTCGGCAGCCCTAACAGTGCCGTCGTTTCTCTCTCTCTGTGGAAATAGCTCCTGGGTGTGCGACTAGGGCATTTGTGGCCTCCCAGGTGGTTGACTAGGGCATTCGATCCTCCCTGACTGGTCGTCTAGCCTCTAGTTTAGCCTTCTAGGTGGTCGACGAGGGCATTCGTGGCCTCCCAGGTGGTCAACTAGGGCATTCGATCCTACCTGGCTGGTCATCTAGCCTCTGGTTGGTCGTCTAGCCTCTGGTTAGCCACACGAATGCCTTTGGTTGGTTCTTCCTAGTTGCGTTGCTGATTTTCCCTTGTTTCTTTCTTGTCGTCTCTATTTAACACCAAAAAAAAAAAATGCAATAAGAAAAAAAAAAAAAGTTTTCTTTTCTTCTTTATGCTTTCATAGGAGGAGTTGTGCCTTTCCTTCCACTATGATCTTCCGGGTATGTGATTGGCCATGGGTTCGAGGGTTACTTAGTAGAATCTTCGTCGCAGATTCCACTAGTGAGTTTTTCCTTGATGAAGTGCCAATCAATCTGCATATGTTGACTGCGGCCTTGTTGCCACAGTAGTCTCATGGAGTTGGTCTGATGGATTCCCAAGTCTCCCGACTATAGTTTAATCCATAGCAACTCACATACACCATGAGCCATAGCCCTGAATTCTGCCTATTGAAGTAGCTAGGAGCAAGGATGGCATCTTCATATGTCAGAGAAAGTATGTACTTAACTTGCTAAAGGAAACTGGAATGCTTGGCGGTAGACTATGTGATACACCTCTAGAATCAGGCCAAAAACTAAGTGAGGATCAAGAGGGAGAGCCAATGGACAGGGGGAGATACCAAAGACTAGTGGGCAAGCTCATATACTTATCTCACTTACATCCAGACATTGCCATTGACGTGAGCATGGTTAGCCAGTTTATGCATGCTCCTAGAACTTCCCACTTAGAAGCAGTTATGAGAATCTTGAGATACCTAGAAGTCTTCTCCTAGGAAGGGCCTATATTTCTCAAAGCATGAGCATCTCAGTGTGGAGGCATTTACTGATGCAGATTAGCCTGGATCAGTCACTGATAGACGATCAACTTCCGAATATTGCATATTCGTTGGTGGCAACCTAGTCACATGGCGAAGTAAGAAACAGAATGTGGTTACTAGATCTAGTGCTGAGGCAGAATTCAGGACTATGGCTTAGGGTGTATGTAAGTTGCTATGGATTAACCTATTGTTGGGAGACTTGGGAATCCATCAGACCGACTCCATGAGACTATACCTTAGTTGCAGGAATCGTGCAACTAGGTGCCGATTCTGAGTAAGAATCGCGATTCCGCGATTCCACGATTCCTAGAAAGAAACGTGTAAGAATCACGTTTCTGTGGAGAGAGAAACGCGATTCAGTCCAAGATGGGGTCGGAAAGGGGAGAGAGAGAGAGAGAGAGAGAGAAACCCCAGCCTTCGACGTCGACATGAGAGGAGAAAGAAGCGTTGAGAGAACTTACAGTGGACCAGTGTTGAGATTAGGGCTTTGATTGCCTTCGTCACTCTCTCGATCGTCTTCGTCTCTCTCTCTTCGTCTCTATGTAATTGATCATATATAATATATATAATTTTATATGATAAATTATACATATTATATATCATATAATATATATATATATGATATATATATTAAGAATTTTCATGAAAATCAAATTCCTACTAAATCTAGACCTATTCAAATGAATCATGAATTACTTGAAATGTGTAAAAAAGAAATCAATGAACTATAAAAAAAATCGAATAATTAGTCCAAGTAAATCACCTTGCTCAACCTGTTACTTTTAAATTCTTATCTCCTCCTGAAATATTAGAATTAAATCAATTAAAAGATTGTTCTATTTCTCAAACAATTAATCGATTAACTCGTCATTTAAGATATCTTAGAAGAAATTAATTACAAAAGAATTGATCAACAATTAAATATAATATATATATATCATATATAATATATATAATAAATATAATTTATCATATATTATATATGTAATAAAATTTATAAATTATAATTTTTACCATATATAATAAAATATTTAATTATTAGTTCTTAAAATATCATATATAATAATAATTTTTGTAAATTATTATTTCTTAACTTTTTAACATATAATAAATAAAATAAATCATCCAATTATTTAAAAGAAATCTAATTAAACCATATATAATAACAAAAATTATAAAATAAAATATATAATTTTTCTTTTTATTTATTTTAACATAATTTATTATTCCTTATTTATTATAATTTTTTATTTATAATATATATCAATTAAAAATAAAAAAATAAATTAACAATAATACATTATTTAAAAAATATAATAAATAAATAAAATAATTAATGTCTATTAAAATAAAAATATTTATAAAAAAACTTCTAATGTGCATTAAAATATATATATATATATATATATATATATATATATTACGGCTCCCCGAGATGCTCCCAACCTAAGAAACTTCTATCGGCTCACGATTCCCCGCTCCTGCTCCCGCCCCGCCCCGCCCCGCCCCCGCTCCCGCTCCCGCTCCCGCATCGTGCAACTAAGAACTATACTGTGACAACAAAGCCGCAATCAACATAGCTCATAATCCAGTTCAACGTGATAGAACTAAGCATGTGGAAATTGATAGGCACTTCATCAAGGAAAAACTCACTAGTGGCACCATATGTATTCCATTTGTGAAGACTGAAGACCAACTAGCCGATATTCTCACCAAGGGACTAGGAAGCAAACCATTTCATGGCATTCTCAACAAGCTTGGCATAAGAGATATCTTTGTACCATCTTGAGGGGGAGTGTTAGAATAGGAAATAATATTGATTGTATTTTATTCTTATTCTCTTCCCTTGATTGGTGTAATGGACTGACCCTTAAATTATGCCTTATGGATCTCCTGTAATTACTCAGTATTATCAACATAAAAAGGGATGAAGTCTAACTCATTCCCTAATTCTTTCTCTTCTCTAAACCTACAATCTCGTCAATTTTCAAAACCACTAAAAAAGTCGCCATTTTCAAGTTGAAACGTAAAACACATGACACAGTCCAGAAACCTAATAATTTGATAGCAAAGGCCACAAGGAACAACTTGATAGCAATTAGCCTCTACACATTCTTCCATCAACCCTTTCATAGCTCAATGGAGCACCAGTTTTAGGCACTAAGTCAAAAATGACAATGGTGGCCTGCTTTATTAACATATTTTCATCTTCCAATATAGATCAACAAACAAAACTGACCAAAATACACCAAAAATTAGGAGATAGCACTATTGGGATATCAACCACTACAAGAAAATTTTCAACATTTTCTTTTTAATTTGAAAGTCATACAATATAGGGACCTGGAACCAATTAAACAACAAAAAAAGCTATACAACAAGTCATTGAATACATCAAGATGCACCATATTTGAATAGGCATAATTCTACGATAACCCCCTCTCCGTCATCTTCTTTTCACATACACATGCAATCCACAAGAGAGCAAGAAAAAGCAAAGTTAATGTGGCAATATTTGAAAATTCCCATGGTTCCAAGCTGCTTAGACTCTTATTTTGTGTTTTTAGAGTTTTTAGGTCGAGAATTTTGGTAATGTTCATATTTGTTGTCATGAGTTGTAGCCTGTAGGGGTCGCCCATGAGTCGTCTTATGAGTCAAGTTATTTAATTATTTTTTGTCTATGTTTCTTATTTGGTCTTAGATAGGTTTTGTAAATCAAAATTTTAGTAGATTCCTATTTTGAAATCCTAGTTGGTTAAAGAAATTTCTAAAGTCTATATAAACTCATATAATGCTTCTAATTCAGTAGAGTTGATATTTTAGAGAATTTCAAGTGTTTTGAAGCTTTCTTATAGATTATGTGATGCAATCCAACCCTAGGTGTAATGTCTGAAGGATTCTAGGAGTGATTCCTAGAGCTATCTTCTTCTCCTTTCTTTCTTTCTTTCTTAAATTTTAGCATTTTCACAACCCGATTTCAATCTCTTTCCTCCCATTTTATCAAACCTAAACCTAGTTCATTCCATTCATTAATTGCAACCCTATCCACTGGATTTTAGCTTTAAACCACCATAAAAACCCACAGAAATTCAGCTTTAAAGTTCTTACAACGTTGTCCTACATCACACTCATGTATAGGTAGCTAGGGTTTGTAGATGCTAAAGGAGATGGGAGCTGCAGGGGAGGCACGATGCAGAGAGAACAGTCGAGGTGGGAGAGAAGGGGTAGCAAAGGTGTGGAGAATGCGCTGGGTGGTCGAGAGAGGGTAGGGGAGGGGGCTGAGGTGGTCGGAGGGTGGTGGTAGAGGGACTGGTGACATCAAAGAGGGTAGAGAATGGGTAGTTGTCGCAACTACCAAGAAAGGGTGTCGGCAGGCTTAGGGTTTGTAGGGGGAGAGGTAGTGCTGCAAACAACCCAACCCAACCTGAGTTGAGTATTACAATGTTCAACTCAACTCGTCCATTTTTCATTATTTTCGAGCTAAAATAGTGAAACTTTGGCTCGATTTGTTAAATTTCCACAAAGCTCAAACTCAGCTTGAATTGGCTCAAACAAATTCCTGTCATTGAAGCACACGAAAGGATTGCAGCAACTACATTACTCCTTCGCCATCAGGCCCCATGTGTATATTATAAGAATACCACATGAGAATATTGGTTTATATGTGCATGTTCAGCTAGGTCGCAAAATTGAATTGTAATATATCCTAAGAGATGATTGATTCTTGGTAAAAGGCACATTTCAATTGAAGATTGATGGTCAGTTTGAACAATAACAAATAATGGGAGATAATACGATATGAACCCTTAAAAACGTATACCATATACACTACCAGAATGTACGTAACATAATCATAACGTTTAGTAACAAGCACCATAACCTGTTGTAACTTTTCTTGCCAAAATGGTTCAGACTATTTCACACCACAAATGGTTCGAAACATTTACACATCATTCACAACATAACAACAATGTTCATAACATAACCACAATGTTTTGTAACTGTCACTTTAGGGGTGCATGCCATAGATTCACTCATTCATACCTTTTATCACAAAGTGACGTAACACCACAAAGTGGCACAAAATTTCTTATGGTGTGTCAATTTTAGGAATGCGTTGTAGCAACATAGATCTCAAACCCAACTTGATTACATTATTTGGTACGCATTGTACTTTATCATTTCTGACCGTTATTGTTGTGGTTATTGCATTGGGACTTGTTTGGATAGATCTGAGTTGGAAATTCTAATGCAAGAGCAACACATTGACCATTTCTGGGCAGGTCCGGTCAACCAGTTTGTAAGGGATCAACCATGGATGCAACCTTCTGTCTGTGAATTGTTGAAGTTTTTGGCATGGGGCTAGATGACCAGTCGGTCAATCAGGCAAATGCCCGGTGGTGTTTTGGTTGCAATTTTCCTTAATGAAACAGATCACTTTGAGTTGAGTATCACTCATATTTGTACAAGTCCTCTATTTCCTTCATTTATCACATGTGAGCCTCTCTCTCTCTTGGAGCTCTCATCTCTCTCTTCTCTCTCTCATTACTCCCCATTCATTTGGGACCTTTGGAGTGAGATTTTGCCAAGAGTCCAAGGGTTAAAGTTGCTCTACTCCTCAAGATCTCTCTTCTCATCAGTTTAGAAATTGGATTCTTACTCATCCCCAAGCTAGGGTTTGTGAATTCTTCTTTCATTTGAGATAGGGTTTTCCTCTCTCTTTTAATATGGGTTTTATGGTGTATGTGTGGTAATTCTTTATACAAATTTGTATATGTCAACTCTTACATCATGTTTATAACTAGATATTCAAGATTTATGTTTGTAATTTTGCCTTACTCTCCTCTAATGCCTCTATTTTGGTAAAATGTCACATGTGCCATGGTTTTGTTGGAAAAACCTCAAATGTTTCAGAACTCTAGTTATAAATTGAGCTATCGATGAAATTGTATCACAACACTATCATGTTGTAAAATTGTGGAGATTTCTTATTCTCATTCCATGTTTTGTACCCCATGGATTATGTTGCATATGCTCTTGTCAAAATCTCATGAAATTTGCATGGACATGGAAACTTAGCTCAAGTTATGGTATTGTGGGAATTGTTTCAAAATGTTGAAAACCTTGAAATTGGTTGGTTTGAAAATGAGAATTGGGATTGGGATTGTACATTGGAAATGAGATGGTTTTGAGAACAACAGATTAAATGTTGGAAAGAAATTCGGATTTAAGAAACAAAAATGGATTTTATAGGTAACGATGAATTCAGTGTAGTGCATAAAAATGATGAGATTGTTAAGTAGTGCAGAGACTCCACAGTGAAAGACCAGAAACCCCACACGGAGTAGGCAACAAATTTCCTTCTAGCTAGTAACTGGTAAAGTGGGAGATTAGGTGGATCTTGTGATAGGCAATTGACATATATACATAACTTGGGAATTCATCTTAATCAATCGAAAGTGTTTTATAAATCGGAAACTTGTCTTTCGGATGAACTTCGTGAAAAAGAAAATGATTGTTGGAAATGAAACTCGGTTTCAAATCTAGTTATGTATAATGTACATCATGATCATATGCATTGTGGATTAATATTTGTTAAAATAGAAGCATTCTCTATTGGACTTTTGTTCATCCCTCTTTGTTTAATCTTTTTCAGGTGTTGATGACGAACCACAACCATAAGTATATTCGTGAATGAGTAGGAGTAGTACCGATAGAAGATAAGTTGAGAGATAATAGATTGAGATAGTTTGGTCATATACAACAAAGGCCAACAAAGGCAGTAGTAAAGAGATGTGATACAGTGACGATAAATGAAAGTGTTAGGGGAAGGAGTAGACCTAAATTGATGTGGGTGAGTGTAGTAAATACAAATATGAATCTCCTTGCTTTGACTAACTAAATGGCCGTTGATAGAGTCGAATGGACAAGAAGAATTCATGTAACCGACCCCATCTGATGGGACTTAAGACTTGGTTTGGTTTGCTTTGGTAGCCGAGTGCCATTATATGTAAGGGTTGAACCATATTTTGTTGATGTAAGCCCATAGGGCATATTACTTACATTGAATTGTAATTATTTTTATCACATATTGTATATTCAGGACTGATGTAGAAATTGAATATAGAATGCATGTGGTAGATTTAGGTTCATAAATTGTATGAAATGGAACAGAGAGCGACTATTGTGGATTCCATCTTATTCCTATATACTATTTCTCCCTTTATAATCAAATGTCCCTCTCTATTTTCTTATAATTCAGCTATTTCCTTGACTATCTGGGTCTATTCTATTTCCCAATCAAGGGTTCGGATCTTGTGGATCCGGGGTGTGACATGAACACCATAGAAATAAAACATTTAAATAAATTAATTAATTAATTAATTTTGACAATTTTAATAGAGATATGAATCTCCTTAATTTGACTAATCAAATGGTCTTTGATAGAGTCGAATGGAGAAGAAGGATTCATGTAGCCAACCCCATCTGATGGGACTTAAGGCTTGGTTTGGTTTAGTGACAATTTTCTAGTCTTGTTCCATGAAGTTTCTTTTAACTTCATTCGCTAATCACCTTTCAAATGCTGTGAACAAATCTAAACAGTAGTGTTCAGTGATCAATCCCCATCAAGCACTACACTGTTAGTTGGCAGCTTAGATGATCAGATTGTATATTCAGTGCTTCGGGGTGTGACCAGCTTTCAATCTAGTTTTGTTTTGATGAACAAGTTTGTTTCCCACATTGGCAGGTTATGGCTCCATGAGCCATCGCATACATTATAAAAGTTTATGCAAGTGGTTTCAAACAATGCATGGGTCAGTTGCCCCTCATCATCCAAACAATAAGACATACGGCATACCACTATGTTATCTAAGCATTAAAATATTTTATTGTTCACGCCTTTTATAATTCAGAACTAAATCATTTATAATATAATAATTATTTAAATGAGCTGAGCTCGTTTATGTTCAGGCTCTGCTTGTTTACTAAACAAGTTGAAAAGCTAGGCTCGAGCTCATTTGTTAACATAAATGAACAAGTTTGAACGTGTTTTTAACAAGTCGAGTTCAAGCTGTTTATAAACAGCTCGGTTCATTTACAACCCTAGGGAGAGGTAAGAAAGGAAGGACTGAGAGGAGAGAAGTTCAAGGGTAATTTTTTTATTTATTTCATGCTTATACATTGTTTTAAAAAAACTAGTTTCTTTTTTTCAGGATTTGTACATAAAAATCTGAAAGGCTTTTACACGAAAATAATATATGTATATTAAAATTTATGTATACCAACGCTCTAAAGGCACTCCTACCCCTGAGGTATTTTAACAAAGGATGCTTTTGAGCTCTCACTCCCTCTTCCGCTCCCCTTTCCGGTAACTTAGGGCAGACCATAATGAACTTGGTATTCCCCCTTAAAGAAGAACACGAAGGAGCCTAACAAAGAGTTCTTCATCAACAAAAGACTAAAGAAGAAGCAGTGGGTGGATCAAAGAAACGGCTAGAGGAGTACCACCACTTTAATCCAAAAGGAGAAGAAGAAAGAAAGAAAATTAAAATAGAGGATACTAATTCGAAATCCAATTATGCAAGATTTCATTGCAATCAACAAAGCAATAGTAGGAAATAATAAATAATACCTAAGAAGCACAGACATGTGACATGACATGACACCGACACGCTGACACAAAAAATTTCAAAATACGTAGGACACAACACGTGAGGGACACAGGCAAAAATATAATTTTATAAATTTATTGTATGTCATATATAGAAATATTTAAGCCAAATATAATAATTTTTAAAGAGAATAGGTATAAATTTATACATATATATGTATATCATTTGATTTCAAGTTATTTTATATAAACTTGTAATGTGCTATATATTGGGAAGTGTACGATGAGTGTTGCGTCGAACACAATACATTACCTTCTTAGAAGTGTCCGTGCTTCTCAGAATAATACAATGATTCCAAACTCTATTTCTAATCGTGGTACAAAATTTCATTTAAGTATCTTGCATAATACTACCTTCCCTTTACCAAGAGATGCTAAAGCTATTCATAATAGTTACTAGCAATCCGCACATGCTATGCGTGTGTAACTCAAAAACAAATAATATTATAAAAATAATGACAAAGGAAAATGTACATATATTGTGTATTGATCAAGTGGTAAGAGCATTCATTATTAAACCTAAGGTCATTGATTCGAGGCTTGTCCTCCTTTTTGCATAATTTTTACAAAAGCTCCAAATATAAGGGTATTTTTGGAAAATCCAAACTATGAGACAAAAAGTGTCAACACCACCAGCAGCTTTCCCTTTATATATTAGAATAGATGTTTAAGTACGAAGGGGGGCTTTGGAAAATAACTCGAAAGTACTCGACTTCAGTCCCAATACTGAAAGACGTGACTAGATGGATCCCTATCTTTATCTCTATCCACGGACATACCTATCTATACGGAGTTTATGGTCCCAAAAAATGTAGCCACCATTGGCCTGTACTTCATCTTATTTATTCAAAGCTAGCAGCCTATGTCGACGCTTGCCAGTCATTTACAACTTTTTATTTTTCCTACAAGCTGCTACAATAAACAAATTTAAAAAATAAAATAAATTGAAATATGTAAAGTTATGTACAGCTTGATAATGAATACTATACAAATTCACCATCATTTCCATGAGACATTAAGCGATACAATCCTCCATTAAATCAAAATTAGAATCAAAATAATGTTTAGAATGGAAAAAACATCCGAATATTGCATTAGTTCACAAAATTCTTTTCTTTCCATTTTTTTTTTTTTTTAAATCATAGTAGTGTAACATTAACCTTGAGGTTGTGGGTTTGAACATAAAGACAACCAATTTGTGCATATTATGCCGAAGGTTAGGTCTGCACTAGATCTACCCCTCCCAGGAAGTACTTTTGTTAGTTGTGTAAAATTATTAACTTAGCCAAGAAGACATATTACAATTTGTCAATTACATTAAATGGACGTTTTGGCTTTGAGATCTCAAATAATGAAATTCCAAGATTTCAAATTTGTAGTACTTTTTCTTTACACATTTTTACCAACTAGTAAAATTGTATTACTCGTTCTTTTTTACGTTTTTGCCAACCAAGCAAAGCAAAAGATAAAAAAGCATAAAGAATGCATGGATGCAAAGAAAGATGAAGAATTAGCAAGTGTACTGAATTCATGGCATATCATCTGATTTCCATAACATATACAAACTTCGAACACGTTTAACTATATTCATTCATTTAATTGCTTATTATAGCAAACATAGAAATCAACAATATAATCAAATCCAAACAAATGGTGGAACTTTAAAATGAAAAGTAAACCATAGTATCAACATAATAAAAATACCTATCTCAATAACCTTATTTCTGGCAGATTTTTGCAAAGAAGATAAGGCCACTTTTCCAGGATAAGCTTTAGTACTTTGATGGTATCCCTAAAACAAGTGTTGCAAATTCTTGTAAGAATAAATAAATAAATAATAATAAACTATTCAATGATTAACATAAAATCATGTTGCCAATATTAAACCTAAATCCCTAACAACAATAATAAAATGTCCTCTCACATGGTATTTCAAAATTTGAGAATGCATCTTCTGTAATAGATCTTTAACAACGGAGATCGACCATGGATTGATACAACTTTCACTATGCTGAAAAGAATCATCATCACCCATCTATGGTAAACAATTGCACAAGGATCAATCATCTTACTATTATAGATACAAAAAATAATAATAATCAATAACCAAACAAATGCATGAGGTGCAGAGAAAAAATAAAAATAAAATGACTCTCTCCCAAGAGAGTACAAACCAATACTAATTGAAAATTGAAATAAATACAACTATACAAGGGTACCAAGGAAACATATTGGCCCATCATTTCCATGTTACCTTAAAACGAATAGCATCATTTCATATCAATGAATGCTTTCTGATAACAAAATGACAAGCAATCACGGAACAACATTTCTATACAGTATTGGTAGCTAAAGTTATGATGTTTCTTGCTGCAAGACAGGAGCAAACAGAACGAGAAGTATATACATAATTACAAGTTATGAGATTAAACAAATACCAAGAAATGAACAACCAAGAAGTAATATGGTTCAAATTGAAAGTAACATGAAGGTAAACCAAAAGTATATCAATTGAAGTATTGAGATTTGAGGACCTATGATTTGACAAAGGTACGGCACTAGATAGGGGAAATGGGGGAAATGGGGGAAATGGGAGAAAGAAAATTATTTTGTAGCCAAACTTAGATCATAATGATATGCATTAGGCAAACCTACGGCATGTCTAAGTGCAACAAAAGGTGGTGGTTCATGGTTAAAAGAAAATAATATAATTGGAAATTGTACAAACAACTTAGTGAAACAAACTTATAGAGTTTTACCTACACGTCTTCAACGGAAGTGAACATATCCTTTTTTATGGACCATGTATAGTATAAGCTTGCATCAATGCAAATAGATAGGCCGAAGAAAAGACTTTTAAAACAAATGATATCAAAAAAATCTCTTTGCATATTGGGATTTGTGAAAAAGGCAATTTTTGGGGGCTATGTGGATAAAGTAAAATTGAGTTTCTAGTCTCTTGAATGAGAGTATTATAGATCTCCTATTGTGTAGAAAAGTCAAATATGCAAGTACTAATGTACTTTAGCTTAAAGACATTAAAAGTCGTCGGAAGGAAAAACTCAAAAAAAATTAATTAATTAATTAATAATAATAATAATAATAATAATGGATGTTGAATGTAAAAGACTAACAAATCACATAAATAATCTCCGCATTGTGAATCGTAAGATGCAAGTATGATTCTAATCAGTGACAGCTCTAGAAATTTGGTTATTGATGTCATTCAAAAAAACAATTGATTTTGTTATTGTGTTTCTAGAAATTATATTAAGAAATAAGATAAAATATACTCATGCTCCACTTTGAACTTCTCACACTCCATTATGAGAGACTAAAAGACCAAAAAAAATGAAGAGTGAGATGCTAAAAATCGAGAGTGAATATCATTTTCAACAATAATAATACAATTATTAGATTTGGATAATAAATTTTAGCATTTGCACACACACAAAAATGTGTACACCATATGAAGCCTCACTTTGAATAATTGGATCTAAAAAATTGAATGAGTCATGAGCAATGCTAGGTATCATGAAAAATATTTCACGAAGATGATCATGAAAGATTTTTTACCCTTAGATTACATATGCAATAAGTTACAATGTGTAATACATGGATGGAGATTCTTTCATGACAATTGTCATAAAGCATTTTTCATGAAGCCTGGCATTTTCTAAGTCATTGATCATAATCATATTGAGTCGTAAGCAATACCATTTTCAAAAATAAAAAATAAAAGGTTGGCAAGATGCACACAAAATCAGAGAATTCTTAAGCAATAAATCATTTATGTCACCTAAATATGTCATATATTCTAAAACTATTCAGAAATCAGTGGATTCAGTTCAACCCTCTAAGATAAGTGTGGCGTCACCCATGATTCTAATAGAATCATGAAAATTCATTAGTGAGATTCAACCTATAACGCCTGTGTTTTTAAGCCATTGGAAAGTGTATTTAATTTCCTTTTCTTTTGTCATTTGGATCTTTGGGTTGTTGTATCATTGTTTGACAGAGTAAAATTCAAGTTAGACTTGTTTAGATAATTCTTTCGCGCTTGGTTTTGTTAGAAAGTACCTTGGGAGCCCTAACTTTCTTTTCTACACTGCCCTAGTGAGGGTCAACACCTGCTCTTCTTCTTTTCTTTTGCTTTGGTACTGCTTCTTAGTGTCAACACCAGGGCTTCTGGTGTCGACATTGCCAGTCTTGCTGCTTCTTTTTTGCTTTGCCACTGGTTTTTGGTGTCTACACCAGGGCTTCTGGGTGTCGACACCCTGTCTACTGGTTGTGTTATTGTTTCAACACTGTTTCTCAGTGTCGACACCTTTTCGCTTGGTGTCGACGCTTGATAGTATTTTTTTTTCAAAAATTCAGCAGGGGGTTAGGGCCCTACTTTTGGGACTTTTGACTCATTCTTTTTGGTTAGCTCTAAGTTAATGTTCTATTTTTTACCTAGACCATGAATAGGCCCTAACCCACGCTCTCTTTCCTCACTTTTCTTCTCTTCTCTCTCTCTCTCTCTCTCTCTCTCTCTCTCTATGTTGAAATAAAATACACAGAATATTCTAGAATAGGACCCTTTTTTGTTATGGCCATTGTTTAGGCCTTGATTTTATTTCCTTTTCTATGTTATTTCCTATCTTGTATAGTTTCCTAATATTGTACGTATTGATCTATATATTCATGGGCAGACCTCAATTGAGATTAAGCCAATTCATTATTTTATTCTTCTTGGTATCAAAGCCTAAAAAACCGTAGCCACCCTCTTTTCCTCTCTCTCTTAACCAACCACCACCGAAACCCCTTTCCAGCCACCATCCACCAGCCAATAGCCTTTCTCCTCCTCTCCTAGCCAGTCAAAAATCCTTCCCAACCCCTGTCCACCAGCCGAAACTCCTTCCCAGCCCCTACCCACCAGCCAACAACCCCTCTTCCTTAACCCTTGACCCTTGGCAGTCCCTAGAAACCCCTGCCGAGGGCTATATGAGTGCCAACCAGTCTCTTATGTGAATAAGACTGGTTTGATTATGTCCCTAGCGTTTTTCATACCCTTTTTCCTTGTTTGGGTGCTCCAAGTGAATGTGTTGAGCATTTTTTTTTCTCTTGTTTGTGGAGTGGGCTACTGGCTTTATTTGGTCGCATTTAATTGGATAGGCCGTTGAGTTTTTTCCGACGTCTTGCTTTCGTTTTTTGGACTGTGTTGCTGTGACTTTGTGTGTCTTTCAAACCTATCATCATGACTGATGAGACACCTCTTGCTGCTCCTACTGCAAAGACCACTAAACTGATTCCCATGAGTTCTGATTTTTCTCTTTCTCACCACTCCTGTTCATCACATTACGAGTGTGGTGCTAAATGGGAAAAATTTTGCTACTTGGAACTATTCCCTTAAACTCTATTTAGGGGGCAAGGACAAAGCTCATTGGCTCTTGCCTTCTTCTACCCAACCGATGAGACCGACCCTAAACGGACCTAGTGGGATATTGATAATTGCACTATTTTGGGTTGGATGTTTAATTCTATGGAGGATCGCATCTATCACATATTTTTATTGCGACACAGTCCCTAGCATCTGACATGCCTTGTCCCAAATGTATGTCCATGCTTATAATGATGCTCGCATCTTTGAGCTTTATCAGGATATTGCTCGTGCCTCCCAGTCTACCTTGGGCCTTTCTGTGTCCGAGTTCTTTGGATACCTTCAGGCTCGTTGGGAAGAATTGGCTCAATATGAACCCTTTATTGATTTACCCGTCGCTACTGCTTCTCTTGTGTCCAAACGTCTTGCTCACCATCACACTTAACAATTTTTGATAGGTTTAAACTCTGAGTTTGAATCTCTTCAAACTCAGATTTTAAACACCTCTCCTATGCCGTCCCTTTATGAGGCATTCGCTACCATTGATAATGATGAGCGTTGCCGGCATTTGGTTCAACCAAGCTCTCCTTCAGTCTCTCTAGTTTTATCTAATCAGATGGCCCTTGCTGCCAAATCTGGTTCTCAAGGTTCTTCGGGTTCCACTACTTGCCATCATTGTAGTGCTTCTAGGCATGTCAAGGCTCGTCCCTTCAAACTTCATCCTAAGTTGACACAACGTTCTAGTCGTCCTCGTGGTCCTGATACCCCTTGCACAACTGCTTTAGTGGAAGCTGCTTCTGCCCCTGCACCTTCTGCTATCTCTAACTTGTAGGAGTTATAGACTCAAATTGGTCAGCTTCAGGCTCAGCTTGGATCCCTTGCTAGTTCTCATGGCCCATCACCTTCCATTGCTGCCACCCTTCCTACAGATACATCTACTGCTTTCCATGTTCGGTGTGCTAGTCCCTCATGGGTTCTGGATTCTAGGGCTAATGATCATGTGACAAGTGAGTTTTCCTTTCTTTCTTCTCCTGTCCCTACTACCATAGCCCAATATGTTTGCTTCGCTAATGGTTCTTCAGCTTATGTTCATCATAAGGGTGTTGTGTCTTTATCTCCTACCCTTATTTTATCATATGTTTTACCTGTCCTCAATTTTGCATATAATCTCTTATATGTTAGTGTCTTGCCAAACAGTTTAATTGTGTTGTCATCTTCTTACTCTCCTCTTGTCTTTTATAGGACCTGAGTTCGTAGAGGATTTTTAGCAAGGGCTATGAGCGTGATGGGCTTTACTAGTTTGGGGACCCACCGGACGAGCCTTCTACTTCTTCTTTAGCTAGTTTCCAGGTCTCTGTTTTGCCTGCTTCTTGGTCTTGTGTTTTTAATATTCAAACTTTAGAACTTTGGCATGTTTGTATAGGTCATGTTAATTTTCAGTATTTATGTCAGCTTTTTCCCCCTTCTAATAAAGCTTGCAAGGATTTTAAATTTCATTGTGTGGTTTGAGAGTTGTCTAAATATGCTCGTACTAGCCACATCCCTCACATGACTCGTGCTCCTACTGCCTTTGACTTTATACATTCTGATGTGTGGGGTCCTTCCCCGGTTACTGCATTTTCTGGTTATAGATATTATGTAACCTTTATTGATGATTACACTCGGTGCACTTGGGTCTATCTTCTTCGTCGTAAGGCCGAAGTATTCACAATTTTTGTTCAACTTTTACAAATGATTAAACTCAATTTCAGACAATTGTTAGGAATATCCGTTCTAATAATGGTTGGGAATATATTTCTAATGAATTTCGTTCCCATCTTAATCAAACTGGTATTCTTCAACAACTTACTTGTCCTCGGACCCCTAAACAAAATGGTGTTGCTGAACACAAAAACCATCACATTATGTCTATTGTCCATTGTTTCCTTCAAGGAATGCATGTTCCCAAATCTTATTGGCATAAGGCTATCCTCATTGTTGTTTACCTCATTAATAGGACACCCAATCATGTATTGCATGGTCTTACTCCGTTCTATATTCTTATGCCTACTACAATTATGTTTCCTACATTACCTCGTGCCTTTGGGTATACCTGTTTTGTTCAAAATCGGAGTCCCACTCGCACTAAATTAGATGATACGTCCATTCGGTGTATTTTCTTAGGGTACTCTTCCATGTCCAAGGGATATAGATGCTATGATCCCATGTCTCATCATTTTCATCATACTTTGAATGTTACATTTTGTGAAGATGTTCCATACTTTGGTACTAACCCTCCTTTGCACGCTCCTATACCCGTTTCTTCTAGTGTTTGTCCGGTGCTAATTTTGGAAGAGGTTAAGATTGAGGCTGAGGTTGTTTCCCTTCTTTCTCCTCAACCTTCCCCTCCCCCACTGTAGGTAGACTCTCGTCGCCCACGCTCTCAGCTATCCCCTACCGCCTCTTCAATCTCTGGGTTAGATAACTCGTCTCTACCTCCTCCACCTCCTTGTCATAACCTACCTCGGGCTCGACACCCTCCGGCTCGTTTGAGTAGTGTTAATCATCCCATTTCCCAGTATCTTTCCTATGACAGAGTTTTCGACTCTTATTCATAGTTGTCAAATCGAGATTCGTATCGTAAATCGAAATGGTCTTGTACTGAATCGTGAATCGAATCGAATCGTGAATCATAAAGATTCAGTCACTTCTTCTAAATTATTTAAAAACATATATTTACACATTTAGATGTTAAATATATCTTATGAATATAAAATATTTAGACTTAAATAAATAAAAATATTATTTTGAATGATAATTACGTAATTTAATAAGTAAGAAGTTAACAAACGTTCTTATGGAAGATCACCATCTTATCTTTTTTTTTTTTTTTAGATATTTCTTATCAACCATTCTTAATAAAAATCATAACCAAATAGACAAACTATCAATTTCTAAAGTAACAATAATTAACAACGATATTGATATTTGGACAATAAGCATACATACTTTTCTAAGTAACAGTGAACAAATAATAAGAAATAATCATTTAGAATCTTTTTTTTTAAAACCTCAAATATTTTAAAAAATATAACTGACGTTATACATGTAATATTTAATTTAATAAAATAGCAATAGATAATTCATAGTGTAATTTTAATCTTAAACATCTTTAGAAGATGTATTACGATTTTTTAAAGGGAAAAAAAATGAGAAGAAAAGTTAAAAATATGTTGGGTCTGAGTAAATCTAATTGGATCTTATTAAAAACTTCATGATTACTAAAATAACAACAAATCATGTATATATGTTGATTATTTTAGTATTAAACGCTATTAGAAGTTGTATTATGTCATTTTTACTAAAAAGATGGAGGAAAAATAGAGTCAAAAATATGTCGGACACAATTATTTTAAAAATTGCATGGATCGTAAAAAGTGAATCGAATCGTGAATCGATTGTGAATCGTGCAATTCACTAGAGATTTACTTCCAAAATAGATTCACTCTTAGATTCGTATCGATTTTCAAAAATTGCGAATCGAATCGCGAATCGAATCGCGAATTGTAAGATTCTGATAACAGAGCTCTTATCTTTCCTTGGCAAACTTGACTTGGAGTCTATTCCTCGTTCTGTGTCAGAGGCCCTTCAAAATTCCAAATAGATAGTGGTTATGCAGACTGAGATGGCAACTTTAGAACAGAACCATACTTGGGATCTTATACTTTTCCTCCTGTGAAAAGCACTGTTGGTTGCAAGTGGGTATTCACTATCAAGTATCTTGCAGATGGCTCAGTTGACCGTTACAAGGCCCGCTTGGTGGCCAAAGGTTTCACATAGATTCTTGGCAAGGGTTTTGCCACCACCTTTGCCCTGTTGCCAAGCTGACTTTTGTGCGTCTCCTCATCTCTCTTGCAGCATCACATTTTTGGCCTCTTTATCAGCTTGACGTCAAGAATGCGTTCCTTCATGGGGATCTACTTGAGACGATTTATATGGATCCTCCACCCAGTTTTTGGGCTGAAGGGGAGTATTCGAGAAAAGTGTGTCGATTACGCAAATTACTATATGGTTTGAAAGAGTCTCCACGAGCATGGTTTGGTTGCTTCAATTCTGTTATCATCTCCATGGGTTTTGTTCAGTGCCATTTAGATCATACTTGTTTCATCAAGCGTAATTCTGCCAGACAGTGTATCATCTTGTTGGTTTATATAGATGACATTATTCTCATAGGTGATGACTTTGCCGACATTGGTCAAGTAAAGAACTTGGGTCAGACTTTTGATATCAAGGACCTAGGAAGTCTCAAGTATTTTTTGGGGATTGAGGTTGCACACTCAAAACAAGGAATTTCTTTGTCTCAAAGAAAGTTTACTCTTGACTTGCTTAAGGATACTGGTATGTTAGGGTGTAAATATGTTTCTACTCCTATGGATCCTAATGTCAAGCTCACATCAAAGTCTGGTGAGTTGTTGGATGACCCTGGCATGTGTCAACGTCTTATAAGTCGTCTCATTTATTTGACCAACACTAGACTTGACTTGACATTTGCGGTTAGTGCTATGAGTCAATTTAAGCATGCACCTCGTACAGAGCATCTTGACACAGTTCGTCATATTTTGAAGTATTTGAAGACTTCTCATGGCTTGGGACTATTTTTCACAGCTGGTCTCAATCTGGACTCTCTTATTTCAATGCAGGGATCTAGAACTGATCAACGTTCCACATCTGGCTTCTGTACTTTCTATGGTGATCATCTTATATCATGGAAAAGTAAGAAGCAAGCAGTTGTGTCTAGGTCGTCTGCAGAAGCTGAGTATCGAGTTATGGCCCAAGGAACATGTGCGCTTCTTTGGCTTCACTCTATTTTAATAGAGTTAGGTTTTACTAAGACTGCTCCTTCCTCTTTATTTTGTAATAACAAGTCTGCCATTATGGAGGTGCTTGGGAAGTTTTTTTTTTTTTTTTTTTTTTTTGCTAAAAAAACACTAAAAGACAAAATTAGTTAAAAAACCAAAAAAAAAAAACAAATCCAGACAAAATGTCGCATCAAATCCATAATCATTTCACTTTTTCTCTCACAAACATCACATCCAACTACAAAAAAATCCAACTATCTTCCCAAACAAAAATTTTAACCTCCTAAAATAATCAAAAACTAAAAAAACCTACTAAAATAACAACTTCCCAAACACCCACTATGTTATCCTCTGATTCTGTGCCTCATGAGCATACCAAACATATTGAGGTTGACATACATTTTATTAGAGAAAAGGTTTGGACTGGTCTTGTGAGTCCTTCCTTTGTCTCTTCTTCACAGCAATTAGCAATCATGTTTACCAAGTCCGTGGGACCATCTTTGCTTCAATCATCCATTGCCATGCTACGTTTATCAAATATCTTCAAGCCAGTTTGAGGGGGAGTGTTGAAATATAATACACAGAATATTCTAGAATAGGACCCTTTTTTGTTATAGTCATTGTTTAGGCCTTGATTTTAATTCATTTTCAATGTTATTTCCTATCTTGTACAGTTTCCTAATATTGTACATATATATATATTCATGGGCTGACCTCAATTGAGATTAAACCAATTCATTCTTTTATTCTTCTTTGAAACCCACTTTTCTTTCTCCAAATCAGATCTATTCACTTAGAGGCATCTTCTCACCTTTCTCCTTTGAGATTAAGTGTACAGCTTGTCAAGGACTTCGTTAGTAAATCATCGTTTCACCACCATCGACTTTTGGGGTTTTCTTGCTTCATCCTTCTTGCTTTGAGGTGTAGGGGTATGCTCTTTAGCTTTGTTATAAGTTATTTTGATAAACAAAGATTGGAGAAATCTAAGGTTTGCTTGAGATATATATATATATATAAGTGCATAAAAAGGGGCTTCTCTCGGGTTTTGCTTGTTGATAAATAAATGTTCCTTTGGTTAACTTGTGACTTGATTTTTGGAAGAAAATGGAACTTTGAGAGAGAAATCCCAATTTTTCTATAAAAACCTAGTTTGATCTTGAGGTTTTTGAAAAGAGGTTTGGATTGGAAATATTTATGAAACCTTTGGAAATGATGATTATTGATTACTCTTTTTGAAATATTGAGATTCATGAGACTCTTGAGGAGTGTCGAATATTGACTATTGAGATTTTGGAAATCATGGAGATTTCGGATTTTGACATCTTATTGGATTATATCATCGTTGTTATGCTTTAATTTTGGAATTAGAGATAATTGTTTTGGCTATCGGTGAAGGATAGAATTGTTGTGTGACAGAAATTGCATGTGATTTAGGCAATGGATCTATTTACAAATCATGCATCTCATTGCTCATATCATGGATTTGTGAACTTCTTTTATTGTATCATAGAAATGATTTCTTTTGAGGAAAGGGTAAATAAAATTGTGAATCCGTGCAGGGGGTGTGGTTTACCTATGCGGTCAGGCACCAATTCCTTCCGATTAGGAGGCGGTAAAGTAGTATTTGGTAGTGCTTTGAGAGCCTACTTGCAAACACTAGCCCTGTGGATTTACAACATTGTGTTTACTATCCTGTTTTCTATTCTAGAGAAGTGTTCGAAATGTGGTTTTGGAATTCTTGCATGGCATTGTTTCAAAAAGGAAAACTCATGGCCTTGCTTGGTTTGTATTTCCCAAAAAATTTTGGGAAAAATTCTCTATAAATAAGTTTTCAAAAGTAATCAAACCAAACAAATTTTCTCAAAAAAATTTCCCAAAACTTATTTGGTTTACAAGTTTTCCAAACAAATCTCTCTCTCATACACATCAAATCAATCACTTTTTCCAAAACTCTCTCAAAATAATTTTCCAAAACATCTTTTGAAAAAACCAAACCAAACAACTTTTCGTACTTTTTATCTCTAAAACTCATCTCCCAAACTCAAACCAAACATACCGGCCTTGTTTGGTTTGTATTTGAGAAACATGTTTTGAGATAAAAAAGTACGAAAATTTGTTTGGTTTGGTTTTTTTTCAAAAGATGTTTTGAAAAATTATTTTGAGAGAGAGTTTTGGAAAAAGTGATTGATTTGATGTGTATGAGAGAGAGATTTGTTTGAAAAATTTGTAAACCAAACAAGTTTTGGAAAAAAAATTTGGGAAAATTTGTTTGGTTTAATTACTTTTGAAAACTTATTTGTAGAAAATTTTTTCCAAAATTTTTTGAGAAACACAAACCAAACAAGGCCAGTTTTTTAGCATAGCATTTCATATGCATCTCACCATATGATGTTAATTATCATACATTTCATGGAGTTATCTCTCTTGGGCTTTATGTTCATCCTACGTGCAAACAATTTTCAGGTATTGACAGCGTGCCTCTACCAAGTGGATAGTTTGGGAGGAGCATGGAGCTTAAGGCTCGTTTTGGTTTTCTTTTCTGTTGTACAGCATCGGGCTTTGTTGTATTGGGCTTTTGACCCCTTTTGTTGTAACCAAGCAATGTCTTGGGAACTTGTAGCCCTTAAAGTATAAACATGTATTTGTTTAAATATTGTTTCTTAGAGATCACATGCTGTAGATTCATGTTCTAGAATCAATGAATACATAATTGCATGTGATGCTATTTTGTATGACTCAAATGACGTTTTTGAATGAAATATAGTTTTGGAGATGTTTCTTGTATCATAATGATTGAGATTTAAGGTTCTGCATGTCTGATGAGGGATATAGTATGTAGTTGGGTATCTATAATTTTGGGGTGTTACACAACCAATAGATTCGAATCAAATATGGGTGAAATTGAATTGAAATTGTTACTCATAAGATTCTAACAACTAATTTCTAGCAAAAATGATAACATATGAACAGTATTACATGATGACACAAACAACTATTTCACCTACCGATTAAGAATTCAATTAATAGAAATTCCAAATATGTTAGCCAAACAAACTGAAGCAGAATAATGAACGGATTACTATTCTGAAGCTATTATGTGTGAAAACTAATCAAGAATACCTTCTCATGAGAACCAGCATTCACTATTTCAGACATTCGATCACGAAATAAAGCCTGTGCCTTCTTCAATCTCTCCAATGGCTCAGCATTCCTAGCACCAAAATAATATCAGAAAAGATGTATACATAAATTTAGGGAGAGAGAGAGAGAGAGAGAGATGAAGAACCTTGAAATGCCCAATTGATAAGCCATAAATGCATCAGCAAACTTCCCCTTTGCTTCCAAAAACAACGCATACGACTCGTAGAGCAAAGAATTAGACCTACATATCTTGTTCTGCTCCATAACTCTGAAAATGCTCTCAAAATCTGGACTTGAATCCATCTATAAAAGCAACAAAACTCATCAAAAATTCAAATTTAGTATAACGACCCCGCGAATCACTCGATGTAGAGAGGAAAAAAGGCATTACGTATAGAAACCATATCTTGAGAAATCTGACGTCGTTCTGGTACCGAGCGTCGTTCTTGAAGATCTTGATGCAGTTGGAGATGAGCTCATCGAGATCTGTGCCATTACAATCTGCTGAACTCAGACCATCGATTGATTTCTTAATTGACCTGGATTAACACGAAAAAAGACAATTGATCTTGAATGAGAGAGCGAGAGAGAGAGAGAGAGAGAGAGAGAGAGAGAGGGTTGGGTACCGGAGCCATGGCAAGAGAGGGTCGTTGACGGAGGAAGTGTTGTCTTCTGGATGTCTGAAAATTACAGTCATGTCCTCTCTCTCTCTCTCTCTCTCTCTCTCTCTAGACATGCATGTGTAACTGATGAGAAGGGGAAGAAATATTTTTGGGGGCTTCGAACAAGGCGGGGAAATGCTTTTTTCGAATTGTAGTGAGAGAAAGTGTCAAGCTTTGAGGCCTAAGCTGTCAAATTTTTGCTTAAAAAAAAATGTCCTAACTTTTTCTTACCTTATTTAGGGGTTGTTTGGGAGGCTTTTCCCAATATAAGCCTTTTTTACATTGTATTTTCAAAACTAGGCCAACTTCTGACGGAATTCCAAAACTAAGCTAAATCGCCATTACTATTCGCGTTTTTACTGTTAGGAGCGCAAAAGTAGATGAACAGGAAAATCGCTATTACAAATAGCGACTTTGATTAAGAAGTCGCTGTTACGAATAGCGCTTATAGCGTTAGTTTTTTTGCCAATAAAAACGCTGTTCTAAACAGCGCTTTTTACACAAAATTTTGTTGCCAAAAAAACGGTATTGCTAATAGCGATTTTAACAAAAAAAATTTTCCAGAAAAAACGCTATTTCTAATAGCGATTTCAGTTAAATGAAAACGCTATTTCTAATAGCGATTTCAGTCCTCATATATACGAAGCCCCCCCTCATTTGCATACGTTTTTCAGAATACGTTTTTCAGACTTAGGTTTTTCGGCATCTCGTTCTCAGCTCACTCTCCATCTCTCAGCCTCTCCATCTATCAGCCTCTCCATCTCTCACCCTCCTCCATCTCAGCTCGCTCTCGCTCTCTGCTCTCACTCTCTGTCTCTGCTCTCTTTTTCTCTCCGTGGTATGACATTAACCCTAATTTTATGTATTTAGTTTTTGTGTTTGTAAATGTGTTGTATTTTTCTGTCAATGTTAGGGTTTTACATGTGAATTATTAAATGTGTTAGGGTTTTTATCATTGTGGTTATGAAATTAGGGTTTGGAATTTTTTGAAATCAGGGTTAGGGTTTTTCTGTCAATGTTAGGGTTTTTAAATGTATTTGAATTTTTTGGAATCAGGGTTAGTTTTTGAATTTTTTGGAATTATTAAATGTATTTTTCTGTCAATGTTAGGGTTTTTATCATTGTGGTTATGAAATTGAATATGGTTATGAATGTTTATGCTTTGTCAGTGTGGTTGTGGTGATGAAATTAGGGTTTGATATCAGATTGTTCACATTATTAGGATTGTTCAAATTAGGATGTCATTTTAGGGTTCACATTATTAAGGGTTGTAATGCTTTTGAATTTTTATGCTTTTGAATCATAAATCGGGTTTGGAATTTTTTTAATTTTTTGAATTTTTTAAATAAATCATAAATATGAGAATTGAGAATTGAAATTTGGAATGATGAAATTCGTAAATCATCAATTCATATAATTGATAATTGTTAATGTCATATTATGAAATTCATATAATTGAGAATTGAGAATTGAAATTTGGAATGATGAAATTCGTAAATCATCAATTCATATAATTGATAATTGTTAATGTCATATTATGAAATTCATATAATTGAGAATTGAAATGACGAAATGTTTATATTTTTAAATTTGAAATCAGGAATTAGAATTTTGAAATTATGCTTGTGAATCAAAATGTCTATATTTTGAATATTGAATAAACCAACGTACATTTGTTGAATTGGAAATTGTTTTTTTTTTGCTTGTGAAGATGAATTAAAAGGAAATTAGGGTTTTAAAAGTAATTTTTTTTAATTAAGAATTGCGATTAAAAAATCCGAAATTCATATAATTGATAATTGTTAATGTCATATTATGAAATTCATGTATTTGAGAATTGTTGATTTGAAATTATGAAATGTGTATATTTTGAAATTTGAAATTTGAAATCAGAAAATGGAATTTTGAAATGATGCTTGTGAGTTTTTTTTTTTTTTTGCTTGTTAACAGGAATTAAAAGGAAATTAAGGTTTCAAATTATGGTTTTAAAAGTAATTTTGTTTAATTAAGAATAAAAATAGTAAAAATTGTAATTCATATAATTCGTAATTGTTAATGTCATATTACGAAATTCATGTAATTGAGAATTGTTGAATTGGAATTATGAAATGTCTATATTTTGAAATTTGAAATCAGAAATTGGAATTTTGAAATTATGCTTGTGAATCAAAATGTCTACATTTGTTGAATCAAATTATGGTTCAGAAATTGTTAATGTCTAATTTCTACAAAATATAATTATTAAACAAAAAAATATTTAATTTTGAATGTATCATGTATTAAAAAAATATTTAATTTTCTCTCCATGAAAAGATCATGTTCTCTCAAATAAAAGATCATGTTCTCTGAAATATTTAATTTTGACTCTATTTGATTAAAAAGAAATATTTTTATTGGTTTCTCAAAATATTTAATTTTGACTCTATTTTATTAAAAAGAAATATTTTTATTGGTTTATCAAAATATTTAATTTTGACTCTATTTTATTGAAAAGAAATATTTTTATTGGTTTCTCAAAATATTTAAATTTGACTCTATTTGATTTTTAAAAAAAAAAATTGGTTTAATTTCGTTTGGTTTATTTCACTATATTTGGGGTCAGGCAGCCAAAATATGATTAAAATATTTAATGAGCTGAATTTGTAATACATATAATAGTATTCTAGTACAAATTAAAATTTTCTGAGAAAACTGAAGAAAATTTGAAAAAGTTTTTGAAATGGGTATTGAACGAACTGACTTATCGCCTTTTTCGTTTTGTGATTGTCCACTACCATTGAAAAGGAAAATCTAAACATTATGTTTTAATAATGTTTATTCATGTTTGTATAATATATGCATGAAAAGAGTAATAAATTTAGAGTAGTTACAATATATGCATGAAAAGAGTAATAAATTATTTTAATTAATAGTCCATAGCAATTTCGTACGTAAGAAGGGGAAAAAAAAAATTGGCACTTTGATGGGTAAGCATGTGTTTTGTAATACCAAATAATTGGTACGGATGGCCCGATAGATTCACATGGATAACTATCCAAAATGTAGTCCATACATTTAACCACCAACTTCAATTTAATTATCTCTAATTTTTTGCCATTATAAATTATCACTGTAATTATTTTTTTGTTTTTGTATGTGTAAGAAAAAAAAGGAGTAAATAAATTTAATTTTTTTCTTACTTTTCAGAACGATCCAAAATGATCCAAAATCAGGTTTTCTTACTTTTCAGAACGATCCAAAATGATCCAACATGGAAACACTTCAAATAATTTTTCAGTTTCTAGCATCAAAGGATTCAATCACATCATCACTTCTTGTTCTCTCCATTTGCTATAGGTAAATAGAGCATTAATAAACATAGGCAAATAGCTCGTTTATAGTTTTGACAATGCTCAATTTCATTTCATGTCTAATTGTTTCAGACATGTCGTATAATTTCACATACACTAACACATGCTGATGTAATGCCCCTAATTCTTTCTAGGACATCTTGTAGCTTATATGGACTCATGTGTACGGTATAACTCGTGCTCTGATACCACTCTATCACGACCCAAACCTGCTACTATAGGTATGACCGGCCAGTAATCCAAAGATTACCGAAGGCCACTTAAATAGATTTACAAAATTAGGGGTTGGTGAAAGCAAATATCATAATTATTCTGTCCATAGAGGTGTGCAGACATATATGCATGAAAAGAGTAATAAATTATTTTAATTAATAGTCCATAGCAATTTCGTACGTAAGAAGGGAAAAAAAAAATTGGCACTTTGATGGGTAAGCATGTGTTTTGTAATACCAAATAATTGGTACGGATGGCCCGATAGATTCACATGGATAACTATCCAAAATGTAGTCCATACATTTAACCACCAACTTCAATTTAATTATCTCTAATTTTTGGCCATTATAAATTATCTCTGTAATTATTTTTTTGTTTTTGTATGTGTAAGAAAAAAAAGGAGTAAATAAATTTAATTTTTTTCTTACTTTTCAGAACAATCCAAAATGATCCAAAATCAGTTTGTTGTTTTAATTTTATAAGAAAGCCTCTATGCCCTCTACAAAATGGACGAGGGTTACTAGTTCACATAGGAATAACTTTGTCATTAAGGTCCGTAATGGCACAAGTTGGAGCAAATCAAATTAACTTATATTTTCCATAAATCTGAACAATTACATCACCAGGTTAAAAAAATCTCTCTCAATGTTTGCACCCTGTATTTTATATTGTCCAAATCAATCGCGTCACCCTCTACTAAATATCTCTCAACCTATTTTATTTTTCGCCACTAATTCGAAAGAATTAAGACAACAAGTATACTTCTTGTTATGTGTTTTTTAGATTAAGACAATAGAGCAATGACGACAAAGAACATTCACGTTGAAAAGATAAGAGTCTTCACATAGGAAGTAAATGAGACACAATCTATAACTCCACGTATAGATGAAATCTCAGC
This sequence comes from Camellia sinensis, assembly GCF_055761805.1. Classification (NCBI taxonomy): domain Eukaryota; kingdom Viridiplantae; phylum Streptophyta; class Magnoliopsida; order Ericales; family Theaceae; genus Camellia; species Camellia sinensis. The sequence goes on along the minus strand of NC_138967.1, from coordinate 102,270,517 downwards.
TGTTCTGTTATACGAATAAAAATAAGTGAAAAAAATGAGAAAATAAACAGTAATAATCAAGTTGAGACACAAATATATAGTTGACAAAATACAAATTGAATTAATGTTTCACCTCTACAGTTCCTTCAACCCTGGAAAATATAAATTGATAAAAAATTAGAGGATTGCTTTTATTTGTGGCTTCTGCAAATTTTAATGTTTATTTTACAAGTACAATTCGATATATGTATATTGTTGATATTTTAATATTTATTGTTTCATTGAAGCAAGTATATGGCAACTGTTCCAATTATCTTTTACTGGGGGGGAAACATAATTCGGGATCCCGATGAAGGTGTGTCATATGATGCTGAGCCGAAAGGGATATATATGGTGCAACTTGGCACCACACTTGGCAATTTGGAGGAGATGTTTATGTCCAAGGTCGCAAGTTACAGGGAAACAGTCCGATTGATCTTCAAATGTAGATATCCTTATCGCCAGTGGCAAGCAACCAGCAAATACAAAATATTACCGATAAATGACGATGAGGCGTTGAACACCGTTTTAAGTATCGGTGGAAATTTCGAACCACCAAATTGTTTGGAAGTGTACATTCAGAAAGAGGTTGTACAGAATCTTCCGAATATAACACAGATGGATTCGCATCCGTTCACTACATTGCTGACACATGGGGTTGACACGACAGCATTTCAGTCTCCTATGTATGAATCAAATGAATGTTATGCAGCTGGCTACACACAACAGACATTTCATGGCCATGGTGGAGAATCAAGTTCACATGGTGGATACGAGACTGAATTTCACAATAACACCCAAGATGTGCCCACCTATAGCCATCATACGACTCCAGTTGAAGTTGCTGGTAATATGGCTGAAACGGTTAATTTTGTGCAGTTTGCTGACAGTGACATGTACGGTCCTGATGTCGCCCTAGACAATGATGAGAATGAAATGTGTGATGAAGAAAATTTATTGGGCGGATCAGATGATGATGATGATGATGAAGAAGATGATGTCGACGCTCCCGTTGATATTCAGAATGCCCCCATTCCACCTAGACCTGAAATCCCTTTCTTTGAAAACATTCACATGGGTGGTGATTTTGACATTAGTAACCGCGATGTCGTTCCCCGTAACCGAATCTGGAATGCTGAAAATCCAGAGTTGGACAAAGGGATGGTTTTCGTTGATAAGAAGCAACTCGTACATGCTGTGAAATTGTACCATGCAACAAATAATCGAGAGTACAAAGTCGTAACCTCCAAGCGAGACGTTTGGGTGTGTGCTTGCAAACACGACTGTAGATGGTGGTTGCATGCATCTCTTAGTAAGAGACATGGGCTTTTTGAAATAAAGCAGTATAGGGGTCCTCACCATTGTTTATACCCACGAACGAACAGGGACCACACAAATATTAGCTCCAGTTACATTGCTTCTCATCTTTTGGGACAAGTTGCGGTGAGTATACAAAATAAATGTTTACATTTATATACACATTGTTTATTTAAAGTGTTCACACCAAAATTGTGTCTTTAAAGTGTTCACACCAAAATAATCTGACTCATAGGTATTGTTGTATGCAGAACGAACCTGATATGCCCATTAAGAATGTCATCGAAGACATAAAAAAGTCCATGAACTATACTATACATTACAAGAAGGCATGGCATGCAAGGGCAAAGGCAATTAGAATGGTATTCGGAGATTGGGATGAATCATATATGATGTTGCCTAAATTCATGTATGCATTACAAACATCTAATCCTGGCACCATCGTGCAATGGAAGCATAGATATACCGGAAATACAACCATTATGCCCGTCTTCCACTTTGTTTTTTGGTCTTTCAAACCCGTCATCGATGGATTCAGACATTGTAGGCCTGTTATAACCATAGATGGTACATTCTTATACGGGAAATACACTGGTGTGTTGCTTGTAGCAACGATTGTCACCGCCAATGGCAAAGTACTACCGCTTGCATTTGCTGTTGTCGACAAGGAGAGTTTGGAGTCTTGGTCGTTCTTCATTTCAAATATCAAGGAACATATTGTCATGGACCGACAGGGAGTGACTTTGATATCCGATCGAGCTGAGAGTATTTTAGCTGCTGTGAGGCGGCATTGGTTGAATCCCTCGCTCCAATTTGTTAGATATCATCGGCACTGCCTTCGACATGTTTGTAGTAACTTTAACACTACGTTCAGAAATAAGGAGCTGAAACAACTTCTATGGAAAGCAGGAAGTGCTCATCAACAACGAAAGTGTAATGGTTACTTACAACAAATACAGGCTATTGACCAAGAAGCCATCACTTGGGTTTACAAGATGAATCATGAGGAGTGGGCCCTTTCGTATGACGGTGGACATCGCTGGGGGGTATTGACTAGCAATGATGCAGAGTGCTTCAATAGCGTCTTGAAAGGTGCAAGGAACTTACCTATCTCAGCTATGGTTGAATTTACATTTCGGCGGCTTGTAAAATATTTTGACGAGATGGGAGCCCAAGCTGAACTAGATGTACGAAATGAGTTCCAATACCCTAGACAGATGCAAAAAACTATTGAGGATGGCATCGCAAGGGCAAATACTTTCAAGTTGATATCATATGACAGGTTAGTTTGTAATATAAATTAAATTATTGTTATTATGTTGTCAATTTAACTACACCTAAAAACATGAACTTCATTAGTTTCTATTACAATTTTTTTATAGGCCACGCCGCGTGTTTGAGGTGCAAACATCTTTTCGCCATGGACGAGGTCGCAATACACAAATTGTGCGGATGAATCAACCCACGTGCAGTTGTGGGAAATATGAGATACGACACTATCCATGTTCTCATATGCTCGCTGTAATGTCTGAATGCGGTGACAATCCATTCGAGTACGTTGATCTAGTATATAGGCTTCCTGTATACATGAGGGTTTGGGAAACTAAATTCAATCCAATACCGCATCAAGATTATTGGGCTGATCCGCAGTGGACTTTAATGCCTAATGTACTGCGTCTGCGACAAGTGAAACGGGGTCGTGCATCTATGTCTCGTATTCCGAATGAGATGGACATATCAGATAGGCGTTTGACCGCTCGTTGCAGTGAGTGCCAGCAGACAGGTCATGACAGGCGAACATGTCCGGCGCGACTTGGTCGATGAAGACTATGTAATACTTACATATTGTAATAGATCTTTTTGTAATTCTTTATTTGTAATAGATCATTTTCTTTTCTTTTGTAATTCATTATTTGTAAACGGGGTCATACATTTAATAGAACATTTTTTATTTGTAATAGATCATTTCTGTTGTTTAATTCTTTATATATTGTAATTGTTTTATTTGCTTGACAAAATTTACAACTATCATAGTTTTTATTCTCTACTTCATTCAAAATGTTTATTACAGAATTTTATTTAAAATCACATAGTTCTTCTTTCATTTTAAGATTTTAATATTTCGACTGATTCAAGCATTTTGTACATTTAGAATTTATGAATTACATGTACGTAATTTACAAATTTTTTACTTTATTGCAAAACAAAAATTACAAAATCAATAATGAAGTTGTCGAATATGCCATAAATGTAACGAATTTTGTCAAATATGTCAAAATCAATAATGAGGTTATGTCAAATATGCCAAAATCAATAATGAAGTTTTGAAAAAAAAATGATCATTCCATTTTGTTTGTAAATATTGACATACAAAAACTATCCACATGTTATTGGTCATTATTAAGCTTATGTAACTGAGATCGTAAAATGACTTTGTAAAAGATTTTTATATTAGTCCGAAGCATAGATAACGATAGGTTATGTTGAATTGCTTATCATATTTAATGGCACATAATATGCAAAATTTTGATTTTAGTTAATTGCTTCCATGTTAATGGTACACAAATTTATACTTTTAAAATAATCGACCACATTTATTTTCCAAGTCGTCATGTACATAATAATTTGAGCTTAATTGATATAGTCAAATTACATGCTCACCAATACAGTTTTTCAAAATGTATTTGTTTTTCAACTGTACAGGCTTCATGGCACATCTACCTAATGAGGTCCCCCTTTTGAGTCATCCACATCGGGCTGACAGTATATGGGAGGACTCGGTATGTAATAACGTTTGTTGGACTTTACGCGTACAATGAAAATACACTGCATTTTGTTTTTCATTTCCTTGATAATGCTATAATTTAAAATACTCATTCTGTTATGCAGGACCAGTCACGCATCGTGGTGGCATGCCGACGGGGAGATTCCGGCCTGTGGGATCGTCCATTGGACCATAGAGTCTTGCAGTGTCTACTACGCGCGGGATTCTATGGTGTATATCGTATAGGCCATATCAGACTGGACCACCCACTCATTACTGCTCTCGTCGAGAGATGGCGCACAGAGACTCATACATTTCATTTCCCGACCGGTGAGGCCACCGTCACATTGCAGGACGTATCTGTCCTATACGGTCTACGGATTGATGGGCGAGCAGTTACTGGACTTGACCCATCATTGACGACGGAGCAGTGGATAGCGCTATGTGCTGAGCTATTGGGAGTAGCACCTACACCTGCAGACTTACAGGCAGGTAGAGTGAGGGTGAGGTGGCTGTCGGAGCATTTTTAGGGCGATTTTCCAGATGATGCTGCAGATGAGTTAGTACAGCAGCATGCGCGAGCATATATTCTATGGCTTATTGGGGGGGTACTTCTCCCTGATAAGTCACAGAACCTGCTCAAGCTGATGTATTTGCCACTGTTGAGAGACATTGACGTCATCGGCCAGTACAGCTGGGGCGCCGCGGCTTTCGCATGCTTGTATAGGATGTTATGTCGAGCCACTCAGGTGGGTGTGACTCAGATCGGAGGACCCCTTGTCTTGCTACAGGTTAGTAAGAATTTTATTACATGTCAATTCATATTGTATGGCATATATCAGTATTGTAATTGCGTTCAAACTATTGCAGATTTGGGCGTGGGAGAGATTGATTCGCATTGCCCCGTCTAGGCGGCAACTAGTTGCTCCTGGTGAGGTTCCCATCGAGCAGGGAGACATGCAGATGCCGGCCGGACCTCGAGGTAGCCGGTGGAGGGTTGACATGAGCCACGAGGTCGTATCGACCCACGTAGTGGTCGTGTATAGAGACCAGCTTGACCGGATGATAGACGGCGAGGTATCAAATTTAAATACCTAAATTTTAATTGTCATATGGACTGTATATGTTTATGAGCGATTTTTAATAGACTTGTCGTTATTGTAGTTTATCTGGCAACCTTATGCTGATGTCCTCCACACGCTCCCAGACTACTGCCGCCTAGGTGAGGATATATGGATGGCGAGAGTACCACTCATTTGTTTTGACGTGGTTGAGTGGCATCTCCCTGATCGTGTCCTCCAACAGTTTGGTCGGGTCCAGGCCGTGCCGGATCGGTGTGACACCGAGTGGCGGTTGCATGCGACGGATAGACGTGGCCAAGCCAGCACTGACTGGAGTCAGCATCATATGCGATACATACAGTTGTGGGATGCCCGTCGCGACACTATTGTACAGGCTGACTGAAGCGATGGGGTCCTCCCCTCTCCCGACCCTTACATGTTGTGGTATCGGCGACATACACACCTACTTGTCGGTAATCCGAGCCACCTGTCCGAGGCCGGATATCAGGGAGTTGGGCCTTCTCTCGAGTCATTGGTGAGTAGCGTACTATATCTCCGATAATTGTTAATATCATAATTGATTATTTTCAGTCAACTATAGCCTAATATATCTGATTTTTTTTATAGGTGGTTCGAGCTGGGAGGTCATATCACTTGGCTGAGGATGCCATTTTCAGACGTGATGGCCAGCTTGGTCTGCAGGCCCTTGTAGAGATCAGAGAGTTATTGTACGAGGGGATCCAGCATGCCCATCGGGTAGATCGTCTGCATTTTGGGGACTACGGTGTACACACTGCAGTAGCTGCTCCAGACACATCAGTCCCGTCCACGTCAGTGCCTTCCAGTTCAGCGCCAGCCACAGCAGGTCCTTCGACTTCAATCACCCCACCACATGATACCCCATACATTTCTCCATATTCCCCACACGTACATCTTACCCAGCATGCTGACCCTGACCCTGATTGGTCACCGCCCCGCTTCATGCATGATGTTATTACCCCACCCACGCAGTTACATCCTACTTTTCTGGGGAGTACTTTGACCGCGCCCCGGTTCATGCATGATGTTGCTACCTCACCCGCCCAGTTACCATCTACTTTTATGGGGACTACTTCGACCGCACCCAGGAGTACACATGATGCAGTTCTCACTGACATCTCACACATTGATGATGAGGGCCATATTGAGCCCCCCCCAGAGCGCGAGGGAGAGGTTATGGTCGTGGGGGATGTCGCGGCCGAGGTCGGGGTGCGGGCAGAGGCAGAGGTCGGGGTCCAGCTACAGATCGTGATACAGTTGCACCAGACGAGGGAGTGGGAGTTTCACTGCTCACAGCAGTATCTGATCTACAGGCACAGGCAGGATCAGGGGCATCAGATGCAGGAGAGGGGGGGTCACACTCACACTCACACTCATAGGCTCCACAGGCAGTCAGTGGAGGGCCGCATGCAGGGGAGAGAGTGCCAGATATTCAGAGAGTCTACCGTAGGAGACCGAGGAGGGAGATCCACGGTCGGGGTTGTGGGACTGGGGGCAGGTTAGGGCATTAGCGGTTACGATATGGACTATATAGGTTTTTTTTTTCTTTTTTTTGTTTGTATGTGTCAAACTTGTACAGCTGATGTAAGTGTCATACTTATTTATTCGCAATTATAATTTCACAAATTTTTATTCTTATTTATATTGATGAATCACACAAATCTGTTTCACATCTCTACCCCTCTCTCATTATCCGTAATTTAGGAGAACATAAATTACAAACGCGTTTGGTTTGAACAAAACGTGTAAAGAAGCTATAAAAAATATGTTTGTTCAAGGCTAAAAATAATTTAAATATCTCGCTTCATTGATAAGTCATGGATAAGCATTACAAATTGCATGCATTACAGAAATGCCCTGGGCGTTCATCCAAACAATTTCATTCATTATCATCATCATCTGACATCTCAATATCAGATTCATACATAACATCGATGCTCCATGCGTAGTACTGGTGTGCATCATCCATTAACCCATCTTCGGCACGCTCATTTGCGGTCTTCATTAGTCCGGACCTCTGCAAACGTTGGGTCATGCGATTAACCTCGTCGCGGATACGATGCAATGCCCTTTGCAACAACTGTGGAGTGTCAGTTGGCATACGCATGGCTAACCGGCGAGGAAATTTAAGATTAACTTCACGGCATAGCTCAACGAGAACGTTTGCTCGAGTTTTGCGAAATTCCCACTCAGCTCTCATGGTATTGACGGTGGCACGTGAGTAACGCAAATTTGGATTTAATGGGTATTGAAATTCATCTCCATCTGCAACCCAATAGCGACCCATTGCTGAATATAGATCAACCACCGTATATGTCATGATGATATCGGTAGAAATAGCTGTAAAACTTTTGTTGTGGTATGCTACGATATTTATACCATATATACACATGGTAGCTGTATGTATGCAATTTCCTGTTCGATCACATGCATGCCACTGACTTTATCCAGTGCATACGGCTGTCAGGACTCGACTTTGTGCAGTCATGAACGAATCAACGGCCTGTAGCATCGGCTATTGTGCCACAGATGCAATGGTGCCTGTGACTTTGTGCATAATTGCAATGGGCACAGTACGTAGGAGGTATGTGACTTTGTGCAGCGATGCAGGGATGCATCTGACTTTGTGCAGTGATACAGTGATGCGTGTGACTTTGTGCATCACTGCATCACTGCATGTGACTTTGTGCAGTGATGCAATGCTGCATGTCACTTTATGCAGTGATGCAGTAATGCATGTGACTTTCTTACTTTGCCCTGCTTGTATACGTTGTGACTTTTTTCTTGACATTACGTGATGCATGTGACTTCTGCAGTGCAACTAACATGCTTTGTTTTTTCCGCACATTTCAGAATTCATCTAAGTCACATTATTACGACTGTGAAAAGAAGCAGAAAATGCTATTATGTTGGTAAAAAAATATGATGGACGGTTGTGTAATGACAATAAAAATTGGATGACTGTGAAGTTCATTAACTGAAAATAAGATAAAATATAGGCACCAAAGTTCCAATCGTGTTTACCTAGCAGGTGACCATTTTATTATGTTGGTGAGAAAAACAATGATAGTTTATGAACAATATTACTTTAATACAAAGAAAATTTCATTTTTCGATTTCATTTATAATTTCTCGAAAACACTTATACGTACTGAAATCGTCAATTCCAAGTGAGTACTTATTGTATTACAAAAGTAAGCATGACAAAATAGTTTCATGTGCCGATGTGACAACTCACTGCATTTTGTTTTATTTGACAGCGCACTGCTCGAATATGAAGGGATTGCATTGTGATTCTATGGCCTACAATTATTATTTTATCTTACAACCACGTCCGTGACTACATCACAGGTACACAAAGTCACGGGTAATCAAAATTACATGAAATGAATAACATCAAATAATATCACGTGTATCACTTATTCCATATCCATAGTGCCCTAGCACCACTATGATGTCTATAAATACCCCAGTATGATGTTTGTTGAAGTCATAACAATAGTAATAGATATACAATTACTATTATTATTATTTTTTTTTAATTTTATTAACAATGTCTTCAAGAGGTGCAGGAAGTTCACGCCGGCAAAGAAATCCGAAAGTGTGGCTGCTACCTCCATTTATGTATGACTACAAGAGCGAAAAGTACTCAAGTCCGAAGGATTATTATGCTGGTATCCGAGCAGAATGGGCGTTCAGGGTAACGGAGCAAGAAGGATTGTATAATGATCTACGTAACTTTGGGGCACCGGTACCTCATCGTCGTTCATTGACCATGGCTAGACGAAATGTGAGTGACTATGAAAAAGCAGTTAGCAGAATTAAGAAGGAGAACAACAGGATATTGATGCGGAGATGTCGACATTTCATGCTTCAGCTAGCCACTGAAATGGCAGAAGCAAGCAACAGAGATTTGACAATGGTTAAGCGAAATAATGTCTTCAACAATGAAAAATATCTCTCTGACTACTACATGTCAGATGACGAATAAGAAATCAAACACCGTTATCTTTCATATGTTCGTTCTTGGCGTGTAAGACAATGTTGTTGTTGGTGTAACGTACGGATGTATTTCAAGTATTTTTGTTATGAACCTGAAGTTTATGAAATAACTACATTTATAAGTACACATTTATGAGTTCATGACTTTCTTTATTGAATTGCAATTTGTTAATGAATGTTCTGGATTAATGAATGGATTAATGTATGTTCAATTATGTGAATACTTAAAACACATAAAATAGATCAGGCAACTCGGAGAAAAGGTTCCCTTAATTGGGGCTGCTGAAATAGGGATGAAATTACAACGAATTTCAATCTCCATCAGGAAAGAAGAAAGAGTCACCTTCCAATTCTTGAAAGTCCAGTAAAAATTATGACTCCGGTAATGAATGAGGGGTTGACAAAAAACTAAACTCGGTGAATCGAACTACTGCCTTCAACAACACATAAAACATAACAGGTAGGTCGGTGAATAGCTTCCCAAATGACAAGAACAATTCAAATAGTCATACTTTTCAATGAAATACAAATAGCGGGTCGTAAGCTTCATAAGCTTCATTTTTTCACACATTGAGTAGTCAAATCGTGGAGAGACTTGTCAGTATATGCAGATAGATTGTGAAGTCATGTGACCTGGTGCACAGTCTTCGGTTTTATTGATTTGTTTATTACAGTGACAACTCATCTCTTATTTACATATGTGGGATTCTCAACTCAGAAAGTCACATGGCAACAGTGAATTCACTGATTTACCTTACTGTCAGCATGCCTTTATTTTGTCTGTATATGCAGATGGATTGTGAAATCATGTGACTTGGTGCAGAGGCTTTGGTTTTCTCGATTTTTTTTTATTACAGTGACAACTCATCTGTTATTGATATATGTGGGATTCTCAACTTAGAAAGTCACATGGCAACAGTGAATTCACTGATTTACCTTACAGTCAGCATGCCTTTATTTTGTCCTTATATGCAGATGGATTGTCAAGTCATGTGACTTGGTGCACATGCTTTGGTTTTCTCGATTTTTTGCTCGATTTTTTGTATTACAATGACGACTCATCTGTTATTGATATATGTGGGATTCTCAACTCAGAAAGTCACATGGCAACAGTGAATTCACTGATTTACCTTACAAACAGCATGCCTTTATTTTGTCCTTATATGCAGATGGATGGTCAAGTCATGTGAATTGGTGCACAGGCTTTGGTTTCCTCGATTTGTTGCTCGATTTTTTTTATTACAGTGACAACTCATCTGTTATTGATATATGTGGGATTCTCAACTTAGAAAGTCACATGGCAACAGTGAATTCACTGAATTACCTTACAGTCAGCATGCCCTTATTTTGTTCGTATATGCAGATGGATTGTGAAGTCATGTGACTTGGTGCACATGCTTTGGTTTTCTCCATTTTTTGCTCGACTTTTTTGTTACAGTGACAACTCATCTCGTATTGATATATGTGGGATTCTCAATTCAGAAAGTCACATGGCAACAGTGAATCTACTGATTTACCTTACAGTCAGCATGCATTTACCTTACAGTCAGCATGCATATATGTGGGATTCTCATTTATCCGTTCATAATCAACTATATAAACGAGTAAAGGTGAAGACACAACCTTACAACTCATTTCGCCCTACGAAATTATTATTCATTTGTTTTAAAAAATTAGCATGGCTACATGGTTCATAGGAGGGAGTGGGGGTCGCAGAGGTGGTAGGAACTTGCAAAGGGGTGAAAGTTCACGACGAGGAGGGGGAAGGGGAAGTGGCGATGCTGAAGATGAAACACCATTTCCTTTCTTGGATGCCTCTTGTGCTTATCATGATAGGTTTGGGAAGCGACATTTTGTCATGCCCAAGTACTATCGAGATCCATGTAGTTTGGTGGAGGATCCATCAGAAAATCAAACAGGATATGGTTATGCAAAGGCTAGACTTCTTAAGTGGCCCGCACTATTTATAGAGCGAGTGCAAAACGCAAGATTATGTCGGGAAAGAGGGCTGAAGGTGCCAAAAGCACGTTCTGTTGAGATCCAAAAGGAAGATCCTGATAATGTTGATCGACTATGTCAAACACTAGAACGTGAGATTTCTCAAATGGGTCGTAGATTGGCCCGCGATATGCAGCTACTCATACTTAAGAAGGATGCCCAGAAGAACAAAACAGAACCAAATGTTGCGGCTATCAAGGCTATCATGGAGGATCCTGAACTTGTCTCTGACGCTGAGCTTTCGGATTGTTCAGACTCTGAGCCACCTGCCGATTTAAGCGCGAATTAGGTGTTAATGTCTACACTTCGGCAATATAACAACTTGCATTAATATGTAATGTCTGTTTTAGAGTAAGTATAACTGTTATGTTATGTTATGTTTATGTTTAAGTTTATGTTTATGTATTGTGTCTGTCAAATGTTACGGCTATTAATATGCAATATTAGGTCATGAATTAGGTGTTTGTCTATCTAACTGTTATGTTTATGTATTGTGTGTTCAGTTAAGAGTGTCCAGGATGTATGTAATGTGTGTTCAGTTCATGGTGTCCATAATGTATTTTTGTGGGAGAATTATGTCTGTACTACCTACGTAACTGAAAACTATTACATTTGCAACTTCAGTTATGTTGTTTTCATACCCGTATGAGTATTTTGTAAAGTACTGACTTCGTATATTATGTATTAATTATTATTACAAAAATGTTGAGAAAATTTATTTTAGGAGCTCTCGCTGTGGCCTTTGTCTTCTTGGCCTACTCCGCGGTGGTCTTCGCGTCTCACCCTTCGTCGTTGCTCGTCGAGTTGCACAGTGTGTGGGTGTGCTTCGAACTGTATAGCATGCATATCACATTCTAACCCATAACAAAGACGATACAAAAAAATAAATTTTATAAATGAAAACGGGTACAAAACGGTTTTACTAAACTGGTTTACTAAACTGATTTTCTGAATTACATTCTCACCTTCTAACCCAAAACAAAAGAATAAATATATATTTATGTTTAAATGAAAAAGGCTTTCGTAAAGCCAAAATAATTTTCTAAATAACACCTTCCAACCCAAAACAAAGACAAAAGAAAAAAAAAAATTACATGAAAACGACTTTAGTAAAGCGAAAAAAAAAATAATTAATTACACAAAACAATAAGCAAAAAAAATATTTACATGAAAACAACTTTAGTGAAGACGAAAAAAATTTTTTAATTACATTTTCTAAATCAAAACAAAGACAAAAGAAAAAATGAAAAATGTAACATGACAACGGCTTCAGTAAAGCCAAATAAATGAACATGATTGGCTTAGTAATATCTACATGAATATGATTTTGAAATTATATATATGAAAAATAGTATGTAAAATTAATATATGAAAAGAGGTTTTTTTTCATATTATGTAAAATTTATGAATTACACATTCTAAACAAAAACAAAAACAAAAACAAAAGAAAAAAAAAACATATTTTAACATGATAATTGCTTTAGTAAAGCCAAGTACTAAAATATACAGTGTAAATATATTTTTTAAAATATGTTTTATGTTTTTTTCTTTTGTTTTATCTTGAAAATAGCGTTTTATTCCAACAAAGTTTATGTTAAAAACGAAATTTCTGTTAAAATCGCTATTAGCAATAGCGTTTTTTTGGCAACAAAATTTGAACTGAAATCGCTATTAGAAATAGCGTTTTTTCTGGAATTTTTTTTTTGTTAAAATCACTATTAGCAATAGCGTTTTTTTGGCAACAAAATTTTGTGTAAAAAGTGCTGTTTAGAACAGCGTTTTTATTGGGAAAAAAACTAACGCTATAAGCGCTATTCGTAACAACGACTTCTTAATCAAAGTCGCTATTTGTAATAGCGATTTTCCTGTTCATCTACTTTTGCGCTCCTAACAGTAAAAGCGCGAATAGTAATGGCGCTTTAGCTTAGTTTTGGAATTCCGTCAGAAGTTGGCCTAGTTTTGGAAATACAATGTAAAAAAGGCTTATATTGGGAAAAGCCTCGTTGTTTGGGATGACCTAAATAAGTACACTTTTTGTCTTTTTACGAAAAAATTTACAGAAAAATAGAGAGGTAATGTGATAAAAAAAGATAAAAGGATGGATTATTTTGATATTGCCAAACTTGGCCTTAGAATAGTCTAAATAAATACATTTTTTAATTTTTTATAAAAAAAAATATACAATGTCATAAAAAGGTGATACGATCTAAATAAAAAATAATGCGAGTCAAACAAAATAAAAAGATTTACTAAAGTAGTGTACACCAAACAAGATCTTAAAATAACTATAACATATATCGGTTAGGTTTGAACCTTAAACTCACCTTGAAAAGAAAATAAATAAAATGTGTTATAAATTCAAAAACCTTTTCATATATCGGAAGTTTGTTAATTTAATAATTTAATTACACATTTCAATATAATTCTCATCATTTCACTATTTCTCCTTTTATTTGTACTCTCACTACAAGAAAAGGGGGTAAAAAACACGGAAGAATTAGCGACGGCAATTTTTCCGTCGCAAAAAATGGTTTTTTGCGACGGCAGCTTAAACCGTCGCAAATGAGGGCTTTAGCGACGGCATTGTCCCCGTCGGTAATAAAAAATGCGCGGATAGGAAGTAAATGCATCAGTATTAGCGACGGATGTTTTTACCGTCGCCAAAAGCAATGTTTTGAGACGGCGTACGGTTGCTGTCGCGAATATTTTACATATTGCGACGGCAATTGTCCGTCGCAAATAAGTATAAGTTAAACGGCGTCGTTTTATGAATAAAGTACTTGACATTTGCGACGGTGTAAAACCTACCGTCGCAAAAAGTGAAATTTTTTTTCCCCCGCTCTTCATCTTGCCGCTCGATCAAAAAGTGTAAAACCTATATCCAAATCCCTAAATCTGTGAAACCAATTTCTTTCCCCAAAATCCCTGCGAAGCCGAACGGCGAACGGTGGTGCGGTGCTGCAGCGGTGCTGCGGCGCTGCGGCGAGGACGAACGGTGGTGCGGTATGCTCTCTCTCTCTCTCTGTATAGATATATACATGTATCATCTATATATATATATATATGTATATAAATCTATATCATCTATATATATATATATATTGATAATATATACATTATGAAATCTGTATATATATATATATATAAATCTATATCAATATGTATATATAAATCTGTATCAATATGTATATATAAATCTGTCTCATCTTTATATATATATATATACATTATTAAATCTGTATATATACATTATTAAATCTGTATCATCTTTATATATATATATATTGATATATATATATATAAATATGTAAATTAATATGTATACATTATTAAATCTGTATATATATAAATTTGTAGCATCTTTATATATATATATACATATTGATATATATATAAAAATATGTAAATTATATATAAATATATATATATATACATTATAATTCTAATTACATTGATATTATAAAATCTGTATATTTAAATAAATAATAATAACATTTATGGAAATATTATTGAACACGAAATGCAACCAAATTAGTAAGTTTATTATTTTGAAATTTATGGAAATATTATAAATAATAATAACATTTATTATTTTGACAAATAATAAACTTTTAAAAATTCACAATCTATTTTTATATATGTAAAAAAAAAAAATTAGTAAGTTTATTATTAAGTTTATTATAACCAAATTAAACTTAGGTTGTTTATAACCAAATTAAACTTATTAAGTTTATTATAACCAAGTTTATTAGTAAGTTTATTATTAAGTTTATTATAACCAAATTAAAAATTAGTATAACCAAATTAGTAAGTTTATTATTTTGACATTTATGGAAATATTATAAATAATAATAACATTTATTATTTTGACAAATAATAAACTTTTAAAAATTCACAACCTATTTTTATATATGTAAAAAAAAAAATTAGGAAAAAAAATTGAACACGAAATGCAACCAAATTAGTCCAAGAATAGTTTGGTCAGGAGGAAGTGACTCTACTTGATTTCATTTATGAAAATTAGGAAGGTAACATGGAAAGTAGTTCTGTAGTTGTAATATTTTCTCCCTATATGTTTGTTTTCATATATTTGACTTTCTATATGAAGAAGGGTGTGCATTTTCATGCTGAAAGGCCAAAGTGTAATCGGAATTGTAAATTGCAAAAATGGGCTATGAAGAGTCTATTCTTTTTATTTGTTGTGTTCTATAATAACACTGCTTGCATTTTCGAATGTAAATGGTACTCCTATTTCGTTTTGTGATCCGTCTATATTGGTTTTGAACTACCTGGTTGTTTCCT
This sequence comes from Camellia sinensis, assembly GCF_055761805.1. Taxonomy (NCBI): domain Eukaryota; kingdom Viridiplantae; phylum Streptophyta; class Magnoliopsida; order Ericales; family Theaceae; genus Camellia; species Camellia sinensis. The sequence goes on along the minus strand of NC_138967.1, from coordinate 102,255,016 downwards.
TTGAATATTGCAATTTCAACTTTTTGATAATTGACAAAATCTTTCTATGGAATAGAAATCCTAAGGTGCAACTTGTGTCTCATGTGGTGTTTGGTTATGATTTATTTATTTTTTAAGTTATGACTCAGAAAGTATGAAATTATATCATTTTTTATGTTCTCCTATTAAATCGGTAAATAACTAACTAGGATAAGACTACCTACCTATTTCAGAGAAATTGGATGGATAGGTATCATGGTACATGAATACGTAGGTATTATATTTAGAGTTACTTTGATGAGATATTTTTGTGGATGTGTACAGATGATGGATAAGAGTTTGATCGATTTTCCAAATAGGATGTCGAGCGAATACATTAATGGGATTGATGAATTCCTTGTGTTTGCCTACACCAATAGGGTTGAAGGTTCGATGATCAGTTGTCCGTGTAGGAAGTGTGAGAGTCGATACTATTTTGTACGAGAGGGTGTACGGGAGCATCTGATTTTGAATGGTTTTTTTAAAAAATACAAACATTGGATTAATCATGGGGAATCTTACGTATCTCTGCATGGTAATCGAGAGAATGAAACATTAGCTAATTCAGACATTGGGGATGATATGATTGGAACGATACAAGGGGCTATGGGAAATCCACATGCCGATACAAGTGTTGAGGGTGATGAACCACAGGGGCCTGATCCCCATGCATTTGAACCCCAGCTCGGTCCAAATGCAGAGACTACAAAGTATTTCAAACTTCTTCAAGATGCACAAAGTGAATTGTATCCGGGTTGTCAGAAGTTCACATCTTTGTCATTCATTGTTCGACTTTTACATTTGAAGGTGCTTAATCAGTGGACAGACAAGTCTGTTGACATGCTGCTTGAGTTATTGAATGAGGCATTCCCGTTGGGTGTGAAACTCCCGGACTCATATTATAAAGCTCAAAAGGTCACAACAGATTTGGGCTTCACGTATGAGACGTGGGATGCATGTCCCAACAGTTGCATGTTGTTTCGAAACGAGGACGCCAATCTTGATAAATGTGTCATATGCAACAGTTGTAGATGGAAATCAAATGGTGATGGTGGTTCAAATGGTCCTAACAAAGGTGGCAAACGAATAGCTGCAAAACAGATGAGGTATTTTCCTTTAAAGCCAAGGTTGCAGAGGTTGTTTATGTCATCCAAGACGGCCAAGTTAATGAGATGGCATGCACAGGAACGAACTGATGATGGTGTCTTCAGGCATCCTGCTGACTCCCTTGCATGGAAAGATTTTGACCGTCGGAATATTGAGTTTAGTAATGATTGCCGAAGTGTAAGGCTTGGCTTAGCATTTGATGGTTTTAACCCATTCAGAACGATGAACATAGTTCATAGCACTTGGCCTGTTGTGCTCGTTCCATACAACTTGCCGCCATGGATGTGCATGAAGCAACCATTTCTAATTTTAGCCGTGCTTATTGATGGCCCAAAAGGACCTGGTGACAAGATTGATGTGTACATGCAACCGTTGATTGAGGAGTTGAAAGAACTATGGAATGAGGGTGTGTCAACATTTGATGCATCAACAAATCAAATGTTTCAAATGCATGCAGCTTTACTGTGGACAATTAGTGATTTTCCTGCATACGCAAACTTGTCAGGATGGAGCACTAAAGGCGAATATGCATGTCCTTGTTGCAATAAGGAAACTACATTGTGTTGGTTGAAGCATAGTAGGAAACAATCATACTTGGGTCATCGCAGATTTTTACCTACTGGCCATAAATTCCGGAAGGATAAAGTATCATTTGATGGTACTCGGGAAGTCCGACTCAAACCCAAATTGTTGTCTGGAACTGAGATGTTGCTACAATTAGAATCTGAGGGTATTTTAACCCAATACAAGAGGGATGACCTTAAGGAGAGGCATAGGAGACAGGTAGAGAAGGAGAAAGCTGGACATCGCACCCACAGTTGGAAGAAAAAGAGTATCTTTTATGAATTGCCATATTAGGAGCACAATCTAATAAGACACAACCTCGATGTGATGCATATAGAGAAGAATGTTTGTGACAATGTGTTGTGGACAATATTAGGGGTTGCAGGAAAATCGAAGGATGGCGTTAATGCTCGGCGTGATTTACAAGATATGAATATTAGAAAACCCCTACATTTGTAGTTAAGAGGGTCGAATAAAGCCTATTTACCAGCAGCACAATTCACGATGACCAAGGATGAGAAAGATTTGTTCTTGAAAGTGTTGAAGGAAGTAAGAGTTCCCGACGGCTATTCATCCAATATATCACGTCGTGTGCGCTCACATGATAGAAGTATTGGGGGTCTTAAGAGCCACGATAGTCATATTCTGATGCAACAACTTATTCCATTGGCTATTCGAAGATCGTTACCGAAGAATGTAATTAAACACTTGATTGAATTGAGCAATTTCTTTAGACAATTGTGTTCAAAAGTGAATCGTGTGACGGATTTGCAATATATTCAAGATCGTATCGCTATAACACTTTGTCATCTAGAGAAAATATTTCCTCCGAGTTTTTTTGATATAATGGAGCACTTGCCTATACATCTAGCTGATGAAGCCTTATTGGGTGGAGCGATTCAGTTTCGATGGATGTATCCAATTGAGAGGTATCTTCTTACTTTGAAGCAATACGTGCGTAATAGAGCTCATCCTGAAGGATCAATTGCTAAAGGATATCTTATGGAAGAATGCCTGAATTTTTGTGCACAATATCTCAATGATGTGGAAACCAAATCTAGTCGACCCGTGAGGAACTATAGTGGTGTTGATAATTTGGGTCATGCTATTGGTGAAAACACAAGCTTTTATCTTGATAATACTTCTTGGGTACAAGCTCATCGGTACATCTTATTCAATACAAGCGCGGTTCAACCATTCATAAAGTAGGTTAAGTCACTCACTCAATATTTTATTATGTTTTATTGAATTTTCTACAAAATTTTTTGTATTGCTAAAATTTCAATCTACACAGCGAACACCTTGAAGTACTTAAGCTCAAAATGCCTCATGTTGACGATCATCAGCTTCGGCGTGAACATTTTGAAACTTTTCACATTTGGTTCAAGGAACATGTATGTATTTAACTCTATAGATTCTAGTTACTTAAGTCGAACTACATTTTAAATTTTACATTTTCGTGTAAAATAGGTCCAAACTTTGCGAAGGACTACTGATGTCATATTTTTTTGAAGAGATTATTCTATTGGCAAATGGTCCTCATAACTTGGTAAGGAGGTTCAACGGGTATATACTGAATGGGTTTCAGTATCGAGTAAAGGCCATGGATGATCGTCGAGCCACACAAAATTGTGGTGTAGCTTTGAAGGCAGATACCATAAGTTATGCTAGTCGAAAAGACAAGAATCCTCGTGTGGGGTTTGTGTACTATTATGGACAATTGACAGATATTGTTGAGATTCGATATTCCAATGAGAAGAAACATGTGTTGTTTAAGTGTGATTGGATTGACAACATTCACGGAAAGAAAGAAGATGTCTTTAATTTCACGTTGGTGAACTTCAATCATTTGTTGTACCGAGATGATCGAATTACCAATGAACCTTTCATCTTGGCGTCCCAAGCAGAGCAAGTTTGGTATGTTGCAGACCTGTTACAACCAGACTGGCAAGTCGTGGTGAAGATGTCTCAAAGAGGTTTATTTGATATGAGTTCGACTGATCCACAAATCGAGCCATACATGAGCCAACAATTGGAAGAAAATATAATGCTTCGTGATGAAGAAGTTGGTTGGGTGAGGGAAGCCGCAGAAGGGGAAACAGTTAATGTTCAAATAGGCTGATAGTGGTGGAAACATTAGTAATTCAATTAAGGCCAAGGTTGTAGTTAATCATCAATTTCTTAATTTACTTTGTCTTTGTAATTGTGTTAGTTCAATTAATGTCATATTATAGTTGACAACAAACCATTGTCTATGTCTCTAATGTCAATTAATGTTATATTGCTTGCAGATTATTATGGGAAGGAAGAAGAAGCCTGATCATCCCCGGCGCATGATGTCTGATGTGCTACATAACAGGACATCAGTAGCACCACCATCAGAGGAGGCATCACATCGGCCACTATCGGAGGGGCCTTTAGTGACACCACAACAGCTACCATGTACTCAGCCTCCACGCCTACCATCGGTGCATCCACCATCAGTGCCACCACAGCAGCTATCATCATCAGCTTATGAGCCATCCGCAGGTATATAAATTTGCTTTGATTTGTATGAAAATTATTTAAACATACATTTATTTATGCTCATTATATATAACTTGTTTATTCTCATTGTATTTTGCAGACCATTCGACTTCTTCACAACCCACCTCAGGTTTATGTGATATGATTTGTATTCACATTATTTAAATTTGCATTTGTTTATTACCATTGCATATTGTTTATTGTTATTGTATCTCACAGGTCATGTTAGTTCTTCATCAACCTCGACTGGGCGTGGTAGAGGATGTGCCAAGGGCATTAAAGAGTGGGGTACTGGTAAAAAGCTAGACATACAATTTGATGGAAATTACTGCCCAATAGGGGATAACGTGGCTAAGTTAACTACTTAACTTGGCATTATTGTGCGGAATGGTAACATTGTTCCTCTTACTTTTCTTGACTGGAACAATGTGCCTGATGATATTATTGATGCTATCTGGAAGGATGTGAAGGTAAAAGTATATTTTTGTCCACAAATTCGAATTCCAAAATTGTGTTATTATTATTTAAACTTTGAAATTGTGTTTTATAGGACAATTTGAATATATGTCCAGAGGAGTACAAGCCAATCTGCATGAAAAACTGCAACAGCATATGGAAGGATCACAAGAACAAGCTTAAGGCTAAGTATTTCAAGCCTAGAAGTTCTGATCCTAATCTGAAGGATGATGTTCCTATGCACATTGTGCCAAGCCAGTGGGAAGAACTTGTTGAGTATTGGCGTACTTCCGATGCTGAGGTATACAAATAAGTTATATTTATGATATGTAAACATACAAATCATATTTACATACTCACATTTGTCGAACCTGTTATAGAAAATCGCAAGTAGGAACGCTAAAAATCGGCGAGCTCACGGCATAGCTCATACCACAGGGCGTACTACTTTCTCTCAGATACGACATGAGGTTTACATTTTATTGTTATATTTTTGTATATAAATAAACATTGTATATTTACAAATTATTTACATTCTAATTTTTATATTTCTAAAAAAATGCAGATGACCAGTAAGGGGGAGTCTACTGATAAGATGAATGTTTGGCTTATGACACGTAGAGTAGATGACCCAGAGGTTATTCAGACCTTGGTAGTTTCCAAACACCTTTGATTGTATTTAAAGTTTATTTTTTGTGTGTCAACCATCTTAATTTGGCATATACTTATATGTCTTATTCAATACAGGATGAGTTTAATCGTCAACTCTCTATGCTACCTGAGGATGGTCGGACTTTGGAGGCTAGGAATGCCATTTTTCATGAGTTGATAGGTCATGACGGACATGGATATTGTCGCACATACGGGAGAATTGTGCCTCGGAGACATACGGGAGAATTGTGCCTCGGAGAGCGGTGTATAAAGATGGTGCTGGGCCATCACAATCAACACCCCAGCCATCGACTATTGATCAGATCACGCAGAAGGTTCGTGCAGAGCTAAGGGATGAGTTGAGGGAGGAGCTGCGAGCAGAGTTCTCTACACATTTACAGCAGATGAGAGCTGAGATTATGGCCTTAGTGTCACAGGGGGCAAGTGTGGATCCCAACAGACAGGTTCGATATAAATTAAATTGTTTGATAGTTCAATTTTCACACAAGATTATGTATAAAATTTGAATATGATTACCACATTATGTATTGACTATCATAGGTTCCTGATGCATCGAGTGGCCACCGGGCATTTAGGGAATCTGCAGAAGACGAGAATCCATATACACCACCACCAGAAGATCAGGTATAAAATGTATCTTTGCATTCTAAGCTAAAATGTATCTTTGCATAATTTAGACATTCTAAGTTAAAGAGAGACTTGTGGGAGAAAACGGGGCTCGAATCGGGTTCCTGGTTTGGGAGTTAGAGCCGGATTTCACTTTAGGCAAACTAGTTCATTAAGAAACTTGAATTCGAGGCGTTAATGCTCCAAAATCACCAAATGGCGTCGGTTGAGCACGAAACTTGGCACACGCGACCGCCTAGGCACGAGAGACTTGTGGGAGAAGACGGGGCTCGAATCGGGTTCCCGGTTTGGGAGTTAGAGCCGGATTTCACTTTAGGTAAACTACTTCCTTAAGAAACTTGAATTCGAGGCGTTAACGCCCCAAAATCACCAAACGGCGTCGGTTAAGCACGAAACTTGGCACACGCGACCGCCTAGGCACGAGAGACTTGTGGGAGAAGACGGGGCTCAAATCAGGTTCCCGGTTTGGGAGTTAGAGCCGGATTTCACTTTAGGCAAACCAATTCCTTAACAAACTTGAATTCGAGGCGTTAATGCTCCAAAATCACCAAACGGCGTCGGTTGAGCACGAAACATGGCACACGCGACCGCCTAGGCACGAGAGACTTGTGGGAGAAGACGGGGCTCGAATCGGGTTCCCGGTCTGGGAGTTAGAGCCGGATTTCACTTTAGGTAAACTACTTCCTTAATAAACTTGAATTCGAGGCGTTAACGCCCCAAAATCACCAAACGGCGTCGGTTGAGCACGAAACTTGGCACACACGACCGCCTAGGCACGAGAGACTTGTGGGAGAAGACGGGGCTCGAATCGGGTTCCCGGTTTGGGAGTTAGAGCCGGATTTCACTTTAGGCAAACTAGTTCCTTAAGAAACTTGAATTCGAGGCGTTAATGCTCCAAAATCACTAAACGACGTTGGTTGAGCACGAAACTTGGCACACGCGACCGCCTAGGCACGAGAGACTTGTGGGAGAAGACGGGGCTCGAATCGGGTTCCCGGTTTGGGAGTTAGAGCCGGATTTCACTTTAGGCAAACTACTTCCTTAAGAAACTTGAATTCGAGGCATTAACGCCCCAAAATCACCAAACGGCGTCGGTTGAGCACGAAACTTGGCACACGCGACCACCTAGGCACGAGAGACTTGTGGGAGAAGACGGGGCTCGAATCGGGTTCCCGGTTTGGGAGTTAGAGCCGGATTTCACTTTAGGCAAACTAGTTCATTAAGAAACTTGAATTCGAGGCGTTAATGCTCCAAAATCACTAAATAGCGTCGGTTGAGCACGAAACTTGGCACACGCGACCGCCTAGGCACGAGAGACTTGTGGGAGAAGACGAGGCTCGAATCGGGTTCCCGGTTTGGGAGTTAGAGCCGGATTTCACTTTAGGCAAACTACTTCCTTAAGAAACTTGAATTCGAGGCGTTAATGCTCCAAAATCACCAAACGGCGTCGCTTTAGCACGAAACTTGGCACACGCGACCGCCTAGGCACGAGAGACTTGTGGGAGAAGACGGGGCTCGAATCGGGTTCCCGGTTTGGGAGTTAGAGCCGGATTTCACTTTAGGCAAACTAGTTCATTAAGAAACTTGAATTCGAGGCGTTAATGCTCCAAAATCACAAAACGGCGTCGCTTTAGCACGAAAGTTGGCACACGCGACCGTCTATGCACGAGAGACTTGTGGGAGAAGACGGGGCTCGAATCGGGTTCCTGGTTTGGGAGTTAGAGCCGGATTTCACTTTAGGCAAACTAGTTCCTTAAGAAACTTGAATTCGAGGCGTTAATGCTCCAAAATCACCAAACGGCGTCGGTTGAGCACGAAACTTGGCACACGTGACCGTCTAGGCACGAGAGACTTGTGGGAGAAGACGGGGCTCGAATCGGGTTCCCGGTTTGGGAGTTAGAGCCGGATTTCACTTTAGGCAAACTAGTTCCTTAACAAACTTGAATTCGAGGCGTTAATGCTCCAAAATCACCAAACGGCGTCGGTTGAGCACGAAACTTGGCACACGCGACCGCCTAGGCACGAGAGACTTGTGGGAGAAGACGGGGCTCGAATCGGGTTCCCGGTTTGGGAGTTAGAGCAGGATTTCACTTTAGGCAAACTAGTTCCTTAAGAAACTTGAATTCGAGGCGTTAATGCTCCAAAATCACCAAACGGCGTCGCTTGAGCACGAAAGTTGGCACACGCGACCGCCTAGGCACGAGAGACTTGTGGGAGAAGACGGGGCTCGAATCGGGTTCCCGGTTTGGGAGTTAGAGCCGGATTTCGGTCTAGTCAAAATTATTTACTAAACTATCTTTCTAATTATATAGTAGTCAATTTTTTTTTTTATATTTTTCTGTAATTAAAATATTAACACCATTATATGGTTATTAATTATTTTTATCTTGTTTTTTTCAGATATTTCCTGAGTAGCAGCTTGCTTCTTGTGGAATGCGGGCGTACAAAGATTATTACCAACTTTTTTTTTTGTAACCCGTCGTAAACTTGTGAATAACATCAAGACGAAAACTTTTGGTTTTGATTTTGATTTATGTTATTTAAATTTGTGAATAACATTATGTATGTAGTATGCGACATTATGTAGTGGCATAATTTTTGTTTTTATGAATTTTTATTTCTGTATTGTTATGAATGGAACAACATTATGAATTTTTATTATTTGTCAACTTTTGTTTATGTATATATTTATATTATTATGTAATTTTTGGATTTTTTTATAGTTATTTTTCATTTAATACAGGTTATTTTAATTTTTTTAATAATTTCCCAACAGGTTTTTTTTTATTTTTTTATTTTTTGAGACGGCATAATAACCCGTCGCAAAAACATTTTTGGAGGCTTTTGCGACGGCAGACATACTGTCGCAAAAGCTATGAAATTTAATTTAAAATAAAACCTTTAACGACGGCTCAGGCTGCCGTCGGCAATAGTATAAGCTACGACACTTTTAGCGACGGCCTTCTTGCCGTCTCAAAAACCTTTTTTAGCGACGGAAATACTGAGCCGTCGCAAAAAGTCAGATTTTCTTGCATTATTGGCGACAGAACATTGCTGTCGCAAAAAAGACAGCCTCCCGTCGCAAAAAACAATGGCGACGACACTTACCGTCGCTAAATCCCTTTTGCAACCCCCTCTGTCGCGACCCCCTTTGCCGTCGCAAAAAGCCAACTTACCGTCGGAAAAGGTATTAGCAATGGCTCACGGACCATTTGCGACGGCGTTTTGTCGTCGCAAAAAACACTTTTTCCTGTAGTGTCTTTCTTTGTGCTTTACTTCTTATCTTTCTTACGAATAAATTGCATCACATTTTATCGAGAAATGGAATAGTAAGAAATAGTAAAAGGGGAAAGATTATGATATATACCTCTCAAAGGATACTTTATAATTAAAGAAAATGAAATAATTTTATATTTTTTATGTTATAACTAAAAATTATGTTATAACTAAAAAATAAAATAAGTTATAATCAAATACCACATGAAGTACAATCAAAGATTTCATAATTCATAAATAAAATATTATCATAATTAAAATAAAATTAATTGTAATTAAAAAGGAAATAATATAATTAGAGATACATATCAACTCTTTAAAAGGAGGTATATAATAGAATTTCCTTAATAATAACATATAAATTTCTAAAGGCTACTCTAAAGAATTAATGTAATCATTCATATTTCATGCTCATGTTTTAGGAAGAGTTTTTTTTCCTTATTTCTTAAACTCAACTTTTAAAATTATTTCTCAAATTTATGTTATTTTATCATGAAGTGCTTTGAAAACATGGTTTCAAAAAATGATAGTGTGAGTTTGGAAAATAAGTTCACGGCTGCATAGATTTGAAAAAATAAGTTTCAAAAAAATGTAGATTTAATTAAAAAACAAAAAATAAAAAAACTCAAATACAAAAATTTAAGGATAAATTACACTTACACCATCTGAGGTTTTGGGTTTAATACATCATCCTCTAACGTTTAGAAAATTACGCTAATCCCCTTATCATTGCAATTATTTAGACTGAATGAAAACATTGAACTCATACACTCTTTCTTTTCTTGCTTTGCTTTACTTTCTCTGCTTTTTTCTTTTCTTTTCCTTTGCTTTGTTTATTTTTTCAATTAGTTTCCTCTATTTTTCTACTAAGAGTTGTTACCTTTTATATACATAGGGGATTTGTGAAATGAGACTATTAACCATATGGGTGGAAATGTAATTTTCAAAATGTTAAGGGGTGGAATATAATTGGACCAAATCTCAAGGGGTGTCAAGGTAATTTACCTAAAATTTAAATGATAAATTACACTTTCATTAGTAAAGCATTGGTTAATTTTTTTTTATTTTGATTTTTAAAAAGAAATCTCACTTTAATCCCTGTCAAAGGTAATGTGACAACCTGGAAGTTTCTTTTTTCTTCTTCGCTCGAGTGATGAATTGTTCACATAAGCGGTCTTGCAGATTGTCTAGTACTTTTGCAGGTCTGAACTTCTTGCATTCTGCCCTTGAGCAAAAGTTTCATCGCTCGAGCGGTCTCATGTCTCTGACGCTCGAGTGCAAGTTTCATCGCTCGAGTAGTCTATTCGAGATCAGCACTTTAAAAAGTCACTTTTTGATTTTTCTAGATCATCTCTCTCTCTCTCTCTCTCTCTCTCTCTCTTTCTCTTCCGTCATTTTGAGGATTTCAAGCTTTTTAGCTTGGTTTTTATCTATTTCCACTCACTTTCTACCCTTAGTTTTATATATCAAAACGTAGAGCACGAAGAGAGTTTACCCTTAGTTCCATATACCAAAACGTAGAGCACAAAGAGAGCTTTCTAGTAATTTGAGCAGATCGTGTTTTCATCGAAGTTGGATTTTCGAGCTTTCTCCTCTTCTTGCTAGAGGTAGGGATTTCTTTGCTCATTCTCAATACTTTCTTATAGACATGTTGTATATCTCTATTGCATAAAAAGTATGATTTAGTTATGTGATTTCAAATTCATATAAAGGGGTTTTTGGGTTTGAGTTGTGAAAAGTGAAATTGTATGCTTTTGGGAGGTTTTAGTGTATTGAAGGTGGTATATCTTCTTTATGTTATGAATGAAGGAAAAACCCTAATTTTTATTATCAAAGGTTTGATGAAATGAAAAGGGAAAATGTTGAATAATGGTTATGTTATGCATTATGTGGATTGTATTAATGTAGTAATTGCTAAAAATGGAGTTAATCGAGATATTGAGATTGTTTTGAGAAATATATGTTGAGTTGAGTTGAGTTGAGTTGGGTTATGGTTTCGATTAACTATGGGTTCGGGGATTATTAAAGAAAGAAAATGAATTTTTGGAACATGGTTGGAATATTGTGAATTGGGAAAATAAGGAAATTGATTTTTAAAAGAAAAATGAAATTATAACTCTTTTGTAAATTGAGAGTAAACAAGTGGTTGGGCATTTGAACATTTGATCTATGTTATTGTTGTTGCTAGGCTTATGTTCCATGGGATTTGGGCGATTGTAGTCATGCGTAATAAATACATGTGCTTAGAGGTTTTGTCCTTGGTCATCGATGGAGGATGACATTAATGTGTTGAACAGATTATGTGTATGTATTACACTTGTGTTATTATGCTTTTAGCATGTCGTAATGGTTGGTAATGTATATTGTGCTTAGAATGAGAGGTACCATTACCTTTTAGCTAGCGCCTGGAGAATTGGCTGCGCTTAAAATGAAAGGTACCAGTACCTTCTAGCCAGCACCTAAAGAGCTTAGCAGAGGTACCATTCCCTTCCAACTTGTGTCTGGTAAATTGATGTTTCGTTGTGGAAATGTGTATCCTTGGCCTACCGCGCTTGAGGCAGGTAGAGCATGGGTTGGGGGTTTCAGTGTTGAATCGATTTATCTGTGTATATCATATATGGTAGCGGTTTTGGTTGATGAAGTCGGGTTGTCTTATATGATTGTGTCGTAGTCTTAGCATGCACGGTATTTTATTTTCATGTTAAAGATATTGTATGTAATTTGTGCGTCGAATGAGTTGTAGAAATGTTTCATTACCCTTGGCTTAGAGCTTGGAAATGCCATTCATTATTAGAAATGGGTGTATGCGATGGGTTAGGCGTGCAAGAAATCAAAGATGATTTAGTTTTGTGAATACTTATCAAAAATGCGTTGTTAATATTTGTCCTTTATGAAATGGATAATGTAAGAGAAGGAAGAGAGAACGTTATGTATAGTTGACCAAATTGGATGAATTTTTGGAAAAGTTTATATATGCAAGTATATTTTGATTATAAACTGTCACATTATGTATAATGTATGATATGAAGCATTTATGATTATAGCTATCTATATGTTGTTATTGTTTAAGATCATGTTGGGATCCCTACTGGGTTTCATGCTTATCCTATGTTATTAATCCTTTTTTTTTTCAGGTATAGGTTGATAAGTGATACAAGATCGGTGATCTTTTTTACGTGTTGGCCACGAGGCCTTTATTTGTTGGCAGAGCGCCGTTGTTGTAAAGAGGGTTGAACCCATTCTCTTTTATGTAATAGTATAACCCTACGGGCAATTTATTTATTTGTAATTCATGTTGCATTTCAATTTGTTTATACAATTAAGGGAATCGTTATGTATTTATGGATGTCAGTGGATTTCATTTTCGTATTGTATTAATGAAAATGAACTATAACGACGAATTTGGTAATGTTAACCGGGTGATAAGAATGTGGGGTGTGACAGGTAAAATGTTTAAGTTCAAAATTCAAAATTCACACCCAAAACTCAAAGATAAAAAAGTTTTGCAAACCTTGAAATTGTAATCACATACACCTTGGAAGTCACAATGACCCAAAGGATAATAACAAACAAGCAAGACGCAAAGTATTAAAGAGAAAACTACTTAATGTGAACTCAATAAAAAGCCAAAGACCAAAAGATCAAAGTCAAGACTAGCTTTAAGAAGACATAAAGTTCTCAAACAAAATACAACCTTTTTGAGAAGTGCTGAACAATCAATGGCCTAAAAACAATTTCATAAGAATACTTCTCAAAGCTTAGAAACCAAAAGACCCTTGGCAAACCCTAGCAAACCTTTATGAACTAATAAAGAACAAAAACAAAGTTGATAGTACAATGTTTGCAAGAAATAGAAACCTCTCGATGAGGAAGAACTCCTTGAAGGATACAAAATGAAAGAGAAGTGAACAAAGCTCTCAGATATAGCAAGAAAATGAGAATCATCCTCGAAGTATTACGATTTGGTTTTGAAAAGAGTTCAGAACAATTGAACTCAAAGGCCCTCTACTAAGGTGCCCAAAACACTTACAACTTTGGGGATATATTGAAATACCAGTTAGAACCAATGACTCTCTCAAAGATATAGAAATTGAGAAAGAATCGTTCCTTATTCAAATTCACCCTGGCCTATGTAATTAACCAAAGACGAGATTGGAGGACTTGGGAGCTCCCTTGGACTTAATATCGTAATAAGAAGGTCAAGCTAAGACTGTACTTCATCCATTCCATGATATGTTGGGAGATTATTTAGTTTAGCGGTTAAAAGTAAGAGATAATGTGGGGACATAATTTTGAGTTGTCTAGTGGTCTAGGTGGTTAGCCGATGTGCCACGTGGGTGATTCTGATTGGTCGAGGTGTGGTCAAACCACATTTGAATCTAAGATGTTCGGATGAGGGACTAGAGTCCTAGATGATGACAAACTCTCTATTTTGATAGATCAAGATTCTTGAGAGAGAGTTAATCCTATTCCAAATTGGAGTCGTCCTTGATAAGTGATATCCTAGAAATGATAAGAGTCCTATGAGGTGAGACTTCTATGGGACGAGGTCACTGATGATTATAAAATGTAGGCAGCTTGTGGGTCTAAGGTATGTTTTCCTTGAGAGTTGTTTACTTTAGCCGATTATCGTGTAAGGTTGGTTGACTGACTTGATTGTCGAAGTGCCCCCAGGTGGACGAGCCACCGACCTTGTTATTTTCTTGTGCGTAGGTATTGGACTTCTCTATTCTTGCATGTTCTCTACGGCTTAATTCCTAGAATCTTGGGGAAAAGATCTAATTTGGTTGTGGGGTCATATTTCAACAACCACAGATAGTTAAGGTGTTGACAAAACCTACTTGTACTTCTGTACACAAGATGATTGTTTCAAGGGGATTAACCCAAGATTATCTTGAAGGGATTAGGTTTTCCTTATTTTGGTCAAGCAGCTAGAGAGAAAAAAAATTCCATGTGGTCTCTAATCTCATAGGACCACCATATTGATTGTTTGATCTCCAAGCAAATCTTTGGTCCTTATAAATATGTACAACACCCATAACTCTATCCATTTAACACACAAAGCAGAGTAATATTAGGGATTAAGGGATGCTCTGTCATTTTCACCTCTCACTCTATGTACCTTACTTTTTACCTAACAATCTTCTCCCACTATTCATTCCTTAGTTGATCTTCTTCAAGTTTTGCATCTACAGTGATTTACATTCACTTTTAACGATCTCATCCGATTCAAACCCTTTACATTTTTGGTGACTCCACTAGGGAATTGAGCTTGTGGATGGTCAATACTAATTGTAAATTACACACTACACCAACAATAGAGGCACATCAAGAAAAACAACCACCAAGGCTCTTCCAATGACAGTACTAGTATTCATAATGAGGCACATGACCATACTACTTTGTTTGATGATGTTCATAACCTTCAGGAATCCTAACGACAATAAAACCTCTTCATAGATGTTGTGCTGACTTTGATGCCAAATGCTAACCCAACTCAACCAAACCCAAACAGTGTATTGCCTAATGGAATTGAGCAAGTTGGTCAACTAGCTTAGAACTTGGTTCCACCACTATCACTTAAGATTCCTAACCTTAATGATCAAGTTACCTAGGAACAGTCATAGTCTTTGTGGTTCAGATACTTAGAGGTTCATCTTAGTTTAATATCCTTAGTAGTTTGTGACTATGGTAGATGCATAGGCTAGGTTCGATTAGAAGTGTGGCAAATGGACCATTTCGTCTTTATCAAACCTAGACATCATGCCACTTTATTTTGCTAAGATATTAGAACGACCATATTTGGAGGGTTACGTGGTCCTTAAGTTTGTTAAGTTTGATGAAAGACAAAGTAATGCTCATGATCATGTGGTAAGATTCATTAAGGCTCTCAGGATTTATAGAGTGGGTCACATGCTCTAACTAAAAGAATTCTTACTGCGGAGGGTACAAATTTGAGGTCTAGTCCATGAACAATATAAGTCCAAATCCATGTGAGCTTAGGATAAATGTGGCTGAGATGAATAGCAAATCAGATTCACATTATTTTAGAAAATTGAGATATGGTTCTAGAAGAATCAGATTGGATGTGGCGATAGTTGTTGGATCTATATACATCGAACGAACAGGGATTGTAGCAAATATGCCACCACCTAGATTGTCATTGACAAAAAGCAGTACCCCTTAATTTGCTCTCATCTAATGATCAATACTCAATGCAACTTGGCCACTATGGTCTGACATCATTATAATTGTTCGATAGGCAGAAATCCCATGGTTCATAGTGAGTACAACTTGGCCAATAACAAAAGTGACCCTTGACAAGAGAAGAACCATCCGATTAAAAGGAGATCAACGATTAAGACAATTCCCTAATCAAACATAAAAGGAGGACTAGGTAAAGGAAGAAGGACATATGGAGGTAACCCAAGAAAACATTCTGAAATACTCATTTCATTCATTTTACACAATGTCTGACCAAATTATTGACTTGATCATCAAAGAGTCCTCTTGTAGACATCCCATTTTGACCAACCATTAAGACTTAGGCACTTGAAAGCTTCCCGATGATGAAATGGTAATTTTTTCTTCCTTAGAGATGCTTGAGGTTGATAAGAGTTATTGTATAACCTTATTTTAGCCAAAAATCATCTTTTTGTAAAAATGACCATTTTGTCCTTGAATCCATTTTTATCCAAAACCAACTTTTTGATCCCCACTATAATTGAGTCTGAATTGATAAATATTTTCAAAACCATTGACCTATTTTGTGTAAAAACGTCAATTGAGAGTCAAATGTACCTAATTACGCAACATGAGGGTCCAAAAGCCTAGAATCACGTGCTTGTGCATACATGCATGGCTTGCATACATCGAGGGTACATGCACCCGCACCAAGTGGCTCAACCATATGCCCGGCCGCACATGGGTTGCACGGCCAGACATGCTACGTGAGTACGCTGTACGACCACACAACCTATTGACAGTGCTGAGTGAATTTTGGTTGGGAATTGATCGGGAGGGGTAAGAAGATAGTGATGGGATAACCCTAAGAACCCTAGAGTGTTCCAGAACCTTCCCCTATAGCCTATAAATAAGACCCCTACCCCCCCTCTTTGAGAGACCAAGCTTTTAGATAATTTTTTAAGTGATTGGTGTGAGTTAGAGTGTCTTTTCTCCACTCCCACCCTCAAATCCGAAAATCATAAATCGTAACAGCAGCTCTACAACTAAAAGTAGATCTAGGGTTTGAAGCAAAGTGAATCAAGGTAAAACCTAAGCCTAAGGAAAGCTTTCAAGCAAGGAATATCATCTTTTCTCGCTTTTTCTTGCTTGTTCTTCGGTTTGATAATCAAACCAGCAAGTAAGTTCTTCTTTTTCTATATTTTAAATATGATTTAATCATGTTTTTATTATTAGATCATGGTTAGGGAGTTAGCAAGCATGCATAATCATATAAGTTAGTAGTTTTGAATGTTTTTTGCTTTATTTTGCATGTTTTAATTAATTGTATACTTCTTGCATGTCTAGGTTAGTTTAATATTCTTATTTACATGCATGATGCCCCCTTTTTTTTTTTATCATTATATATTCAGCATATTTAGATTTGTTTTGTGTTAATTGCTTTTTGTGCATTAAATCATGATAGTAGCCTTAAACCGGGTTTAGGTTTGCTACGTGTGTATAGTAGCATGCTTAGAATCATTGAATCATATTTAATTTATATCTTGCATGTTGGATGTTTTGCAGTAAAATCCGGATAAGTTCTTATTCTTTCATGGCATATTGCTTGTGGGTTTTGCATTGTTCTTTAAATAATGTAAGTTTATGTGATTTTAGTGTAAAATTGAATGTTTTGGATGTTTTCATAAATATTGCTTAGTTTAGTTCATGTTTACGACCATATGCGTTAAAAAATTTCTTTTTTATGGAAAAATCTTTTTTTTTTTTTTGGGGTGGAAATATGGCTTTATTCGTTGAAACTAAATTAAGTGGTATTTAATTTATTCAAATCATCTAGTTTTAGGCTTAGTAATGGATTAGGGTTAATAACGAATTTTGTGGAATAATTAATTATTTAATCTCATAAAATAGAAGGTTAGTAGAGACCAATTTTCAAATGGGTGATTCTACTTCCACCACAACTTTACCTCTTTACACCCTCCATATGAGTTTCCCCCCCCCCCAAAATTTTATCCATGTGTGAAATTACTTTTTAAGGACAAAACACTAAAATTAAATGTATTTTGTTATCTCCTTACACCCATTGATCTTCAATCTCTACTCCTCTTTTTCCTTTCTTAATTTTCTTCTTCTCTTACACATCTCTTCTCAAAAAGTGAGAATCATCGTGTTTTGGTCAGTAAAGAAAGTAATGGATGAAGAAACAGTGGTGAAGAACCATCAAAAAATGAAATGGTGAGTTTTTTAATTTATTTAGTAGGTTTTTGTTTCGTTTTTCTGGACCAGTGTTCGACTTTTGTTTGGTGGTTTGAAAACGCACAAAATAAAATAATCCGGCATCACATTGCCGAACAAAAAATATAAGTCTAGTAACCAACTACCAAATAAAAGATACATTTCCAGTAACCCCAAACCGAATTGTTTTAATTTGTTCAGCTTCTTATTACCATGTATTTTCAATTTCATTTTTTTATATATTTATTTTTTTACCTGGAAGGATTATACATATACTCATGGCAACAACACAAGTACTGCAATATAAGTGGACTGTAGTCATGAATTCATTACGAACGAGGTTTGTTAAGTTTTTTTTTATGAATACGATTTTTTCTTATTTTTAATCTGTATTGAGTTTTATTAATAATTTGATGTATAAATGTGTTTATTAGCTTTAGATTTTTAGTAGTCGTGAAGCATTAATTAAATGGGCTTCTGACTTTGGGAACAAGACTGGATTTGTCATTGTTATAAAGACATCTGATGCGAGAGACAATGGCAGAAAACCAAGACTAACACTTACTTGTGAAATAAGTGGTTACTATAGACAACAGGAAGATCAAGGGGGAACAATTGAGATTGACAGGTTCTAAAAAGTGTAGATGTCTAATTTCTATTAAGGGGGGAAATATTACCTACAAATTACTAAGACGAATTATGATAACATATTTGATTGATGGATGCAAATAATGACAGATTTTATGGATGCTTTATGGATATTTGTACACTTGATGTTTTATGAATAATTTTATGGATACTTTTTATGTATAATTTTATGGATGTGTGTTTGATTTATGAATTTTTTTATGGATGCTTCAAGGAAAAAGTAAATCTTTCAATGTACAGCAACGAGGACCTAGACAACTTTATTGTAGTTTGGCAACATGGCACTAGAGTAATCACATTTGTATAACAATGTATCACTGAACAGGCACTTCACAAGTGGCCCAAATTAATTTCTTGTTATTGTAACGCCCTCAAAATTAACCCATTATATATCATTGACATGCATTATTTAAAGAAGACAATTTATTAATTCATTCATCAGAGTATTACTAAATAAAGCATTACATGTAACATCGAATAAAATGCCCTACATGCTTACATCTTTCCAAGCCAACACTTGGATTCAAAAATATGAGTTCTAATCTCAATACAAGAAAAGCCCTAGGCTTGAATGTTTACATGTACTAATAAATAAAAACTATTAACTAAAGGTAGTCTTCTTCAATCCAGAAGCCAAACCTTCCCAAGCTACGTCCTTGGAGGTAGTTTATCACCTGAACCTGAAAATGATGTTCCCATAAAGGGTGAGCCACAGCCCAGTAGAAATATACTAAACCACATATAAGCAATGAATAAAGCAATAGCATTCAACAGATGGTTAACCAAAATAATCAATTACTTCATTTTACAGTCTCATGACACTATTGCCAAAGATACGTTTTACTTTCCAATTTAATCAACATGGCTCAGAACCTGGCCAAACTTATAACAGTGAATCACATATATCATATTCACATCCTTCCAATATCAACAAACAAATGAGACTCAAGCTCAAATCAAACACTTCATACTTCCAGATTGATACACATTTTAGTGCTGTATCAATAAAACACTTCTATATAAATAAGCACACATAAAAGTGATGCTAATGGAGTCCATCCCCTATCTCCTCCCAAACAAAATCCGGTTTAGAGGTCCATCCCCTATCTTCCCCTAAACCGTGGAGTACATCCCCTATCTCCTCCCACACACAAAACAATGTATGCAAATGCAATGCTCAATCAATACACGTATTTTCTGTATCAATGCCATAGTCAAAATTAATGACTTAACCAATATGATTAGTTTCAGTTATTCCTAATCCACATGCAATGTCTACAACAATCACGACTATCCTCCACCGATAGCCCAAAATAGTTATTTCTAAACTGAAAATAACTATGTCAACAATTCAATAGACAAATGATTCCAATTACCCAATTACGCTATTTAACCAATGAATTCCCCAATTCCATGGATTTAACCATCTTTTCCCATTTCCATGAATTACTTATACAAATTAATTCAATAATACAACTAGGGTTTTTCCCAAAATTTACCAAAGTATCCCCAACATATCAAATTACCAAAGTTTAGAACAAAACCTATAAAATGGAGTAGGAAATCCCTACCTCGAAGAAAATAACCCGTATGGAGAAGATGGAGATGAAGACCAAAGACCAACGTGCTCCAAATCCCAAGTTTCTCAGATTAAAATGAAGCCCTTAACTTACTCTAACTTTTTAATAAAGGATCTAAGGTAGAAACTCACTCTAAGTAGATCAATCGTAAGAGAGAAGGTATGTAGAGGGAGAGAGAGAGATAAAAACACTCCAGGGGCGGTTTTTTAAAAGTTATGAAGGAAAAGTAGGTCAAAAAGTGATCCAAAAAGTGAAATCACGGACTGATATAATCGACTCTACGCTCGAGCGTAGAAAGCCCCGCTCGAGCGTAAGACACAGAATCATGCTCGAGCGTGAAGAAAGCCGCTCGAGAGTCGATTGTACCCTTCCAGAAGTTTTGCAGGCGCTGGCACCCGCTCGAGCGTCAAACTCCCCGCTCGAGCGGAGGAGCAAAAACTAGGGATCACGCTCAAGCGTAAAAACTACCGCTCGAGCGGAAGAACTGCAGAGCAAAATACTGGGAGATGGAAAATCACGCTCGAGCGTCAAAATTCCCGCTCAAGCGGAGAAGCAACAACGAAGGGACCGCTCGAGCGTTAAAACTTCCGCTCGAGCGTGAAGGCCAAAATCTGGGCATTACCTATTGGCATCTAAAATCAACCAACCTGTAACAGACCCGCCCAACACAACCTATACTTCAAATACAAAAAGATTAAAGGACAACAACAACCAATAAGTAATGACAGGATCCACGGAACCTAAGTCCGGATACAATAATTTAAAGAGAAAAGACCGGGGTCGCTATAGTTATCATCCAATTGGACGGCAACAAAATGTTGCGAAAAAAAATATTATCCGATAACATGACACTGGAGTAATTCAAATTAATTAGCGTTGTATTACCGAACAGGCCCACCACAAAATAAAAAATCATTGCTTGGAAGAAAGTGGTTCTATAAATGTATAGTAACAAAATGCTAGAGAGATCTATTTTTTCGGGCAGCATAACACCGGAATAATGTAAATTGTTTACCACCGTGTTACCAACATTAGTGGTGTAAAGGGATGAAATAGTTCATTTAGGGTTAGTTTTGGTAATATATTGAGGGTGTAATGAGAATTACATTTTTTTTAGTGGTGTAATGAGATAGAGTGTGTAAAGAGGTTAAATAGTGGTGTAAGTAGAATCACACTTTTCGAATTGGACAAAAGGGAGTGCTTTCAGTAAATGACCTTTCCCTTTTTAACCTTATTTCCTGAATCTTGATTATTTGATTGTGACAGATTAGGTCTTGTATTTAGTGTTCATTGTTAAAGGTTTCTTAGTTTCCCTTAAAAATTAATTGGCGACTTTCGAAAGCAAGTTTGTATAACATTGGATGAAAATGTGCCTTATCTTCTACTCTATTTAAAATGTACGAAGAATATAGAGTGTTTTCTACTTTTTAACTTTCTAAATTGCCCTTACTCACATGTTTTGTTAGATGCTCACCAATTCAAACATAAAAAATGACTTAGCAAGGTTGGTAAGAACAGGGGTCCATATCACGTCCATAATTCAATGATACTAAAATATATATATATATATATATAATTTATTTAAAATATAAATTATCTTTGTAGTTTGAAAAATTAAAAATATCTCATTATTAGAATTTTTAATTTAACATAATTAATTAAAAAATTAACTACCCTTTTATACAATAAAAAAAATTATCTAAATTATTAATTGAAATAAAATTTTAACATAATTAAAAACTATTAATTACTTGATAATTTATTAACAAAAGATGGTATTTGTTATGAAATTAAAAACTTCAAGAGGCAGAATGTGATTTTTAGAATTATAGGAGACACTTCGTATTTTAAACAAATCTCAAGCAATGTTTTTGTAATTTACTCTAAAAAATTATAAAAATTATAAAATAACCTAAATGAATTATAAATATTTATCAGAGCATCTCCAATGGTGTATCTTTTATTCCACCAAATTTGAGTAAACCCTCTATTTGATATCCAACTCTCCAACGGAGCATTATGGGCTGTAATCAAAACACCGGTCGACCAGGAGGACAACCGGGTGGAATTCCGGCTGATCGACCGGCCAGTGTAATCAATCGATTCTGAAAATTAGTTTTTCCTACATTTTTGTTTCCCTCAATTCCTTTGCCATTTCTTTTTGCCTCCACTAATTATTTCTCTCCAAAAGATGTATATAAATAGATTAAACCATGTAAATAAACCCAAAAAACAATGTTGTATCTGGAACCAACCCATAAACTCCACCAGAGCATAATGACTTCTTCAACTTCTTATTTGTTCACTGATTTTTCATCCTCTTTTTCTTTCTCATCCTCAGATGATGAAAAATTGTTGCACTTGTTGGTCTTTATGAGATAAATAATGCTAGAATGATAGAGATTTTGACAACAAGTGATCAATCAAAGAAAAAAGGTGGCTCTGTTGTAGGACATAAATACATACGTCGCGAAAGAAGAAAGGGTCATGATCAATTGTTTGTAGATTATTTTGCTATAAATCCAGTTTATTCATCTTCAACATTTTAGAGACGTTTTAGAATGCGTCGTGATCTGTATCTATGGATTTTGAATGCCATTGAAGCACACGACACATATTTTCTTCAAAAAGAAGATGTAGCTTATATTCTTGGATTGTCTTCTCTTCAAAAGATGACTTCAACAATTAGAATGCTCACATACGGAGTGGTAATAGATGCGGTTGATGATTATGTGCGAATTGGGGAAAGCACGACAATTAAAAGTTTGAAACACTTTTCCAATTCAATTATCGAATTCTTTGGAGCTGAATATCTTAGATCTCCATCAACAACTAATATTGCTAGATTACTTGCTATTGGGGAGGATCGTGGGTTTCCGGGTATATTGGGAAGTTTAGATTGCATGCACTAGGAGTGAAAAAATTGTCCAACAGCATGGTAAGGTCAATATGTAAGCCATTAGAAAAAGCCAACCATAATTCTTGAAGCAGTAGCTTCTTATAACTTGTAGATTTGGCATGCATTTTTTGGAATGCCTAGATCACAAAATGACTTGGAATGTCTTGAATCATTCGCTCTTATTTTCTGATCTTGCCCAAGGTAAAGCTCCACCTACTAATTACACTATTAATAGACACACTTACAATATGGGTTATTACCTTGATGATGGTATATAGCCTCCATAGGCAACACTGGTTCAGACAATCTCTTCTCCTCAAAGAGCAAAGAAACAACATTTTTGTATGATATAAAAGTCATCAAGGAAGGATGTAGATCAGGCATTTGGAGTGCTCCTATAGCGACCCCGGTCTTTTCTCTTTAAATTATTGTATCCGGACTTAGGTTCCGTGGATCCTGTCATTACTTATTGGTTGTTGTTGTCCTTTAATCTCTTTGTATTTGAAGTATAGGTTGTGTTGGACGGGTCTGTTACAGGTTGGTTGATTTTGGATGCCAATAGGTGATGCCCAGATTTTTGGCCTTCACGCTCGAGCGGAAGTTTTAACGCTCGAGCGGTCCCTTCGTTGTTGCTTCTCCGCTCGAGCGGGAATTTTGACGCTCGAGCGGGATTTTCCATCTCCCAGTACTTTGCTCTGCAGTTCTTCCGCTCGAGCGGTAGTTTTTACGCTCGAGCGTGATCCCTCGTTTTTGCTCCTCCGCTCGAGCGGTGAGTTTGACGCTCGAGCGGGTGTCAGCACCTGCAAAACTTCTGGAAGGGTGCAATCGACGCTCGAGCGGCTTTCTTCACGCTCGAGCATGATTCTGTGTCTTACGCTCGAGCGGGGCTTTCTACGCTCGAGCGTAGAGTCGATTATATCAGTCCGTGATTTCACTTTTTGGATCACTTTTTGACCTACCTTTTCTTTCTTAACCTTTAAAAACCGCCATTTGAGAGTTTCTCTCTCTACTCTCACCTTCTCTCTAAAATTTGATCTATTCCTTGTGGTCTTCTACCCTAGTTCCTTTGGAAGAAAGGTAGAGCTTTGCGAGATCTTTCTTTTAATCTGAAAAAGAGAGGATTTGGAGCACTTTGGATTTTGGGTCACCATCTCCATCTTCTCTATTTTAGTTGTGATCTTCAAGGTAGGGATTTCCTACTCTATTTTATAAGCTTTGTTCTAAGTTTTGGTATTTTGATATGTTGGGGATACTTTGGTAATTTTGGAAAAACCCCTAGTTGTTATAATAAATTAATTTATATAATTAATTTAGGAAAAATTGGGGAATTTAGTTGAATTCATGGAATTAATGAATTTATTGATTAAATGGTGTAGTAGGTTAGTTTAATCACTCACCTATGGAAAATGTTGGAATTACGTTAGTTGATACATTTATTTCCTGTTTAGAAATAACTGTTTTGGGCTATCGGTGGAGGATAGTCGTGATTGTTGTAGACATTGCATGTGGATTAGGAAAAACTGAAACTAATCACATTGGTTAAGTCATTGATTTAGACCGTTGAATTAATACAGAAAATACATGTATTGATTGTGTGTTGTATATGACGAGTGTTTAATACATTGTATATGCATTTTTGTGTGGGAGGAGATAGGGGATGTACTCCACGGTTTAGGGGAAGATAGGGGATGGACCTCTAAACCGGATTTTTGTTTGGGAGGAGATAGGGGATGGACTCCATTAGCACCATTTTTATGTGTGCTTATTATATTGAAGTGTTTTTACATGATTGTTGATACAGCACTAAAATGTGTATCAAATGGGAAGTATGAAGTGTTTTGATATGAGCATGAGTCTCATTTGTTTTGTTGATATTGGAAGTAATGTGAATATGATATATAATTCACTGTTGTAAGTTTGGCCAGGTTCTGAGCCATGTTGATAATAATGGAAAGTGAAATGTGCCTTAGACATTAGTGTCATGAGACTGTTTAATGGTAAAAAATTGGTTATCTTAGTTAACCATCTATTGAATGCTATAGCTTTATTCAATGCTTATATTTGGTTTAGTATTTTTCTACTGGGCTGTGGCTCACCCTTTATGGGAACATCATTTTCAGGTTCTGGTGATAAGCTACCTCCCCGGACTTAGCCTGGAAGGATTTGATGTTTGGGATTTTGAAGACTTGTCTTTAGTTATATGTTTTATTTTGTTATTTTTGAGATTTCATGTAAACATTCAAGCCTAGGGCTTAACTTGTAAATGAGTTAGCACTCATCTTTTTTTGTGTCCAAGTGTTAGCTTGGAAAGATGTAAGCCCTTAGGGCATTTATTTTGATGTTGCAGGATGTTACATGTGATGTCTTTCAATAAGAATACTCTGATGAAAAACTCAAATGATTCAGTTTCTTTTATTAATGCATGTTAATGTTATGGTTATTTTGGGTTTATTTTGAGGGTGTGACAACTTCCTCAGACTGATGGGCAGTCCGAGCGTACTATTCAGATCCTTGAAGATATGCTTCGGGGTTGTGTTCTCGACTTTAGCGGGTCGTGGGAGAGGCACTTGCCATTAGTGGAGTTTGCCTACAACAACAGCTTCCAGTCTAGTATCGGTATGGCACCGTTTGAGGCCTTATACGGCCGACCGTGTAGGTCTCCTGTTTGTTGGGCCGAGGTGGGTGATGCACCTCTGTTGGGTCCAGAGTTAGTGAGGGAAACGACGGAGAAGGTTGAGCTTATCCGTAAGAGGCTTGTTACAGCCCAGAGTCGTCAGAAATCTTATGCCGACCGTAGGAGGAGACCTTTGGTGTTTGAGGTGAGTGATCATGTCTTTTTGAAGATATCACCAAGACGGGGATTGATGAGGTTTGGGAAGAGCGGGAAGTTGTCCCCTCGATTCATTGGTCCTTTTGAGATCCTTGAGAGGATTGGCGAGACTGCTTATCGTTTAGCTTTGCCGCCGCAGTTGTCCGGAGTACATGACGTGTTTCATGTGAGTATGCTTCGGAAGTATGAGCCGGACCCATCACATGTATTGGATTGGACCGATTTAGTAGTTGATGAGGATGTCTCGTATGAGGAGAGACCGGTTCGGGTCTTGGATAAACGGGATCAAGTCTTGCGAGGCAAGACCATTCCTTTGGTGAAAGTTTTGTGGAAACATCACGGGGTGGAGGAAGCCACATGGGAACGTGAGTTAGAAGTCCGCGAGAAATATCCGGACATGTTTATTGATTTGTAATCTTGTAGTTAGATTTTGTAATATTGTCAAACTTTAAAGCTTTTTATATATATGTCTTAAGCTGTAAAACATTTAGAATGTTTTGGTTAATGGAAATATTTTGGAACTTGCCTCGAAATGGAAGTTTAATGGAACATTGTATATATTGAATATATTGAAAATTGTTGAAATTGAAAGAAAATTGCATAGTGTTAATGCAGGTTGAAATATATGGTTGTTTTGCATATTGTGGCATGCCTCTTTGTTAAGAGATGGAATGGCCGGTGTTGGGTCAAGTTGTTTGTTTATTAGTGAGTTATCATATTGTTGGAATTTGAGAAAAACTTGCTTTCGAAACCTTATGCTTAATTTCGGGGACGAAATTCTTTTAAGGAGGGGAGGTTATAGCGACCCCGGTCTTTTCTCTTTAAATTATTGTATCCGGACTTAGGTTCCGTGGATCCTGTCATTACTTATTGGTTGTTGTTGTCCTTTAATCTCTTTGTATTTGAAGTATAGGTTGTGTTGGACGGGTCTGTTACAGGTTGGTTGATTTTGGATGCCAATAGGTGATGCCCAGATTTTTGGCCTTCACGCTCGAGCGGAAGTTTTAACGCTCGAGCGGTCCCTTCGTTGTTGCTTCTCCGCTCGAGCGGGAATTTTGACGCTCGAGCGGGATTTTCCATCTCCCAGTACTTTGCTCTGCAGTTCTTCCGCTCGAGCGGTAGTTTTTACGCTCGAGCGTGATCCCTCGTTTTTGCTCCTCCGCTCGAGCGGTGAGTTTGACGCTCGAGCGGGTGCCAGCACCTGCAAAACTTCTGGAAGGGTGCAATCGACGCTCGAGCGGCTTTCTTCACGCTCGAGCATGATTCTGTGTCTTACGCTCGAGCGGGGCTTTCTACGCTCGAGCGTAGAGTCGATTATATCAGTCCGTGATTTCACTTTTTGGATCACTTTTTGACCTACCTTTTCTTTCTTAACCTTTAAAAACCGCCATTTGAGAGTTTCTCTCTCTACTCTCACCTTCTCTCTAAAATTTGATCTATTCCTTGTGGTCTTCTACCCTAGTTCCTTTGGAAGAAAGGTAGAGCTTTGCGAGATCTTTCTTTTAATCTGAAAAAGAGAGGATTTGGAGCACTTTGGATTTTGGGTCACCATCTCCATCTTCTCTATTTTAGTTGTGATCTTCAAGGTAGGGATTTCCTACTCTATTTTATAAGCTTTGTTCTAAGTTTTGGTATTTTGATATGTTGGGGATACTTTGGTAATTTTGGAAAAACCCCTAGTTGTTATAATAAATTAATTTATATAATTAATTTAGGAAAAATTGGGGAATTTAGTTGAATTCATGGAATTAATGAATTTATTGATTAAATGGTGTAGTAGGTTAGTTTAATCACTCACCTATGGAAAATGTTGGAATTACGTTAGTTGATACATTTATTTCCTGTTTAGAAATAACTGTTTTGGGCTATCGGTGGAGGATAGTCGTGATTGTTGTAGACATTGCATGTGGATTAGGAAAAACTGAAACTAATCACATTGGTTAAGTCATTGATTTAGACCGTTGAATTAATACAGAAAATACATGTATTGATTGTGTGTTGTATATGACGAGTGTTTAATACATTGTATATGCATTTTTGTGTGGGAGGAGATAGGGGATGTACTCCACGGTTTAGGGGAAGATAGGGGATGGACCTCTAAACCGGATTTTTGTTTGGGAGGAGATAGGGGATGGACTCCATTAGCACCATTTTTATGTGTGCTTATTATATTGAAGTGTTTTTACATGATTGTTGATACAGCACTAAAATGTGTATCAAATGGGAAGTATGAAGTGTTTTGATATGAGCATGAGTCTCATTTGTTTTGTTGATATTGGAAGTAATGTGAATATGATATATAATTCACTGTTGTAAGTTTGGCCAGGTTCTGAGCCATGTTGATAATAATGGAAAGTGAAATGTGCCTTAGACATTAGTGTCATGAGACTGTTTAATGGTAAAAAATTGGTTATCTTAGTTAACCATCTATTGAATGCTATAGCTTTATTCAATGCTTATATTTGGTTTAGTATTTTTCTACTGGGCTGTGGCTCACCCTTTATGGGAACATCATTTTCAGGTTCTGGTGATAAGCTACCTCCCCGGACTTAGCCTGGAAGGATTTGATGTTTGGGATTTTGAAGACTTGTCTTTAGTTATATGTTTTATTTTGTTATTTTTGAGATTTCATGTAAACATTCAAGCCTAGGGCTTAACTTGTAAATGAGTTAGCACTCATCTTTTTTTGTGTCCAAGTGTTAGCTTGGAAAGATGTAAGCCCTTAGGGCATTTATTTTGATGTTGCAGGATGTTACATGTGATGTCTTTCAATAAGAATACTCTGATGAAAAACTCAAATGATTCAGTTTCTTTTATTAATGCATGTTAATGTTATGGTTATTTTGGGTTTATTTTGAGGGTGTGACAGCTCCAATCTCGATTTGCAATTGTAGGTGGTCCAATATGTTTTTGGGATCCTAAAATCCTTGGTAACATAATGAAGACTTGTGTAAACACCCCATTTTTTACCACCCTTAAGACTTGGGCGCTACTGATGGTTTTCTTTGGTGGTGAAAGATGTGCAGGCTATGCTATGCAAAAGGTCGGTTTCTTTGGCAAGGAGAGCATCAAATCCAAACCTCACACCCCATTGTGGGACCAAAAGATTTTGGATCTTAAAATCCTCTCTTTCAAAATATTTTTGAAATAAAGTTCCTACGATGTTCCGAGACTTGCATTTTGTCAAATAATGCACTTTTTGGTAAACCGAGCAAGGACAAAGTGGAAATGAATGAAAGTGAGATGAAGTCTTTGAAAAATCTTTCAAAACACCTTGTTCGGAGGTTCAGAGTTGAAGAAAAGAGGACTGGAGAGAAGAAACTTAGTTGAGAAAGAAGTTGGGCATGAATCGCTAAAAGAGAGTTGGGCGGTCCTCGCTAAATCAGGCTTATCTATCTATACACTTGAAGTTAAGCTATGAGGCCACCACCGTTGGAAAGAAGACTTCTGGGGCTTCGTTTTTCACTCAAGAATCTCCTAAGGCTGAGTCCGGATGGGGGAGATATGATTGGTTGAAGTTGGGCATCATCCCGGTTGGACCAAAACTGAGCAACCTTCACCAAAAAAGCATAACTTTTTTCATAGTTGGAATTTTGATGCAAGTCTGGTGCCATTGGAAATCTTACTTCCGGGGCTTCAATTTGGACACATGAATGACCTGAAAAGGAGTTCATATGAAGGAGTTATGCCCATTTGAAGTTGGACCTGCAGAGCAGATTTTTCCTGCCGGCCGACCAAACAATGTGCCGGCCGACCAAAACAATGTGCCGGCCAACCAAATAAGTAGTAGGCCGACCATTTATAGTAGCTGGATGACCAATTTTGCTGGCCGGCGGCCTTCCTGCGTATTCTACAGACTGAATGGATGCCAGTTGTGCCAGCTGGAGGGCACAGACTGGATCCTCCATACACGTGTATGGAGGATCTTTGGCCTTGCTTCTTGGCTTCTTGGAGAAGCTTTGGTCACCTTGGTCTATAAAGGAAGCCCTCCCTCTCCATTGCAAGGGTTCAGACTTTGCTTCTAAGGCATACAATATACACCTCTCTATCTCTCTCTTTTGTGCTCAAATACTCCATAGTTCTTGGCCCTTTGCACACCAACCCTTAGCTTAACCCTTCCACCATCCATCCAAGCACCTTGGAGCTGGTTTTCAGAGGTTGAAGGTTTGCTACTTTGGTCCAGAAGCTGCTGGAGGTCTTCTCTACAAGGGTAACACTCATTTCCCCCTTTTTAAGCATTATTTTGCTTCACATCTTAGCTCCATTTGCAAGCATATTTGGGATTTGTCATAAACTGAAAAAAGTCTTGTTTTAAGCTTCTTAACATGTTTGTTTAAGACCTGTTTTCTGTTGGGGGTCATCTACCCCCTTTGCATGCTTCATTTCTCTTTGTTTTGAGCCATGCATTAGGGCTTTTGTGCTGAGCTTTGTTGGACCTTTTGACCACTAAAATCCAGTAGATTTTTAGTGGTTATTATATGTTTTTGAGCATCAAAATTAGAGAAGGGTGGTCCTCTCACCCCTTGTCTTGTTTACTAGCTTTCTTGGCCTTACAAAGGAGCCCCTATTTGCATGTTTTCAAGCCATGTTTCAGGTTATTATTTGTGAGTTTCATGACTTGCATGACCTCTTTCCAGAGGTGGTTTTGCCATGTTAAGTGTCCATCTTGCATGTGTGGAGTAACCCTCTTCATGGCCTTTCAAAGGAGCCTTCACTTGCATGCTTCCTAGCCCCCTTTCAGGCCATTTTGATGAGTTTTAGGGCCCTCATAACCTTTGTCCAGAGGTGGTTTTGCCATTTTTGATGTCTATCTTGCATGTGTAGAGTAACCCCTTGCATAGCCTTTCAAAGGTGCACCTCATTCTAGCATGTGTTCACTGAGTTCCAGTGGGTTTTGGGTCATATTTTGGCATGCCTTGTTTCTGTTTTTGGCTGGTTTGGTAGTCCTTCACATGTTTCATATAGTTGTAGTGTAAGTCATGGTTCACTAGCTTGTTTTGCATGATGTTTTGGCCGCCTTTCCTAGCATATTTTGGCCTTGCCTTAAACTGATTTTGTGCATGTTTAGCTCTTTTTTTGGGTCTCATGGTTGAATGATACTTGTTTTGCATGCCCGTAGTTCAATATCCATGCTTAACTTTGAGTTTTGAGGTCCATCGCATGCATATACTGAGGTGTTTTCATGTGTTGGGGCCATTGCACATCATATTTCAGAGCCTATATGCATGCCATATTCCCATGATTTTCACTCTTTAAGTGCATTAGAGAGTCGGGCTTGTATGCCTCATTTACCTACCATTGCATGGGCTTCATTTGAATGCTTTCCGAGCCATCGTTTTAGACCAATTTCCCACTATCTTGGACCTGCCTAGGGTCTGTTTGGGGTTGGTTTTGCCATTTGTGCATTGCTTTGTGTACCTCTAGTGTAACGCACTTCACTAGTTTTGGTATTCGGGCCATCTAGCATGCATCATGTGAGGTGTTTGCATGATTCGGGACCATCTTGCATGTCATTTTAGAGCTGGAAAATGTCCCATTATACACTATTTCATCCCTGCCATGCCTTGGTAGGTTGCATGTTATGCCCTAGGTTTGGTCCCTTGCATTCTTGCATGTTTGCATGTGTGTCATTGCTTTGTTTTCATCATGTTTGGCCACTGATTTGAGTGTGGCTAAGGCCCATTCATTTTAGTTTAAGTCCATCTTGCATTGTGTATGCCATGTTACAATGTGTTGTGCATGTTATGTTGTTAGCATTGTGTATGCCATGTCACTCCTTGCATTGTGTATGTTAGGTGGTTAGTTGCATTGAGCATGCCATAGTTCATATAGCATTGTGTGTGCCATATAGTCCATAGCATTGTGTATGCTAGGTTGCATGTTTGCATATTTAGGTTGTATGCCTATTGCATATTGCTTGCTAGCAAACTCATTTTGCATTAGTTTGTTTGCATGCTTAGGTTGCATAGCATTGAGCATGCATCCCTTGCCTCTTGATCAATCATGATAGAGGTTGGGGCCCTTTATGTGTTTTGTGCATTTCATTCCATATTGAGTTGCACACTTGGCTTCTTTGGCCATCATGCATTGAAATGCGTGATTGATGGTCCGAGGGTTGAAGAACTATACTCCCTGGAGTCTTAAATATGATAGGGAGTGTGGTTGTGCAAACATTGTCTGGTAAATGCATTGCCATGCTCTGTTTGCCCTCTGCTGCAACAAAACAGGGTTCTGCAGGAATAAATAGCCGGTCGACTTCTTTCAGTGCCTACCGACCAAACATACTTAGCCGATATCCTCATAACTGGTCGATGACCATTTTCCAGTGGTCGATGGCCACCCCTCTTGGCCGATGGCCTCTCACAGCATCCATGAGGTGGATCAGAAGTGTTCTGGAGACTTGTGCAATTTTCAGAGGAACAAAATAGTGCAAACAGAGGCAACATGAGGCATGGCAATGGATTTCTGGGCGAAGCCGACCAAGCATGCATTCATCCCTCTTCCCGAGGCCGTTTTACTGTTTTTCATAGCTTAATTAATTTGTTTAATTAGTTAAGAATTGTGTAATAATTATCTGTAGCTGTTATTTATTCGATTTGTATTATTTATTTGGACCCTCCGTCGAGAGGGTGAATTTGTAATAAGTGTGCGTGCGTGTGTGAATGTCTTCCAACCCCACGTCTTTCTTCCTTTTATTTACTAGCTTTTGATGGTTAGTTTAGGACATGTTTCAATTAGCATACTTATGCTCGCATGTTTGCATCATTCATCTGTTTTGCATGCACTGGGCTCGGCGCATCATGCTAACTGCATTGTGTTTCAATTCCAACTTGAATACGTGTATCGAGTCATTGCATTTCACATGCCATCCTTAGATTAGCCGAGCCTATTCTAGTTGCATTTTGCATGTGTTACATTAGCCATCTTAACATGAACTAGGATCATGCATGATTACTAACTAGTTTCTTGTTTTGGCTCGGAGTACTAGATAAGTTTTTAAGTTTTAGCATCCTTACATGCATGTGAGTGACTGCCATGATAGCATGCTTGCCATGAGGCTATTTGCTTACATGATATAACTGCCTGACTGCCTGTGGGTGAAGGTTGGGTTGCTTGAGTTGGAATGATTCGTCGAAACCCGTGTTTTTGCCTACTTATGAGTAGCAAATTTCAATCCATTTTCAAAACAAACGGGTATGCGATGCTTTGTTCCAAATTAGGCGACCTAGTCTATACTTGTGTGTTGTGCACATCACATAGTAAATTCTAGCTAATTAACTAGAATAAGAGCACATGTGTTTCAAAAAACAAGATATCATGCTTAGTAGAGGCCGATCTTTGATCAGGCGAGCGGGGGTGCTCATAGCTGACCTTCCCCAATCGTACCCAAGTTCCCGAGCCGAGGCAACTTTGGTGATGACGGACACGTGGCCTTAGGCACAAGTCAGGGTTTCCTAAATCCCCAAAAATAAATATTTAGGTGGCGACTCTGTATCTGGCAAAGCAATCCATGTTTGGCACTTCTTTCTAAAAATCTGTTTTCAAAACGATTTGCCGGATCTGGACTCTTTGATGATTCATCGGTCTTGCATTGCCCTCAGCGAGATTAGATACAGGACCGTGATATTGAGTCCTGAACTGTAGTGAGCCCAATGAACAAAACGGGGGATTCTCTCCCGGGGCGTTTAGGGACGTCTACAACTTGCATTATATTGCACAATATGATTGTTGAAGATGAGAGAGACTCATCTTGATTTGGATTATGAAACATCATCAACCAATTCAGTAGTAGTAGTTTCTACTATCAGTAACAATGACTTTGAATCCTTTATGTCCCGTTATTTAGGTATTAGAGATAAGAATGCATATCATGCCCTCAACAATGATTTAATTGAACATATGTGGCAACTTCATAGTGGAAGCAACTTCACCATGTAGATAAGAGAATGAACTTCTGGTTGGCTTTTTTGATTGGGAGGTGTTTAAGCAAATGATTTGTCAGTGTTTGTTGTTATTGTTTTGGTAGTAAAGATGCTCTTAAACTTGTACATATATATCATTTTTGGAGCTAAATGCATGAAATTAATATATTATGTTTGTGGAGATGGTCTTATGTTATTGGAGATGATTATTGGGTTTGATTGTGTTACTGTATTTTAGCAAAAATATTACTGCTATCTCAGTTTTATTTGTAATGTATTACACTTGAAGTTAACATCACCAAGACTTTTACACTCAAGACTATTGGTCAATTTTATTTTAAGAAATTATACTTTCTACCTAAAGTATTATTGGTCCTTAAATTTTGTCAATATCCAATTTACTAATGTAAAATGAAAAGTTACTTAAAATTTTTTATTTAAATATTATTTTTTTTACCCTCTACAAAAATATTATTTTTTCTTACTTTGATCTTTAAAATAGCACATTTTTTTTCACTTTGGTCCATTGGTTCATAGCCACATGAAATTTTCCGTTAAAGAATTTGATAGATGCTTCAAATTAAGTATACATAAATTTGATGTTGTTTTCTTTTATGGGGTTTTTTTTTATTATTTGTTTTTGTTTGTCATCAATCATGGAGGATGGTTCATCAGTGCATGCATTTTAAAGTTTTGAAAATCTGAGGGATGCTTCATGAATGCATGAGAAGTGTGAAGCATAGAAGGCTACATCTACCTCGTTAAAAATAAAATTACCTCATTAAATCTTGTAAATACCTCATTCATGATCATCTACTGCCTCACTTCCCTATAAAGCACTATGAGTATGTCTGTATGAATTAAAGTGTTGAGGAAGTCTGTGGATCACCAAAGAAGCTATCATCCAAAGCAGAACAGGACACCCAGCTGCACAAAACCGGTTGACCGGGAGGACATCTGGTAGGTCGACCAGCTGGTCAACCGGTGGCTTCAATCTGTGATTGAATTGCAGGTAGGCTCCAAGGTTCAAGTGATAACCATGTCTTGTGTTAAGTTAATTAATCATAATTATGTTGTGAATATTTGATTAATTTGAATTTGGGTGTTAATTGCATGATTATATGTGATTTTGGCCTTATATCTGTTCACCGTAGGAAGATCTATTCAACTTACTTTTGTAAACTGAAATTTGAAGGCCTTATCAGCCATAGAAACCGAAATTGACTACGCCATTATGATTAACGTAATTTTTAGAGCCTACGGTGAAATTCAATTGAAAACTAATTCGAAACGAATTAATTAGTTCAAATTGAATTAATTAAGCATCATTGATTAGTTCTAATTAAGTGTGATTAGGGAAAGCCTATATAAATGAGCTAAGTATGCTTAAGCTCATATTTTTTTGAGCTCAAATCAGATTCTACACTCTAGAGAGAGAGGGTGAACCAAATTTAGAGAGAGAGAGAGAGGAGCCATTCTTGAAGATTTTGCAAGAGAACTCAAGTTTTGGAAGGCTAGGTTCTAGAACTAGCTAAAATTGTGAAGATTGAAGCTCCTAGGTAAGTATTAAGCATAAATTCATGAGTTTGAGTTTGTGATTTTGTGAATTCAAAGTTATATGGTAATCAAGAACAAGAATTAAGTTGAATTTGATGAATTTGAAGTCATTTTAAACATGCATGTAAAAGATTGCCATGAATTTGTGTATTTGAGCATGAAACATATGATCCATGTTGAATTTTGATTAAGATTCATGCTTTTGATAATCTTTTCCATCACTTAAGTTGAAAATGG
Organism: Camellia sinensis; assembly: GCF_055761805.1. Taxonomy (NCBI): domain Eukaryota; kingdom Viridiplantae; phylum Streptophyta; class Magnoliopsida; order Ericales; family Theaceae; genus Camellia; species Camellia sinensis. The sequence goes on along the minus strand of NC_138967.1, from coordinate 102,219,679 downwards.
AAGTTATATTCCACATGCAAGCACAATTTATGGAGGTATAAGTTTTGGTTGCATGAATTTGAAGTATTGGAAATAAGTTTCATATAAATTGAGTATGCATGTAATTAATTCATGGGAATTGAGCTTCATAATGTTGTAAATTTAGTATTTGTATCATGTTAGAAGATGTACAAGTGAATTATGAGTCATAACAAGCAAGTTACACCAATTAGAATGCAAATTTGAAGCACAAACAGAGTTCTGGAAAACCCAGAATTCGACTTGTCCGCTCGAGCGAGGAAAGCCTCGCTCGAGCGTGAATTTTTAGCTCCCAAAAGTTTTGCAGAGATTGCACGGTGGCTCAAGCGGCTGAATCTACGTTCGAGCGTACCTTGCTTTGCATGACTCCTAGCTCGAGCACCAATAGTCTCGCTCAACCGTAAATTATAAGCAACCATAACTTTTGCAGACCAAAGGGGTTCGCTCGAGCGACCAAATCTGCGCTCGAGCAAAGAGCCCTATTTCAGAAACTTTGAAAAGGAGTTTTATGACTTGTTTTCAGTTCTCTTTCATTTCTAAGCACTCTTAGACATTCATTGAGCATTGTAAATGGACTAAGAAGATAAGAAAGAGGCCTAAGAGGAATAAATAAATTAAAGAGCGGATTAAATCGCTTGTGACCCAGTGTGTTATAAAATGTGTAGGGTCAAGCGTAAGGACAAATCATCCAGCAGATCACTGTGAGTAATATCTTAATAAAGATATGTTCAAGTACGTTATTTTCCACAATGTTACTTTTGTAGGAGCCTTATGGATCTGTATTTTGAATTATGGATGAATAGTCTAAATGTCAGCCTTTCGCATAAGACTAATTGAATACAAATGTGATTATGATCATGGGTATGACACACACATGAATACGAATATGGAAATGAATGATGGGCCAAAGGCCGTTTGACAAGAATGATTGGGCCAAAGACTGTTTGACATGGATGATTAGACCAAAGGCCGTTTGACATGAATAATTGGGTCAAAGGCCATTTGATATGAATGAATGGGCCAAAGGCCATTTGACATGAATGATTGGGCTGAAGGCCGTTTAACACGAACGAATTGGGCCCGAGGCCGTTTGATAAGAATGAATTGGGCCTGAGGCCGTTCGATATATTTGGGCCTAAGACCGTTTGATGTATTAGATGCAAACTTAAATGGGCTTATGGTCGTTTGATATGTTTGCTACAAATTTCATTCATGTAACTCCTTCATTTTGATATTATTCACTAGCTATCGCTCACTCTCATTTATATGTGTGTAGGTGAGCAAAGAGATGTTCAATCCCAGCCTCAGTGAAAGACATGAGAGAAGTCAAGTTTTTGTAGAGTCATCCCGAACGTCTCACGCATGAGACTTGTTTTGTTTCTTTTGTTTTCTCTTTGTTACCTTGGTGAATATGTTGGATCACCATGTACATAAGCTTTTTCTTTGGCTAACTGTATGTTTGAAAGTTCTTGGACATATAAGATGTTAATTTTGTCCATATGTGTGAGTTTTTATGGAATGTTTGTTTTACCATGTATGCACAGCTCATCGGACAAAATTTTTAAGTCTGCTTCCATTCGGCTCCATTATTGTTATAAAATATGTTTGATTTTTATTTGAGGCCGTAGGTAATCCCATGATTACTAGCAGGTTATGACCTTAATCTATAGGAGCTGGTTCGGGTCATGACAATTTAGGCTTAAGCTTTTCTATTCATTTTTATGTTGCTTAACTTTCACACTATTTTGTATCTATTTTTAAAGCCCCACACTCAAATATTCACACCAATCCTCTCCAACATTCACATTTACCTCTCCCAATCAAATCCTCTACATATTGAGATAGTCATGCCTATAACCAAAAGAGCAAAAAGAGAACTTGGACAGTCCTCAAGCCCTATTGAAAACTGTCAACAACATCCTCAACAATAGTATCCAACTCAAGATTTTCTGACTTATACTCATGAACAAGCCTTTCCAAACTTCTACAGCAGACCTATTGTCATCGGTAGAAGGCTAAATCTTGCTCCTCAATATGATGCTTTGTTAGTTACCAAACTTGAGAGTATGAGGTGGATAAATTTGATAAATTTACCGTAGAAGGTATATCCTCGTCTTATTTATCTTTTTTGTGTTCACTTGGAACGTACATATGAAGAAGATAGAGACTATACTATTATGTCTTATGTAAAAGGTAAACACAGTGAAATTAACATCCCCACTTTGGCACGAATTATTGGAGTTGAGCAAAGGGAGTTGAAAATCTACTTCCACACTGAGTCTAAATTGCTTGATATTGTTGGCAACAAAACTGAAGTATATCTTACTATTTGTGAAAGTAAATTTACTGGAAGTAATTTGCAAGCAAGACATTTGAAACCCCACCTTCATATTCTCCATCGATTTATAATATAAAATGTCAGTCCCAAAAGAGGACATTTTGATACTTTTCCAATTTTTAATGCTTATTTGCTATATTGTTTTGAAGTTGGATACAAATTGGATTTATGCTATATACTCATGAAAGAAATGGTGGTTGCAAATCTTACTATCAGTGGTTGGTCATTGTTTTTTGGAGCTCTGTTTACAAAAAATTTCAAAGCTTTCAAGATCAGACTTGTAGGTGAAGTAGAAACAAAAATATCTTTTGTGATTTCAGAGTACACACTCACCTGAGCTTGCGGCGGTGATTCATTATTGCAAAGTCTGAATGCTCCAATTGCTCCAAATGCTCCAAATGCACCAACAGATGATCCCCAAGAACACGATGAGAATGCCATGCCACTACCTCAACAACCTCAATACTGGACTGATTTTTTGGCTATGGAACAAGAACGACACAATTAGTGCTTTCAATGGAAACAACACATGGCTAATTAGTTCGATGCATTTGCTATCGCTCAAAACTCATTAATTCAACAATTCGGTGATTTTCTTGTGGACACTAAAAGACGTCATGAAGAATCAAGCAATCACATTGATCAAATTGAGCATCGAGTGACTGACATCTACCATCGCTACTTCCCTTCACCACCACCTGACACTGACCTTTGAAGTTATTGAGGGAGAGACTGGATGTACTACTACTATGTGGTTTTTTTTTTTTTTAATTTTTGAATGGATATACTGCTACTATGTGGTTTTTATGTTTTTGTTCTTTTTATCCCATGCAAGCAGCTCTCAGCCTAATTTGTTCTTCATTTTCCCAAGTCTTGTTTATGTCTTTGACTAATAATTTTTTATTTTAGGCTAAATAAAATTGTCACATGGCATAGGAAGAGTAAGAGTTCACTACACCAACTGATGTCTTTAGTTAATAATAGCATAGATATACACTTTTTTATTATTTTTTTAAATTTTTTTTTCGTAAAGAATGAATTTCATATTCAATAATTTTTAAATGATTTTTCTCATTAAATCATTCAAAATTATTAAAAAAAATCATTAATTAAATTATTTAAAAATTTAAATGAAAAATTATAAATTCATTGTTATAAAACTTGAAATGATTCATTTCATTCTCTAAATTATTGTCATTTTTTTTTTCTATTTTATACCTAAACTATTGATTTTATCAATTTAATCTTTAAAATTTTTAATTTCAATTAATTAGAAATAATCTATCTCAATTGATAATCAACAACGGTGGACACCAAACCTAGAGACAAAATTGTTTTACAATTTAGACAATTTAAACCAACACACTTATGAGCATTATGTTATCTTAACACTATTTTTCCTCCTTACTTATTTATTTAAAAAATAAAACAAAATAAATTGAATATCATTACTAAAAACAAATTGAACATCATTACTAAAACAATAATAACTTAAACAAAATTATGAAAATTCATATGAAACTAATTTGTAGCCTTTCAACGGTCTTCATAAAACACTCAAGCAAATCTATTTGTTGATCGAAATAAGATTTTCCGTTGAAGATTTTCATAGTAGGACCTTTGCATAAGATTTAAATTGGTCATATTCATTGACATTATTTTATGTTCCTCATTTCATTGTTCTCTTTCATTCATCATAGATGATATTTTTAGTTGTTTCTTTCTATCATCGGCCTTTCTTTGACGTTCTGCAGCCCTTTGTTCATGTTTTATCACCTTTTTTTCATCTTGATCAACACTTCTGGAGGACATAGTTAACAACACTTCAACAATTTTAAACTAATTGTATCATAACCCAAACCCGCCCCTATAGGTTTAGCATCATAACCGGCCAGTAATCTTAAGATTACCGAAGGCCTCTAAAACTGATTAGCAAATTAAGGGGCTAGCGGAAGCAAATATCAAAATACATTGTCTATAGAGTTGTGCAGGCTTATATGGGATAGAAAATTTAAACTTATATTTACATAGAAAATGATGTTAGTCGTACATACAAAAGATACAAAAACTTGTCCAAACAAAAGAAAAAGAAAATAAAACTTAAAACTTGTTCATGAACACAAGCCACAGAACTTGACCACAAAAGACTTCCGGAACCTCCTTGGGGGGCGCATAAGTTGGCTGACACAAACCGATCCAGACTGGAAGTTTCAAGCCTGGTCACTCGTCTAATCACTTACATACATAATATAAATAGTGAGCTGGAGAACAGTGAACTGGAGCCCAGTAAATAACAGCAGAGTAAAGGTTTTATGAATGATGTCATTAACAGATTCAGAATTCAGATCAGATCAGAAATAGATTCATATAGTTATTCAGACTTGTAAGCAGTCATACGTGGTACATCCATTAGTGCTAACAGATCAGATTGGTCATAAAGACCCTTATACACATGAGATGGTCATAAAGACCCACTTGCAGATCATATAATGGATTATGCATAATCAGTTCCATAAATGGAACCCACTCAAAACCCTGGTACTAGGTAACATATAACATATGAAATGATGCGAATGATGCCACGATACATTTCAAAAATAGGACAACAATTCATCTATACGAAAAATATCATTTCAGAAAACAGAGCTTATCATATCATTTCATTCAGAAAATACTTATAGTCAAACGTAGCTTTGCAAAGTTATTACTCACAGATAGCTCCAAAAGCTGAACAGATAACTTAGACAGATCGGTCAGATAATGGCGCGTGACCTACACACAAACACATGGCAAATACATATTAACACACACGCTCAATAACACTTAACACTTTCTTTCTTAGTGTGTTTCTAATTCATATCCTCATTAATATGGCCTAAACCATGACTTAAGAGTGCCTAAGATGGAATGAGGATGTAATTATGCATTTTGAAAACACTTGTAAATTTTTTTTAAAACAGGGCAGTTCACTCGAGTGCAACTTTGTTCGCTCGAGCGGTATACAAAGTTTGCAAAAGTACTGGATGCTTGATTTTCACACTCGATGGTCGCTCGACAGTCACTCGAGCCAAGTACTGAGAAAATGATGTTCACTCAAGCACACAATCGGTCGCTCGAGCCACCGTGCAATTGTTTGCAAAACTACTAGGAGCTTGAAATGTATGCTCGAGCGACACTTCCATTGCTCGAGCAAACTGCTCGAATTCTAGAATTTCTAGATTGCTCTTCAAGGTTCAAAACTCAATTTTCAAAGCTTCAATCTTGTTCATTTGGGCCAAAAACTTGAAGAAATACTTGAAAACTTGTAATGAAACATGAAATGAAGACCAATTCACAAAATCAAAGCCCAAAAGCTAAACAATTCTTCAAAACCAAACCCTTAAACTAAATGTATAGAACATGAATACATTGTTTTGATTTCAAACTCTTTGAATCATGAACAAATGAGATGTTTTGTACAAAATCATGTTGATTTCTCAAAATTTAACAAATATAACTCCATGCATGGTAGATATGAGGTGGAATTCAAGCTCAAACTTCATGAATTATGCATGCAAGCTTATGATGATCTCAAATTCTACATTCTTAACTTATTTCTTATGCTAGTCTCTTACTTCACTTGAATTCCTACATTTGATGTATTAAGTATATAGTTTATGAGTTAAATTCTTACCTAAACTCTTCAATTGAACTCTATGTAGCAAATTCCTTGAGTTTCCAAGCCAATTCCTTAGTCTTTCTTTTTAGTCTTCTCTTTCCCCCTTGAATTGAACTCTCTTCCTCCCTCTCCCTTCTTCTACACGTTTTTGAGCTCAAAATGGTGATGAGATCGTGCTCTTGAAGTTATATTGGCCTTGTATAAGTCCAATTAGCTTAGGCTAATTAATTGTGATTAGAATTAATTGACTTCAACTTAATAATTAATTTATTCTAATTATTTGGTTTCGAATTGATATTCAATTAAACTTACCATAAAATTCTAAAAATCCAAACTAACACATCAATGTAATCAATTTCATGTTTAAATGCTGATAAGGCCTTCAACTAACAGAACAAAGTAGAATTCTGAATAGATATTCCTACGGTTATCAGATAGGAATCCAAAACACATACAAAATGCACAATTAACACATAATCTCATTCTTAAAACTTAATTAGCATTCTTAATCATGGATTATGAGCTAATTACGGATCAGGATTATTACAGTCTTCCCCTCTCAAAGAGTTTGGTCCTCCAAACTTTAAGTACCTTCATTTCGAAAGAATATGGAGTCCAGTGGAAACAAGTCCAGATATCTTATTATCATGTCTTCTTCAATTTCCCAAGTCACATAGGTCCCTTCATGCTGTTGCCAATCAACTTTCACTAATGGGATTTCTTTGTTTCTCAATCGTTTGATCCGGCAGTTTACAATTTGTATTGGTCACTCTTCATAAATGAAGCCATCTTTCAAAAGTACATGTGCCGGCTCAATCACGTGTAACGGATCCCGCAAATAGTCCTCGAAGCATTGAAACATGAAAGGCATTATGCATATTTTCCATAACTAGAGGTAAGGCTACTTGATATGTCACTAGATTAATTTTCTCAATGATTTCATACAGACCAATGTACCACAGTACCAACTTACCCTTGACTCTAAACTGTGTCTAACCCTTCTCTATATGTTCTTCAAACATCGGCATAAATTTTCTGACGACTCTGTGTAGTTTTCAATCGTTGCTAAATCAGTTTCACTTTCTCAGTCGTCTCTTGCACAAGTTCGAGTCCCAATAACGGACTATCGCCTACTTTGGCCCAACAAATTGGTGATCACATTTTCTTCCATAAAAAGCTTCATAAGGAGCCATACCAATACTCTAATGATAACTGTTGTTGTACACAAACTCAACCAAAGCAAGTAAGTCTTCCAATTTCCTTGGAAATCCAATACACACATTCAGAACATATCTTCCAACATCTGAATAGTTCATTATGATTGGCCATCTGTCTGTGGATAATATGCATTACTAAGTCTCAGTTCAGTCCCTAAGGCCTGTTGCAAACTTTTCCAGAATCTTGATATGAATTTTGAATCTCTGTCAGATATAATCGATACTAGCACTCCGTGCAATCTCACAATCTCATCAATATAAATATTAGCCAATTTATCCACATTATAAAACGTTCTAATAGGTAAAAAGTGAGTAGACTTAGTCAAACGATCAACAACAGACTAGATAGAGTCTTTACCTCTAGAAGAATGAGGCAGACTGACAATGGAAATCCATCGTAATATGCTCCTATTTCTATTCTGGTATTGGAAGTGGCTAAAGCAATCTAGCGGGTCGTTGATGTTCGGCTTTTACTTGTTGGCAATACAAACATTTGGCTACAAAATCAGCAATGCTTTTCTTCATTCCAAGCCACCATAAATTCTGTTTCAAATCTTTATACATCTTTGTATTTCCTAGATATATAGCAAATTTGGAATTGTGGGCTTCTATTATAACATGCTTTCTCAATTCTGAACAATCCTGTACATAAAGCCTATCCTGAAATTTCAATACATTATTTTCAGATACAAATCCCGATCTTGGTCTAGAGTCAATTTCTTCCACAATCTTTTTCAGAAATTCATCTTTTATTTGCTTTTCTTTAATTTTCTTAATAATTGCTGGCTACGTAGAAATAACAGCTAAGATTCCACCCTGTTCATGCAAAACAATTTCAATTTCATGTCTTTGCAACTCATACAATAACTCTTTATGTCCAGTGAGCAAACATGCCAAATTTCCTATAGATTTTATGCTCAAAGCATCTGCTCCAGTATTTGCCTTTCCCAGATGATACAAAATTTGCAAGTCATAGTCTTTAATTAGTTCAAGCCATCTTCTTTGTCTCATATTTAGTTCTTTCTGAGTGAAAAAGTATTTCAGGCTTTTATGATCAGTTTGCACATCACAAGTCATTCCATATAGATAATGGCGCCAGATTTTTAGTGCAAACACCATAGCTGCAAGCTCAAGATCTGGATAGTTCTTTTTATGTGGTTGGAGTTGCCGTGAAGCATACACAATTCCTTTACCATTTTGCATTAATACACACCCCAAGCATTTGTATGAAGTATCACTATAAATTTGGAACCCATTTATACAGGTAGGCAATGTCAGAATTGGTGCAGTCACTAATCTAGTTTTCAACTCTTAAAAAGCTGATTCACTCTAATCATTCCAAGCAAATGGCACTCCTTTTTGTGTTAACTAAGTAAGTGGCATGGCTAGTTTCGAAAAGTCTTTCGCAAATCAACGATAATAACCAGCAAGCCCCAGAAAACTTCTAACTTTTGTCACTGTAGTCAGTCTTGGCCATTTCACAACGGCCTCAATTTTCTACGGGTTAATAGATATGCCATTCTTATTGATCACATACCCTAGAAAAGTCATATTGTTGAGCCAAAATTCACACTTAGACAATTTCACATACAATTTCTTTTCTCTCAGAGTCTGTAGCACAGTTCTCAAATGATTTTCATGTTCTTCCCTACTTTTAGACTAAATCAGAATACCATCAACAAACACAATAAAAAACTCATCAAGAAATTGTTTGAAAACCCTATTCATTAGGTCCATGAAGGCAGCAGGTGCATTAGTTACCCCAAATGGCATTACCAAAAACTCATAGTGCCTATATCTAGTTCGAAAGGCGGTTTTCTCAATATCTTCTACTTTAACTTTTAATTGGTGGTACCCGGATCTAAGATCTATCTTTGAAAATACTTAGGCTCCTTAAAATTGGTCAAACAAATCATCTATTAAGGTTAATGGTGTAGCTTGCTTTTCGTGCTCCTCGGATGGGTTTAGTCTCCTCGGATACAATAGCCCTACAGTTCGGACTCTGGTGGTTCCTCATCTGGTTTCACGAGTGTAATGTAAAATAGATAAACACAAATGAGTCCAAATTTGGCAAATCATTTTAGAAAATCCATTTATTATCAAAGATGCTAAAAATGGACTGCATTGCCAGATTTCAGAGTCGCCACCTAAATAATTTTGGAAAATTTAGGAAACCTGTGACTCATGCCAAAAGGCCATTGTCCATCATCACCAAAGTGTCTCGGCCCGAGAACTTAGGTATGAGAGGGGAAGGTCATGAATTGAGCACCCTACTTACCCGATCGAAGATCGACCTCCACTAATCATGATGTGATTTTTATTTACATTATATGCTCTTGTTCTGATTATTATGCTATCGTTACTATGTGAGGCACACAAGTATAGACTAATTCACCCACTTTGGAACACTTCGATTTTATGTTTGTTTTGAAAAGAGTTTTGAATATGTATCACTTGAAAAAGTGATCTCATATGTACATTTAATCAGATCATCCTAACTTAATCGAAAAGCCTCCATCCACAGGCATTCAAGAGATATATCACCTAAGCACTTGGCCTCATGGTAAACATGTTTTTTATGGCAACAATCACATGCATGCAATATGCTAAAGCAAAAACCGCTCACCTAGTACTCCAAGGCAAGCCAAAGAAAACAAAAATAAGTAGAAAAGTGCATGATCCTAAGCAATGCAATATGACTAATGCAACACATACAAAATGCAACTATCGGATTTGGCTTCCTAACATGACATATGGATCAATTTCAAAGCATATGATAACGCATGTATTCAAGCAAAGAATTTGAAATTGACATTAGTATGATGAGTCAAACCCTTATGCATGCAAAAATGGATATAAGTCATGGAGAAGGCTAAGGAAAACATGGTGCTATATGCTATCCATCATAAACAAGTAAATAAAAGAAAGAAAAAAATTGCGGTTGGAAGACATACACAAATTATTACATATTTGCAGTCGCACATGAGGGTCCGAATGAATGTCCTAATTTAGCTAATTATTACAACACCGAATTACTTAACTACTTAACTAGCTATTACAAATTCAAAGAAATTTAACTAATTAATGAACTAGCTATTACAAGCTTCAAGTAAATCTACTAATTAGCATTAATTGCACGAACCATGGAAAATAGAGAAGTCGTATGCATGAACGGGAATATCCACCCGAAAACACCTTTCTTTTGCTGCCAGAACTGTTATGTTTTGCAGTCAGAAAAATGATCTGTTTTAGCCCCAGCCTCTGTTTTGTTTTGCCATGGAAAATGGTACTGTCTGCATAAAATAAAGTGGCTGGTTGGCCTTGAAAAGTGGTCAACCGGATGGATAGGTGGTCGGTCAACCACTGTTTTGGGGGTCTACCCTACTGCAACAGAAAGGAAACAGAGCACAAATAGCGTGTTTCTAGGGGATGTTTGTCCTCTCTGCCTCTCCCTATCATGAAATAGATCAAGGAAGGAGTAGACTCGATTCACAAACCATCTATTGACGCAAAATTGTTACGTGATGATCTATGAATCTATGGGACAAAGTCTCGATAAATAGAAATAAAAGACCAACGAAACCTCCTCCCTATCATGGAGTTACCTCAAGGGAAGTGGTAGACATTGATTCTTGAGCCATTATCATCACTAAGAGTATGAAATGACTTAACACTCAATGGGCTCAATTAACGTCCGATTAAACCCGACTCGATTTTGTTATCTTTCACCACTTTTAGTTCCATTTTATTAGCCCTTTTTATTGAGAAGTTTCAAATAAGAAGTTGTTCTTGGCATGAGAGAGATGTAATGCCTTGGTAATGAACCTCTGAAAAGATTAAACCATTAAACATAGAAGGTCTCTTTCCCATGCCTTAAACAACACTCGTTTGAAACGACTCTCAAACATAGAAAACCAAGAAAAGATAGAGGGTGCAGAGATGATTATTACAAGTCTGAGTACATGTATGAAAGCTATGAAAATAAAAGCTATCAACTCAAATAGATTGGTATCTAAGGCCTAAACCACCAAACCCATGAGGACTACAACACTACAAGTGTACTATGCAAAGCATAAATGAAATAAACACACTAAAACAGTCCTAAAATGATTAAAAACAGTGCTGAAATTAGTATGAAAAAGCTAGAAAAAGTGAGCTAAAATAGGAGAGAAATAAAACTAGTAAGTAAGCCAAAGAAAATGGTGGCTAACCCCTCCATTTTAGGACCTCAAAATGACGTATTTTTGACTTTTAAAACTCTAAAAATCAGTGGCCAAAAGTTGAGAAAGATGTGGGAAACACAAGGACAAAAGCTTGAAGAATAAGGTTCAAAGAAAGGTGGTTAACCCCTCCACCTTTGGTAGCTTTAAGTCAGAAGTTTCAACCCATAAAAACAGTTTAAAAAATAGTACAAAAATAGTAAGAAAAGAGAGGGAAGAAGTGGCGTAAAGATGGCCAAAGTTATACCTCTTGAAAAGAGGTTACTCTTTGATTTACAAACCAATAAGTGATCACCCTCAAAAGCTAAAATTTTAGCTCAAGAACCTCAGATTTTTGGTTTAGGAAGTGTTGGTGTAGTGTATGTATGTTGCAAGAGAGAGAGAGAGAGAGAGAGAGAGAATTCTTAAAGAATTTGAGCTTTGGTAATTTTTTCTAACCTAAAAACATAAGGTATGGTGAAGTATATATAGAAAAACTGGTTGCTATCTCGGAAATATCTGTATTGAGCCAGCTAGTGAGGTGCATGCACATAGGGGGACAACTAGCAACAAATATCTATTTTGCAGGGAAACCTGATCAGCCATCCAAGTAGGGGACAGCCAACCACTAAATTTTGGCCAGCCAGCCACCTGTTGGCCAGCAGGCCTCTAGGTGGTTAGGTTTGGAAAAATTAGGCTTTGGCTCAAAAGAGGTACAAGATTTTTAGGCTATAAAACTCAAAATCGAGGCTCCTTGTTAAAGAAATCAAACGTTTGCACAGCGTAGTAATTCATCATCGAGTGATCAACTTGAGGCACCAAGTCTTATGGGCGGTCAAAAATAGGGTGTCTACAGTTGCCCCTCTTTGACAGAATCGAAGTCATGAAATGACGTGAGTGAATATCAAAGCCCAGAGACGACCCATTTGCAAGGCCATAAGACTTGGGCAACAAATCAAAATTCAAATGCAATTGGTTGAACTCGAAAGTTTCCTACATATCCCTTTGCAAGAAATCAAACCAGCGCAGTTCAGGGGCAAGATGCAAATGATAGGCTCGAGACTACACTTGAAATCTAGATTTACACGCTTCGTAAAGCCGATTATTTTGAAAATTCATGACCATGCAAGACAATGCAATGAGACAATAAATATGACAAGATGATGGTATAAGAATAAAACAAGCCTCAAGCTTGAATCAAAATAAATCCAACCATGTTTCACACAAAAAAAGTAAGCAAACAATAATTCCAAACACGTCTCATGTGAAAGGAGGATGAGAGATGCAAACCAAACTATGTCTCACGTAAAAAGGATGTGAGAAAATGCAAGCCAAACTACGTCTCACATAAAGAGGATCAAAGATGCAAGCCAAACTACATCTCACGTAGAGAGGGTCAAAGATGCAAGCCAAACTATGTCTCACATAGAAAGGATGTGAGAAAATGCAAGCCAAACTATGTCTTATGCAGAGAGGAGAAAAGCTCCATGCCAAACTACGTCTCATGTAGAAAGGGTAGAGGGTGCAAGCCAAACTATGCCTCGCGTAGAGAGGGGAAAAGCTCCATGCCAAACTGCGTCTCACGCAGAGAGGATGGAGGGTGCAAGCCAAACTACGTCTCACATAGAGAGGGGAAAAGCTCCATGCCAAACTGCGTCTCACGTAAAGAGGGTGGAGGGTGCAAGCCAAACTACACGTCACACAGAGAGAGGAAAAACTCCATGCCAAATTGCGTCTCACGCAGAGAGGATGTTGATTTAGTCTTGAATTGACTAAATTGTTGAGATTGCTCGAAATGTGGGAATTACGTTATTCTCTTGAATGAATTGGATATAAAAGTATATATATATATATATATTCATCTTGTGGAATTGTGTTGAAAAAAGGATTGGGAATTTTGATCACAATGGTATATTGTGTGGAACAATTGAATATGGAAGTAATGTTGCATTGCATTATTAAGCATACATTAGAATTTCAATTCATTGGACTATGTTAAGCTTTGGAAATTTGCATTGAGAAAAAAATGTTGGGAAATGGGCTTTCATGAACTGGTTTTGGGGTAAATACGGTGGCAAGTCTTGATAGGTGGTGTAGATGAAATTGTTTAAGTTGACCAGAGTGTCCATGGTGAAAGACCAAAAAGTCGCGCAGATAGGTGTCAAGCCTTCCGGTTAATACCGGTAAAAATGATAATTGGTAGTACTCGTATAGTCTACTTGCAGACACCGACCTAGGGATTACCAGAGTTGTATTTACCGCTCCCTTTAATTAAATTGATAAATTTTGAACAGTTGAAGTTACATAACATTATTAAGCGTGATGGTTTTCAAAAGATGAAGATGTGTTTTATGTTCAAAAAGGCATGGCATGGCATGTGCATTCATCTCTTGAGACTTGTATAAAATGTATGTACTTTGTTAAGGATTTCCTACTGGGCTTTATACTCACCCTACTGAATTTTTGTGTAGGAAAAGACGTGGTGAATCTGCCTAATTAAGAGCGTGGAAATGTGTGTGTTGAGAGCACTAAAGTTCTCATTTGCTGTGATCCTATTTGTAAGCCAAGGGCTATGTATGTGTGGGTTTGAATAACCATTTTGTGTACCGGGCTTAAGCCTTGGAAGATTGTAAACCCTTGGGGGTACTTATTTGGTTATTTATTTGTTGTTGAATCAATGTAATATCGTATGAGGAACTATTATTATTATGTAATCCAAGTATGGGAAGTTATATTTGGTTTTCCTTTAAGAGAGCCATGATTGTTGCATTATCATTTGGGCTAAAAATTTGGGGTGTTACAACTTGGTATCAGAGCTACCGGGTTTGAATACTTGGAGCTCGTGGGAAGTGGTTGTTTAACCACAATGGGTTCATCTAGCATGCTTAGGAAGTGTTATGCATTTTGTGACTATGTGATTACATGTTTATGTGACTAAATGGGTATGGGATTGGACTTTTGGGATGTTGTTTGCTCCTGTTAAATTCCTTGAGGTCTCATTAGAAGGGCACTTGATCAATACTCGCTCTACTAAGAATTCTTGGTTTTTCGTTGGACAAATTTCATGATGAAAGAATGATTCGTATGTGTTTACATGACTAAGTGCTTATGTGTAGTGAAATTGAATTGTGTATATGGTATAGAAATATATGGAATTGTTGTAGTCGAACGTGTGAGTCAAGTTACGAGCACAGATGAGTTAATGTGCTAAATTATTTCTCTTGTGTCCTTTATTAGGATGTCAGGAAGGGGTCAAGTCCATGGTGGTAGAGGTGGGAGGCGTGGTAGAGCTTACCGAGGTGTGCATGAGGTACCGGTCCATAGGTTCAGGTGCAAGAAGAAGGGTTCGGCCAAGCTAATATGGCCGAGCAAGCAAGCCAAGCTAATGTGGCCGAGCAGATAGGACAAGCGGGTCAAACTGCAATGGAGACCCTAGCCCGAGAAATGGCGGGGGCTTTGAAGGAGTCTATGAACTTGTTGAGGGTAGAGAATCAAGCCCGAGAGAACACCATCGAGTCAAGGACGAGTTTCCTTACTAGAGAGTTTTTACAGGCCAAACCAGATGAATTCCATGGTGGCCCTGAGCCCAATAAAGCGGATGAGTGGCTCGAACAAACTATGAAGACGTTCGAGATGCTTCATATAGATGATAGTGAGTTGAGGGTGACTCTAGTGAGTTACTACCTTAAAGGGGATGCGGGTCAGTGGTAGAAGTATGCCAAGGGTAGGGTGGAGCCATCATGGGAAGCCTTTGTGGTTGCTTTCCAAGATAAGTATTTACCTCCCGCTGCTAGGGAGAGATTGAGGCAAGAGTTCAAAGACCTCAAACAACTCGACATGACCGTGGCCGAGTTCGAGGCAGTCTTCTCTAGTTTATCTAGGTTTGCACCAGAGTTGGTGGCAACAGAAGAACGTCGTTACATTGAATTCGAGAAAAAGTTGAAAACCAACATTTTCTTTAAGATTGTTGGAAACATGATTTGGAACTATGACCATCTTGTAGAGTCGACGGCATACGTTGAGATTTCTGTACAAGCCAAGGAGGAGAGGCTTCAAAGTCCGAGGCCTAGGGGCCAGGCGTCTCAAGAAGACTTTAGGCAGAATAAGAAGAGCAAGGGTACTTTTTCATTCCAGCCACAACCACAGCAGTCAAAATCCACTTTTGCTTTGCCTAGTGCAATTCCAAGAAAAAGTACATCTGGTGGCTTCACGTGTTTCAAGTGTGGCCAGCCGGGCCATAAAGCCTTTTCGTGCCCACAGAAGGGTGAAGGATAGTTGATGTTGCCAACACCACCACCTAACCGATTTCAGAGTCAGTCTCAGTCTCAGAATGGAGGCCAGGGATTTAATTGTTATCAGCGTAGTCAGCCGAGGCATATGAAAAGAACTTGCCCTCAGTTGGGAGGCGCATTTGGCGCATGAGGGTCGAAGCAAACTCAGAGCCACCAGTAGACTCATTCAGCTCAGGCCTCACGAGCTAATCAGGGAGCCTCTTCGGCTCAGTCGGTACAATAGACCTATGCTCCGAGAGGGGGCAAGTTAATCAGGGGCCACTGGGGCACGTATATGCTGTTACCGTGCCAGAGCAGTTGCCAGAATCCTCAGTTGTGAGAGGTATTTTTGTTGTGTGCAATTCTTTGGTTAATGTATTAATAGACATGGGTGTGTCTCATTCATTTATATCTACTGCATTTGCTTCTGCATTGGGGTTAGAGGTAGCACAGTTAGTGCCTCCACTCAAAGTAGAGTCACTTGTTGGGGGTACAATTGATTTAGACTGGGGTTGTCGTGATTGTGAAATAGAAGTTGCCGGGTGTCGACTTCCGTTTGCTTTTGTGTTGCTAGATATGTCGAGTTTTGATGTCATTTTAGGCATAGACTGGTTGTGTTCTTATCAAGCTGTGATTGATTGTTACCGTCAGAGAGTTACAGTGTGCACTTCAGGTGGTGATCATTTCTATTTTCTGGGGAACCAAGTTGATAGAGCCTTGTCGCCAATTGTTGATCGTTGTAGTAGGAGCAAGCTTAGTGGCTTTTTTGCATCTCTTGGATAATGAGAGTGACGGGGATCGTGTTGAGTTACCAAGGGTAGTTTGTAAATACCCGGATGTCTTTCCAAAAGATCTTACTAGTTTACCACCTCACCGGGAGATCGAGTTCTCTATTGAATTAGTGCCTGGCACGGCACTGATTTCCATGTCACCGTATAGATTTGCACCCGCCGAATTGCATGAGTTAAAGATTCAACTCCAAGAACTTTTAGACAAGGGCTTCATTCGCCCTAGTACATCGCCTTGGGGAGCGCCAGCTCTCTTTGCGAAGAAGAAGGATGGGTCATTGCGGCTGTGTATTGATTACCGCAAGTTGAATAGAGTTACAGTTAAGAACAAGTATCCTCTACCCAGAATAGATGATTTGTTTGACCAACTTAGAGGGTCTCGTTGCTTCTCAAAAATAGATTTGAGGTCGGGGTACCATCAGTTGAGAGTCTGAGAGGAGGACATTCAGAAAACGGCCTTTCGTACACGTTATGGCCACTATAAATTCCTTGTAATGCCTTTTGGGTTAACCAATGCGCCTGCTTCCTTTATGGATTTGATGAACAAAATTTTTCGGGAATACTTGGACCGTTTTGTGGTCGTCTTTGTGGACAACATCTTAATTTATTCAACCTCCTGAGGAGGAACATAAGGCTCACTTACGGGTAGTGCTTGAATTGCTTGAGAAACACTGTTTGTATGCCAAGTTTGAGAAATGTGAGTTTTGGTTAACCGAGGTAAGATTTTTGGGGCATGTAGTGTCAAGAGAGGGAGTAACAGTAAACTCCTCAAAGATAGATGCCGTACAAGATTGGGAACAACCCAAGAATGTTTTTGAGATCTAGAGTTTCTTGGGGTTAGCGGGGTATTATTGACGTTTTGTTAAGGACTTCTCTAGACTAGCTGCATCTTTGACTAGGTTGACTAGAAAGGGTATCAAATTTGTGTGGAGTGAGGCTTGTGAAAAGTCATTCCAAGAACTTAAGACTAGATTGACCACCGCACTAGTCTTGATAATTCTGGAAAGGGGTTTGAATTACACTGTCTATTGTGATGCGTCCAGGGATGGACTTGGTTCTGTCTTGATGCAAGAGGGAAAAGTTGTGGCCAACGGTTCACGACAATTAAAAACTCATGAGAAAAATTACCCCACCCATGATCTAAAATTAGCAGCGGTGATTTTTGTTTTGAAAATTTGGAGGCATTACTTGTACGGTGAGAAGTTTGAAGTCTTGTCCGATCATAAGAGTCTAAAGTATTTGTTTTCTCAAAAAGACTCGAATTTATGACAACAGAGGTGGATGAAATTTATGGAGGATTATGACTTTGAGTTACACTATCATCCAGGGAAGGCCAATATGGTGGCCGATGCTTTGAGTCAAAAATTTGTGAGTAGTTTGGCAAGTGTGGCCATTCGGGAGTGGGATATGGTAAATGTTATTGGCAAGTTTGATTTGCACTTAGGTGAGTCCGGAGAGAGTGCTAGTAAGGTCATAGAGGCACAATGAGGAGACCGTGATGTGGAATCAATCCGTGTTAAGATTTCCAATGGGAATGAAGAGAAAGGTTTGAACGTTCACTCGGATCTGAGTGTACGTTACCTAGACCGTTGGTTTGTACCAGAATCTTGTTGAGAGGAAGTACTTTGGGAGTTCCATCACTCACGCCTTGCAGTACACTCGGGAGGCACTAAAATGTACCATGATCTTAGTCGTCAGTTTTGGTGGAGGGGTATGAAACGGGATGTCGCTTTATTTGTATCGAAATGCCTTACTTGTCAATAAGTGAAAGGCGAACACCAAAGACCAGCGGATTTGTTACAACCCTTACCAATAGCCGAGTGGAAATGGGAGCGTGTTACCATAAATTTTGTAGTTGGGCTTCCTAGAACACAACGAGGCAATGACGTCGTTTGGGTGATTGTTGATATGTTTATTAAGTCTACCCATTTCATTCCGATGTGCACCAGCGACTCAGTTGAAAGCTTGGCAGAGTTGTACATTAGAGAGATAGTTTGACTTCATGGAGTCCCTATGACTATTGTGTTAGATAGGGATCCTCGTTTTACTGCCCGGTTATGGCAAAGCCTTCAAGAGGCGTTGGGAACTAAGTTGACTCTTAGCACCACTTATCATCCTCAAACCGATAGACAATCGGAACGTACCATTCAGATTTTGGAGGACATGCTTAGAGCTTGTTTCCTTGATTTTAAGGGGCCTTGGGAAAGGCACTTACCATTGATTGAGTTTGCTTACAACAATAGTTACCAAGCTAGTATTGGGATGGCACCATTTTAGGCCTTATATGGCCGACCTTGTAGATCACCGGTTTGTTGGGCCGAAGTGGGTGATGGACCGTTACTAGGTCCGAAAATTGTTAGAGAGACAACTGAGAAAGTTGTTCTCATTTGGAAGAGGCTAGCTACGGCCCAAAGCTGACAAAAGAGTTATACCGATAAGAGGAGACGGCCTTTATCTTTTGAAGATGGTGACCATGTGTTTCTAAAAATCTCACCAAGGCAGGGTTTGATGAGATTTGGTAAGAGTGGTAAATTATCTCCAAGGTTCATTAGGCCTTTTGAGATCTTAGAACGAATTGGGGAAGTGGCATACCGGTTAGCTTTACCGCCACAACTTTCGGAAGTTCACAACGTATTTCATGTATCTATGCTTAGGAAATATGAACCCGACCCTTCTCATGTTCTTGATTGGGTTGACTTGGAGGTAGATGAGGATGCCTCTTACGAAGAACGACCGGTTCAAATATTAGATACCCGAGAGAAAGTGCTACGGGGAAAAACTATACCGTTGGTAAAGGTGTCGTGGAGACACCATGGGTTTGAAGAAGCAACGTGGGAACGGGAGGCGGAAGTCTGCTCCAAATATCTGAATTTATTTAAAAATGCTTAAGTTTCTTTTCTTTGTAATATTCCCTAGTGTTGAAGGAAAATGTATTTAAAGTTGTTAACCACATGTTGATATGTGCATTGTTGTTTTAAGCATAAGGTTGTTTAGAGTTGCCATTACTTTTTGAAAAATTTCATGTTTATGCATATTTGGGAGGTTGTTGTTAATGAGATAACCATGGTGGAAATGGTGGAATTTGGTTGAGAGTTAGTATTGTGATTTGAAAATGAAATAGCATGGCTTTGATCGCTAGAAACCCCTTTGTTTAGGTAGTTTGATTTGAAATTTCGGAGATGAAATTCTTTTAAGGGGGAAGGTTGTAGCGATCTCGGTTTCGATCCTTCTTTCATGTTTTGCCACTTCGACTGGGCCGGTCGGGGGTTGAGCTGCCCGATCAGCTCGCGGGGGTCCAGGGAGCAACGCCCCTTGGTGGGTCCAAGGGCAGCACCCTGGTGGGGGTCGGGCTACTCAGTCAGCTCGCGGGGGTCCAGGGGGCAGCGCCCCTTGGCGAGTCCAAGGGCAGCGCCCTAGCGGGGGTCGAGCTACTCGGTCAGCTCGTAGGGGTCCAGCATGCAACGCCCCTTGGTGGGTCCGAGGACAGCGCCCCGGCGGGGTTGATGGGCAGCGCCCCCAAAACAAAAATGCAAAATGCATTTGAAGTTACTTGTCCGCTCGAGCGGCCGTTTATGCGCTCCAGCGGAGAATGTTTGGTTTCAAAAGTTTGACCTCTCTGCAAAAGTACTGGGTCAGTGTATTTGACGCTTGAGCGGGGCATTTCACGCTCGAGCGAACCATGTTATATCAGTTCGCGAATCTGATGTTTCATATCACTTTTTTAGTCCTCTCTCTTTCTCTAAAACTCTCCAGAATTCCAGATCGAGAGCTTCTCCCTCTAGAAGTCATCTTCTCTCTTTGATTTCTCCAAATTCATTAGGATTTAGACCTAAGTTCTTCACCAAAGTTGGTTATCATCTCAAGGGCTTCGTTGTGTGCGGTGGAGATCGAGTTTCGACACCGTTGATTTTGGAGGTTTCATCTCATTTCTTCTTCAAAACTTGAGGTAGGGATTTTCTTAGAGTTATATATATGTTTTTACAAGATCTAAATGATTTTCGAAATCATCCTTTGATTAGCTTTGAGAAATTGATTATTGATTTCAAGAAGAGGAGTGATTTTGAAAGAGGGTTTAATTTCTTTTCCTTTTAAAATAGAAATTGAAGGTTTTGAACCATATTGATTAAAGAAAGATGATTTTGGGGAGATTCTTCTAAATATTTTGGAGATGAATGGTTTTGGTGAGAAAACCTAGAAATTGGGTCTTTTCTTTGAAAGATGTTGAAAATCCTTGGAAGATGTTGTCATATTTATTGTGTACCAAAATAAATGGATGTTTTGAAAATTGTTTATTTATATATAAATAACGAATTTTGTGAAAAAAATGAGAAATGTTGTTTATTTTGGAAATTGTTGTCAAAATGTTGATTTAGTCTTGAATTGACTAAATTGTTGAGATTGCCCGAAATGTGGGAATTACGTTATTCTCTTGAATGAATTGGATATAAAAGTATATATATATTCATCTTGTGGAATTGTGTTGAAAAAAGGATTGGGAATTTTGATCACAATAGTATATTGTGTGGAACAATTGAATATGAAAGTAATGTTGCATTGCATTATTAAGCATACATTGGAATTTCAATTCATTGGACTATGTTAAGCTTTGGAAATTTGCATTGAGAAAAGAATGTTGGGAAATGGGCTTTCATGAAATGGTTTTGGGGTAAATACAGTGGTAAGTCTTGATAGGTGGTGTAGATAAAATTGTTTAAGTTGGCCTAAGTGTCCTTGGTGAAAGACCAGAAAGTTGCGTGGATAGGTGTCAAGCCTTCTGGTTAATACCGGTAAAAATGACAATTGGTAGTTCTCGTATAGTCTACTTGCAGACACCAACCTAGGGATTACCAGAGTTGTATTTACCACACCTTTTAATTAAATTGATAAATTTTTAACAGTTGAAGTTGCATAACATCATTGAGCATGATGGTTTTCAAAAGATGAAGATGTGTTTTATTTTCAAAAAGGGATGGCATGGCATGTGCATTCATCTCTTGAGACTTGTATAAAATATATATACTTTGTTAAGAATTTCGTACTGGGCTTTATGCTCACCCTACTGGATTTTTGTGTAGGAAAAGACGTGGTGAATCTGCCTAATTAAGAGCGTGGAAATGTGTGTGTTGAGAGCACTAAAGTTATCATTTGTTGTGATCCTATTTGTAAGCCAAGGGCTATGTATGCGTGGGTTTGAATAACCATTTTGTGTACCAGGTTTAAGCCTTGGAAGATTGTAAACCTTTGGGGGTACTTATTTGGTTATTTACTTGTTGTTGAATCAATGTAATATCGCATGAGGAACTATTATTATTATGTAATGTAAGTATGGGAAGTTATATTTGGTTTTCCTTTAAGAGAGCCATGATTGTTACATTATCATTTGGGCTAAAAATTTGGGGCGTTACATACATTGTGCTTTCTACTTTGCAATTTCTGTCTTCCTCTCGGTTTACACATTGTGCTTTATACTTTGCACTTTCTGTCTTTATCTCTATTCACACATGTTGACTCACAAATTGATCTCTCATTCACAGCTCTGGGTATATGCATATTTCCTGGCCCTTGTCCTGATTCCGAGGGATGAAATAGAGCCAGCTATGCCTTATTCCTGGCGCTATGACGGTAGATGCCACCCTAGGCGCTGTGACGACACCATTTTTGCTTATTATCGTCAATATTTTGACAAGGTGGCGGCACGAGAGGTACCACACTCACTTTTTCTTTATTTCCACTACTACTGCTTTGATTCACTTTTTGCCACTGACCACAACTAACAACTGTGAATTCTCCATTTACAGATCACATGGCAACCATGGGCGGTGATGCCGGCTGGGATACAGGATAAGTATACCAGGTCTTGGGCTACTTCCTGGTTCTAGATCTTACTAGAGGGCCCTTTCTGCTGTTGGGCTTGGTATCTGGGAGAGCGGTTCGTGCTCCAGACACTGGGCCTACCTGCTCTAGTCGTTCCTGCCCCTCCTCCGACATCCATGAGGAGAACTGATAGCCTCCCAGTTGAGGCTATCGTACATTACATGGCAAGGCAGGACACTAATTTTTTCTGAGGGGTCGGGGATTATGCTGCTTTTATTCAGACTCATCTCATGCTGCCCTTGACCAGAGTTCACGCAAGAGAGGTTGTAGGTGCGCCCGTGGCTGGAAGAGATGCTTACGTCGTCGAGGCTGATATTGGTAGGGGCCCTCATACTGTACACATAGCCAGTTGGCCAGCAATTCCGACCGCGATCCCATGCTGGCGGCCCAACGGGTTAGCCAATCAGATATCGATAGAGCCGCCGAAGGGGGAGCATGGGTACGTTAGGGATCCTGACGCACAGCAGGTATGGACCTTGCTTTATACTTTTCATTTCACATTCCCCTTTTGGATACTGATTGTTCAAACTCACTTGCAAGCACCTAGGGAGTATGTGGATGGTCTCCTCTAGTTGGTTGCCTTTCTGGTCCAGATGGTGCAGAGAAGAGAGACGTTGCTCACTCTCCACGGTATCCAGGTATTTTTCCTTTTTCTCATGTTCTGACTTGAACTGATTTATACCCATACAAACCCTGCCTTATACTATTCTGATACTCTGTACTGCTCTGTATTGATTCTACACTCTACTGATTTCCCGTTTCTTGCTTTCAGCCTCCTCCTGTACCTGGGGCACCAGCAGCACCGGCAGCTCCAGCAGTACCTTCTCTAGTGGCAGGGAGGAGAGGCAGACAGGCCCCAACACGTGGTCGGGATGATAGTCAAGGTCGGGACAGAAGTAAGGGTGCCTGGAGTCAGAGTAGCAAGTTCCAGACAGAGGAGACCTCCTCCTCCTTGGAGCTAATTTTGAGTGGAGATGATACTGAGACTAGTAGCATTGAGGAGATGACGAACAGACACTATGAGTCTGAGAGCGAGGACGATGATGCTGGCTCGGGGTCGGGGAGTGAGGAGGATGCCGAGACCAGCTATGAGTTAGGGAGTAGAGAGGGCGATGCTAGCTCTGGCTTTGAGTCTCATTCTCTAGTGATAGAGGCGCCGATGGTGATAGTGCCCCTGAGTCCCCTCCACAGAAGAGGACGAAGAGGGCCTCTCGGGCAACCTGATGCGACTGATGCAGATTTTGTACTCTTTTGCTTATTTTCTTTTATTTTGGTAGTTAGCACATGTATAGCTTTAGATAAGACTTTAGTTTTTATTTTCAAACACTTGTACACTTTTTGTAAAAAAACTATGATCAGGGTAAATACCCTGCAACTTTATAAAACGAGTTTTGTTTTGCACAGCATCTCTGGATTGGCACCACACCTGCATAAAATTGGAACTGAATTTGAAACTGCAAATGCCTGTATTTGAATGATGTTCGTAACTAGATATTGAGCCGACAACCGACCCAAAATGCAAAATACAACTCGATAAATGAAAAATAAACTAAAAACAACCTAAACATAGCTATTTACACTTGCTGGAAACAAAAGGCTCAAAACAAGACTTGAAAGCAAAAAGACCGGAACAAAACATTGTTGCGCAGCTGTTTGGCCAATAGAGTTAGTCGGCCAGCCATTTGAAAAGACGGCCAGCCAGGAGAGGTGGCCAAGTGTTGTGGCTGGATAGCTGGCCCCCGCTCACATAACCTTATCCTCTATAAAAGGTCTGTCTCGTTGTTTCTACGACAGAACTCCATTTTTGCTACTGTTTCATCTAAAAATAGAGATATTTCTTACTGAGCGGCTCAAGGATTGAATAGCCACTTTGGACAGCACAGAAAAGGTAAATTTCTGAGGTTTTGACATAAACGCGCTTTTTTCGTTGAGCCGTATTTCATTTTGTTTTCCATTCCTCCATGCCGCGGTTCGATGTTGAAATTCGATTACGCATGTATTTCTCTTCAGAGCACAAGAAATGTGCCTCACGCTCGAAGAATTTCAGATGGAGTCCCGGTGTGATGAGGAAAATTATGCCCCAGCCCCGCTTTGGCCATGTATGGGCTTTGGAATGGATGTGTGGGCTTACTTTACATGAGGCTTGGTCGTTAGCTCACGACAGGGAGTTAGACATTCCTGGTTTGATTTATCAATTTTCAGGTATTGGAGACAGGGGTAACCTCCTTTGGCGAGGTTATCACTAACATGCCCTCTGTTTATGCTTGCTTGCGTACTTCCTTCTTGCCCATAGTTGTGGTGGAGCCAGTATTGGGTTGATCGAAGTGACCCAACATCTGAAAGAGAGTAAGAGTTGCATTGGTTTGGCATTGGCCGGGCGTTGCCCCTGGCTTAGCCTGGCCGAGATAGGCTATAACATGTCCCGACAGCTAGGTATACAGTTGATTGGCCTCATGCACTGTGTGTTCTATTTTCCATTCAGATTTAGACGCCAGTTTGGGCATGATCAAACCTATCCAGAAGAAGGGATGGAATACCTGGCTCTATTTCCCGTTCGTCTTTTGTACTTGGCCCAATACCTTGTTGTTTGGAGGACAAGAGAACTTCTGGCCCCTGCCCCTAGCCTTAGTTACGCCCTTTCTGGTGAGTGCTTTGTTTGGCTTGAGGATGAGACACAGGTTGGGCCATCTTTGGCGACGGCAGAGCCTTCCACGAGCGTAAACATGAGACATAGGACCACCTGACTTATTCGTGCCCCTAGTTTATTGCTTTGTCTTTTCTTTTCAAGTTTTTATGATGTAAAAGCAACTTTGATTTTAACCAGAAAGCAAGAGAATGTACTTATGTGGAAATCAATGGAATTAAAGTTGTGAGCACTGAAAGTTTTTTTTTATAGTCTACAATGGTCTGTGTTGAAAAAAGTAAAATCTTGAGAAAATCAACTTTATTAAAACTTTTCAAAACAATTTTCGGAAACGATCGCTGCCTGACGCACACAGAATCAGTCCTTAAGATATACAACCCCTAAATTAGAAGATCATAACCGTTCATAACTGCATTCCCCATCACTACTTTACCTTACAACTGACCCTTCTGCCAAATGGAGGTAACACAACCCCGCTAACAGATGGAAAAAGATGAACCGACCAATCAAATGAACAGGATAGTTGAGTTAGAGATGATTATAGCCGAACTTTGAAATGAAGTTGCCTACGTATCCTAAAGATGGGAATCAGGCCTTACGTAGTTCGGTTGGGGTTCACTCGAGTATTAACACTCTCATTTTGTGCTCTAACTTTTTCCAAAGCCACCCTTTCAGGTTTTCAACCTTGCGAGCTCAGTTTTTCTTTATTTCTAATTTTCCATGCTCTAACTTTTGCTTAGGTCACCCTTTCGGGCTTTTGGCCTAGGGAGCCTCTCAGGGATAGTATTTCTTCAATTTGTCTATGTTGAATTGTTGCAAGAACTCCAAGCCATCTAGATCCATGAGAATAATCGCTTCTCCCGACCAGATAAACTTGATGATGTAAGGACAAGTCCAATTGGGTCTGAACTTGCCCCTAGGGTCATGAATAAGGGCTCGATTGTCTTTTAGCACCATATCTCATTCTTTGAGATTTTTGGACTTGACTTTCTTGTTGAAGGCCCTAGCAATTCTGTGCTGATATTCTTGGATGTGATATGACGCCTTCAACCTTCTCTCATCAAATAGCATCAATTCTTCGAACCTGCTCTGCTGCCAATCTGCCTCCGCTATCTGACACTCGGCCATAATTCTTAGCAACGGTACTTCAATCTCAATCGGCAGAATAGATTCCATGCCATATACTAGAGAATGGGGGTTACCCCTGTAGATGTTCGAATTGACGTTCTGTAGCCCCAGAGTGCAAATTGCAGTTTATCTGGCCAGTCTTTGTAAGTTTCTACCATCTTTTGCAGTATATTCTTGACATTCTTGTTAGCGGCCTCAACAGCTCTGTTGGTCTGTGATCTATATGTTGATGACTTATGAAAAGCCACGTTGTATTTTTATAGCAAATTGACCATCTCTTTCTTAAAGTGTGAGCTGTTATCCGAGATGATCTCATTTGGTACCCCATAACTGCAGATGATGTTGTGTTTGATAAATTTGGCAACATGTAACTCCTTCAACATAGAGTAAGACTGAGCTTCCACCTACTTGGTAAAATAGTCGATCGCCACCAGAATGAACTCATGTCCATTTGAACCTTTTGGCGAGACTACCCCGATAACATTAATTCCCTAGACTGAGAAAGGCTATGGCAAAGTCATATTGTAAAGCTTTGATGGCGGGATATTCATGCGATTAGCATGGATTTGACATTTGTGGCATCGCCGAACAAAGTTGATACAATCCTCCTCCATAGTAGACCAATAATAGCCTTGCTTGAGAATTTTTCGAGCCAGTATCACACAGTTCATGTGTGCTCCACATTTGCCTCCATGGATGGACTCCATAAGACGCCTCGACTCTTCTTCTTCAACACAAAGCTTATGCATTCTCAGATGACCTCTCTTGTATAGCTTATCCTCGCAGATGATGAACTGGATAGCCAGACGCCGTATTCCCTGTTTATTTTTAGCATTTGCCTCTTTCGGATATGTATCCTTTTCTAGAAAATTCCAAATGTCGTAATACCAAGGGTTCTGGTCTTGAACCTCATCTATTGTGGCAATGGTTTCATAAGTAGACGTGTACTTCTATTTAATGATAATCGGACGCATCTTGACTCCAAGCGGGATGTTTACCATGGACGATAGAGTTGCTAATGAACCAGTTGTTCTCTCTTAGCAGATGTGTAAATGTCAATTTTTCAAACCTCAAAATCAGAAGGTCCAGGGTTTGATGATAAACCTTCATTTTCTCTTCCTTGACTTTCCAGTCTCTGTTGGCTTGAGAAACAACTAGGTTCGAGTCTCCAATGACATCCAACCTCATTGCCCCTAGTTCTAAGGCAACTTCCAATCCAACGATACACGCCTCATATTCTACTTTGTTGTTGGACACTCTGAACCAGAGTTTGAAAGCTAGGGGGTATGTGGGAATTATCAGGTGTTATTAGTAACACACCTATCCCATAACCGTATTGATTAGCGGCTTCATGAAAGTACATTGTCTATGTTTCCTCTTCCACCTGTAGAATCTCCACATCTAGGAATAGGTACTCTACTGCTTCATCTCCTTCCACGGGGTGGTCTGCCAAAAATTCCTCTATCGCTTTCCCTTTGACTGATTTGCGCATGACGTACTTGAGGTCAAACTCAGAGAGGAGAAGCAACCAATGAGCTAGCCTACCCATAAGCACTGGTTTCTCAAAGAAATTTTTGATTGGATCTAATCTCGAAACTAAAATTACAGAGTGAGCTAACAATTAGTGCCTCAACTTCTTAGTAGCCCATACCAAAGCTAAACAAGCTTTCTCGAGAGGAGTGTAACAGGTCTCGTAATCCAGCATCTTCTTACTCAGATAGTAGATAGCCTTTTCCACCTTAGTTTCTGATTCTTGAGCTAGCATGCACCCTATGGTCGAATCTGTTACTGACAAATACAAGATCAGTGGCTTCCCCGGCTCTGGTAGCGACAATATATGTGGATTCTACAAGTACTACTTGACCTGTTCGAAGGTGAACTAACATCGATCATCCCATTAGAACTTTTTCCCTTTCTTCAACAAACCAAACAGTGGTTCCCTACAGTCATACCAAAGGTGCATTTCTGTGGGTTCAACCTCTATCTGTACTCCCCAATCCATTCAAAGAATTTTTTGAGTGCGGCGTGTTGGCCTTCTCGCTCTTTGGACTTGACAATCATGTCGTCTACATACACCTCAACTTCTTTATGGATCATTTCGTGCAAGATTGTGGTTGCAGCCCTTTGATATGTAGCCCTAGCGTTTTTCAATCCAAAAGGCAAACTTTGTAGCAGTAGGTATCCCACAGCATGGTGAAAGCAGTGTTCTCTCTGTCCTCTAGTACCATCAAAATCTGATTATACCCGAAAAACCCATCCAAGAACGAAAGCAACGCGTGGCCTATAGTGAAGTCTACTAGTTCATCGATGTGCGGCAATGGAAAGTCATCTTTTGGACTAGCTTTGTTCAGATCCTAGAAGTCAACGCAGACTCTGATTCTTCCATCCTTCTTTGGAACCAGAATGATATTAGCCAGCCAAGTCGGGTATTCAGACACCATCAAGAAGCCCGCATCAATCTATTTGGTGCTAAGGTTATGATTTGATTATGATGTTAAGAGTTTTTGAGTTATAATGCAAGAATTTAAAGCTCATATTTGAAAAATTTGAGTTCTCAACTTGAACAAAATTTTGGACTACTTTGAACCCAGAACCGCACGTGCGGCGTGAAGCCCCACATGTGCGGAACAACCTCCTTAATTTTGCATCACTACAATTTTAATTCTGCATGTGCGGCCATGGTCCCCTCACGTGTAGTTTTTAAGGCAATTTGCTATTATGTTTTCTCTACATTTTTAAGATGCATTGGCCTTCATTCGCATGATTTAAACTCATAGTTTAGACTTATATGCATATCTTGATTAAGAAAGGATTTAGGGAACAATTAGAAACAACTTAATGAACACGTGACATACATTCGGAATAAGCCTAAGAACTGATTAACAAATCGAATATGTTTTGTGATGTTGTGCTTGGGTATGTTGTGTAGGTTATACACCACATTCTGATCGATATGTTTGAGGAGCTATTTGCGAGTAACAACTCTGTAAAGCTATGTTTGTTTAAAAGTATTTTCTTAATTACAAGTTATGCTATATTTTTGAACTGATAATTTATGTAAATGAATGAATGATTGTCCTTTTATGAAATGTATTCATGGCATCCTTAGTGTTTGTCTCTGTTATCAGAGATCTCTGCCTATTCCAACCCGCAGGGTTGTCTGTTAAACCTTTGTGGTTGCCTGTTCCGATCATTTATGATCACTTGTTCTGTTTTGCCATTGGATGTACCACATATGTTGTTTACAAATATGAATATGACTCCGATATGTTATGAAACTCTGAATCAAGAATTTATGCTTATGATGCTTTTGAAATAATTCTTTCTTATTATTGGACATCATTCATTACCCTTTTACGTTGTTGTTATTCACTGGGCTCTAGCTCACCTTTTATATGTATGTGTGCAAGACCAAGCTTAGCGTCGATTGTCTAAGACTTCGTTTTGAGTAGCCAACCTTTGTGCCTCAAGTCGAGGTACCAAATGTGTCAAGCTCTAAGGCTTCTTGTATTTGGTAGAGTTAACTCTTTTGTTATGTAAATAAGACGTTTATAAGTTGTTATGGAGTTGTTGACGTTTCGTAGGGTTAAACCCTTATTTCATGTTAGTATTGTGTTTTGAGATGTTATGATGTTTACTTGTATATAAGGGAGTTTCATCCGTTTCATATAAGTCTTCACAGCTCAATGGACGTTATGTTGTAATAGGTATATTTCCAAAAGCCCCTATAGATGTACTTTTGTCTAAGTAGGCCTTTGGTAATCTTGGATTACTGGCCGGTCACCTCGCTAATCCCTTGTGATAGGGGTTAGGTTGTGGCAGAGTGGCATCAGAACACAAGCTAATGTCTCACACATGCGTCCATATAAGCTATATGATGTGTTAGAAAAGAAATAAGGGCATTGCATCCACATGTGTGAGTGTATATGAAATATTATGTACACGCTTGATGAAAATGTGAACATGAAATATATAAGAATTATTTTCCTATGTTTATTATTACCTATGTTTACATATAGACCAATGGAGAGAACAAGAAATGCAGATGAGTCTGAATCCTTCGATGCTAGAATGGATCAGTTGGAAAGAATGATTGAAGCATTAACAGAATCTATGAGGCAACATCAACAAAGACAACAATATCCACCTCCTCTGCCACCTCCAGTGCAAGTCGAACCAATCAATGATGATACAACAACCATGACACAGAAATTCAACAAAATGAAACCGCCAAAGTTTCTGGGAGGCATTGAACCCTTGAAGGCTGAGGCTTGGGTATTAGAAACTAAAAAGCTATTTGAGGTATTTCCATGTACTGAAGCCCAAAAGGTTTTGTTGGCAACCTTTACCTTGAAAGAGGAAGCTAGGCGGTGGTGGATGCTTGTTCAAGACAATGATGGAAGCATGACTTAGGATCGGTTTGAAGAAGTTTTCTATGAGAAGTACTTCCCACAATGTGTTCTAGACCACAAAATATTTGAATTTGAGCAATTAAAGTAAGACAATATGACTGTGGCCGAGTACGAGTCCAAATTCACTGAACTAGCCCGATATGCGCCTCATATGGTTGACACTGATTACAAAAAAGCCAGGAAATTTGAAGATGGACTTGATGTTGATGTACTTGATTGAGACAATGTTCTGAAATTGACAAAATATGTGGATTTGCTTGATAGGGCTCTTATGTTTGAGGCGGACATTGCGGCGTTAAAACAGGCAAAAACATTGGTAAATGATTGGAAAGAAAAAAGGCAAGGGTTTAACTTCAATAGGGACCAAACTAACTCAATAAACAATAACAGAATATGGATCAACAAGCAATTCTAGTCAAGGGAATAACTCTACACCGACTTGTCTGGAATGTGGAAAAAGCATCGGGGTGCTTGTTACCGAACCTCTGGGGCTTGTTTTAGATGTGGCAAAACTGGGCACATGGTGAAAGATTATCCTCTCATGCCTTAAGGCACTAATAGATCCATGACAAGTTCAACGGGATCAATTTCTACACCGAAATCGAATGCTAGAACTACTTCAGGGAAAGAAACTCTAAGTCAAGGAAGAGTTTTTGTACTTGTAATGGGTGATGTGCAGAACACTGAGTTCGTGGTGTCAGGTATACTCCCTATTTGTGCTCAAAATGCCTATGTGTTGATTGATTTGGGGTCTACATACTCTTTTGTGTTGCATGCTTTTTCTAGAAAATTAACTAGACATCTAGAACCAATGAATTACTTGTTAGCTGCATCTTCACCTTCTGAGGGATCTATGACCTGTGCTTATGTGTATCCTACATGTGAAATTGTGGTTGGAGATATGATATTATATGTTGACTTAATGCCTTTGAATATTGATCACTTCGATGTAATATTAGGTATGGATTGGTTAACTAAATATCATGTTACTATTGATTGTGTAACCAAACAAGTTGTCTTTCGACCACCGGAATTATCTAAATTTTCGTTTAATGGAATTGGTGTTGTAGCTCGTCCATATTTGATTTCATCAATAAAAGGATGAAAATTGCTTAGAAAAGGTTGTTGAGGTTATTTATGTTGTGCATTGAGTACACCAACTGTGGATAATGCTAATGTGGATAGTATTCTTATAGTTAGAGAATTCCCAGATGTTTTTCAAAATGATTTGCCAAGGGACCTGATTGATAAGGAAATTGAGTTCACTATTGAAGTGGTACTAGGCACGCAACTGATTTTTAAGACTCCATACAGAGTGTCGACTACCGAGTTGAAAGAATTGAAGGTTCAATTACAAGAGTTGTTGGATAAGGGGTTCATTCGGCCTAGCACTTCATCGTGGGGTGCTCTATTTTTATTTGTGAAGAAGAAAGATGGAATATTGGGACTTTGTATCAATTACTTGGAATTGAACAAGATAACCATAAAGAACAAATATCCTTTACCTCATATTAATGATTTGTTTGATCAGTTCACTACAACAAAAATGGGTTTTCACAGCATCACATCAACGGCATACAATAAATGCAAGCCGTAATTTTTCATTTTTACGACTTTCTTTTTATGCATGTCGTAAATAATATCCTAACAGCGACATATCTATTGCTTATGCTATTAATGCTAATAATGATAATTTTTTTACTGCTTGCAATGTTATGCATACGACATATTGTTAATACATCAAATATATATGACACACATATGCTACTCGTTAAACATATTTCATTTTTCACAGCACACAATTTTTGTCGTGAATGATATGACTAGAAAAAAAAGGTATGAGCCAAAATAAATACTCTGGCGCTAAACACAAAAAATATATTAGAAAAAAAAAATACATTTAACTCTGTGGCTTCTAATAGCTTCTAATAAAAATAGAGACCAGTTCGAACGGTTTCAATCTCTTTTCAGCGGTAGCAACGATCAACGGTATGGTGAGACTAGTTCGGTAGTGGCGACGATCGACGGTACGCACTGTTGGAACAATCTACTGTGTAAATAAATAAATTGAAACTAAATCAAACAAAATAAAAAAAATAACTTACATAATTTATTTTATCGAACCGAATGAAAAATAAAAGACCAAGTCGAGTGTGTGACACTCGGTCCTTAAGACAGATTCGCTCCGCTACGATGCTTACGGTTATGTGGCGTCTATCTCCCAAGATACAATGATCTTAACCAATTTGTAGTAGCACTCCAAAACAAATTGAACGGTGAACCAAACCTGCGTTTTAACTCTCTGAAATTTATTCTAAAACTAATATGAAGAATAATGCACCAAAGACAAATGTTGGACAGCACAAAGGAATTAATTTCAGACTGTTTTTTCCATAGAATACTGCTAGAAATGTTGGTATATAAAGGCATACAAAGGTTGTCAGAACAGGTAAGTTTCTGTAACTTCAACAGATGCTAAACCCTTGAATAGATTTAGTAAGAAAACTAGATAGATCTGCAATGGTGCAGATTTTGAATTTGTCCAGAATTTCAACAGATTGAAAACCTGTCTGGACAGAATTTACTTGATGTTTTGATCAACCAAAATCTACTAGAACAAGTCTAGAATATGTAGACCCGAACAGGTACTAATTTGAATTGAGCAGATGCTGTTTGAAAATCAAATAGATCTGACAGTTACAACAGATAACTACACAGCAGTTAAATCTGTTCTAGGCAGTTCGAATCTGTTCGGGTGTAACAAATTTTGAGACCTGTTTGGACTGATTAATCTGTTCAGAAATAATGGACTGTGTAGACCGCCCGGAGAACTCCCAAGAAAATCTCGTTTTGTTCTCTCTGCTACTACAGTTCGGACTCAATGTCACGGCTCTGAATGTAATCTCGCAAAGTGCGATGCGAGACCGATAAATCACCAAAGAGTCCAAATCCGACAAATCATTTTGGAAAACTAATTTTTAAGAAAGAAGTGCCAAACATGGACTGATTTGCTAGATTCAGGGTCGCCACCTAAATATTTTATTTTGGAGGAATTTAGGAAACCCTGACTCATGCCTAAGGCCATGTGTCCGTCATCACCAAAGTTGCCTCGGCTCGGGAACTTGGGTACAAGAGGGGAAGGTCATGCAATGAGCACCCCCGCTCGCCCGATCAAAGATCGGCCTGTACTAAGCATGATATCTTGTTTTTGAAAACACATGCGTTCTTATTCCGGTTAATTAGCTAGAATTACTATGTGATGCGCACAACACACAAGTATAGACTAGATCGCCTAATTTGGAACAAAGCATCGCATATCCGTTTGTCCGGAAATGGTTTTGAAGCTTCCTACTCGCAAGTAGGTTAAAACACGGATTTCAATGAATCATTCCAATTCAAGTAATTCAACCTTCACCCACAAGCATTCAGGCAGTTATATCACATAAGCAATTAGCCTCATGGCAAGCATGCTGTCATGTTAACACTCACACATGCAAGATGCTAAAGCATAAACACTCACAGCGTACTCCGAGCCAAAACAAAGAACTAGTTAGTAATCAATGCATGATCCTAATTCATGTCAAGATGGGTAATGCAACATAGGCAAAAAGCAACTAGAATAGGCTTGGCTATTCTAAGAGGGCATATGAGATGCGACAATTCGATACACGTATTCAAGTAGGGATTGAAATACAATGCAATTAGTATGATACGCCGAGCCTGGTGCATGCAATACAGATGAATGGATGCAAACATGCGAGCATAAGGTATGCTAAAGGAAATATGCCCTAAAACTAACCATCGTAAGCGGTTGAGTAAAAGGAAGAAAGAAATGGGGGTTGGAAATCATGCATCACACACACGCACGCTTATTACACTAATTGGCTCTCTCGAGGGAGAGACCGAAAGAATAATACAAACCATCTAATTAACTAACTAACAAGCTAATTAATTATTACACAATCAAATGAATAACTAGCTACAACTAATTATTACAACACTTAAATAATTAACAAATTAATTAAGCTACGAAAAAAAAGTAAAGAGGCCTCGAGGAGAGGGACAAATGCATGCTCGATCAGCTTTGCTTGGAAATCCGTTGCCATGCCTCATGTTGCCTCTGTTTGCACTGCTCTGTACCTCTGCAAAGTGTGAAAATTCCCAACATACTTCTGATTCACCCTATGGGCACTGTGGGAGGCCATCGGCCAAAAATCATGGTTATCGGCTAAGATAAACAGGTCATTGACCAAATATGAAGCCATCGGCCAAACACTTGTAGCCGACCAGCACTTAAGATGGCCGATCGGCCATCCCTTCCTGCAGAATGCTCTTTTGCTGCAGCAGAGGACAAACAGAGTATGACAATGCATTTATAAGACGATGTTTGCAACTACACCCCTTATCATGTTTAAGACTCAAAGGAGTGTAGTTCCCGACCCTTGGACCATCAATCGAGCATTTCAATGCATGATGGCCAAAAGAGTCAAGTGTGCAATTCAATATCAAATGAAATGCACAAAACACATAAGGGGCCTTAACCTCTATCATGTGTGATCAAAAGGCAAGGCAATGCACACACAATGCTATGAAAACTAAGCATGCAAGCAAGCATGCAATGGAACTAATATGCAACAACATATAATGTACTAAATATGTAACAAGCATGCGACAACATGCAAGGCAAGATGGATGAGCATGCAACAACATGTCAATTAGCAAGCATATGACAACATGCAATATGACAAGCATGCAACAAGCATGTATGTATGATGTAAAGTAGCAACTTTGAACAACATGGTAAATGGACTTAAACTAAAGATGGACCAACCTCAGCCATGTCCAAAATCAGTGGCCAAAGTTATGAATTGGAAGCATGAAAATGCAAAACAAACATGCACATGTAAATGGTCCAATACCTAGGCATAGGAGGGCAACTTTCAAGAGCACTTAAAAGGGGACAAATATGGACGTGTGACAAACATTATAAACTCTGAAATCATGTATGGAAAGGTGTCAAACCAACCAAACAAAGCAAGCGAAGCATGCAAGAAAGCCCAAAGCTTAAGGCTAGCCAAGGGACTCAAACCATGGCCATGCAAGGCAAGCCCCAAAGGGCCACGGGCACTCAAAACAGTCCCAAGGCAGGTCAAGACAAGATCAAAAACATGCTCGAAACTAGCCAACACAAGCTAGAATACAACTTCAAAAGGCACGAGGCATGCAAGGCTACAAAGGGATGTTACACTACACTTATCAAAACCAAACATGGCATGAATTGTCCAATGAAAAACAGAGTTATGGCAAATCAAAATAAGCCCAAAAACCCACTTAGATGGCATCCCAAAGACCTAAGCATGGAGGCATACACAATGGTCCATTCATGAGGCATAAGGCATCAACTTTTTAAAGCATTAAAGGAGTGATAAGTGCAAGTATATGAGCATGAAACATGAACTGAAATAACATTACAAATGATGCCAAATCATTGAAATGAGCCAAGTAATGCATGCTAGAGAACTCAATACTCAAAGCTAACAAGCTAGATTGAACCATGGCTATACAGAGCAAGTCATGCATGACTTAAACAACCTGAATCAGAGCTAGAGCATGCTAAAACATGGACAAAAGCTTCTTGAAGTTAAGCCAAAAGCATGCTAGAATGACATGTTAAGGCATGATGCATGTTAAGGCAAATGAGAGGATTGCAGGACAAGTACATGAAGCATGTAAGAGCCAACTAAACCCATCCAAAATAGAGTCATGGCATGCTAAAACAACACCAAAAACCCACTAAAATGAAGTCAACATAAGCTAGAAAGACATGCTCAAACATGAAGCATATAAGACTAGTTTGTGTGATTTACACTACAAGTGTATTAGGTATGCATGGAGTGACAAAACCAAGAAAAAACAGTGTTGCATGATGGCAAAACAAAGCCTAATACATACTAAAATGAAGCTACAACAAGCTAAGCCAACATGCTACCAATATAAGCCACTTATGCAAGGATACAAGACAACAAGGAGAGAGGATGACCCTCTCCTATTTAAGACCTCAAAACTACCTTTCCACCACTGAAAATCCTCTGGATTTCAGTGGTAGAAAGGTCATGCAAAGACAAAAACAAAGGCCAAAAGGGATGGCTCCAAACAAGGCCTAACAAGGCCTAAGAGGGGGTAAACAACCCCAAACCAAAAAGTGATCTTAAACAAAGATCTAAAGCATAAAAAATCAGAACTTTTATCAGTTAAGAGTTAAGCTTAAAACAATAAGAAAGTAGGTCTAAAAGCTTAAGCAAGAATGGGGGTTTAAAAGCAAAAAGCTCACCCTTGAAGACCACCTTCAAGAATACAACTCTAGCAGCCTCCTCTGAGCAAAACCAGCCCAAGAACACTAAAATCACCCTCAACGGACCTCAGCTCCAAGATGATGGTGTTCTAGTGTGTTTGTGTACAATAGTAAGACAAAATGACACTTTTGAAGCATAAAATGAAGAATCAAGGCAAGATAGCTACAAAACTATATCTATCACTCTAACCCTAATTTTTTGAACCTCTGGAAAGGGAGGAGGAGCTCCCTTTTTATAGAAGTTCAATTCCTAAGCTTGTTGAGCAAGCTAAGCAATTGAATCAAATCCCTCCATACACGTATGGAGGATGTGAATTGTGCATGCCAGCTATGACAGCTGGCATAAAATATCTGCATAAAGCAGATGAATAAGGCTCGGCCAGAAAATATGGCCGATCGACCAACATAAGTACCGACCGACCAAAAAAAGTGCCGATCGGCCAACACTTTTGGCCAATGGCAAGAAAACAAGGTCGATGGCTTCATGCCTTGGCCGATGGGTTGAGGGAATGGCCAACAAGCCACCCTTTTCCCTCAAAAGCAAAAACACAAGTACTTGGTCCAAAACCAAGCACAAAACAGACAGGTTGAGAGATCTTGAGGCAAGGTGCGCAACCGAGGCCCCCGAGAACTCAAAACGAACACAAGCATGGATGATCATCGAGTGTTCAAACGATGACATCCAAGTCTTGAGGACGGTAAAAAATGGGGTGTCTACAGACTAGAAGAGGAAATATATGGACAGAAAAAATAAATTCAAATTTGAATTTATTTCGGTTCAGAAAATAAAATTTTCCTGCAAGAATTTTGGAAAAAATTCAAATGAATTTTGTCCAAAAAATTAATATTAGAACCGACCCGACCCACAACCCACACCCGCGCTCGGCACAGCTCGGCTCTGCCGGACGGACTGCGACAGCGGCGGCAGCGCTTGTGTGGTGGTTTGGGCTAAGGTTCACTTTGTTCATAACTCCTGCCTTCTACAAACTTGGGGTGCCCCTTGGGGCCCAACCCAAGTGTTGTAGTCTAGAGCTTATATACACAAAAAAGCTCTCTTAAAGTTTCAATGTGGGACAACCCATTTTAAGGAAACCCACATTTAAATCTTTAAATGTCTACTCCACAAACCCGAAAACAACATCAAGTTCCCATTCACTCATAAATGGTTTTGACGAACTGTCTTCACTGTGTATCTTTCCACGCGACAAGGAACACGTCACCTTTTCAGACCCACCCCAAAAGACGTTTGGGGCCCACTCCATTTTGGGCTCAAAGTTGGCCCAAAATAAGCCTTATAAAACACCATTTTTCCAACAATCCCCCACATGAATGGAATTTGACAGAAAGAAAATGCAACAACATGACCTAAATATAGAGAGTACAAAAATTGGAAATATTCTGCAAAGGATAGTTAGCTTTTGGCTTTAAACCTTTCCTTGTGAGACACTATCGGATTTACTAGCTAACCAGTGAACATGATGTCTTGAACTGTTCAGCCGTTTGTGTAAACCAAGACAATAGAACTCACACAGTATATTCCCATACACAGTTTAGTTATCACTATTGTGTTCATTTTAGCCCTGAACAACCTGGTCTTTCATGAGTACTCTAGAGAATTTGTAGCCCTTCACAAATCTCATAGAACCGGCCCAGTTCACACTCACGTAGGTGATTCTTATGAAGAGTATCATGCCATACTCCACTAGGTTTACCTAGATATAAAAATCATTAAAAGTATTATTTAACCTAAAACCCTGCAGACATCACTATTTCATCATAGAAATGGGTAGGAGTTAGACTCCCCAATGATCCTTCTGAGTCATACACAATTCGATTGTCCCTTTGAACCTAGATCTTGGGATCTCCAGTCAACTAGGTTGGGTTGCCGTTGTGGTAACTCTTATTTAATAGGCTTTAGTCTCATTCCCCTCGATGAATTCTCAACTAACTCTCTTGCTAACCCTTTGGTTAGTGGATCCGCTATGTTGTCTTTAGACTTCACATATTCAATGGAAATAATTCCATTAGAGAGTAGTTGTCTCACGGTGTTATGTCGACGACGAATGTGTCGTGACTTACCGTTATACATATGACTTTGTGCTCGACCAATTGCTGATTGACTATCACAATGTATGCATATTGCAGGCACCGGTTTTGGCCAAATTGGAATATCTTCAAGGAAGTGGTGAAGCCATTCTGCCTCTTCCCCTACTTTGTCTAAGGCTACGAATTCTGATTCCATAATAGACCTAGCAATGCAAGTCTGTTTGGAAGATTTCCAAGATACAGCCACCTCACCAAGAGTAAAGACATACCCACTGGTGGTCTTTGAGTCTCTAGTATCTGATATCCAATTTGCATCACAGTATCCTTCAAGTACTGCTGGATATCTAGTATAATTCAGCCCAATGTTACGAGTAAATCGGAGATATCGTAGAACCCTTATAATTGCTTTCCAGTGTTCTACTCCCGGATTACTCGTATATCTACTTAATTTACTTACTGCATAAGCTATATCCGGACGAGTGCAGTTCATCAAGTACATTAAGCTTCCAATAATTTGAGCATACTCTAATTGAGAAATACTTTCCTGTACATTCTTAGATAGAAACAAATTAATATCTACAGGTGTTCTAGCAAGATGATCATCATCTTTGCTGAATTTGTCAAGTATTTTCTCAATGTAATGAGATTGTGACAAAGCATAACCTTCTGATGTTTTGGTAATTTTCATACAAAGAATTACATCAGCAATGCCCATGTCCTTCATGTCAAAATGTTTATTCAACATTTTCTTGGTAGTTTTAATCATATCATTATTACTACCTATGATAAGCATATCTTGGTAGTTTTAATCATATCATTATTACTACCTATGATGAGCATATCATCTACATAAATACATACAATGACATAACCTTTGTCTGTGTTTTTAATATAAACACATTTGTCACACTCATTAATTTTGAATCCATTGGACATCATTGCCTTGTCAAATTTCTCATGCCATTGCTTAGGCGCTTGTTTTAAACCATATAATGATTTAACCAATTTACACACTTTCTTTTCTTTTCCTGGAACTGAAAAACCTTCTGGTTGTTCCATGTAAATTTCTTCATCTAACTCACCATTTAAGAAAGCGGTTTTCACATCCATTTGATGAATTTCTAAATTGTATAGAGATGCAATGGCAATTAGCATTCTAATGGATGTTATTCTAGTAACTGGTGAGTATGTGTCAAAGTAATCAAGACCTTCTTTTTGTCTAAAACCTTTGACCATAAGTCTTGTCTTGTATTTGTCTATTGATCCATCCGCTTTCAATTTTTTTTTGAAAATCCACTTGTACCCAAGAGGTTTACAACCTGGTGGCAAATCCACCAATTCCCAAGTGTGTTTTGCAAGATGGATTCAACTTCACTATTGATAGCTTCCTTCCATAAAAGAGCTTCAGGACTGGACATAGCCTCTTTAAAAGTTTAAGGCTCATTTTCTAACAAAAATGTTAGAAAATCTGGACCAAAAGATTTTGAGGTTCTAGCACGTTTACTACGCCTAGGTTCCTCTTCCTCATTTTGATCTAACTCTTGTTCTTGATCATGTTCTTGATTCTGACTAGTAATAGCATTATGAGATCTTTTATTGTTACTAGTCTCTTGGCCAATCTTATTTGGAAATACATGTTCAAAGAAAGATGCATTCCGAGATTCAATAATAGTATTTACATGCATTTCGGAATGTTCTGATTTATGAAACAAAAACCGATATGCACTACTATTCTTAGCATAACCAATGAAAATGCAATCAATGGTCTTAGGACCTAGCTTAGTCTTTTTAGGACTAGGAATGGCCACTTTAGCCAAACACCCCCACACTTTTAAGTATTTGTAGGATGGTACTCTTCTATGCCACAATTCATAAGGTGTTTGATTCATTTTATTTCGGGATACTTTATTTAAAATATAATTTGCAGAAAGTATTGCTTCCCCCCACAAGTTCTGAGGTAATCTAGAACTTATTAATATGGCATTCATCATTTCTTTTAAAGTCCTATTTTTCCTTTTAGCAATTCTATTTTGCCGAGGTAAGTAAGGAGCAATGGTTTGATGAATTATTCCATGTTTTTTACAAAATTCACCAAAAGGTGATTCATATTCACCACCTCTATCACTTCTTAGTTTTTTTGATTTTATTACCAAGTTGATTTTCAACTTCATTCTTATATTGAATGAAAGTTTCCAAAGCTTCATCCTTGGTTCGAATTAAATAAACATAACTATATCTAGTATAGTCATCTATAAAAGTGATAAAATATTTTTTCCCACCTCTAGTTTGAATTGATTTAAAATCACAAATGTCACTATGAATTAATTCAAGTGGTTCCGTACTTCTTTCAATTGAATGAAAAGAAGTTTTGGATAATTTTGCCTCAAGGCAAATTTCACATTTATGATTTGAATCAATGTCAAATTTAGGTAAACATTCTATATTAATTAATCTACGCAAAGATCCATAATTAACATGTCCTAGTCTACCTTGCCATAAATTTGAAAACTCAAGCAAGTAAGAAGAAGATGTATTTTTATTAATAATTGAGGGTACAACGGTCATTACATTTATCTTGAAAAGGCCATTAGACATGCAACATTTCCTTACATACATCTCATTCTTAGTAAGTACAAATTTATCACTCTCAAACACTAGCTTAAACCCATTCTTACTCAACAAAGATCCGGAAACAAGATTCTTGCGAATGTCCAGTACATGCAGCACATTGTTAAGAGTGAGTTCCTTTCCTGATGTCATCATAAGTACAATCTTTCCTTATCCTTCAACTTTGGAAGTTGAGGAGTTGCCCATAAAAAGTTGTTCACCGTTGTCCACTGTAGAATAAGATGTGAACATTTTTTTGTCGGCACAGATATGGCGAGTAGCACCAGTGTCCACCCACCATTCTTTAGGATTTCCGACAAGATTTTCCTCGGAAACAATTGCAGAAAGATTTATGACATCTACACCATTGGAAATTTTATCCATTTCGGTCATTTTGGCTTTAGCAACCTTCTTACTTGATCTTCCTTTGCCTTTGCGTTTGTAACGGCAATCTTTGGCCCGATGTCCTTCTTTGTTACAAATGTAACACATGCCATTAAACTTGTACTTCTTAGTTTCCCCTCCTTTAGATACCATTTTCTTCTGCCATCTTTCAAAAACAATTCCTAAGAACTTCTCGGGTTTTTCACCATAATTCACTGGCACAGTCCCAATACCAGTACTGGTTTGAATATTAGTTTGACCAGTTTCAGTAGCCATAAATTCTAAATTATAAAACAAAATTAGAATTAAAATTTACACTACACAGAAAATTAAACCAAATTTGCTGAATTAAATTCTGTAAAAATAAAAGAAACAAGAATGTAACTTTTATTTTTCAATTAAGTTGGAAGTAAAATAAAATTTTATTTAACCAAAATAATTTCACACAGAAAATTAAATTTCTGTAACACTCCAATAATTAAAATACTGAAACAGAATTTTAATTAATGAACACTCAGAAAATAATTTCTAAAAACCAAAATTAAATTCTGACAAAATTCCACAAATAAATATTCTGAATTGTTAATGACACCAGTATATTACTACTAGTTGTCAAAGAAAATAGACAGTATATTACTACTATCTGTCAAATAGCATATAATCACTATTTGTTTTTCCAACCAGAATATTGTTTTGTAAATCCATAGAAAATAATTTTCTTAAAAGAAGAAAGAGAAAAGGAAACAAATGAAAAATTCTGTAAACAGAATAATTCGAATCTGTCTTAAGATTGTTGGAACAATCTACTGTGTAAATAAATAAATTGAAACTAAATCAAACAAAATAAAAAAAATAACTTACATAATTTATTTTATCGAACCGAATGAAAAACAAAAGACCAAGTCGAGTGTGTGACACTTTGTCCTTAAGACAGATTTGCCCCGCTACGGTGCTTACGGTTATGTGGCGTCTATCTCCCAGGATACAATGATCTTAACCAATTTGTAGTAGCACTCCAAAACAAATTGAACGGCGAACCAAACCTGTGTTCTAACTCTCTGAAATTTATTCTAAAACTAATATGAAGAATAATGCACCAAAGACAAAAGTTGGACAGCACAAAAAAATTCATTTCAGACTGTTTTTTCCATAGAATACTGCTGGAAATGTTGGTATATAAAGGAATACAAAGGTTGTCTGAACAGGTAAGTTTCTGTAACTTCAACAGATGCTAAACCCTTGAACAGATTTAGTATGGAAACTAGACAGATCTGCAACTGTGCAGATTTTGAATCTGTCCAGAATTTCAACAGATTGAAAACCTGTCTGGACAGAATTTACTTGATGTTTTGATCAACCAAAATCTACTGGAACAAGTCTAGAATATATAGACCCGAACAGGTACTAATTTGAAATGAACAAATGCTGTTTGAGAATCAAACAGATCTGCCAGTTACAATAGATAACTGCATAGCAGTTAAATCTGTTCTGGACAGTTTGAATCTGTTCGGGTGTAACAGATTTTGAGACCTATTTGGACTGATTAATTTGTTCAGAAATAATGGAGTGGAAGAGGAAACATATGGACAAAAAAAATAAATTCAAATTTGAATTTATTTCGGTTTAGAAAATAAAATTTTCCTGCAAGAATTTTGGAAAAAAATTCAAATGAATTTTGTCCAAAAAATTAATATTAGAATCAACCCGACTGTCACGACCCAAACCCGCCTCTATGGGTTTAGCACCGCAACTGACCAGTAATCCGCAATTACCGAAGGCCTGCTTAACAGTCAAACAATAATACAGAGTACAGGGGCATGACAGAAGCCAATACAATAATTAAAAGATGTCCAATGAGCTGTGACAGTCTGTATACAAAAAAACTTTTCATATATATACACATTAATAACAGAACAGTCTATACATATATGTACAATATATACAATCATTCAAGACAGGGACTTAATCCCTATTAGAACAGTACAGTACAGTAACATTCAGTTTATACAGATCAAAAACAAAAAGGGGAAATCTAAAACTCCCCAAGCAGCCTCAGCTTGAACAGATCAGGAACCTCGAAGTGAGGCACAAAGGTTGGCTTGAAAAAACTGGAGTTTACCCTGACGCTTCTAGCAACGGTCCGATACTT
The DNA here is from genome assembly GCF_055761805.1 of Camellia sinensis. Lineage (NCBI taxonomy): Eukaryota > Viridiplantae > Streptophyta > Magnoliopsida > Ericales > Theaceae > Camellia > Camellia sinensis. The sequence goes on along the minus strand of NC_138967.1, from coordinate 102,175,594 downwards.
GTACACCTACATATATATATATATATATATATGAGCAGTGAGCTAAAGCCTAGTGAATAACATAATGCGTAAAGAGGTTAAGAATGAATGTCCCTTCAATATTGAAAACAGTCAATTGATTCAGTGTATCAGTCATTCAGTCATAACAGTCATATGTGGTACATCCATTAGCAGAATAGTATAGTAAACAGTAGGTCTTGAAAGACCGAACAGTCAATGATGGCCATCAGTAATGGTTCCAAACATGGGAACCGACAGAGATCTCTGTAACAGTAACAGTAACAGTAACAGTAGTTGCTAAGGATGCCACAATACAATTCAGAATAGAGGGCAACATTCATTCAGTTAATAGTAAACAATTCAGAAAACAGTTCAGTTAATCATTCAGAAAATATTCATTTTCGAACATATCTTTACAACATTGTTACTCACAGAGTTCTGGGCTACAGATAAGCTAGTACGCGTCCTCGGATGCCAACCCTACACAGTTATAGAATGAACACACACTAAGCTACACAGTTGGGAAAAATAGTAACTTAATCCCTATCTTGACTCGGTGTGGTTCTACATCAATTTCCTCATTAAGATGTCTTAAACTAGGCCTAAGAATGCCTAGAATGAAATGAGGATGCAAAGATGCACTTAGAAAACATTTTCAGAAAACGGAGTTCCCGCTCGAGCGTCACTTACCCTGCTCGAGCGGACATGCAAACAAAAGTCTCCGCTCGAGCATAAGCTTTCCCACTCAAGCAGACTGTAAAAGTACTGGATGTGTGAAAATCACGCTCGATTGGGCACTCGATACCCGCTCGAGCGTGTGACACAAGTCCTCGCTCGAGCGTCCAATACCCCGCTCGAGCAGACTGTAAAACAGTGCAAAGTGCTGGAAGCACGATTTTCCCGCTCGAGCGCCAGTAATCCCGCTCGAGCGTAAGTCCAAATTCTGGAAATTCTAGATTCGAACCTGAAGCTCAAAAACAAGTTTTAATGTACTAAATTCGATCTTTTTGGGTTAATTTTCTGGAAAACACTTCAAAACTCATAATATAACATGTTTCAAAGGTCAATTTGAGAAATCAAAGTCCAAAGGTAGTTCAATTAAATCCAATTTCAAACCAAACTTTCAAGAACATGATAAACATGTACATGCATGAATTTAAACACTTCAAAGCTTCAAATGCTAGCTCAACTGAGCCAATTCTTTTCAAAACAAGATAAATTCATGGTCCTTAGCAAAAATATGAACATGCATGTGACAATTTTCCATGAAGACAACTTTAAACTCATCAATATAGGCATGCATGCATGAAATGAGCTTCAATTCAACATATAGAATCAATTCTAGACTTTAACTCACTAAATTTCCTTGATTCATGAGATACAACTTAAATACATAAACCAAGGGATAGAATCTCTACCATAGGCTTCCAATCACAAGTCTAGAGGCTCAATTTTGGCAAATTCTCTAACAATTCTTCCAATTTCCAAGCAATCAACAAGTTGAACTCAACTCGCTCACTCTCTCTCTCTCTCTTGGTCGGCTAGGAGCTCAAGAAGAATGAACAAGATGATGCACAAGATGGAATAAAACAAGCTCAAAATGTTTGGTGTAGTGGCCCACTAATAGGGCATAATTGTAAATAATGCAACTTGTGGGATTTAGCTTATTTTAATCTAATTTTAATCATACCAAATCACATTTAGATAAATACACCATAAAATCACATAAATTATGATTAACACATATCACTAACCAATTTCAGATTCGGCCACCGATAAGGCCTTCAATTTGCAGTTTAAAGCATAAAATATGAACAGATAACTTAACGGTCAACAGATAGATATGCATTCAAACTAGCACAATCAATCAATCAGTTTAGTGATTTCAATTAATTCAGTCAATTATCATAATCAGTCTCAATTTAACAATGATCAGTGGTTTATCAGTAAACAGTGGTGAGGGTTGTAACAGTCTCCCCTCCTTATAAAGAGTTTGGTCCTCCAAACTCGAATTACCTTCATTCTGGAAGAAAACAGGATTCAGTGGAAACAGTTCAGGATATCTCTTGGCCATGTCATCTTCCCTTTCCCAAGTGGCATACATGCCACCATGGTTTTGCCAGTCAACTTTCACTTACGGGATCTCTTTGTTTCTCAACTTCTTGATCCGTCTGTTCACAATCTGTATAGGCCGTTCTTCATAAGTGTAGTCATCACTTAGCACTACACAGGTAGGCTCAATCACGTGGAAGGGATCCCGAAGGTATTCCCTCAACATTGAAATATGGAACACGTTGTACATATGCTCCATTTCAGGAGGAAGCGCTACTTGATACGCCACCGGATTGATTTTCTCAATAATCTCATACAGTCCGACATATCTCGGCGCTAACTTACCCTTGACTCCAAAACGAGTCTGGCCTTTCATTGGTGTCACTTTCACAAAAACGTGATCACCTACTTCATACTCTCTGTCTCGCCTTCTGACATCCGCATAACTTTTCTGTCTGCTCTGTGCGGCTTTCAGTCTCTGTTGTATCAGTTTCACTTTTTCTGTAGTTTCATAGACAATCTCAGGCCCAACAAAAGGCCCATCTCCAACTTCTGCCCAACAAATCAGAGATCTACATTTTCTGCCATACAATGCCTCAAAAGGTGCCATACCAATACTTGAATGGAAGCTGTTATTGTAGGCAAATTCAGCTAACGGTAGATGACTTTCTGAATTTCCCTAGAAATCAAGAACACACATCCGCAGTAAATCCTCTAGAGTCTGGATGGTTCTTTCCGACTGACCATCTGTTTGAGGATGGTATGCACTACTCAATCTCAATTCAGTACCTAATGCAGTTTGCAGACTTTGCCAGAATCTCGATGTAAACTTCGAGTCCCTATCAGAAACAATGGACACAAGCACTCTATGCAATCTCACAATTTCATCAATATAGAGTATAGCCAATTTGTCCGCATTATAAATTGTTTTGACAGGTAAGAAGTGAGCAGATTTAGTCAGTCTATCAACAATAATCCAAATTGAGTCCATACATTTACTGGAGCGAGGTAAACCAACGATGAAATCCATGGTAATATGTTCCCATTTCCACTCCGGTATCAGTAAGGGTTGCAGTAAGCCTGCGAGTCGTTGATGTTCGGCTTTGACTTGTTGGCAATGAAGACATTTTGATACAAAATCAGCAATTTCTTTCTTCATTCCCAGCCACCAGAAATTCAACTTCAAGTCTTGATACATTTTCGTATTTCCTGGATGGATAGACAATTTTGAATTGTGTCCCTCTTGCAGAACTCTTCTTTTCAGTTCAGAATCACTCGGTACACACAGTCTTCCCTGGAATTTCAACACATTATTCTCAAATTTGAAATTCGACCTCGGTTTGGATTCTCATTCTTCGATGATCTTCTTCAAGAATTCATCCTGTTGCTGTTTTTCTTTAATTTCTTCAATCGGTGCCGGTTGAGCAGAAATAGCAGCCATTGTTCCACCTTGTTCTCACAAAACAATCTCAATTTCAGATTTTTCAAGGTCACAAAGCAACTCTTTCTGTCCGGTGAGTAAACAGGCTAAGTTTCCAATCGATTTTCGACTCAGTGCATCGGCAACGGTGTTAGCTTTCCCCTAATGATACAAAATTTGTAGATCATAATCTTTTATCAATTCTAACCATCTCCGCTGCCTCATGTTCAGTTCTTTCTATGTGAAGAAATACTTTAAACTTTTGTGGTCTGTGTATACCTCACATGTAGCCCCATAAAGGTAGTAACGCCAAATTTTCAGTGCAAACACTACTGCGGCAAGTTCTAAGTCATGGGTCGGGTAGTTCTTTTCATGCGGTCTCAGTTGTCAGGAAGCATAGGCAATAACTCTCCCATTCTGCATTAAAACACATCCCAAACCCTTATGACAAGCATCACTAAAAATGGTAAAACCATTCGTACCTGAAGGTAGGGTAAGAACCAGTGCAGTCACAAGTCGAGTTTTCAACTCTTGGAATGCTGATTCCCTTTGGTCAGTCCAGTCAAATGATATCCCTTTCTGAGTCAACTGTGTCAGTGGTAAAGCAATTTTGGAGAAGTCTTTGACAAATCTTCTGTAATACCCGGCTAATCCCAAAAAGCCTCGGATTTCTGTAACATTTGTTGGTCTAGGCCAATTTACCACGGCTTCAAACTTCTGTGGGTCAACTGAAATGCCATCTCTACTAATAACATGTCCCAAAAACATAACATGATCAAGCCAAAATTCACATTTAGACAGTTTAGTATACAGTTTTTGTTCTCTTAAGGTCTGTAAGGCAAGTCTCAGATGATGTTCATGTTTTTCTCTACTTTTAGAATAAATCAGAATGTCGTCTATAAATACAACAATAAAGTCATCGAGGAATGGTTTAAAAATTCTGTTCATAAGGTCCATAAATGCAGCAGGTGCATTAGTAACTCCAAAAGGCATAACTAGGAATTCGTAATGTCCATACCTCGTTCGAAAAGCAGTTTTGTCAATGTCCTCTGGTTTAACTTTCAGCTGATGGTATCCGGATCTGAGATCAATCTTAGAGAACACTTGAGCACCCTGTAACTAATCAAATAAGACATCAATACGCGGCAATGGATATTTATTTCTCACAGTTACCTTGTTCAGTTCGCGGTAGTCAATACAAAGTCTCAGTGAGCCGTCTTTCTTTTTCATAAACAAGACAGGTGCACCCCACGGTGAAGTACTGGGCCTGATGAACTTCTTATCTAGCAGTTCTTGCAGTTGCACTTTCAATTCTTTCAATTCAGTCGGAGCCATTCGGTAAGGAGCTTTAAATACTGGCTGTGTACCTAGAATCACATCAACGGTGAACTCAATCTCCCTGTCAATCAAATCCCCTGGCAGGTCATCTGGAAAAATATCTGGGAATTCTCTGACTATAGGAACATTGTTCACATCAGTATTATCATCAGTAGGTACAGTCAATACAGAACATAGGTACCCTTTACACCCCTTTTTAATCAGTTTACAAGCTTTCATAGATGAAATCAGATATGGGGGAGGTACTACTCCTACTTCGTTAAACACAAATTCAGGCAGTCTGGGTGGACGGAAAATAACTTGTTTTGTTACACAATCTATGGTAGCATGGTATTTTGTTAACCAGTCCATTCCCAATATCACATCAAAATGATCTATATTCAATGGCAATAAATCAATATACAGATGCATATCTCCAACAATAATTTCACATGCAGGGTACATATAAGCACAAGTCATAGATCCCCCAACAGGTGAAGATACAGCTAATAGATAATTCATGGGTTCTGATGGTCTATTCAACTTTCGCGAAAAAGCATGCGATACATATGAATGTGTATCAATCAGTACATAAGCATTTTGGGTACAAATAGAGAGGATACCTGACACGATGGTCTCGATATTTTGTACGTCTCCCGATACGAGTGCGAACACTCGGCCTTGCCTCATAGGCTCTTTTCCAGTAGCTTTGGGGTTGGGTTTCGGTGGAGTAGTTGATGCTGCACCGCTAGCTGCAGCTTTACTATTGCCCTGAGGAGCAGAGGGGTAATCTTTTACCATGTGGCCCACCTTGCCACACCTGTAACAAGCGCCAGACAATTTATAACAAACCCCTTTGTGTTTCTAACCACATTCAGAGCAGGGTGGTATAGAACCACTTCCCTAACTAGAGCTGGTGGTTGACCCTGAGTTTTACTTTTTGTTCAATGAATTATTTATGCCCTTCTTGAATTTAAAACCTCGTTTCTTCCCGCGCCACTTAGTTGTGGGTGTTTCAGTCTGTTTCAAGGCTTCGATATTTGCTTCGGCCATAATGGCTCGGTCAAGAACGTCCACATATTTCAGTAACTTTAGCACATTGATTCTGTCCAGTATTTCTACATTGAGGCCGCCTTCAAACTTCTTGGCCTTCTTGTAGTCGGTGTCCACCATGTGTGGTGCATATCTAGCAAGTTCGATGAACTTTGTCTCATATTCTGCGACAGACATGGTGCCTTGTTTCAGTTGTTCAAACTCAGTCGATTTTCTGTCCCTGACACACTGAGGGAAGTACTTTTCGAAGAAGGACTCCTTAACTTGAGCCCAGGTCATGACAGTATTTGGATCACAGATTAACATCCATCACCTTCTAGCTTCTTCTTGTAAGGTGAAGGTAGCTAGCAACACTTTATGAGCTTCAGAACATGGAAAAATAGGAATGGCAACGGGGCGGGGCGGGGCGGGGCGGGGCGGGGACGGGGATCACCCTCCCCGTCCGCGATCCCCGATGGTGAAAATTACCCCGGCCCCGATCCCCGACGGGGGAACCATCATCGTCCCCGCCCCCGTCCCCTAACGGGGATCGGTTTTGCCCGACCCTGGACATTCCCCAGGAAAAAAAAAAAAAAAAACAGCAGCAACAATAATAATCTTGTTAGATCTGAGATGAACAACAAGGCATAACAATAATAATGTAACAATGATCCTCTATTTCTTCTTCATCAACAACAACAACAACAATGAGATATATATATATATATATTCTGAATCAAAAAAAAATTTGAATCAAAAAAAAAAAAAATATATATATATATATATATAGAGAGAGAGAGAGAGAGTGATTCAAAATATATATATATATATATATATATATATATCTGAATAAAAAAAATCTGAGATCTAAGGGCTGATTCACAATCTGTTGGCGATCACGATCAAAGGACTGATTCACGATCTGTTTCCGAGAGTGATTCACGATCTGAGATCTGTTGGCTGATTCACGATCTGATTCCGAGAGTGATTCACAATCTGTGGCTGATTCTGAGCGTGAGACCGAGAGGGACAGAAGAACCATTCTCTGATTCACGATCTGTTGGCTAATTCCGAGAGTGATTTCGAGCGTGAGACCGAGAGGGACAAAAGAGAAGAGAGAAGAGAGTGGTTCTTCCATTGACTATTGGTGGTGGTCGGTGACAAGGTAGTAACAAAAGTGAGGAGAAGAGAGAGAGAGAGGGGGCTTAGGGTGTGAGACGAAGACGAAGATGAAGATGAAAACTAGATTAGGGTGTGTGTGTGTGTGTGAGAGAGAGAGAGAGAGAGATAGAGAGTAGTGTGGAGGAGAATGGATTTTGTGAAATCAGTGAATAGAGAAATGAGGGTAGATGAGTGAATAGGAAAGTATATATATATGGGGATAAGTTCGGGGATAAACCGGGCCGAGGAACGGGGACGGGGCCAGCCGGGTACGGGGCTGGAACACTTATCCCCGTCCCCGGCCCGAATCTGTTCGGGGATTAATTTTTAAATACCATCGCCGTCCCCGTGGGGGTATTTTTCGGAGAAAACCCGCTTAATTCGGGGTTGGGGGGTCGGGTCCCCATCGGGCCGGTTTCAAATTGCCATCCCTATGGAAAAACCTCAAGTAACTTTTCAGTCTCAAGAACCCAAGCTTCAGCTTTTAGCGGTTCAAGGCCTCCCTGAAAGGATGGCGGTTTCATCTTACTAAACTTCTGTGTCAGAGCTATTATGTCATCATTAACAAGTGGCTCTGGCTGTACTAGAGGAGGTGGGGGCTGTTGGTTCTGTTGTTGTTCTAGTCTTTCAGTTAGTAGTTCCACCATTCTCTCCAACCTTGCCATTCTTGCCTCAGAGGATTCAGTTTCGTCAACATTTCTTGCGTTGTCCATCTCACTATAGGCAGTTATAACAATTATAAACATAGGCAGTTGCATACTTAGACAGATTATCACATCAACAGTCATATTCATGTCTTCGCCACAAACTTATCATGCTCATGTAATGCCCTAATCACTTTTCTAGGACATCCTATAGCTCATTTGGACACGTGTGTGCGGTATAACTTGTGATTAAGTAGCGCTCTGATACCACTTTGTCACCACCCAAACCTGTCCCTATGGGTTTAGCACCGTAACTGGCCAGTAATCCGCGATTACCGAAGGCCTGCTTAACAGTCAAACAATAATACAGAGTACAGGGGCATGGCGGAAGCCAATACAATAATTAAAAGATGTCCAATGAGCTGTGACTGTCACGACCCCAAACCGCCCCTAGTAGTTTGGTACCGTGATGGCCAGTAATCCGAGATTACCGAACGCCAACTTACAAAAATTCACACACAGATAGAGTATAGATATATATATGGGGCTCACAAGTGTGGAAGCATTAATTTAAAAATACAAGTAGTCCATAAGAGCAGTGCGTAAGTTACATGGAAAGGCATACAACTTTACATAATATTACAACTTGGATACAAATACAATAAAGTACAAAATACATTTTACATCTTGATCAAAAGGCTTCTCCAGCCGACATGTGTACATTACAAGCATTATAAGCCGAGAAGCATAATTTTCAAGATTGCCGACATGAATACAAGTTAGGCCAACATAACCAAAAACCCAAAACAAGCTTGCGAGTCACACCTAGGCGTCACCGCCTTCCTGCTCATCACCTACATATATATATAGAGAGGGTGAGCTTGGATACTCAGTGAATGGTATAAGAAATAAAGGGGTTTGCCTGACTGGTATTCAAAATCTTTATCAAACAATACATAACATAATTAGTGCAGATCAAAGGATGAACCAAGTCCATCTAGCAAATTTGCCAAGTTCCAAGGATGCTTACTAACATCATTATAATACAAGTGATGACATCTCGGCAAACAAAACCCACGCGGTAAACCGTCAGTGGCAAACAAGACAAGACAGGGCAAGACAAGGGAGATATCTCAATTCAATGGTGTCGTTGCATTATAGTCCCCAGACACTAAGGACTTGTGCTACTAATGCTTAGAGTCCCCTAGCACGTACGGACTTCCAAACTTTGTGCTACCAATGCTTATAGTCCATTAGCACGTACAGACTTCCAAACCTTGTGCTACAAGCGCTTATAGTCCCTTAGCACGTACGGACTTCCAAACTTTGTGCTACCAATGCTTATAGTCCATTAGCACGTACGGACTTCCAAACCTTGTGCTACAAGTGCTTATAGTCCCTTAGCACGTACGGACTTCCAAGAATGTCATCAACCAGGATATGTATATATATATATTTTTCAATTAGGAATAACCATTCATGCTTACAAATACTTTCCAAAACGAAGCAAAACAAGACTTTATCAAAGCATTATAACATAACTTTATTAAAAATACCACTCACTTAGTTCTTCAAACGTGGGGGTCGAGGCAAGTCCAAACCCTACAAACACATGGCAAAGTCTATTGAATGCACTTTCAAACAAGTTTCACATGCATGCAGATGATCTTGGCATTCCCCAAGACTAAGTCAAATCAAAACAAACACAATTCTTTATCTCGGAAAAACATGCTGGGCGACTACCAGGTCTAGGCCGAGGTTCTGCATCCCTTGGCCGAGGTGTGGCCTCGATGGTCACATTCAAAGGAATGAAGTCGGGAAAAATGTCGGTTTCCCTTCCTTGAAGAACAAGATGAGCATGAATATGAGGAAGATGAATGCAAAGATCGTGATTTGCTATTACAAAATCTGAGATTTCATGCTATGAGTTCAAAAACATGGACCTGGGTACCCATATTCAAGGATCTAGTGAGAACAAACACAAAAACACGAAACTTAATGCAAACTTTCAGATCAAACAAGACCTTTCTTTCAAGAACACATGAACACCATTTTCTCTTTCCAAAACCAACTTTAAATCGATGCATGACATGCAAAACGGGTTCGATCATGCAATACAGCTAGATGATCAATAAGAATGACAAGAGTAGATCAAGAATCTAACCTCAATACGGGAATCTAATGGTTTGATCTCTAGGAATCAAGCTCGAAACCCACTCTCTCACTCTAAACTTCTTCTTCTTCTTCTTCTAGAGCTTCTCTCTCCTCACAAACAAAGACATATAGCAAATGATACATTTCTAAGTCTGCTGGCTGACTTAACCCTCTACAGAGGCACGTGGCAGCGGCTGGTTGGTGCTACACAAAAAGGTGACTGAGTGACAAGACAAAACTATGACAAAGTGTGTTCAACAAGCAAGACGACATGGGCACTCTGGCGAGTAAGGATCTCGACTAATAACAAGACATCGGCAAGTAGGGAATAATGACCTCGGCTAGGAAGGACAACACTTGACTAAGCTGTGCCACACCTTGGCCTAGATGTGCCACACCTCGGTCTAGGTCATACTTCTCCGGGACAAGATCACTTAGGTGCAAAGGTAACATCTTGGTCTAGATGATTCACACCTTGGCCTTGGTGATGAACACCTCGGCCTAGATGATGACATCTCGGCCAACATGTCAGGGCGAAGATGGAGGTCAAACAAAGTGGTTCCAAGGTAATCCTAGACGGAAGACGACCTCGGCTAAACTCACACCAAGCAAGATACAAAACATACTGAAACACTTAAACGAACAAGGACAAGACTTGAAACGCAAGCTTACAAGACAGAATCACATGAATGCATATGAGTATGGTTAGGATAGCGTGAGGGTTATTACAGTGACAATCTGTATGCAAAAAAACTTTTCATATATATACACATTAATAATAGAACAGTGTATACATACATGTACAATATATACAATCACTCAAGACAGGGACTTAATCCCTATTAGAACAGGACAGTACAATAACATTCAGTCTACACAGATCATAAACAAAAAGGGAAAATCTAAAACTCCCCAAGCAGCCTCAGCTTGAACAGATCAGGAACCTCGAAGTGAGGCACAAAGGTTGGCTTGACAAAACTGGAGTTTACCCTGACGCTTCTAGCAACGGTCCGGTACTTGTACACCTACATATATATATATGAGCAGTGAGCTAAAGCCCAATGAATAACATAATGCGTAAAAAGGTTAAGAATGAATGTCCCTTCAATATTGAAAACAGTTAATTGATTCAGTGTATCAATCATTCAGTCATAACAGTCATATGTGGTACATCCATTAGCAGAACAGTACAGTAAACAATAGGTCTTGAAAGACCGAACAGTCAATGATGGCCATCAGTAATGGTTCCAAACATGGGAACCGACAGAGATCTCTGTAACAGTAGCAGTAACAGTAACAGTAGTTGCTAAGGATGCCACAATACAGTTCAGAATAGAGGACAACATTCATTCAGTTAACAGTAAACAATTCAAAAAACAGTTCAGTTAATCATTCAGAAAATATTCATTTTCGAACATATCTTTACAACATTGTTACTCACAGAGTTCTGGGCTACAGATAAGCTAGTACGCATCCTCGGATGCCAACCCTACACAGTTACAGAATGAACACACACTAAGCTACATAGTTGGGAAAAATAGTAACTTAATCCCTATCTTGACTCGGTGTGGTTCTACATCAATTTCCTCATTAAGATGTCTTAAACTAGGCCTAAGAATGCCTAGAATGAAATGAGGATGCAAAGATGCACTTAGAAAACATTTTCAAAAAACAGAGTTCCCGCTCGAGCGTCACTTACCCCGCTCGAGCGGACATGCAAACAAAAGTCTCCGCTCGAGCGTAAGTTTTCCCGCACAAGCAGACTGCAAAAGTACTGGATGTGTGAAAATCACGCTCGATTGGGCGCTCGATACCCGCTCGAGCATGTAACACAAGTCCTCGCTTGAGCGTCCAATACCCCGCTCGAACGAACTGTAAAACAGTGCAAAGTGCTGGAAGCACGATTTTCCCGCTCGAGCGCCAATAATCCCGCTCGAGCGTAAGTCCAAATTCTGAAAATTCCAGATTCGAACCTCAAGCTCAAAAACAAGTTTTAATGTACTAAATTCGATCCTTTTGGGTTAATTTTCTAGAAAACACTTCAAAACTCATAATATAACATGTTTCAAAGGTCAATTTGAGAAATCAAAGTCCAAAGGTAGTTCAATTAAATCCAATTTCAAACCAAACTTTCAAGAACATGATAAACATGTACATGCATGAATTTAAACACTTCAAAGCTTCAAATGCTAGCTCAACTGAGCCAATTCTTTTCAAAACAAGATAAATTCATGGTCCTTAGCAAAAATATGAACATGCATGTGACAATTTTCCATGAAGACAACTTTAAGCTCATCAATATAGGCATGCATGCATGAAATGAGCTTCAATTCAACATATAGAATCAATTCTAGACTTTAACTCACTAAATTTCCTTGATTCATGAGATACAACTTAAATACATAAACCAAGGGATAGAATCTCTACCATAGGCTTCCAATCACAAGTCTAGAGGCTCAATTTTGGCAAATTTTCTAACAATTCTTCCAATTTCCAAGCAATCAACAAGTTGAACTCAACTCTCTCACTCTCTCTCTCTTGGCCGGCTAGGAGCTCAAGAAGAATGAACAAGATGATGCACAAGATGGAATAAAACAAGCCTCAAAATGTTTGGTGTAGTGGCCCACTAATAGGGCAAAATTGTAAATAATTCAACTTGTGGGATTTAGCTTATTTTAATCTAATTTTAATCATACCAAATCACATTTCAGATAAATACACCATAAAATCACATAAATTATGATTAACACATATCACTAACCAATTTCAGATTCGGCCGCCGATAAGGCCTTCAATTTGCAGTTTAAAGCATAAACATGAACAGATAACTTAACAGTCAAAAGATAGATATGCATTCAAACTAGCACAATCAATCAATCAGTTTAGTGATTTCAGTTAATTCAGTCAATTATCATAATTAGTTTCAGTTTAACAGTGATCAGTGGTTTATCAGTAAACAGTGGTGAGGGTTGTCACACCGACCCACAACCGCGCTCGGTACAGCCGGACGGACGGCGGCAGCGGCGCGTATGTGGTGGTTTGGGCTAAGGTTCACTTTATCCATAACTCCTTCCTTCTACAAACTTGGGGTGCCCCTTGGGGCCCAACCCAAGTGTTGTAGTCTAGAGCTTATATACACAAAAAAGCTCTCCTAAAGTTTCAATGTGAGACAACCCATTTTAAGGAAACCCACATTTAAATCTTTAAATGTTCATTCCACAAACCTGAAAACGACGTCAAGTTCTCATTCACTCATAAATGGTTTTGACGAACTGTCTTCACCGTGTGACTTGCCACGCGGCAAGGAACACGTCACCTTTTCGGACCCACCCCAAAAGACGTTTGGGCCCACTCCATTTTGGGCTCAAAGTTGGCCCAAAATAAGCCTTATAAAACACTATTTTTCCAACACGCACTCATCTCTTCTCTTCTCTTCTATGTTGTTGTATCAAAGGTGTTCATGTTGTTGTTGTATCCATCACTATTTCGTTCTCCATCTCTCTGCAAAACTTTTCACTCACTTCCATTTTCTAATTTGGTAGTCGTCTTCAAACTCGCGAGAGATAAGTTTTGCGGCTTCGATTAGCAAATCCAGATTTCCCTTGATCACTATTCATCTCCAAGCACATAAATTGTTCTTTCCCCAGCAATTTCAAGTTCTTCCTCATTTTCAATTTGAACAGCAATTTGTTCCAAACAGTTTTGCATTTTCTTAATTTTGGTCTGGAAACCTGTTTTCATAATTTTTTATTTTTTTTAAAACCCACATTTTATTTCTAAATATGCTTTTAGGGTTTTTGTAAAACAAGGTCATCTTTCTTCTATTTCAAGGTAATTATGTGCAATATATATATATATATAGAGAGAGAGAGAGAGAGAGAGATCTAAGCGAGGAGGTGGTATGGTATTTGTTTATTAATTGATTTAAATTGTGATCTCCATCAAGTGTTTGTCTTCAAGTTTAAGTTTGCAATCCCAAGTGTTTCAGAAAATACTTGGAACATAGTCTCTTTTTTTTTTAATTATCAAGAAGTCCATTTTTTATTTTTTTATATTTTAAAACCTAAAGTCTTTCATTTCACATGTTTCTGATATACTAATATACATATTTTCCTTTCTATTCTACCCCTCTTTGAACAATAATTAATTGTTTGATTGGTGAAGAGTAGTGTGTATGTAGTAGGAAGCAAATAGATAGCTTCATATCCTACACCAATCACTTCATGAGATGATGATGTTGTTCATATAAAATAATTTGATTTTTTTTAATTAGAAATTTCATCTATACTAACTACCAATCTGGCTTGCCCCATATAAAAATTAGTAGTAAAATAAAATAGAAGTTTCATTTTGTTTTTTTTATTTGGAAACTTATTTTTACTTCTCGATACAACAGGCCTTAAAATATCATATGGATCCAAAGAAAACTATTCTACCCAACCACTGGTCATTATATGAAGATGAAACCGTAAAACTGAAATTCATATACTATATGCTAATAAAGCCAAATTAATTGTTGATGTTGTTATTGTATTATAATCCTATAAATAATTATCCACTCTTCGTTTTTTTTCTTAGGATGGGAAGGAGTAAAAATGACTCTATTAAGAGGTTTTATATTAAAACATTCTAATCCATATCCAAAAATAAAACTGCATGCATACAAAAATATTTTAATTCATGTATGTGTTTATACGGAATTTGTATTTGTTCAATTCATTTTTTAATGGGTTTGATTTTTTTATATTAAATAAATCTTTGGGCTTATTTGATTATTTGATTAAAAAAAGTTCAATTCATGGTAGATGTCCACTTGTGAACTTTCACCAATTGGTCGGCCACCTAGTCATCCACCCGGTCGAGCACCTAGTTGACTGCGCAAGTTCTTTTATTGCTTTTTTATGGTAGATGTTGAACATTTTATCCCAAAAAATTAACAATAATCAAAGGGTATCAAATTAGAAGATCTGGTGTGTTATGTGTAATGTTAAATGTGTTTCGGCATCTATAGGTGGCTGGAAAGATAATTTCCTTTATGTGTCCGCAGCGTAGTGGGACTTGTAAGGCCTTTAGTTAATTAGGTTGCTTGTTTGATTATGTTCTTCTGCCCTTTCTCCGTAGATTTTAAACCTGTTAAGCCATACTGCTCTGTAAAAAACTAGGAAGGAAGTATTTTTGGTCAGATGCATTTTGTTGGATTTTTAGTTTAACCATTGCTTTTTATTTTTTCTTCTTTTTCTTATTTCTTTCTTTCTTTCTGTAGACTAATAAGCTGTGTATTTCTTTTTCTTCGTCTACTACGGCTTGTTAGAAAGATATATATTTGCCAAATCTATCGTAGCACGGTGGTAAAAATGTTGGCATGTGAACTTGAAAAGAGGGACGTTGTTATGAGTTCAAATCTTGTTGTGGTAAAAACAAAAAGGTAAAGGAAAAAAAGATCTTCTTATTAGTTGTGTATATTGAAAAAAGAGTAAAATATTATCCCTACTTTTATCAAATAAAAAAAAATAATAATAATAATTTTTTATTCATTAAAATAAATATGAAACAAATAAATTTTCAACTTTATTAAATGAAAAAAAAAATTCATTAACTAAAAAAAATAATTATTTTAATAAAAAAATAATTTTTTTTGGCAACGGCATCCTCCGTTGCCAAAAAAAAAAAAAATCATTTTATTATTTAAATTTTCATTTGTAATGAAAATAAAAAAAAAATCATTTGTAATCCCCCTTTCCATTCCCGCTCGGGTCTCCCCCCATCCCAAACTCAAAATCCCCAATCTCTTGAACCCAAAATCCCCAATCTCAAAATCCCTAATCTCTTCTTACGTCTCTCTCTCTCTCTCTCTCTCTCTCTCTCTCTCTCTCTCTCTCTCTCTCTCTCTCTCTCCTTCTCAATTTGTTTCAGATGCTGATTAGGATGATTCACGATCGAGGAGGAAGAGGAAGAGCAGGAGTTCTAGGTGTAGAAATAGGAAATCGGAATCAAATATCAACATACATACATACAGACTTGTTTGAATCGTCAATCAAATATCAACCAATCGATATCGATGGCTTCATCTTCGGATTCCATGGGCAACACTTTCAGAGCTCGAGTCCAGAAGATCTTCGGGTCTCTCATCATCATCATCATCATCATCATCGCTAAGCCCTCCGTGGTCTCTCACCGACGACGAGGTTGAGAATGTGACACGGTTGGGAATGTCATTAAACAAAATTTATATCTTGAAATTTTATGTGGAGCTATATTGGAGACAAAAAAATTCTACATGTTTGATTTCTTATCGGAGGTAATCTTTGTGTCTAAAATCACAGTATCAAAATTAGGATAATATGATGGCATTTGATTCTGTAAATTTGTAAGCTTGATGTGTTCCTCTCTTTTTTCCTTTTTTCCTTTTTTCCTTTTTTTAAAAAAAATTGATTTGATTAGCTAATGATGATATAGAATAGAATTGTTTCTTATTTTTTGGTTTTGTTGAAACATATATTGTTTTTTTTTTTAATTTTTATGTGATGAAGTTTCATTGGTTATTATTTTGATATGATTCTGATGATTGGTGAAGTGTGTCGTAAAGGCTCTAATGCATCAAGAGGTGAAAAAAATTATTTTATGTTGAGTGGAACATGAATGAATACCTGTGTGTAGGCTCGGCTAGGAATGTTTTGTGCACAAGAGGTTGGAAATGTGACAAGCTTTGCAACTTCAAGGGCACCCTCAGACCATACTAGTTCCTCTTTGTTTGTTAAGAGAGTGGCTCGAAATGGTTCTCCCCCATGGCGAGAAGATGATAAAGATGGACATTACATATTTGCGCTTGGCGAAAATTTAACTTCTCGCTATAACTACACTACCATCACCAAAGATATTTTCATTTTTCAATTCACTTGATCATTTTGTGAACTTTGAAGTTACTAAAATGAACATGCACCACCATTGCTTTTTTTTCATTGATGTGGTGGTGCTATCATTAAATAGGGCTTTTGCCTTATAAAGTTTTTATGCAAGTGACTGAAAGCCATAAGGTGGCTTTCTGATGTGACCTATTGAAATCCTTTTAATAGCAACTTTTGCATTTGATTATAGCTCTACTTTCAAGGATATATGCATAATTTTTTAATTAAACAAATCCAAGGCATTATTTTTGTCTCAAAACTCATACTAAGCAGGTTGTTTGATGTGTCTAATATTGTTATATTAATTTTTCTTCATTAGATTCTTATTTTTTTCTGATTGTACTTGTGTTGCTTTGTTGTTTGGGTGCAGATAAGATTCACAGCAAGATGGGCGAAGGTATTTCTTAATAAACATATTTCTATTATAATATTACTGAAGTTTAATTTCAAGCTCATCACATGTCTTGTTTTTGTTGATCTATATTTTATATAGGCACCTTTGGCCAGGTCTTGGAATGTTGGGACAGAGAAAGGAAGGATATGGCTGCCATTAAAATTGTTCGTGGTATTAAGAAATATCGTGAAGCAGCTATGATAGAAGTTGAAGTATTGCAACAGCTTGGGAAACATGATAAGGATGGCAATCGGTGAGTTTTATTTCATGAGTTTAATGTGTTTCAATCTCTCACTGTTATTCCTCATGTTTTGGTGGGATTTTGTAAATTCTGTGTCAGTGGTTAAATGGGTTTATTCCTTGCAGTTGTGTGCAAATAAGGAACTGGTTTGACTATCGTAACCATATCTGTATTGTAAGTATATAATTGATTTGGTGGGTTAAATTCCCCAATTTCAAGAATGTTTTGGGGTTAAGACTTGTGGATGGATTCAAATGGCTTTAACAGGTGTTTGAGAAGCTTGGACCAAGCTTATACAAATTTCTACGGAAAAACAATTATCGCTCATTTCCAATTGATCTTGTCCGTGTGATTGGCAGACAACTGTTGGAATGTGTAGCATGTGTGTAGTAATTACTTGGACCAGTTTCTTTAAATTCATCATATTATTTTCCGTTTTCTGTTTTTACTAGGTTTGGTTGGTGATAGATGAAAGCTAACATTAATTCATTTCAATTTTATTTTTAAGCTGCAAATTCTTTTATACAAAGTTCTGCTAAAGATTTTTGTATTTAGTTAGCTTCCTCATCACATACATTAATATTTGGCTTTATTTCTCTAATTTGCAGTTATGCATGATTTGCATCTGATTCATACGGATTTGAAGCCTGAGAATATTCTTCTAGTGTCTTCAGAGCATGTTAAAGTTCCAGATTACAAGGTAATGCGTTGTTAGGTGGTTATTTGAATCTTTCTTCTTCTTGTCTATGTATATTGTACATGATGTATAGTGGACTTTCTACTGTTAACTTGTGTTGAGACCTTATCTTGTATTCTTTGTGAACAGGGTTCCTCACGATCGCCAAAGGATGGTTCTTACTTCAAAAAAGTTCCAAAATCAAGTGCCATCAAGGTAATTGATTTTGGCAGCACAACTTATGATCGTCAAGATCAGAGCTACATTGTATCAATTCGACATTATCAGGCACCAGAAGTAATTCTGGGTATGCTATTCTCAACTGCTATGGCTTATCTTTCACGTTTTTCTGATGTACCTTTAAGACTGGAAGACATATCCAATTAGTAAATTTTTTTTTATGATTGTCCAGGGCTTGGGTGGAGTTATCCTTGCGATGTTTGGAGTGTTGGTTGCGTCTTAGTGGAGTTGTGCTCAGTATGTTTGATGATGCTTGTACTAGTGCTTTGGTAGTCATAAATGATTTTTAGAGCATGTTTTATTAACATTAAGTACATTTTAAATAGTAGGAATAGGGTAATATTATGTTTTCTAACAAAGTCTAAATATATAATTTAGTTTATTCTCTGTAAAAGCTTAAGATATTTCGAATGTTTTTCCCCCCTCCTTTGATTAGAAAAATAGAAAATGTATTCGGCAAGAACAAATAATTGACTAATTAATCTCTTTTCATTTATGTTGCTTGGCTGCAGGTTATGTCATTCCCAAAGGATGTTTTGTGGTTCCATTTCTTTCAGCAGTCCATTTAGATGAAAATTTGTATGAAGGAGCGATCACTTTCAATCCATGGAGATGGATGGACCCTTTGAATCAGGTCAGTCAAACAGAGATGCGCACTTAGATTCGCTAATTATACTATGTATATATCTATATGTTACATAATAGCAAGTTTAGGAATACAGAACCGGACATAAAAACACATGAATGGATAGGACTTACAGCATTTGTTGATGGGACCTACTTTTGAAAATTTGTGTCCGTTGATGTATTTTGTGTCTTGTTTTGTTCTGTATTTGATTTATGTGTTTCTAGACTTATTGTTTGCATATTACCACTTTGCTTTCATCTACTCTTGAAAATAAATAAATAAATAAAAGCTATTTTTTTGTTTTTGTTTCCTATATAAAGGAAAAGAGAAATTAGAGAAGCAGTCCATTTTATGCTCCGTTTGGAGGAGGAGCTTGATTTTGTCCAGGGGCAGAGTTGGCTCGCTTTCAAATTGCTCTCTTTCTTCATTACTTCGTTACTACATACAGGTTATTTTCATCTGTCAAATACTTATGAAAAACATTATATAGACAAATAGACTTTTACATAGTACCAAAATAAAAAATAAAAAACTTAAGAAAAATTATGTTGCATTAATTAATGGTTGTAAAAGATGTCCTCAAATTATGGGTTTGTTTTTTGAGGGTTTATATATATATATATATAAATCACCAAATACGTTTCACACAATAAACTCCACCATATTTGCATGTAGGACACATCACATTCAAAAATTAATGGTGGGTCTCATTATTTATTTATAAATATGATGGATTATATACATATTGTTTTTTGTGTGGATGATGTGAAGAAATTATGTTGTAAATGAAGTTCTTATTTTGCTGCAAATTATTTTGGTAGGTGGACCCAACTCAAGGAGGATCGGATGTCTTTCTTTCCTTCAGCTCGATTAGTGAATGGCTTTCAAATCCAAATAACCAGACGGGATGACGAGTTGAAAAAAATAAAATAAAAATAAAATTTTTATTTTCCCATTATATACATTACATACTGTTAATGCCCTTATCCTTCCATAATTTGTAAATCATTGTAAAATTTTTATTATGAAGAAATTGTTATTTTTATGCATGAATTTTTATATTATTATGGAGAAATTTTAATATTTTTAATAATTTTATCGAAGGTTTTTTTTTTTTTTGTGACGGCTCTACACTGTCGCAAAAAAAAAAGAAAATTTTATTATTTTTATTGATTTTGTTACAGGTTTTACTTTTTGCCACGACACTAAACTGTCGCAAAAAATAGAAATTTTATTATTTTTTTAATACTTTTTGCGACGGCAGTACACTGTTGCAAAAAAATAGAAATTTTCATATTTTTAATACTTTTTGCGATGACACCACACCGTCGCAAAAACAATGTTCTTGCTGTTGCCAAAAAAAAGACTATTAGCGACGGCATTTTTTGCCGTCTCAAATAACATTTTTAGCGACAGTAAAATAGTGCCGTCACAAAAAGTCAAGAAATTTCAAACATTATTAGCGACTGCAAAGTGCTGTCGCAAAAGGCAAAAATGCCGTCGCAAAACATTAGCGACGGCACTGTGCCGTCGCAAAAACTCTTTTGCAACCCCCCCAGTTGCGACCCCTCTCTTACCGTCGCAAAAAGTCATTTGCCGTCGCAAAAAGTTTTTTGCGACGGCATTAGGAGTATTAGCGACGGTATTTTACCATCGCAAAAAGCTGAAATTTTAGTAGTGAAGTCAGCCATTTATAAGATTCTTATGGTGACCAAATGTCAGTCCACATGCTGTTGCATAAAGGAGGCCTAAAAGACGGGTTAAGACTAGAAAATATATTATTAACAACGATTCATCAAAGGAGAATAGTTGGTTAAGAGTTCTTTTGGTTGAGTTGAATTTTACAATCCTCAGAAAACATATTGAATTGATAATCAAAAGTGTGGTAAAGGCTCCAGCCTTAACAAGCTCACTTGTTGGCAAGTGTTACTTAAATAACCTTAATCTCAATTACTTGGAGTTAGATATGTATCTTGTCTAGTTGGCTCTAAATATACCTTAAATTTTATTCTGCTCTTGTTAACTTCATACCCTCAAGCCAAACCATTGTTTCAGAAATATTTAGCAACTGATAGAATTATATTGTATTACATTGGAAATGAAATATTTTTTTGGGTTATTTAGTGACAAGTGTGCCAAACTTCCTTTGTTTTCAAGCCCCCCGAGGTAAATATTTTCAATGGCAGCATTGACTGGAAACTTTTTATGATAACAATACATGTTTATTTTAAATGTTTTAGAAGTGATTGTTAGAAGTACTTTGAAGTACTAATTTAACTTGAAGCTTAGGAAGCTATCTGCAAAACATAGAAAGTCAAGTTTGGATAATTGATTTAAATGTCTGACAGAACAAATACAGATGCTGCATACTACATACTCATCAAGAGTGCATCCTGAACCTATTTCCAATGTGGGGTCTCTTCACGATGCTTTGACCCTTCAACAACTATTTCCCATCCATTGGTCAGGCCAAAACAAGCATCTCATCCAAATGCAAAGGGTTCCTTGGCCCGCCTACATAAAGTGAAGGTATGTGTTTGAAAATTTCTCAATTTTATTTTGTTGCTTGCTTAGATCTTGATTCTCAGTCTCTATTTAAGTAACTACTTATCTGATCTTAATTTCTAGTATTTATATGAATGTGGTATATGATTTGACTCTTTTCTGGGGAAAATTTCTTAGATTTTGTTGTTGATTTTATGGAGTTTTTTAATTATGTGTTTTTTTAAATTTTTGTCTCGTTGGAGATTCTGTATTTTGTTCAGTGTCAGCTCTTTATGCCTTCAAGAAAACTATAAATGAGGACCCATTTACGACTTTGTCAAATTGGAATGTGGTAGATGCAGATCCTTGTGACTGGTCTGGCATTTCTTGTTCTGTGGCTCGAGATCATGTCTTAAAGTCGTAAGATTTTTTTATCTGTTTAATATTTTCTTTCTTAATCATATATACAAATAAATATTGTGTATGTGTGTGTATTGTGACATGTACAATACTTCAAGTTATGGCAATCCTTACTCTCTTTTTGTCAATGCTTTGATTAATAGTGTTTGAGAATCGATTTGAAAGTTCTAGGTATTTTATTTTGGATTATAGAATGCCCTAATTTTTAAAGGAAATAAACTAAGTTTGGGAAAAAGCATAAGAGTCCCATTGCACTAGTGATATTTTTTTTGTATGTTCATTTCCTATAATAAAATAAATTATTGGGATGGTATCATAGCTCTAATTCCAGGAAGTTCTGATTTAGTTCGTGTGTTTCTTTGGTTACGTCTTCACATGTGACACGGTGTCACACGTAAGGGTTATGTAGGAAGCTTGCTATATATTGTTGGGTCTGAATCTTTTGGGACAATGATGACTCTACAATTTTGAATGAGGAGAGTGATTGGTCCCCTAAACTCACTGCTGGAAAACAGACTTTTAGTGGCGTTTAAGAATCGCCGCTATATCTATCAAAAACGCCGCTAATTCCTTTTGCGATGTTTAGTACCAAACGTCGAAGATGCGGCCGTCGTTGTATCTTTGCAACGTTTTAAAAACGTAGCCATATTAGAATATACGGCGTTTTTAGAAATGCCGCGAAATGTCCCTACCATGGCGTCACTATGATTTTAGCGACGTTTTCAAAACGCCATCATATCTTTTTTTTAAAAATTGACCGTTAACTTTTTGGAGTTTAGATGGCGGTTTAAAAACGCCATGAAATCCTCTTTTTTAAAAAAAAAAAATTGTGCTAATTTTATGTGATTGAACTAAAAAATACCTATAATAATATTGAATAGCCTTAATATGAAATAATAACTCTCATTCAAATAATAAATGCAGCATTAATTCACTTTCCCATTCAATTTAATATCCAATCATTATTACCCACAAAATAACATATTAAAAATTAAATTCACAATTCTCAACCAAAAAATCAGCCTTGTTCTTATCAACTCTAGCAGTCCTATGGCAGCAAAAATCAACACCAGTCAAAAGTCACACACAGCCTTGTTCTTATCAACTAGACCAACTTGTATTACAAAAGCTTTTGTAAGATAATTTGCTCCCAAAAAAATGTAACTTAGAAGCACAGATGACAGCTGCAAACACACAAACCATTTAAGCATGTGTATTCCATAAGCAATGTTCTAAAAATAGTATTTCATTTTCAATATAACACCACAAAATAAAGCCTCCCAAAAAACTTGTTCAGGTCTCAAACAAGCAAGAGAAGACATCTGGTAGAATGTAATAAACTGTGAGGCATCAGTAATAACTGTGAGGCATCTAGTAGAATGAGCAAGAACTTGTAATAAACTGTTAGGCATCAGCAATAATCCAAAATCCGAATATCATGCACCAACAAGCCCTCCAAGCAAGGAAAAAAGAGGAACGATCAAAATCTATAAAATAAAGCCAACAAGCAAAGCAGTGATGAAAAAAAAAACAGAGAAAAATAACAGCCAAAGACTTGGACCAGAAAATGTAATTATTACAATATACTTGATATAACTGAAGTGATTCAACCAACTAGAATATTGGAAACTTATTTCCCACTTGTTGATCACATCAATGATTAAAATTAATACTGCTTTTGCCTAGGAGAAAAAACAATTATAACTAATTAATAGTGCATTTTGCCAATCATATGAGTATCAACAACCAAGTTACATCAAGAACAAATTAATCATGTGGAAAGGATACAGAAATTATGTCCAGACAACATCCATAATAAGATAAAGAAGGTTTAATGCACTCCTAAGAGGTAAAATGCTAATCTCACTCTATAATCAATTGCCGAGGTTTTCTAAAAACAGCTATCAAATATTTTGTCCTAACCTTTATCATCAAGAAAATTACGCTTTATAGGCCAAACATTTATGAGATCAAAGATTATAAAATCAGCAAGTAAAAATATGATAATATCCCAAAGATTAGGCATAAATTAACAGCATAGAAAATATACAAATGGACAATAAATGATATGTGAAGGAACCGGTGATGTCCATAAATGTAACGCCCTCTAAATTAACCCATTATATATCATTGACATGCATTATTTAAAGAAGACAATTTATTAATTCATTCATCAGAGTATTACTAAATAAGTATTTCATGTAACATCGAATAAAATGCCCTACAGGCTTACATCTTTCCAAGCCAACACTTGGATTCAAAAATATGAGTTCTAATCTCAATACAAGGAAAGCCCTAGGCTTGAATGTTTACATGTACTAATAAATAACAACTATTAACTAAAGGTAGTCTTCTTCAATCCAGATGCCAAACCCTCCCAAGCTAAGTCCTTGGAGGTAGTTTATCGCCTGAACCTGAAAATGATGTTCCCATAAAGGGTGAGCCACAGCCCAGTAGAAATATACTAAACCACATATAAGCAATGAATAAAGCAATAGCATTCAACAGATGGTCAACCAAAATAATCAATTACTTCATTTTACAGTCTCATGACACTATTGCCAAAGATACGTTTTACTTTCCAATTTTATCAACATGGCTCAGAACCTGGCCAAACTTACAACAGTGAATCACATATATCATATTCACATCCTTCCAATATCAACAACAAATGAGACTCAAGCTCAAATCAAACACTTCATACTTCCAGATTGATACACATTTTAGTGCTGTATCAATAAAACACTTCTATATAAATAAGCACACATAAAAGTGATGCTAATGGAGTCCATCCCCTATCTCCTCCCAAACAAAATCCGGTTTAGAGGTCCATCCCCTATCTTCCCCTAAACCGTGGAGTACATCCCCTATCTCCTCCCACACACAAAACAATGTATGCAAATGCAATGCTCAATCAATACACGTATTTTCTGTATCAATGCAATAGTAAAATTTAATGACTTAACCAATGTGATTAGTTTCAGTTATTCCTAGTCCACATGCAATGTCTACAACAATCACGACTATCCTCCACCGATAGCCCAAAACAGTTATTTCTAGAGTGGAAATAAATATTTCAACATTTCAATAGGCGAGTGGTTTAAATTATCCAACTACACCATTTAATCAATAATTTCCCCAATTTCATGAATTTAACCAAATTCCCCAATACCTTAAATTAATTATACAAATTAATTAATCAACACAACTAGGGTTTTTTTTCCAAAATTATCAAAGTAACCCCAACTTATCAAAATACCAAAACTTAGAACAAAACTTATAAAGCGGAGTAGGAAATCCCTACCTCAAAGACAACAACTCAAATGGTGAAGACAGAGATGAGTGCCCAAATACCAATGTGCTCCAAATCGCCAAATGTTCAGATTAAATGAAAGCCCTCAACTCACTCTATCTTTTTAATGAAGGATCTAGGGTAGAAACACACCCTAAGTGGATCAAATCTAAGAGAGAAGGTGAATAGGGAGAGAGAAAAGTCGGACCTAGGGTTTGGAATCAAAAGGAATATGAAAAAGACTGATCAAAACCCGCTGTTGCGTATATAAACTGGACAGGCTCGCTCGAGCGAAGACTTGGTCGCTCGAGCTACCAGACACAGAGAAACTACGCTCGAGCCAAGGAAGCCTTGCTCGAGCCAACAACTCAAAAGCTCGCTCGAGCGAAAGAAAGCTCGATCGAGCGAAGAACTCAAACCCACAGGTCTGTAACCAGACACACGCTCGAGCGAAGGAACTATTGCTCGAGCGAAGAACGAACTAACTCGCTCGAGCGAAGAAAATCTCGCTCGAGCCAAGAATGCAAAGCTACAGGTCCAAACCAGACGCAAACTCTCGCTCGAGCTACCAAACCCCGGCTCGAGCGAAGAACCAAAAACAACAGCTCGCTCGAGCGACAAACTCCTCGCTCGAGCGAAGATCCAAAATACTGGACAGCAACACTTGATTTCTAAACCCAACCAACCTGAAACAAACCTGCCCAACACATCCTATAATTCCAAATGAGAAAATAAGGGACAACAACAACCATTATACAATGACAGAATCTACGGAACCTATGTCCGGACACAATAGTCAAATGGGAAAAGACCGGGGTCGCTATAATAAAAGTCTAAGAATGACACCAATACCAACTTAACAAATAATTACACAGAAATGAACTAGAAAGTAACCATAAGTTGACCAACATTTAGCACCCTAAAATAATAGCTTCACACATAAAATGAGAAATGATTCATTGTATGCATAGAACTCAAATAGAAAATGAAGTGTAAAGAATCTAAGATGTTCTTCTACTTTAAGTTATAGATCAGCTCTCTCTCTCTCACAGTGTCCTGGAGAACAGTATTCGGTTTCAGCTTTAGGTACAAAGAAATGAGAAGGCACAAAGAGATGAGAAAGCAAGAAGGTCTAATTGTCATAATAAAATTTATAATTTAAGGCATAAAACTCTTATATTGACCCCATACCTCTTCACAACCTGATTCCATCATCATTTTAATAGATCTGGTCATAAGTTAGACAGACAAAATAACATTCAGAAAAAAAGGGAACATTGAATTATTTAAGTCATGTGCAGCAATTGGAATAAATAGGTATGGAATGAGTATGAAAATCATCACAAGTCCAGTTGTTCATGTTCAAGGCAATAATGACAACATTGCATGTTTTGAGGATGTTATTTAATGTCTTTTCTTCAATAAATTTTATATCATTGTCACAGCACAACTCACATGGGTTATATAGTTATATCAGGTCACTCTAATTCTATGTTTGGATGAAGAAGAATTTGTAACAAGAAAATAGAAAGCCTTATACTGCACCTTCTGCTCTCTTTCTTCTCTTCTCCTCCTTTCCATCGAGCATGTCTTCCCCTTCAACATTCACCTCTTCTTGCACAGGCCACATGCCAAACCTTACCACCAAAATCAGTGAATTCAGGCACCAAACAACCCTTGTTTGGTGACAAAATTGAAGCTTTTGTTGGCAGCATCACCACCAGCACACAAAATACACTGCACTACCACCAGCACAACCATCATAATACACCAGTATCTAACTCTAAGGAAACAAAAACATCAGACACCTAACTCAAATAATGGTTTCAACAGCAGATTCAACATAGCTGTCCAAAAAGAGCATCACTCAGCATGAAGATCATCAAAATTCATAACCCACCCAGGATAAGGCAAAAACATTAGCAAAATTCAACACTCAACTTGCCAAAACCAAAAGCAAAACCTTTCAGGACAGCAAAACATCAGCAAAATTCAGCAGCGGCAAAAAATCAGTAAGCAAACCTTTGCAATGCCAAAGCAATAAGAATATCCCAACAACATCAGAAAGGCATCTGGGGGTCAAACAAACAGTAAGTATGATTGGCTATGGAGGTGTCACCACATGACAAAACCCAATTCACCAAGAAACATGAAGACAAAGTTCCAGTGTCACATAATCAGCATCTAGCAGAACTCCACACTAGGCGTCTAACCAAACCATGAGCAACAGTCCCCAACATACAAATTCCGACCTTACACTTAATCCATTTCAGCGAAAATTACTTTTCGCATTTTCTTGTTCAGAACATTTTTCACATTTTTTAAAGCTTGGCATGATGAATAACAAAATTCAACAAAGAGACCAATATGCTTTCTATATTTTAAAGGCATAATTTTTTTTCCAAACCTAACCAGATATATCAAAATTTGTCTTACCAATATCACACTATCACCACCACCACTGACATAGGGTAGCAATCACACAGGAAAATATTTTTCAATAAAAGCTTTTCTCAAAAAACTATTTTTCCACTATAAAAAATGGGGGAACTTAAGCTTGTTCCATTGTCATATATACGGAAAGAACATTACGGTCAGGATTTCAAAGGCCATCCATTATTATTATCAGCTTAAATAGGCGGCATGTTTAGATTTAGTTGGTGTGAATGTTAGAATTGGTGAACACTTTGCAGGTTGAGGAGTTGCCATTAAATTGTTACACCTACGGCTACGTCAATGTCACAATTGAGTTAATTATTTGTAGATTATTAGAAAACTAGTGATGTTAGTACTTTTATCTTGTTAGTTCTTCTTCTTCTTCTTCTTCTTCTCTTTCTTTGAAAGGTGAACCTATATTTAATCAAAACAAGTATTTTAATTATTAAGATATTGTATTGTCAAAAAAAACTTTGATTAAATGATTGCTCACCTCTTGGGATGAAAATGCATGAGATTGTTGTTGATGTGACATTGGCCAAACAGTGGGATGACTACTAAGTGAATCAACAACCTATCATTCAATAAAAGGCTTAAGTTGTATAGTAGCTCTGGGCAATTTAAAGTAATAACTAGTAAAAATAATGAAAATACCTGCTGCCTAAGTAATGGGTTCGAGGGTGCAACAGCTGGTGCAACGGGCATGCCCGCAGCTTGCAATTGAGATTCCAAAATCTCAATTTGTGACTGAAAATCTGCGCGTATAGCTTGAATTTGTTTCTCCATTACGTCATTCTTCTTCGACTCTAACTGCATTTGATATCGTTGAAGTTGCTCTTTAACTTGTTCTTGAACTCGAGTTCGGAAGATATGATTCTGCTCTTGTGACTACCTATATCTACCTCCAAAAACATCGGTGGGTGATAGTCCCAATCCAAACGTCCAAACACGACCAGATCGCTCCGGCCCCATAACTTGTGTGAAAATCTGTTCATTTAATGCAGCAGGGTCCGAAAAAGATCCCTCCATATGCTTTGTTAGCTCATTCATTTGAGTCTGCAATTTTGAATTCAATAATTAGCATCCAATATAAATCATATTAAAAGTCCAATAAAGTAGTATCACATTCCATAACTTCATTAACTGAATCACTATTGGAAGTACCATCTTTCATGTATGTGGCCATCCACACCTGTGGCCGACTAGTAGGAACCCCATTGTTCTTTTTTGTCTCCTGTAAATAAAAGATAGATAAAACAAAACATGTAAGACAAAGATGAGAAGATGAATTTTAAAGATAATAAATTTCAATTTTCAATCTCATACATATTAAACTTGATTTAGTTTAGTTATAAGTTGAGCTAGCTAAGTTATAAGTTGTTTAACTTAAAAACTTAACAAATTTCAAAATATGTCCAAGATGTAATGTCTAATTATACCTCCACTCGAACTACCGAGAAAGGCTTTCGGCCTGTTCTATGATGCAGTGTCTTCTTCTTCCGAATTTTTCTATGCTTCTTACTTGATTTCTGTTAAATATGAAATTCATTTGAGATATTATCAAAAATTATCATATATAAACATTTTTTCACATAAATAAAATTGTACCAATGCACTCTGAGTGCCCTAATAGTAGACCAAAGCCCGCCACTGATCCTCATGTACTCTATCCGGTCGATGAGACAACCTTTCTGCATCATTCTTGAAGGGTGTGTGTCCCATATTTTTCACGCGACTTTTCCAATCTCTCCATTTCTTCCCAAATGAAGTCATTATTGTTCTCTTCATGGAATCATCTGCATTTGTATGAGCCTGCATTACAATTATACACACTTGTAATATGCAATGTCAACTACACTTGTAATATGCATCTCATATGGAATCCAATTGTAATATGCATTTCAACTTATTTCATATTAAATATCTGTATTACCTTTATCTCTCTCCATATGTTATCTTTATTTTGCTGTGGGACATAATGCCAAGTCATAAAAATGAGTGGTGCAAGACTCCCATCTCGTGCCAAAACGCCCAAATGTGAAGCAAGGGGTGTGTATCCTTCAACTACTTGATTCAACTCATTTGAAACAAATTTTAAAACGCCATCGTCTGAAGTACCCCATTGACCATGCACATATGTGGGACCCGTTGTCTGCTTTTGTGTGGCTTGACTTGAGCTAGGACCTATAAAAAAACAAAAACGGGGCCAAAGTATTGATTAGATATAAATATATATATATATATATACACTACTGCAACAGCAAAAAAAATGTAAATGTGCATGTGCATGTGTTACATATAATTGTTGCATAATTAAATTGCAATAATGTCATTGGTAACGGTACCAACTCCCCCTGAAACAATACCAGTAGCAATGTCAAACAATTATATTCACAAAAACACTATTTTAGAGTATACATTTGGTTCTGAAAAGTAAATAACAATACATAAATTTAATTCTAAAGCTCCGTTGAACAACAAAGAGAATTATGTTTAAAAACAAATGGTAAAGAAATGGATAGCGGTGGAAGACCTCCATGCATACTATGCATAAAAAAAAAAAATGCCATCTGCAGTGATCTTCATTGGCTCATTTTTAAATGTTTATATCAGGTATTGATAACAAGCATTGTATAGGAACATTGAAGGCAAACTAGACTCACTAGAATCATACTATTCATAGAGGAAACTGCATGAGATTCCACAACATCACGACTGAACCACTAATGAGCAATCAATTAAAGGGAAGAATCATACTATTCATAGAGGAATAAATCCCAATCAATTTGATAAAATAAAAAAATAAAATAGTTCAGTAAAATCTAAAAATAGTTATACATACCAGCTGAAACTGAGCTATGAGATGTACTACTGCTACGTGATGTGGTAGGAAGACTGCCTGGTGGATGCCATGATGCCGGTGGATCGGGTATGACTCTCATCTTAAGTGTGGCATGAGTCTCATCTGAACTAGAACTATTAGAGCTTGATTGCTCACTCTCACTAGAAGAACTCTCGGAGCTAGAACTCATAGATAATCTATAAAGAAACTACAAACATAAAAGTAAGGACATGATAATCTATAAAGCAACTGCATTCAAAACAGAATAAGAGTACACGAAAGGTAAAAATGGCCATTTAAAGAAAACTACAAAGGTATAAAAGCAAAGATTTTATTAACATGAATATTCGTACAGAAAACACAAATGTAAAAATGAATATGCAACCAATTACAATATCATATCATTTCTTCGCCATCTTCAAATGGTGCCTCTGTCGATGCTTCAAGAGGTCCAATAGTTTCATCAACAGTTGTTCCATCAATACCTTGCCTAACCCAATCCATGTCCTCCTTACAAGTGAAGAAAGCTACATCTAACTCTTGATCACCAAATCCTTCCACTTCGTTGTGATGTAGTCCTTCATCAATAGTTGGTTGATCTCCACACACCTCATACAAGTCTCTAGGTTTCATCTTGAGTACAACATTCTAATCTTCATCAACAGAATCATTAACGTAAAAGACTTGTTGTGCTTGAGATGCTAGGATGAATGGCTCATCACTGTCCTGTTTCTTCGCATATAACAAGTGATTGAAATTAACAAGTGTAAAACCAAAATCATCCCGCTTGAGTCCCTTATTGTTATCAATCAAGTTGCACATGAATAACATGTATCTATGGTCATGTGAGTAATACAATTCAATAATATCTGTCACATATCCATAGTATGCTACATCACCTTCCAGTGGATTAATGTCTTTCGCACTTGCATAGCTAGAAGTCTTTGCCTTCACCATAACCCCACTATTCTGAGTTTTTCTTCTCAACTCACGACTCCTAGTATGATACCTAGTACCATTAATTATATACCCATTAAATCTGCTGGCCTTTTGGCTGGGTCCCAAAGCCAAAATTTTAATCTCATCTGACAACGCTACATTTTCAGTAGCTAACAGCTCTGCAACCTATTTTTAAAAGAAAGTTATCAATATTAAACATTAATTAACAACTTCAAAAATATAGAAACACATGTATTACAAAAATATAAAAAGACTTGTTGTGCTTGACATGCACTTACATGAGAATTGAACCATTTCGGAAACTCATCATTGTGACGACGATCTACATCATAATCTCTGAGACGACGATGTGACCGCTTAATAAATTCACGATGTTCCCTACACAATTAAACAACTTGTAAAATGCAAGATAATTATAGTTGGTATAAATACATTCGCGATGAGACAAAGGTTGCATCTACTTTACTCTTGATATGGGACAACCGCAGCGATGTTAAATAACACATACCGATGAGCCTGTACCCATGTCGTGTTATCAAGCACAAACCCTTTTCCTTTTCCTAAAGGCCGCCCCATTAATATCTCAGGATTGTCGCTAACATCACAATTCCTTAACGGTCGATGCAATTTCGACTCAACATCATGCAAGTACCTTGAGCAAAATGTCATACATTCTTCGACTAAGTATCCCTGTGCAATTGAACCTTCAGGATGACTTCGATTATGCATGTATGATTTAAGCGTCATAAGGTACCTATAAACAAAAAGATGCATACATGACTTCCAAGTATTAATAAGAAAATATATACAAAATGGACATTAGAGTAGAATTACACACCTTTCTACAAAGTACATCCATCGATATTGCACCGGACCGGCAATCTTTGCTTCCTCTGCTAGGTGAATGGGTAAGTGCTCCATTATATCGAAAAATGATGGAGGAAAAATTCTTTCAAGATAGCAAAGTGTAACAGCAATTTGGGACTGAAGACTATTTAGACCATCCACCTCTAGGGTTTTGAAACACAACTGCCTGAAGAAATTGCTTAACTCAATTAATGGTTTAACCACTTTCTTCGGTAACAAATTTCTCACTACTATTGGAAGTATTTGTTGCATGAGTATATGGTTATCATGACTTTTCAGTCCAGATATGCTACACTGTTTGAGGTTAACCCGACGAGAGATATTAGATGCGTAACCATCTAGAACTTTGATATTCATTAAAAGTGTACAGAATAGACTTTTCTCTCTATTGTTTATGGCAAAACATACAGGAGGCAAATTATACTTGTTCCCAACCCTTTTCTGAGGATGTAGTGCCTTCTGAATTCCCATATCTTGCAAATCTCGACGAGTATTTAAATTGTCCTTCCCTTTCCCATCAACATTTAATATCGTCCACAATACATTATCACACACATTCTTTTCAATGTGCATCACATCAAGATTGCGGCGAATCAAATTATGCTCCTAATATAATAGCTCAAAGAAAATACTCTTCTTTTTCCAATTATGACCCGAGTCCTCATTTTCCTCGTTTTTTTTCCCCTTTCTATTCCGTTTGCTAGATTGTTGACGCTTAGAATTCAATTTGAACTTAGGGCCTAGTTGTTGTAGCACATTAGCCCCTGATAACCGAGTTGGACATGGTTCGAATTCACAAGTGCCATCAAAAGACGCACTAACTTTCCATAATTTGTGATCCCCATTCAACCAGCGACGATGCCCCATGTAACATAATTTCCTTCCGTTCTTCAAATATCGAGAACGAGTATGTGTGTTACAACAAGGACAAGCTAAAGCGCCTTTCGTGCTCCATCCAGACAAAATTGCATAGGCAGGAAAATCATTTATAGTCCACAATAACACAGCATGCATTCGGAACATCTGATTAGTTTCTACATCATACGTGTCAACACCGTTTTCCCACAATTCTTTCAATTCATCCACTACAAGGCGTATGTAGACATCAATGTTATTTCCAGGTGAAGAAGGACCATCGATGAGCAATGTCATCATCATATGAGGCTGCTTCATGCACAACCATGGTGGCAAATTGCATGGCATCATAATAACTGGCCAACTGCTATGAGAGACATCCATTGCCTTGAATGGATTGAATCCATCTGCTGCTAAACCTAGTCTAACATTGCGACGCTCACTCACAAA
Organism: Camellia sinensis; assembly: GCF_055761805.1. Taxonomy (NCBI): domain Eukaryota; kingdom Viridiplantae; phylum Streptophyta; class Magnoliopsida; order Ericales; family Theaceae; genus Camellia; species Camellia sinensis. Next base: position 102,142,124 of record NC_138967.1, on the reverse strand, counting down.
TTTGGGATACAAATTATCAAAAATTTTCCAAACTGGAGAGTCAGCGGGATGTCTCATTTTGCCGCCATCAATTCGGCCCTCTGCATGCCATCTCATTAAAGAAGATGTTTTGGATGACATAAACAATCTTTGAAGCCTTGGAATCAATGGAAAGTATCTAACAATCTTCTGTGGAATTCTTTGTTGCTTCTTCTTAACATCATTCTTCTCCCCCTCAAACTGTTTGTATCTAGGCATATGACACACTATGCAATCATCCATACTAGTTGTTTCCTTCCAATATAGTGAACAATCCCTTGGGCATGCATGTACCTTATGATAATTGAGGCCCAAGTCCCTAAGGAGTTTCCTAGTTGCATAAAATGACTTTGGCAAAGTTTCACCCATTGGGAACGAATCCTTCAAAAGCTCAAGCAACATCGTGAAAGACTTGTCACTCCATCCACTAAGGCACTTGATGTGCTATAACCGAACAATAAATGAGAGCGTTGAAAACTTCTGACACTCAGGATTCAACTCTCTTTCGGCCTCTTTCAATAAATTGAAGAATTTTTCGGTTTTCTCATCTGGGCCTTGTTTAATACCAAAACTTGCTGCCTCGTAAATAAAGCTTGGTGGAGGAAGTCCAAATCCTTCGTATAGCATTTCATAAGTTTTATCACCATCATTTGAATCAGTTTGCCCGACATTCACATTGTGTGGTACAGGCGATGACAAATTCTCCCCATGAAAAATCCAACTAGTGTAACTTGGAAGAAACCCATTGATCATTAAATGTTCCCCTAACAGGCCTTTCTCCATCAATTTGACATTACGACACCGTTTACATGGGCATGCGACTTCATTCAACAATGGCTTATTTTCGCATGCAAATTTAATAAATTCCTTAACCCCTTGTATGTATTCCGGGTGCAACCTATGCTGATTTATCCAACTTTTATCCATCTGACTCTATCTTACACTACAAATGTCACTGCCAAATCAACAATGTTCAAAATTACCGTTCCATTCTAATTAATCTTAACCTCAATTAAGTACCTTATAATGCATGCGATATGATATCATTCACCTCTAACTGGTCTCTAATATGTTGGTTCATCCTACTTTTCCATTCAGGAATGCACAGTCTATATTGTAAAAAGCAGCTTATACCACTCTATTCATCTCTAACGAAATTTCGGCAGCATCTCCCCATGGTTCTCCAAATACACGACATAGACTAGGTGTACTGCTACACCTTGTCTAGTATGCACTCGGAGAACACAAGGAGTTACTACACGAAATCTCTACGAGATGGACTATAAGCAATAGAACTACTAATTACAATACAGACTTGTGCTCCTGAACTGTCCAAACTGGACAATCCAAGAAGAGCTTCATCAAATATGACTAGGTATCTCTAATGAAGATTCTTGGACGGGTCTAAGGCTATTTATGCATGCATTCACCATTAATGATTGCATCCCGGTGATGCAATCTGAATTAATACTATCAAGCATACTAGAAGCATATCTAGTATGAAGCATATTAATGAAGAAACCAAAAGTTTCTACAATGCTCTTGATGGATTATGATAGATTCAAGAAATACATTGCTCTCTCAAATTAATCAATAAAGACCAAACTATTATGCCTTCAAATGAAAGCAAGCACAAACAAAGTCAAATATTAATATACACCTCTGGTGTAGTTATCACTACTTTGATCATTGTTCCCAATTGGCCTTTCTTCAATCGCAACCCTCTCAAGTGGCTTGATCCGAGTGAAACCAAAAAGCATTCAAAGATGCAGATAGTTGATTCTAGTTCGAAGAAGAAGATATCTAAGAAGTAGGTCATTTCTCTGATCACAATCATCCTATTTGCTGTTTTTGATGAATTTGGATGTACAATTGACTTAAGGATTTAAATATCTTTATTTGCATTAGAATTGATCTTATCTTTGGTTCTCATATATTTTCTTGGCTATATAATTCTTTTTTTTAGTTGTTTTTATGATGTAAATTATTGTGATATGACTAGGCAAATAGATATAAGAAGAATTTTAGTGTTGTTGAGGTTGCAATTGCTCTTCCTATTTTACATTTTGAGTTTCAGTTGTATAGTTAGTGGTGATTACCCAATCAAATTGCCTCTTCATTCAATAGATATCAAGTACATTGTTGGTAGGATGTTTTGCAAACCAGACTCTCCAAATGGTTATTAGGGATGAAGTAGCCAACCATGCTCTCCAAATTGAGGCTTGTTAGGAAATCAGACTCTCCAAATGAGGCTTGTTAGGACAACCAACCAACTATTCCTGCCTTAATTTGCATTCACTCCTAATTGAGTAATGAACTTCACTCCTAGTTAACTGATTTGTTTGTCATGTTACATTTTTTTTGTCAAGATTGGAATGGCAAATTTAAGTCTATATACGTTACACTCTTAGGAGCATTAGAGTAACACTACTGATACTCTCTTGTAGAACCACTTTCAGAGAGAGAAATCACTTGATGGTTGTACCCCCCTTCATTTTAGATTCAAAGGGTGGGAGGAGCACCCCATAGTTGAGATTTGGAGTTGAATGTACTAGTTTTTTACAAGGTATAAAAAAAGTGGGAGTTTAACATTGGACAAACAATAAAGCTGGTTAAGAATTCAACACCAGACATCTAGTATAGTCATAGATGGCCCATGAGTGTAGGAATGTCACTTGTAGCTTGACATTTTTGTTTATCCATTCACTTAAGAATGGCAGTAGTAGTCATAGACACAAGAAGGTTTGAGGTTCAAGATGACCTATTATAAAAAATGAGTTGATTACAAAGTAGTTAAGTTTGAAATTAGGTAAAAATTTAGTAAAGATATAGTGCTAAAAGAGGTTTCCCAATTCCCAGTTTTCCTTTCACTTTCTTTCACTTTCCTTCTTTTTCTCACCAACCAAACACAAAACACAAAAATAAAATAGCAAAATATAACTCTAAATTAGCAAAATAGGCACCAGATTAGCAAAATGCACATAGATACAGAGGCACATATATAGCAGAACAGAGCAGCACACAGATACAGCAGAACAGAGCAGCACACAGAAACAAAGGCATAAAATATAACTCTAAATTTTCCATCATGTTTATATTAGCTTCATGTAGATGATTTCCATGCAATCTTGAAAATGAAACTTTCTATTTATGTAGCTTCATGTAGAGAGAGAGAGAGAGTACCGATTTACGCTTAAAATACGAGTAATCGAGGGGTCAGAGTTCAGATCTGAGCTTTTGGAAATTACTGAATCTCTAAATCTTTGATGGAGCTTCGAAATCGCTTCGATCTGGAGCTTCGAAATTGCTTCGATAGAGCTTCGAATATCTGAATCTTCGATGGAGCTTAGAGAGGGTTGAGAGAGAGAGAGGGCTCAGATTCAACATGATGTATGCGTATGGGTTGAGAGGGGGCCCAGATACAAAATAAGAATAGAAAAGGCGCGTGTGGTATACCGCATTCGGAGGCGTTTTTCAACACCTCTTATTATAAAATGGTGCCGTTTTGGTTAAAAGAATACGCGGCGTTTATAAAACGCCGTTAAATATTAATAATAGTGACGTTTAAAAAAACGTCGTTAAAAAAACGCCACCGTATCCCCTTTTTCCAGCAGTGACTCTAACAAAAATGTGTATAATATAAAGGTTGTGGTCTCTTTTCTTTGGCAAGGAGTGGGGAAGGCAAGCTGAGATTAACACTTGTACTAATAACCTCCTAGATTGTCTCACTATATCATTAAGACTACATCAATTTGGTTTATAAACTACATCATGAATTGAAATCGGTGGACCTAGCCAAAATTCTTGCAAGCCTTTGCAAAATGGAATCAAACAACTTTGTTTTTTTTAAGTGAAATCTCTTATTCTAGAAATTTTCCTTTTTTCAACTTTAGATTTTTACCCTCGCTAAAGAGAAAATTTATGTTTGCAGGAAGTCATGGAGATTATGGTTGCTTGCTCTACAATGGCTTTAGCAAAAAATGAACAATCAAAAATAGGAGATAACCAATCACCAGACAACTGTTGGGACAAATGGAATCGTAGAGGTATAATAGGTGCAGCTGCATTAACCAGAAGAACCTTAATGGCAATTACTAGTGGTATGACATCTTCAACTTAGGCTTTTGAACATTTTAAATGCCATTGGCCAATAAGCTTCTAATGACATGAGTGTTTTTTCCTGATGAATTCATATTTTATTGGCAACAAGGTTAGCTGCTCTAGCTATTGCCACAAGTTTAGGTGCCTTAGCACATACATTGGTTACCCTCATCCGTGTGATAAGAGCAAGCAGATTTGTTGCAGCTGCAACTGCTACAGGAACTATTACCGATAGTTTTGGATAATCTCTTAATAGTTTTGGATATGTTAAGAAACCTAGATATAGTTTTTGGATGGTTTAAACTTTTCGAACAGTTTAGAACTTAAGAATATTATTTTAGAATGCTTGGAATGTATAGACAATTCTTGAATGTTCATAATTTATGGATTTAGTTTCTTTTTTATGCTTGAAACAATATTTTGGTGGTTGATTGATGTTTTGTGAAGTTTGTTTGTAATGCTTGTTGGATTGTACAAAACTGGTCAAATAAAACCTGCTAAATTAAAAATAAAAATAAAAATAAAAATACTACATATTCTACGGCAGGTATGATAGGTCGTTATATTACATATTTTATGACATGCAATTAGAGTTATGATTTGTCCCAAGAATTAACGGTGTGCAACTGTAGTTGTAGAAAAATCAAACACAACACACAAGATCCGTTATTAAAGGGTTTTTAACGGTGTGAAAAAGTAGTTGTAGAAAAATTAAATACGACTCACAAGATTCATTGTTAAAGGGTTTTTAACGGCGTACTACGGCATGCCGTTGAAGTGAATGACTTTCCATGACTGGTCATAACACGGCTTTACATCACACGTCATAGAATCATATCAATAGCGTGCATTTGGTGCCGTGAAAACCCAAATTTGTTGTAGTGTACAGGGGGCTCAAGTATTTTCCCATATTGATCTTAGATCTGGGTACCATCAATTGAAAGTTAAAGGTGAGGATGTTGAGAAAACTGTCTTCCGAACAAGGTATGGACATTGTGAATTTCTTGTGATGCCTTTCGGAGTGACTAATGCACCAACTACTTTTATGGATCTAATGAATAGAATTTTCAAGCCGCTTCTCAATGAATTTAGTAGTGTTTATAGATGACATTTTGATATTTTCTAAGAACAAGGAAGAACATGAACAACACTTGAGAACTATTTTACTGACACTTAGAGAAAAAAAGTTGTATGCTAAACTGAAAAAGTGTGAGTTTAGGTTTGATAGTGTTATATTTCGGGGACAAGTGATCAATAAAGATGGAATTTCTTTTGACCCGCAAAAGATTGAAGCTGTTGTGAATTGGCCCAGACCGACCAGTGTAATTGAAGTCCGAAATTTCATGGGATTGGCAGGCTATTAAAGATTTGTAAAAGACTTTTCCAAGATTGCTTTGCCACTTACTCAATTAACACAAAAAGGACTACTATTTGAATGGAATGATGAAAGGGAGTTGGCTTTTCAAGAATTAAAGACACGACTAGTAACTACATCGATTCGTACTCTACCTTCAGGTACGGATGGTTTTGTGATTTACAGTGATACTTCCCATAAAAGTTTAGGGTGTGTATTAATGCAGAATGACAAGGTGATCGCCTATGCTTGCCGACAACTTAGACTACACGAGAAGAACTATCTGACACATGATTTGGAACTCACAACGGTGATATTTGCGTTGAAAATTTGGCATCACTACTTGTATGGGGCAACATGTGAAGTCTACACCGATCATAAAAGTTTAAAGTATTTCTTCACCCAAAAAAAGTTGAACATGAGGCAAAGAAGATGGTTGGAATTGATAAAAAGACTATGACTTGCAAATCTTGTACCATCCGGGAAAGCTAATACTGTTGTCGATGCACTTAGTAGAAAATCAATTGGAAACTTGGCATGTTTACTTACCGAGCAAAGAAAATTGTTACAAGACTTGGAAAGATTTGAAGTTGAAATTGTTTTACGTGAGCAAGGTGGGACTTTGGTTGCTATTTACGCATGACCGACAATACTTTAGGCAATCAAAGAAAAAAACAAGATGATGAGTTCTTGAAGAAGGTCATTGATGAAATTAAGTCCAAACCGAGACTGGATTTTGTGATTGGAAATGGTGTGCTAAAATTTCAAGGAAGGTTTTGTGTACCAAATAACTCTGAGTTAAAGAAGCAAGTCGTGGATGAAGCCCATAACTCTAAATTTTCTATGCATCTAGGAAACACGAAGATGTACCAAGACTTGAAGCAAAATTTTTAGTGGCCGGGAATGAAGAAGGATATTGCTAAATTTGTGGTGAAATGTCTACATTGCCAACAAGTCAAAGCTGAGCATCAAAGACTTACAGGATTGCTTCAACCAATTCCAATACCAGAGTGGAAATGAGAGCATATAACCATTTCATTGTGGGATTACCTCGCTCTTCTGGAGGTATGGATTCAATATGGGTTATTGTTGATCGATTATCTAAATCTACTCATTTCTTGCCTGTCAAAACATTTTACAATGTGAATAAATTGGCTACTATCTATATAAATGAGATTGTGAGATTGCATGGAGTACATGTATCAATTGTTTCTGATTTGCAAAAAGCCTTAGGGACCGAATTGAGGCTTAGCAGTGCTTATCACCCGCAAACCGATGGACAATCAGAAAGGATGATACAAACCTTGGAAGATATACTATGTATGTGTGTCTTGGACTTTCAAAGAAATGGGGAAACCTATCTACCTTTGGATGAATTTGCGTACAATAATAGTTTCCATTCAAGCATTAACATGGCATCGTACGATGTTTTATATGGAAGGAAATGCCGATCACCGATTTGTTAGGCTGAAGTTGGAGACAAACTTTTGCTTGGACCCAAAATCGTGTAAGAGATGACTGAAAAAGTAAAGTTAATCCAACAACAGTTGAAAACTGTGCAAAGTCATCAAAAAAGTTATGTAGATGTTCGAAGAAAAGATAGGGAATATGAAGTAGGTGATCATGTGTTTGTCAAAGTGACACCAATGAAAGGGTACACACAATTTGGAAATAAAGGTAAATTAGCGCCTCAATACATTGGGCCTTATGAGTTCATAGAAAGAATTAATCGGGGGTAGCATATCAGGTAGCTCTCCCGCCAAATTATGGAGCACATGCATAATGTATTTCATGCCTCAATGTTGGGAGACTATCTTCGGGACCCTTTTCATGTCATTAAGCCTTCTCATGTTTTCTTGAATGATGATTACACCTATGAGGAGTGACCAGTTCAAATTGTCAATCGTCAAATTAAACGATTAAGAAACAAGGACATTCCGTTAGTAAAGGTTGATTGGCAACAACATGGTGGGAATTATGCAACTTGGGAAAGAGAGGATGATATGATGAAGAGGTATTCCGAGCTATTTCCATTAGATCCTGTGTTTTTCTCGAAATAAGGTAACTAAGTTTGGAGGACCAAACATCCTAAGGGCGAGAGGATGTAAAAACCACCTCCTAGCATATTTAATTAATCATGTTTAATTATTTGACTTGCATTTAATTATGTGATTAGATGATACTATGTGGGGTGTCTCTATTTACACACCATATTTGGTCTCAAGGCACATCACTTACTTAATGCACGCCAAACATAATTTTAACTTTATTATTTTTGCTCAATACACACCATCCATTTTCAAATATACCTAAAATATCCTCATCTTCTTCAACCACCCCACCAACCCTAACCCTGACCTTAGCCGCCGCCACTCGCCGCAGGCCGTCGCTTCTCCTTCCTCCTTCTTCGGCGAATCTCTCCCTCACTCCTCCATCCATCACTCTCTCTACCTTACCACTTCCAACCACACTCTCAAACCCGTTTCCACCTCCTTCTTCCCTCCACCACCAGCTCAACCACCTCCCCACCATCGCTGCCACAACCTCTCATCCCATCCCATCTCATATCCTACTTTCCACCTCCCCACCCTCACCACCGTAGCCCTCCCTCTACAGAGATCTTTCCCAACCCATCGGAGAGGAGCTTTTCGCCAAAGACAACTGCAGTGGCAAAGCTTTGAATCAGAGCTTGAAATCCTAGATCGAAGCTTTGAATCAGGTTTGCATGATTGAACTCCTTCAAGCCCTAAATCTAGATCTGAAAACCCTAGGATTCTCTCTCTCTCTCTCTCTCTCTCTCTCTCTCTCTCTGCGATGGAGAAAAATGAGCCATGGCCAAAGTGGGAGACTGGGTTGTTCATTGATGGGGAGAGGGAGAAGGGTTTGCATAGGGGAAATGGGTCGCTGGTGAGGTAAGGAGGTAGTGGGGGTTGCAATGGTGGTTGGGTTTCGATGACGGTAGCCGGAGGTAGAATCAGGTGGCGGAGAGTGGTGGTGTGTGAGGGGTGTATTGATATTCTTTTGTGGTTATTTTGGTCATTTTATGTAAGATCATTATTGCAATAAAAAATAACTAATTAATGATGTACCCTGAGAATGTGGTGTGTAAATAGAGGCACCCTACTATGTGTCATGTGTGATTTGAGCTATGGAATTTATTATGTAAAGTGTGTAAATACATATATTCAAATACGTCTGAAATCAGTAAACCATAAGGTTAGAATTAAATATTTGGATAGGAGATTAGAGCCCAATCCACATTAGGATGGTTAATTTTAATTTAACTTAAATTAGACTTTGATGGCTTAATTAAGTGTACGATTAGATTTAATTGAATTTGATTTGGTGAGATTCATTAGCCTTAACCTAGAATTTATCAAAGCCTAATAAGGATTAGTGACTAATAGAACTCCTAATTCTAGTCATCAAGTTTGTAAGTTGAAGAAATGTTAAGAGAGAGAAACTGAGTGGGTTTTGTAGAGACTTCATTCTAGAGAGAGAGAGAGAGAGAGAGAGAAGCTCCTAGGAAGAAAGAGAGCTTGATCCTCCATAATTCATCATCTTAAGGTAGAATTTCCATCCTAATTTCTTGAATTAAAGACATCTGCACTCATGTTCCTCTAAGATTTAAGTTTAATTATGAAGAACTCAAGCTTGATTAAGAGTTTTGGGATGTAATATGAATTAGAGAACATGAACATGTTAAGGAAGAATTGAAGGAATTTAGCTCATAATCTTGACATGCATGGCATCAAATCATGAAATTCATGTTCATCAGATTGTTTCCTTGCATGGCTCATAAGTTTTGAAAGAATTTTTCCATGTGAAGTTCATGTTGGAGCTCTCAATACATGTTTTATGGTTTTAACATTAAACTCAAGATTTTACTTTTTAATAGAAAATTTGGGTTTTGTTTTAAGGCTATGATTTGATTATGATGTTAAGAGTTTTTGAGTTGTAATGCATGAATTTAAAGCTTATATTTGAAAAATTTGAGCTCTCAAGTTGAAGGAAATTTTGAACTGCTTTGAACCTAGAACTGCACGTGCGATGTGAAGCCCCACACGTGCGGAACAACCTCCTTTATTTTGCATTGCTACTATTTTAATTGAACGCGCGGCCTGCATTTGCGGTGGTGGCTTCTGCACGTGCATCCATGGCCCCTGCACTCGTGGTTTTCAGGGCAACTTGCCATTTTGTTTTCTCTACATTTTTAAGATGCATGGGCCTTCATTCGCATGATTTAAACTCATATTTTAGACTCATAAGAATATCATGATTAAGAAAGGATTAGGGAACAATTAGAAACGACTTAATGAACATGTGACAAACATTCCAAATAAGTCTAAAAATCGATTAACAAATCGAATATGTTTTGAGATGTTGTGTTTGGGTATGTTGTGTAGGTTATACGCCACGTTTTGATCGATCTATCTGATGAGCTATCTTTGACTAACAACTCTGTAAAGCTATGTTTGTTTAAAAGCATTTTCTTAATTACAGGTTATGCTATATTTCTGAACTGATAGTTTATGTAAATGAATGAATGATTGTCCTTGTATGAAATCTATTCGTGGCTTAGTGTGTATTTCTGTTATCAGAGATCTCTACCTATTCCAACCCGCGGGGTTGCCTGTTCAACCTTTGTGGTTACTTGTTCTAATCGTTTATGATTATTTGTTCTGTTTCGCTATTGGATGTACCACGTATGTTGTTTACAAATATGAATGTGACTCTGATATGTTATGAAACTTTGAATCAAGAATTCATGCTTATGATGCTTTTAAAATAATTCTTTCTCGCTATTGGACATCATTCATTACCCCTTTACGTTGTTGTTATTCACTGGGCTACAGCTCACCTTTTATATATATGTATGTAGGTGATTGTGTGCAAGAGCAAGCTTAGGGTTGATTGTTTGAGACTCTGTTTTGAGTAGCTAACCTTTGTGTCTCAAGTCGAGGTTCCGAATGTGTCAAGCTCTAAGGCTTCTTGTGTTTGGTGGAGTTAACTATTTTGTTATGTAAATAAGACGTTTATAAGTTGTTAAGGAGTTGTTGATGTTTTGTAGGATTAAACCCTTATTTCATGCTAATATTGTGTTTTGAGATGTTGTGATGTTTACTTATATATATGGGAGTTTCATCTGTTTTATATAAGTCTTCACAACTCAATGGACGTTATGTTGTAATAGGTATATTTCCGCAAGCCCCTATAGTTGTACTTCTATCTAAGTAGGCTTTCGGTAATCTTAGATTACTAGCCGATCACCTCACTAATCCCTTAGGGCGGGGGTTGGGCTGTGACACACGCCATCAACACTTGAAAAGATTTCAGTCATATAGGGTGAACACATAGTCTAGTAGAGAACATTTTAGAAACCAATACAACTTTACAAGTATATGTGATCATGATGCTAAACAAGTATAACATGCTCAAAAGTTTTGTTTAAATCAAACATTTTCTATCAACAATACTATGACCAGGTAAATCCTCTCAAGTACATGTATCTACCAGTGGTCATCACTAAGTACCACATAAACCAATGCACTATATGAAGCTACATTATGCCAATGACCATCGCCAAGCGTCACCTAACCCACCAAATTTATTGATTGCTAACTAGAAGGACCTTGGCACCTACACCACGTGAGTTTTCGGTATTTCACCATGGACTATCGAGCCAAATTAACTAATCTCATCATCAACTATACATGATCCAGATTCATCCTAAATATTCAATTAAAACCATGTTGTTTTAAGAAGACATGCAACAATACATAATTTTTCAAATTATATTCTAACACAACTTTCATCAATTTCAATATTCCAAAAATAATTTCCCAATTCCCACAACCACAAGTCTAGGATTTTTCCACAATTTGGGGCTTTCTCAAAATAGAGTTTCCTCGTGAAATTTAATATAGAAAAATAGATTTGATAAGAGATAATCGGGAAAACATACCCAAATCGCCAAACCTTAACCTCTCTATCATGCTTTTCCAAAATAAACAACGTGTTTGTTTTGTATTGAAACTAACACAAATACACAAAACGTTACCTCTTGAAGAGAAGAGGAGAATATATAACCCACAATGAATGCTCGAATCAACTTTTAGTCAAGATTAAAACGAACCCCTTGCGAAGCTCTACAATACCCGTGTTTAAGTCGAAGATCAAATTCAAGTCTAAATGCTCCAAAACCTAGGTTGAAGCCTAAGAAACCAAGGAAAACTTGTAATAGTAGAGTGAGAGAAAGAGAGAGAGAAGAATGAAGGTTCAAAACATATATTTCTTGCACTGAACTGTCTATTTATAGATTAGACCATCATGGGCGCAAACTCTCCATTGCAGGCACGATAGACACAATCGCGGGCATGACTATCTCTTTCGCGGACATGACCAAGCTAGTCGCAGGCCACTCTCGTGGATACAACCACTTTCCATAGGAAAAGTACTGGGTGATGGTTTTGGTCACAGGCGCCATTGCGGGCGCAAATGTTTTCGCAAACAAAGTACTACAGAGGCTTATTAGTCGCAACCGAATTGCGGGTGCGATTCACAACCATTGCAGGGCGCGGCCATGCAAGCATAAGGTGTTGACTCTGGTTTTTTGGGACAATTCTATAGCAACAAAAGGAGTCCCAACCAAGTGAAATGACTAAAAAGAAGTAAGTAATGTTAACAATAATACAATCCATTCATTCACAAGCCAGAAAGTGTGTTGAGCATCTGTACTAGTGGGTTCAAGTAAGTTTTTAGAACCAAGACATTACATAAGCATAGCCAATGAGTTCCCCATCATTAAGGCCAAAATCAATTATCATATCATACTGGTGAGAGTCTAGATGCACAAATATGACATTGAACGGTCAAGCTATTACCAGTGTATGAAGGCTAAATAGAGAAAGAATACAATAAGCCCCGGTTTGGTTTTGATTTTGGGCTAAATAATCACAAAAAGACAAAAAGACAAAAAAAATCAAAAAAACTAAAAAGCCAAAAAGCCAACAAAAAGATTGTCATTCCAAAACCAAAAAGCTAAAAAAGCCAAACAAGAAAATCAAACAAATAAAAAAGTCCTAAGCTAAAAAAATCAAAAATAATTAAAAAAAGGGTAAATTACATTTACCTCCCCTGAGGTTTCTGACAAATATAGGGACCTCCCCTGTGGTTTGAATAATTACAGTAACCTTCCCTACTTTACCTAACAATGTCAAGATTCCCCCATTTTTTGACTGTCGTTCATGTAACTAACAGAAGTTGCTGATGTCATCAAAAATAAAATTGAAATTCCTATAATGCCCTCAAGTTTTTGATTTGGGTCTCTCTTTCTCTCCTCAATCTATTTTTGCCTATGAGTTCTTTTTGGATACTGCTCATTTTAGCACATATATATAAGTATGTATATATATATATATATATATATACATATAATAATGGGAGAAGAAGAAACCAAGAAAGTTGAATCTGCAGCTACTCCGGCGGTCGTACCATTTGAGAGGCTTCCGAGTTCTTTCAAACATGGCGGCAGAAACTCCGAGGAGGCTTCTTCTCTATCGTCGTCATTGAGGCGTTGTTGCTCAACAGGGATGTCGCAGTTCTGGGCGACAACGGACTTGAAGGATCCAGTGGTGGAGTAGAGGTTGATTTGTACCGGAACTTTAGTCGTTAGAGCATCGGATGTGGACAGTCACGTTACCACCACCACTACTACCGTCGCTTTCGGCGGTGTTGTTGTTTGATTCGGTTGCCTTCGCTACACCACCGCCCATGCTCAGAAACAGAAAATAGTTGGATCAATGGAAATTGCAAAGATCAAAAGCCCATATTCTTTAATCCAACCCTCAAGTATTATCTAATTTGTATATATGCCACATATATATATATATATATATATGTGTGTGTGTGTGTGTGTGTGTGTGTGTACGTTATATTCGATTAAAATTATTTAATTTATCTCAAATTTACATATATATATATATATATATATATAACCATGAAGGTAATATTTAATTGTTAATTTTATGGCTATTTTTTGTAAAACATGGAATCTGTAAAGATTGTTATGGGTTTGCTAATTGTTAATTTTATGGCTATTTTTTGTAAAACATGGTATCTGTAAAGATTGTTATGGGTTTGCTAATTGTTAATTTTATGGCTATTTTTGTGAAATATGGTATATGTAAAGATTGTTATGTGTTTGCTACTATTGCCTGCTGTTGTAGCAAAGGTAAAAAAAAAATGGAGTAAAAAATCCTTTGTTTCAGCCATGAGAAATGGCAGATGATGAAACCAAATAAAAAATGAGAAAGGAAAAGAAAAGAACCCCTATTCTTTATTCCTTGGTCTCACATACTTACTGAACTCTTTGTTATAGATGTATAAATCTCTACTATATAAATCTATGCATCTATGTATATATATATATATATTACTATTTGTAAAAATCTATATATATATCTATATTACTATATATAAATCCCTACATCTATATATCTAAATTAGTGATTTTTATCATCTAGGTCTTGCTTATTTTGATTAAAATAATTAATTCCATCATGGCTTTCCCAAGTGGGACATCTTCAGGGTTATCTCTCACTCTCTGTTTCAGAACTCAAGCTCTGAGGAAGATGACCCTGATGGAACAAAGGGTATTTTCATATTTTTGACCTCAAATGAAGGGGTAATATGGTCATTTAATATATGCAAGTAACGTTGTTTGTTGCAATCTGACGGAAGGGGAGAATCTTGATATTGTCAGGTAAAGTAGGAGAGGTTACTGTAATTATTCAAACCATAAGAAAGGTCTCTGTATTTGTCAGAAACCTCAGGAGAGATAAATGTAATTTATCCTTAAAAAAATCATTGCCAAACGACCTCTAACTATAAAAACCTCGAATAAGTCATTTGATGTACACGGGGCCCATTACTCGGATGCTATATTCTTCATTGAGCTATCTATTGAAAAAAGACGAAACACATCAAAATCCAAAGGAGTGAATTACGTCGATGGAATGACATAAAAGATAGTGTTGAGAATGACAAGAGTGATAAAAGATAGTGTCGAGAATGACAAGAGTGATAGTCAAGCCACCAAAGCAAAGGAATCATATCAAATATCAAACGGAAGGAATTCAAAGCTAAAATCAACATTCCGTTCTAGTGTACCAAATATATTAAAAATTTTAATCCAAAAATGTATTTTTGGTGCCACTTCATGCAAATTGAAAAATAACAATAAAAGTTCAAAATTCAAAAGAGTTATGTTAAGAATTTCAAATAAATTACTAATTTTTTTACCAAATCTCTTACATGGGTGTGAGACCCACACACGTGTGATTTGTTTGAGTCTCACACCTATGTGAGAGGTTTAGTAGAAAATTTGGTAATTTATTTAGAATCCATAGCATTTTCCAATTCACAATATGCTATTCCCAAATTTTAATAATTAATTTTTGTCAACTTATTTAAGTTATTTTTATCTCATAAACTATAAAAAATTAAAATCACATAAAATATTCTAGCACAAATTATTTTAAAAAAATCATAGGGTTGGATCTAGAAGTAGCTTTTTTAGTCGTCTTTTAACTTTTTAGATAAAATATGTGGTGATAAAAATTAAAGTGTTTGGAAATTACTTTTGACTTCTTACCACAAAAAAAAAAAAAAAAAAAAAGAGAGAAAAAAAGAAAAAGAAAAAAGAAAAAACAAAGAAAGTATCTTTGACGTTTTTTACATGATTTTATTAATTATTTGACTTCTTAATTTTTTTAATGACTTTTGAACTTTCGACTAAAATGCATTTGGCTTAAACCCTAATAAATTAAGGGGAAATAAAAATTAGTATTAATTGAAAAAAAATTCAAATCAATAGTTAAATTTATATATTTTAATAATTTAAGTGTTAAATTATTTTTTAATTTATAATTATTTTAAAAAAATATCACTGAGATATAATTTCTCAATAAATTAACAAGACCAAATGGGGACCAAAATGGTGGATGTACAAGTGTACTTGGTAGAATTCGTACGGTCTGTTTTGAAAAGTAAATTGACGATCAATGATTGAGTTTTTTTAATTAAGTTTTTTAAAAATTGGATTTTTTAGTTTTCATATTTTTTTATTTTTAGTAAATATTTTTAAAATTTTAAACATTTTTTTTATTTTTTTAGATGTAACTTACTTAGATGCATCTAAAAAGTAAATAATTTGTGAAAAAATATTTTAAAAAATTAATAAATACATAAAAATGTAAAAAAATGTACTAAATTCTCGTATTTTTTTATATTTTTGGTATTTATTGAATTTTTTAAAAAAAAAAATTCACAAATTTTTTTAGTTTTTAAGTATATTTATGTTAAGTACGTCTAAAAATTTAAAAAATTACTTAAAATATTTTTAAAAATACTAAAAATAAGAAAGTAAAATTTTTTAAAAAGTACTTTTAAAAAATTCTAACCACACAATAGTTTTTTTTTATTTTTTTAAATCACATCAATTCTTTAATTTTTTTATATTTATAAAAAAAATCAAAAAACTAATTTTTAGCCCACCTCCCAAAATAAGCTAATGGTAACGCGTTGGACCAGACACTGCCATCCAAAGTCCCCACCACTACTTCATCTCCACAGAAGGAATCGTACTCGTGTAAAGGACGGAGACCAAACTTTTCCAGAGAATTTATCGCATATCACTCACCACCATATCCCCCTTAGAGTTAATTATCTAAAAATTTTATTTACAAATATTATGATAACTCAAATTCTATCTAAAATTTTTTGAACCAATAAGTCATATTTAGTAAAATTGAGAATATTATCAAATTTTCTTAATTTTTAAAAGTAAAAACATTATCAATTTTACATAGTAATATTCAAAATAATTATTTCACTAACTGATAAAAAAACAAAGCATGAGATAAAACGTTTTTGTCCTTCTACTTATTTGTTTGATTTAACTACCCAATAAAACTAAGAATATTGTAAGTTTTAAAACTGAAAATATTATTAGTTTTTTTATTTTTAAAGTTTTTTTTTTTAAATTTTGCATATCAATGTTCCATCATCATGCTCCTTTATAGATACAAAATTTTCAGTTTTGCACAAAAAAAATAATTCAAATTTTTCAAAAAAAAAAACGTTAGTTTTGATTTTTTTTTTGCACATAATTTTTTTTTTTAATTTTTGTCAATTTGAAAGTTGATATTTTAAATTTTTAAAAATCAAAATAAATATCAAATCATGATGCTCCTTTATATATAATTATAAATGATGAACAATCATTATTTAAATGACAATTTTGGATTATTAAAAATTTAATAGGATTTGAGGATTTAAAAAATCTTAGTTAAGTAATGGAGTATAAGTTCAAAAATTAGTATTTATATATAAATGTCCCTAATAATTAAAATGTAGAAGTCAAAAATACCATTCCTTAGCTCTAAAATAATTAAAAAAAAAATCAAGTTATTTAAATTATTTATGCCTAATAATTTGTAAGCAAAAATTATATTAAACAATCTAACACAAAACTCCTAAAATAAAAGTTTAACAAAAATTATAAACAATTCACATAAATTATACCAAACAATCTCAATATCTAATACATAAATCACATCTGGCCCAATATTGTTTGGTTCCAATTTTCTAAATTCAATTTTCTAATAATTAAAATTTTTATTTGTTTTTATTTTATTGTTTTCAACGATTTTTTTTTAATATTTTAAATATTTTTTTTACTTTTTAGATACACTTAATATAAATAAAATTAGAAAGTATAGTATTTGTGAAAAAAAAAATCTTTAAAAAAATCACTAAATACCAAAAATACAAAAATTCGGTACATCTTCGTACTCCTATGTATTTATTTATTTTTTTACATATTGTTTTTTACAAATATTTACTTTTTAGGTACATCTAGGTTAGGTGTATTTAAGAAGTGCAAAATTCCTTAAAATATTAAAAATATTCATAAAAAATACATGAAAAATAAAAAACTCAATTTTCAAATAATTGAGTTTAGAAAATTGAAACCAAACAAGGTCAATGACCAATATTATTTTTTTTGCGTTTTTTACTTTCTCATATTCAAATAAGATAGTCAGGAAAATAAAATGTGAATACCAAATTCATTTTGAGTGTGACCTACAATATATTAACATTCGGTTTAAATTGAAAATTTTGGTAAAAAATTAATAGAAATGAAGAAAATGAAATAACTTACCACTTATTTGAATAATTAAAAAGTTTAAAATAAATAAATAAAAATTGTGAGAAAGGGAAAACAAATTCTTATGGAAGATGATGCGTGAGTATTTGCGGCTGCGACCGTTAGCATTAAGAGGTGTTTTGAAAAGATAGTTAAAAATTGTTTTTTAACTTTTTTGTGAGAGAGGAAAGGGTAATTCTATTTTCACACACCTGATTACCTCAGGGCACATACTTAATGAAAAATTAATTTAATGGCAATTATATCCTAAATAGAAATTACTATAATAGACCTCCATCAACACCCATAATATGATATAGAAAAATTCTCTGTACACATCTTTTAGGAACAAAAATATCTCAATATACACCTTTGGAATGAAAACAATTAAACCCTATTTTTTTCTATTGTGGTCACTTTGCTTGTTACACACTCTACTCCTGTATTGCTTGCAAAGAGCAGTACTCTGGAAACATCTCTCATATTGCTTCAATATTTAGGTTTATACTCGATTGTTTACATCATTTAATTATTAGTTCCACAATTTTTACTTGATTTTGATATGAAAGAGTTGAAAACCTATAGAAGTTCAAACTCAAGCAATGGTGACAACAAAATCAGTGATAAAAAGGTAAAACCGTGTAGTAATTTTTTGTTTTTTTTGCATTTTTTAGTTGGAGATTCAGTGCTGAATTTTATGAATATATTCGGAAATCAACTTCCGAAATAACATTTATATTTCGATACAAAAGTTCCGAATTTTTTTTATATATATTTCGACACTTCAATTGTTAGTTTTTAATTTATTTCAGTACTCAAGTGTCGAAAATTATTAATTTTTTCGGTATATAATGCCGAATTTGTTTATTATTTTCATTTTTTTAGTGTCGAATTTTTTATTTTATTTTCAACTTTATAGTGCCGAAATTTTTTATTTTTTTAAGCTCTGTAAAACCGAATGAAATTTTGTTCCCTCCCTTTTCAAATGGCATGCACTGAAGAAACTAAGGTTCGATCGGATATTATGGTGGATTGTACTAGTCATTTTACAGCTAAACAGGTAACTTTTAACATGAAATTCATAAGTTCATAATTTTTATTAGTTTGTTTGTTTAGTTTGTACTTATGAAAGTTGTGTGACATTATATATAGGTTTTTGACAACAAAGATGAATTGCTCACTTGGATATGTGGCATTAGAAGGATAAATGGCTTTGTTATTATTATAAGAACATCGGACTATAGCGATTCCGATTTTTCCCTGTCATTTATTGTATTCCGGATTCGGGTTCCGTGATTGTATGTTGTTGTCTATACCTTATTCCATCCTTTATTCTTTGTATTTGAGTTTTGAGATGTGTTGGGTAAGTTTGGAACAGGTTGGTTACGAGATGGAACAAAAGGTTGCTACCTAGGATTTGGCTTATTCGCTCGAGCAAGGCTTTTGTGCTCGAGCGAGCCTTGGGTATTTGCTTCTTCGCTCGAGCGAAGGTTCTTGCACTCGAGCGACCTTTGTGTGGTGTGTCTCTTCGCTCGAGCGAGCACTCTTGCGCTCGAGCATGCGTCTGCGTCTCTGAAAAACCTGAAGGTTAGTATTCTTCGCTCGAGCAAGCTTTCTTGCGCTCGACCAAGCTTGGTGTTATTTGTTCCTTCGATCGATCGAGAGAGCACTCTTGCGCTCGAGTGTACGTATGCGTGAGTGGCAGACCTGAAGCTTCGCATTGTTCGCTCGAGCGACACTTCTTGCTCTCGAGCGAAGTGTTTGTTGTGTCTGGTCGCTCGAGCGACAAGTCCTTCGCTCGAGGGAGCCTCGCATATATCAGATCACAGCAGCGGTCTTTTTCTTCACTTTTTCATCACTTTTTCACACTAAACCCCAGATCCGACTCTCTCTTTCTCTCTACACACTCTTTCTCTCTACATATACACTTGACCTAGAGTGTCTCTACCCTACTTCCTTTGTAAAAAAGGTAGAGCATTGCGTGGGCTATCCTTTGATCAAAAAAAGTATGGATTTGGAGCATCTTGGGTTTTTCTCTTCATCTCATTTGAGCTTCTCCATTTGAGGTAGGGATAATCTACTCCTTAATATGAGTTTTGACATAAATGTTAGTCATTTTGTATAAATTGTGGGATTTGAGAATTTTGGGTAAAGTTAGGGTTTGAGTTTGAATGTTTAAAAGAGAGGTTTTCTTATTTGGGCTTCATGTGTGTGTGTGAGATCTTAACAATGGGTTAATTGTGTATAGAGGATGAAATTTGGCCTTAAGGGCAATATTTGTGAAATGGGGGAAAATGCCCTAATTTGAAATGAATAACTATTTGTACAGATAGTGAAATAAGTGTGGAAATATGAAATTAGTTTGAGAATCATGAAATTAGAGGACATTGTGATTAGACGGTGTAGTTGGATCAATGAATCACTCACCTATGAAAAATGTGATAATTTATTTGTTTGATAAATTTAATTATCTGTTTAGAAATATCTGATTTGGGCTATCGGTAGAGGATAACCATGATTGTTGTAGAAACTGCATGATGATTAGGTGAATTGAAACTAATCAATTGGGATATGTCATTGAATATGACGGTTGGATATTAACATTGAATATGTGATTTAACTGGTCATTGTATATGACGACGTGTTAAATACATTGCATATGTATATTGTTTGGGAGGAGATAGGGGATGGACTTCATTGAGAATTAAGTTGGCCGGAGTGTCTAGGTTGAAAGTCCCGAAATCATATATATATATTTAGGTGCCGGTTCCCTCGGACGGAGTTCCGTAAAATGGCAAGGAAATGAAGTGTTGAATGATGTTTCGTTATTGAAGTGTTGATACATGAGTTGTAGTCTCATTTTTAAACTGTTTGGACAATATTGAGCTATATCAATGAATTGATTGAATCGAATATAATGTAAGTGTTGATTGGTTATGGAAATGGTATAAGTTGGTTTATAAGTGTTAACCATTTATCGAATGCTAATGTTTTAGTTACTTCTCATATTTGGAGTAGCATATCTCTACTGGGCTTTGGCTCACCCTACTTAGGACACCATTTTTCAGGTACAGGTGAGATGCCGCCTCCAAGATCTTAGCTTGGGAGGTTTAGGAGTTGAAGGCTCCATTTTGATGATTTATTTTTGATGATAAATGTAATCTCAAGCTGAGGGCTTTATATGTAAAAGAGTTAGAACTCTTCTTTTGTTGCAACCAAGTGATAGCTTGGAAAAGATGTAAGCCCTTAGGGCATTAGCTCTGCTACTTGGAGTTAGAATTACATGCCATAGTTTCAAGATAAATATCAATGAAAATGTTATGCATGTGACATCTTTTGTAAAGGAAACTCTGATAAATGAAATGTAACTTTTCTATTATGTTTATGGATCTTATGCATGGTTGTCATATGCTGTATGTTGAGGGCGTTACAACTTGGTATCAGAGCGTACCGAGTTTAAATACTTTGGGTACATGGGAAGTGGCTAGTACCACAATGGGTTTGTCTCGCTTGTTAGAGACTGATGTATGATGTTAAGTACTTATGTGATAACATGTTTATGTGACTATATGGGTATGGAATTTAGTTTCTAGGATGTTGATCGGGTCTATGGGTTCCTGGGAGTCATGTTGGAAAGGCACTTGATCACTACCGTTTCTAACTGGAACTCTAGCAACGCCACGGGACGGTCATTATCCAGAAATGAAATTCGTATGTGTTTATGTGGTTATGTGCTTATGTGGAGTGAATTGCTGTTGTCCATCGTATTAGGACGCGAGTGAAATAGCTTCGGCACATTTGTGAATGTGCTAATGTCTTTGTTACCTTTAGTAGGATGTCAGGACGAGGCCGTGGTGGTAGGCGTGGTAGGCCTAGGAGGTAGGAGATGCCCATACCGGATGAAATCCCTAAACAGGAGGAAAGAGTTGGTCAAGCCAATGTGGCCGAACTAGTAGGTCAGTAGGCCATAGGCGCCTTAGCCCGTGAAATAGCCAGAGCATTGAGGGAATCTATGGACATTCTCAGGGCTGAGAATCAAGTCCAGGCCTAGGTAGCTGAGGCAAGGCCGTCTTTTCTAAGGAGGGAATTCTTCCGGTCGAATCCAAATGAGTTTTTGGGTGATCCTAAAGAGCCATTGAAGGCTGATGAGTGGTTAAAGCAGATGATAAAGACGTTTGAGATGCTTGGCATCGAAGACGGAGGCTTGAAGGTGACCTCGGCATCCTTTTAGTTGAAGGGAGACGCAGGTCTGTGGTGGAAGTTTGTGTGGGGACGTATTGGAGGAACTTGGGAGGCTTTTGTTGACGCCTTCTAGGAGAAGTTTTTGCCTCCCACTGTTAGGCCAAAGTTAAGGGACCAGTTTTGTCAGCTCAAACAGCTGAATACACCAGTGGCCGAGTTTGAGGCTACATTCACCAGTTTATCTAGGTTTGCACCTGAGTTAGTGGCGACTGAGGAATGCCGTTGTCTGGAGTTTGAAAAGAAATTAAGGACCGGACTCATGTTTTGAGTGGCCAGGTCCATGATTAGGGAGTATGGGCGCCTTATGGAGGCTGCAGCCCATCTTGAGACTATTATGCATGCAGAGAAGGAGAGGATGAGGAGCTCCAGGAAGAGTCAAGATGGTCAGGGGGACGATAAGAGGCAGAGGGGTTCTAACCCTCAGCAGTCCTAGGGAGTGCATTCGAGGTCTACCTTTCCAGTACCGAGTTCAGGTTCTGGGAAAGGCGGTCAGGGAGACATCACCTATTTTAAATGTGGACAGTTGGGCCATAAGTCTCCAGCTTGCCCACTGAGGGGAGGAGGGCAGCGTGCAGCATCATCTTCGGCTCGTTCTCAGGGCTAGAGTCAGGGCAGAGGCCAGCCGCTCGCTTGTTATCAGTGTAGGCAGGCGGGGCACCTGAAGAGGTTTTGCCCGCAGTTGGGTGGCACACCTAATGCGTCTGGTTCGAGACAAACACAGAGTCACCAGCCAACGTAGTCAGTACAGGCCTCAAAGGCCAATCAGGGAGCCTCTTCGGCTCAGTCTGTGCAACAGTCTTATGCTCTGAGGGGTGAGCAAGTAGATTAGAGGCCTATAGGGCGTGTGTACACTGTTACAGCGCCGGATCTTATACCGGCTCCATCTATTGTGAAAGGTACCTTCTTGTTTTGTAACTCGATTACTAATGCATTAATTGATACGGGTGCATCCCATTCCTTTATATCTTCTACATTTGCATCTATTTTGAGATTGGAGTTGGCGCAATTAGCATCTCCTATTTGTGTTGTATCACTTATTGGGGGGGCGAGATGGTTTTAAAACAAGGGTGCCGGGGCTGTGATATAGAGGTCGCCGAACTCCGGCGTCCATTTTCTTTTGTAGTGATGGATATGTTTGGGTTTGATGTGATTTTGGGTATGGACTGGTTATCGTCATACCGGGCTGTGATAGATTGCTACCATCAGAGGGTTACTGTATGTACCTTGAGCGGTGACTGTTTTCATTTCTTGGGGGATCGGGTTGGTAGAGTCTTACCACCGGTGTATGATTCGCGAGGGCAGAGTGAGTTTAGTTGTCTTCTCACTAGTTTTATGAGTAGTGAGTGTGATGAGACCCGAGCTGAGTTGCCAAGGGTGGTTTGTGAGTACTCGGACGTCTTTCCTGAGGATCTTGTTAGTTTACCACCCCATCAATCGAGTTCTCTATTGACTTAATGCCTGGCACGACACCGATTTCCATGGCACCGTATCGTTTTGCCCCAGCCGAATTGAGTGAGTTGAAGATTCAACTCCAAGAGTTGCTAGATAAGGGTTTTATTCGCCCTAGTACTTTGCCTTGGGGAGCACCGACCCTCTTTGCTAAGAAGAAAGATGGGGCTTTGAGACTTTGCATTGATTATCGAAAATTGAACCGGGCTATGGTTAAGAACAAGTACCATATGTCTCGTATAGATGACCTATTTGATCAGTTAAAAGGATCCCGTTGTTTCTCTACGATAGACTTGAGATTGGGTTACGATTTGTTGAGGGTCAGAGAGGAGGATATTCCGAAGATGGCATTCCGTACGCGGTATGGCCATTATGAGTTCCTGGTGATACCTTTTGGGCTTACCAATGCACCGGCTATGTTCATAGACTTGATGAACTGGCTTTTTCGATAGTTCTTAGACCGCTTCGTAGTTGTCTTTGTGGACGACATTTTGATTTATTCACTGTAACAACCCTCATACTGTTTACTGATTAGGGACTGATTGATTACCGATAATCACCGATTACTGTTAAACGAAACGGATAATGACTGATAACTGACTGATAATTGAACTGAGTAAAATACTGAACCGACTGACTGAAGTTGAAACTGAATTGACTGAGTATATGTTAGTTAATTGCATTCTATCTGTTTGATTGTCTGATTATCTGTTCATGTTTATATGTTTAAACTGCTAATTGAAGGCCTTATCGGCGGCCGAATTAGAAACCGATTGATGTTCCGTGACCCTCATAATTAATGTGATTTTATTTTATGGTATATTTATCTGAAAACTGATTAGGTATGATTAAATTAGATTAAAATAAGCCAATTAAAGAGTTTGCCATATTTACCATTTTGCCACTATCTCATATACACACACTTGAGCCTTATGTACACACTTGAAGAACATTTTGCTCAGCCATTTTGAGCACATCACCGACCTTGAGGGAGAAAGGGAGAGAATAGAATTGTTCTTGGGGGTTTGGCTTAGTCAACTTGAAGAATTGAAGGGTAATTACTAATTTGAGCTCCCTCACTCCTAATTCTACACCCAAGGTAGGACATCCATCTTCTTGTTGCTGTTCTTGAGTTCATTCTTGCATGATTCATGTTAATTTGTAGAGCTAAGTCATGATTTGGTCCATAAATGAGGGATTGAAGATCATTTCTTGCATGCATGTTGGTATTGTTGCATTTTGAGGTTGATTACATGGACATTGGTACATGCATGCTCATATTGTTGTTATAGACCGTGTTTCCATCTGATTTGAAAAGAAATGAGCTCTTTTGAAACAGCTTTGAAGCTTTAATTTGGTTTAAAACTCATGCATGACATGTTTGAATGTTGTTCTTGAAAATGGGTTTGAATATGGTTTTATTTGACTCACCTTTGGGGCTTGAATTCATAAATTGAGCTTTGAAACTTGTTATACATTGAATTTAGTTATGTTTTCCAGAATTTGGGCCCAAGAGGTCGAGTTTGGAGTGGTAGAATGCTTGGTTTGAGCTTGGGAGGCAGATCTGGAAATTCCAGATTTGGCTTCCTCGCTCGAGCGAAGGATTCCCCGCTCGAGCGAGCACCTTTGTCCAGGGCTCCGCTCGAGCGACCATCGAGCGACCATCGCGCGTAAAATTTCAGCATCCAGTACTTTTACTGTTTTGCAGACCGCTCGAGCGAAGGATTCCTCGCTCGAGCGAAGCCTTTGATTTTGGACTTACGCTCGAGCGTAGAAAGTCTCGCTCGAGCGAGGCTCCTATTTTCAGCAAACTTTGCGAAATGTTTTCTAAGTGTATCTTTGCATCCTCATCCCATTCTAGGCATTCTTAGGCCTAGTTTAAGACATCTAGATGAGGATATCGTTGTAGAACACACCAAGGCAATTAGGGATTAAGTTATGAGATTTCCCAACTGTGTAGCTTAGTGTGTTCAACCTGTTAACTGTGTAGGGTTGGCGACTGGGGAGACACGCTCTAGCATACTGTAGCCCAGAACTCTGTGAGTAACAATTGTGTAAAGATATGTTCAACTGATTATCTTCTGAATACTGAACTGAACTGTTTACTGAACTGGTATTATTTACTGAATGAATGTATGTCCTTTATTTCTGAACTGTACTGTGGCATCCTTAGTATCTACGGTTTACTGTTACTGTCACAGAGATCTCTGTCGGTTTCCTTGTGGAACCACTACTGTTTACTGACTGATGGCCATCATTACTGTTCGGTCTTTTAAGACCTACTGTTACTGTTATGCTAATGGATGTACCACATATGACTGTTTACTGTACTGAGCAACTGAATTACTGATTGAAATGAACTGTTTTCATTACTGTAAGGACATTCATTCTAAACCCCTTTACGCTTTATGTTATTCACTGGGCTTTAGCTCACTGCTCATATATATATGTAGGTGTACAGGCACCAGACCGCAGCTAGAGGCGTCAGGGTTACTCCAGTTTTGTCAAGCCAGCCTTTGTGCCTCACTGCGAGGTTCCGAGCCTACTGTTAAGGCTTAGGGGTGTTTTAGAATTTCCCCCTTTTTGTACTGTTTCACTGTTTTGTATAGACTGACTGTTTACTGTACTGTTATACAGGGATTAGGTCCCTGTACTGTGTGACTGTTAATTTTGTATGCTGTGTTGTACAGACGGAATGTTTTCTGTACTGTTCTGTA
Organism: Camellia sinensis; assembly: GCF_055761805.1. Classification (NCBI taxonomy): domain Eukaryota; kingdom Viridiplantae; phylum Streptophyta; class Magnoliopsida; order Ericales; family Theaceae; genus Camellia; species Camellia sinensis. Next base: position 102,116,032 of record NC_138967.1, on the reverse strand, counting down.
GGGTTGAGTCCCTAGTTTGAATGGATGTGAATATTGTACATACTGTTCTGTACTGTTTATGTGTGAATGCATGGAAAGCCTTTTTGCATACAGACTGTCACAGCTCAATGGACACTATTTATTTACTGTATTGGCTTCCGCCAGGCCCTGTACTCTGTTTTACTGTATTTCTGTTCAGCAGGCCTTCGGTAATCACGGATTACTGGCCGGTTACGGTGCTAAACCCATAGGGCCGGGTTTGGGTCGTGACATTCACCTTCTGAGGAGGAGCACGAAAAATACTTGCGAGTGGTGCTTGAGTTGCTTAGAGCCTATAAGCTATATGTTAAGTTTGGGAAGTGTGAGTTCTAGCTAAGAGAGGTTAAGTTCTTAGGCCATATGATATCTGGGGAAGGGGTGACTGTAGATTCATCCAAGATAGAGGCGGTGCAGGATTGGGTACAACCTAAGAATGCCTTTGAGATCCGTAGTTTCTTGGGGTTGGCCGGGTATTACCGTCGGTTTGTGAAGGATTTCTCCAGGCTGACTAGATTGACACGAAAAGGGGTCAAGTTTGTGTGGAGTAAGACTTGTGAAAAGTCATTCCAAGAGCTTAAAATTAGACTTACCACCGCTCCAGTCTTGATTATTCCGGAGAGGGGTTTGGGTTATGCAGTGTATTGTGATGCTTCACGAGAGGGTTTGGGTTGTGTATTGATGCAAAAAGGGAAAGTAGTAGCCTATGGCTCGTGTCAATTGAAAACACACGAGAGAAATTACCCTACTCACGACCTAGAGTTGGCAGTTGTGATATTTGCCTTGAAGATCTGGAGGCACTATCTGTATGGTGAGAGATTCGAGGTGTTCTCGAATCATAAGAGTCTGAAATATCTGTTTACATAGAAGGACTTGAATTTGAGGCAGAGAAGGTAAATGGAGTTCATAGAAGATTATGACTTCGAGTTGCATTATCATCCGAAAAAGGCCAATGTTGTGGCCGATGCCCTAAGTAGGAAGTCCATTAGTGATGTAGCTTGTATTGCTATTCGAGAATGGGAGATATTGGGTGCTCTTGGTGAGTTTGACTTGTATCTGGGCGAGTTTGTTGAATCTGCAGCCTTGTTTTCTGTAGTTGCACAACCTACACTTGTGAATGGAGTGTTAGAGGCACAAAAGGGTGACTTTGAGGTAGAATCCCTCTGGGAGAAGATCTCCAGTGGGAAGGTAGAGAAGGGTTTAGCTGTGTATCCCGACCTGAGTGTGAGGTACCGAGACCGATTAATTGTGACGGAGTCTTGCCGAGAGGAAGTACTCCGAGAGTTTCACCATTCACGCCTTGCGGTACATCCGGGGGGCACAAAGATGTATCATGATCTGAGTCGCCAGTTTTGGTGGAGGGATATGAAGAAAGATGTGGCGTTGCTTGTGTCAAAATGCCTTACTTGTCAGCAAGTGAAGGCCGAGCATAAGAAGCCAGCGGGTTTGTTGCAACCCTTGCCTATAGCCGAGTGAAAATGGGAGCACGTCATGATGGATTTTGTCGTGAGTCTTCTGAGGACTCAACGAGGTAACGATGCCATATGGGTGGTGGTTGACCGGTTGACTAAGTCAGCGCACTTTATTCCTATGCGCGTGAGAGACTCGGTAGATCATCTTACCGACTTGTATATTCGGGACATAGCGAGGTTGCATGGGGTCCCAGTGTCGATTGTCTCAGATAGAGATCTGCGTTTTACTGTTAGGTTGTGGCAGAGTTTGCAAAGTGCCTTGGGCACTAGATTGACTTTTAGCACGGCTTATCATCCTCAGACTGATGGGCAGTCCAAGCGCACTATTCAAATCCTTGAAGATATGCTTCGAGGTTGTGTTCTTGACTTTAAGGGGTCGTCGGAGAGACACCTACCCTTAGTGGGATTTGCCTACAATAACAGTTTCCAATCGAGTATTGGTATGGCACCGTTTGAGGCCTTGCATGGCCGACCGTGTAGATCTCTAGTGTGTTGGGCTGAGGTGGGTGATGCACCTTTGTTAGGTCCAGAGTTGGTTCGAGAAACGACAGAGAAAGTAGCACTTATCCGTAAGAGGTTGGTTACGGCCCAGAGTCGCCAAAAGAGTTATGCCGACCGTAGGAGGAGGCCTTTGTCATTCGAGATGGGTGATCACGTCTTTCTGAAAATATCACCTAGGCGGGGTTTGATGAGATTTGGGAAGAGCGGGAAGTTGTCCCCTCGGTTTATTGGCCATTTTGAGATCCTTGAGCGGATTGGGGAGGTTGCATACCGTTTGGCATTACCGCTGTAACTTTCTGGAGTGCATGACATGTTTCATGTTAGTATGCTTCGAAAATATGAGCCGGATCCATCGCATGTGTTGAATTGGACCGACCTAGAGGTAGATGAGGATGCCTCATATTAGGAGGGACCGGTGAGGGTCTTGGATAGACGGGACCAAGTCTTGCGAGGCAAGACGATTCCCTTGGTCAAAGTATTATGGAAACATCACGGAGTTGAGGAAGCCACTTGGGAACGTGAGTTAGAGGTCTGAGAGAAATATCTGGACATGTTTGTTAATGTTTAACCATGTATTGGAGATTTTGTTTTATTTACGAACTCTAAGAACATTGTATATGTTTTGGACTATGGAAGTATTGTAATTGTTGAATATGTCTCGGGAATGCAAGTTTAATTTAACATTGTATATGTTAAATGTGTTTTAGGAATGCAAATATGTTATTAACATTGAATATGTTATGGAGTTATGGAATATGTGTATTGAGATTAATTGAATTTCAAAAGAATGTATGTTGATAATGTATATTGAGCTATATATTGCAAATTGTTCTCTTGAGAAGAAATGGAATGACCAGTGGCGGGTCATGATGGTGAAAGTTGAATTATAATAGTATTGAGAATTGAATGATCACAATTTTGAAACTTGTATAAAATTTCGGGGACGAAATTCTTTAAGGGGGGGAGGTTATAGCGATTCTGGTTTTTTTCCCGTCATTTATTGTATTCCGGATTCGGGTTCTGTGGTTGTATATTGTTGTCTATACCTTATTTCCATCATTTATTCTTTGTATTTGAGTTTTGGGATATGTTGGGTAAGTTTGAAACAGGTTGGTTATGAGATGGAACAACAGGTTGCTGCCCAGGATTTGGCTTCTTAGCTCGAGTGAGCCTTGGGTATTTGCTTCTTCGCTCAAGCGAAGTTTCTTGCGCTCGAGCATGCGTCTGCGTCTCTGAAAGACCTGAAGGTTGGTATTCTTTGCTCGAGCAAGCTTTCTTGCGCTCGACCAAGCTTGGTGATATTTGTTCCTTCGATCGAGCGAGCACTCTTGCGCTCGAGCGTGCGTCTGCGTGAGTGGCAGACCTAAAGCTTTGCATTGTTCGCTCGAGCGACACTTCTTGCGCTTGAGCGAGGTGTTTGTTGTGTCTGGTCGCTCAAGCGACAAGTCCTTCGCTCGAGCGAGCCTCGCATATATCAAATTGCAGCAGCGGTCTTCTTCTTCACTTTTTCATCTTTTTTTCACTCTAAACCCTAGATCCGACTCTCTCTCTCTCTCTCTACACACTCCTTCTCTCTACATATACACTTGACCTAGAGTGTCTCTACCCTACTTCTTTTGTAAAAAAAGGTAGAGCATTGTGTGGGCTATCCTTTGATCTGAAAAAGTGTGGATTTGGAGCATCTTAGGTTTTTCTCTTCATCTCATTTGAGCTTCTCCATTTGAGGTAGGGATAATCTACTCCTTAATATGAGTTTTGACATAAATGTTAGTCATTTTGTATAAATGGTGGGATTTGAGAATTTTGGGTAAAGTTAGGGTTTGAGTTTGAATGTTTAAAAGAGGGGTTTTCTTATTTGGGCTTCATGTGTGTGTGTGAGATCTTAACAATGGGTTAATTGTGTATAGAGGATGAAATTTGGCCTTAGGGGCAATATTTGTGAAATGGGGGAAAATGCCCTAATTTGAAATGGATAACTATTTTGTACAAATAGTGAAATAAGTGTGGAAATATGAAATTAGTTTGAGAATCATGAAATTAGAGGAAATTGTGATTAGACGGTGTAGTTGGATCAATGAATCACTCACCTATGAAAAATGTGATAATTTATTTGTTTGATAAATTTAATTATCTGTTTAGAAATATCTGATTTGGGCTATCGGTAGAGGATAACCATGATTGTTGTAGAAACTGCATGATGATTAGGTGAATTGAAACTAATCAATTGGGATATGTCATTGAATATGACGGTTGGATATTAACATTGAATATGTGATTTAACTGGTCATTGTATATGACGACGTGTTAAATACATTGCATATGTATATTGTTTGGGAAGAGATAGAGGATGGACTTCATTGAGAATTAAGTTGGCCAGAGTGCCCAGGGTGAAAGTCCCAAAATCATATATATATATATTTGGGTGCTGGTTCCCTTAGACGTAGTTCCGTAAAATGGCAAGGAAATGAAGTGTTGAATGATGTTTCGTTATTGAAGTGTTGATACATGAGTTGTAGTCTCATTTTTAAACTGTTTGGACAATATTGAGCTATATCAATGAATTGATTGAATCGAATATGATGTAAGTGTTGATTGGTTATGGAAATGGTATAAGTTGGTTTATAAGTGTTAACCATTTATCGAATGCTAATGTTTTAGTTACTTCTCATATTTGGAGTAGCATATCTCTACAGGGCTTTGGCTCACCCTACTTGGGACACCCTTATTCAGGTACAGGTGAGATGCCGCCTCCAAGATCTTAGCTTGGGAGGTTTAGGAGTTGAAGTGCGAATGTCCATTTGATTTGAGGGCATACAAGTCGAAAACAAACGATAAATGGACATTGAATGTAGTTTGCGGGCTGCATAATCATCTAGCTGCGGAGCATCTCCAAGGACATTCATATGCAGAGAGATTGTCAGCTAATGAAAAATCACTGTTAGTAGATATGTCAAAGAGCTTAGTAAGACCAAAAGAGATACTCATTACACTCAAACAGAGGGATGCCCTTAATATGAGCACAATGAAGACGGTGTACAATGTACGACATCGATGTAAGGTTCTACAGAAAGCTAGTAGATCTCAGATACAACAACTGCTGGGTGAATTAGCGACACATAAATACATTGAGCGTCATCGATGTGAGGAAGGCTCTATGACTATCACGAACTTGTTTTGGGCGCATCTAGTGAGTTTAGATTTGTTTCGTACATTCCCTCATGTGTTGATTATGGATTGCACATATAAAACGAATAGATATTGGCTTTCTCTTCTTGAAATTGTGGGAGTGACATCAACTCATATGACATTCTCTGTGGCTATTGCATACTTGCAAACTGAGCGGGTTGATAATTATGCATGGGCATTACAAACATTGCGTGGTCTTATGGATGATAATGTTTTACCTGAAGTCATTGTCACAGATAGAGAGCTTGCTTTGATGAATTAATGCCATTGACAACACCTTTCCGAATGCTTGACATATGTTATGTCGTTGGCATATTAATAAGAATGTATTGACGAAATGCAATAAAATGTTTGTGACAAAAGAAAAATGGGACAAGTTTAACACCGCATGGAACTATTTGGTATTGTCATCAACTGAAGAGGAATTTAATGAGCACCTTGCAATATTGTATAAGGATTTCAGTAACTATTCGGAGGCAATCAAGTATGTTACTCTGAGTTGGTTGAATCCGTATAAAGAAAAATTCATTGCGGTACATACAGACATGTGTATGCATTTTGGCAATGTTACAACCAATCGGTGAGATTTGTATTTGTTTTTATTAATTTATTATAAATCATATTGTTATTTTTAATTATTATGCTTGACTATTTTTGTTTACATCCATATGAACAAGGTTAAGAGTGCTCATGCTAGATTGAAGAAGCAATTAGGTTCAAGTCAAATGACATTTGAGATTTCATTTGAAAAAATACATTGTCTATTTGAATTACAGCACATTCAAGTTAAAGCATCATTTGAGAAGAGTTTGACAACTATGCAACATCAATTCAAACCTTCTCAATTTAGAGAGCTCCGGGGTAATGTGTATATTTGTGCATTGGAATACGTGTTGACAGAGAGTAAGAAAGCAAATTCAATTGGAATTGATGTTGCAACATGTGGATGTGTTCTTAGGCGAACTCATGGTTTACCTTATGCTCGCGAGATTGCAGATTACATAAGACAAGGTCGTCCTATTCCACTCAGTAGCATACATATACATTGGACGCAACTTACTATATGTGTGCATAATCTGAAGGTTGAGAAATTGGAATTGACTTGTATCCCAGAACTTGAGATGATTTTGAAGTGGTTCAATAAGTCTGATATTGCCACACAATCGAATATGTTGAAGTAGTTAAGGGAAATTGCAAATCCAACGAGCACTTTTCTTATTGAGCCTGATGTGAAACCTAATCCATGTCGAGGACATAAGAAATTGATATATCTTGTCGTCGTGACCTGTGTGCATTTGAGTTGGTTGACAATAGCCATGATAGCCAGAGCACATTAGCTTCCAGTTAGTCAAAGAAAAAGAGAGCTTCGAAAGTGCATAAGAAGAAGCGGATGTGAAGACAAAGACATATCATACAAGAACAAGTTTACCGAGTGCATATGCTGGTGACTTCTCGCGTATGTTAATACCACTCATAAAGTTGATGAAGGATGTAGATGGTGATGGGAATTGTGGTTTTAGAGCTATTGCGGGTTTACTTGATCTTGGAGAGAATGACTGGGTGCAAGTTAGGCGTGATCTGCTACTTGAATTAAATAATCATAGAGATAAATACGTACACTATACGGGTCGCATGAGAGGGTTGAGGAGCTGACACACATCATTTCATATTTTGAAGATAGCCCAGACTTTGATTGTTGGATGACTATGTCTGACGTGGGGTATCTTATTGCATCATTTTATAATATAGTCTTGTACCACTTGTCATTGCAACAGTGTCTCACATTCTTACCTTTAAAATCACCGCCAGTAACCCTAACTGATCGTCGCGAGATTACCATTGGATTTGTCAATGAAAATCATTTTGTGGTATAAATTATGAAAATAACCGAACATTGTTGTTTAATATTTGTGTAATTGCAAATTTGATGGATTTGGTAAAGATGTGTAATGTTTTGGAACTACAAAACTGAAAAAATAGAATAGATTCGGCAAACAAAGTATGAAATTTTGTGTTTTGTTCGGACCTAATTGGTCGAAATTATACATATTATTCGGTGACTAAGTTCCGAATTAAACAAACGATTTCGGACACTCAGTGACGAGAGAGCCATGGCATGCCTAGCAAGGGAAAAACCGATGCTTTTATGCCAATGGAGTGAAGAGATATCAAAAAAATAATAAATGTAATAACAAAATGATAAATGTAATAATAAAATAGAAAGATTTCTTACCTTAAACAAGGGTTTCCAATAGTTTTTAGTAGAGATTCAATGGAGCTCTTTGAATTCTTCAATGGAGGTGAAGAAAGTTCAAAGTTTTTTTTTTATTATTTTTTTTTTAAATGTTTGAACGAAGTGAGTTTGGTCTTCACCAAAGTGGGTAGAACTAGAAATGTGAATTAGGATCAATTAAAGTGTGTGTATTTGAGTGTAAAGTGTGTGTACCATAGTTATGAGTGAATAATGTAATTGTAATTTTAAGGATGTGAATTGAGAAAATTAGTTAATAATCAAATTAATAGAGGTATGTATTGAGAAAAAAATTGTCTTGAGTTAATTAAGTATGTGAAAATATAATTTTTCAAAAGAAAAGGAAAGTAACTTTTAATCTATTTATCAAAATAGGCCTAAGTTATCATTATTATTATTTTTTTTTGTGAGGAGTGCACAAAACAAGGTCGTTTTGTGCATTGCACCAACACCCCCATAAAGAAATCCCTCCATAGGATCCGAACTACAGAATAACTACCCAACAACAGATTCGTGGCAACAAAGAGGTGTACGCTCTGAATAGTGCAACAACCTAACACCTCTCGATCTCGATAGGTCCTCTTCTCTTGCTTTATTTCAACAGCGGAGGGTCCACCACTCACGAGAACTAACCCACCCACCCTCTCTCTCTCAGTTAATTACTTCCCCTTTTTTCACTTCTCTCTCTAAAAGGTTCCCCGCATAAACACATGCACACTCTTTTGTTTTTTTAGCACTGTTTCACCTATCTCAAATGACAAAAGTTAGGAATGATGAAATTTTTTTTTATGAAAATGATCATGGAAGAGTTATGATATTTAAATTACTTTAATTAGTGTGTGGTGTTTTATTCTAAGTATAATCCAAGAGTTAGAAAGCTTTCATGATTATTTTCATAAAAGATTTTTCATGATACCTAACATTACTGATATCAAATTGCATACGAACACACACACACAAAATAAAATAAAATAAAATGGAGGTTGTGGTCCTCACACATCCCTCTCTAGCTTTTCAATTTTTATTTATTTATTTATTTATTTTCCCTCAAAATTCTCATCCTCCCAAGTTCCACCACCACCCTTTCTACCTAATTATATCTTCCATCCTTCACAACAACACTCTTTGTTGTGTTGCTAATTTCACTCTTTCTTTTTATTTTGATCCATGGAATTTGGCAAGCAAAGGGGGGGCATGAATATGATGAAGGACAAGGTGAAGATGGAGGCTGCTGCTGATGGGGATGATTTTGACAAAGATGACAACAACGATGATTTTGTTAATGCTTCCAAGGATGATAAGAAGAAGAGAGCTAGTGGAGGAGGAGGAGGAGGAGGGAGCTCGATGAGGATTTGTCAAGCGGAGAATTGCACGACTGATCTGGCTGATGCCAAGCAGTATCATAGGCGGCATAAGGTCTGTGAGCACCATGCCAAGGCCCAGGTTGTCATGGTTGCCGGAATTCGCCAGAGGTTTTGTCAACAATGTAGCAGGTACGTTTGTTTGTTTGTTTGTTTTCATGCGCTTGTATTGTGTGTTTATTATTGTTGTTTTGTAGTTGGTTGGATTGATCTACTTTCCTAGTGTTGTTGTCTAGTACAGTAGTTATAGTTTAACTGAGTGGCATGGTCCATTGTGACTTCAAAGGTTGAACCACAGTTGGTATTATAGACTTTTTATTTAGGTGACCACAAATTTATTTTATTGATTTTTTGTTTTTTGTATTTTTATATTGGAAGTAGTATAGTAACATTTTGAGGGTAAATTTTGCATGTAACAATAAAAGGTTTAGGGAGGGATTTTGGTTTACTGGGATAAAATCATTCATCAAATGTAATGTTAATGCAATTATTGCACAAACTAAAAAATCTGCCCATCAGTTTGGGACTCAAGTTTACTTAATTGATCCAGTTGTTTGAATGTTTGTTCTTCATATTTTCCAAGAAGAGCACTTTTACAGCTACTACTTCTATTGTATATAAAAGAATTGTTGTAAAACAATTTGATTCTATGTGTGTATAGATATACTTATCTCAGTAGCAATATACAAGACTAAGAAGTTCACCTCTGAATTTCTAGGATGTGTTCAAATTCCGGTTGTTGATGATACGATGGCTTGGATTTTAGTTGTATGTATTTGATGTTCTTCCTCAGGGCATTATCTTATATATGCTTGTTTATAAATTATGGTTAGCTACTTCAGTCTTCTGAAGAACTGGCAAGGAAAATCGCTGCAATTTTTGAAAAATGGGGGAAATTAGAAGTAGTTTTGGGGATGTGACTTAGTTCACGGCAAACAGTTTTGTTTGGTTTGGTTTGGTTCTTTGGCCGGATTCATTTATTTTGAGATACAAATGCTTAGAATCAATGCGAGGCCTCTCTTTGTTCTTGGTTGGAGGCCAGGCCTGCTGAGCTGACTCAATATAGAGAATTTGATCCTTAAAACATATCCTTGAAATTGAAATTGATGAGATGTGAAATTGATTTTCATGTTTCTTGAAAATCATTACTCAGTTTAGTTTTAATTTGTAGAGTTGATGGTGATTTCAGGAATTTTAGGATGTGAATTTTATTTTTTTTGGGTGCTTGTTCAATTATTTTGGACACTCTCTCTCATGCCCAGAACGAGCTATGTCTATTATAATGTTCTAATCCTCTCATGTGATAGTTTATTATATCAGATTGCCTCTTTTATGTTGTATTTGGTTTGGAGATTTGAGAAGAGATTTAGAAAGGGAAATAGAAAAAGTATGTGAAATATGAATAAAACATACCTATATTTCTCCTATTTTCACACACATTTTCTCTTTCTCTTTCCAAATCCCTCCCCAAATCCCCCAACCAAACACAACATTAGTGTTTAAAATCAACAGGCAAGTGGTGGGGCTTCTTTATTTTTCTCTAATCATTCTTATTTGTTGTTGTTACAATACAATTGTGATGAAGATTCCATGAGCTATCAGAATTTGATGAAGCTAAAAGAAGCTGCCGCAGGCGACTGGCAGGACACAATGAGCGTCGTAGGAAGAACACATCCGATTCTCATGCAGAAGGCTCAAGCCACAAAGGGACCGGCACTGGCATTGGCACTCATCAGTTGAATGAAACTGTTTCAGGGCAGGTTGATGAGAGGGGAAGGATTCAAATATCCATGCAAGAAAATGCCACTTACAAACATTTCCACATCAGATAAGATCAAAAAGAGTTTGCTCTGAATCTGAAGCAATGCATGCTCTCTCTCTTCTGTCATCCAAATGCTTTTCTCTTGGTGTTTGGTGGAGGTAACATATATATGGTTCTATTACTATATCATGTAATGTTGAAAAATTAACTTATATATATATGAACAAAAGCCCCAATATCCCCATAACATCCACTCCATTCCATTCCATTGTCTGAGGATGCTAGTTGTGGCAATATGGCTTACATATAGAATAAGATCATGATTGATAAATATATATGTATTGTTTATCAACACTTATGGAGCTAGTATGATTTTGCAATGTTATATGCATACTCTTTACTACTTATTAAGCAGTGCCATCTCATCATCATCTTCTATGAATTGATGCAAAATGAATGAACTGTGATCGGAATTGTGGATTGTCATGCATTCCTTCATTGAACAGATTGGTTCACTTATTGATTTTTGGCTCAAAATCCATTTGTTTGAGGGGAAACACTTTTCAATAAAAATATTTTCTACATAAAACTTTTTTCAGAAAATGTTTTTAAGAGAAAACGTTTTCTTACATTTAATTGTATGACCTTCAAATTAATATAGTACTGGCTTGACCATTAAGCAAGTTAGGCAGTCACACCTATAATGGAGCTGCTAAAGCTATAATTTGGCAAGAGTGACAAAAAAATGGTCTCCAATGAATTGCTATGCTTTTGTCAACCCATTTCTATTGTCAAATTTTGCAGGAAGAATAGTAAGTGCCAAACATCAAATACTAATGGATTTTTTGCTCTAAATCAGTTGAAAAAACCTCACTCCGAACAAAATAGATAAATTTTGTGTTCGGCCGGTCATCCCGAACACACAATTTCTGTGCTTAGTTTTGCCAAAATGGCGTCTAACTGTTGGAGCACCATTACTATAATTCTACTATATGCATTACCAAATTATAGCAATGACAATACTATTATAACATTTGTCATTAGAGATGATTAAGGCCTCTAAAGAATGAAGGTCCCATTTATATATATATACATATTTATTTAATGCTGTGTATATGCTTATAAATATAAATATCCCATCAAACTATATATATACATAAAAATAAAAGTGACGGTGAAAGAAAAGAAAAAAAAAGAGCAAAAGTAGACCCAAAAAAAAAAAGATCTCTTATTAAATTTTCCTTTATACATATAAAAATAAACTTCTCATTTAAGGTTGAGCTGCCTCACTTACTAACGTATTAATGTTTGTATTAATAGTTGTGGGAAGTTGGTGGTGGAAGTGATGGCGGCAGAGGTAGTGATGGTGGTGGACGTAGATGTGGACATGATGGTGTTGGTAATAATGTGGTGGTATTAGTAAGATTTTAGTTTTCAAAATATTTTCTATATGTTAAAAGTGAAAAATATTTTCTATCTAAATAAGTTTGTTTTCTATCATCGAAATATTTTCTATTAATTGTCATTTTTCATTGTATTAAACACTAGAAAATACGAAAAATATTTTTCAAAAAATATTTTCTATACAAACAAATGGATAAAAAGAGAATGAAACATGCATGTGGAAGCTTAATAAAGCCAATTGGCTTGGTTTGCTATTGTAAGATTTCAGAATTTCTCTTTCCTGACTTTGTTCAATCAAATTGTAGCAGAGGGATATTTGCCATTTGTGATCTGCAGTGCTGTAATTGGAAACCTGTTTTTGATCCTCCGCTAAATTGCAAATTGTAATTTTCATCGTGGTTGCTATTGTGTAAACAAAATGGACATCAATTTCAATATGTTTCATCCTAGGGATGAAAAACTGGGCTGCCATTGAGATACATTGCACAAATTTGATTTTATCACAATAAATATCAAAAGGGGGAGATAGAAATACATCAAAATCCTATCAACGTTCATTTTGTGCACGACAAAGTCACTTCTAGTGTGATTTAGGCCACATTTAAGAACATATTATTTTAGTAATTTTTTGACTTTTTACGAAAAGATGAAAAATAGAGAGTGATGTGACAATTTATAGTAATTTTTTTACTCTTTGGCTAAAATGTATAGTTGACAACGAGGCCTTAGCAGTAAAAAACAAAAAGTACAAATTCCAAAAGATGCACAGCTTGCTGATGATGTTTTTACCAAATGCTTGTATGTCCTCTTCTTGTTATCATCTTTATTCGCTTGAATGTGAATGTTGTCCAGAAAACATTTTCATGCACAAACAACCCACACACATAAGGAGAAACAAAATTTAATGGGGTTCGGCCCAATGCCTACATCCACAGAAGAGTAACCAAATTTCACTATAAATGGAGAGAATACAGAAAGATTAAAATGGAGGAGGAGGGAACACTCATCCTTACTCAACTCACACTAAGCTCCCCCTCTCACACTGAAGGAGCACCCTCTCTCACACACAGGGCCAATCTCTCTTACTCTCTCATTTGGCTCTCTTGATTTCTTCTACTCAACGTAAAACTCTTGGTTCTCATTTTACTCTCTCATCTTGCTCTCTTGGTTCTCATTTTGCTCTCTTATAAATAGATAGGTAAACCTCTGCAGAGAAGGAGGAGATTATTAGGGTTATAAAATAGGTATAACAAAGTGTAAATTAAAGGTATAAAATATGCACTATAATGGACATATCAACTCACATTCTCTGTTATATCTTCCTCTATTTATACACAAATTGGAGAGCCTAAACTCAAGCTTGCTTACCGACAAGCCACTGATGAGCCACTGACAACATTAATGGTAGCCACTCTACACAACCAATCTACAAAGGATAGCTTAGCTGAATCTTCAGCCCAAATTTGCAAATTGCATTTCTTTTCTTTATTTTGCAGGTTTCTTTAACTTTTATGGCTTCCATTTGCACAACTCCTCACATGGAGATGAAACCCAACAGTTAGTGACCATCATGTTTAGCCAATTGGCACAGCTTGCAATACTCTACAGTGATGATATGTTCTCTTGTTCAAATTTATTATTTATTATTTATTTTTTTGGTGATCAATGTAATTCATTTGACAAAAGCAAAACACTATGGAGCAGATCAAATGGTAGACAGAAAAGAAAACCTTGAGGAATACAGAAAGACCATCCCATGGGGCATATATAAATAAATGGTACAACATACCAGTAGCCTATGTTTGGCTAGTGCTATGCAACAATTCTTTTAGCTCGTATGGTGCAAATTAGGCACACCTAATTTATGTAATACATCTATTATGTTAGTTTAGTCTTTAAAGTTATAAATGCATAATTTTTACCTATAATTTTTTCCTTTTATGTTAATCTAGTCATGTGACGCCCTAAAAATCAAAAATATCATAAAATATAATAATAAATAAACACAGAATTTTTTTAAGGTTACAAGTGTGATGCCCAAAATCGACTCTAAGATTGAAGTTTAGGAAACGTCATTAATGAGTTCTTTGGTCAATAACCAAGCAAGATCCTAGGAAAGATCGGATAAGTCAAAATAGCCTCCATTCTAAGTCCACTCTCCTTAGATAGCAAAACTACATTTTTTATAGATCTTAACAAGCTATTAACACAATATCTATACAAGTTGACGGAGAAAATAAAAGATAAGTTTACACAAAGGATATATAGGTATATATATAACAAAAATAATCATTACAAAATCATGTCTTAAATAAGAGTTTTAACATTTACAATCCCAAAACATGGTTACAAATGGACTTGACAAAACTAGTTTCTAATTCTTCTAGGGGTAGTCATATGTCTTCAAATACTTCAGCTTCATCTTCGACCGGCTAATAGTCTTCAATATATGGCACGAAATGCCATGAGTTTAGAATGCCCAGTAAACGCACACACACCTCGTCCTTTTTCCCAATCCAATACACAATCATAATCATAACAAACAAGTAATGGAGCATGATATTCAAGTCAATAAACAAAGGGATCATAAAATTAGGTATTAGTAAACTAAAAATCCCCCAAAGAGATTTTATCCTCCGTATCACAAGAATTGGATTCGGATTATTCGGTATGCCCCATCTTTTCACTACAAAAAATTACGGTTTTAGAGACTAAAATTTAGGGACAAAATTATTTTTTAGGAACCAAATATTTTCGTTGCGAAAAGTATCGTTGTTATATTTTTAGCAAAGAAAATTAGACATTAGTGATGAATTATTATCTTTTTGGGACTAAATTTTTTGTCTCAAAAAATAAACCATTTTGTAACTAAATTATTTTGTCCCTAAAAGTATATTTATTAGTGACACATTCAAAATTTTGTCTCTAAAAGTCTTATTTTTTACTTTTCGAAACAACCTTTTAGCGAGTATCCTCACGACGATAGAAATTGGTCCCTAAATGTTTTTTGTAACGAGATTTCCACATTTAGAGACCAAAAAAATTAGCCTCTAAAACTCTTATATTTTGTAGTATTTGCTGCTTTGCAGACCTTACCCCAGATGCCTACAACGATTACATATTGCGTAGTACTAACCGAGTGTTAGAAATGGGTTTTGAAAAAATCTAGAAAAACAGAATTTTTTCTTAACTTTGGTCTATTTTTTAGGTGGGACCCATGCGCCAAAGTTGGCAGGTCTAAGTAGTAACGCGTTCTATGCTGCATTATGATTCACGTGGTATATTTGGTTGCTCAAAACTATTATCGGGTGAATGAAAAATTGAAGCCAAAGAGAGTTCCATAAAAATGGTATTTTTGGTGAAATTTTCTAAAGATTTGAATAATAGCTTGTCCCACATTGATTTGGTGAGAAATTTTAAGTGGGTTTATAAGACTTGGAATTGGAACTTGGGATAGGCCTAAAGGGGCACCCAAGTTTTGTAGAGAGGGAGATTATGGGAAAAATGGGCTAGACCCATTGAACTCAAAAATTACCACACGTGCGCCGCCGTCCGTCTGGGCGGGCTGGGCCTGGGCGCTGGTGCGTGGTGTGTGGTTGGATTGGGCTTGTTTGGCCCAATACTAATCTATTTTGGGCCAAAAACATTTGAATTTATTTTTTATCTTTGGAAAATAAATTCTGACCGTTTGAATTCAAATTCAATTTTTGCACCTCATCATGGTTGATGTACAAACAGATCCGAAATTTTGTACATATTTGAAACTGTTCAAATACAATTTTTATATGTCCGAATTTAAATTTGAACCCAAACAATCCAAATTCAAACTCAAAAGGTTCAGTACCTGTTCAAACAGGTATGCTACCTGTTCAATTCAAAATAAAAGGGTGCCACTACATCTATAAATAAGACAAGTCCCTCACTTGATTTTAACTCTAATTTTTCATCCTTAAATCTGCTACTGCTCTCTGCATTTTTGCTGCATCTAATTTTCTGTGAGAAAGAGTGTAAACACAAAGCGTGTTCATTGTGTGAATAAATTGCAGTGCTGCATCTATTCGTTATTGATTATTTTATCTTGGGAGATAGACGTCTGAAAATCTGAAAATACCGTGGAGAGAACGAATCTGTCTTAAGGACACAGTGTTAAACACGAATCTGTCTTTTGGAAAATAAATTCAAAAGTTTGTTCAAGAAATTAATCAAGTAAGTTGTTAATTTATTTTTTGGTTTATTTATTTATTTAAATCAGATTTTGATTTTGTTTTTGTGACAAAATAAAAATCTGTTTTTATTTATTTTATTTTATTTTTCTGGTTTGATTTTTGTAATCAAACAAATTTTCTCATTTTCTTTTATTTCTTCTGTACTCTGTTTGTTGTTAAGTACACAAACAGAATTTATTTTTCAAATACAGTAAAGATTGTCCAACAATCTTAAGATAGATTATTTTTTGGTGTCTTCATTGCATTTAATTTTCTATGATTTCACAAAGTGATATTTTGGTTGGAAAATACAAAAAGTAGTAATATATTGTTTATTTCCTTTGACAACTAGCAGTAATATACTAGTGTCATTAACAATTGTAAAATATTAATTTGTGTTACAGAAAATTATTGTAGTATTTTATTTTTCTAGTTTTAGTAACAAGGAAAAATAAAATTATTTTGTGTTATAATTTATTTTCTGGTTTTAGTAACTAGAAAATTAATTTGTGTTTTGTTTTTTTTTTATTTTTGTAATCAGATATTATGGCTGCGGAAAATAGTACTCTAAATCCGATCGTTATAACAACTCCAGTCCCTATCCAGAACCGTGTTCAAGTTTCGATCAATCATGGAGAAAAACCGGAAAAATCTAATGGCACTGAGTTTAAGAGATGGCAGTAGAAAATGCGGTTCTATCTTATAACTCTAAATTTGGCCCGGTTTCTCCGTAAAGAGGCTCCAGTATTTAGAGAGGACGAAAGTGATCGACAAGTTGTTGTCGCTATAGACACTTGGAAGCATTCTGATTTCCTGTGCAAAAACTACATCCTCAATGGCCTTGACAGCATGTTGTATAATGTTTACAGACCTCTGAAAATAGCAAAAGAATTATGGGATTCTTTGGAGAAAAAATATAAGACAGAGGATGTCGGCACAAAGAAATTTGTTTTTGGTAAATTTCTAGACTTTGTTATGATAGTCTCCCAAACGGTAATTTCTCAAGTTCAAAATTTTCAAATAATTTTGCATGACATTCATTTTGAAGGTATGTCTCTTAGTGCGTCTTTCCAAATCGCTGCTTTAGTGGAAAAGTTACCACCGGCTTGGAAAGATTTCAAAAATTATTTAAAACATAAACAAAAGGAGATGACCATAGATGAATTGATTGTAAGATTAAGAATTGAGGAAGATAACCAAAAGGCTGAAAAGATGAATGGTAAAAATCCCATTGAGTCTAAGGCTGATGTGGTTAAACAAGTGCACAAACCACATAACAAAAAAAAAAAGTTTACTGGAGATGGTCCTAAACAAGGCAACAACAATGGCAATAAAAAGTTCAAAGGTAAATGCTATAATTGTGGCAAGACCAGACATCGAGCTTCTGATTGCCGCCGCCCTAAGAAGGATCGCGAAAGTACAAGTAAGAAAACCACCAATCAAGCTAATGTGACAGAATTAGATTACATTTCTGACTGGGTAAATGACATCAATCTCTCTGCTATGGTGTCTGAGGCTAATTTGATTGGAAATCCCAAGGAATGGTGGGTTGACACTAGAGCAACTTGTCACATCTGTGCAGATAAGAAAATGTTCACAACTTACAATGAGGCTGCAAATGGTGAACAACTTTTCATGGAAAATACTTCTACTTCTACTGTGGTTGGACAAGGAAAGGTGGTTTTGAAGATGACATCAGGGAAGGAACTGACCCTTAACAACGTACTGCATGTACCAGATATCCGGAAGAATTTAGTTTCTGGTTCTTTGTTAAGTAAAAATGGTTTTAGGCTTATTTTTTAGTCTGATAAATTTGTATTAACAAAGAGTGGTATGTATGTTGGTAAGGGATACATGAGTGATGGTCTCTTCAAATTGAATGTAATTACGGTTGTACCAAAAGTTGCTATTAATAAGAATAACACATCTTTTACTTATATTATTGAGTTAAATTTATGGCATGGTAGATTAGGACATGTGAATTTTGATGCTTTGCGTAGATTAATTAGTTTGGATTATATACCAAAGTTTGAAATTGATCCTAATCACAAATGTGAGATTTGTGTAGAAGCGAAACTAACTAAGGCTCCATTTAAATCGGTTAAAAGAAAAACCGAACCTCTAGAATTAATTTATACTGATGTATGTGATCTTAAATTTGTTCAAACTAGAGGAGGCAAAAAGTATTTCATGACATATATCGATGATTGCACAAGATATTGTTATGTTTATTTACTTAGAAATAAAGATGAAGCCTTAGAAATGTTTAAACTCTACAAAACTGAAGTTGAAAATCAACTTGGTAAAACCATTAAAATGGTTAGAAGTGATAGGGATGGTGAATATGATGCATCTTTAAATGAATTTTGTGCACAACATGGCATTATTCACCAAATTACAACACCCTATTCTCCATAGCAAAATGGAATTGCTGAAAGAAAGAATAGAACCCTTAAAGAAATGATGAATGCCATATTACTAAGTTCAGGCTTACCGCAGAACTTGTGAAGGGAAGTAATATTGTTTGCTAATTATGTTCTTAACAGAATACCTCACAAGAAAACCAACAGCACTCCTTACGAATTATGGAAAGGTCGACCACCTTCCTACAAATACTTCAAAGTGTGGGGGTGTTTGGCAAAAGTTGAAGTTCATGTTCCTAAAAAGACTAAGATTAGACCAAAAACAGTGGATTGTGTGTTTATTGGTTATGCTCAGAATAGTAGTGCATATCGGTTTCTGACTTATAAATCAGAAATACCTGATATAAATGTGAACACTATTATAGAGTCAAGGAATGCTGTGTTTTTTAAACATGTCTTTCCTTACGAGAAAGGACAGGAATCAAGTTCACAGAAAAGAACTTATGATTGTACACAAAGTCAAAAGACTAATGACAATCAAACACAAGAGACTAGTAATAGTATCGACCAACAAGATTTAACTGATGATGAACCAAGACAAAGTAAGAGAGCAAGAAAATCAAAATCCTTTGATCCAGATTTTCTGACATACCTGTTAGAAAATGAACCTTAAAGCTTCAAGGAAGCAATGACAGGTCCTGAAGCACCTTTGTGGAAAGAGGCTGTTAATAATGAAATTGAATCCATTATGCAAAATCATACTTGGGAATTGGTGGATCTTCCACCTGGTTCTAAACCTCTTGGATATAAGTGGATATTCAAGAGAAAAATGAAAGCAGATGGTTCAATAGACAAGTATAAAGCAAGATTTGTAACAAAAGGTTACTGACAAAAGGAAGGTTTGAATTATTTTGACACATATTCTCCTGTGACAAGAATAACATCTATCTGCATGCTTATTGCCATAGCAGTGTTGTATAATTTAGAAATACATTAAATGGATGTTAAGACAGCTTTCTTAAACGGTGATCTAAATGAAAAGATTTATATGGAGCAACCCGAAGGGTTTGTAGTACCGGGGCAAGAAAAGAAAGTTTGTCGGCTTGTAAAATCTCTTTATGGATTAAAACAAGCACCTAAGCAATGGTATGAAAAATTTGATCATGCTATGCTTACTAATTGGTTTAAGATAAACGAATGTGACAAGTGCGTCTATGTTAAAAACACTAACCAAGGATATGTCATAGTTTGTCTTTATGTGGATGGCATGTTTATTATTAGAAGCAGTCAAAATATGATCAAATCAACTAAGCAAATACTTAATAGAAGATTTGATATAAAAGATATGGGGGTCGCAGATGTTATATTAGGAATGAAAATTACTAAAACATCTGACAGATATGCATTATCTCAATCACATTATATTGAGAAAATTCTTGGTAAATTTATCAAGGCTGATATGAATGTAGCTAGAACACCTGTAGACATCAGTCTTTATTTATCAAAAAATAAAGGTGGTGTGGTGTCTCAGTTAAAATATTCTCAAATCATTGGAAGCATAATGTACCTAATGAATTGTACTCGTCCTAACATAGCTTATGCAATCAATAAATTGAGTAGGTACACTAATAACCCCGGAAAAGACCATTGAAAAGCAATCATTCAGGTTCTTAGATATCTAAGATTTACCTGTGATCATGGTTTGAACTTTACTCGATATCCAGTAGTACTCGATGTTTATTGTGATGCCAATTGGATATCGGATACTAAAGATTCAAAATCCACTAGTGGATATGTCTTTACTCTGGAAGGCGCTGCTATTTCTTAGAAGTCCACGAAACAAACATGCATCGCACGATCCACAATGAAATCTGAGTTCATTGCTTTAGACAAAGCAGAAGAAGAAGCAAAATGGCATCGTCGCTTCTTAGAAGACATTCCAATGTGGCCAAAACCTGTGCCAGCTATTTGTATTCATTATGATAGTCAATCTGCAATAGGCAGGGCACAAAATCATATGTATAATGGTAAGTCACGACATATTAGTCATCGACATAATACCATAAGGCAATTGCTCTCAAATGGAATAATCTCAATAGATTATATAAAATCTAAAGAGAATATTACAGATCCGTTAACAAAATGTTTGACAAAAGAGCAAGTGTATAGGTCATCGAAGGGGATAGGATTAAAGTCTATTATATAAGGGTCATCATAATGGTAACCCTACTTATATGACTGGAGATCCCAAGAACTAAGTTCAAAGGGACAACTAAGTTATGTGTGACTCGCCAGAAATCACTAAGGGATTAAAATTTCCTACCCATTCCTATGGTGAAAGTGATATCTGCAACATATGTTGTATGCAGGGGTCTAAGGATAAGCTTAGCTTTTAATGATTACTTACATCATGATTTAGGCAAAAAATCAAGACGAGTATAAGAGATACTTACAATAAGAATCACCTATATGAGTGTCAAACTGGGATCGGTTCTATGAGAATGAAGATGCTAACTTCTCTAGAAGCACTCACGGAAACCAAGAGCGTTCAAGGCCAAAATGAACACAATCGTGAGAACCACGATGTGTCAGAAGATATTTTGTGTGAAATCCATTGTCTTGGCTTACACAAACGACTGAATAATTCAAGGCATCACGTCCATTGGTTAGTTAGTAAGTCTGATAGG
The DNA here is from genome assembly GCF_055761805.1 of Camellia sinensis. Classification (NCBI taxonomy): domain Eukaryota; kingdom Viridiplantae; phylum Streptophyta; class Magnoliopsida; order Ericales; family Theaceae; genus Camellia; species Camellia sinensis. Next base: position 102,094,825 of record NC_138967.1, on the reverse strand, counting down.
TTATCACCAGGGAAGGTTCAAGGCCGAAAGCTACCTATCCTAATGCAAGATATTTTTTATTTATACTCTTTTGACAAATTCTGCATATTGTTGCATTTCCATTGTCATCAAATTTCATTCATGTGGGGGATTGTTTGAAATGGGTTTTGAAAAAAATTGGAAAAACAAATTTTTTTCTTAACTTTGGTCTCTTTTTTAGGTGGGACCCATGCGCCAAAGTTGGCGGGTCTAAGTGATAACGCGTTCTATGCCACGTTGTGATTCACGTGGTATATTTGGTTGCTCAAAACCATTATCGGGTGAATGGAAAATTGAAGCCAAAAAGAGTTCCATGAAAATCGTGTTTTTGGTGAAATTTCCTAAAGATTTGACTTGTCCCACATTGATTTGGTGAGAAATTTTGAGTGGATTTATAAGGCTTGGAATTGAACTTGAGGTAGGCCCAAAGGGGCACCCAAGTTTTGTAAAGAGGGAGGTTATGGGCCAAATGGGCTAGACCCATTGGACCCAAAAATTACCACACACGTACGCTGCCGTCCGTCTGGGCAGGCTGGGCTGGGCCTGGGCGCAGGTACGTGGTGTGTGGTTGGGTTAGGCTTGTCATACTAATCTTTTTTGGGCCAAAAACATTTGAATTTATTTTTTATCTTTGGAAAATAAATTCTGACCGTTTGAATTCAAATTCAATTTTTGCACCTCTTCATGGTTTCTGTACAAACGGATCTGAAATTCTGTACAGATTCAAAACTGTTCAAATACAGTTTTTATCTGTCCGAATTTAAATTTAAACCCAACAAGTTCAGTACCTGTTCAAACAAGTATGTTACTTGTTCAATTCAAAATAAAAGGGTGCCACTACATCTATAAATAAGACAAGTCCCTCATTTGATTTTAACTCTAATTTTTCGTCCTTAAATCTGCTACTGCTCTCTGTATTTTTGTTACATCTAATTTTCTGTGAGAAAGAGTGTAAACACAAAGTGTGTTTGTTGTACGAATAATGCTGCATTTATTCGTTGTTGATCATTTTATCTTGGGAGATAGACGTCCGAAAATCTGAAAGTACCGTGGAGAGGACGAATCTGTCTTAAAGACACAGTGTTAAACATTGGACTTGATCAAAAGTTTGTTCAAGAAATTAATCAAGTAAGTTATTAATTTATTTTCTGGTTTATTTATTTATTTATTTAAATCAGATTTTGATTTTGTTTTTGTTTTTGTAACAAAATAAAAAACTGCTTTTTATTTATTTTATTTTATTTTTCTGGTTTGATTTTTGTAATCAAACAAATTCTCTCATTTTCTTTTATTTTTTCTGTACTCTGTTTGTTGTTAAGTATACAAACAGAATTTATTTTTCAAATACAACGAAGATTGTCCAACACCGAGGACGTCAAAAGAAACGGTAAAATAAGGGTCAACACTCATAACGTCCTCCAACCTTATCCACCATTAACCACCTAGGGTCCGAATACAGTCAATCCATTCAAGGGTTCCGAAACAACCACTTGCGTAAGTCTTAACCTTCAATTACGGAACACATCACATTAATCAATACTTGAAATCAACACAATTATTATTTCATAAAATTATTCAAGTGATCGAAAACCCAATACCACCTCTATTAAGCTTCTCATCAAGTGTTTTAAGTCAAGGTTAGAGCAAGTTATTGAAATAACAATTTCTATACAAGTATGAATATTTCATGGCATAAATTTAAGGTAGTACAGCCACAAACATATGTAGATGTCATACTAGAGTTTGAACAAACAATAAGAAGCATATCCAATAAATTAGGAACATGAAAGTATTAACAAAAACAAATTTCAAGATTCGTTTTACCTTAGAGATAACTATCAAAATGGTATTTTTAGATTTTTTCTAAACTTGACCTCTTTGGAGTTTGTAGAGAATTTTTTCTAGTATTAAAATCAATTTATGGAAGTAGGATAGTTTTTCTAGATTTTTAGTTATTAATAAAATACTCCAACTCTGCCTAGATTTGTTGGTTGTTGCGAAAACTAGTTTTTCTCTCAAACCATTCATTCATTTTCAATAAAACTATTTTTTCTTGAAATTTAACACTTCCATGAAGGTTTTTATGTAAAATTTAGTTCAAGGAGATTTTTATGCATTTTTCTATAATTTTTGGAAGTTATCTGAAAATACCGATCATTGATGCACAAAACTTAAAATAGAAAGAGTTGTAAGAAAATGGGGCAACCATGGGAAATTTTACACTGATTTTGTTATGAAAACACGCCAAATAATATATCAATAACTCATATTTTTAGTTTAAAGGTGTGTCTTTAAAAATAATGTAAGACATAGGTAGAAATAGGTGAGTTCACTTCAACAAAAAGAGAATACAAGCAAGGAAGCAATCAAAACTCAACCTTTTTTATTCAAGCACAAGAACACCGTACATAAACATCCGAAAACAATATTCTAAGCATCTAATACCATGTATTTAGTAGAGAAAAGATAAGGATAGGTTGTGAAAACGATATTCTAAGCATCTAATATCATGTATTTGGTAGAGAAAAGAGAAGGATATGTTGTGTTGTGGCTTACTTTCTTGCTTAGGATTGGTGTTGTGCAAGCTTGCTCTCTTTTTCTTCCTTCTCATCCCAAAGCTCACACTTTCTCTTATCTCCCTCTCTCTAGCCAAAATGTGTGTGGGTGTATGTGTTAGAGTGTGTAAAAGTGTTGAGGGAGGTGGCCTATTTATAGAAAAATTGTGGTGAAATGTCCAAGGTGTCCTTTGCTTGGAATTGAATAGAATGGACTTGTATTTAGTTGAAATGTGATGGAATGGAGTTTGATTAAGATATTTTAAGTATTTTTAAGTCATAATCTAGTTGTTGCTTAGTTAGAATGAAACTATATTGGCATAGGGTATAAGACAAATCTCCTAAATTTTTGGGTCCAAGTCGAAAGTTTTCCATGAATTCATGGACTATGCTTCAAAAATACTCATCAATTTCTTCCAAAGGGGTGGCCAGCCATGTGCATGCTTAGACCTAGGATTTTATCTTTTTTTGTACATGTACTTACATATATACATGTGTAGATATTTTGTGGAAAAAGAATATTATAATGGATTGTACTTTATATATATATATATATAAAGAATAATTTGGGGCTAAAGTGAAATTTTAATAAAGTGTGAGGGTATGGGCTCAATTAAAATATCCTTTTCAAATGTAGAATTAATAAAAATAGTGTTAGGGGAAAAAAATTGGCTTGAGTTGCTTTGTGTTGAATTAAAATGCAAGTAATCGAACGAAAATGGTGACATTGGAAACTAGGGTTTCGAACTATCAATATAAAATTAGAGAGTTAAATAATTAATTTTTAGGGTGTTAGAAATGCTAATTAAGCTACCGGGGTTGATTAGAGTTTGCGCAGTTTCGCCCACAATGCGTTTTCGATTCTAGGGTTAAAATTGCGAATAAACGAGGAAATGAGGGCTTTTATTATAATAATCCAAAATTAAGAGTCTTAATAAAATTTACAAAAGTCAGGGACCTCACAAGTCCAATAAATAATGACCATTTAAATTTTGACTAAAATCAAAGGATAAAACAATACATTCACTCTCTTCAAACTAATTGAGATTGAAGTCTAATTTAAAAAGAAAGGTTCTGTCTACACATCATCTTTTAAGTTCACACCACAAATTTTGGATTTTTTTAATCAATTCACACCATCAATTAATTTTTAAATAATCCTAAAATACTTCATCTTCTTCAATTTTCAACCCCTAACCCTATCCCATTTGCCAACCTATCACCATCTCTCATTCCTTGCTTCATTGCCCCTTCTCTACCCCCACGTCCACCATTTGCAATCATCTTCGCTCCCTTCCCCACCTCTTGTCCCTACCTGCCCACCCTATCCTACCCATACAACCCCTTTCCTCTTCTTTTCTCTTCTTCTTTTTCTTCTTCTTCTTCTTCTTTAAACCCCTAGATTTGGAAACCTAAAACCTTAGATCTCTCTCTCTCTCTCTCTCTCTCTCTCTCTGTGTGCGTCGTAGAGGTGAGGGTTGCCAAGGTGGTAGTCGTAAGGAGTATAATGGTCAATCATCAGGGTGGGGGTTTATAGGAGGCTATAATGGTTTGGCTGGAAAGAGGGGGCTCGCAATGGTGGGGCTTGGGGGTCACACTAGTGGAGCTATTGACGACAGATAAGGGTGCAAAGTGGGTGGCAGAGAAAGGAGGAGCTTCACAGCAGTGTCGATGGCTGGTGGTAGTGGTTCGTGGTATGTACATATATATATTGAGAGATTATGCTATGTTATCAATTAGACAAAATTGACATAATGTAAAAATTTAAAAGACTGAATTCATAAAATTGGAACAAATATAACCATCAAATTAGTACAAGATATAAATTACAATGACCACAAATATAATTTGCTTGTTGGTATATATATTTTGATGAAATTACAATGACCACAAATTCTCAGAAGGTCATTACAGTTTAATTCTGCCTCGCGTTAGTTCTCAATCCTAAAAAGTCCTCAAATCCATGATGAGGCAAAAAGACATGGTTGATGATTTCCATTGACACAAACACTTCTTTTTCATGGATGGTAATCATATATACTATACATAAATAGATTATTTTATTTATTTTATTATTAGATATAAAAGGAATGATACTCACATTAATAAATATGCATAAAATTTATTATTTTATGCCTAGTTATAAAAACAAGAGATTAATTATACTAAGAGCCCCTCAATTAAGAGCGAACATCAATTTACCTTATTATCTATGAACTCGTATATTTTGACTCATTCAACTATAAAAGTCTATCACTTACACCTTTTTAGACTATCTTCAAAGGAGAAGTTTTGTATGATTTTAATTTTTCTTTTTAGACTAGGAAGAAAATTTTCATTGCAAAATCGAAAAAAGATCTGATTAATTTGGTACAGCGGTATCATAAGATTTGAAAAAGAGATGAACAATCTCCATAAAAGAAATGATCCAAGCTTCCATAGAGGAGGAGAAAAGGCCCCCACAAGGGAGGGAAACAAACCTCCATACATGAAGGATTATTATACCAACAAATTAAAAATTAAAACTCCAAATAAAAAAAATAAAAAAAAATCCAAGTCATCACCGAACTCAAACTCCACTGCTTTGTAGCCAACAACTTCGACGCTCATTGTTCGGGTCGCGACCCTCATTGTTACATATTGTTTGGGTGTCTTGACATAGTCTTCACCAATCTTTTTTAGGTTTCCAACTGTAGACCCCCCATTTTTGACCACCTTTAAGACTTAGGCACCTCTGATTGATCATTCGATGGTGAAGGCTATGTTGTGCAAAGGTTCGATTTCTTCGGCAAAGAGAGCTCCAAATCCCAACCTTACAACCCCTTTTTGGACCAAAACCTTTTGACCAAAATGATTTTTAGACCTTAAAACCCTCTCTTTCAAAACATTTTTGAAAAAGTTTCTACGATGTTCCGAGGCTCATATTTCGTTAAATGTTACGCTTTTCAATAAACCGAGTAAGAACAAAGTGGAAATCAATGAAAGGGATATGAAATCCTCGAAAAATATTTTAAAGCACCTTATTTAGAGGTTTGGATTTGAAGAAAATAGGAGGGGAGAGAAGAAAACTGGTTGGTTGAAGTTAGGCATCAATCTAGTTAAGCCAAATCTGAGCAACCTTCAGGCCCCGTTTGTTTGGGGTTATAGAGAGGGGATTGGGATTATCAATCCCTTGGTATTACTAATGGGGTGTTTGTTTTGAGAGATGGGGAGGGGACTATTAGTCCCTTGGTATTAGTAGTCCCCTTGGAAGGGGGATTGCTAAGGAGGAGGTAGAGATAGTATTAGAAAAATAGTGAAGGAATTAGAAATTTTTTTATTTTTTTTATTTTTTATATATTGGGAATTTTTTTTAAAATATAATGTTTAATTTTTTATATTTTTTTATTTGTTTTATTATTTTATATAAAAATAATTTAACAATTCCTCACTAACAATTCCTCACTATCAATCCTTTCACTATTAATCCCCTCACTATCAATCCCCTCCATTCAATCTCCCAAAACAAATGGGGCCTCACTAAAATAGGAATATCTCTTAGCACACCTGTAATTTTGATATAAGGCTGCCACCATTGGAAAGAAGACTTCTGAGGCTTCAATTTAGACTCAAGAATGACCTGCAAAGGAGTCCGAACGAAGGAGATATGCCCATTAGAAGTTGGACCTGGAGAGCAGATTTTTCTGGCTGGCCACTAGTGGAGTTTGTTAGCCATAGATGGGCTTTGACGGCCATGTGTCGGCCATGAATGGGCTTTGTCAGCCATGTGTCATCCAAGGGTGACTCTTTTCGGCCACCAATGGTGGCTATCAGCCACTAGTGGTGGCCGGTCGGCCACTGGTGTCAAAAGGCAGTTTTTGTGCAGATATTTTTCCTCTAGAGGTTTTCACAATGTTCCAACTGTCCATTTTGAGATATTTTCGACCAAGGCTCATATATTTCTATTTATAGAAAACCTTCTCTATTATGTTCAAGGTTTGAAAAATTTTGGGAGCCTCTCTCCCTATAATCCTCTCTCTCTAGATTTCTCTCTCTCTTGAACTTTTGTGCATACAAATAGAGATATACTTCTAGTTTGCCTATCAAACCTTAACCAAAGTTGCTTATCTTTGGGCTGAGGTTACTTGGGACCCTCTTTGAGCTCTAGAAGGTGGTCTTGGCTTGATTTAGTGCCTCATTTGTGCCTAGAATTGTCCTTTGCTTCAAGAGGTATAACACTTGTCCTTTAAGCTTGTTTTGTACACTTGTTTTGCCATCTTTTCAAACTGTTTTTAGGCTGATTTTGAACTGTAAAAAAATCTATTTTTTTTGTCTAAAAGTGTTGGTTTGAGGCCATTTTCAATTAAGGGGTGGTTCACCCTCCTTGCTTTTTTGCTTGTAAAGCTTTTGTACTATTTTTTCATCACTTTCAAACCAACTTTTTTGGGCCTTTTAACCACTAAATTTTAGAGGTTTTTCAGTGGCAAAAACCTTATTTTGAAGTCCAAAATTGGAGGGGTTAGCCTCCCCTCCTTGTGTCTTGTTTGTATGCCTAGTTAGCGTCATTTATTAGCTTATTATTTTTGCTTTTTGTGGCTCAAGTTCAGCATGTTTTAGACTATATTTAGCAGGGGTGGTCAACGGATGCACCGACCCGCCTGACCCGACGCCATATTGATGGATGCGTGACACGTGGCGGGCGGGTGTTGGCCCATTTTTTGGCTTTTTTGGGTTCGGGTCGGGTGGTGGTTGACCCGCCTCTTTACCCAATAAACCCGACCCGCCCGCTTTTGTTCTTTTTTTATTTTATTTTTTATTTTCCCCCCATTTTTTCCTGATCTCATCTTACCACACTAACCTAACCTATTTCATTCAGCTTCTTCGATACTCTCTCTCTCTCTCTCTCTCTCTCTCCCCAGAACCCTACCCATACCGACGGCGACGACGATCGAGCGACAATCTACACTGAAAAAGCCATCGCCGATCGACGATCCGCGTTTTTTTTGATATTTGTACGCCCTCAGCCAGCCCTTTTTTGAGAATCTCATATTAAAACCCTAACCCATTGGCACTCTTTGACCTGAAAGAGGATCGACGATCGTGGTATGGTGGTGAGATATTGTCTTGTCTTCTTCTCTTATTCTCCTCATTCTCTATCTCTAATTTGTTTGTTCTGTATTTTTTTTTTTCCGGACTTCGACGACCTCTAAAGTTCTTATTTTCTGCAATCTGTTTGTAATGTATTCTATAATTTTTATTTTTATTTTTAGTTCTGTAATCTGTTTGTTCTTATTTTCCTTTTTTTTCTTTTTTGGTTCCAGTTTGTTGTAAGAGAAACCAATGGAAGAGAAGAGAGGTTCTACAGTGTGAAGAAGCTTACACACAGGAAAAATAAGTGTAAGTTTCCTATTTTCTTTCCCTCTCCATACACCAATTTTTTGTATTCTGAAACCTTGACTTGAATCTGTTTACAATGTGAAGAAGCTCACAGAGAGGGAAAAATGATGTAACTGAATCTGTTTTTTGATTTTTTTTTTTTAACAATGTCAAGTGGATAAACAGGAAAAAAAATGGTGTAACTTTCCATTATGGACAAGTGTCAAATTTGTAGGCAAAGTGGTGTAACAATGTCAAGTGGATAAATTGGATAAACTGAATCTGTTTTTGGATATTGAATTTGTAGGCAAATTTGTGAATGAAAAATGGAAAAACTGAATGAACTTATACAATTTTTAGGCAAATAAGTCTTATAGTAATTTATTTTTCTAAAATCCCCTGTTTGGTTTTAGTTTTAGTTTTTTTTTTTTTTTGGTTGGAGGATGTATGTCTTTATTTATTTACAAATTCTTCACAGAAACATTTTGAAGCATTAGTTCTTTAGAACATTAGAAACATTTGAAGCATTAGCTCTTTTTTAACAACTTAAATTCTTTAGAGAATTGGTGATTAAACATGGTCTCATAGCCTTACTTCAAGGGGTCTTGGGTTTAATTTATGTCATTTAGTGCCCAAGATATGTTTAGGACTAAGGTTTAGCGTGAAAATGAGGTTTTATTGTACTAGTATTTGAAAAATTAGAGCCTTTGGAGATATTCTTAGTGACTAAAAGAAAATCTGAAGTCTGAATAAATCTGAAGCCTTTGGAGATATTCATATGTGTAAGATAGTCTTAAGTAACTAATTAAGTGACCAGTAATTTATTTATATTTAACCTATGATCAATTTGTAAATAACCTAGTAACAGATGACCTATTCATATTTAAGTGACCAGTGACTAATCTATTTACTAATCTATTATTTAGAATATGATCAATGTAACAGATTAGTGAATTTATTCAATTGTAAATAATTTATGAATAGTTTAGAATATGATCAATCTATTTACTATTCATAAACAATTAAGTGACCACTAACTAATCTATTCATAAACAATTTAGAATATGATCAATATACAATTGAATAATTTATTCACAGATTAGTTACTTCAATCTATTTACCGATCTGTTATTTAGAATATGATCATATGAATATGATCATATGAAAGAGAAGTTTGACAAGTATTGGGGAAATGGGGATAAAATCAATCTCCTTTTGTATGTTGCGGTTGTGCTTGATCCTAGAAGGAAAATGACATACTTGCAATTTTGTTTTTCAACAATTTTTGGTGGGGATGTGGTGAAAGTGAAAGAAATGTTAGACAAGGTGAAACATTGTTTGACTCAATTGTATGATCATTATGCCACACTTGATTCAACAAATGTGCATGTCTCCAATGTAAATAAAATAATAGATATGGTGATAGATGAAAATGATCCACATTCTATTGTGAACTCTCAATTTAACTCATTCTTGGAGGGGCAATTTTGTAGTAGTGGGAGTATATCGGAATTGGACAAGTATTTGGGTGATATTGAGAAAGGTGGGAAAAATGCTGAATTTGATATCTTTGAGTGGTGGAAGGTTAATGCAACAAAGTATAGAGTATTATCACTTATAGCAAGAGATGTGTTGGCAATGCCTATCTCCACTATTGCTTCTGAGTCGGCTTTAGTACGGGAGGTCGTATACTTGATCCATTCCGTAGTTCACTTGCTCCCAAGATGGTGGAGGTTCTTGTTTGTACACAAAATTGGCTTCGAAGTAACATTCGAATATGCTTTCGACAATCAATGGATAATGTTGAAGAATTTGAACAACAATATGATTCGGGTAATATATACATACAATGATTTATTTTCTTTTAAATTTTATTTATTATCTTCACTTCACATATTTTTGTTGTATTATGTTTTATGTGTAGTTGTTTCGGAATCAAGTTCATGTTCAAGTCCAAGCCCAAGTCCGGAGAGTACTTATATTGAAGTTTAATATCATTGGTAAAATACTTTCCCTTTGTTATATTATGTTTACTTCAGATGTTTTTGTTATATTATATTTACTTATTTTAAGTTTAAGACTTTTTAGTGTTTTCCTTGTTAAATAATTTCATTTTTTCGTTATGCAGGTTTGGCTCATGGTTCATGGTTTGGCTCAAAGAAATCAATGGCTTTATTGTTTTTTTTTTAAGTTGTTTTGAAAATATGACTATTAGTTGGTACTTTCTTTAGATGACCGTAATACTTTATTTTGGATGATTGTATTAAGAAGTTTTAAATTTTTTGGATGATTGTAATATTATATTTTGGATGATTGTAATATTTTATTTTGGATGGTTGTATGTTAAAAATTTGTGTTGCATTGTTTGTTTGTTTGTATTATAGTGGGTGTCCAAGTTGCTCATATACAAAAACAACCTATTTGTTTGTTTTACAATAGTAGGTTGTTTATAAATGAGCAAGTTATTTGATTCTCAAATCTCATTTAATCTTACAGTGGATGATTCTCAAATCTCATTTAATTCTCAAATTTGTGTTGTGTTGTTTGTTTGTTTGTATTACAGTGGGTGTCCAAGTTGCTCATATACAAAAACAAACTGTTTGTTTGTTTTACAATAACAGTTTGTTTATAAATGAGCATGAGCAGTTTATTATTTGATTAACAGATTGTTATTTGATTAATAGGTTGTTAAATGAGCATAAGCAGGTTACAATAACAGGTTGTTATTTGATTCTCATTAATTTAGTTTTGCTCACTGCTGTAGTGTTTATGTATGTATACAATGCACATAGGTGGTGGTTGAGGAATTAAGTGCACATTAATTTAGTTATTTTTTTGAAAGTGTACATGTTAAATTATGTCAAAAATTTGTAAAATTTTAAGCCGCCAAACCGATCGCATCAATCCGCCAATCTGCTCAATCCGCATCCGCCGGATTGGCGGACGGATGGCGGATTAGAGGTTCCGTGGCCGCAACTAACCCGCGACCACCCCTAATATTTAGGGCTGTTTTGCCTCTATTTTTGGCCGGTTAATTCATTTGAGCCTTGTATGGCATAGTTGTAGTGTTAATTCCTTCACAAGCTTAGTGTTTTAAGGCTTTAAACACCATTGGTTTGAGTTGATAGCATGTTTTAGTGGTTTTTTATCATTCATTTCCAGCACTATAATCTCTGCAATCTCCCTCAACTCTTCACTATTTTGTTTTGCTTTGAAAGTGGTTTCAAACCACTTTTTTGCCTAAGTGTGAAATAGAGGTGCTACACCTAATGGTTTAATCCCTTAGAGGGTTCATTACCAACAGTATAATGCCTCTTTCATGCCCAAAGCAACTTGCGATTTGAGCCATCTTTCCATTAGAGGACACTCACCAATGGACAAATTGACTAATGTATAGTTTGGTAATTTAAATGAGTAAACAAAATTGGCAAGTAAAAGTGTGCAAGATAAGCATTCTTTGTATTGCATTACATGTGTTCAAATTAGATGTTAATTTGAACACAAGGCAAACGGGACATTTCATACTTAAAGTGATGAAATGTGTCATTTTCCTTAGTCACCATTGCCCTTGATCATGCATGATAGGGTGGTGGTCTTTTTTGGTCTTATTTGTGCATTTATTGAACTTGTACAAACTTGGTCCCTTAGCCATCATGTATGGAAATTGCTTGATTGATGGTTTGAGGACCAAGAGTTTCTTTCCTTTGAGCTTGTGTGATGATAAAGAGGGTAAACAGTACAGACAACCTATGAGAATACACTGTTTTGCTCTTTGTTGCAGCATGGAGGTATGGACCAGCAGTGGCCGACCGACCACCATTGGTAGCCGACCAGCCCCTTGTTCCCCTTGTTGGTTATCAATGATTTTTGCACAGTGTGTTGCTAAGGTAGAGCAGAGGTGTTCTGGAGGTTGGCAGAATTTTCAGTGATCAAATGTGCAAACAGAACCTTGCAACAGCAAGGCAGTGGCTTTTTTGGGTGAAAGATCAAGCATGCATGCATTCCTTATTGCCTGAGATTAGCTAGTTAGTTTAATTAGCATTGGATCAAGCATGTGTTGTAATTAATTAGTTGTAGCTAATTAAAGTATTGTAAATAATTAGTTAGTTTAACTAGTTATTCAATTTCAGTTTGTAATAATTAGTTAGCTAGAATAGTTAGTTAATTCTTTTTGTAATAATTAGTTAGCTTTAATTAGCGTAGCTAGTTGGTTAGCTTATTCATTCGGACCTTCCTTCGCAAGAGTGTAATGTTGTAATAAGTGTGTGTGCGTGTGTGTATATCTTCCAACCCCACGTCTTTCTCCCTTTTATTTAATCACTTTTGATGGCTAGATTAGGGACATTTTCAATTAGTATACCTTATGCTTGCATGTTTGCATCCATTCATTTGTCTTGCATGCACCAAGGCTCGACGCATCATTCAAACTGCATTGCAATTTTAATAATTCTTTGAATACGTGTTTAAATCGCATGTTGTTCAAATCAATTCATATGCCGTATTAGCAACCGAGCCTATTAATTGCATTATTGCATGTGTTGCATTAGACACTTAACATAGTTAGGATCATGCATCTTTCTAACTAGTTTCTGTTTTGGCTTGGAGTACTCGGTGAGTTTTTACGCTTTAGCATACTTACATAAGTGTGAATGCTGTCATGATTAGCATGCTTGCCATGAGGCTATATGCTTACTTGCTAAACTACTTGAATGCCTGTGGATGAAGGCTTATTATTTGAATTAGAATGATTCAACAAATGTGTGTTTTAAGTCCACTTTGTTAAGTGGCAAATCATGTTTTAAGCCCACTATGTTTGGTGGCAAATCCGCATCTTTAAGCCCACTTAAGGTGGCAATTTCAAACCATTTTCGAAAACAAACATGAGTTGAATTGTTCCAATTCTTGCAACTAGTCTATACTTGTTTGTGCGCGTCACATAGTAAAGCTAGTCTAATAACCGGAATAAGAGCACATAATGTTTATAAAAACTCATATCATGATTAGTAGAGGCCGATCTTTGATCGGGCTAGCAAGGGTGCTCAATTCATGACCTTTCCCCTTTCGCACCTAAGTTCCCGAGCTAAGGCAACTTTGGTGACGACAGACACGTGGCCTTCGGCATGAGTCAGGGTTTTCTAAATTTTTTCAAAAATAAAATATTTAGATGGCGACTCTGTATCTCTCAAAGTAGTCTAATTTTGGCATTATTTGATTTAAAATCAATTTTCCAAAAAGGTTTTCCAGATTTGGACTCTTTGGTGATTATCAGTTTCACATTGCCCTTGTGAGACTAGATTCAAAACCGCGGGAGTCCGAACTGTGAGGCCTTCTATTCAAATCCTTTTCGAAAGGCAGGGCGTGGAAAAATGCGAGTCCACACCAGCTTTTTGGAGAAGAGTGACCTCTGTGACACAAGTCACCTTTGGGATGGGCGAGAGCACTCTCTCCGAAGCCCCTTAGACAACAACAATAACAACAAGTGAAGAAGAGGAACAAGACTCTGAAGATGAGGGTAGCGTATCCTATCTTGTTTGTTTATCTCTTCTCGTTTGATATATATATATATATGAATTTGTTTTTGTTTGACGATCATTTATGGTTTCGATAGTTACTTCTCAAATTCCGATGGAAGTCGTTCATCTGACGACCTTGCTAAGCTATCCGAGTATTCTCTCTCTCTCTCTCTCTCTCTCTCTCTCTATATATATATATATATATATATGTTCGTCTTTGTTTTGATTTTTGCTTTACTTTCTTTCTATGCGTATCCATTTGACTAGTGGTCAGATTAAATGTATTTGTTTCATTGTCTTTCTATATGCTGAATGTCTCTGATATTTTAATTACTACTGCTAGATTTTACTTTTCTTACGATCATTTCTGAGCACTGATGTGTAAGTATGGAGTATTGCAATAAATTGAATTGATCGATGAATGTGTTTGGATAATTTTGGTTTATTGGTTGAATGAAGTTGATTTCAGCCTTGCTTTGCCCTTTCGATTTTGCTTGATTTAATGCATGAGAGGTTGTTGCATGCCGCAATTTAAGTTATCTCTTCTATGTTTGTATGGCTGTAATTTTAAAGGGAAATTACTATTCAACGGGAAGTGGGGCAAATATTTACTATATTATGAGAATCTTCTCGGGGTGCAACTTTTGCTGTGTTTTTTACACAGAAAGAGGGCAACCCTATGTGTTTTTGTAATTATTTTTGGTCATGTATTCTGATTTATAATTTCCCCTCATTTTAAAATGCAGTTGTTGGGGCCAATTTGTAAGATTCTGTTAAATGTAACTTTATGATCTCCTATCTTCTTGTGATATTTGAACAAGTTTTTAATAGTTGTAATGAACTCTTTTGAAATGTTGCCATGCAATATATTGGCTTCATGTAAAGAATCCCACTTGGATTACTCCATTTCTAGGCCTTTTAACATGTTCTATCTGCTTAATAATAACTACTAAAACCCTTCATGTGTGTGCACGTGCATGCTTTTATATGTGCTTGTCTATGGTTCCTTTTGTCATTCCTTCTGTCTTAGGCAAAAGGACCCTGCTTTATTCACCCTTTACTTAATTGCCCTGCTTTGATTATCTCAGTTTTTCTTCTTTCTTTTTTCCTTTTGTACTTTTTTTTCCCTCTCTGTATTTTACTTTTACAAGGATTTTGTGGAGTTTGTGTTGATTGACTATTGCTTATCAAAAGAAAAGAACACTTGTTGACTAACTTAATATTGCTGGTTCTACTTTTTTACTGAATTGGTATTGATATCCTTTGGCATCTTTCATGGAATACCAGAAAATCGCTATGTGCTAACTTTCCATTTGACGACAAAAGAGCAATCTGACTTGTGAAAGTCACATCTTTCCTTTTGGCGAGTTAATGCATAAAAGGTCCTTGCCTGTTGCACTAGGCTTGGTTTTTGCCTGCTTGGTGATACAAGATTTTTCATATAGATGAGAGAATCTTGTAAATGATCCCTAATGGTTAGGACAAGGCCACATTTTGTTGAGTTCAATGACATCTAATGACGTGTTTGTTAAATTGTTCGTAATCCCTATTTGTTATTTTTCCTTTAATGACATTTTTAGATTATGTACATTATGCTCACTCGTAAACTCTTATTGTTTGCATATTGTGTATCTGGTCAAACAAATTCCACACATGCCTATTCCAACACATTAAGCTTCATGTTTGTACGTACAACATTAATTCCTACCATTTACCTTCTTGGGATAAATTATGAATGCCAAGTATTTTATAGCGATTCTGGTTTAAACCAGACTCATTTGATGTTTTGAATTTGGGTTTTATTGCCTTATATGAGTGCACACCATTAATAAATTAAATTTATATTATAATAATATCCTTAAATGAAAAGAGCATTAAAGACAACATGGGTCTATATTCTACACATTCAAAGAATTCATATATGAAAACCCAAATCACTCCACACACAATCACCTATAAATGTTGTATTTCTTCATCATCTTCTAACACTCATCATTTTTACCATTATAATCTAACACAATACAGTCATCTTTTTATTCATTATAAATTTGCTCACTTCATTCTCTTCTCCATTATACTTATTTCCCAAACTCAAAATATTATTGCTTTTGAAGATTTAGGGTTTAAGAACATGAAAATCAATTGGTTTTGAAGATTGGCATACCATGGATGACACTCAGATTGGTTTCAAATAATGCAACAATGAAAATGTCAGTTTACTACTTAGCTTTTTGGGTTTTTGTTTATTTTGTTCGTGTAGTTGTTGGGAAGATAACTTTGTTCGTCATGTGTTCGGATAACTAGAGTTGAACTTTTACATAATGTTCGATTATTTATATTTAAACAAATCTATTTTGTTCAAATTATTAAAATTGACCAAATATAATATGTTCATACATAAAAAAAGTGAACATTTTAAGTTTGTTCGGTGAATTTTTTTTAATTCTTTATTTAGATATAAATTTTTGAAATTATTAAGTTTGTTTAACTTTGTATTCATGAACATGACTAAGAAAAAAAATTTGGTTGAATTCTTTACAAAATTCTATATTTGTCCAATGTAGCAATGTTGTAACTGATTGTGTTGTTGACTACACAAGTGAAACAACAACGATGTAATGGCAAAGATGGAGATCTGAAACAATGACAATGCACTAGTGAGACAGCTGCGGCGATGGAGATTTGAAATGAAGAGAATGCACCAAAATGAAACCCTCTGCCGGCAATAGAGATTTTCAACGCCGACCATGGAGGTCTTTGGTGTTCCAAAGATGGAGATCTTTAAGTGTGGATTGTGGTGTGAATTGAAACAGTGTGTTGCCTTAGGTTTAGTAAGGTTTGTAATGGAAAGAAAATATATGAACTAAGATATTTTCAAATTCTAAAAATTATTATGTGTGTGAACTAAGTAATGGTGTGCACTAAAAGGATTGGTGGTGTGTAAATAGAATTTAACCTATTTTTTATTTATAGACTATTTTAGCCCAAATCCAACTTCCTAAACACTCTCAATGTCTTTCTCCCAATTGCCACTACCCTTATGTCCCATTTAAAAAGAAGGCTGCCATTTACCCTTACCTTTTTTTTATTATTATTCTAATTTGTCTAAACATAAAATTTCATTTTTGTCCTCATCCCTAACCTTCTAACCCTAATTTTCCAAACCCTAACCCTAATCCCTACCCAGCCTCACCTCACTAACTATTCCTATCACCTCCAGCCATTACCATCCTTCTTTCTTCACCTCCAGCCACCCCTCTCCAACTTCCCCTTGTTAGTCATAGAATGAATAACATGATTTTGATAATTTTGTTGTGATTATGTTTTGATTTATTTTGAGGAATTGATTATAATTGAAAACCTTACTGTTTGATTAAATCTTTATAATCTACATTCTCTCTATGTTAACAAAGCTTTTGGAGGCCAAAATGAGCTTAAACAGGTTAAAGGGTCGACACCAAATTTTAGTATACAATGCTTAAGTGTTGCAGTAACCAAGGGTCGACACCAAGCCTTACAAGGGTCGACACCAGATTTCGGTATACAATGCTTAAGTGTTGCAGCAACCAAGGGTCGACACCAAGCCTTACAAGGGTCGACACCAAATTTCAGAATGTTAAGGGTCGACACCAAGACAAGAAAGGATTGACACCAAAAGATAGCAAGCAAAGTTTAAGCACTTCCAACAGCAAAGGGTCACCAAGTATTACAAGGATCGATACCAAATTTCAGTGTACCATGGGTCGACACCCATCTACGTAAGGGTCAACACTAGGAACACCTGGAAATTATACAGAGAAGAAAATAGAGCAAAAGGTCGACACCCAATCTACAAGGGTCGACACCCTTATGTCTGGGTTACAAAAACCCTAGCCACCATTCTAGATCTATAAGTGGGATTTTGTGACATTATCAAGAGACAAATTTTATTCAAATCAAAAGGGATTTTGGGGCAACAACTTCTGACTTAGTAGAGAAAGAATTTTCCACCCACACCATTCCCAAAACATGGAAAAGCAAAAAGCATGGAGACAACTTTATCTCCACCCATCAAGATTTGAATCTCAAGCATGAGCATCACATCTTTTGAGGAGGCTCCACCTCCAACAGCTAGATAACAGCCTGTACATACCCATGCTCTACTCTAACAGCTAGAAGTCTTCTCCTATGCCTAGCTCTAACGACTAGAAGACCCACTTGTGCTTCTTCTCCAACGGACAAAACATTGAAGGCTATAAAGGGAGAACTTCTCCAGATCTAAAGAAAAAGAGAACACCACTGCAATATTCTGAGCATTCAAGTATTATTCTCAATCTCTGATATTCTATTGTACTTTCACTTTCATATCTGAATGTATCTCAAAACTCTCTATGCTCTTACACTTTCATATCTATCTTTTGAGAGAGAAACCTTGTAAAAAAGGACAGTTGTGCCTCTTGTTCTAATTTCTTGTTTTCTAAGTGAAACACTTGTAAAGTAAGGCATTTAGTTGAGAGGTCCTCAACAGATAAGAGTAAGTCCTTTGTAAAAATCCACAAGCTAGGTAAAGCTTGGTGGTGTATTGATTCGATTCATAGTGAAGAAAATCTCAAAGAGGTACCTTGAGGAGTGGACATAGGCCAGTGAGCCGAACCACTATAAAGCCTTGTGTTTGAGCTCTTCTTCCCTTCTCCTTTATTTTCTGTTTTATTGATTGCTTGCTGAAATTATTTACTTAATTAATTGCAATCAATTTTCTGTCCATATTTTTTTAATAACCTAATTTACCCCCCTCTTGGGTTGCCTACCTGGGAACACCCCTAACCCTTCCCATGCTCCAGCAGGAGAGACGAATAGAGAGATCACCAGATAGACATAGAAAGATATCACGAGAGAAATCTGGTTGATAATGGAGATCTCTAGCCATTGGTCGCTACTATCGTGCCCAACCCGCCACTACAATCGCAATCGCGCGCAAGAGAGAAATGAGGCTGAATAGAAATGGTAATGAGTGACGATGGTGGTTAGGGATAGAAAAGCGAAGTCGCTGCTGTGATCATGCCCTAGCCACTTTGAAATCGCGATCACGTGTAAGAGAAACAAAAAGTATGGTTTGCAATGGAAAGGTTGCTGGAAGGTAGGTCACCGATGGTGGGTAAGGCTGGCGGCAGTGGGAAGAGATTACTTGAATATGAGTTGGGGATCCAAAAAAGAAGGGTGTAATTGGGATTAAGATGGGGGTTCAAAGAGAAAATAAAAGGGCCTCAATTAAGTAGGTAGGGGTTCAAAAAAGTGAAAGGTCTAAAGAAAGAAAGATAGGAGTAAAAATCAGCCCTTTTTAAAAATTGTTAAAACTATGAGGGATTATTAGGAGTGGACATCCGCCCATTGGCTCACTTGGCCCAACCTGGCCCTGTCTTATTTTACTAGGGCTTGGAAAAATTGTTTTAGCCTATAAGGCCGGGCTATACTAACATTTTCAGCAAGAAATATTAATGGGCTGAGCATGATTTATATTTTCAACCTGGCCCGACCAAGCCAGTATTAAATGAATTAATTATTTATAATACTTTAAAATATATACATTTTATTGAGATCTAGATTTTATCTTTGTTAATTGGGCAAATTACAACAACAACAAAACCAAGGTTTAGTGTGTTTTTCACATTAAACCCCTAATATTTTAATTTTAACAATCTAAACCCTGAATTTTAACCGTGTCCCAATGTTGACCTTTCATCTGTCTTCGTTTGTCTCTGTTAACTTTTTACACTTATTTGAAACACGTGTCACTTTTTTATTCGTCCATAATTATTATAGTTATTTTATTTCTAAATTACTTTTCTTTTCTTTTTTCTATCAGCTCTCTCTCTCTCTCTCTCTCTCTCTCTCTCTGTGCAAATCCATTTCTAACCTATACATACACACACATTACATATATATATATATATATTCACTCTTCATTTTCTCCATTTTTGTCCAACAATGCCTTCACGCCCACCACCACCACCAATCCCAGATTTTTTGGCGCCGCAACCGTCGAAACCACCCACTGACCTTCCTCCACATAACCCATAGCCCCATTTCAACTTCATCCCACCCATCCTCGCCAAAGCCTTCACCATCGCCTGTCTTTTCTTCCTTATCATTCTCTATCGGAAACTCTCTCGGAAATGCACAACTCTGGTAGATAAAAAAGAGAGACCCAACAGTGAATGGATATACACACATATATGTAATGTGTGTGTATGTATAGATTAAAAATGGATTTGCAGAGAGAGAGAGAGAGTATAAGGACAAATCAAATAAGTGAGAGAGAGAGAGCTTATAGAAAAAAGTAATTTAGAAATAAAATAATTATAATAATTATGAACGAATCAAAAAGTAACACGTGTATCAAATAAATATAAAAAGTTAACAGAAACAAACAAAAACAGACAGAGGGTCAACATTGGAACACGGTTAAAAATTTAGGGTTTAAATTGTTCAAATTAAAATGTTAGGATTTAATGTGAAAAACACGCTAAATCCTGGGTTGGTTTTTTTTTTTTTTTTTGTAATTTGCCCTTGTTAATTTTATTAAAACTCACATTTGTAGTGATGTGTTATTAAATTTATTTAAGAGAATTTTCAATTTATAAATAAAATCTTTCAATTTATAATGGTACCAATATATTTATTTAAGAAATATGATATGTGATTGAATTTAATTATATAATCATTTAATTTTTATAATATATAACTCGATGGGTAAACTTAAGATTTATAATTATTTTTTATACAAAAATTGAACGGAATGTTAAAATCAAATCAAACTTAAATAAATGTACAATTTCTTAGGAAAGTGTTAGGAATACTAAATTTTCTATCAAATAAATAATTAAATGTCTTATATAAAGGTAGGGTCCACAAAATTAGGTGTGGGGCCATACAATTGGTCCACAAAATTGCGAACCCCATTCTTATGTGAGATATTTAATCATTTATTTAATAAAACATTTGATATCTCCAACATTATCCAATTTCTTATTATGTAGTATCGATCTAATCCGGTTTGAAACCCTAGGGACCATTGTGAAAATGAAAGAACACAAGTCCCATGTTCTCAAAAAAAAAAAAAAATCATGTCCTGTTGTAACGTTTATTTATATACACGTGCTTCTCTTCTCTTCTCGCCCTCTTTCTCTCTCTCTCTCTCTCTCTAGTCTCTCTTTCGCTCTGCACGGTGAGCCTAGAAGTCGAAGAATCATCAATGCCTTCACCGAAGCGGAAGTCGTCTTCTGATAATAATCTTCTACACCACCATGACTCCTCTCTGGAACAGCCCTCTCGCTGCAAGGAATCGCGACGCCAACGAGGAGGAGCTGAAAATGATGATGATAATGAAGATGAGCGAGACTACGAACAAGATGAAGGAGAAGAAGAGCAACAACAAGAAGAAGTGAAAGAAGAGGAACAAGACTCTGAAGATGAGGGTAACGTATCGTATCTTGTTTGTTTATCTCTTCTAGCTCGATATATATGAATTTGTTTTTGTTTGATGATCGTTTATGGTTTCGATTGTTACTTCTCAGATTCCGATGGAAGTCGTTCGTCTGATGACCCTGCTAACCTACCCGAGTATTCTCTCTCTCTCTCTCTCTATATATATATATATGTTCGTCTTCGTTTTGATTTTTGCTTTGCTTTCTTTCTATGCGTATCCATTTGATTAGTGGTTAGATCGAATGTTTCTGTTTCATTGTCTTTCTAGATGTTCAATGTATCTGATATTTTAATTGCTACTGCTAGATTTTGCATTTTTTACGATCATTTCTGAGCACTGATATGTATATATGGAGTATCGCAATAAATTGAGTTGATCGATGAATGTGTTTGGATAATTTTGGTTTATTGGTTGAATGAAGATGATTTCGGCCTTGCTTTGCCTTTTCTATTCTGCTTGATTTAATGCATGAGAGGTTGTTGCATGCCCCAATTTAAGTTATCTTTTCTATGTTTGTATGGCTGTAATTTTAAGGTGAAATTACTATTCAGTGGGAAGTGGGGCAAATATTTTACTACATGAGAATCTTCTTGGGGTGCAACTTTTGCTGCGTTTTTTACGCAGAAAGAGGGCAACCACATGTGTTTTTGTAATTATTTTTGGTCATGGGCACTGATTTACAATTTCCCCTAATTTTAAAATATAGTTGTTAGGGCCAGTTTGTAAGATTCTGTTAAATGTAACTTTATCATTTCCCATCTTCATGTGGTATTTGAACAAGTTTTTAATAGTCGTAATGAACTCTTTTGAAGCATTGCCATGCAATATATTGGCTTCATGGAAAGAATCCCACTTGGATTATGCCATTTCTGGGCCTTTTATACATCATGTTTTATCTGCTTAGTAACAACAGCTAAAACCCTTCATGTGTGTGCACGTGCATGCTTTTATATATGCTTTACTATGGTTCCTTTTGTCATTCCTTTTGTCTTAGGTGAAAGAACTCTGCTGTATTCACCCTTTACTTAATTGCCCGGCTTTGATTATCTCAGTTTTTCTTCTTTCTTTTTTTTGCCTTTTTGTACTTTTCTCTCTATGTATTTTACTCTTACAAGGATTTTGTGGAGTTTGTGTTAATTGACTATTGCTTATCAAAAGAAAAGAACACTTGTTGACTAACTTAATCTTGCTGGTTCTACTTTTTTGCTGAAATGGAATGGATATCATTTGGCATTCTTTCACAGAATACCAGAAAATCCCTATCTGCTAAATTTCCATTCGACGACAAAAGAGCAATCTGACTTGTGAAAGTCACATCTTTCCTTCTGGTGAAATAATGAATAAAAGGTCCGTGCCTGTTGCACTGGGCTTGGTTTTTTGCCTGCTTGGTGTTACAAGATTTTTCATGTAGATGAGAGAATCTTGTAGATGATCCCTAATGGTTGGGACAAGGCCACATTTTGTTGAGTTCAATGATTTCTGATGACGTGTTTGTTAAATTGTTCGTAATCCCTATTTGTTATTTTTCATTTAATGACATTTTTAGATTATGTGCATTATGATCACCCGCAAACTCTTATTGTTTGCCTATTGTATATCTGGTCAAACAAATTCCACACATGCCTATTCCAACACATTAAGCTTCCTGTTTGCACATACAACATTAATTCCTATCATTTACCTTCTTTGGATAAATTATTAATGGCAAGAATCTGACCATGGGCTACACACAAGCAAAAAATGCCACATTTGGGATAGCCTTGGATTCCTAAATCACTCTACATGGAAATGAAGAAATGTGTCACCAAAACACAACCTCATAAAAGGGTTTCACCTGAAAGCAACTTGATCTAGAAAGATTCTATATTAGCAAGTCTTGCCCGTCCCCAATGTTGGATACCTTGTACAACCTATCCATGAGTGTCATCAACTTTACCAATTCCCAATAGAGCACATCTCTACATAACACAGGGACAGCGCCATAGCTTGGCCTAGGTTGGCCATGGCCCCTCCCACATTCTGGCGAACCCATGTATATATAACTTGCCAAAGAGTTTGGCTTTCACAGTTATAATAGTTAAGGTTCTTGATGGTAAATACATTAATATTAGTATTAGAAAAAGTCTTTATTTTTATTTTTTTTTTGTTATTAAAAGTTTTAATTTGTGGCTAGGAAACTTTCAGCACATGTAAACCTCCCTCACTCTCCTCTATCCAACATATATAATAACCTCCCTCCCTCTCCTTTCTCACTCTCTTAGGGGAAAAAAATAGCATCTCTTGTTCTCTCTCTTGTGAACAAATGAAGGAATAAACAATATCTAAAATTGTTCCACGCCTTTGAGCCTTTTCCAAAATTGCATTGCCACTTTATTCTCAATTCGCAATTATTATTCTCTATGGCTTGAACTAATTCCGAGCAATTTCAACACGTCTCAACTTTCCACATTCTCTCTCTACGTTTCTTTCCACTATCTAGCACATATAATAACCTTCCAGCACCCTGTCCTTTTCTCACTTTCTCGGGAAAAAAGATTATACTCTCTCTCTCTTGCGTGCGCGCGTGGAAGCAAATGAAGGAACAAAAAATATCTAAAATTGTTCCACGCTCTAGTCCTTTCCCGAAATTGCACTGCCCCTTTATTCTCAATTCCCAATTATCATTCTTTATGGCATGAACTAATTCCAATCATTGCTCCTCTTTAATTTATGGTCATTAATTTTTGTGGGTTATATTTTTTGAGAGGGAGGTAATGGGTTTTGATTAATTGAGATATGTTTTAAATTAGGACTACTATTTTGTTGTTTCTCCTTTTATTATTATGGTTTGTTTTGCATTTGTTCTAGATAAAAATGTCGAGTATCACTTTGATGGATGACTAAGTAGATATGTACTTAAAAACTATTCATTTTATTGGGTCCATGGGAATATTTGTTTATAATGATTATTTTTTGTTTTATACATTTTAATGGATTGCAAATTAGGGTTTGAAATTATATATGTAATGCATTTTATTTGTTAAAAAAAAAATTGACATAATGTTTGGCATAAAATGGGATGGTTAAATGTTTGTCGCAAAAGTGAGAGAGTTACTATGTATATTTTGTAAAGGAAATTAACTTTAAACTTGAAAATCTCTCAAAATGGATCACAAAGAAGTCCTATTTTCTTGATTTGAAATCCTATATTTTGAAAGTGATACGTTTGAATGGATTTAATGAGATTACAAAAAAAAATTGTAAAATGAGAAAAATGTAAAGGGAGGATAACTATTGATTTTATAAGAGTTAAATGCGCAATAATATAATGCATACCTAGCCTGATGACCCATGCATATGCGATATTTTGAGACTCCATGTTGACTATGTAGAGACCTTAGATACTTGGCTCTTGTCCGTTTTGATGATTTGTAATATGCTATACGACCTTGGTCTGTAGACGTAACTCTAAATATGGTAGTTAAATTTGCAGCTCTTTATGTTTGTATGCCATGCATGAGTTGATTAAACATTTGATGTGGAAGTGAGAGAGTAACTATGTGATATTTTTGTGAAGGAAAATAGGAGCAATCTTAGCTTTAAACTTGTAAATCTCTCAAAATGGATCACAAAGGAATTTTCAGCAATTTTTTTATTTATTATTTCTCTCAAATTGAATTATTCACTTCATTTTCAACAGGAAAATCATCTAATCTCCGGAACCATCAATCAACTCTCTCTCTCTCTCTCTCTCTCTCTCTCTCTCACACACACACACACAGGGACACACTTTTGCTAGCTCCACAACCACTTCTTCAACAAAGTTTTGTTAGAAACATTTAACTTCCTAACACTCAACCCATCTCCATAAACAAACTGTGTCCCATTCTTCCAAATGATATTTGAATTCTTCTGTTATTCCCTACAACAAATCCCTCTGAAGTCTTTCCAGCTTTTTAACAACAAAGGAAAGAATGACAAATGTAATTTGTAGGCAAGCTAGGTAAAGTACTCTTTAACTAGAGTAAGTCTACCCCTTTTGTTAATAGGTATTAACATTTGCATTTTGCCAATATCCTTTACAATCTCTTTACAGCAAGATCCTACACTGCCCAGGTTTTGAGGGATCCAACAGCAGGCCAACTATGATGATGGGAAAGATCAAGTTTGTGCCATTCTGCTTAAACTTTGTAAGATGAAATCCTATAGAATCTTCTTCCTCTCCTTGGAAACTAAGCCAATTGCAACCCTTTCCCATCAAGCAAGCTTATAACATTCCTCATGCATTGCTAAAACCTAAATCTGTAATCTAGATTGATGTAAACCACCACATGATCAGTTGTAGGTGGGATCATCCTAGTATCCTAAAGCTGCATGACATCAGTGGTGGCTGGTGTGGTATGTTCATGCCAAGAACTCTTTATCTTTTGTTATATGGTGACAATAGCTATAAAACAAGAGTAACTGGTAGTTTCATAACAAGCACTACAATTATTGACTTAAGGCTATATTGTCCTAGTAAAAATCTGAAACGTGGTCAAATTACTACCAAATTAATGTGTATAACATGTACGAACTCGGTATCTTGTTTTCTCTTTTCTTCCAAGATCTAGTGTGTCCAATTAAACAATTTTGACAAAGAGGTGCAACTGCACCTCACCTTTTGTTTTGCTTTTCTCCCAAGAGCTTGAATGATGGCTGATCTTGTTGATCAATGTAAATTTTATTGTTGATTGGGTATTATTTATTAACTTTGTCTTTTTACAAATGGGCTTGAATGATGGCTGATCCTGTTGACCAATGTGAATTTTGTTGTTGATTGGGTATTATTTATTAACTGTCTTTTTACAGATGGCTTCTTGTGAAACTACCAGCACTTCGTACATACGTGCAATGCCCAATATGTCTAGGTATAGTTATTATGCTTTTCTATTGTTTCAATCCTTTTTCAATGATGCTGTTTGCAAATCTTTTTCTGCATCTTAATTTAAACATCAGTATTTATGTCCAAAATGTCTAGATACTTGTTTTGAAACTTTTGCTAGGATGTGAGAACTGAAAATGTTTTTGCATGTTGTAATGTAACGCTTTTGGTTCCATAAATATGATTTGTAAAGTTATACACCAAGAAGCACGGACACTTTTGAGAAGGAAGCGTGTCATGTCCGACACCCGTGTTGGACTCCGACACTCTTCAAACACTCTAAAAGGTGTGCCCGACATTTCTTCAATGTGTCTTAATTTAAAAATCAAATTTATAATATCGGACACTTTACCGACACTTCGTGGACACTTAGGCAACACTTCGTGAACTCTCTGAACACGTCCCGTGTGACGAATTCCTTCATAATAACCATGTCTTGTATTATTCAAAACATAAGTTACGCACTTTAATGTGAACTCTCTGAACACATCCCATGTGACAAATTCCTTCATAATAACAACGTCTTGCATTATTCAAAAGATTACTTATGCACTTTGATTATGTTTTAAAACATTTATAAGGTGAATACATCATGTGCATTACAATGCTCTATAATCATTCTGCATTATTTATAATGTAATTGTTACGTGAATGATATCTTGATGTTTAAGATATGAATTATATAGCCTTTTAATATAATTAGTGTTATGTTATATATTTTTAAAATTTTGTAAAAATATAAAATTTTAACATGTCTCCCGCGTGTCATGTTTTGCACTTTTTTAAAATCGATGTATCAACGTGTCTATGTTGTGTCTGTGTTTGTGCTACTTAGGTTATAGATTGTATAGTTGACCAAAAAAAAATGGGAGAAACGAATAATAAAGTAGTTAACCACATGATTAACATGCTCCAATGGATAAAGTTCATGGTATCAATTACCCAAAGATAATTAGTAAGTTCATGGTCACACCCTCAAAAATTTTAAAAACTCTATATTATACTAGTAATTAGTAAGATAATTTCAAATTAGTGTACTTCGCATCCCTATAATTTCAGTAGTTTGCATTATCAAAATTATAAAGGTCTGCACTCCCAAATTATTTACATAACAAAATTTTAAAAATAGTTTCTAAGTCTAGTTTTATCAAATATTAATCCATTCTGTTTGTTATTTGTGTCATTTGTTATATTTTTCATTGTTTTAGAGTTATTTATATTCTTCTATTTGTTCTTGTTTGTTACTATTCTTGTTTATGTTCGTATGTTATTCATGTTTTCTTTTCTATAAATCACACTTTAATTTGCTTATGCACCTTATTTTGCATTCATTCTTGTTTGTTTATTCTCTAGAAATGGAATGTTCTTTGGAAATTAAAATATTTTTACATTCAACATTGCATTCTTAAAAATGAGTTCATAAAATTTAATCTCACTTATTGAAAAGAATTATTATTTTATTCATAGAAACATACATTTTCAACTATGAATTTTTTTAAACTAAACCGCGTAATAGGATAGAAGATGATTTTGTAACAAATTATTTGATCGCATTTATTTAGAAATATATTACTTGAGGTTTTGATGTCAAGCATATCATATATGTTTTTATATATATTAAATGGAATGTTCTTTGGAAATTAAAATATTTTTACATTCAACATTGCATTCTTAAAAATGAGTTCATAAAATTTAATCTCACTTATTGAAAAGAATTATTATTTTATTCATAGAAACATACATTTTCAAATATGAATTTTTTTAAACTAAACCGCGTAATAGGATAGAAGATGATTTTGTAACAAATTATTTGATCGCATTTATTTAGAAATATATTACTTGAGGTTTTGATGTCAAGCGTATCATATATGTTTTTATATATATTATAAAAAAGTGACGATCACAATATTTTCAAATAGCTAACTTTAATAGATGGAGACTTATAATATAGTTATTATTTTTGTCAAGTTAATGTAGACAAAAAATATGTTCAATTATAGTTTTGTACTCAATTATTATGTTGACAAAGAATGTCTGGTTAAAAGTAATATTATTCACTTTTGTATTGATAAAAATCGAAATTTATTTTCTTACAATAATTTTTTTAGTTACTTGTATTTTTTTCCCTCCCAAAGCTCGAATCCTGGATCCATCCCTGCAAATACCTGTTATATGGTGATACTTGACTATTGTTTCTTCATTTAAAACTTAGATGTTGTACTCAAACAAATATTTAATAAAGGTTTTTTTGATGAGATTATATGAGTTCGTTCACCAAGTATACTAGAGGTTCCTCAACACCTTAATGCAGCGGGGCAAAGCAACTTAATGCAGTGCAGTTGAGGCATGTAAGATGCACTAAGGCGAATGCTGGAGAGAGGCACACCTCTTTGAATTGTGCTTGATTTGTTGAAGATATGATTTGCAATCTAATGAAGCCCTCTTTGTCCTTTTATTTATTTATTTTATTATTATTAGTTTTTAAATCTAATAAAGCCCATATTTTATGTGTTGGCACATTCTATCTATTTTATAAAATAACATAAAATAATAAATAAATAAAGAACCCTAGCCAACAAATTGAAGATATATTACAAGGCTTTTCTATTTGTTAAGCAACAATTTGTAGCCCAACTGTTTATTATTGGGAAAATATCATATAACCTCACGTGCACTCCATTGATTTGCAATAAGTTTCTTCATATGAGTTGATTTGTTAAAATATTAATTGCTTGATTGTATAATTGCCTAACTATTTTTAATTGTTTAATGGCTTGGTTTAAATTTTTTTCATTTCAAATTATTGATACAATGTACTGTACTGGGAGTTAATAATCGTATGTAAAAATACATGTCATTGATTAGGTTGGAGATATTGTTTATTTTTTTGTTCGATCTACATTGTATTTCTTTAGTTGGTGTATTTCTTGTGGGGTCAATTTAAGGAAACTGGGACTCCGGCAGCTCACTCCCCCTCAACGTCCATGATACATAGGTAACTTTGCTTTTGCCTTTTGCAGGGATCATTAAGAAAACAAGAACTGTGACAGAATGCTTGCACCGCTATTGCAGGGAGTGCATTGACAAGTGGATGCGTATGGGGTATGTAACAAAACTACTCCAATATTATCATCATCTAAGAAGCATAGAGACTTCTAAGAGGATAACATGTCTTACAAGTTTAAATAAAATAACTTAGAATCTAATGATAAAACAAAATAATGTAAATTTATACTTGTTCTCCTTCTTTAGACTTTAAAAATTATTATCTTTGAGTTAAATATTCATGTACATGGCATATAATAATTATTTTTTCTTTTAAATATATAAAATTATATCCTTTGCACGTGTCCCATGCGTCGTGTCCTACATTTTTGTGGAAATTCTCGTCTTGGCGTGTCCATGTTGTGTTCATATCGTGTCATGTGTCTATGTCCGTGCTTCTTAGATTATCATTTGATTCAAGACACAATTGGACATATTGGCTTATAGTTAATTTAAATCCTACAACAATTAGATTTCATCTCTTAGGTTGATAATTAACCTTATGTTACAGGAACAAAGAGTGTCCTGCTTGCCGCACACACTGTGCCAGTCAACATTCTTTGAGAGATGATCCACGATTTGATGCCCTGATTCACTTTTTATATGATGATATTGAGAAATATGAAGAGAAGGTAGAATTATATTCATGATGCGGTCTGGGTACTTTGCTATTCACATTTCATTGTGTAATGAGAGTTGTTAAGTCGTTTTCTGAATATCTGATTTCAGGAACTGGCTTTTCATGAAGAGGAAAAGACTCGCGATAAGCAGGTAAGATGTGAGGATAAGTGCTTTATATTAGCAAATGTGCATCTGCCATGCTTGCTTGTCTTTTTTTGCACCATTTGGATTTTGAGTACTGAGCAGCAGTCACTTATGAACTTGTGATGGTTCCTCATCTTAGATGCCGTAACCATCATGATGAGTTTGAATGTCTTCTTCCATATGCCACCCATCTTTGACCTTGTTTGTTTATCCAAATTTTAGATGATAAAAGTTTCTGTGACCATCGTCAAAGACATATGAGCTGCTAACTCCATGTTGTAAAATTCCATTTTCACACTCTAAAGGCAACTAGTGTTGTAAAACAGGTGCTGCATCCACAGCACACCACATTTTAGATTGTAAATTGTCACTGTTTGAATTTTTCTCTAATCAACTTTGCTGCTAAATTAAGTACCTTGTTAGAGAGGCCATCCTAGCTTGTGGAACTTAGTAGGCAATTGTTTATTTATTTATTTTCAGGCATCAACATCTATGAAGCATGGACATCTCTCTGGAGGTCACATACCCGTGTCGGACACACTGGAGAGACTCGGACATGTTGGGACTAAGGCTGTGTAAAATACTGCTCAATCCGTTAAAACTGCACCGATCTGCACCGATCCATCCGCACCGATCCATCTGCTAACAGCGGATTAAACTTATAATCAGCCTTCGAAACTATTTTGCTCCGCTATAATTAATGCATATATATTTTTTTAAATATAATGAAATAGCAAAGTAAAAATAAGTGTGAGAGATTAAGATGTGAAACTTGTTGCAAATTACTAGTTATATATATATATAAAGTATTATGTAAAGTTAGTTTGTGTTGTATATATGAAAAATATTATGCAAATTAGTGTTAATATTATGCATATGCTTGATAATTATTTAAGAATATTTTTCAATCATCTAGCAAATTGGAACTGTCTCAAATTGCAGTTTGGTTATTTGTCAATCCGCCATTCATATGTTGGTTTATAATTTTACTGTCAAACCGTCCGAACCACATCGAGTACACCCCTAGCTAGGACACGCTACGGACTTCTTGCAGACACAATGGGGACACGCTAACGACATGCTAGGACCATTATGAAAATATGACATATAATAATAAATATATAAAGATATATGTTTTGCACGTGTACCCAACGTGTCATGTCCTGCATTTTTAAAAAAAAAAATTGTGTCTGTGTCGTATCACGTGTCCATACTTCTTTGATCAACATCATTGGTGTTTGAATTGTGAACTTGATTTATATTAATGGTTACATTGTCCTAGGCCTTGAGGGCCATCTGGTCATAGACTTAAATGGAATTAACGAGCTACTGCTGCCCTCTAGAGCATTTGAATGTGTCCATCACATCTGGGTTGTATATTTCTTTATTTCCACCAACTTTCAAAAATGAAAAAGTACAGTATGCTACTTCAATAAAATATTGACACGTTCTATATTTTCATTTTTGTTCCTGGGTCGTTACTTCAATATATTTTTGTACAGATTCAGGCATCAATTGCCCAGTTCTTTCGTTGATAATCTGAAGCACTGGTAACTAGGCGCAAAACAGGTAAAGATACGGAATCTACATCAGGTTCTAGATTACCACGCAAATATTCTAGAAAAAGAAGAAACACTAGGTTAACTGAGCATGAAGGATCTGATGACAATGAGGATGAAAATAATCATGATGCGAACAAAGATTCATCTTCGACTGATGAGCGGTCAACAGAAATTAAGCATAGGAGGTACAAGAGAAAGGCAGGAGCACAGTCCTCCCAGCCTTCTCCATCAGCTGCAAATTCAGATGGTGGAGGCAATGAGAAAGACTTAGAAGCAAGCAGAAAAAGCAAAGGTACCTATTCTGGGCCTGTGCAGAGCACAGACATGCTTTCTTGGGGCGGAGGCGGTGCTCAATGCAAGAGTGTCTGGAACACCCGCATAATGAAGCTGACTAAATATCTCGAAAACGCAAAGGGGAATGATGAGGTATGGCTGGATTGTTGAATCATTCGCTTTAGTTAGAGTTTAGGTTACCTGAGAGTGAACAGTACGTCATCCAGGAAGGTTTCTTCAATACTTCAGTTTTGATGCCATAACATCTTTGTGTAGTTCATGTGTTTCAATAACTTTGTGTAGATTATATTTGTGATTTCTGTTTGTGGCTTTACACTTGCAAATTTTCTTTTTATCTGCAGTTAGATGTCCATCTCACACTTATTTCTTTGGACGAACAAAGCACGGCAAGTTCGAAGCAGCTGTACCTCTGTTGCCCACATGCTTTTCTGTTGAAAGCCTCAAAGAAGTGAGTATTGTCTATCATCTTTCTCCATGACTTGGTAAATATGGAATATTGTTCCAGGATACTACTATTCAATTATGAGCATAAAAAAAAAATTCCTAAAATAATGGGGGATGACTTATTTTTTGCAATGGTTTTCTCAAGCTGGCTGGTGATGCACTCATCCCACCCTTATTTTAAACTATGCATTAACACAATCATAATATCACGCCATCATTTGCAAAGTAATGATTACACAGCTGGCTGAACCTTGACCCTAATCTTAATAAATCCTATGAAGCACGGACACCTCTCCGGAGGTCATGTACAAGTGTCGGACACGAACACATGCTGGACATGCTCCAGACCGGCATGGGGATGGAGACACATTAAAATTTTTTTACTAAATAGTATATCTAAAGGTTGATGAATTAAATATTTAACATAAAATAAATATAAAATATTTAAAAATACGACATATAATAAATATATAAAA
The DNA here is from genome assembly GCF_055761805.1 of Camellia sinensis. NCBI lineage: Eukaryota > Viridiplantae > Streptophyta > Magnoliopsida > Ericales > Theaceae > Camellia > Camellia sinensis. The sequence goes on along the minus strand of NC_138967.1, from coordinate 102,062,430 downwards.
TTAAATCTTTTATACGTGTCCTCAAGTTGTCACTTCATGGATTTGTTTTTGGAAATTTGCGTGCCCGTGTCGTATCACCTGTTTGTGTCTGTAATTCTTAAAATAAAACTTTTTAAAATATATATATTTTTGCAGTTGTAAATTGTAATGCATGTCTAACTTTCTATTGCATGTGTGATGCTTATGTTATGCACAGCATGTTTCTCGTGAGACACAATTACAGTATGAAGATATTGAAATACGGATGAAGGACCTGAGTATCAATGGTCTGCAGTCCACCCTTGACCCTTAAACCTCAACGGAAAACAAAGATGTACTGCAAAATTTGGAAGGCCATGAAACTTTGGCAGGGCTGGGAGCCAATTGCGCTCAAGATAAGAACCATCTGGTGCGTATACATTCACATATATGGGTGTGTATATATATATATGGTTGTGTGCATAGTGTTTATCATCTACCAAGCATGGGTATTTTGATAAACATGCCATATCTGTACCCGTACTCGTACCCGTATTGGGTACTTACCGAGTACCGGTACTTTGTATAGTACTTCTGCATATGTACCGGGTATACAAAACACAAAACACATACTGAGTTTTTCCATCTTAATTTTTGTCGTATCCCAAACGTACCTAGTTTATACCTAAGCCATACCATATCTCAATTGAAACAATATTTTCTTCTAATACCTAGGTAAAATTAGTTTCATTTTAAATTATATGTATTTATTTTAATGCTTAGCATGATTTAAAAATTAAACTATCGTTTGTAAATTATTTAATACAATGACATTTGATTTTGATTTATATCTTTACAGTTTGGCATTAAATGTGAATTGTAGGTTGGATCTCAACAATTAGAGAGAAGCTTCTCTCGCAAACATAACACCCACAATTTTTCTGGGTAGTGAGTTGTGTGGAGGAGATTAAATTTAAGTATTATGGGGTTCATGTGTAGAATAATTCTGAATGACAAGATGATAATTCTAGGTAATTTTTTGGGTTGACAAGTTTGGGTTCGTAATATTATTCCAACAACTAGACCATTTAACTAATTTTTGCGTTACTTCAAATCAAAAATAAATATTTTTTGCAAACGCACCCAATCATACCCATACTATACTTCTTTTAGATTTTATCTATCAACTTACCCGTATCAGTACCCCTACCTATAGATGTACACGTGCTTCATAGTTCATCATCAAGAAAGAGATAACTCTTCTTCCTATTTAAAGATTTCAAGAAAGATATATACATGATGGGTTGGAAAAATCTTGTACCCTGACTAGGCTAGAGCTTCCCATTGTAATTAAATTAATTAATTAAAAATGTCATTTTCTATACATTTTATCATACTTACTCCATATTTGAGGAACTCCATTCCGCAAGATGTATTTTGCCCTAATTGCTTTCAAGAAGAAAATAAATCTCCTCAATATTTATTTCTGATTAAAACTAATTTTTTCCGTGGTGTTTCAGATTCTGGCGTATAGGCTGAAGGAGAGAGATTAGGAAGTTCATCACAAACATACTGCAGGACACAAGCTGAGGAATGGGCCATATCAGTCTGTTTGAGAAAAAAAGGTTGATTTAAATTATATGCAGGGTGGCAGTACATTACTGAGGGTCCTACTTCATAAATCTTTTCAGTAAATTATATTCTATGTTTTTCGAAGGAACATTTGGTGGTTAGTACAAGAGGAGATTAAGAGAAAGTTGTTAGATTGTAGAGGGTGATGGTGTCTAGTGTGGTTATTGGTAGTTGTTGCAGGATTTTTATATATAAATATGCAATATGTTTTCATTTGTGTATTTTACTTTCTGATTGTTATTTTCCATGTGAGTATGTGTATTAGCCCCGCGGTTCCTCTCTTCCTATTCTGCATTTTTACTAAAGCAATTCATGAGCTGTTCCCTTTCTCTCCTCTTTTTTCTTCTGTTTTTTTTTTAGGGGCAAACTTCACTTTACTTTCATGTGATTTGAATCATGTGCGGTTTAGCCCTTAACGTTTGAAAATGGCCATATAATCCTGTGTGGTTTGTGGACTAAAATGTACCGTTAAACATTTTGTTTAATTTAACAGCAAGTGTGAAATCTATGACAGATATGAGATTTGTATACTCATTTTTAAATTTTAAGAGGGTAAATTGCATATATAATAAAGTATAAAGGTTAAAAGTGCATTTTGCCTCCCAAGCAAATGACAAAAATATCTATAGTTAACACGTTTAAGTTTATTTATATATAGGGATATTTTAGTCTTTTAATTAAATTATTAACGGATTTAACGGTGAACTTCAATTCACAAATTACATGAGGATTATGTGATAATTTTTAAACTTTAGGGGCATAAATCACACATAACGCAGACCACAAAGGATAAAATGAAGTTTGCCACTTTTCTTTTTCTTTTTATTGGATTTTATTTTATCTCGTTTGAAAAATTTATAGGTGCACCACGTGGCATTACTCCACACTGATCAATTATCATTTTGATAATACACCACTTAAAAATAATGGAAACACCAATCTGTTTCGAGATAAGCACCACATGAAAATATTTTGCATCAATTATCATTTTGATAAAACACCACTTAAAAATAATGGAAACACCAATCTGTTTCGAGATAAGCACCACATGAAAATATTTTGCATCTAAGTACTTTCTTGTTCTCGCTCTTTCTCATGTGACGCGTAGAATCACCCAACAAAATAGGAGTGGAAAAATCTTGTATGTATTTTTCGGATGGTTATTCAGTATTCTCGAAGTATGGACACGTAGTACTCCATAAGATTTTGATTCGTGGAGAGGGGTAGAGATCCACAATTTATGTTGGGATGGAAAAACAACATGGGACTAAATAATTGGTGATTGGCTTAAAGTATGGTCACGTGATATTCTAAAAGCATTATGTAATTTCCCGGTTGGGATATGCGATATGTGAGGGAACGTGGGTGTGGGCGGATGTGGATGTATTTATTTTATTTATTTATTTATTTATTTTTATTATCTAATTACAGGTGACAAAAGTTGGGCCTCACTTAAATAGATAGTATAGATATTTTAATTTTATTGTATGTAAGTTGTTCATAATGATAATGATATGTTCTTAAAAGTGTAAAAATCTTATTTTTTAAAACATACAATTAAATATGCTACACAAAAATGATCGAATTAATCTTCAAAACTGACAAAACGACATGGGTGGGAAGTAGAAGTCCAAGCCAGACTGGTACACTATTATAAGACCATAAATATGATTAAAGTCCACCCCTGTTTTGTAATTCTCTTCACTTGTTCCAAGTTGGTAGAGAGGCAATGACTGATCCCAATGAAGCTTCCTCCTATCAATTGTCTGGTGAAGGCGACGAAGGCTCAACGCTAGCTAACAATGGGAGGGAGGAAGGTGGTTAATTCATTCTAAATCCTGCCCCCGCCGAAAAGTCCGAAACCCTGCTGTTTATTCCCTGAGGAACCATGGGCGGCTATGTTCCTCCTCCTCTTGCCGCCGCCTCCAACACTGCTTCAGCAGTTGGCGTCACCAACCTTCTGCAAGGGCTGGTTCGTTGTTTTGTGTGTTCGAGGAGTGAATTTTCCTCACAGGCCACCATCACCTCCACCACCGGTTTTTAGCAGTCATGAGGTTGATTCAGATTTGCTAGCCCAGGCATTAGCGGTGACGATGGTGATAGTGGGGAAGAAACAGGTGGTGTCCAAGATACGGTAAGTGCGAGGAGAGAATGGCTATGCAGGATGTAGCTCACTAGGGGGAGGAGGCTGCATTTCAGAGGATGATGGCTTGGAAGACAATGCATGCAAGATGGGATTGTGTAACAACCTGATTAAATCAAATAGTCATAAGAGCACTATTATATTATCAAAAAATTTAACGGCTTTATATTGTTGGGATCAGGATACATGAGAAGATATTATTTGTTTTAATTATTTCCTTAAATAACGATCTATGCATGGACAATTCTAATTTATATAAGGAGTACATGGTTAATATTATCCACACCAATCATCAAATAATTGTCTCAATGCAGTCACATCATTTTGTATACAAACTTGAAATATTTTTTCTACTTGTATATCACTTGCACGGATCTAGATCGTGTCTTTGAATAAAATGGAATGTCGAAAGTCACAAGTCACAGTGATTGCTAGAAACAATTACAGTTCCCATTTCATTAAACAACAAAAAATATTAGAAAAATCTTAGTTAAGTTTACAACAAAATCATTGGATGTAAAATACAAGTGGCAACTGCCAGTACAAAAAATTGTGATGAAAAGAATTCCAAGAATTGATAAAACAATGAATTGACAATAATTTTTATGCCAAAAAAAAAAAACAATTTGCATTAAGATACACTTGCGTCGATCCAAATTATCAGCTTACCTCACTCAATTTGATTGCTTGCTGGCTCATATGATGCCATGGTGGCTCGGGTGAAGCCAAGAATGATGATGATGATGATGATGATGATGATGAATAGGTCGATGTCCATGATGATGAGCTGTAGAATGTGCAGAGATGGTTTGAGATTCTTTTGGTTTTTGCTTCATGGCTTCGATCCGTTCAAAGATATCTACAACTTCTTTCATGGGGGGACGTTTTCTAGGTTCTGATTCCAGGCACTGTAGAGTGAGTTGACAGCAATCGATGCTGCCTTTGAAGAATATTGCCCTTCTATCTGCACATCCATGATTGATTTCAGCTTCCTTTAGTTGGAGAGAAACGGCTTTGCCCAATCAATGACCTGAGGCATTTGGAATCAAGTGCCCGCAAACCTGTCAGCATTTCCAGCAGCACAACACAGAAACCATACAAGTTGCTCCTCACGTATAAATGACCTGTTGAAAATTTGAACTAATTCATTTTACCACAAGGGATGGGTTTTTTTTTTATTTTTCAATCTAGATCTTATGAACTATCGACCAAATAAAACATATAAGCAGGAACCTTTGCCTCTCATGCACTTGCTCATAGATGTCTTTTGGGAATCATTTCTATGGTTCAATGCTCTAAACATTTTAACAAAAAAGGATTCATATTTACCTGTTGCAACGAATTCTGGAGCAACATAACTTGTGTTGTCACATGCAATTCTTCACCTGAGGGCCCCAATTTCGCCAAGTCAAAATCTGAGATTTTTGCATTCTGTAAAAAGAAAACAAAACACACAAAAGCTTTCAGAATAATTGTTTTCCATGTTTCCCCATTTTATCTTAGGTCATGTCTGTTTCAATGGAAAATGCAAAAGGATGAATCTCATTACATGAATGCCGTTAAACGAAATATCTATCTACATGATTGTGATGATACGTCACTTGTTTTATTGAATGATTTAAAAAGATAAAATGGCAGTCCCCGTATTCTAGAAAAGTGCTCAAGTCACTCTCTTAAGTCTCAAGAACTTAGACCTTGTCATTAAGAAAACACAAATAACAACCACTGGCCAGAATTCGTGACTCGTTCCTCACTAGGAGGTCATGAGTTTGACTTCCCTCCCCCTAACTGATACAATTTTTTGTATTAAAAAAAAAAAAATGATACAAAATTTTGCAACATTTTCTCAATTTTATCTCAAAACCCAGGTTCGAGCCCCATGATCCCCTTCCCCTCCCTTTCCCCCGACCCACAAAAAATGTACTCAACTCTTTTCTTACGTTCGCTTGTCAATCAAACAGAGGGCACGCATTCCATTCCAAGATAGCCACCATATTCCAATTACCTTTTCCTACTTATTCTTATTGTCAGTGCCTTTTCAGAACACTAGTATAAAATCTAACTCATTAACTTACGAGGCACGATCATATAAATTCTCACCCCATCAAGCAGTATATTAGATGCTTTGAAGTCCCTGTAAATGACTTTCTTGTCTGATGTGTGCAAGAAAGCAAGGCCCCGTGCTGCACCAACGGCTATTTTGAGCCGTATGTCCCAAGAAAGCGGCTTGACAGCAGAACTCCCTGCACAACCAAAAAAATATGAGAAAAATCAGTGTCATTCAGTTTTCTTCACTTAGCCTCAATTATAAGTAGAATTAATGAAGCTTGTAAAGCATTTGTTGAAGGAATGAAGTTCTGACATGTTTCGGCGTGCCAAGTAAAGAATCTTGGAAGTTGCTTTATTTTGTAGAAATTGCCCAATCAACTTTATTGCCATCATAATATTTTTTGTGCACTTATATAATGATTACATTACCATTCCACCTTAGGACAATACGGAAACGGAAGATCAATTCATTTAAAAATTTCATGATGTGTAGTTGTGCATTGAAATGGTCTAGCACAACTCCTCTTTTGTAGGCCTAGCTCTCAATGCTCCAACTCTGTTCATTTTGCTAAATATTAGGTTTGAAATTGATTAAAATATATCAACATGATGAATGAAAATTTAAATCCTCATCAAGAGCATGCTACGGACAAACTTACCAAAAAAGAAAGTGTATGCAATGGGTAAAATATCTTTTTTATTATTATTATTTCTTCAGAGAACTCCAGCCGACCAACCGCATCATCCAGTATTAAAGTGTTTTATTTCATTTTACCAAAATAACCTTACGTATTAATAAGTTCTGTTTTTTCATAAGGGTAATTTTGGTATTTTAAACACGTTTCATTAAATCCAATTCTTTTCTCACCAAATCTCACCACTTTTGGTGAGAAACAAAATACAGGTTTGGTGAGAGTCCATTTCTCACCATCTCTCATCATTTTTCACCTTACTTAACCATCCAAACAAGTGAAGGATTTCCAATTCTCACCATTTCTTTCTTTTCTCACCAAACCCCTCCATCCAAACAAAGCGTTAAGCTTACAACGTAGTAAATCTTATATATGTCTTTCATTTCTTTGTAATTCAATGAGTTTGCATTTAAGAGGGAGACAGAATAACTGCTTATAAAAGAGATTCCATCAAAAACTTCAAGAATTCAGCAGCAATAAAACAAAGGTATACAAGTCCCAGAAAGTACTTGCATTTTCAAAACAAAATCAGGGGCTAGGAAAAGAAAAGGGTTCAACAATTATGATAAGATGATGATGATGATATGGTGCTATAACTTTTCTGAAAAGTACTCCGTCATTAGTTTCTATGAGTTAAGTGTAACATCACAAATGTAAAAAACTTGAAAAAAGATGAAAATGTAAAACAGAAAATGAAACCAAGTTAAAGCGAAAAGTAAAAAAGCAAAAATGTGGGATAAAATTAAAGAAATTAGGACTGTATAAAAGTCATTATTGTTTTAGAAATGCATCACGAATGATAAAGACAAAGATGCAATATGAAAGGAGAACTATAGTTGGCCAATCAAAAGCAGTCGAAATCATACTGGACAGAACTTACATATAGACAACCTTTTACTACAGCATGGTGGCAAAAGGCCTGAGGCAGTTCCCCTTGACCATAAATAGGGTAAATCAAAGGCCCAAGTGCAATAGAAAACCTGACAAGGATGAGGAAAGCAATAATTAAGATTATCAGAGATTATTAAAACTCTTTGTTAGAGGCAAAAAAAGGACAAGATTGGGAGGAGAGGGAGAGAGAATAAATGTGGAGTCGTCCATCAAGAATGGTTCACCTGATGACCTCATTACAGCCTCACAGTCTCCGGAAAGAATTCTTCATCTGGAAACATCATGTAAAATAGCTGCCACACAGCAAAAGCACCAAATCCCAATTAAAAATTCCCCACATAATTTATATATATAAGAGCATAACAAATTTCATGGGATTGAGCAGAAATAAAGAAGCATGTGTGGTGAAAAAGAAAAAAGAAAATCCTTTTCAAAAATTATGCAAAGTTGGAAAGACAATACCTTCTTAGTTGCATCTAGAAGATCATTGTAGTTTAGATTCCCATCTGGCATAGGGGTAGAGAAAATGGAACCAAATGAACACTGGAATCAACAAAGGCAACTATCAAAATGCCATTCTCAAGGTCAAAGATGTCAAACCAAAGACTTACATACATAACACACCTTCCTCAGTTCAATATTTCAGATTGTAAGAAAATATGGTAATAATAGAAAGGTCCATGTGAACTTTAACTCACCCTATCATTTCTTTTTCTATTCACTTTCCGTAACCATCCCCATTCACTCTTCTACCATATCCTGCTCCTCACAAGGTATCCAACTGTCTCCCAAAAATAAATTATTGAAATTCTCATTGTACCTCCAAGTGAAGAAAATTGTTTTAAGTAACCATTGCACAAAAAACTTGAGGAGGGGACTACAGAATGGTATTAAGACTAATTGAGTTCTACTGAATAGATATATTCTTGTGCCTTTTCTATATCCAATTTTCATACTAATCCTTCCTCATTACTCCTTAACCTAAAACATAGACTCCTAAATACCCAAGGATCTGCCTGTCCCCCAAAAAGCGTTCCGGAACTCAATTACAATTGCTAGACAGTAATCTTGGACTATTACAACTATCAGAATAAAACCACTTCCTGCTGGGCTAATTGACCAGAGTGCACAGGCAACTAGAAGACCTGACATGCTTGTGGCAGCACAATAAAACCTCCAATTCTCAAATAAAAGACTCAAATACATAGCACCCCCAAAAATCAACAAACAGCAGGAAAAGGAAAGGGACAAAGGATAAAAACTAAGATGAGAAACAACCGTAGCCATTTCCTGTATATATAGAGCACTCCAAAGTAAAGTGGGCTTCACGTCTGCATTCTCACTTTCATCTGTGTTACTATTTTCAGGTGTTCCAGAAATAGGAACTGAAAAAATAGCATTTACAGCAGCATGCAGTGATTTTTTCCCTTGAATGGCATCACCACACAAAGTTGAAAGATACAAAACATACCTGAACCAAAAAAAAAAAAAAGGAACAGTATAAATCAACTGATGCAAATTCTTCCCAACATATATCAACAATTAGCAACATACTTGCAACAAATCCAAAAGCCAATAATCATAACTCCATATTACAATAACAGTGAATATTTTCATTCACTGACTAAAACTTGAAACAAAAATATAAAACTTTACCAGTGCGAGTTCAAAAAATACGAACTTAAATAACTTGCTTGGGGAGCCACCAAAGGGTCAGTCAACGTATGGGGCATACCTTATTGCTATGATCAACAAACATTCTATCAATAGATACTACCCTATTTAATCGTTAATTGATGGCAAATGCAGCCACCACTAAAAGTATATAAAGGCGCGGACCGGATGGTTCTAGGGCACGAGACTTGATTTAGCATATGCTGGATGACGAGGGACCTACTTGGGATATTTGATTCAGTGTTTTAAAAAGCTCTAGGCGCATCGAGGCGCCAAGGTCACCTGGAGCCTAAGCGCCGAGGCGCGAGGTGAGGCGCAAGTTATACAAGTTAAACAAAATATCAATATGGCACAATTTTCAACATAAGCAAATATTTAATATGTATATGATTAATTTTTTTAATAAGACGAAAAGAGAAGAAAAAAAAAATTAATTTTTTTGATATATATATATTATTTTGTTTATTTATTATATTTTTTAAATAATGTTTTTTAATTAATTTTTATTTTATTTTATTTTACATACATGTGTTTATTTTTTTTATTACTATGTATAAGTATATATTATATTTTATATATTATATATTATCTATATTATATATTATATAATAGGTATTATAGGTATTATATATAATAGGTATTATCTATATTATATTAAAGGTATTTTATATATTATCTATAAGTACATTATATAATAGGTATTACATAATATTATATATATATGAATCAAGATAAGTGAGAAAGACAGAAGCGAGAGAGAGAGAGAGAGAGAGAGAGATCGCGATCGAGAGAGAGAGCCATCCTGAGCAAGACAGAAACAAGAGAGAAGACAACGAAAGAAGAGAAGAGAAGAGAAGACGAAGCAGAAGAAGAAGAGAAGAGAGAAGAAGAGGAAACGAAAGAGAGGAACCTGAAGACAACGTCGATGTCGAAGCTCAAATTTTGGTCGCAACAAATTTAGGGCTTCGTCAAATTCGAAAAAGCTCACCAAGAGATTTGTATTGTATAAGAGTTTTAATCCTATGTGGCTGGTACACAAACACAAAACAGGTCAGTCCTAGCCGAAGCGTGAGCTTTGAGCCTAGGCGAAAGGTGCACGCCTCAGTGCCTTCCGTGCGCTTCTCGCAATGCGCCTCGCTTCGTCTACTTCGAGCGCCAACCCTGCGCCTCGCCTCGCTTAGCGCCTAGTCGCGCTTTTAAAACATTGATGAACATATATGGCTTTGTGGGCCTCCTAGTTAAAAGAAGCAACATTTAGAGATATTTAACCACATGTTTTTATTCAATGTATGCAACCATTAATAGGTTCATTTCATTACAACAAATTCATTCCGCCTATACCTCTAGGAAATAGGAATAGACTTCTGCACTAAACACATGCTTTATGAAGTTTATAAATAGATGTAACTTCAAGAATTTGAAGCATGACAAATGAATGAGAATACAAAATTTCCAAGTAGCTTTCAAGATAGTTGTGTGATACAATCTTATTCTTTGGTGTGTGATAGTAAAAGAGGTCCTAGGTGTGATCCCTAAGGTAATCTTGGCGCGAGGCCTAGTTCCTCTTAGTACATAAAAGTTAAAATGATCTTTTTTTCTTTTGGGGGGTAGACAGAGAGGACACTCCCTAGTTCCTTATTTGAGAAATCTCTCCTAAAACAACAAACTTAGGAAAATATCAATAAACCCTATAAAGCACAGACACCGACACGGGACACGACACCGACACACAAAAACGCAAATTTCCAAAAAATAAGAGATACGACACGCTGGGCACACGTTCAATATATATAATTAATTTTATTTATTATATGTCATAAAATTATTTTAAAAAATCAAATAATAGAAAATATTAAAATCAGAATAAAAAAAAATTAATAGAAAAGATACATTATTAAAATTAATTAAATAAATAAACATACATTATTAAAATTATACACTCAAATAATAGAAAAGAAAAAATAAAATTTGAATATAAAAAAAAATAAAAGAAAAGAAAAAATTAAATTAAAATCAGAATAAAAGAAAAAAAATAAAAGAAAAGAAAAAATTAAAATCAGAATAAAAGAAAAAAATAAAATCAGAAGAAGGGCGAGAGAAAAAAAAATAAAATCAGAAGAAGGGCGAAGAATGCAGATCGACTGAGGAAAGAAGAGGCTCTGAGAGAGAGAGAGAGAGCGACTAAGGGAAATCGAAGAGCGACGATCGCAGATCGAAGAGAGACGAAGAAGAAGAGGTGTACCTTAACAACGAAGGGTGAGACACAACTGACGACCGAGGAGCGATGACCAACAAGGAGCGACGACCAACGAGGAGAGAAGACGAACGACGAACGACGAACGACGAAGTCAGGTCCTCTCTTTCTCACCCTTTCTCTGCTGTTTCTCTTCTATTCGAAGTAGATTAGGGCACATTTTGATCTGTTTTTGTTTATTTACAAATCGACCCCAAAAAAATTTAGTAAATTGTGAAATTGCCCCTGAACGTGTCCCAAACGTGTTTATAACGTGTCCTGAACGTGCCCGGATGTAAAAAAAATTTTAAAAAAAATGGGACACTCTCTGCTGCGTGTCGGACACGTGTCCACCGCGTGTCCGACGCGTGTCCGTGTCCGACACTGGTACGGAGCCCTCGGAGAGGTGTCCGTGCTTCATAAAAATGCAGGTCCCTATTAGCATAAAACAATTAGGAAGTGTTTTTAGGTACAAAAAGCAAAGAAGATCCTATTCAAATTCCATTTTGCTATGCAATTCTTATTGAAGAAATAGGACAGATTTAAGCTGGCAGTCAATCAGACACTCCTGCAATCCAAATCAACTCAAAAGCATACAAATTTTTTGTGCACTTATGTATTGATTACATTACCATTCCACCTTAGGACAATATGGAAACAGAAGATCAATTCATTTAAAAATTTCATGCGATGTATAGTTGTGCATTGAAATGGTCTAGCATAAGTCCTCTTTTGTAGGCCTAGCTCTCAATGCTCCTACTCTGTTCATTTCGCTAAATATTAGGTTCAGCATAATTGTCAAAATTTTGAAATTGATTAAAATATATCAGCATGATGAATGAAAATTCAAATCCTCATCAAGAGCATAACTTACCAAAAAAGAAAGTGTTTGCAATGCAATGGGTAAAATATCTTTTTTTCATTATTATTATTTCTTCAGAGAACTCCAGCCGACCGACCGCATCATCCAGTTTAAGCCCTCATGAATAAACTTTCGCTACACGCAATCACCCGCAAACTAGAGTTAAGCCCAAGTGTTTTGCGCCCCGTGGGAATCGAACATGAAACCTCTGGAAATGACCCTGTAGTGGAGCTCCCATATGCAAGATTGGTGTGCTATTTAAGTTAAAAGAAGCGTTAAAAATAAGATGTACCATCCAGTTGAAAACAGGTTGAGCATCTCAACTGTGTACACATCAGAAAACAGACCCCTTATTGATCTTCTCTCTCTTCGAAAAGAAAAATAATCCAATATGCAGCCCATTATGAAAGCAAGATGGTAGAAGAACAGCTCACGGCTAATAATAGGTTCTTTTACTTACCTTTATCCAATTACAGAATTGGATTGGCAGGCATGATCCAACCAAAACCTGTACCTATATTTCTAATCAGACTTGCACACCTAGATATTTTTTAGATGTATATAACATCTCATCTCTCAAGAACATTCTTAGGTTTGACAAGAAAATTTAACTATATTTGAAAATTGCACCTTCATAAACAGAACTTCAAAATAATTGCCCCCAATTTTGATACACTCCTATTACATCCCAATTCACAGACAAACTCACCGTTAACAAATTGGAGATGCTAGATCGAACGTGTTAGCAGCTGATATTGTACAGTAAATTGGGCCATTACTGAGAGACAACAGGCTAATCAAAATATTTTTTCAGTCATGATGGCATGACCAATCTAATTCAAAACAAGTACAGGGTTATCAAGGGCCAAAAAAAATTATTAATTTATTTATTTAGTATGTTCTTGTTGGTATAATAAGCCCAAGCACAATTACAAACTAAACGAAAGATCAGGTTCAGTACAAGGTACACAACACAGAATTTGAATAACAACGCATATAATAACACATTCCATTGATAAAAACAAAAAAAATACCTGCAACAGAAAATAACAAGAGCTATGAAAGGAAGAAATAAACATCTAATTCAAAAAACAAGTGAAAGAGAGAAAGGAAAATAGTAACTTACATGCCAGAAGGACAAACAGCTAAACTGCTACCTATCTGGAGAACTCTGATTGACGCAACCTGCTCAGGGTACAAAGCTGGAGAGAAAGAGTAGTCAATAGTATGTTGTATTTCACTCATACAAATTTACAATAGTAATTGGTGCATTGAACTCACATTTAGGAGGATATACCGCCAGAAAAGTTGAAACATCTGGCTTTAAGGAACTCTTTGTTATGCATATTCCCCTAGCCACCTTACCCCTAAAATCTTGTAGGCCAAAATCTTTTAATTTAGCTTGCAAGATATATGGGGAAGATTTAAGTAATGGTGATGGAACAATAAATGATGGACCCAAGACTATCCGATGGCTGAATAATTCCTGACCAGAACCCACCTTAACACCTTTGTAACTCCCACTATCCTACAAAATTTTCACAAGAACATAACAAAGGAATCCATTTCACTTTAAAAATACTAAAGCTCAATTTACGACAATCGCCATTACAGAAAATGAACACAAAGCAAAAGTATATATCCAAACCTTGTCCATTAGTAGAGCATTTACTGGCATTCGAAGAACCTACACAACAGAATTTTTAAATTTAAACAACAATTGTAGCTGGTTAAAGCAAATACAACATTTCCATATCAAATGAATATTAATTTAATCCAATCAGCAAAAACTGTATTAAAAATCAGAGAAGCCACAAGTAAAATGCAATATCAGTAGTAGTGCTCCATGAAACAACAAATGAAATTAAAAACAATTACCATTTTTTGAGAAAAAAAAAATTACTATTTGCTGGAATACATCACAATCACCGTTACTTTCAGCATTCATATCTAGCACAAAAGTAAGTGCGAGATGAATGAATGAGAACATGACGAGCAAGATGGTTCAAGAAATTCACATCATGCAGTCTTAACACGAAATATTGAAGTATAGTGTTAGAAACTGACTACACCCTATGAAGCACGGATACTCCAAAATAACCCCCGTACGCGTGTCGGATACGTATCGGATATGGATACGCGTCCGATACGGCGGGATACGTATCAGATACGGCAAAAAAGTACCCATATTTTTTTTTAATTTTTTGAATTTCCGATACGTTTGTGATACGCAAGGATACTTCAAGATACGTTTGGGATACTTTCGGGATACGGCGGGGTGAAAAAATAATTTCAAAAACTTCTAATGGGGTTAAACTGTAAAATAACAAAATAATGTAAAATAAAACCAAAAAAAATCAACCAACCTCCAAGCCCTAGGTTCACGAACAGCAGCAGCAAGAGAAGGAGTCGTCGTCTCTATCGCAAGGAAGGTTCGCGAACAACAGGCAGCAGCAAGGAGGACGAGGAGTCATCGTTGATCAATTTTGTCCTCTCTCCCTCTCCCTTCCGTTTCCTCTCTCTCTCCTCCTCGCTCGATCTCTTGGTCTCTCTCTCTCTCCCTCTCGCTCGATCTCTCTATCCCTCTCTTGCTCGATCTCTCAATCCCTCTCGCTCGATCTCACTTAGTCCCTCTTGTTCGATCTCACTGTTTCTCTCTCTCCCAATTCCTATTTTGATTTTTATTTTATTTTATTTTTTGTTTTTCTTATGTTTTGAGATATTAGGATAATAGTTCTGGCTTTTTTTTCTTTTTTCTTTTTTTTAACTCTTTTTTATTTAAAATTTAAATTTTTAAAATTTGTGTTATTAGATGAATTTTGACTCCTTTTTTAAAAAAAATTAAATTTTCAAAATTTGTGTTATTAGGTGAATTTTGACTATTCTTTTTTTATTTTTTATTTTTATACATGCTATATTATTAAAAATTATAAAAATAATACTTTTTTACGAACGTATCCCCGCCGTACCCGTATCCTAGTTTTTCAAATTTTGTCGTATCGCCGTATCCGTATCATATCGTACCCGTATTGGTATCCGTGCTTCCTAGACTACACCTGGTACAATCGCAGAGAAAGGATTTAGGATATGTTTAACAGAAATTTCTATTGGAGGTTGCAAAGGGATTTTTTTTAATTTGATGATTTTGTTGTTAGGCACTGTTAAACTAAATATGAAAACAATTAATTGCGTGAGCTAACAGAAAGGGTTATCAGAGAGGCAAAGGCTCCAAAAAGGGGAACAACCCTACCTAGAAACTAGGGCTTTGCAGCAGATCGACCGGCCCGCCAAATCTACCCAACCCAACCCGACCACTATTGGATGGATGCATTGCACGTGGCGGGCCGGCCGACCACTATTGGATGGATCCGCCAATATACCTAGCAAACCTACCCCGACCATGACTGCCCCCCTCTCTTTTTTTCTTATACATTTTTTTACGCCTTAACAAGAAATTGACATCATGCAGTCTTAACAGAAATACTGAAGTATAGTGTTAGAAACTGACTACACCTAGTACGATCGCAGAGAAGGGATTTAGGACATGTTTAACAGAAATTTCTATTGGAGGTTGCAAAGGGATATTTTTTAATTTAATGATTTTGTTGTTAGGCACTGTTAAACTAAATATGAAAACAATTAATTGATTGAGCTAACAGAAAGGGTTATCAGAGAGGCAAAGGCTCCAAAAAAGGAGAATAACCCTACCTAGAAACTAGGGCTGTGCAGCAGATCGACCGGCCCTCCAAATCCGCCCAACCCGACCCCACCACTATTGGGTGGGTGCGTGGCACGTGGCGGGCGGATGCTGGCCTAGATTTCATGTTTTGCGGGTTTGGGGTGATTTGCCAATATACCCAGCAAACCTGACCCGACCATGGCTGCCCCCCCTCTTTTTTTTATATATTTTTTTAAGCCTCAACTCAGCCCTTTTCATTCTGAGATTGAGTTTACTTTACCCTAAATTTGTTCGACAAACACAAGACAACACACACACACACACACTCTTTCTCTCTCTCTCTTCCTCTCTCTCCCCCCAAAACCCTACCCATTGTCCGACGGTCTACACTAAACGACCGACTGACGATCTACACTGAACAGTGAGCGATCTACACTAAACGGCATCAACGATCGATATACACTGAACAGCAATCGACACTGAGGTATTCTCTTCTCTTCCTCTCTTTTTCTCTTCTTTTCTCCTCTTCTCTTTTTCTCTTCTTCTTTCCTCTTCTTCTCTTCTTCTCTTCTTCTGACAAACAATGGTGTCTGTTTGAGGTCTCTGAGAAATTTAGAATACCTCACTTCAATTTTAGATTTATGAACTTATGTTTGAGGTCTCTACTAATTCTATACACTTTTATTTTTGGAATACCTCATTTTAATTGCTGGCGATTAATGGTTTTTGATGGTCTGATTTATGCTTTTTGCATGTGTTTTTTTTAAGCTTGAATGATTGTTGAGGTCTTGTTTGAAATGGAACTGATTATGATCTGTAATTGAATATGAGAGAGAGGAGCTCTATGTATTAAAATGTGTTTTGTGACAATCAAGTGGGATCGTTTAAGGGTTTATGATTTTTTATTTTATTTTATGATGATGTTTGCAATTGGGTAACGTGGATCATTATGATAAAACAAGTAGTTGGAAAATTGTTTCCGAAAGTAGTGTAACATGATTCGGATAATATATACAATGATTTATTTATTTTTATCCATTTCATTTATTTTGTATTATTCAAAGTGCATTATCTTCACTTCACATGTTTTTGTTGTGTTATGTTTTATGTGTAGTTTTGGAATCAAGTTCGTGTTCAAGCCCAAGTACGGAGAGTAGTTTTATTGAAGTTTAATATCATTGGTAAAATACTTCCCATTTGTTAAATGTTGTTAACATATATTTACTTCTTTTAAGTTTAAAACTTTTTTAATATTGTCCTTGTTAAATAATTTCAATTTTTTGTTATGCAGGTTTAGATGGCTCACGGTTTGGCTCAAGGAAATGAATGACTTTTTTGCTTCTTTTCGGATGACTGTAATACTATTGCTTTGATGCACAATGTTTGTTGAATGCACAATGTTTTGGATGACTGTAACTTTTTTTTCTTTTTTCTTTTTTTTTGAGAAAAGTAACTTGTTTTTTTGAACTTCGGATGACTGTAACTTGGATGCACAATGTTTTCCTTATGTTTTATGTGTAACTTAGATGACTAATGCCCACTGGATACACAATGTTTTGGGTGATATTGAATAATACCCACTGGAACCAATAAAAACCAATTGAATTACGCAGGTTGTTTTTGCATTGCCCAAGTTGTTTAAGAAATGCTAAGAGGAATATAGATGTGAATATTGCATTGCATGAGTTGCATTGCCCAGGTCGTTCACTTGCATTGCCCAGGTTATGCAGGTTTATTGAACCACTGGATGAATATAGATGTGAATATTGTATTACCCAGGTTGTTTTTTTAGGAAGTGCACACTTAAATTATGCCCACGTTTTTTTGAGGAAGTACACAATTGAATTATGTTGAAAATTTATAAACTTTTAAACTGCCAAACCGATTCGTATCCATCCGCCACCGCCGGATTGGCGGACGGACGCGGATTGATTTTCTCCAATCCACCAATCTGGCGCCATCCATAGATGTGAATATTGCATTGCATGAGTTGCATTGCCCTAGTTGTTCACTTGCATTGCCCAGGTTATGCAAGTTTATTGAACCACTGGATGAACATAGATGTGAATATTACATTGCCCAGGTTGTTTTTTTAGGAAGTGCACACTTGAATTATGCCCATGTTGTTCTTTTGGGGAAGTGCACAATTGAATTATGTTGAAAATTTGTAAACTTTTAAACCGCCAAACCGATTCGTATCCATTCGCTAATCCGCTCAATCCGCATCCGCCGGATTGACAGATGGATGCATATTGATTTTCTCCAATCTGGCGGCCGGATTGACAGATGGATGCATATTGATTTTCTCCAATCTGGCGGACGAATAGCGGATTGGAGGTTCCGTGGCCACAACTCATCCACGCCCACCCCTACTAGAAACTTCTTGTAATAACATCATCAAATAGCTCAAATCTTTTTCTAAATGAAATACTATAACCAAATTTCCCCTCATGAGAGAGACCGTGTTTCTAGGTTTTCCACTTCGTTTGGATCGTGAGAGGAGGTGAGAAAAGAAATGATTGTGGTTTCTCACGTAGATGAGTAAAGAAAAGAAATGATTAGACTTTCTCACTATTATGTTTGAATGAAT
The DNA here is from genome assembly GCF_055761805.1 of Camellia sinensis. Taxonomy (NCBI): domain Eukaryota; kingdom Viridiplantae; phylum Streptophyta; class Magnoliopsida; order Ericales; family Theaceae; genus Camellia; species Camellia sinensis. The sequence goes on along the minus strand of NC_138967.1, from coordinate 102,044,027 downwards.
AAAAGAGAAAAGAAAGTGGTTTCTCACCTATCTTGTTTGGATAAAGTAAGTAAGAGGAAGGAAAAGAAAGTGTTTTATTTCATTTTACCAAAATAACCTTCCGTATTAATAAGTTTTGTTTTTTCATAAGGGTAGTTTTGGTGTTTTAAACACGTTTCATTAAACCCAATTCTTTTCTCACCAAATCCCACCACTTTTGGTGAGAAACAAAATACAGGTTTGGTGAGAGTCCATTTCTCACCTTACTTAACCATCCAAACAAATGAAGGGTTTCCAATTCTCACCATTTCTTTTCTTTTCTCACCAAACCCCTCCATCCAAACAGTGTTAAGCTTACAACGCAGTAAATCTTATATATGTCTTTCATTTCTTTGCAATTCAATGAGTTTGCATTCAAGAGGGAGACATAATAACTGCTTATAAAAGAGATTAAATCAACAACTCCAAGAATTCAGCAGCAATAAAACAAAGGTATACAAGTCCCAGCAAGTACTTGCATTTTCAAAACAAAATCAGGGGCTAGGAAAAGAAAAGGATTCAACAATTATGATAAGATGATGATGATGATATGGTGCTATAACTTTTCTGAAAAGTACTCTGTCAGTAGTTTCTATGACTTAAGTGTAACATCACAAATGTAAAAAACTTGGAAAAAGATGAAAATGTAAAACAGAAAATGAAACAAAGTTAAAGCCAAATGTAAAAAAGCAAAAATGTTGGATAAAATTAAAGAAATTAAGACTGCACATAAGTCATTATTGTTTTAGAAGTGCATCACAAATGATAAAGACAAAGATGCAATATGAAAGGAGAGCAATAGTTGGCCAATCAAAAGCAGTTGAAACCAGACGGGACAAAACTTACATATAGACAACCTTTTACTGCAGCATGGCGGCAAAAGGCCTGAGGCAGTTCCCCTTGACCATAAATAGGGTAAATCAAAGGCCCAAGTGCATTAGAAAACCTGACAAGGATGAGGAGAGCAATAATTAAGATTATCAGAGATTATTATAACTCTTTGTTAGAGACAAAAAAAAAAAAAGGACGAGATTGGGAGGAGAGGGAGAGAGAGAATAAATGTGGAGTCGTCCATCAAGAATGGTTCACATGATGACCTCATTATAGCCTCACAGGTATAGGACATATTCATAGAAAAGCACTAAACTTTTGTCATTATGCATCCAAGCTCATCAAACACTAATACTAAAAAGATGTAGCACTAGTAAGCTTTTTACTGCAGTATCTAGCCATTTTATAGAAGTATTGCTGATTTCACCTTTGAAAGATAACGCTTATATGGAAAAATCTGTGCTTTCAGTACGGTCATTATTACATCATTTAATAATCATTAAATTACAAAAAATCACAAAATTACAATGTTCCAAAAGCTTGTTAAAAAGGACACTACAACTTCTTGTCCCCCAATATAGGGTGCTGGCATAGATGCTCCAGGTACCGACCTAACCTTTCGCATTATTTCCACAAAGTGGCTAACCTCATACTCAAATGCACATTCAGCTCCCAAGCTGTTAATTTTCCACCAAGCAATGGCCCATCTATGAAATTTTGTTGATGCAATTTTATTTTGTTTCTTTTGAAGGGGTAAAGGGGATCCAAGCCACTTTTTATTTATTAAATAAATAGAATGTTCCCTGAATCTTATTTAGTCTTTATAAACTTTTGTGGATTGTGGACAGAATAAAAGGAGATGAATGAAAGTTGTGTGGTTACTCAGAAGGTCATATCTTAATGTACTCTTTATCATTTTTTTATCTTTATTCTACACATCTAGGGGCAAGTCTAGGGTCCTTTAATCATTTATAAGTCTGAAGTGCCACTCATCTTCTCCACGTTTTCCCATTAGTTTTTAAATTTGTGGTTTTAATGACAAGGGGGCAGTTTAGAATTGGTTGAAGTTCTGGTAAAAGAAAAAAAAAAAAAAAAATTCATCAAATTGTCTTCAACCTTTAGGTTCTCTATTTTCAAGAACATTACAACATTATCTTCATTTTCTTTCTTTAAAACAAATATATATATATATATATACTAAGTACCACGGACACGGACACGATACGGACACGACACGGACACGCGGACACGCAATTTTTCAAAAAATGCGGGACACGACACGTTGGAGACACGTTTAATATATATAATTTTATTTATATATTATATGTAAAATTAAAAAATATATACTATTTGTATTTATTTTTATTTATTTATTTTATTTATTATATGCAAAATTAAAAAATATATACTAATTTTATTTATTATATGTAAAATTAAAAAATAAATATATTATTTTTATTTATTTATATTATTTAAGACCAAAAGAAAGGTTAGGGGTTATATTATTTATTTATTTATATTATTTATTATTAGTATATAATTTATTATTAGTATATAAATATATATATATATATGTATATATATTGTTAGTATATAACGTATATAACTATCGATGGTTGCGACGAAAATTTTAGCGAGAGAGAGCAGAGAGGGTCAAACGATGCGCAGAGAGGGAGACGAGGTCGATGGTCGATCGATGGTCAAACGAGGGTCAAACGAGGGCGATCAATGGTCGATCGAGGGGCAAAGAGGGAGACAAGGAAGACGAGGAAGACGAACAGGTTAGGGTTTCTTCTCTCTGTCCTCAATCTGTCTCTCTCTTCCCTCGACCTATCTCCCTCTCTCTCTCTTCCCTCGATCTGTCTCTGTCTCTGGCTCTCTCTCTTTCTCCTCTCCAACAGTTCTAGGGCTTCTTCGATCCACCCACCTGCGTGTCTGAATCGTGTCCTCGCGTGTCCAACCTCGTGTCCGACTCTAAAAAATTCTGAAAAAAGGGGGACACGCAGGGGAGAGTGTCGGACACGTGTCAACAGCGTGTTGCGTGTCCGTGTCCGACACGTGTCTGACACTAATACGCAAGCCTCAGGGACGTGTCCGTGCTTCATAGTATATATATCATTAGTTGTTCTACCATCATACACTTAAGATGCAGAACATTGTTAAAGTAATAGTGGTCATGGTTACAGAATAAATGTTTAACCATAAACAGAAAGAAGAACCTGCCAACGGATGAGTGGTAAAGTGCTAAACGATTTATTCCATCTTTCGTCTTCAGAAAATCTTTACAAACTTCCATGCTGTCTTGATCATAATCTGCCATTGCTATTGCATACGGAATAGTCCTACACGGAGAAAGGTTATTTAAGTTGCTCAATTCATAATACAAAGTACACCATATACAAGGACAAATGTGAAACAATAGAGGGAAAAAAATAACTTTAGCAAGGAATCCTTCCTAAATGACCATCTGAACATATGATTGCATTGAATAGGTATGAACTCCATTAGAAGAGAATATGTCTTCCACTAAAAAGCCAGCCATTGCATAGTTTACATGGAAGCATCTATCAAAAAAAGCCCTAGCTTTTTCAAATTCTCTTCAAATCAAAGAAAATCTCCAAGCAAAGAGAAGACAAGGCTTGATGTAGATGTGTGGTACAGAGTTGTAACTGGCATTACTACCGCAAAAAGAACATCTAAATAATATCTTTTAAAAATGGCCATTGCATGGATGGAGAACCAATATCCCCCAAGTATATCGTTAACACAGTGCTTAGGTTAGTTGCACAAATGAAGAACCTCCCTATCCACCTATTAAGATATTAAATTAAAAAAAGATATATTATCATGTGAACAAAATCTTGAATCTCCCTTCATGCAGATATAATGTTAAAAAATATCATTAATTTTGCAAAGGAATAAGAAAGTTTACACTGTTGAAAAGTGAAGGCTCAATTTGGTTCCGGATAAATGAGGGAGAAAATAAAAGGAAATTGCTAATAAATGGCTACCTTTCTCAACATTTCCCTTTCCTTCGTTCTTTCCAAGATTCAGACACGGGATTTAATTTTCCTTTTTCTTCACAAACCAACTAACCAAAAGAGCCTATCAGACAATGGAACCGAGAAGAGACGTACAGTTATTAGTGGTGTTTGGGAACTTGGGTTTGGGATTTTTTTTTTTTTTTTTTTTACTAAAAGACAAACTTTTTGCGAAATCAAAAAAAACACATCCAACCAAAATATCACATCTAATCCCATAATCATTTCACTTTTTCTCTCACAAACACCACATCCAACCACAAAAAAAACCCAACTATCTTCCCAAACACCAAAAACTTTTTATCCAATAATATCTTACGACTAAAAAAAACCTACATAAAAACCCACTTCCCAAACACCCACATTATATTTCTTCCCAAATCCATTTTCACTATGGAACCATTTGATTAACAAGATAGTGGTGGAAAATGTAGGGAAGAGAAGGGGGAAAAAAATCAAATTATTTTGGCTTCGAAACTTAGGTTTTTGCTTCTTACCAAAAAAGCAGGGAATTTTTTAACACAAAATTTTCATCAAAATAAATTTTCATTTCTTTAACTTGACTTTCTAGCATTTTCACTTTACATCACACCATTTTCTTTCTAATCGAAAGGGGCCCAAAGCCAAAAGCAACCCCCTCTATGCCAAATTAAAAAGTTTAACCCAGTAACCTGAAATTTGCAAAGTAATCACTAAACCGACCATGTCAAGCATTCTTAGGAGAAAACAACACCAATATGCTTACTGAATTACTACTACTTATTGTATACTGAATTGTATGCATCCACTTGTATATATGTATTAATTTTCACATAACCAGAAATTTTTTTTTTTTTTTTAAAAAAAAAAAAAATCTTACTTTGACACAAATAACATAACAATGAAATAGAGCAATTAACAAGGGCATAGAAACAGAACAAGAACTCTCACTAACAAATAGAGAAAGGCGAAACAATACGTACGAGTTAATCTTTGGTGGCAATCGCAATTTGTTCAAGAAATCAACGAACGGACTCTCCAAATCCTCATCCGAAATCCTCCTACCACTATCATCACCACCATCAGAACCAACAACAGCAGCTTTCAAATGCCCGTCAACAAGCTTAAAAAAAATCCCCAACCTGGTCTTCTCAGCTAGGCCTAAACTCGTATCCGAAAATATCGCCGATCGCGAATCGGGCACACTCAACAATTTCCCATCGCCATCGCACACAAAGTTGGCATCAACACTCTTGAACTCCATGTAGTGACTCGCTCCCGATTTGAGCATGAGATCAACGGCCGAGTCGGCGCAGAAGAAAACCCTAGGTCCGGCCAAATCGAGGTTAAATGTTCTGGAATGTTGGAGGGGTTCGGGGGAGTGGGAGGAGATGTCGAGGTCGGAGTACATGGGGCTAGAGGAAAGATCGATGGCGATGTGACCCGCGGAGCAGGAGGAGGAGGAGGGAGGAGGTGAGTGGTGGGAGGATTGGGAATGGAGGAAGGAGGTGAGGTCGGAGAGAGGGAGAGAGAAGTGGGAGCCGTAGAAGGAGTTGGGGTCAAGGTGGAGGACGGTTTTTCCAGCAGCGGAGGCGGCGGCGGCGGCGAGGATGGATTCCGGGAGGACGGTGCCGACGATGATGAGGTCGAAATTGGTGGGATCGATGGGTGGGTAGGACAACGTGTCGTCCATTGCAGCAAAATAGGGTTTAGGGTTTGAGATCGCCGATGCTGGAGCAAGGATCCTCTAAACTGATTTTTTTCTAAAGTTTTCTAGAGCGTTACATTGTATCTCAACTATACAATATAACACTCCAGGAAACTTTAGAATAATTTCACTCTAGAATCCTTAGTGACGATGCTGGAGTGAGAAGATGAGAGAGAGTGAGACTTTGATATGCTTAGCCTCACACTGTGAGAGTGAGAATGAGAACCTAGGTCTAAATACAACCTATGGGAGAAGTGGGGCCTTTTCCCATATTAACGTCAAGTTTGGCTATAAAGAAAAAAGTGCACTTATTTTATCTTTTTATTTTTTTTGGGTTACATCAATCAACATTTCCTCTCTACTTTTTTTATACATAATACAAAAAAAATCAAAAAGTACACTTATTTAGTCTTCCCAAACTAGGCCTAAGGCCCCGTTTGGGGCTTACTTTTTTAATCAATTAGTCAAAAAGTTATTAAATTAGTCAAAAAATCAATAATTCATACCAAAAAGTCATCTCAAACATACAAGTTTTTTTTACCTATCTTTTTAGCCAAATAGCTAAAAAGTTACTAAATTAGTCTGTTTCCAAACGAGGCCTAAGTCTTTTTTGTATGTTATTTCTCAAATTAGGCCTAGTTTGGGGGACTTTTCCCATATTAAACCTCTTTTACATCTTATTTCTCAAATTAGGCCTAATTTGTAAGCGCTATTACAAATCGCGCTTTCACTGTTTAGAGCCCAAAATTTGATAAATAGTGAAAACACTATTACAAAACGCACTTTTAATTAAGAAATCGCTATTTCAAATTGCACTTTTAGCATAAAATTTTTTTTTGAAGAAAACGCTATTTGAAATCGCGCTTTCACTGTGCATATAATTTTTTTTTCTTTTTTAGAAAACGTTATTCCAAATAAACGTTTCTACTGTCAACACAAACCAAAACCAACCCACACTCTAACACACTCACACACCGACACCCACACACGCCCACAACACTGTAGAATTGAAATAATATAATTTTTATATATAATAATCAATTATATAACTTTTATAATTTTTATAAATATAAATCATTTTTAGGTTATAGATGGTTTGATTTATAATACGTATGTATGTAAGGGTAAAAAATTTTATAATCAAAAATAATTTTTGCAATTTTTATAATCAAAAATAATTTATAAATTATCAAAAATAATTTATAATATGTATGTATTTACTTTAAATAAATTATATATAATACGTATGTATTATATATATATATAATTTTTATATATTTACTTTAAATAAATTAGTTTTGATACGTATGTATTTTATATTTACTTTAAATAAATTATTAATAAATATATAATAATTATTTTATAAAATAAATTATTAATAAAATTTTATAATACGTATGTATTATAAATTTTTTTATAATAATTTATAATACGTATGTATTATTTAAATCTTTACATTTTTGATTTAAAATTTTTTACAGTAAACCCATCTTCACATTTTATAATACGTATGTATTATTCAAAAATAATTTATAAAAATTTATAATTAATACGTATGTAAATAATTTAATACGTATCTTCACATTTATATTTACAGTAAACCCATCTTCACATTTACATACGTATGGTTTAAGGGTAAAAATTTTGATAAATGATAAATCAAACCATCAATAACCTAAAATTTTTTACCCTTACATACGTATGGTTTAAATAATTTATAAAAATTATACGTATCTAAAAATTGATTATAAAAATTGCAAAAATTATTTATAAATTGATTATAATCTTTATAAACTATTTAAAAATATACAATAAATAATTATTAATAAAAATTATAATCAATTTATTTTATAAAGTAATCAATCTATTTTACAATCAATAATTTTTATTAATAATTTATTTTATAAAATAATTATTATATATTTATTAATAATTTATTTAAAGTAAATATATAAATATATAAAAATTATATATATAATACATACGTATTATATATAAAATACATACGTATCAAAAATAATTTATCTAAAGTAAATATATAAAAATTATATATATAATACATACGTATTATATATAAAATACATACGTATCAAAAATAATTTATCTAAAGTAAATATATAAAAATTATATATATAATACATATGTATTATATATAATTTATTTAAAGTAAATACATACGTATTATAAATTATTATAAAAATTTTTATAATACATACATATTATAAATTATTTTTGATAATTTATAAATTATTTTTTATTATAAAAATTGTAAAAATTATTTTTGATTATAAAAGTTTTTACCCTTACATACGTATTATAAATCAAATCATCTATAACTTAAAAATGATTTATATTTACGAAAATTATAAAAATTATATAATTGATTATTATAAATTATTATTATATATAAAAATTATATTATTTAAATGTTGCAGTGTTGTGGGTGTGTGTGGGTGTGGGTGTGGGTGTGGGTGTGTGAGTGTGTCAGAGTGTGGCTTGGTTTTGGCTTGTGTTGACAGTAGAAACGTTATTTGAAATAACGTTTTCTAAAAAAAAAAAAAAATTATACGCACAGTGAAAGCGCGATTTCAAATAGCGTTTTCTTCAAAAAAAAAATTTATACTAAAAGCGCAATTTGAAATATCGATTTCTTAATTAAAAGCGCGTTTTGTAATAGCGCTTTCAGTATTCATCAAATTTTTTTCTCCAAACAGTGAAAACGCGATTTGTAATAGCGCTTTAGCTTAGTTTGGAAAATCCGTCCAAACTAGGCCTAGTTTGGGAAATAAGATACAAAAAAGGCTTAATATGGGAAAAGCCCCCTAGTTTGGACGGACTTCCCAAACTAGGCCAAAGCGCTATTATAAATCGCATTTTCACTGTTTGGAGCCCAAAATTTGATGAATAGTGAAAGCGCTATTACAAAACGCACTTTTAATTAAGAAATTGCTATTTCAAATCGCGCTTTTAGCATAAAAAAATGTTTCTGAAGAAAACGCTATTTGAAATCGCGCTTTCACTATGCGTATAAAAAAATTTTTTTTTTTTAGAAAACGTTATTTCAAATAACGTTTCTACTGTCAACACAAGCCAAAACCAAGCCACACTCTGACACACTCACACACCCACACCCACACACACCCACAACACTGTAGCATTGAAATAATATAATTTTTATATATAATAATCAATTATATAATTTTTATAATTTTCGTAAATATAAATCATTTTTAGGTTATAGATGGTTTGATTTATAATACGTATGTAAGGGTAAAAAAATTTATAATCAAAAATAATTTTTGCAATTTTTATAATCAAAAATAATTTATAAATTATCAAAAATAATTTATAATATGTATGTATTATAAAAAATTTTATAATAATTTATAAGACGTATGTGTTTACTTTAAATAAATTATATATAATACGTATGTATTATATATATATATAATTTTTATATATTTACTTTAAATAAATTATTTTTGATACGTATGCATTTTATATATAATACGTATGTATTATATATATAATTTTTATTGATTGTAAAATAAATTGATTACTTTATAAAATAAATTGATTATAATTTTTATTAATAATTATTTATTGTATATTTTTAAATAATTTATAAAGATTATAATCAATTTATAAATAATTTTTGCAATTTTTATAATCAATTTTTACATACGTATGGCAATAATTTTTATAAATTATTTAAACCATACGTATGTAAGGGTAAAAAATTTTAGGTTATTGATGGTTTGATTTATCATTTATCAAAAATTTTACCCTTAAACCATACGTATGTAAATGTGAAAATGGGTTTATTGTAAATGTAAATGTGAAGATACGTATTAAATTATTTACATACGTATTAATTATAAATTTTAATAAATTATTTTTGAATAATACATACGTATTATAAAATGTGAAGATGGATTTACTGTAAAAAATTTTAAATCAAAAATCTAAAGATTTAAATAATACATACGTATTATAAATTATTATAAAAAAATTTATAATACATACGTATTATAAAATTTTATTAGTAAATTATTATATATTTATTAATAATACATACGTATTATAAAATTTTATTAGTAAATTATTATATATTTATTAATAATTTATTTAAAGTAAATATAAAATACATACGTATCAAAAATAATTTATTTAAAGTAAATATATAAAAATTATATATATATAATACATACGTATTATATATAATTTATTTAAAGTAAATACATACGTATTATAAATTATTATAAAAAATTTTATAATACATACGTATTATATATAATTTATTTAAAGTAAATACATACGTATTATAAATTATTATAAAAAATTTTATAATACATACGTATTATAAATTATTTTTGATAATTTATAAATTATTTTTTATTATAAAAATTGCAAAAATTATTTTTGATTATAAAAATTTTTACCCTTACATACGTATTATAAATCAAACCATCTATAACCTAAAAATGATTTATATTTACGAAAATTATAAAAATTATATAATTGATTATTATAAATTATTATTATATATAAAAATTATATTATTTCAATGCTACAGTGTTGTGGGTGTACGTGGGTGTGGGTGTGGGTGTGTCAGAGTGTGGGTTGGTTTTAGTTTGTGTTGACAGTAGAAACGTTATTTGAAATAATGTTTTATAAAAAAAAAAAAAATTATATGCACAGTGAAAGCGCGATTTCAAATAGCGTTTTCTTTAGAAAAAAAATTTTATGCTAAAAGTGCGATTTGAAATAGCGATTTCTTAATTAAAAGCGCGTTTTGTAATAGCGCTTTCACTATTCATCAAATTTTGGGCTCCAAACAGTAAAAGCGCGATTTGTAATAGCGCTTTAACCTAGTTTGGGAAATCCGTCCAAACTAGGCCTAGTTTGGGAAATAAGATGCAAAAGAGACTTAATATACAAAAAGCCCCGGAGAAATGGGCGGGTACCATCCAGCCCATACCTATGAATATTTGAAAAACATCACTTAGCTGGCCTGGCCTGAGGGAAAAAAAATGGGCTTGGCTTCTGTCCAGTTCTTAATCGGATTGGACCGTGCTGTTGAGCCTGTGGAGGTTCATCACGGGTCCCGTTTTGATAATCTGAATCATTTAATATGTAGAACTCATCGAGTATTATAAGCCTATAAAAAATCACGTTAATCGGATATCGGTAGCTATGCTATCAAATCAGTTTTGTATAAAAATAAATAAACGGTGAATAAATTAACGGTTGACAAAAATCTGATTTGATCACATAGCTACCGATATCGGATTAAAGTGATTTTTTATGGACTTATAGTACTCGACCAGTTCTACACATTGAACAGTTCAGATTATCAAAACGGGACCCGTGGTGGGCCCCCACGGGCCCAACAACACGGTCCAGTCCGATGAAGGATCGGACTGGACAAAAGCCAACGCCAAAAAAATAAGAAATTGTTTGGTTCGTATGTGAAGATATAATTTTTTTAAAAAAAAATAAAATTTTGTTTGGTTTAAATTTTTTTTGAAAGGAATTCAAAATTATTTTTTTTTCCTATGCATTAATTCATCACTTTCTCAATCACTTTTTCTCTTATACACATCTATTCAACAATAACATAATATCAAATCATCACTGTACGAGGGCGAAATATCCTCTGCTTTCCGTACTCCTTGGATTCAAGCTTCACGTGACGGCGTCTAACTTGGCAACACAGAAACGGTGAGCTGCCCGGCGGTGGGTTGCCGGATAGACCCTCCGACGATTAAGTTAGATCACTTGAGGAAGAAGAATACTGTTAGAGAGAGAGAGTCCCTCAAAGTTGCATACCTCTAACGTTCATCTTCCATTCCTTTTTCTAGGCTGGCCATGCAGCCTCAGGATTGTGCGCGCACTACTTCTGCTGTCCTTCCCTGGACAGGTGCCAGTGTTTGCCTCTCACCACCTTACGCGTGTAAAGGCCAAATCCTCCAACCAGTACATGCAGAACTGCCAAACGGTATTGACGCATGCCTGGAGCAGATTTCCTCTCCCTCACGCCATTGGCCCAAGGGGCACACTTCACCGGAGTACCACGATCGACCCACCCCTCGTGGAGAATCGCCAACACAAGCAACACAACCGAGCTGTGTCTCGCCAGCCTATCCCTTGGAAAGAAGTAAAAGTACGATGCTCATGGTCGAGCTGCGTGGGATCGATCCATCCTGGCTGACCGGCCGCGAGGCATGTCGGCCTTCCCCCACTTTACCTTCACTCTAGGTTATATGAAGTCAGGCCATCTCGGCTAACCGGTCGGAGGCATGCCGGCCCTCGCCCCGTCCTCAATCTAGTCTGGGCTGTCCTTAGCTCGATTGCGTCATACCACTGCGTGCCCAACCGAATGTTCAGCCATGGCGCGGCCCGACGAGGCCCTGGACCACACCTGGTCGGTCAAACTACCCCGGTCGTGCAGATTAGGCCGGAGAACCACACCAATTGAGAAAACAGGTCTGCTCCCGCGAGATCCGTCCCAACCGGCGTTACCGTGGGTCAGTCGTACCAATTCGGAGCAAATCTCCCTCTCAATTGCCCCTTAATCCCATCCGAGCTAATCGTGATTGAGGTTACCACCATGACCGAGCTAACGGTCCCCGAGTTGCGCCAGTACCAAGCCGAGCGTGATTGGCTTCAAAGCCATTGCCGAGCGTGATTGGCTTCAAAGCCATTACCGAGCTATCCTATTTGGTCGGTCATTGCTTCAGTAGTCTTGTCAAGGGTCGTACAGCCGTACTAACAGAGCCGCCCTTGCGGTGCCACGTAGCCTCACGCCATCGGTGACGTACGGCCCTACAGCTGTCTTTTCACGCGCGAAATTCAAACGACTGCTGCCCATTGGCTTTCCCATTACTTTTATACACAAACGAGGGGTCAAACACCCCCTACTGTTCATCTCCAACCACGAGCCCTAAAACCCTAGCTCTCAAAACCTCTCAATTTCTGTCATTGCTGCCGTTATTGCCCATTTGCCTCCTCTACATTCGTTTTTGCTCCCTCAGAAGCTGCAATCGAGCTCGTGATCGATTGATCCCCTCTTGGCATCCATCGTCGGTAAGCTCCTTCACCCTTGTTCTTCGTGTTCTTCACATTTTCAAGCCTATGTTCTTCGTGTTCTTCATGCACTTTGTTTAGGGCAATAGTTGTGCACCCTAGAAAGAACTGGAACTGGAATCGGAAAAGCAGATGGGGCTCCCATGCCCCTTGTTTCTTCGAGTAAAACGTACAAACTTTGAATTTAGGATGAACAACTTGAATCTGGGTAGGACCGAGCTAAATAGGTAACTTAGATCCATAAATAAAACTTCAGCCGAACAAAAATTAGTTTGTGGCTTCTCGTTGAGGCCGCGACCGTGCTGGATAAAGGGAGTCAGAATCGAACTATGAAGGCCAAATCGGCCAAATAGTCGAGCTGAGATAGGGGGCCGGCCAGTCAAATGGCCCAAAAACCCTTGACCGAGCCAGGGACTCCACGTAGAAGTCGTGCAATTTATGCCGCGCTAACCCATGGACTTATTTCTTAATAATGCAAAACAAACTAGGACCGACCAAGCCCGTCCAACATTACTTCTGTTGGAGCTCAAAGTCCGAACAAACACACAAAATTTTCCACCGAGATACAGGCTAAATTACCCAATAAATAAAACCAAGATAGATGGGGAAGTACCGGTTCATGGTGAGCTCGCCCGGTGCACTAGCCGAGTTTCGTAGGGAGTACAACATTCCAGACGATGTCCATTTAGAGCTGGCCAATAAGGGAGATACCCCATGGGGTGACCTAGATCGGTGTCCCTTCATAGTCGTATCCATCGTGGAAGGAGGGCTTCACTTCCCAATCCAACCCTTGATCTGCGAATTTTTGAGACAGACAAGGCTTTGTCCGACCCAAGTCTCAAACAACACGTACAAGATAATAAACGGCGTGACCGAGCTAAATCGGAGGCTCGGTCTCAATCTCAGTCTCGCCGAGATATTATATCAATACAACCTTAGCAAAAATAAGGGTGGGTTTTGCTGGTACCTGAAGGTCAAGAAGGGCCGAGCAAAATTCATTGAGGGTAACCCTGATAAGGAAACAAATGACGATGACTTCTTATGGGTGTCCGGTCGTTATGAGGACACCGAGGCGCCCATACCGGGCTAGTACATTAGGAAAGATTTTGGCAGTGCTGGTGAGTAGCTTGGCAGACTACACTACTTTCTTTTTGCAATGATTTTCTTCTTGCCGATCTAACACTTGTCATCTTTTTTGCAGATTACAAGCTCTTGGGCAACGACTACTCCCGAGCTAATCAAGAGGCCATCAGAGTTCTGCTTCGTCATCTGGCCGAGGAAAGGGGGTCTCCAAAACTCCTCGGCTTCGAACCGACCTACCACTACACAGCACCGCGCAAGAGCAGGGTGACTGACTTTCTTCGTGCGCCCTCTTTACAACCAGGTCCAAATCTTCCACCGATCAGACTTGTTCCCCTCACCGTCGAACAAGAAATGGCAAAAATCCGGGCAATCAAATCAATGATCACTGGAGAACCAAGCGACTCCCAGCCACCAGAGGTATCTGGAGAGACTTCCTCTACTCCAGCCGGGCAAAAAGAGGGAGCTGTGCTGGCTCTTGCAAGCGAACCAACAGGCCAGTCGAAGAAGCGACCGAGAAAAGACCAAACCGAGCAGCATCTAGTCGACGAAGATTCAACCGAGCACACATCTACCGAGTTGGGTGACCAGACCGAACAACTACTCAGTGGGCTATCCAAAACCCCAACTCCCTCCTCGAGATCAAGTACAAAGGCCGGGCTATCTCTGAGGCCGATTCAGTGTACGCGGACAAGGATTACTCCCTCGGTTTCAACATGACCAAGGGGCTAATCCTTCCCGCCGACATGAAGAAGCACGACGAGCTGTCCGACCTGAAGGTGCTTCGCTCGGCGGCAAAATCAATCTTTTTGGTAAGTTCTCCACTCTTTTTTCTTCAAGTTATTGACCGGTTTTTGCTCAGTTTTCTAAATTCTTACAACCTTTCATTTGTGTTCAAGCCGCGCAAAAGAACTATTTCGCACACGATCGAATGATCGCAGTGCGACAGAGCCTACGGGACGTCATTGCGAAAACAAGGCCAAAACGGCCAAAATAGTCAAGTTGAAGGCCGCGCAAGAGGCGACCGAGGCCGAGCGCGATACGCTAAACCAGAAGTTGGGCCGGGCTGAAGAGGATAAACAGCGGGCCGTGAAGTCGACAAAGGCTCGGTACCTCGCCGAGTTGCGCAAACTTCGCGATGCCCATAAGGAGGAGAAGGACAAGACGGTTGACGACGCCGAAGACCGGGGGTATGTGCAGGGCAAGAAGACTTATGAACGGCAGGTTCAGGCGACGAATGACATCTTTTTCCAGTACGGCTGGAAAACTGCCGTGCAAAAAGTTAGCCTTGGACAAGACGCCGAGATGTTCCAGCATCCGCCCGTTACCTATATCCCGGTCTACATGCAGGCGTATGCCACCGTCGCTCAAAAAAGGCTCATTGAAGAGGTGAAGAAAGCCGTCGAAGAAGAAGCTGCTGCTGCACAGCCCGCCGACCAAACCCCTCATGAAACTTCTGAGACAGCCGAAGATGGCGAGGCCGAGCAGGAAGTTGTTGCTGCGGAAGATAAGACCGAAGAGGGCTTGACCGAGCAGACAATGACAACTGTCGAACAAACCATTGAGATTGATCTTGACTGAAGACCCATTGTTTCCTGTCCTTGTTGCTTTTTATTTTTCTCTCTTTTTTTTTTTGAATGTAACCAGGCTAGGCCCCTCCTTTGTAATGTAATTTCCTTAATCAATAAAAATTTGAACTTTTTGCTCATGGATCTTCTATTTCTGTTCGGTTGCTACGTGCAAAATTTCTTCATTCAAATGTTCATGAATCATAACTGGTAGGTCGGCTATGCCAAGCCAAAATCAGAATTCCTTCAATTTTTGAGCGAACGTCACCATTTAATTTGGCCGAGCTAAAGTCTGCTCGGCTTCATGAATTGGGCAAAACGCGAACGCTCAGATTTGGGCGAGCGAGAATCAGCTCGGACCTTGTAGATGAAAAACACTAATATTTTGACGGACCGAGAAAAAATCAGCTCGGCCCTATAGGAGGTTGGATGTATCGCCAAAATTTCATTTTGGCCGAGAAAAATCGACTCGGCCCCTTTCATTTTGATAAAACGCCAAGCATCATGGCCCTTTCGCCAAGCGAAAATCATCTCGGCCTTCTTAGATTGGCAGAACACCAATATGTCCATGTGGCCGAGCAAAATTAGCTCGGCCTGTTTGAGTTGCGTAAAACGCCAACATTTCATTTGTCCGAGCAAAGTCAGCATGGCGCTTGTAAGTTGGACAAGACACCAACATTTCGTTGGGCCGAGCAAAGTCAGATCGGCTCTTTTCAGTTGAACAAAACACCAACATTTCGATTTGGCCGAGCAAAATCAGCTCGGCTTGTGGATTGGTCAGAACACCAATATTTCATTTAAGTTGGTCATGACGCCAACATCCCAATTGGGCGAGCAAAAAGCAGCTCGGGCCTTATGCAAATTGGACAATACACCAATTATTTCACTGGACAATACACCAACTGTTTGTGCGGTCTGTTTCTATACCAGCGAGAGGAGATCAGTTCGGCCTCTTTTAGGTTGGTCTCCCTGCCCCTGGCATCCTCAGAGGCCCAATATCCTTGCAAATCACATAGTATAAACAAAAAGTAGAGACATTTTTCATTACAAAGAGCAGTGCTATCCTTACATCGAATGCCAGAAGGCTAAAGGTCTAGAAGCTAAGCAACAAAAGCGATTACATTTCAAAAGTAAAAGATCTTGAGGTTGGCTGCGTTCTACGATCTGGGGATAGCTTTACCATCTAAATCTTCCAGATGGTATGCCCCTTTGCCTGCCAGGCCAGTCACCTTATATGGTCCTTCCCAATTTGCACCAAGTTTTCCTTCGCCAGGGACCACCGTGTTGCCCATTACCTTTCTCAAGACCTAGTCCCCGATTTTGAACAGTCTGGGGTGCACAGCCTTGTTGTATTTCTTAGAAAGTTCCTGCTGATAGGCCGCTATGTGGATCAGAGCCCGTTCTCTTCTTTCCTCAGCTAGGTCAAGCTCCAATGCGACTGCTTCATTGTTCAAATCTAGCTGGAGACTCTCAAATCAGATAGTTGGCATACCAATTTCCAGCGGGATAACGGCTTCCATGCCATAGGCCAAGGCGAATGGTGTCTCTTCGGTCGATTGCCTCGGCGTAGTGCGGTATGCCCAGAGCACATTAGGGAGTTCTTCAGCCCACTTCCATTTGGCTTTTTCAAGACGCTTCTTCAGCCCATCTAGGATGATCTTGTTGGAGGCCTCCGCTTGCCCATTTGACTGAGGATAGGCCGGTGTCGAATTGTAGAACTCAATCTTCAGTTCTTCGCAAAATCTGCGAAAGAGTTTCCTATCGAACTGAGTACCATTATCTGAGATGAGGGCCTTTGGTATATCAAAGCGAGTGATAACATTTTGCCAAACAAACTTTTTCACATCTTTTTCCTTTATGGTTGCCAATGGCTCGGCCTCAACCCACTTGGTGAAGTAGTCGGTAGCAGCGATGAAGAACTTGTGGTTGCCCGAGGCAGCTGGGAGTGGCCCCACAATGTCCAATCCCCAAAGCGCGAACGGCCAAGGACTTGTAAGGGGGAGCAACTGTCTGGCTGGCTGGTGGATTTGGTGAGCGAATTTCTGACATTTTTCACACCGGCGAACATATTTCTGCACATCTGCCTGTATACATGGCCACCAGTAACCTTGGGAGATTGCTTGGTAAGCCAAAGATCTGCCCCCTGTATGGCTCCCGCAGATGCCCTCATGAATCTCATAGAGGAAAGCTTCCACTTTGGCGAGATGGACACACTTTAGGAGCGGCCCGGTAAAAGACTTCTTGTACAAGGCTCTGAACAGCGAGAGCCAAAACCGCTCTGACTTAGCCCAAATTTTGTTAGCTGCCTTCTTTTCTTCGGGCAGAACTCTATCTTTTAGAAAGGTAATGATGGGGTCCATCCAGAAAGGTCCCAAGTCGGTGCAGAGTACCTTGGGCACTTTTGGCTCCTCAATGCTTGGCCGAGGCAAGAATTCTATCATCAAGGGATTAAGGAAGACTGATTGCATAGATGCAAGGCCGGCCAGTTCGTCTGCTGCGTTGTTTTCTTCACGGTTGATTTGCTCCACTCGTATGGCGGCGAACTTCTTGATCTCTGCGCACACCAGTGCCTGATACTTGGCCATTCTTTCATCCCTGGCCTCATACTCCCCGGAGACCTGATTGACCACCAGTTTGGAGTCGTTGAACACCATGAGAGCCGACGCTTTCATCCTCAATGCACTCTTTAGTCCGCACGAAGAGGGCTTCATACTCCGCCTCATTGTTGGACGCCAGAAAGCCGAGCGTAATTGCTTGTTCGATGACCAGCCCGTCCGGGGAAGTCAACACGATACCCAGCCTGGCGCCATGCCTGTTAGATGCCCCGTCGACGAAGAGCTTCCACATCTCTCCAATAAACAACTTCCAGCAGTCAGAGGGTTTTTGTGAGCTTCTCAACTCCAAGGCTCTGGCCGGCTCATTCTGGTCTCTTTCCTTGCCTTGGCTGGGTTCACACCCCAATGAGTTATACGGGTTCTCAAGTTCGGCTGCCATTTGCTCTTCTTCCACTTGCGAGCCGACATTTGTCACCGTTGCCTGAACCACGGGCTGTGCCAAATCCGCTCTAGCCAAGTTAACCGGGCAAACCGGATGCATTCCAGGGGCAAATTCCGCCATAAAGTTTGCAAGGGCTGGAGCCTTGATTGCGGTGCACAGTCGGAACTTGATGTCGTACTGCCCCAATTCCACGGCCTATTTCAAAATTCTCCCGGTAAAGTCTGCCTTTTCAAAGAGCACCTTAAGTGGAAACTCAGTCAGCACAACTATTGCATGGGAATGAAAATAGTGCGCCAGGTCTCTCGAAGCCATCATCAGGGCCAACGCTAATTTTTCCAGTGGAAGATATCTCGTCTTAGCCGGGAGCAGAGTCTTGCTTACATAGAAGATGGGCATATGCTAGATGCCTTCAGCACGGACTAGGACGGCGCTCACTGCATATTGAGAGACCGCCAAGTAAAGATACAATTCTTCACCCAGTTTTGGCGTGACCAAGATTGGGGCTGAGGAAAGGTACACTTTTAGATCCGCCAGTGCACGGTCACATTCGTCATCCCAGAAAAACTTGGCCTTCAAAGTTTTGAAGAAGGGCTTGCAACGATCTGAAGACCGACTAATAAATCTATTCAGCGCGGCTGCCATCCTGGCAAGATGTTGCACGTCCTTTGTGGAGTTTGGGTGCTCCAGCTCCTGTACAGCCTTGATTTGGGATAGGTCGGCTTTAATCCCTCGGTTTGTGACGAGAAAACCCAGAAATTTCCGGAGCCGACTCCGAAGGCGCATTTGGAGGCATTCAAACGAAGCTTGTGGTGTTTAAGTATGGCAAACATCTCCGTTAGGTCGGTGAGGTGTTAAGACTTCTCCTTACTCTTTACCACCATATCGTCAATGTAAGCCTTCATGGTGCGGCACAGCAGTGAAGCGAACATCTTTGTCACCATCATTTGAAAAGTTACCCCGACGTTTTTCAGTCCGAACGGCATGACTTTATAGCAATACAAGCCCCTGGGAGTAGTGAACGATGTAATCTCTCGGTTCGGTTCATACATGGCTATCTGGTGGTAGCCGCAATATGCAACCAGGAAGCTAAACCTCTGATGGCCAGCGGTCAGGTCCACCAGCTGGTCAATAAGAGGGAGGAGGAAGCTATCCTTTGGGCATGCACGGTTGACCGTCTAGTAGTCGACGCAGACTCGCCACTTGCCATTCTTTTTTGGAACAACTACCGTGTTGGATATCCACCGAGGGTATTACACTTCTTCTATAGACCCAGCTTCCAGTAAGTTTTTCACTTCTTCTGCCACTACCTCGGCATGGTGCAAGGCTGAGCGGCGTGTCCTTTGGATGACCGGCCGTGCATTGGGGAAGACATTCAACTGGTGGCAAATAAAGCTGGGGTCGACGCCAGGCATATCGTAAGGCGTCCACGCTAAAGCCTCTAAATTAGAAACCAAAAAGTTGACATAATCTAACCGCTTGGCGCTAGACAAAGATAATCCTAAGAGGAAGAACTTAGTTGGGTCGTTCTCGTCGATGCGCACTTCCACCAAATCCTCAACTGATTTTTCCTTGGCCTTTCATCCTATGTCTTCAAGGACCTCCTTTCTCTCAGGTCCCTCAATCATTTGGACAAATCCTTTGGCTGCTCGGCTGCCATTTACCGCAACGAAACATTGTTTTCCCATCACCTGGTCTCCCCAAACTTCCTCTATTTGTCCGCTTGGCGCCGGGAAGTGCAAAACCTGATGGTAAGTCGACGTTACTGCTTGTATGGCGTGCAACCAGCCCCTGCCCAAAATTAAGTTGTAGGTGGATGGAACTTTGAGCACCCAGAACTCTACTTGCTTTGTGACTGAACCCGCTTTGACTGGCAATATGATCTTCTCTACCGGCCATTCTGGCTGAGAGTTGAAACCAACCAAAGGGGACGTCGTAGGGGCCAAGTCCTTGTCCTCCAACTTTATTTGTTTGAACGCGTCATAATACATAATTTTAACCGAACTTCCCTGGTCGATCAAGATCCTCTTGATGTCAAAGTCTTTGACGCGAAGAGTTACTACTAGGGTATCATTGTGGGGCATCTGGATCCGCTCCAAGTCCCTACTCGAAAAGGTAAGGATGTCCTTCTCCTCGGTCTTCCCTTTCTTCACAACGGGTTGAACGGAGAGCACTTCCCTCATGTGCTCGGCTTTTTTAATCATCTATCTGAGCTCGCAGACCCTTGCTGGTTTAATGATGCCATGGATGACGTTGATTATGCCTTGGGGTGCTGCCTCTAGGGCGGCTAGGCCGTTTGGCTCGGTTTGCCCCAATGGCGCGGCTTTCATACCCCCATCTATGTATTGGTCAATATATCCCACAACCACTAGCTCCTCCAAATGTTGTTTGAGCGGTAAGCAATCCTCCGTTTAGTGTCCTCGTTCCTCATGGAAGGTGCAACGATATCTTGAATTGAAGCCTCTCTGTGCATTCCCCAACTTGGTCGGCCAGCGGACAAAAGGCTCATCTCGGATCTCACTTAAGATACGGTAGATAGGGATTTTAAAGACCGTGGTGATTCCAGTCCATGCTTCAATTTTCTCTTGGCATCCTCCTCTGCATCATGCGGAGCGTCAGCTCGGTCGTTTCTGCGACCTTTGTTTCTATTATCGCGATTTGGGCCACAACGTTGATCTTTTGACTGGTCGTTTGGGGAGTTATCCTCCTGCCCGACCGAGTGAACCTTCCCCGCCACCCTTCTGTCCGCCGTGACCAGATTAACCTTCTCGGTCGCGGAGACGGCATCATCCTCCACACGAATGTGCTCATTGATCCGCTACATCAAGGACTCTATGGTTGTGGGTTGGTGCATTGTGAGCGAATCTCGCAGCCTATGTCCGACTGGGAGACCCCGCTTGTATTGAGTGATCGCCAGATTAGTAGGGCAGTCGAGGATTTCGTTGTAAGTTTCCCAGTATCTTGCATTGTATGCCTTCAACGAACCTCCAGATTCCATCTTGATGCCTAGGAGATGGTCGACCTCCTTAGGTGTTCGCGTGTTGGTCTTGAATCTGGTGACGAAGGCTTCCGCTAGCTGCCACCACCCCTCGATACTCCCCTCTGGAAGCCTTTCGAACCATTTCAGGCCCAGTTCTCCTAAGCTTGCTGGGAATATGAGGCACATCAAGGCGTCATTGCGCTGGTGGCCAGCCATTACTTGCCGGTAATGACTCACGTGCATGTACGGATCCGTCTTGCCGTCGTACAAGGTGAACTTAGGCTGGTGGAATCCGGCAGGGAGCGGTGTACTCTCGATTTCTGGAGACAGCGGCGTGGCTGTAAGTCTCGCCAGCTCTTTGTCCACTAGTGCAGGGGCCATCACCCGGGGCATTGGCATTGCCACTTCTTCGCTACAACGAACTTGGGTGCTCAACCTCTGCAACGCCGATACTCTCTGAGCCTCTCGACGGCGCGCCCTCTCCTCCAACACATCCCTCAGGTCTATGGAACGGGTGGAGAAAGAGTATCGCGACGTCGACGACGGGCGCGAGGAGCGGTAGGTGCTGTCGCGTGTGAGGGACCTTCCCTCCCTTGGGTCGAAATTCCCAACCCCGTAGTTTCTGGTGATAAAGAGAGAGCGTGTCCTTTCCTGGCGGCGGCTGCTAAAACGGGAAGACGAGGTGCGTTCACTGAGGTTACCCTCTCCAGCAATACCCTTCCCCTTAATCTGGTGTTTCAGCATCTCCATCTCAGCCGCCATCTTGAGGATGAGGGCGTCCTGGTCTTTGAGTTTATGTTCTAGGTGCTGCGCGCGAGACTCCCCCCGCCGTCGACAGCCCTCTGGACTCTTCGAGCGATCAGTGCTCCTCCCGCGTTTGTCTCGCGTACCTCGTGAAGAAGTTTCTAGACCCACCATGGCTGGAACATTTGGGGGGCCTTCTCTCCGTCGGACAGACTCTGGTGTGATACCATCGACGACGGACAATGGAGTTTCGTCATTGTTGGCCATGGAAATGGTCGAAGAAGCTTAAAGAGCAAGGTTTGAGTATCAAAGACTTCCCACAGACGGCGCCAATTGTACAGGGGTGAAATATCCTCTGCTTTCCGTACTTCTTGGATTCAAGCTTCACGTGACGGCGTCTAACCTGGCAACGCAGAAACGGTGAGCTGCCCGGCGGTGGGTTGCCGGATAAACCCTCCGACGATCAAGTCAGATCACTTGAGGAAAAAGAATACTGTTAGAGAGAGAGAGTCGCTCAAAGTTGCATACCTCTAATGTTCATCTTACATTCCTTTTTCTAGGCTGGCCATGCAGCCTCAGGATTGTGCGCGCGCTACTTCTGCTGTCTTTCCCTGGACAGGTGGTAGTGCTTGCCTCTCACCACATTACGCGTGTAAAGGCCAAATCCTCCAACCAGTACATGCAGAACTGCCAAATGGTATTGACGCATGCCTGGAGCAGATTTTCTCTCCCTTACGCCATTGGCCCAGGTGGCACACTTCACCAGAGTACCACGACCGACCTACCCCTCGTGGAGAATCGCCAACACAAGCAACACAACCGAGCTGTGTCTCGCCAACCTATCCCTTGGAAAGAAGCAAAAGTACGATGCTCATGGCCGAGCTGCGTGGGACCGGTCTATCCTGGCTGACCGGCCGCAAGGCATGCCGGCATTTCCCCGCTCTACCTTCACTCTAGGTTATATGAAGTCGGGCCATCCCGGCTAATCGGTCGGAGGCATGCTGGCCCTCGCCCCGTCCTCAGTCTAGTCCGGGCTGTCCTTAGCTCGGTTGTGTCATACCACTGCGTGCCCAGCCGAATGTTCAGCCATGGCACGGCCCAACAAGGCCCTGGACCATGCCTGGTCGGTTAAACTACCCCGGTCGTACAGATCAAGCCGGAGAACTGCACCAGTTGAGAAAACAGGTCTGCTCCCGCGAGATCCGCCCCAACCGGCGTTACCGTAGGTCGGTCGTACCAATTCGGAGCAAATCTCCCTCTCAATCACAAACTCCCAAACTCTAAAATTATTTTTAAAATATATAACCAAACAAATCAAAAAAAATTATAAACTCTCTCTCCAAAAATTTTTAAAAAAATTTATCTCAAAACACAAACCGAACACACCCTATATATTTAGGTCGGGTTTCCATGGGTACTTATAGAGTAGGTTCTCCATTGTCATCCCTTGCTCATCCGAGTTCGACCGATTCATTGTCAAAAATGTAAAATTGTCTTCAATTTAAACTATTTACCTATTTTTATTAAGTAAAATTGTCAAAAAAAATATATTTTAGTCATTAAACTCAACTTAGGGGTACATAAAATATATAAACATTCTTTTTTTCATTAAGTTTATTGAATAAAATATTCTTTTAGTTGATTTTGCTTAACGAAATGGACAAATAGTTTAGATTGAAACCAAATTTAAAGTTTAAGGGTCAAACTTTGAGAGTTTGTTTTGTAATTTTTCTTTTTTTTAAATATATTATAAAAAATGGTTCCAAACAGATTTACAGCTTATAAGAGGCCAAAATGAATGTATGTTGTATGAAGACTCAATAGAGACGAATTCAGGATTATCACTATAGGGGGCGAAAGTATGTTTAAGGGTACAAATCCTTATAATTTTAAATTATTTTAAAATTTTCAATAAAATATTTGATATTTTTCAAATTTTTTGGGGTGCGGTCGCCCTTGTCTGCAACCCCTAGAGCCATCCTTGGGCACAACGATGCACAATCTAAAATATATATTTCAATATAAAAGATATGACAATATTTTTATTTTTTTTTATTCATACTATTAACGAATTTCTGATGAAAAGAGACAAGTATTGTATAAATTAAAATCTTAAGAGGACTTAGTGTAATTATACAAATTTATAGATTGTATTGTGTTTTCTCCAAATTTTAAGGTAGTATAATTTATCCTAAATATTATACAAGTGCAGGAAGGAAAAGTCTAGAGACCCACCTTTATCTATCCAAAAAATTTTGGATGAGTGATTGTGTGGTATAAATTAATTTGTATGGTGTAAGATCTATATAAAGTGTAATGAAAATTAATTCTGAATAATTTTTTAATTGATAAGGTTGAATTTGTAATATTCCTAATATGGGAACATTGTTGATTGTGCAAGGATAGATTGTTCAAGTGCACAACATCATGAGGGCATGGCTACTCAAACCGTGGAAAGCATAATACAAGACACCAAGAGAAACAGTCAAAGCCTCAACAAAACGTGGTCGTTTGAGGGGGCAATAGTATCCCCATACCCGTGTAAGAGACGATTAAGAATTCTCTAGTAGATGAGAGTGAGAGTGAGAGTAAGAGAGAGAGATATGTTTTCACCAACTAAACTTTTTTTTGTTACAGGAAAATCCTCCCTACCCTCCCACAGGTCCAAGGCAGTGCCCCTTGCAAAAATCACCAAAGTGTCCTGTTAGCCGTTCCGAGCGAGGAAACTATAACTTAGGAACTTGTTCTAACTAAACTTAGTATTGAAAGAGACGTGAAAAATGAAAGTTAAAATTTGTAATGATGAAGTTCAGCTAAAAAGTTGAATAAGTCAATTGTATAACTATGAAAGTCTAGTCTATCTATACTATCTATATACTATATACTATATACTATATATATATAAGTAAATGTAATGGAGTATCTAAACTCTTAATACTAAATTCTTATGGATTATCTCTCCTACGTGTCACCTCTCAAGTCTCCCCTCCCACTTTTCCTAATTTTTTAATCATTGTCAATTATCTAAATCTCAAAAGTTAAAAGGATTATATATATTTAAATAAAATGATAAATTTTTAGATATGAACAACAAAGAGGTAGAGGAAAAATAAAATAAAATAAAAAGATAACTATTCAAATTTCAATCACAAAGTAATATAAAGAGTCAAATAAAAGATTAAAAAATAACTAAATAAAAAATATTATGAGTCAATTAATTTTAAAAATAAAAAGTTAACTATATATATATGAACAACTACAAAATATTTAAATAAAAATATTACAAGTCAAATAAATTTTAAAATAAAAAGATAATTATTTATATATGATAAAAAAATAGAAATAAAATATATAATTTTATAATCAATGTTTCAAATGACTAATTTATGGAAAAGAATGAATGTATGACCTTAGGTATGAGATAGTTATCCTATTCAAAATATTTGTTAGTTATAACTCCCTATTATATTCTAAATTTATAAGAATTTTTTATTTTATAATACAAAAATGACTATAATAAATTATTTAAATTATGTATTTTCGTGCATAGTATGAGTTGTTGCTAGTTAATTATATATATATATATATATATATATATATGTTTATTGATTTGTTTAATAGACAAGTGTTAATGGACATGTGTCACTCATCCACAAGACCAAGGAGCTCCACTATCCAAGACACCAACGGTCACAATTCAAACACCTAAACAGTTGTATTATTTATGGGATTTCTTTGACTAATGTGGGACACTTGTTATTCATCGAAAGCCCATCCCTTTCACCAACAACTCAGATCATAAAGTTGTTACAATCAAACTCAAGTCTTGAGGAGCACACAACCAACATCCTAAAAAGAAGTGTAGTGTCCCGAGTAAAAAACCCAACCCATTTTATTCTTTCTGGTTAGGACACGTGGTTGTCTGAGTGATTTTGGCCTTGTCTGGGCAGTTTAGGGCCTTGGTGTCATGACCCAACCCCAAGTGCTTAGGGCTGGATTCGCATCTAGCTAATTAATTCTAATTTTAACAAATTAAGTAGTACAAGTGGAGACAAAATAAAGTAATAAAGGAATTAAATAGGTACATAAATAATCGAACTACTTAATAATTTTATTAAAAAAAAACATTCCTCATGACTTTTACGTATTTTATTGATGATCAGACAATTATTACAAAATGTCTGCATTAAATCCTGTGCTAGTCCCATTACACGAGGTTACCACTTTTCCTTACATTTCATCACCTAAAAAGCTATAAGTGCATAGCAGAGTGAAAAATATTATATTAAGAGTATATGGTACAAAATCATCATGGATAATTATTTAAGCTAAAACATTGTATATTATTTAATTGGAGTTAATCAATAATTTACATAGCATAAATGAATTTCAGAATATAAATAAAATAGTCATAACCATAGTACAGAATGACAATCAAAATGGAGGTCACCGAAGTGAAATCAGAACAAAGGTCAATGGATCTATGACAAACAAAAGGCTAAATTGACCAGTCAGAGGCCAATGGTTATTTAAGTCCCCCAAGGCATGAGACTCCTGTGATGGTTCTCACAATAATAAATATTTATATACTCATTGTCCAATAATTTTTAAAATTTAAACAATTATATCCATGGATTTTGATTTAAGCAAATAGGGTTCATAAAATAATTAACGTAATTGAAACATTAATATAATTTAGAAGACATGAATTGCATAAAATAATTCGTGGTAATTCAAGATATACGTAAAATATTTTATGGTGACTCAATGTATAATACTACTCACCTTAATATCAATTCCTAATTTTCTTATGTCTACTCCACCACGCTCCCTCCCTACACTTCCTTTACTACACCTCGTTGGGTTTCCTTTTGTGTTTCCCCTCTTCCAACTTCAGCACAAGTTCAGTATTTATACTAAACCAAGCCATGTTCAGCAAGGCACTTAGATGCCCAAAGTTGCTAATACCTTGCCTTACCTTAATCCATTAAAACTTATCTCATATGACACCTGTCCTTATCCTAATCCATTAGCAATCCTTCATCCACTCAACAAGCTAATCACGACACACTGGTACTTATTTATTACTTTAGCCTAATTATACTTTGGTCCAAATAATATAATAATTATACGCCATCTTTTTTATAGGACACAATGACCCCCTAGTTAAATTACATTTTAACACAAATAACTATTAAATTAAATATATCATTACATATTTATACATATATATTTTGTTGATATTAACGCGGTGTTGAAATTAACTAAACATTTGGGGTGTCACACTTAGGGTGCTTCGGGTTGGCTGTGGAACAGCAAACCAGGTTATGCTGTCTTGGGTAGTAGTGCACGTGTCTTTTGTGTTTGCGGCTACAATTTATAGAAGGTGGGTTGTGTCTGTGAGGAGCCGCAATCGAATGTGTCTTTTAGGTTTTGGGCCTAGGGGGAGGTACGTTGCATGTGATGGGCCACAGTGAAAGGCTATGACAAGCATGGTTGCACCCGCGATGTGCTTAGTCACGGCCATGACCAGGAATGTTGCTGCAACCTCACTAACATTCCTGGTCATGGCCGTGACTAAGCACATCACGGGTGCAACCATGTCAGTCGTAGCCTCTCACTGTGGCCCATCACAGGCAACGTAATCGCGGCTGTAATGGTGAGTCTTTATATGCCATGACCCGAACCGGCCCCTATATGTTAGGATCATAATTGGCTAGTAATTATGAGATTACCTATAGCTTCAAACGGAAATCAATCATATTTACCAATAATAGGGGCCAAAAACGGAAGCAGAATTACAAATTTTGTCTAATGAGCTGTGCATATATGATATTACAAAAACTTTACACACTGTATTAATAATTCACACCATTCAGTCATTAAAGACAGACATATATCCAAGATCATTCAAAAAGAGTCATATACAGACTTGGTTCTACAGGACCTCAAAAGTAAACAAAAGAAAATTTATAAACAAAGCCTCATACATGAGGCGTTCATAGCAAACTTCATGGTATCTAGTATCCTTAATAGTTCACTAGGGCTGAGGCTGGTCATCCCACTACTCACCTACATATATATAAATAAATAGTGAGCTAACGCCCAATGAATAATACTAGAGTAAATAGGTTAATGAATGAGATTCACATATACACAAATCATACTTGTACTTAATACATATGAAGCACAATTCACATTCATAACAGACTTAAGCAAATCATAATAGAACAACCTCGGGTCCAATCCATTATACTCAGAATATATTGAAAGGACGAAATGACCTTGAGTCCAACATATTATATACAAAACAACCTTCGGTCCAATACATTCATATTCAAAACGACCTTCGGTCCAATACATTCATAATCGAACTGACCTTCAGTCCAAAACATTCATTCATAATTGCAATGAACTTCGGTCAACATATTAATACGCGCGTTGATAATCATGATCATGTTCACATTCATATTTACATTCAAAACGACTTTTGGTCCACTCAATTCCTTATTCAAAATGACCTTTGGTCCATTTAACAAACATACAAAATGACCTTTGGTCCAATTCCTATATAAGATGACCTTAGGTTTATCTTGTCAGACATTCTAAATGGCCTTAAGCCCATCCCGTGCCCTTATCAAATATGCTACACAGCCTTGGGCCTATTTCATATTCGTACAACATGACCTTTGGTCCAATCTTATAATTTTGTGCTTATCAATCATGTTTCAAGTCTTTTACGAATCAGACAGGTAGAATACTCATTCATAATACAAATTCATGAGTTTGGAAAACTTACCACATCGGTAGTAGTTAGAAAATAACATACATGAAAATATCTTTACTAAGATATTACTCACAGTGTTCAGATAGTTGATTCGTCCTCGCGATTGACCCTACACAATTCATAGCACATACAGAAATTGGGTCACAATACAATTCAATCCGTTCTTTAATTCATTTTGTAGGCTTCTTCCTACCTATTTAGTTCATTTAGGGTACTTAATGTATGCCTAAGAACGCTCAGAAATGAAAAAGAATGGAAATTGAAACATAATACGTCTTTTCAAAGTTTCTTAAAACATGGCATTTCGCTCGAGCGCAATATTGGTTGCTCGAGCGAACCCCTTGGTCTGTAAAAGTATTGGATGCTCTTATTTTATGCTCGAGCCAACTTCTTGGTCGCTCAAGCCAAGACTAAAAATAAAGGGTGGTCGCTCAAGCGGTCTTTTGGCTGCTCGAGCCAACCTTCAATGCCTGCAAAAGTACTGGGAGCTCAAAATGTACGCTCGAGCGACAACTCCATCGCTCGAGTGAACTACTCAAATTCTGGAATTTATAGAATTCTGTTTGAGTTTCAAAACACAATTCCAAGGCTTCAAATTCAAACATGACATACTCTTGACTTCATATACTCGTTTATAAGCATAATTATTAGCTCAATTTACAAAACCAAAACCCAAACTTGGAAAATTCACCATGCATGTCCCAAATCATTTCAAATTTTTTTTCATAACTTTAAAACTCATGCAATCAAGTTCCATAACTTCATGAATTTTGTATGCATGTGAAATGTAGTCTCTAATTTCATCTCAAATGGTATAAATGATACTCATATTCATGAGACTCACCAAAATTATACATGCGTGTGTGATTCAATACTAATTCTTCATGTTAAGTTCATAACTTGCAGTAAGTCACCAATTCTTCTTGAATTCTCGCATTATATGATTTCAATTTACAATTTGAGGTTCAATTACTTACCTAGAGTCTTCAACTCTTCCAAATTTAGCTAGAACTTGAGTGAATCTTCCTAATCTCCAAGCTTTGAGTTCAATCCCTCAAGTTTTCCCCTTCTCTCCCTTGATTTCTCACACTCTCTCTCTCTCTATAGCGTATAATCTCAGCCAAGACTTGAAGATGAGCTCAAATATATAAGCTTAAACATTAATTAGTCCTATATATAGTGAGTGATTAGCTTAGACTAATCAATCTTGATTAAGGTTAAGTAATTACACTAATTTTAATCACTTTAATCTAATTATTTTGATCCGAATAAATTATTAATTAAATTTTGTCATAGGCTCAAAAAATTATGCTAATCACAATGGTACAGTCAATTTTGGTTTTTGTCACCTCTACGACCCTCAATTTCAGTTTATTACAAAATAACGAACGGATTTTCCTATGATGAACAGATATGAATTCAAAAGTGCATCTAATCACATGCTTAACATCCGAAATCATATTAAGCACTTAATCACAAGTATAATTAAGAATTAGCAACATAACATAGAATGGGGTCATCACATTATAATTCGTTTGTGCACTGAAAAAGTCATTTTTTTGTATTTTTTCTCTTTTGTCTCTCTCTCTCTCTTTCCGCCATAGCTGAGCTCCCAAGCTTTTATACCTAGGATTTCATCATTTTTTAACCATTTTCTACCTTCCATATACCAAAATGTAGAGCTTGTCGAGGTGTGATAACCCTGCGCCGTATTATGCTAATTAATCTTAATTACGAATGTGATTATGTGTTTGATATGATTTTGAGTGCTATTTATATGAATATATGTGGTTTTGAATTTCTATCTGTTCACCGTAGGAAAATCTGTTTGATTATCTGCTTTAGAATTTAAATTGAAGGCCTTATTGGCCATAAAAACCAAAATTGACTACGCCATTATGATTAGCGTAATTTTTAGAGCCTACGGTGAAATTTAATTGAAAAATGATTCGAATAAAATTAAATAGATTAAATTGATGATATAGTGCTCAATTAATTAGTGTTAATGGAATTTGATTAAGAGGGGCTATAAAAGGGCCATTATACACCCATATCCCTTTAGTTTTGAGCTCAAAATCAGATTTTACATTCTAGAGAGGGAGAGGGCCGCTCTAGAGAGAGAAAGAGGGAGAATTGTGCAATTTTGGCTCAAGGCTTAAGAATTAGAAGTTGAACTCAAAGAACTTGAGTGTTTGAAGCTCCTAGGTAAGTAATCAACTCTTAATTTATGAGTTGAGTATGTAATTTTGTGAATTCAAGTGGTATGGTAGCTCATGGCAAAGATTGAGTTGAATATGAAGTTATAATACACATGCATGCATGAAATTACTATGAATCACCACGAATTGCCATGAAATTGCATAAACTAGCATGAATAATGTTGAACATAGAGAACTGGGCACCAATCTTCACATGCATGCATAATTTTCATG
Organism: Camellia sinensis; assembly: GCF_055761805.1. Lineage (NCBI taxonomy): Eukaryota > Viridiplantae > Streptophyta > Magnoliopsida > Ericales > Theaceae > Camellia > Camellia sinensis. The sequence continues at coordinate 102,012,776 of NC_138967.1, read as the reverse complement.
GGTTTCATAATAATAAGTGTCATTTGTAAGATTTGAAATAGAAATGAAGTCAAAAATTGACATGCATGTTTGATTATTGAAGATATGGAGCTTATATGAGGTTTGAATACATGACTTTTGATTACACAAAGGCAATGTTGAATAATTTGAGAATGTGACCATGATTTTGAGCAATCGGCGTCATATTGCTTGTATACTCATGATATATAATGTGTTTTCCTATTTTTTGTACCTTAATTCGAGCTTTAAAGCCCTTGAATATCGAATTTGAGCCTTAAGAATAGTTCTGGGAAACCCAGAATTTGGCATATCCGCTCGAGTGGGTGCCACTCGAGCGTGAAATACGAGCTCCCAGAATTTTTGCAGACGTTGATGTCCACTCGAGCGGGGACATCCATGCTCGAGCGGGGAGCCATGTAGTGTGACTTTTAGCTCAAGCGTCCAAATTCACGCTCGAGCGTAAAAATGAGGCAACCAGTATTTTTGCAGACCCACGGGGTCCGCTCGAGCGGCGGAACCCACGCTCGAGCGGGGACCCTTGTTTCATAAATTTTTTAAAGGTCTTTTGTGTCTCATTTTCCGTTCTCTTTCATTTCTAAGAACTCTTAGGCTGCATTGAGCATCATAAATGAGTTAAAAGAATAAGAAAGAAGCCTAAGAGGGATGCATGAATTATCAACGGATTGAATTGTTTGTGACCCATTGTGTTCATAAAATGTGCAGGGTTGAGTTCCAGGGCAAATCCGCCAACAGAACACTGTGAGTAATATCTTAGTTAAGATATTTTAAAGTATGTTATTTGTCTAATTGCTTATTCCCATATAAGTCCTATAAGTTGTTAATTTGAATTGTGGACAAATGTTTGTTATGTCATATGGTTGGGCCAAAGGCCATTGGGTACAATTGATTGGGCCAAAGGCCGTTTGATATGAAAGATTGAGCCGAAGGCTGTTTGACATGAATGAATGGGCTAAAGGCCGTTAGACATGAATGATTGGGCCGAATGTCATTTGACATGAAAGATTGGCTCGAAGGTCGTTAGATATGAATGAATAAATGGGCCGAAGGCCGTTTGACATAAATGAATGGGCCAAAGGCCGTTAGACATGAATGATTGGGCCGAATGCCGTTTGACATGAAAGATTGGCTCAAAGGCCGTTAGACATGAATGAATAAATGGGCCGAAGGCCGTTTGACATGAATGAATGAGCCAAAGGCCGTTTGACACAAATGATTGGGCCAAAGGCCGTCGGATATGAATGAATTGGGCCTGAGGCTGTTTGATGTGTTTGGAACCACAGTCACTTGACCTATATATATATATATACTAGATAGAAATATGAATTAGCCCAAGGCCGTCTAATGTATGTTGTTCTAAATACCATTCGTGTGCCTTCTTTATTTGGTATTATTCACTGGGCTTTCGCTCACGCTCATTCATGTGTCTGTAGGTGAGCTAAGGGAGGTCCAAACCCAGCCTCAGTGAAGTTTGTGTGAAACAATCAAGGTTTTGAAGAGTCAGCCCATACGTCTCACGCACGAGACTTGTTTTCGCCCTTTTGCTATTTTGTTATATTTTGTCATGTTGGCGAGAACTTTGAATTACGGTTGTATATAGTTTTGATTGGCTGACCATGACTTGAATTATCCTGTTGTGTAAAGCTTATATGTTAACTTTCCTTGATGTGAGTTATTAATGTATGTTTGTGAAATGTTATGACGTGCCATGTAAGCACAACTCTTTGGACAAAAGTTTGAAATTGCTTCCGTTTGGCCCCCTTAACTCTGTTAAAATATATCTGATTTGGTTTAAGGCCGTAAGTAATCTTGTGATTACTGGCCGGTTATGTCCTTAACCCATGGGGGAGGGTTCGGATCATAACAGAGTGGTATCAGAGCACGAGTTAATAACTCACACACTTGTCCAAAAGAGCAATAAGCATCTAGAAAATATCTAGGATGCATTCATGTAATAAGTAGGAATTTGTAAACATTGAGACTATGTTTAAATGCTTTAAAATAAATGATTATGTGCTATATGTTTATGATTACTTGCATTGCGAATTATATGAATATGTATGCTTTTTAGTATATGCATACTTGTGAAACTTTTGTATAGAGAATAATGCAAGTTTAATCAGATGATAAGAACACGAGGTGATGAAATAGAGGAGTCTTCTACTGCCAGAATGTATAGGATGGAAAGATTGATTCAGGAAATGGCAGAAACATTGAGGCAACAACAATAGTGGCAACAACAGTGGCAGCAAGCACAACCTCCACCTCCGGCACCACCCATGCCAGACTTACAGAATGATGACCGAATAATAGCTCTCACCAAAGAGTTTAAGAAAATGAAACCACCACAGTTCCATGGGAGATTATATCCATTAAAGGCCGAGGCGTGGGTTCTCGGCATTGAAAAGTTGTTTGAGGTGTTTCCTTGTTCAGAGACACAGAAAGTACTTTTGGCCACTTTTATGCTAGAAGACGAAGCAAGAAGATAGTGGATGTTAATGCGTGAAAATCATAAAGACATTGGCTGGGCGAAATTCCTGGAAGTTCTCTATGATAAGTACTTCCCTCAATGTGTCCGTGACAGGAAAGTATCGGAGTTCATGAAACTTAAACAAGACAGCATGACCGTAGCTGAGCATGAGGCCAAACTCACTGAGTTAGCCAAGTTTGCACCACATGTGATCGATACCGACTACAAGAAAGCAAGAAATTTTGAAGGTGGGCTTCGAAGTGATATTTTAGAAAGGGTAAATGTCCTGAAGCTGGAAACCTATATTGAGGTACTAGACCGGGCCATAATATCAGAAGCTAACATAGTTAGACAAACTAAACCAACAACTAACTGGAAAGGTAGCAAAAGACAAAGCTTTTTTTCAAAGAAGAAATTTTCGAAAAAGCAAAATACAAGCTCCTCGAGTACTTCTAATTCTTCCCGAGATACATCTCCTATGTGTAATATCTGTAGTAAAAGGCATCGTGGAGTTTGTACCGTGTGTCAAGAGCCTGTTTTAAACAAAGGTACATGGCCAGAGATTGTAACCAGAACAGTGGAAAATTAGCTACTAGCTCAACAGCATCTATCCCAAAATCGGGAAATACTATGAGATGTACTACCACTGGGGATACCGTGAGGCAAAGAAGAGTGTTTGCGCTTGTTCCGGGTGATACACGGAATACTAATGCCGTCGTCTCAGGTACTATTTCTATATGTGATCAGGATGTTTTTGTGTTAATTGACTCCGGATCAACACACTCTTTCGTAACATGTGCATTTGCATCTAGTTTGAGTAGACCTTTAGAATTTTTGCCATATCTGCCATGTGTATCTGCTCCATCCGGGGAATCTGTATTGTGTGAATCTATATATCGCTTTTGTGACATGCGAATTGGGAATGCTATTCTGTATGTGGATTTGTTGCCTTTGAATTTTAGGCACTTTGATATAATTCTGGGCATGGATTGGTTAACTAAATATTGTGCCACTATTGATTGTGTAACAAAACGGGTTGTGTTTAAACCACCGGAACAGGAAGAAATGGTGTTTGTGGGTAACGGGGTAGTGTCTATGTAAATTAATCAGGAAAGGGTGCCAGGGTTATTTATGATGTATGCTATCTGAACAATCTATGAATGTTGAATTGAACAGTATCCCTATTGTTAGAGAATTTCCAGATGTGTTTCCAAATGAATTACCAGGGGAATTGGTGGACAGGGAGATAGAGTTTACGATTGAGATTATGCCAGACATCCGGCCTATTTCTAAAACTCCCTACAGAATGGCTACCGCTGAAATGAAAGAACTAAAAGAACAGTTGCAAGACCTGCTTGACAAAGGGTTTATCCAACCTAGCACTTCACCATGGGGTGCACCAGTGTTGTTTGTGAAAAAGAAAGATGGAACCTTGCATTTGTGTATCGACTATCGAGAATTTAACAAGGTAACAATAAAGAATAAATATCCCCTACCTCATATTGATGACCTGTTTGACCAGTTGCAGGGATCACAAGTGTTTTCCAAAATTGATTTGAGATCCGGGTATTATCAGTTGAAAGTGAAAGCGGAAGATGTTGAGAAAACCGCATTTCAAACAAGGTATGGCCATTGTGAATTTCTTGTTATGCCATTTGGGGTAACTAATGCCCATGCGGCTTTTATGGACCTAATGAACCGAATTTTTAAAACCTACCTTGATGAATTTGTTGTGGTTTTTATTGATGACATTTTGATATACTCAAGGAATAAACTTGAACATGAACGACATCTGAGGACTTTGTTACAGATACTTAGAGAAAAGAAGTTGTTTGCTAAACTAAAGAAATGCGAATTTTGGTTGGATGAAGTAATCTTTTTAGGGCATGTAATCAACAACGAGGGAATTTCAGTGGACCCACAGAAAATAGAGGCAATTGTGAATTGGCCTACACTGACAAATGTAACGGAGGTCCGCAATTTCATAGGCTTAGCCGGGTATTACAGGAGGTTTGTGAAAGACTTTTCGAGGATAGCTGTACCTCTTACCCAACTAACACGCAAAGGGCAACCATTTCAATGGAATGACGAAAGAGAATCTCCCTTTCATGAACTGAAAACGAGACTGACCACTGCACCAGTATTGACATTACCCACAGGTACGAAAAGCTTTGTAATTTTCAATGATGCATATTATAAAGGTTTGTGTTGTGTACTAATGCAGAACGGAAGGGTAATTGCCTACACCCCTCGGCAGTTGAAGCCACATGAGAAGAACTACCCAACACATGATTTAGAATTGGCCGCAGTTGTGTTTGCTTTGAAAATCTGGCAGCATTACTTGTATGGGGCAAAATGTGAAGTCTACACGGATCACAAAAGTCTGAAGTACTTCTTTACACAGAATGAGCTAAATATGCTACAAAGAAGATGGCTTGAATTGATAAAAGATTATGATCTTGAAATCCAGTATCACCCTGGGAAAGCTAATACAGTTACTGATGCCTTGAGTAGAAAATTAATGGGGAATTTGGCTTGTTTGCTTACTAAACAAAAGGAAATCTTGCAAGATTTTGAGAAGTTCGAGATAGAAGTGGTATCGTGTGAACAAGGCGGATTGATAGCCGCCATTTCAGTTGAACCAACAATAATCTTTGAAATTAAACAGAGGCAAAAAGATGATGAATTCCTCAAGAAAGTGATCGATGAATTTGAGACAAGTCCGAAGGTAGAGTTTAGCCTTGAAAATGAAGTGCTGAAATTTCGAAACCGAATGTGTGTCCCAAATATTCTGGAATTAAAGAAAAGAGTTGTAGATGAAGCTCACAAGTCAGTATTTGCTATGCATCCGGGCAATAACAAAATGTACCGGGATTTGAAACAAAGCTATTGGTGGCCTAAAATGAAGAAAGAAATTGCAAAGTATGTGTCCAAATGTCTTCAATGTTAGCAAGTAAAAGCTAAACATCAGAAACCAGGCGGTCTACTTCAGCCTCTCCCTATTCCTGAATGGAAGTGAGAGCATGTGACTATAGATTTTGTTGTTGGTCTGCCCCGAACACCTCGAGGTATGGATTCTATTTGGGTTGTAGTTGATAGACTGACTAAATCTGCACATTTTTTACCTGTCAGAACTACATTTGATGCTTATAGATTAGCTACTATATATGTTGATGAGATGGTCCATTTACATGGAGTCCCGGTATTCATTGTCTCGGATAGAGATCCGAAATTTGTGTCTAGATTTTGGAAAAGTTTGCAAAAAGCTATGGGAACAGAATTAAGGTTTAGTACTGCATTCCACCCGCAGACTGACGGGCAATCAGAATAGACAATTCAGACCTTGGAAGATATGCTTCGGATGTGTGCTTTAGATTTCCAAGAGAGTTGGGAAAATTACTTGCCACTAGTAGAGTTTGCATATAATAACAGCTTCCACTCCAGCATTGGTATGGCACCATATGAGGCTTTGTATGGTAGAAGGTGTAGATCACCGATTTGTTGGACAGAAGTAGGGGATAGGACCTTGCTTGGGCCTGAAATTATGCAAGACACTTCTGAAAAGATCAAAATTATTCAGCAAAGGCTTAAGATGGCCCAGAGTTGGCAAAAGAATTATGCAGATGTTCGAAGAAGACCTCTTGAGTATGAGGTTTGTGACCATGTGTTTATCTGTGTGACTCCGATGAAGGGCCAAGTAAGATTCGGTAAGAAAGGTAAATTATCGCCTCGTTACGTTGGGCCGTTCCAAATTCTAGAAAGGCTTGGCCCTGTTGCTTACCGAGTCGCTTTGCCACCGGTATTCGAACAAATGCATAATGTGTTCCACGTATCAACGTTGAGGGGTTATCTTCGAGATCCGTTTCATGTGATTGATTATCACCGGGTAGCTCTTGATGGAAATATGGAGTATGCCGAATGACCGGAACGAATCATTGACCGGCAAGTGAAACAATTGAGAAGCAAGTCCATCCCAATGGTGAAAGTGAAATGGAAAGAACACTGTGGGACGGATGCCACATGGGAAAAAGAGGATGAAATGCGACTACGCTATCCACATTTGTTTCCCGACGAAGGTAAAATAAGTTTGGAGGACCAAACTTCCTAAAGGGGGGAAGACTGTGATAATCTTGCTCCGTATTATGCTAATTAATCTTAATTACGAATGTGATTATGTGTTTGATATGATTTTGAGTGCCATTTATATGAATATATGTGGTTTTGAATTTCTATCTGTTCACCGTAGGAAAATCTGTTTGATTATCTGCTTTAGAATTTAAATTGAAGGCCTTGTCGGCCACAGAAACTGAAAATTGACTACGCCATTGTGATTAGCGTAATTTTTAGACCCTACGGTGAAATTTAATTAAAATTGATTCGGATAAAATTAAATAGATTAAATTGATGATATTGTGCTCAATTAATTAGTGTTAATGGAATTTGATTAAGAGGGACTATAAAAGGGCCATTATACACTCATATCCCTTTAGTTTTGAGCTCAAAATCAGATTTTACATTCTAGAGAGGGAGAGGGTCGGCTCTAGAGAGAGAAAGAGGGAGAATTGTGCAATTTTGACTTAAGGCTTAAGAATTGGAAATTGAACTCAAAGAACTTGAGTGTTTGAAGCTCCTAGGTAAGTAATCAACTCTTAATTTATGAGTTGAGTATGTAATTTTGTGAATTCAAGTGGTATGGTAGCTCATGGCAAAGATTGAGTTGAATATGAAGTTAGAATACACATGCATGCATGAAATTACTATGAATCACCATGAAATTGCATAAACTAGCATGAATAATGTTGAAAACGGAGAATTGGGCACCAATCTTCACATGCATGCATAATTTTCATGGGTTTCATAATAATAAGTGTCATTTGTAAGATTTGAAATAGAAATAAAGTACAAAATTGACATGCATGTTTGATTATTGAAGATATGGAGCTTATATGAGGTTTGAATGCATGAGTCTTGATTACACAAAGGGAATGTTGAATAATTTGAGAATGTGACCATGATTTTGAGCAATTGGCCTCATATTGCTTGTATACTCATGATATATAATGTGTTTCCCTATTTTTGGTACCTTAATTCGAGCTTTAAAGCCCTTGAATATCGAATTTGAGCCTCAAGAACAGTTCTGGGAAACCTAGAATTTGGCATGTCTGCTCGAGCGGGGAAAACGCTGCTCGAGCGTGAAATACAAGCTCCCAGAATTTTTGCAGACATTGATATCTGCTCGAGCGGGACATTCACGCTCGAGCGAGGAGCCATGTAGTGTGACTTTCAGCTCGAGCATCCGAATTCACGCTCGAGTGTAAAAACGAGGCAGCCAGTATTTTTACAGACCCACGGGGTCCGCTCGAGCGGCGGAACCCACGCTCGAGCGGGGACCCCTGTTTCACAAATTTTGTAAAGGTGTTCAGTGTCTCATTTTCCGTTCTCTTTTATTTCTAAGAACTCTTAGGCATGCATTGAACATCATAAATGAGTTAAAAGGATAAGAAAGAAGCCTAAGAGGGATGTATGAATTAAGAACGGATTGAATTGTTTGTGACCCATTGTGTTCATTAAATGTGCAGGGTCGAGTTCCAGGCCGTTAAACATGAATGAATAAATGGGCTGAAGGCCATTAGACATGAATGAATAAATAGGTTGAAGGCCGTTTGACACGAATGAATGGGCCAAAGGCCGTTTGACACGAATAAATGGGCCAAAGGCCATTTGACACGAATGATTGAGCCAAAGGCCGTCAGACAGGAACGATTGGGCCAAAGGCCGTCGGATATGAATGAATTGGGCCCGAGGCCGTTTGATGTGTTTGGAACAGCAGTCACTTAACCTATATATATACATACTAGATAGAAATATGAATTGAGCCTAAGGCCGTCTGATGTATGTTGTTCTAAATACCGTTCGTGTACCTTCTTTATTTGGTATTATTCACTGGGCTTTCGTTCACGCTCATTCATGTGTCTGTAGGTAAGCCAAGGGAGGTCCAAACCCAGCCTCAGTGAAGTTTGTGTGAAACAATCAAGGTTTTGAAGAGTCAGCCCATACGTCTTACGCACGAGACTTGTTTTCGCCCTTTTGCTATTTTGTTATATTTTGTCATGTTGGCGAGAACTTTGAATTACGGTTGTATATAGTTTTGATTGGCTGACCATGACTTGAATTATCTTGTTGTGTAAAGCTTATATGTTAACTTTCCTTGATGTGAGTTATTAATGTATGTTTGTGAAATGTTATGACGTGCCACGTAAGTACAACTCTTTGGACAAAAGTTTGAAATTGCTTCCGTTGGCCTCCTTAACTCTGTTAAAATATATCTGATTTGGTTTAAGGCCGTAGGTAATCTCGGTATTACTGACCAGTTATGTCCTTAACCCATGGGGGAGGGTTCGGGTCATGACACGAGAGCTTCCATTTAATCTGAGCGAAGTGTGTTTTCGTTGTCATGGGTTTTTTGGCTTTCTCTTCTTCGCTTCAACAGATAGGTATTTTTTTGCTCATTTTCAATACCGTGTTATAGATATACATGTGATAGTTTTTATTATATTTGAAAGCATGTTTGATACGAAATTTTACAAAAGCACGATAGGGATTTTAGGTTTGAGTTTTGGGAGTTGGAATTGTATAATTTTGGTTGATGTGGGTAATTGGAAAGTGGTTGGTTTTGGTTAGAATGGTGGTGATGGGAAGCCTGAATTTATTATTAAGGTTTGATAAAACAAAAGAGGTAAATTTGGGTAAGGATTATGTGATGTGTTGTGAAATTGAAGAGATTCTGTGTACGTGTTACACTTATGTGGTAGTTATATGATCTAGCATGTTGTGATAATGTTTAGAGGTTCGTTTCTCTCTAGTTAAGCTGGTAAAATGTGGCATCTTGACAAAGGTTCCTCTTCCTTTTGATTTGTATCCTGTAAAGTGTGAGATTGAGGTCAATTTCTCTCTGGGACGCTGTGACAACCCTCACCTCTGATTAAGGCTAAACTGTAATTGAGAATGATAAGTAACTGATTAGAATGAAATCCTGAATTGATTGTAGGAGTGTATTGTTTTAAATGCATTTCTATCTGTTTGATTTCTGAATGAATCTGTTCACGTTTTAATTTCGAACTACGAATTGAAGGCCTTATTGGCGGCCAAATCTGAAATTGATTAGTGTTTTATGCTAATTAGAATTTATGACATTTTATGGTAGGTTTAATTGAAATGTGATTTGGAATGATTAAATTAGATTCAATAAGGTTAAATTACATTAGTTGGTTTTATTTTCAATATTGCCCTTGAGTGGGCTCATTTGTTGCTCATCATACATACACCTTGATGCATCATTTCCTCCTTCGTCTTTTGAGACCAAAACCGAGAGAGACAGGGAGAGTAGGAGGAGAAAATTGATTCAACAAATTTAGCTTGGAGACTTAGAAGACTTGGAGGGAAATTGCAAAATTGAGCTTGTATACCTTGAATTCAAGACTTAAGGTAGAGATTTCATTCTCTCATTTGTGAATTTAAGTTGTATCTTGCATGGATCATGGAAATTTGGAGTTTAAAGTCAAGAATTAGTTTAAAGTGTTGAGTTTAAAGTGAATTCATGCATACATGTCCTTATTTTTGGAATTTAAGGTTGTTTTTCATGGAATTCCTACGTGCATGTCCATATCATAACATTTTGAAGTTGTTTTTCATGAAATTCTTGCATGCATGGCCATATCATGGTTGTATTCTAGGAACTCACTATGTTTTTCTATCAAATTGCCAATTTAATCTTGGTTTGAAGTTCTGGGATTCAAGGGAGATCATGCATGTTGTATGTAAGCTTTGTTCTTGAAGTTATGGTTGATTTTGTGTTTAATTGGCTTACCTTTGGGCTTGATTTTACAAATGATCTTCAATAACATGTTGTACTATGAGTTTCCAAGAGTTTTCCAGAAAATTAGCCCAAGGGGATCGAATTTAAAGCTTTAAAAGTTGAGTTTTGAGCTTAAGGATCAATCTGGAAATTCCAGATTTTGGATCCACGATTGAGCGAGGGACTTCACGCTCGAGCGTACACTCTGAGTACATGCACTTCCGCTCGAGCGTGGAAAGTCACGATCGAGCGTGGAAAGTCACGATCGAGCGTGAAATGCGTATGCCCAGAAGTTCATGTGTTTTGCAGTCCGCTCAAGTGAGAGAATTCACGCTCGAGCGAGGACCTGAGTCTCACGCTCGAGCGTAGGTCGAGCGCCCATCGAGCGTGAAAATTTCACATCCAGTACTTTTCTTGAATTTGTAGTCCGCTTGAGCGGGGAAAGTCACGCTCGAGTGGAGCTCTTTTGTCTACATGTCTGCTCGAGCGTAGAAAGACACGCTCGAGCGTGGACCCCTGTTTCAGCAAATTTTGAAAAGTGTTTTAAAGTACATCTTTGCTTCCTCATTCCATTCTAGGCATTCCTAGGCCTAGTTTAAGGCATCTTAATGAGGATAATGTTATAGAACCACACCAAGTCGAGTTAAGGGGCTAAGTTATTGATTTCCTAGTGTGTAACTTAGCGTGTGCTCGTTCTATTACTGTGTAGGGTTGGCATCCGAGGACGCTCATTAGCTTGTCTGTAGCCCGGAACTCTGTGAGTAACAATGTTGTAAAGATACGTTCAATTATATCTATTTTTGAACGAATGACTGTACTGTTTTCTGAAATGACAATGCTTACTGAATGAATGTTTGTCCTACTTTTATGAACTGTACTCGTGGTATCCATAGCAACTTACTGTTACTGTTACTGCTACTGTTACAGAGATCTCTGTCGGTTCCCATGTTGGAACCACTACTGTATACTGTTATGATGGCCATCAACTGACTGTTCGGTCTGTTAAGACCTACTGTACTGTTTTGCTATTGGATGTACCACATATGACTACTATGGTTTCTAAATAACTGATATGACTGTTTAATTATTGAAAGGACATTCATTCTTAACTTCTTTACATAGCTGTTATTCACTAGGCTTTAGCTCATTGTTTATATATATATGTAGGTGTCCAGGCACCGGACCAATGCTAGGAGCGTCAGGCTAAGCTCCCGTTTTGTCTAAGCCAACCATTGTGCCTCACTTTGAGGTTCCGAGTACGTCAAAGCCAAGGCTAGTTTGGGGTGTTTTAGATTTCCCTCTTTGCCTCTGTTCTATAATAAATGTTGAGACGTGCACTGTACTGTTATGTTAGGGATTTGGTCCCTAACCTGAATGTCTGTATATGATGTATGTATATACTGTTTTGGTTTTGAATGTGAATATGTTCAGGAAAGTCTTTTTGCATACAGAATGTCATAGCTCATTGGACATCTTTATTTACTGTTTTGGCTTCCGCCAGCCCCTGTACTCTGTATTATTGTCTCTACTGTTAAGCAGGCCTTCGGTAATCACGGATTACTGACCGATTGCGATGCTTAAACCCATAGGGGCGGGTTTGGGTCGTGACAGAGGCCAATAAAGCGTATGTAATGACACTTATTCTCGTCTTAGTCACGTTCATGTACATCAGCATGATTTTGTCTTGATAAGCTTACATTTGTAGATTTTGAATTGTTTTGTCTAAGTAAAGATCCCTGTCTTGTTTGGTGCTTGTGTGATTTACCTGTGTATTACTGGTATGCTTTGTTTCTTGCTTGGTGCGTTAAGCCTAGGTCACACCCTTGAACCTCTTACACCTAGGACCATCTTGGAATCCACTTTGGTTGACATCCACCTTCACCCTGGCACATTGGCCGAGATGTCATCATCTAGGCTGAGGTGTGCATCACCTAGGCCGAAATATGTATCATTTGGGCCGAGGTGTTATCATCTAGACGTCCTAGATCTTTGATCCTTGCACCTAGTGATCTTGTTCCTGGACTGGTATGACCTAGACCGAGGTGTGGCACATCTAGGCCGAGGTGTGGCACAGCTAGGTCAAGTGTTATCCTTCCTAGCCGAGATCATTGAGACCTTACTTGCTGATGCCTATGTCTTGATCCAAGATCCTTGCCTTGTCAGAGTGACCTTGTCACCTTACTTGTCATACAAACTTTGTCATATCCTTGTCTTTTCACTCAGGCACATTTTTGAGGAAATCCAATCTGATAGTGCCACGTGTCCCAACAGAGGGTTAAGTCGGCCGACAGTAGAGAAAACATATCATTTGCTATATCTTTGCCCTATAAGAGAGAGAAGCTCTAGGAAAGAGGAAGAAGTTCTTAGAGTGAGAGAGCTAGATTCTAAGCTTGATCTTCACACCTTGAACCGTTAGATCCGTGTTTTGAGGTTAGATTCTTGATCTACTCTTGTTGTTCTTTATGTTAATCTGATCACATTGCATGATCTAGCATGATTCATGAGCCATGCATCGATTTAAAGTTTTTTTTAGAAAGAGAAAGTGATGTTCACGTGTTCCTGAAGAAAAACCCACGTTTTGATCCGAAAGTTTGTATCAAGATCCATGTTTTTGTGTTTGTTTTCATGGAATATTCAAGTATGGGTACCCAGGTCCATGCTTTTGAACTCATATCATGAAATCTCAAATTTTGAATAAAGAAGTTATGATTTTAGCATTCATGTTCATATTCTTCATGTTCTTCAAAAGGAAACCCAAATTTTCCAGACTTCATTTCCATGAATGTGGTCACCGGGACCACACTTCGGCCAAGAGGTGTGGGACCTCGGCCAAGACCTGGTTGGTACCTAGCATGTTTTCCCGAGATGAAAAACTGTGTTTTAACTCCCAACACATGTTTTGCTTTGTCATGACCTAGTTTTGGAGGAAATGCTGGGATCATTTACCCTCATGTAGAGCTTGTTTTAAGGATGCATTGCACAACCATCTTCGAGCATTACTTCTTGTCTTCTTGAAATGCATTCAGTGGACTTTGTCATGTATTTGTAGGTCTTGGATTCTTGCCTCAAGCCCTACACCCGAAGAGCTATGTATGTGTGGTATTTTTAATAAAGCTATGCTATAATGTTTGATAAAAGCTTTGCTTTATTTCGTTTTGGAAAAGTATTTGTTTAAGTATGAATGATTATCCCTGGTTTTGTATCAAGTATTATCTTGTTTTGATGACATTCTTGGAAAGTCCTTAGTGCTAGGGGACTATAATGCAACTAGTACCCTTGTTTGAGATATCTCCCTTGCCACCGATGGTCTTGTACGGGTGGGTTTATCTAATCGATTCTGGGTCGATTATTCCATTGTTTTGTCAGGAATGTCATCCCTTGTATTATATTGATGGTAGTAAGCATCCCTTGAAGCTTTGAAAGACTTGATAGATGAACTTGGTTCATCCCTTGATTTTGTACAAGCTATGATATGTATTATTTTGATAAAGATCTCGGATAACATTCATTAAAACCTTTATTTCTAATATCATTCACTGAGTATCCAAGCTCACCCTTTCCTTATATATATGTAGGTGACGAGCAAGAAGGCGGTGACGCCTAGATGTATTTTGCAAGTTGTGTTCAGTTTCATATTTTGCTAGCACCTTGAAGATTATGCTTTTTAGCTTTGTATTTCATGTCTTTTGTATACGTCGACTTGAGAAGCCTTTTGATCAAGATGTAACATGCACTTTATTTTATTTGTATTCAAGTTGTAAAACCACGTTAAAATGTACGTCATTTCATTTGATCTATGTACAGCTCTTATGGACTATTTAAATTTAAATTTATTGCTTCCGCACATGTAGGCCCCATATGTATACTCTAATTGTATGAATCCTGTAAGCTGGCTTTTGGTAATCTCGGATTATTGGCCATCACGGCACCATTCTACTAGGGGCAGAATGGGGTCGTGACAGCGTAGCACCTTGAGATAGGCTCTTCTCCCTTCCAGTTTGCGTCCGATAAAGTGTGACCTTAGGGTCGTTCCTCTCCGAATAAGGCCGGTAAAGCATTATGTGGTTATATCATTTGCCATCCGTGTTGTAGACCGGTGGAAGTGGAAGTATGAATTACGTTCAATTATGTATATTTAGAAATATATGTTTCTCGGTATCTTGTTATGGGTGTTCCTTACACGTGGGCCTATGGTCAAGAAAGATAATAAATGTGTTGTTGTATAAGTGTGCTTTATGGGTTGAGATATGGGATTAGGTATGACTTGTATATGTAAACGTGTTTTCAAAACAAATGTGGAGATAGAATTCTTTTAAATTAACGTGAAAGAATGTTCTTGGAACTAAACTGGATAATTGAAAAGAAAATAAGTAACTTTACACGTTGTGGTGTTTAAATGGATTTTTTTGGGATAAAATGTATTTATATAAGTATATTTTAAATATTAAACTGTCACATTATGTATATTTTACATCATGGTGCATTCATGATCATATGTATTTGTATGTTGTTATTGTTTAGGATCATGTTGAGATCTCTACTGGGTTTTGTGCTCATCCCATGTATTAACAAACTTTTCAAGTACATGGATGGAAGGGCTATTCGAACTTGAAGTCTTTTATTATGTTGGCCACAAGGCCTTTTTATTTGTTGGCTGAATGCCATGTTTTGTATAAGGGTAAATCCCTTTGTTTATTTTGATTCAATGTAAGCCTAAAGGCATTGTATAGGATTCTAATTATGAATTATCATCATCATCATTCTTATCGTGAGAGAATGTTATTGTTTATTCTTTAATTATGTCATTGCATGTATGAATTTACTTAAATTTGGAAAAGATAAAGGATTTGATAATGGATTTCGGGTAATAAAAGTTGGGGTGTTATGAGGAACAAAATGGGACATGTGCCACTTCATAAGGAAGTTTTGGCACCCCACTAACCAAAATGGTTGCAAATTTGCAAGTAGTGGTTGTAGATTTTCAGGAGGCTCCAACATCTATAAATACAAGAAATGAATATGGAACAAAACTCACCCAATCAATCAACCATTCAACAAAACTTAGCATATAACCCAATGCTATTCATCATTAGTTTAGCCTTAGTTCGATTTAGGAGTAGACTTGAAAGACATCTTTACCATAGATTTTAGCCTTAGATCATGACATCCGTATCAAATTAGTTATTTTTGGCTTTCATAGGCATTATTTTGAGACTTAGTTTGTGTTTACGTCCATTTCGCAACTCAATTTCATGTTTTTACACTTGTTCTTATATTTTTGTAACTTTTAATTTTTTGAATTTATAAAAGTATGTGTTTTGGTATTCATTTCCCTTTATTTACCTCTCTTTTTCACATTAAAACTCCATGGAGATTTTCAATCCTCTTAATTGAGGCAAAACAAGAAGCAGGAGATCTTTTATTCTTTTGAGTCTCAAACAACCTCTTATTTTAGAAATTAGTTTTTTTTTTTTCCAAGTACATTTCCACAACTTAGTTACTGTTACTTTGGCATGCCCAAATCACCTAACACCTTATGATTTTAGTCAAAACTTATGTTTTAGTTAAATGATATAATTTTTGGATTTTTTGCACAAACAAATAAATATATATTTTAATATTTGGAGGCCGAATTAATTTTTATAGTGTGGGAGATAAAATGAAGTTTCAAATGAAATTTAGTGCCATGTCAACAAATTCTATTTGATTGTAAACGGAAATAGACGACAGAGGTAAATTGATCAAGTTTAAAAAAATTTAAAAGTCAAATTAAAATAATGTGAAATCTGAATGCTAAATTAAAAAACACGTAATTATTGAATGGCAAAATAATATTTCCCACAAAAGCCCTCCCCTAAACCAACATGTCCTGTTGTAATTGTAACGTTTATTTGGTTACGTTTGTTTGGCTCCATAGGATGGAGAAAATTAAAAGTACGGTAAGATTGAATGAGGAGATTATTAGTGTGGTGTTATTATGTTAAAAATGTAGGATAAAAAGTGTTTGTTTATACACCACTTAATTAATACTATAAATAGTATTAATATATAAAATTAATATTTTTTAATTTTAGTATTTTTTTAATATTATAATTATCTTTTTCTAAAAAATATAATTTTTATTTAAAAATCATTTAAAAATTCACTAATCCCCTTACTTAGTTTTTAATCTCAGTCCTCCCATGACTTTGTTATTCTTACTACATGAAATTACTAGTCCAAGATAATAATTAATACCCTCACTCATATCTCAACTAAATGCGGATTCTATCTATACTATATATTAAGTAATATGGGATTTTTAGCTCCAAGTTTTGTGGAAGCTCCAATCTCCCAATCTAAATTTTTTAATTTTTTGATTTAAAAAAAAAAATCTTAGCATTTATTAACTTTTCTCAACTCCCAAGTCTTACTCTCATAATAACACTTTAATGCATTAAGAACAAGTATAAAAAAAATTCTTTGAAATCCAACACATATGAATTCTTTGAAAAGTCTCAGCACGTATGATTATTATCCCTCATAATAACACTTTAATTCATTAAGAAAAAGCATAAAAAAAAATTGTTGAAAAGTCCAACACATATGATTATTATCAAAATATTAAACTTTAATATAATATAATAAAAAAAAGACATTTAATTCCTTGAAAAATTCAACACATATGATTATTATCAAAATATTAAACTTTAATATAATATAAAAAAGGAAAAAGAGAAGACATTTAAAAAAAATATATTTAAAAATCACAATTCACATATATAGATAATTGTAAGGACAATTCATACATAGCACGAGTGATATACTAGTAGAGTATTAATCCAATTTCCTTTCCTAAGAGCCAAACAAACATTCACGGGAATTGGGGATCATGCTAAGACAATTGTCGTAGCAGGATTCTATGGTGCTTTGGTGGGGGATTTTTTTGAGTCTTTTTTAATGGATTGAATCGTTTATTTTGTGGAGTTGATCATTACAAGAAAAGGGGGTAAAAAACACGGAAGCATTAGCGACGGCGCTTGTCCCGTCGCAAAAAATGATTTTTTGCGACGGCAGCGTAAACCGTCGCAAATGAAGGATTTAGCGACGGCGTTTTCCCCGTCGGTAATAAAAAATGCGCGGATAGGGAGTAAATGCATCAGTATTAGCGACGGATGTTTTTACCGTCGCCAAAAGAAATGTTTTGAGACGGCGTACGTTTGCTGTCGCAAATAGTGTACTTATTGCAACGGCAATTGTCCGTCGCAAAAAAGTCTAATTTAAACGGCGCCGTTTTATGAATAAAATACTTGCCATTTGCGACGGTGTAAAACCTACCGTCGCAAAAAGTAAAACTTTTTTTGCCCCTGCTCTTCCCTATTCATCTTCCCGCTCGATCAAAACATATAATCCAAATCCCTAAATGTTTGAAACCAATTTCTTTCCCCCAAACCCCTACGAAGCCGAACGGCAAACGGCGAACGGTGAACGGCGAACGGTGGTGCGATGGTGCGATGCTGCTGCGGCGAGGACAACAGGTATGCTCTCTCTCTCTCTGTATATATATATACAGATCTGTATCATCTATATATATATTGATAAATCTGTATCATCTATATATATATATTGATAATATATACATTATTAAATCTGTATATATATATATATATATAAATCTGTATCAATATATATATATATTGATAAATCTGTATCATCTATATATATATATTGATATATATATATATATATATATATAAATATGTAAATTATATATAAATATATATATACATTATAATTCTAATTACATTGATATTATAAAATCTGTATATTTAAATAAATAATAATAACATTTATGGAAATCTGTTTTCATTATTATATATAAATATATATATACATTATAAAACTAAAATCTGTTTTCATTGTTTTCCAATCATTTTATTTTTTTGAAAATAAATAATAACACTTAATTTGTATATTTAAATAAATAATAATAACATTTATGGAAACACTCATTATTTCCAATCATTTTATTTTTTTGAAAAATAATAAACTTTTAAAAATTCACAACCTATTTTTATATATTTAAAAAAAAAAAAAAAATTGTTAACGGATCTCTTATTTGTGGCCACTTGCTAAAATGTTGGAAATGAAAATATACATGACTTATAAAAGTGAATGATGTATAATCATTTTTAGCCTGATTAATCAATTGTTTTAGTAGGGGTGTTTACATACTAGTTTAATTTGTTTATGAGATGATCCAAGTACTAAACCTATCCTTAGAGAAATTTTGGAATCATAAATTCTGAAATTTTAGAAATCGAACCAAAACCAAACTGCAAAATTTGTTCAAATCCAGTTTAGTTCCACGATTGAAGAGTTTCAAAAAACTTCATTGGTATACTTCAAATTTCATAATATAACCCAACAAATTTCTCATATTATATACACTACTTAATCACTAAAGTAATGCAATTCTCAATAATATAAGAAGTGTCCAATAAAAAATAATATGAAAAATTAGGAAAAAAAAAAAAAAAAAACTCAAAGTTTAAGTCTTATAATAAAATAAATCATGAGTTTAATTTTGCTGATACTGTTATTGATGTACCTATCATTTATTCTGTTTTTCTTCCAGGCAACTGTACGAAAAGTAGTCTTTTTGATCATTTGATAAACTTTTGGGAATTTAGGCCGGGACTTGATCCAGGAACTTGAAGCCTTTATTTATTGGTGGATTTTAAGTTCCAGTCACCACTTTATCGACAGGTAATGGTTCTGTGCTTAATTTGGTTATACTGTACATCTATCTAGTCTGTGAACTTCATAACCATAGCTAATGCAGTTCTGCTATCATTTCATTATATGTAGTTTTTGCATTTTCTTTCAAGGAGAGCATATCTTACAATGTTCCCAACATGTAGCGTGCAAGGCATTTAAGTGTTTACGTTACCTGGTTGATCTTTGCTGGTGTGTTTGTGGATGTAATTTGTAGTATGGAAAGTAATTGGGCCTCCATATATATAGATAGAAAAGAAACTAGGACTGGGCTTTCTTATTCTACTTTGTTACATAAGATTATGTATGTGATGTTCAAAATTATAATATACAGAATAATGATCCATTTTTATTAAATAATTTTTGAGACAATATACTTGATTAGTGTGTTTTTGTATAACTCATCTATCAAGTTCATAAATAATGCCGCATAATATTATGGAATACTAATAATTTGGAGAATTCTACCATACACATCCATTTATCATATGCATCATTAGTTATGTCATTTTTTTTTCTTTAGTTATGATGAATTATCTTCGTTAATTATGATATTGTTTTAGTTAAGACTTATAAGATCTTTGGTTGTGCCTCATGTGGTGTTTGGTTATGATTTATTTATTTTTTAAGTTATGACTCAGAAAGTATGATATTATATCATTTTTTTCTTCAATTAATTGATCTCACGTGTTGTTGTATAAGTATTTCATTTTTTATGTTCTCCTATTAAATCGGTAAATAACTAACTAGGATAAGACTACCTACCTATTTGAGAGAAATTGGATGGATAGGTATCATGGTACATGAATACGTAGGTATTATATTTAGAGTTACTTTGATGAGATATTTTTGTGGATGTGTACAGATGATGGATAAGAGTTGGATCGATTTTCCAAATAGGATGTCGAGCGAATACATTAATGGGATTGATGAATTCCTTGTGTTTGCCTACACCAATAGGGTTGAAGGTTCGATGATCAGTTGTCCGTGTAGGAAGTGTGAGAATCGATACTATTTTGTACGAGAGGGTGTACGGGAGCATCTGATTTTGAATGGTTTTTTTAAAAAATACAAACATTGGATTAATCATGGGGAATCTTATGTATCTCTGCATGGTAATCGAGAGAATGAAACATTAGCTAATTCAGACATTGGGGATGATATGATTGGAATGATACAAGGGGCTATGGGAAATCCACATGCCGATACAAGTGTTGAGGGTGATGAACCACAAGGGCCTGATCCCCATGCATTTGAACCCCAGCTCGGTCCAAATGCAGAGACTGCAAAGTATTTCAAACTTCTTCAAGATGCACAAAGTGAATTGTATCCGGGTTGTCAGAAGTTCACATCTTTGTCATTCATTGTTCGACTTTTACATTTGAAGGTGCTTAATCAGTGGACAGATAAGTCTGTTGACATGCTGCTTGAGTTATTGAATGAGGCGTTCCCGTTGGGTGTGAAACTCCCGGACTCATATTATAAAGCTCAAAAGGTCACAACAGATTTGGGCTTCACATATGAGACGTGGGATGCATGTCCCAACAGTTGCATGTTGTTTCGAAACGAGGACGCCAATCTTGATAAATGTGTCATATGCAACAGTTGTAGATGGAAATCAAATGGTGATGGTGGTTCAAATGGTCCTAACAAAGGTGGAAAACGAATAGCTGCAAAACAGATGAGGTATTTTCCTTTAAAGCCAAGGTTGCAGAGGTTGTTTATATCATCCAAGACGGCCAAGTTAATGAGGTGGCATGCAAAGGAACGAACTGATGATGGTGTCTTCAGGCATCCTGCTGACTCCCTTGCATGGAAAGATTTTGACCGTCGGAATATTGACTTTAGTAATGATTGCCGAAGTGTAAGGCTTGGTTTAGCATCTGATGGTTTTAACCCATTCAGAATGATGAACATAGTTCATAGCACTTGGCTTGTTGTGCTCGTTCCATACAACTTGCCGCCATGGATGTGCATGAAGCAACCATTTCTAATTTTAGCCGTGCTTATTGACGGCCCAAAAGGACCTGGTGACAAGATTGATGTGTACATGCAACCGTTGATTGAGGAGTTCAAAGAACTATGGAATGAGGGTGTGTCAGTTGAAAGAACTATGGAATGAGGGTGTGTCAACATTTGATGCATCAACAAATCAAATGTTTCAAATGCATGTAGCTTTACTGTGGACAATTAGTGATTTTCCTGCATACGCAAACTTGTCAGGATGGAGCACTAAAGGCGAATATGCATGTCCTTGTTGCAATAAGGAAACTACATCGTGTTGGTTGAAGCATAGTAGGAAACAATCATACTTGGGTCATCGCAGATTTTTACCTACTGGCCATAAATTCCGAAAGGATAAAGTATCATTTGATGGTACTCGGGAAGTCCGACTCAAACCCAAATTGTTGTCTGGAACTGAGATGTTGCTACAATTAGAATCTGAGGGTATTTTAACCCAATACAAGAGGGATGACCTTAAGGAGAGGCATAGGAGACAGGTAGAGAAGGAGAAAGCTGGACATCGCACCCACAGTTGGAAGAAAAAGAGTATCTTTTATGAATTGCCATATTGGGAGCACAATCTAATAAGACACAACCTTGATGTGATGCATATAGAGAAGAATATTTGTGACAATGTGTTGTGGACAATATTAGGGGTTGTAGGAAAATCGAAGGATGGCGTTAATGCTCGGCGTGATTTACAAGATATGAATATTAGAAAACCCCTACATTTGCAGTTAAGAGGGTCGAATAAAGCCTATTTACCAGCAGCACAATTCACGATGACCAAGGATGAGAAAGATTTGTTCTTGAAAGTGTTGAAGGAAGTAAGAGTTCCCGACGGGTATTCATCCAATATATCACGTCGTGTGCGCTCACATGATAGAAGTATTGGGGGTCTTAAGAGCCACGATAGTCATATTCTGATGCAACAACTTATTCCATTGGCTATTCGAAGATCGTTACCGAAGAATGTAATTGAACCCTTGATTGAATTGAGCAATTTCTTTAGACAATTGTGTTCAAAAGTGAATCGTGCGACGGATTTGCAATATATTCAAGATCGTATCGCTATAACACTTTGTCATCTAGAGAAAATATTTCCTCCGAGTTTTTTTGATATAATGGAGCACTTGCCTATACATCTAGCTGATGAAGCCTTATTGGGTGGAGCGATTCAGTTTCGATGGATGTATCCAATTGAGAGGTATCTTCTTACTTTGAAGCAATACGTGCGTAATAGAGCTCATCCTGAAGGATCAATTGCTAAAGGATATCTTATGGAAGAATGCATGAATTTTTGTGCACAATATCTCAATGATGTGGAAACCAAATCTAATCGACCCGTGAGGAATTATAGTGGTGCTGATAATTTGGGTCATGCTATTGGTGAAAACACAAGCTTTTATCTTGATAATACTTCTTGGGTACAAGCTCATCGGTACATCTTATTCAATACAAGCGCGGTTCAACCATTCATAAAGTAGGTTAAGTCACTCACTCAATATTTTATTATGTTTTATTGAATTTTCTTCAAAATTTTTTGTATTGCTAAAATTTCAATCTACACAGCGAACACTTTGAAGTACTTAAGCTCAAAATGCCTCGTGTTGACGATCATCAGCTTCGGCGTGAACATTTTGAAACTTTTCACATTTGGTTCAAGGAATATGTATGTATTTAACTCTATAGATTCTAGTTACTTAAGTCGAACTACATTTTAAATTTTACATTTTCGTGTAAAATAGGTCCAAACTTTGCGAAGGACTATTGATGTCATATTTTCTGAAGAGATTATTCTATTGGCAAATGGTCCTCATAACTTGGCAAGGAGGTTCAACGGGTATATACTGAATGGGTTTCGGTATCGAGTAAAGGCCATGGATGATCGTCGAGCCACACAAAATTGTGGTGTAGCTTTGAAGGCAGATACCATAAGTTATGCTAGTCGAAAAGACAAGAATCCTCGTGTGGGGTTTGTGTACTATTATGGACAATTGACAGATATTGTTGAGATTCAATATTCCAATGAGAAGAAACATGTGTTGTTTAAGTGTGATTGGATTGACAACATTCACGGAAAGAAAGAAGATGTCTTCAATTTCACGTTGGTGAACTTCAATCATTTTTTGTACCGAGATGATCGAATTACCAATGAACCTTTCATCTTGGCGTCCCAAGCAGAGCAAGTTTGGTATGTTGTAGACCCATTACAACCAGACTGGCAAGTCGTGGTGAAGATGTCTTAAAGAGGTTTATTTGATATGAGTTCGACTGATCCACAAATCGAGCCATACATGAGCCAACAATTGGAAGAAAATATAATGCTTCGTGATGAAGAAGTTGGTTGGGTGAGGGAAGCCGCAGAAGGGGAAACAGTTGATGTTCAAATAGGCTGATAGTGGTGGAAACATTAGTAATTCAATTAAGGCCAAGGTTGTAGTTAATCATCAATTTCTTAATTTACTTTGTCTTTGTAATTGTATTAGTTCAATTAATGTCATATTATAGTTGACGACAAACCATTGTCTATGTTTCTAATGTCAATTAATGTTATATTGCTTGCAAATTATTATGGGAAGGAAGAGGAAGCCTGATCATCCCCGGCGCATGATGTCTGATGTGCTACATAACAGGACATCAGTAGCACCACCATCAGAGGAGGCATCACATTGGCCACTATCGGAGGGGCCTTTAGTGGCACCACAGCAGCTACCATGTACTCAGCCTCCACGCCTACCATCGGTGCGTCCACCATCAGTGCCACTACAGCAGCTATCATCATCAGCTTATGAGCCATCCGCAGGTATATAAATTTGCTTTGATTTGTATGAAAATTATTTAAACATACATTTATTTATGCTCATTATATATAACTTGTTTATTCTCATTGTATTTTGCAGACCCTTCGACTTCTTCACAGCCCACCTCAGGTTTATTTGATATGATTTGTATTTACATTATTTAAATTTGCATTTGTTTATTACCATTGCATATTGTTTATTATTATTGTATCTCACAGGTCATGTTAGTTCTTCATCAACCTTGACTAGGCGTGGTAGAGGATGTGCCAAGGGCATTAAAGAGTGGGGTACTGGTAAAAAGCTAGACATACAATTTGATGGAAATTACTGCCCAATAGGGGATAACGTGGCTAAGTTAACTACTCAACTTGGCATTATTGTGCGGAATGGTAACATTGTTCCTCTTACTTTTCTTGACTGGAACAATGTGCCTGATGATATTATTGATGCTATCTGGAAGGATGTGAAAGTAAAAGTATATTTTTGTCCACAAATTCGAATTCCAAAATTGTGTTATTATTATTTAAACTTTGAAATTGTGTTTTATAAGACAATTTGAATATATGTCCAGAGGAGTACAAGCCAATCTGCATGAAAAATTGCAATAGCATATGGAAGGATCACAAGAACAAGCTTAAGGCTAAGTATTTCAAACCTAGAAGTTCTGATTCTAATCTGAAGGATGATGTTCCTATGCACATTGTGCCAAGCCAGTGGGAAGAACTTGTGGAGTATTGGCGTACTTCCGATGCTGAGGTATACAAATAAGTTATATTTATGATATGTAAACATACAAATCATATTTACATACTCACATTTGTCGAACCTGTTATAGAAAATCGCAAGTAGGAACGCTAAAAATCGGCGAGCTCACGGCATAGCTCATACCACAGGGCGTACTACTTTCTCTCAGATACGGCATGAGGTTTACATTTTATTGTTTTATTTTTGTATATAAATAAACATTGTATATTTACAAATTATTTACATTCTAATTTTCATATTTCTAAAAAAATGCAGATGACCAGTAAGGGGGAGTCTACTGATAAGATGAATGTTTGGCTTATGACATGTAGAGTAGATGACCCAGAGGTTATTTAGACCTTGGTAGTTTCCAAACACCTTTGATTGTATTTAAAGTTTATTTTTTGTGTGTCAACCATCTTAATTTGGCATATACTTGTATGTCTTATTCAATACAGGATGAGTTTAATCGTCAACTCTCTATGCTACCTGAGGATGGTCGGACTTTGGAGGCTAGGAATGCCATTTTCCATGAGTTGATAGGTCATGACGGACATGGATATTGTCGCACATACGAGAGAATTGTGCCTTGGAGAGCGGTGTATAAAGATGGTGCTGGGCCATCACAATCAACACCCTAGCCATCGACTATTGATCAGATCACGTAGAAGGTTCGTACAGAGCTAAGGGATGAGTTGAGGGAGGAGCTGCGAGCAGAGTTCTCTACACATTTACAGCAGATGAGAGCTGAGATGATGGCCTTAGTGTCACAGGGGGCAAGTGTGGATCCCAACAGACAGGTTCGATATAAATTAAATTGTTTGATAGTTCAATTTTCACACAAGATTATGTATAAAATTCGAATATGATTACCACATTATGTATTGACTATCATAGGTTCCTGATGCATCGAGTGGCCACCGGGCATTTAGGGAATCTGCAGAAGACGAGAATCCATATACACCACCACCAGAAGATTAGGTATAAAATGTATCTTTGCATTCTAAGCTAAAATGTATCTTTGCATAATTTTGAGTTAACGCCCCAAAATCACCAAACGGCGTCGGTTTAGCATGAAACTTGGCACACACGACCGCCTAGGCACGAGAGACTTGTGGGAGAAGACGGGGCTCGAATCGGGTTCCCGGTTTAGAAGTTAGAGTCGAATTTCACTTTAGGCAAACTAGTTCCTTAAGAAACTTGAATTCGAGGAGTTAACGCCCCAAAATCACCAAACGGCGTCGGTTTAGCACGAAACTTGGCACACACGACCGCCTAGGCACGAGAGACTTGTGGGAGAAGACGGGGCTCAAATCGGGTTCCCGGTTTGGGAGTTAGAGCTGGATTTCACTTTAGGCAAACTAGTTCCTTAAGAAACTTGAATTCGAGGAGTTAACGCCCCAAAATCACCAAACGGCGTTGGTTTAGCACGAAACTTGGCACACACGACCGCCTAGGCACGAGAGACTTGTGGGAGAAGACGGGGCTCGAATCGGGTTCCCGGTTTGAGAGTTTGAGCCGGATTTCACTTTAGGCAAACTAGTTCCTTAAGAAACTTGAATTCGAGGAGTTAACGCCCCAAAATCACCAAACGGCGTCGGTTTAGCACGAAACTTGGCACACACGACCGCCTAGGCACGAGAGACTTGTGGGAGAAGACGGGGCTCGAATCGGGTTCCCAGTTTGGGAGTTAGAGTTGGATTTCACTTTAGGCAAACTAGTTCCTTAAGAAACTTGAATTCGAGGAGTTAACGCCCCAAAATCACCAAACGGCGTCGGTTTAGCAAGAAACTTGGCACACACGACCGCCTAGGCACGAGAGACTTGTGGGAGAAGACGGGGCTCGAATCGGGTTCCCGGTTTGGGAGTTAGAGTTGGATTTCACTTTAGGCAAACTAGTTCCTTAAGAAACTTGAATTCGAGGAGTTAACGCCCCAAAATCACCAAACGGCGTTAGTTTAGCACGAAACTTGGCACACACGACCGCCTAGGCACGAGAGACTTGTGGGAGAAGACGGGGCTCGAATCGGGTTCTCGGTTTGGGAGTTAGAGTCGGATTTCACTTTAGGCAAACTAGTTCCTTAAGAAACTTGAATTCGAGGAGTTAACGCCCCAAAATCACCAAACGGCGTCGGTTTAGCACGAAACTTGGCACACACGACCGCCTAGGCACGAGAGACTTGTGGGAGAAGACGGGGCTCGAATTGGGTTCCCGGTTTGGGATTAGAGCCGGATTTCACTTTAGGCAAACTAGTTCCTTAAGAAACTTAAATTCGAGGAGTTAACGCCCCAAAATCACCAAACGGCGTCGGTTTAGCACGAAACTTGGCACACACGACCGCCTAGGCACGAGAGACTTGTGGGAGAAGACGGGGCTCGAATCGGGTTCCCGGTTTGGGAGTTAGAGCCGGATTTCACTTTAGGCAAACTAGTTCCTTAAGAAACTTGAATTTGAGGAGTTAACGCCCCAAAATCACCAAACGGCGTCGGTTTAGCACGAAACTTGGCACACACGACCGCCTAGGCACGAGAGACTTGTGGGAGAAGACGGGGCTCGAATCGGGTTCCCGGTTTAGGAGTTAGAGTTGGATTTCACTTTAGGCAAACTAGTTCCTTAAGAAACTTGAATTCGAGGAGTTAACGCCCCAAAATCACCATACGGCATCGATTTAGTACGAAACTTGGCACACACGACCGCCTAGGCACGAGAGACTTGTGGGAGAAGACGGGGCTCGAATCGGGTTCCCAGTTTGGGAGTTTGAGCCGGATTTCACTAAACTATCTTTCTAATTATATGGTAGTTAATTTTTTTATATTTTTCTGTAATTAAAATATTACCACCATTATATTGTTATTAATTATTTTTATTTTATTTTTTTCAGATATTTCCTGAGTAGCAGTTTGCTTCGCGTGGAATGTGGGCGGGTAAAGATTATGACCAACTTCTGTTTTTGTAACTCACGAATGAATCAAGACGAAAACTTTTGGTTTTGATTTTAATTTATGTTATTTAAATTTGTGACCAACATTATGTATGTATTATGTGACCAACATTAGGAATTTTTATCGTTTGCCAACTTTTGTTTATGTATGGATTTATATTATTATGTCATTTTTTGATTTTTTTTAAGCTATTTTTCATTTGCCAACATTAGTTATTTTATTTATGTATTTATATTATTATATCATTTGCCAACATTACAGGTTATTTTTATATTTTAAATAATTGTAAAACAGGGATTTTTTTTTTTTGTAATTTTTTTTTGAGACGGCAGAACACCCCGTCGCAAAAAAAAAAAAAAAAAGAAGCTGTGCCAGGCTTTTTTGCGACGGCAGCCATACCGTCGCAAAAGGTGTGGAATTTATTTGAGAAACAAGGCTTTAGCGATGGTGAAATTGCCGTCGCCAATAGTCATAAACGCCACATTTTTTGCGGCTGCATTTTTTGCGACGGAATTTTGCCGTCGGCAAAATCTCATTAGCGACGGAAAGCTTGTGCCGTCACAAAAAAGCCCAAATCTTCATCCACTATCGGCGACAGATATTTGCCGTCGCAAAAAAGAAATATTCCCGTCGCAAAAACAATGGCGATGGCAAGTGCCATCGCTAAAGGTCTTTTGCAACCCCCTTGTTGCGACCCCCACTTGCCGTCGCAAAAAAAAAATTTACCGTCGCAAATAGCTTTTGAGACGGCGTTTGGATTATTTGCGACGGTGTTTTGCCGTCGCAAAAAATAATTTTTTTTGTAGTGGATTGAGTATATCATTCTTATAAAAAATTAAATTAATTAAAAATCTATAATCCTATTATCCAATTCTAATTGTTTAATTTTTTTTTTAAATCTTATTTATGTTTTAAAAAATTGATTGTGCTTGTGTCATAAAACTATAAATATCTATTTTTTTTTAAATAATCTATTCACCCTATATATAATCAATTTATTTATTTATTTTTTTACCATATGAGTCCACATTGCGACACCACAGGACCCTGCTGTGACAGCAGGATCCCCAGGTCCAACATACACGTCCTCTTCTTCCTCTTCTCCTTTCTTTTCTTCTCTGCTCCGCCTCCCCCTCTCTCTCTCTCTCTCGTCTTTCTCTCGCTCTACACAGACAGAGCCCAGAAGTCGAACAAATCATCAATGCCTTCACAGAAGCGTAATTCGTCTTCAGATAATAATCTTGCTCACCACGACGACTCCTCTCAGCAACAGCCCTCCCGCCGCAAGCAATCGCGACGCCAACGAGGAGCTGAAGATGATGATGAAGATGAGCGAGACTACGGACAAGATGAAGAAGAACAACAAGTGAAAGAAGAGGACGAAGACTCTGAAGATGAGGGTAACGTATCGTATCTTGTTTGTTTATCTCTTCACGCTCGATATATATGAATTTGTTTTTGATTGACGATCGTTTATGGTTTCAATTGATACTTCTCAGATTCTGATGGAAGTTGTTCTTCTGACGACACTGCAAACCAATCCGAGTATTCTCTCTCTCTCTCTCTCTCTATATATATATATATATATGTTTGGATGTGCTTCATTTTGATTTTTGCTTTGCTTTCTTGTTTGATTAGTGGTCAGGTTGAATGTCTTTCTATATGTTCAATGTCTCTGATATCTTAATTGCTACTGCTAGATTTTGCTTTTCTTATGATCATTTCTGAGCACTGATGTATATGTATGGAGTATAGCAATAAATTGAATTGACTACTGCTGGTTTTCCTCAGGGATCGATGAATGTGTTTGGATAATTTTGGTTTATTGGGTGAATGAAGTTGATTTCGGCCTTGCTTTGCCCTTTCCATTGTGCTTGATTAATGCATGAGAGGTTGTATGGCTATAATTTTAAGGGAAGTTACTATTCAGCGGAAGTGGGGCAAATATTTACTATAGGGTGAGAATCTTCTTGGGGTGCAACTTTTACGCAGAAAGAGGGCAACCCCATGTGTTTGGTCATGTGCACAGATTTATAATTTCCCCTAATTTTAAAATATAATTGTTGGGGCCAGTTTGTAAGATTCTGTTAAATGTAAATTTATGATTTCCCATCTTCACAATTTTGATTTCCCATCTTCATGTGGTATTTGAATAAGTTTTAAATAGTTGTAACGAACTCTTTTGCAATGTTGCCATGCAATATCCTTTGGCATCTTTCACGGAATACCAGAAAATCCTTACGTGCTAACTTTCCATTTGACGACAAAAGAACAATCAAACTTGTGAAAGTCACATCTTTCCTTCTGGTGAGTTAATGAATAAAATGTCCTTTCCTGTTGCACTGGGCTTGGCCTTTTGCCTGCTTGGTGATACAAGATTTTTCATGTAGATAAGAGAATCTTGTAGATGATCCCTAATGGTTGGGACAAGGCCACATTTTGTTGAGTTCAATGATTTCTGATGACGTGTTTGTTAAATTGTTTGCAATCCCTATTTGTTATTTTTCCTTTAATGACATTTTTAGAATATGTACATTATGCTCACCCGTAAACTCTTTTTGTTTGCCTATAGCGTATCTGGTCAAACAAATTCCACACATGCCTATTCTGACACATTAAACTTCCTGTTTGCACATACAACATTAATTTGTATCATTTACATTCATTGGATAGATTATTAATGGCAAGAATCTGACCATGAGCTACACACCAAGCAAAAAATGCCACATTTGGGATAGCCTTGGATTCCCAAATCGCTCACCATGGAAATGAAGAAATGTGTCACCAAAACACAACCACATAAAAGGATTTCACTTGAAAGCAACTTGATCTAGAAAGATTCTATCTTAGCAAGTCCTGGCCATCCCCAATAATGGATACCTTGTACAACCTGTCCATGAGCCTCATCACCTTAGCCAATTCCCAATAGAGCACCTCTCTACATAACACAGGGACAGAACCATGGCTTGGACTAGGTTGGCCATGGCCCCTCCCACATTCTGGCGAACCCATGTATATATGACTTGCCAGAGAGTTCGGTTTTCACAGTTATAATAGTTAAGGCTCTTGATAGTAAACACATTAATATTAGTTTTAGAAAAAAGTTCTTATTTTTATTTTTTTGTTAACAAAAGTTTTAATTTGTGGCTAGGAAACTTTCAGCACATCTAAACTTCCCTCACTCTCCGCTATCCAACATATATAATAACCTCCTACCCTCTACTTTTCTCACTCTTGGGAAAAAAATACCTTCTCTTTCTCTCTCCTGTGAACAAATGATGGAACAAACAATACCTAAAATTATTCCACGCCTCTGATCCTTTTCCAAAATTGCATTGCCACTTTATTCTCAATTCGCAATTATTATTCTCTATGGCTTGAACTAATTACGAGCAATTCCAACACATCTAAACTTTCCCCATTGTCTCTTTATGTTTCTTTCCACTATCTAGCACATATAATAACCTCCCAGCACCCTGTCCTTTTCTCACTTTGTTGGGAAAAAAAATTATTCTCTCTCTCTCTCTCTCTCGTGTGCAAACAAATGAAGGAACAAAAAATATCTAAAATTGTTCTATGCCTCTAATCCTTTCCCAAAATTGCACTGCCCCTTTATTCTCAATTCACAATTATTATTCTTTATGGCATGAACTAATTCCAAGTATTGCTTCTCTTTAATTTATGGTCATTAATTTTTATGGGTTATATTTTTTGAGATGGAGGTAATGGGTTTTGATTAAATTGAGATACGTTTTAAATTGGGACTTCTATTTTGTTGTTTCTACTTTTATTATTGTGATTTATTTTGCATTTGTTCTAGATAAAATTGTTTATTCTTTTATTATTATGGTTTATTTTGCATTTGTTCTAGATACAAATGTCAAGTATCACTTTGATAGATGACTAAGTAGATATGTACTTAAAAACTATTCACTTTATTTGATCCGTAGGAATATTTGCTTATAATGATTATTTTTTATTTTATACATTTTAATGGATTGCAAATTAAGGTTTGAAATTATATGTGTAATTCATTTTATTTGTTAAAAAAATTTGACATTATGTTTGGCATAAAATGGGATGGTTAAACATTTGTCGTAAAAGTGAGAGAGTTACTATGTATATTTTGTAAAGGAAATTATTTTTAAACTTGAAAATCTCTCGAAATGGATCACAAAGAAGTACTATTTTCTTGATTTGAAATCCTATATTTTGAAAGTGATGCTTGAATGGATTTAATGAGAGAAAAAAAATTGTAAAATGAGAAAAATGTAAAGGGAGGATAACTGTTGGTTTTAAAGAGTTAAATGTGTAATAATAAATGCATAGCTAGCCTGATGACCCATGCATATGCGATATTTTGAAACTCCTTGTTGACTATGTAGAGACCTTAGGTAGTTCGCTCTTGTCCGTTTTGATGATTTGTAAGATGCTCTATAACCTTGGTCTGTAAACGTAACTCTAAATATGGTAGCTAAATTTGCAGCTCTTTATGTTTGTATGCCATGCATGAGTTGAGATGGTTAAACATTTGATGCAGAGGTGAGAGAGTTTCTATGTGATATTTTATAAAGGAAAATAGGAGCAATCTTATTTTTAAACTTGTAAATCTCTCAAAATGGATCACAAAGGATTTTTCAGCATTTTTTTTTTTAATTATTTCTCTCAAATTGAATTATTCACTTCGTTTTCTATAGAAAAATCATCTGGTCTCCGGAACCATCAATCAAAATGGCACTTTTCTTTCAAGAATTACTATTCAATCAAAATCATATATTTATTATCTCATTTAGGTTAATTAGATTATGCCTAACTAATCTTAAAAATCTGGGGGCGTGACATCAACTCCCCCAATCACGCCCATACTTAAAGGATACCACTCTTTTCCATCCTCTCTCTCTCTCTCTCTCTCCCTCTCTCTCTCTCTCTCACACACACACACACACACACACACACACACAGTGCACACACTTTTTCTAGCTCCACAACCACTTCTCCAATGAAGTTTCGTTAGAAACATTTAACTTCCAAACACTCAATCCATCTCCGCGAACAAAGTGTGTCCCATTCTTCCAACTGATACTTGAATTCTTCTGTTATTCCCTACAACAAATCCCTCAGAGTCTTTCCAACTTTTTAACAACAAATGAAAGAATGACAAACAGACACATAAAATTTGTAGGCAAGCTAGGTTAAGTACTCCTTAACTAGAGTAAGTCTACCCCTTTTTAAGAGGTATTAACATTTGCATCTTGCCAATCTCCTCTAAAATCTATTTACAACAAGATCCTACACTGCCCAGGTTTTAAGGAATCCAACAGCAGGCCCAAATACGATGATGGGAAAGATCAAGTTTGTGCCATTCTGCTTAAACTTTGTAAGATGAAATCCTATAGAATCTTCTTCTTCTTCTCTTTGGAAACCAAGCCAATTGCAACCCGTTCCCATCAAGAAAGCTTATAACATTCCTTATGCCTTGCAAAAACCTAAATCTATAATCTAGCTTGATCTAAACCACCACATGATCAATTGTAAACTTGTAGGTGGGATCATCCTAGTATCCTAAAGCTGGATGACATCAGTGATGGCTGTTGAGGTATGTTCATGCTAAGAACTCTTATCTTTTGTTATATGGTGACGATGGCTATAAAACAAGAGTAACTGGTAGTTTCATAACAAGTACTGCAATTATTGACTTAAGTCTACATTGTCTTAGTAAAAAATCTGAAACGTAGTCAAATTACTACCAAATTAATGCGGTGTCTAACATGTACGAACTCAGTATCTTGTTTTCTCTTTTCTTCCAAGGTCTAGTGTGTCCAATTAAGCAATTTTGACGCAGAGGTGCAACTGCACTTCACCTTTTGTTTCTCTTTTTTCCCAAGAGCTTGAATGATGGCTGATCTTGTTGATCAATGTCAATTTTATTGTCAATTGGGTATTATTTATTAACTGTCTTTTTACAAATGGGCTTGAATGATGGCTGATCATGTTGACCAATGTGATTTTCTTGTTGATTGGGTATTATTTATTAACTTCGTCTTTTTACAGATGGGTTCTTGTGGAACTACCAGCACTTCGTACATACGTACAATGTCCAATATGTCTAGGTAAAGTTATTATGCTTTTCTACTGTTTCAATCCTTTTTCTAGTATGCTGTTTGCAAATCTTTTTCTGCATCTTAATTTAAACATCAGTATTTATGTCCAAAATGTCTAGGCACTTGTTTTGAAACTTTTGCTAGGATGTGAGAACTGAAAATGTTTTTGCACATTGTAATGTAAAACTTTTGGTTCCATAAATATGATTTGTAAACTTATACACTAAGAAGCACAGACACTTCTGAGGAGGAAGCGTGTCGTGTCCGACACTCTTTAGACACTCTAAAAGGTGTGCTTGACATTTCTTCAACCTGTCTTAATTTAAAAATAAAATTTATAATATCAGACACTTTACTGACACTTCGTGGACACTTAGGTGACACTTCGTGGACCCTCTGAACACGTCCTATGTGATGAATTCCTTCATAATAACCACATTTTGCAATCTTCAAAACATAACTTATGCACTTTAATTATGTTTTAAAACATTTATAAGGTGAACACATCATGCACACTTTAATCATGTTTTAAAACATTTATAAGGGGAATACATCATGTGCATTAAAATGTTCTATAATCGTTCTGCATTATTTATAATGTAATTGTTACGTGAATGATATCTTGATGTTTAAGATATGAATTATATAGCCTTTTAATATAATTAGTGTTATGTTACATATTTTAATAGGTTGTAAAAATATAAAATTTTAAGATGTCCCACGCATGCCATGTCTTGCACTTTTTAAAAAATCGATGTATCATCGTGTCCATATCGTGTCCATGTATGTGCTACTTAGGTTATACACTGTATAGTTGGTAAGCAAAATGGGGAAACGAATAATAAAGTAGTTAACCACATGATTAACGTGTTCCAATGGATAAAGTTCATGGTATCAAATACCCAAGGATAATTAGCAAGTTCATGGTTGCACCCTCAAATTTTTTAAAAACTCTATATTATACTAGTAATTAGTAAGGTAATTTCAAATTAGTGTACTTCAGTTCACACTCTCAAAATTATAAAGGTTCGCACTTCCTAATTATTTGCATATTAATCCATTTTGTTTGTTATTTGTGTTATTTGTTATATTTTTGTATTATTTAGAGTTGTTTATGTTCTTCCATTTGTTCTTGTTTGTTACTATTCTTGGTTTTCTGTTCGTATGCTATTTATGCTTTTTTTTTCTTCTTCTATAAATCAAACTTTAATTTGCTCCTGCACCTTATTTTTCATTCATTCTTGTTTGTTTGTTCTCTAAAAATGGAATATTCTTTGGAAATGAAAATATTTTTACATTCAACATTGCATTCTTAAAAATGAGTTCATAAAATTTAATTTCACTTATTGAAAAGAATTATTATTTTATTGATTGAAACATAAATTTTCAACTATTAATATTTTTTAAACTAAACTGTGTAATAGGATAGAAGATGATTTTGTAACAAGTTATTTGATCGCATTTATTGAAAAATATATTACTTGTGATGATGGGCCCAATCAAGAACATGAGAGAGAATTTAGAGAGAAATATCTCAAACAATCAATGTTCAATATCTAAAAGTTGGTTACAAGTGATTATGCCTCTTCTAGATATAGGCTACAATTTCCCTCCACTGTCACATGCTATGCACATGATATCCTACGTCATACTCTCTCACTCAAAAGAACTTGTCCTCAAGTGAAGACAAGCAAAGCACAATTAATGCACTAGAAGTGAAACCAAAACTAGAAAGTACAATATAAACAAATTTCACAAAGGAAACTAATCTACAATGATAGAAGCGGTGTTGAGACAAGAATCATCCGGCAAATAAGGCACAAGGTGTTGCATATTAAAGGCATTGGAGATTCCCAAATGAGGCGGCAATTTGACTTGATAAGCATTGTCGTTGAATTTGCTCAAAACTTCACAAGGACCCACCTTCCTATCACTTAACTTGGTGTAAGCACCATGAGGATACCTTTCTTTGCTCAACACACACACACATGATCCCCCACCTCAAACTTTCCGTTTATGCAAATCAATGGCCAATTTGTATTTGGCATTGAACTTTTCAATTTGGGCCGTAACTTGAGCATGCACATTCTTCATGAGTGTAGCCCTATCTTTCGCTTTAACGTTTCCCTTCCTTGAGATAGCCGAAGGAACCAAGTTCATAACACTTGAAGGTTTCATTCCATAAATTACTTCAAAGGGAGAAGTATTTATGGTATGGTTGATCAATGAATCGTAAGCGAACTCGGCCAAAGGAATAATACCATACCAACTCTTGAGATGATCTCCCGCAAGACACCTCAACAAGTTGCCAAGACTTCGATTCACCACCTTCGTTTGGCAATCGGTTTGAGGATGAAATGTAGTACTAAAGTTCAAGTCGGTGCCAATTTTCCTCCACAAAATTCTCCAAAAGTGAGCAAGGAACTTAGTATCTCTATCAGACACAATAGAGGTAGGCACCCCATGCAACTTATAGACTTCCTTGAAGAAGAGGTTAGGAGTATTTGTAGCATCCATGGTCTTCTTGCAAGGTATAAAATGTCCCATCTTGGACAAATGATCCACCACTTCCTCCTTTGTGTAGGAGGTAAACCCAACATAAAGTCCATACTAATGCATTGCCAAGGACCATTCGGCACCGGTAAAGGCATATATTATCCTGCATTAGTTGCAGTCCTTTTGCGTCTCTGACAAATTTGACATCGTTTCACAGGTTGCCCACATCCTTTGTCATGCCTAGCCAATAATAACATCTTGAAGTAAACCTAAGGGTTTTGTCTTTGCCAAAATGTCCCAATATGTGATGTTTAATCAACAAATTTGTCCTCAAGGAACAACTAGGCACACACAACTTAAGGCCATGGAAGAGGAAGTCATCCCTAATCACGTAACTTGGATAAGTAGCCCTATCCCCTCTTTGCAAAGCGTCAAAAATCTTGGAGAAGTAGGGATCACTTGCATAGAATGAGTTAAACTCATCAAAACCCACAACTTCATTCTTCATCTCAATCAAAAGAGTCGTTCACCTACTCAAGCCGTCAGCCACTTTATTAAGAACCCCTGATTTATGTTGCAAAGAGAATGTAAATTGTTGCAAGTAAGCCACCCATTTGGCATCTCTTGTTGAGGTGGGATTAGCTATTGATGTACTTGAGGGCCTCATGGTTGGTGTTGAGCACGAACTTCTTATAAGCAAGCTAGTAGCTCCAGTGCTTGATGGCTTGGATGATGGCATAAAATTCGAAGTCATAAGTAGAATACTTGAGCCTAGCCCCTTACAACTTTTCACTGAAGAAGGCCATTTGCCGCCCTTCTTGGCTAAGGACGCCATCAATGCCCAATCCTGAAGCCTCACAATCAAGTTCAAAGGTTTTGCCAAAGTCTGGTAGTGCCAAAATTAGAGCTTCAGTAAGCATCTCCTTCAAAAGTTGGAAGCTAGCGGCAACCTCCCTGTTCCATTCAAAAGTCTTGAGCTTGAGAATGTTAGTTAAAGGAGCAGTGGGGCTACTAAAGTATTGATAAACTGCCTATAGAAAGTAGCCAACCCATGAAAACTCCACACTGCATGGATACTAGGAGTAGGCCAATCCACAATCGCCTTGGACTTTCTCCATGTCCATAAGCACCCCACGAGAAGACACAACATAACTCGAGAAGATGACTTGATCAATGGCAAAGGTACACTTCTTGGTGTTGCCATAGAACTTTTCTCGCCTCAAAAGTTAAAAGACTTGCCGAAGGTGGCACAAATGTTCTTCCAAGCTTCGACTATAGATCAAGATGTCATCAAAGTAAACCACTACACAAACACCTAAAAGTGGTTGCAACATTTGTTGATTGATAGTAATTTTGTTGATTGCGCGGCTATCCACACACATGTGCCATGATCCATTCTTCTTAGGTGTCAAAAGGGCCGGAACACCACCAGGACTAAGGCTCTGCCGGATGTACCATTTAGCCAAAAGCTCTTCTATTTCTTGTTGCAACTCCTCTTTCTCTTTTGGTGACATGCGATAGGCCAGTTTGTTTGGAAGTGTTGACCCGAGTACCAAATCAATTCGATGTTGGATGTCACGCATAAGAGGCAAATCGGGAGGTAGCTCTTGGAGAAAGACATCGACATACTCTTCCAAAAGAGTAGTCACGTCAACCTTTTCCTTAGTAGCATTCGTATGCACAACTGGAATCAAAGCTAATATAATCCCAAAATCCCGAGTTTCTTCCAAAAATTCCTTGGAAGCAAGCAAGGTGGTAGAACTAGAAGATGGCTTAGAAGCAACCTTCTCCTTCATTGGAAGCAATGTAAAATGGCTATCATCCTTGATAACGGTGTAAGTGTTCCGTTGGCCATCATGCAAAGATTGCCGGTCATATTGCCAAGGATGCCCAAGTAGAATGTGACAAGCATCCATGGGCACTACATCACACTAAACCTCATCGAAATATTTCTTCTGGATAGAAAAAGAAATCAAACACCGTTTGGTTACCTTGATCTCATTGCCTTTCTTGAACCAAGATAGAGAATAAAGATAGGGATGGTCCTCTACCGGAATGTTGAGTTTAGCCACCACCTCTTGAGAAACCATGTTCTCACAACTTCCACTATCAATGATCATGTTGCAAACATGTCCACCAATGTTGCAAGTGGTATAGAAAATACTGGTGCGCAACCAATCTTCTTGGCTCCTAGCTTTAGTGATAGAAGCGTCTTCTTTAACATAAGAGCAAAACCCTCTTCTTCATCACTGTCTCCACCAATTTCAATATTGTCCGAAGTATCATAAATTGGAGCACTCTCATAGTCACCATGTTCCTCAACTTCTTCAACAAGAAGTGTCTTGTTTCGATTAGTACCCATATTCTTGCGGTAATCGGAAGATCCCTAGACAACAAATTGAAGATATATTACAAGGCTTTTTTATTTGTCTTACATACCATTTTTTTTTTGTTTTACATTTTTCCTTATAGATAGTGACAATGGTTAAACAACAATTTGTAGCCCAAGTATTTATTGTTGGGAAAATATCATATGACCTCACGTGCACTCCATTGATTTTAGTTTCTTCATATGAGTTGATTTGTTATAATATTAATTGCTTGATTCTGTAATTGCCTAATTGTTTTTAATTGTTTAATTGCTTGGTTTAAATTTGTGTCATTTGAATTTATTGATGTGATCCATGTTATTAAGTACAATGTACTGTACTGGGTGGTAATAATCTTATGTAAAAATACATGTCATTGATTAGTATACAATGAATTTCTCATAATCATAAAAAAAAAATCTATGGAATATCTATAACATGCGCTCCAGTGCACCTCATGCCTAGTCCCCAAGGGACCATCACACCTCAGTGCATCCTTAGATAACAGTGAGTTAAATGTTGTGACTTCTTATGTTCATGCTGTTAATTGTTGTTATATTATATCTTTAAATTCCACATATTGTTCTTTATTGTGAAATCACAATTTGACTTATCTTCTTTATAAGTATATATTGACGTACTAAGAAGCACAGACATGTGACAAGACACGGATATGACACAGACAAGTGGACATGTAAATTTTCAAAAAATACAGGACACGACACATTGGAGATACGTTCAAAACATATATTTTTATTATATGTATATTTTAAAATATTTAATATGTATTTTATGTCAAATATTTAATTTTATCAAATTTATCAGCCTTAGGTATGCTATTTTAGTAAAAAATAATAAATTATTATTATTATTATTGTTATTATTTTTTTTTTTTGAAAAAAATAGTACTCAACGTGTCCCTAGCTATGTTACCAAAAAAAACTAATAGTCTAGCGAATTATGTATTGGTACGCACATTCCGAAATATGATACACTTTCGTTCCAAAATTGTAAATTTAGTAATCCGAAATGATCCCAAAAGTTTTTTTCCCAATATATTTCCTTCAATGTTACCTTAGGAGACAAAAAATCAAATATATGAACTAAAATCTAAGGTGAGTTAAGTTTTGACAAGACAAACACATCTAAAATGGATCATAATTTTAATAAAAATGATTTGTTACGTGAAGAAAAAAAAAAAATGGATATCTAATAGTTAAAAGAAAATTACTCTAGAAGTGCTTTAAATTCTTAAGTGTAATATATGTAAATCTACTCCTATCATACCACATTTTAGAGCATGTGGCCTACCTCGTTTCCGTTTCCGTTTCTGTTTCCATTCCATGTGCCGAAACAATTTACGTTCTGGGTAACATAGGTCCCTAGCGTGTCCTCAGCATGGCCCAATGTGTCCGCAACTTGTCCAAAGTGTCCCAGCGTGTCCAACTCTTTCTAGCGTGTCTGACATGTGTTGGACACCTATATGCGACCTCCGAACAGGTGTCCGTGCTTCATAGTTAACGTATAATGTAGACAAATAAAGCAATGCAGCTTCTTCTGGGGGGATTTCCAGAATATAATGAATTTCAGTGGTAGAGGTGACTATTTGTGTGTGCTTCCGTGAAAAGACAAAAGCTACTTTTAACCTTGTGGTTGCGCAAGATGAGCCAACAAGAGTGTGAATCTGTGTTGCATGGATATGACACATAGACATGTACTACAAGCATGGGGCTGCAGTAAATTATAAAAATAGGATGAAAACTGGATTAGGATGTGACAAATTTGCACACACGTCTGTCAACTTATCAAATCCTCTTGATCCTTTCATTCCCCTCCTGCAACGTGAAGAAGATTCACGTGTTTCTAAACTTACGTCTTCCC
This sequence comes from Camellia sinensis, assembly GCF_055761805.1. Lineage (NCBI taxonomy): Eukaryota > Viridiplantae > Streptophyta > Magnoliopsida > Ericales > Theaceae > Camellia > Camellia sinensis. The sequence goes on along the minus strand of NC_138967.1, from coordinate 101,972,334 downwards.
TTTCCCATGGCATAATGAACATATGCCTGTCCTTGGGATTTAAATCTTTTTATTCTTCTCTGAGAAGGTTAGAGATATTTTTTATATTTTTGTTCGGTCTATATTGTATTTCTCTAGTTGGTGCATTTCTTGTGGACTCTGGCAGCTCACTTCCTTATTAGTGGCCTTTGTGCCTTTTTTCCCTCTCAACATCCATGATACATATAAACTAGATGTAAGTAACTTTGCTTTTGCCTTTTGCAGGGATCATTAAGAAAACAAGAACTGTGATGGAATGCTTGCACCGCTTTTGCAGGGAGTGCATTGACAAGTCAATGCGTATGGGGTATGTAACAAAACTATTACAATATTATCATCATCTAAGAAGCACATACACTTCTAAGAGGATAACGTGTTTTACAAGTTTGAATAAAATAACTTGGAATCCAATGATAAAACAAAATAATGTAAATTTATGCTTGTTCTCCTTCTTTAGACTCTACAAATTATTATTTTTGAGTTATATATTCATGTACATGGTATATAACAATTATTTTTTCTTCTATGACATAATAAATATATAAAATTATATATTTTGCACGTGTCCCATGCGTTGTGTCCTTCATTTTTTTGAAAATTCTCATTTTGGTGTGTCCATGTTGTGTTCATATCGTGTCATGTGTGTATGTCCGTGCTTCTTAGATCATCATTTGATTCGGGACATAATTGTACATCTTGGCTTATAGTTAATTTAAATCCTACGACAATTAGATTTCATCTCTTAGCTTGATAATTGACCTTCTGTTACAGGAACAATGAGTGTCCTGCTTGCCGCACACACTGTGCCAGTCGACGTTCTTTGAGAGATGATCCACGATTTGATGCTCTGATTGACATTTTATATGATGATATTGAGAAATATGAAGAGGAGGTAGAAATATATTCAAGATGCGGTCTGGGTACTTTGCTATTCACATTTCATTTTGTGTAATGAGAGTTGTTAAGTCATTTTCTGAATATCTGATTTCAGGAACTGGCTTTTCATGAAGAGGAAAAGACTCGCAATAAGCAGGTAAGACGTGAGGATAAGTGCTTTATGTTAGCAAATGTGCATCTGCCGTGCTTGTTTGTTTTTTTTGCACCATTTGGATTTTGAGTACAGAGCAGCAGTCACTTATAAACTTGTGATGGTTCCTAATCGTAGACACCGTAACCATCATGATGGGTTTGAATGTCTTCTTCCATATGCCACCTATCTTTGACCTTGTTTGTTTATCCAAATTTTAGATTGTAAAAGCGTCTGTGACTATCATCAAAGACATATGAGTTGCAAACTCCATGTAAAATTCCAACTAGTGTTGTAAAATAGGTGCTGCATCCGCAGCACACCATATTTTAGATTGTAAATTGTCACTGTTTGAATTTTTCTCTAATCAGCTTGGCTGCTAAATTAAGTGCCTTGATGGAGAGGCCATCGTAGCTTGTGGAACTTGGTAGGCAATTATTTTTTTGTTTATTTTCAAGCATCAACATCTATGAAGCATGAACACCTCTCCGGAGGTCACATACTAGTGTTGGACACACTGGAGAGACTTGGACATGCTAGGACTAGGGCTGTGTAAAATAGTGCTCAATCCGATAAAACCGCACCGATCTGCACTGATCCATCCGCTTACCGCGGATTAAACTTTGAAATACATATATATATATATATATATATTTAAATATATAATCAAATATCAAAGTAAAAATGAGTTTGAGAGAGTTTTAAGATGTAAAATATATTGCAAATTAGTAGTTATATATATGAAAAATATTATGTAAAATTAGTTTGTGTTACATATATGAAAAATATTATGCAAATGCTTGATGATTATTTAAGAATTTGGTTATTCGCCATTCATGGGTTGGTTTATAATTTTACTCTCAAATCGCCAAACCGCACCGCGCACACCCCTAGCTGGGACATGCCACGGACATGTTGCAGACACACTAGGGACACACTAACGACATGCTGGGACCCTTTTTTAATAAAAAAAAATATTTTTCTTACTTTTTATTTATTTATTGAAATAGCATATTCAAGGTTGATGAATTTGATGAACTTTAATATTTGATTTAAATAAAAATATAATATTAAAAAATATGATGGATAATAATAAATATATAAAGTTCTATGTTTTGCATGTGTATCCAACATGTCGCATCCTGCATTTTTAAAAAAAAATTGTGTGTCCATGTCATGTCACGTGTTGGTGCTTCTTTGATCAACATCATTGGTGCTTGAATTGTGAACTTGATTTATATTAATGGTTACATTGTCCTAGGCCTCGAGGGCCATCAGGTCATAGACTCTAGAGCATTGGATCATTTGTCCATCACATCTGGGATTGGCAACTCAAGTTTCTCTCTCTCTCTCTCTCTCTCTCTATATATATATATATATATATTTCAATTGCAACCCATATATACTTGACCATTATTTCATATGAAGGAATCTTGTGAAAAAAAAAATAATAATAATAAAATACAGTGATCCTTTAATCTAATTTGCCATCTCTATGATGAATGTTATATGTTTATTTTGTTTGGGAATTTTATTGACACGTTCTATAGAGAATAGGCTAAGTTTTCCTTTTCGTAAATGGCTTGAGCGACAAATCGACTGCTTTTTTGTGTTTGTGTGTGTGTTTTTGTGTTTGAATTCCTCGCGTTGGGTTTGGGTGCATTAGCATACTGTATATTTTCATTCTTGTTCCTGGTTTGTTACTTCAATATATTTTTGTACAGATTCAGGCATCAATTGCCCAGATTTTTCGTCGACAATCTGAAGCACTGATAACTAAGCGCAAAACAGGTAAAGATATAGAATCTACATCAGGTTCTAGATTACCACGCAAATATTCTAGAAGAAGAAGAAACACCAGGGGAACTGAGCGTGAAGGATCTGATGACAATGAAGATGAAAATAATCATGATGCGAACAAAGATTCATCTTCGACTGATGAGCAGTCAACAGAAATTAAGCAGAGGAGGTACAAGAGAAAGGCAGGAGCACAGTCCTCCCAGCCTTCTCCATCAGCTGCAAATTCAGATGGTGGAGGCAATGAAAATGACTTAGAAGCAAGCAGAGAAAGCAAAGGTACTTCTGGGCTTGTGCGGAGCACAGAAATGCTTGCTTGGGGTGGAGGTGGTGCTCGGAGCAAGAGTGTCCGGAACACCCGCATAATGAAGCTGACTAAATACCTCGAAAATGCGAAGGAGAACGATGAGGTATAGCTAGATTGTTGAATCCTTGCTTAGTCAGAGTTTAGGTTACCTGAGAGTGAACAGTATGTCATCCAGAAAGTTTTCTTGAATACTTCAGTTTTGATGCCATAACATCTTCATTTAGTTCTCATGTTTCAATAACTGTGTAGATTACATTTGTGATTTCTGTTTGTGGCTTTACATTGTTTGCAAATTTTCTTTTTATTTGCAGTTAGATGTTCATCTCACGCTTATTTCTTTGGACAAACAAAGCACGGGAAGTTCGAAGCAGCTGTACCTCTGTTGCCGACCATGCTTTTCTGTCGAAAGCCTCAAAGAAGTGAGTACTGTCTCTATCATCTTTCTCCATGACTTGGTAAATATGGAATATTGTTCCAGGATACCACTATACAATTATGAGCATGAAAATAAAAAATAAAAAAAAATCCTAAAATAAAGGATGACGACTTATTTTCTGCAATGGTTTTCTCAAGCTGGCTGGTGATGCACTCATCCCACCGTCATTTTAAACTATGCATTAATGCAATCATAATATCAAGCCATCATTTGCAAAGTAAGATTACAGAGCTGGTTGAACCTTGACCCTAATCTTAATAAACTGATGAAGCATGGACATCTCTCTGAAGGTCATGTACAGGAACACATGCTGGGCATGTTCCGGATCGGTGTCGGACATGCTGGGACACTTGGGATAGATTGGGGATGTAGACACATATAAATTTTTTTACTAAAATAGCATATCTAGAGGCTGATGAATTAAGTATTTAACATAAAATAAATATAAAATATTTACATATATGACACATAATAAATATATAAATTATTTTAAACGTGTCCTCAAATGTGCCGTTTCATGCATTTTTTGAAAATTTACATGCTCGTATCGTATCATGTCTTTGTGTCTGTACTTAGAATAAAACTTTCTGCACTTGTAATGCATGTCTAACTTTCTATTGCATGTGTGATGCTTATGTTATGCACAGTATGTTTCTCGTGAGACACAATCACAGGCTGAAGATATTGAAATACTGATGAAGAAGGACCTGAGTACCAATGGTCTGCGTTCCACCCTTGACCCTTCAACCTCAACAGAAAACAAAGATGTTCTGCAAAATTTGGAAGGCTGTGAAACTTTGGCAGGGCTGGGAGCCAATTGTGCTCAAGATAAGAACCATTTGGTGCGTATACATTCACATATATGGGTGTGTATATATATATATGGTTGTGTGCATATTGTTTAGAAAAATGCTAGGGGCTCCAAATGTTTTACCAAATGTTTCACATGGGTGTGGGACCTACATTGGTAAAACATTTGGGGTCCTTGCATTACTCTATTGTTTATCATCTACCAAGCATACGTATTTTGATAAACATGCCGTACCTATACCCGTACTGGGTATTTACCGGGTACCAGCATAGTTGTCAAATTAGGATTCAAATCGTGAATCGAATAGAATTGTGAATCGTAAAGATTCGGTCACTTTTTCTAAATTACTTGGAAAAGTATATCAACAAATTTGGATGTTAAATGTATCTTATAAATATAAAATATTTATATTTAAATCAATGAAAATATTATTTTGAATGATAATCACGTGATCTAATAGGTAATAAGTTAACATAGGTTCCCATATAAGGTTATGATATTACCTTTTCCCTTTTGTAGATATTGCTTATCAACCATTTTTAACAAATAAAGTAAATAAAGATAAATTTTTAATTAACAACGATATAGATATTTCATAAGCATATATATATATATATATATATGTTTACAAATAACCATGATCTAATAATAAGAAAAAATTAATTGGACTCCTTTATTTTGAAACCTAAAGCACTTTAAAAGGTAAAAGGTTAAAAACATGTTGGGTCTGATTAAATTTGATTGAATCTTATTAAAAACTTTATAATTCTCAAAATAACAACAAATTATGTATATATATTGGTTATTTTTATACTAAGCACTATTAGAAGTTATATTATGGCCCCGTTTGGTGTAGCTGTTAAAACAGCTTATAGATTATAGCTTAACAGATTATAGATTATGACTTTAATCAGAAGTTGTTAATCTGTTTAGTGTAACTGTAGGATTATAGATTTAAGTTGCTGAGTAGTGTTTGTTAAATAAGCTGTGAAATAACTTTTTCAATTAATTTTTATTTTTTGTTTGTCTACATTTCTCATAAAAAATAATAATAATAATTTACAGTCCATTTGAGTCTTTTTCTATTTTTAAAAAAATAAAAAATAAAAAAATTTAAGAGTATAACCATAAATTAACATGTCCACAGCAGAAGCTGATAATCAGAAGTAAGGGGTGAGCAGCTTCTCAGAATCAGCTTTTTTGAGTTAAAATAAGCTGCTAGAATCAGAAGCTGTTTGAAATAAGTTTAACCAAACAGTCCAAAATAACTTTTTCAAAGCTAAAAGCCATAAGTTGGCTCTGAAAAGCTGAAACAAACACCCCCTATGTCATTTTTACTGAAAAAATGCAGAAAAAAATAATCGAAATATGTTTTTTTTTTTTTTGAGTGAATAAGTCATAAATTAAAAATAGAAAATATACACAAATACAAGGGGCATGCCCCAGGCCCTAACCCCAACAAAACAAACAAGAACAACCAGCCTAAAACAGCCTAAAGAGGCAGGCCAACAGAGAACAAGATGAGACAAGAACATCTCACAATCAAAACCAAGAAAAAAGAACTTGAAAAATCCAAAGCTATTAACTGGAGGATAAGAAAAACCAAACAATTAAATAACTAAGAATTAAATCACAGGTAGGTAGACAAACTCCTACACAACATATTTGATACCTTAAATATGTTCAGGTTCCCCATACAAACTATATGTGGATCATGAACACATTCCATAAGCACAAAAACTGATACAAAAGGGAGACAAAAAGGGACTATCCCTTACACAGCCTGTAAGGGTAGGCCAACAAAAGAATTTCAAAATCTCCACCCAAACAACAGAACCATAGTATATCGGATTCAACGGATATATACAATTTAAATAAAAACTTTCTTCATGTTTGAGGCGCCTAAAGCAGCCATCCCCCTCCTTGCTGCCATCGTCCAGAATTTAGCAGACCCTGCCGAAGATAGACAGTTACTTAAGTTCCAGAAGTGCCAGCTATACAACAGCAGAAAATACACATCAGTGACTGTATATTTGCACAAACACACAATATATATTCTCACAACACTCGGCCCACTATATCGGATCTCACAGCACTCAAAACATATCCTTTCCATACAACCTGCAAAGAAACAGAACAATAGGAAAAAATAATTGTTAGCACTCAATGTGGCCATGGATGATGGTTAGGAAGTGTATATAGCTCATAAACACTCAACCCTCAGATAAGGTAATTTCACCCTCTCAATGCAGACATAGAACAGCCCAATTTCCTGCGAAAAATAGCCAAAAAAATTAGATAACCCCTCAGATTTATGCTCGCCTTCACTCAACCCACATGTACTGAACTCCCATCACTCAAAGGCTGTCTGGTCTTCAGAATGGTGTGGGGAAGCCTCCAAGAATTCAGGAACCAGCTATCACTTGAATGCCTTGTAATATTAGTCATAGACATCATACGAAATCTAATCATATCCACAATGCATTTAATAATAACCTTCTCAGGAATCATCTCTTTTCTGAAAATTCTATTATTTCTAGCAATCCACAGTTGATATACAGTGCAAGTGAAGGCCAGTTTGACAATAATAGCTCTAATAGATTTACCTTTAGCAGATAGAGCCACAAGCTGAGTAACACCAGGCCATTGAAGAACAGGCCAAGAGACATTCAACTTAGATTGAATACAAGTCCAGATTCTAGAAGAGAAAAAGGCAATCAAAAAACAGATGATGAGTCCTTGCGAAATACACATTTGGCAGATTGAGAAAGGCCAAACAATCTCGGTCTATCCCCAGTATTCAATCTACCAAGGATTGCCATCCAAGTTACAAAACTAGCCTTGGGGATATTATGGGGGCCCTAGAGAATGGCAGCCCAGGATATTCTATCCCCAGACTTTCTCAAATAATTCCAAGTGGAAGTGATAGAAAATTACCCATCAGAGGAGGGAAGCCATCTGACAGAATCTGGGCCATTATTGGGATGGAGAGTAGAAGGAGTGCTCTTAATCAATTCCTTCAAAGCCCAAGAGGAAGCAGCAGGCCATTTCCAACTAGTATTATCAACAATATCTTTGACCTTAGACTCCATGCCAAGGGCAGAGTCATCAATAATACAGTCCCCAAACTTAGCCCACAGAGACCTAAGGGGATGCAATTATCAAACCACAAGAAAATCATTTCCCCATTCCCAACACAGTGCTTAATTAGAGGGTAAATGATAGGTCTAAGGGAAAGAATCTTCCTCCAAACCCAAGAAGGAGCACTAGGCATTTTAACCCTCCAAAAGCTCTTGCCTTTAAGCAAGACTTGACCCATTGACACCGCATTGATTGTTCACCCTCAGAAAAGAGAAACCAAACGTGCTTGGCAATGGCAACTTTATTCCAGATTTCTAAAGATTTAAACCCCAAACCCCCCTCATTTTTAGGGTAACAGGTATTCTCCCAAGAAACTTTAGCCCCATGGGTTCTAAGCTCACAGCCAGACCAAAAGAAAGACCTAAGAAGGGATTCAATGGCTTTAATAATCTTCTTGGGAAGAATGAATAAAGATGACCAGTATACCTGCATGGAAAACAAGACAGACTGTATTAATTGAGCTCTGCCAGCATAGGAGAGACATTTGTTGGTCCAACTCTTAATTCTCGTAGTGATTCTCTCAACAAGCTGATTACAGTCACTAGCTTTCAACTTAGTAGAAATCAAAGGGACCACCAAATATCTAACAGGAAGGAATCCCTCCTTGAAGTTAACAATTTGAGTAATCTCATCCCTAAGCTTTTTCTCACAACCAGAAAAGAAAATGTGGCTTTAACTTGGGCTAGGAGACAGCCCAGATAGAGACTGGAATTCATCAAGGCCCTCCTTAATAGCCCCAACAGTGAAGGTATCACCTCTACAAAAGATCATCAGGTCATCTGCAAAACAAAGATTGACAATCTTTGTCTTCTCACATCTCCAGTGGAATTTAAAGTTTGGGTGAGCAGATTTGGCAGCCAAAATTCTAGCCAGAATCTCCATAACAAGCACAAAAAGCTAGGTAGACATGGGTCACCTTGCCTAGTTTCAAGAATTGCATGAATTGTAAAAAATGAATCAAATCGTGAATCAATTGTGAATCAGGCGATTCACTAGAGATTCGCTTTTAAAATATATTCACCAATAGGTTTGTATTGATTTTGTAGAAATTGCAAATGGAATTGTGAATCGAATCGCGAATCGTAAGATTTTGATAGTAGAGGGTACCGGTATTTCATATGATACTTCTGTATATGTACTGAGTATACGAAATACGTACATAATTTTTCCTTCTTAATTTTTGTTGTATCCTAGATGTACCTAGTGCATACTCAAGTCGTATCATACCTCAATTAAAACAATATTTTCTTCTAATACATAGGTAAAATTAATGCTTAGTATGATTTTAAAATTAACCTATCATTTATAATTTATTTAAAATAATGACATTTAATTTCAATTTATATTTTGACATTAAATGTGAATTGTAGATTGAATTTTAACAACTAAATCATTTAACTAATTTTTGCATTACTTCAAATCAAAAATAAATATTTTTTACAAACGTAACTAGCCATACCCGTAATTGTATCAACATACTCCCTGTACACGTGCTTCATAGTTTATCATCAAGAGAGAGAAAACTCTTCTTCCCGTTTGAAGATTTCAAGAAAGAGATATGTATGAGGGGTTGGAAAAATCTTGTACCGTGACTAGGCTAGAGCTTCCCATTGTAATTAAATTAATTAATTAAAAATGTTATTTGCTATACATTTTTATCATACTTATACTCCATATTTGAGGAACTCCATTCCGAAAGGTGTATTTTGCCTTAATTGCTTTCAAGAAGAATATGAATCACTTCAATATTTATTTGTGATTAAAACTTTTTTTTTATTTTTTATTTTTCTTTTTTTCTGAGCTGTTTCAGATTCTGGCATATAGGCTGAAGGAGAGAGATTAGGAAGTTCATCATAAAAGTTCTTCATAAACATACTGCAGGACACAAGCTGAGGAATGGGCCATATCACTCTCTGAGAAAGAAGGTCGATTTAAATAAATGCTGCTGTTGAAGGGATGCCTGACGTTGCTATTGATCCTGATGAAAATCTTGTGTCCAATGTTTTAAAGTTACATGCAGGGCAGCAGTACATTACTGAGGGTTTTAATTCCATGGATCTTTTCAGTAAATTATATGCTATGTTTTGGAAGGAACATTTGGTGGTTAGTAGAAGAGGAGATTAAGAGAGAGTTGTTAGATTGGATAGGGTGGTAGTGTCTAGTGTGGTTATTGGTAGTTGCAGGATTTATATATATATGTATGTGGGTAGGTGGATTTGGAATACTCGTTTGTCAAGCAGATCTTGTAGCAGTCCCTCAATAGTCACCTGAAACAAAGGAACAGCTCCGGTCAGGATGTCAGAATTAGCACTTTGACAGATAAGTTAGACATGAGGAAAACTTTCTGGTTGATGTTCCTCTAGGTTTGAGTTTATATTTTTTCATACCTCCTTCTGAGCTATGCCTCCTCCCTTTATAATGTCATTATCCTTGATCTCCATTCCATGCAACTCGGCTCTCCTCAAGGCCTTCTTTGGCTTTATTGGGCCCACATTGTTTGGGCTGGTCCATCCTCCACTTGAGAAGTTAAATTTATTCAGCTCCCACAATGTAATATGCATATTTTACTTTTTGATTGTTATTTCCTATGTGAGTATGTGTATTAACACCCCAGCTCCTCTCTTCCTATTCTGCATTTTTACTAAAGCAATTCATAAGCTCTTCTCTTTGGGAAATTTTATTTTCACACACTTAATTAATTTAGGACACATTTTTTCTCAATACATACACTTATTAATTTATTTATTGATTAATTTTCTCAATCCACACAAAAAATTATAATTATATCCTTCACTCAAATATTATTATATACACCCCATTTACCTCTCTTTTCCATGTACTTTTGATTTACCTAAACTTGCAAAGACAAACTAGCATAGTTTTAATATACTCTACAGACTACAATTGTAGAAATATCTATCTGAGCTATCATTTACCCCAAGAGTCCCTTAATCAGAAGTTCACTATCCGTACACACCAGAACATTGCCCAATCCCCAAGATTCCAGCCATTGTAGGGAATCTTTTTGGGGCTTAATTTTTTAGGAATATATATATTTGGGTTTAATTCCAACCATTGCAGCGCTAGAAAATCAGTGAATTGTAGAAATATATCTATATATATATAGGAAAATGATGTTCAACCCGAATTCACCCTTTCCCGAATCTTTCGACTACTCAAAACGACGTCGTTTAGGATAGTTTTTTTATTTTATTTTATTTTTCCTCCTTATGTAGTCTGAAACAGAAGAGGGAGAGAAAGAGAAAGAGGGAGAGAAGAGAGAAGAAGAGAGGGGAAGAGAAAGAGAAGGAGAGAGAGAAGAGAAGGGAAGAGGGAATGGAGAGGGTCGATTGCCAATGATGGAGCACCGATCTGATGGAGGGTGCGACGGTGGATGGTGATGGAGAGTGGTGCGATGACCCAATTTGATGGGGCACCCGCCTGATGGAGCACCGATCTTAATTTTTTGTTTTTTTTGTTTTTGGCTGTGTTGATGATGGTGATGTTGATGAAGATGAGCCTAGATATTTTTTATTTTTTTTATTTTTTTTGGCTTTGTGTTGATGATGGTGATGTTGGTTGAATGGTTGTTGTTGATGATGTTGATGAAGATCTGGAGATGATGATGATAATGTTGAATGGTTCTCTCTCTCTCTCTCTCTGCTACGCTCCTCTTCCTCTTCCTTCTTCTTCTTCTTCTTTTTCTTCTCCTTCTGCGTTACTGGGAAAAAAAAAAAAAAAAAAATCAAAACGACGAAACGATGTCGTTTTGAATTCGGGGGATTCGGGGAAGGCGGGATTTGAGCTATGTAGCACAACTGATATATATATTAGGCTTCAATTTTTTTAACTCAAAAAGTGTATATTAAGATTTTTTTATTCTTAAAAGATGTGTACAGATTATGGATGCTGTTGGATGTCTATTATGGTCATTTTTATTCAGGATATTAAATTAATATTTCATCAAGTGTATGTTGACCTAATTAGGTGTGTGAAAATAGAATTTTCTTTTCTCTTTCTTTGTCCTTTCTTTTTTTTTTTAAAAAAAAAAAAAAAATCTTTTGGATTTTATTTTATCTCTTGTTCGAAAAACTTGTAGGTGCACATTACTCCACACCAATCAATATAAAACAGCAACTTAAAAATAATGGAAAAACCAATCACTTTCAAAATAACTATCACATGAAAAATACTGTATTTGCATCCAAATACTTCTTTCTTCTTCTCGCTCTTTCTCCTTTGACAAGTAGAATCATCTTACCAAATAGGAGTGGAAAAATCTTGTATGCATTTTTCTTGCAAATTTTGTATGCTTTTTATTTGTTGTATGGTTCGGTCCTCTACAATAGATGGATTTTTGAAATGAAAGAAATTTAAAGTGGTCAGTAAAAATAAATAAAATCCAAGTTCAAAAGAAAAACTCATCTACAGTAAATGAATATTTTTGGAAAAATATTGAGTTAGCATCCCTTGATTTTACCTACAATTACATTATAGGTTATATGTCAACTTTTGATTTGTCATAAACCCAATTATATAAAGCCTAATTCATCGTCATGTAATTCTGGATCTCTAATATTCTTCCCTCCAAAGACAAAATTTTGGTTCCAAATTGCATTAGTTTGTAACCAAGAACAAAATTGTGTTCACTGATAGGAATTTTGTTCTCTTTCAATATTAATGAAACTATATTTTATTAGACTTCAATTTCTTGGTTTACTTCCATCATTTGTTTCTTTGAATCACTCGTTGAAACTTATTGGTGTTGGTGGCAAATTTTGTATAGTCACATGAAGTTCCAATAAGTGGATTTTCATGGATTGGCATGTTGAGAAAAGAAAAATAGAAAAAATGATTTGGCTTTATGAAAATTAATGTGTTGGGGGTGAGAATGGAACTTTATCCGTAAAAGAAGAAATTGGTTCACTTGATTGGCAAAAATTTCAAACAACGGCCCATTACAATTTTATTTGATGTTAGAAAAACAAAATCGTTTTGATGAAGTGATGGGTTAACTTGATGATCAAATTAACGAATTTGATATAGACCTTCACTAACATTTGTCAATGGAGATTAAAAGTCCTTATAAAAGCTAAATTTTGTGAGTTTTTAATTGTTTTTTCCAAGCCATTAAAGGCTGTGAACGGTGAAAAAAATATTCCATCAATTGTCATGATCAAAAATGCCAAAAGGCTATGAGAATAAAAATTTCATGGCAGGGTGTGGCTCGACTTTTCGCGCTCCCTTTCGGAAGACGAATAAGCCCTACAGTATCGGACTCCTGCGGTTCTGAATCTGATCTCACAAGTGTAATGTGAAATAGATAAATACCAAAGAGTCCTAATCTGGCAAATCTTTTAGTAAATCGATTTTGAATCAAATTGTCAAAAATGGACTGCTTTGCCAGATACAGAGTCGCCATCTAAATATTTTTTGAGAAATTTAAGAAACCCATGTGTAGATCGCCCGGAACTCCGCTCCGCACGCGAGGGCGCGAATTGTGGTTCTAGCTACTACAGTTCGGACTTCTGTCACGGTTCTGAATCTAATCTCACAAAGTGCAATGTAAGACTGATAAATCATCAAAGAGTCCAAATCCGACAATTGGTTTTGAAAAATCAATTTTGAATCGAAAAGCGCCAAACATAGACTATTTTGCCAGATTACAGAGTCACCACCTAAATATTTAGTTTTTGGGAAATTTAAGAAACCCTGACTCGTGCCTCAGGCCACGTGTCTGTTATCACTAAAGTTGCCTTGGCTCGAGAACTTGGGTACGAGAGGGGAAGGTCCTGAAATGAGCACCCCCGCTCGCCCAGTCAAAGATCGGCCACTACTAACATGATATGTTGTTTTTGAAAATACATGTGTTCTTATTCCGGTTTATTAGCTAATCTTACTACGTGATGCGCATAGCATACAAGTATAGATTAGATCGCCTAAATTGGAACAAAACATCTCATGTTTGCTTGTTTGAAAATGGTTTGAAGGTGCTACTCGCAAGTAGGCTAAGACGCAGATTTGCCACTCAAGTGGGCTTAGGAAAACAACATGATTTGCCACTCTCAAGTGGGCTTAAAATGCACATTTTGATGAATTTTTCCAATTCAAGCAATAAAACCTTCACCCACAGACATTCATGCAGTTAAACACATATGCACATAGCCTCATGGCAAGCATGCTGTCATGGCAACACTCACACTCATGCAAGGATGCTAAAGCATAAACACTCACAGTGTACTCCGAGCCAATACAGAAGCTAGTTAGTAATCATGCATGAATCCTAACTATGTTAAGATGCCTAATGCAACGCATGCAAAATGCAACTAAAATAGGCTCGGCTATTCTAAGATGTCATGCGAATGCAACTTGATAACATGTATTCAAATTAGTATTGAGATACAATGCAGTTTGTATGATGCGCCGAGCCCGGTGCATGCAAAACAAACGAATGGATGCACGCATGCAAGCATAAGGATGCTAATTGAAACATGTCCTAAAACTAACCATCAAAAGCTGATAAGTAAAAGGGAGAAAGAAATGGGGGTTGGAAGACATGCATTACACACACGCACACTTATTACAAAATTTGTGCCCTCTCGACGGAGGGTCCGAATAATAAGCTAACTAGCTATGCTAAGCTAATTAAACTAATTATTACAAAACAAAACTAATAACTAGCTACAACTAATTATTACAACACAAATGAATAGCTAATTGCATTAACTACTTAAGTACAAAACCGAATAGCTAACTAGCTAAGCAAAGCAATTAAAAGGAGCCTCGGGCGAAAAGGGCATGCATGCTCGGTCGCCTCGTTCGGAAATCCATTACGATGTCCCAACTTGCCTTTGTTTGCAATTGTTCTCAGGACACTGCACAAAGCTCCAGATAGCTTCTACTCCATCATGGAAACCTCCAGGAAGGCTGCCGACCACTTATTGGTGTTGTAGACCACCTGTAGACCACTTACATTTGCTGCAGACCAGAAAAAGTGGTCGGCCAATTACTTTTTCTGGTCTACCGACCAGAAAATTCTGCACAACTCCATTTTGCTGCAACAGAGAACAAGAAGGGGCATAATAATGTATTTTTAAGGTATGTGTGCACAACCACCCTCCCTATCATTTCTTAAGCTCAAGGGAGTGCGGTTCTCGACTCTCGGGCCACCAACCGAGCATCGCAATGCATGATGGCCAAGAAGCCAAGTTTGCATGAATCAATGTCAATGAATGCACAAATAACACATAAGGGCCTTAACCTCTATCATGCATGATCAAGAGGGCGACCGAGAAATGAGGCACGTTTCATCACTTCAAGTATGAAACGTCCCTCGTTTCTCGTGTTTGGATTAACACTCAATCCAAACACATGCAATGCAACATGATCAACTTATCAAAGCTAATGGCATGCAAACTCAATGCAATGCATGCAAACATAATGCAATGCAACAAGCATGCAAACACAATGCAAACAACAACATTCAAACAACATGCTCAATGGACTTAAACCAAATATGGACAGACTTCAATCATGCCCAAAACAGTGGTCAAAATGCTCCGAAATGATGGCATGAAATGCAAGATAATGCATGCTCATGCATTGGTCCATCAACTAAGCATAAGAGCACAACTCTCAAACATAATTAAGAAGTGACAAACATGGAAGTGTGACAACACTATATGCTCTGAAATAACATGTGAAATGATGCCAAATCATGTACATGTCACAAATGAAGCATGCTAGGAGGCTCAAAACTCAAGGCTAGCAAGGCCAATTGTACTACAGCTATGCAATATATGAACCATATGGCCAAGACAACCCAAAACAGTCCTAGGGCATGTCAAAATGATGCTAAAACATGTATGGAGTATAGCCAAAACAAGCTAGCATGAAGGCATGAAGCATGGTGTATGCAAGGCCAATGAGGAGGATTACATTACACCTGCCAAGACCAAGCATGAGATGACTTCACCAACAAAAATCAGAGTTGTATCATGTAAAACAAAACCAAAAACACGCTGATATGGCAACCCAAAAGCTTAGGCAAGATGGCATACACAATGGCTCATTTTTAAAGCATAAAGAACCAACCCTCCAAAGCATTGAATGAGTGAAAGATGTAAGGGCATAGCCACACTACATGCATTGAAACCATATACCAAATAATGCCAAATCATGCAAATAGCCCAAGCAATGCATGCTAGTGACTTGGAAACTCAAAGCTAGTGAGCAAGAATGCACTATGGCTATACAAAGCAAGGCATGCATGACCAAAACAATGTAAAACATAGCTTAAGCATGGTAAAACATGAACAAAAGCATGCTGGAGTTGAGCCAAAAACATGCTAGAATGATGGTTAAAAGCATGATGCATGTTAAGCTAGTGAGTGAGATTGCACTACAAGTACAAGGAGCATGCAAGAGGCTATCAAACCAACCCAAAAAAGAGCTAAGGCATGCTAAAACAACACCAAAAATATGCTGAGATAGAGCCAAAATGGGCTAGCAAGACATGCTAAAACATGAAGCATACAAGGCTAGCTTGTGAGGATTACATTACAAGTGTAAATAGCATGCAAAGGGTGACTCTACCAAGCCAAAATAGAGGTATGCCATACTAAAATAAGGCAAAAAACATGCTAAGATAGAGCCCAAACAAACTTAACAAACATACTAACTTGGTGAGCCATCAACACAAGCACACAAGAGGAGAGGAGGGGGGACAACCCCCTCCTATTTGAGGCCTCAAAATCAAGTTTCCACCACTGAAATTTCCCTGGAATTCAGTGGTAGAAAGGCCAAATAAAGGTGATTACAAAGGCCTAAAGTGATGGCCCAAAACAAGGCCAAATAAGGCACAAAAGGGGGTAGAACACCCCCAACACCCAAGGAGCCTCAAAGAAACATTTCAAATACTTAAAAATGAAGCTTTTCGTAGTTGAGAGTCAAGCCAAAATAAGCATGCAAAGGTGGCCTAGTAAGCAACTACAACAAGGCTTTAAAAGGATTAGAGACTCACCCTTGAAGAATCAAAGCAAGACAACAACTTCTGAGGCAAAAACCAAGCCTTGAGCTTCAAACAAACCTCCAAGAACCTCAGCTCAAGAATGAACGTGTTTCACTAGGTGTTTGTGTGCAAAACTGTGAAGAAATGGCACTTTCAAGCACAAACATGGAGCAAAGGAAGAAATATAGAGATAGAATATATGTATAGCTCTCAGCCAAATTTTCTGAACCTAAGGCCAGAGAGAGGAGGCTCCCTTTTATAGAAAACCATGCAACAAGCTTGTTAAACAAGCTTTAGGCTCCAAGCAATCCCTCCATACACGTGTATGGAGGATGCCTTCTGTGCCCAACAGCTGGCAAGAAAATATCTGTAGGAAACTGCAGGAAAGATGCCGACCAATTGAAGTGGTCGGCTAGCTACTTGCATTGGTCGGCCGACCAGTGAAAATGGTCTGCAAGGAGACCAAGTGGTCGGCAAGGGGGGAGAGGTGGTCTGCACCAAGAAAGCAAGGTGGTGGCATGGCTGCCGACCACTTTTGGTGGTCCAAAGACCACCAAGACCAGTTGGCTGATCAGAAAACTGGCTGGCAGGCAGGAAAAGTGATTTTCAGGGAGAGAAATTGGTCTACAACCCCTATTCCACCCTCCAAGCAAGGAAAACAAGGTTTGTGCCAAAAACAAACCAAAAAGGATGAAGGACTGAAGTCCGCGGGACAAGGCGCGCAGCCGGAAGCCTCGAAAACTAATCTACGGGCACCAAAAGTGGTCTACGGCCACAAAAAGTGGTCTACAAGACCTCTGTGTCCCTCTAGACCAAGGCAACAAGGCATGGTCCAAAAACCAAGCAAAGAGGAGAATGTTAAGCAGTCCCGAGACAAGGCGCACGGTTGAAGACTCCGAAAATCAGAAACTAGTCTACAAGAGGGAAAAGTGGTCTACGATCACAAAAAGTGGTCTACAGACCCCTCTCCCCCTCCAGGCAAGGTCAACAAGGCTTGGTCCACAAATCGAGCCAAAACACAAAGAGTTCAAAGGCCCGGAGGCAAGGCACTCAGCCGAAAACTCTGGAAACTCGAAACGAGCACGAACAAGTACAATCATCGAGCGCTCAAACGATAACGTCTGAGTCTTAAGGTCGGTCAAAAATGGGGTGTCTACACCATGGCTCGTGCCAAAGGCCACGTGTCCGTCATCACCAAGATTGTCTCGGCTTGGGAACTTAGGTGCGAGAGGGGAATGTCATGAATTGAGCACCCCTGCTCACCTGATCAAAGATCGGCCTCTGCTAATCATGATATGAATTTTATGTACATTATATACTCTTGTTCCGGTTTATTAGGCTAGCATTACTATGTGATGAACACACACACAAGTATAGACTAATTTGCAAAAATTAGAACACTTGATTTCATGTTTATTTTGAGAATTGTTTTGAATATATATCACTTGAAAAAGTGATCGCATATAAACATTACTCAAATTATTCCAATTCAAGCAATTAGCCTCCATTATAGGCATTCAAGCAGTTTATCAGTTAAGTACTTAGAGCATCCACAATGGAATAGCTAAAGTTGTTTGTTAAAATGTGTGTTATATGACAAAAAGTGATAAAAGTGGGGCCCAAAAATATGTGTTAAGGTGTGTTAAGAGTTTGTTAATTTTAGAGAGTGAGTGATGGTGCAATGGAGTGTTAAGGTGTGTGTTAAGATGTGTGTTAAGTGTATATATATATATATATAAATAATAAGTAAAATAGTATAAATAATATGTGTTAAAGGTGTGTGTATTATATATATATAAATAATATGTGTTAAGATGCAACGAATGAAGATAGGAAAGTTAGGCAGGACATCCGGTGGGTCAACCGGTCGGTTGACCGGTCAAAGGCAATTTTTTTTTTTTTGAAGGGTCAGGACGTCCGGGGGGATGACCGGCCGGACATCCGGTTGGATGACCCCAAGGCACTTTCCTACGTCCCCCTCTCTCTCTTCCCACTCTCTCTCGCTAGCTAAAATTCTAGCCACAGTTAACAAAGAAGTTAACAACTGACACTAACAAAACCCACTAACACACTACTTAACACTTTCATTGTGAGATCCAAACGTTATTGCCGCTAGCTAAAATTTGGCCACTGACACTAACACAATCACTAACACGTCCATTGTGGATGCTCTTAGTCTCATGGTAAGCATGCTAGATATGACAACACTAACATACAATGCATAATGCTAAAGCGAGTAAAGGCTCACCTAGTACTCCAAGCCAAAAAGATAAAAGATTCAGAAAAATACATGATTCTAGCTATGCAATATGACTAATGCAACACATGCGATATGCAATTACTAGGCTCGGCCACTAATATTGCCTATGAATCAATTTGATAACATACGGTTTAAGCACGTATTCAAAGAAGTATCTAAGCGACAATGCAAGTTAGAATAATGAACCGAGCCCAATGCATGCAAGACAAATGGATACAAACATGAAATATGCTAAAAGAAACATGATGTTCTATTCTAACCATCATAAGCTAGCAAATAAAAGGGAGAAAGATGTGGAGTTGGAAGACATGCACATTATTACAACATTGCGCCCTCGCATAGGAGGATCCGAATGAATAAACTAACTAACTAACTAATTAAAGCTAAGCTAATTAAGTAACTATTACAAACCCAAATGAAGCTAACTATTCTAGCTAGTTATTACAAAAAATTAATCAACTATTCTAGCTAACTAATTATTACAAGACAAAATTAAATAACTAGTTTAACTAACTAATTAATTACAACACTTTACAAAATTAACTAGCTATAACTATTAAGTACAACATGAAGTAACTAAATTAACTACTCTAATTACTCTTCCTCGGGAAATGAGGAATGCTCATGCATGCGCAAACTTTCCACTCGAAAAAGCCACTATTTTTGCTGCCAAATTCTTTTGCTGCACAGTTGAATACTTGCACTATTTTCCACCTCAAGACTAATTCTATTCTGCTTCAAAAGTACACTGCTGGATTTTGCATAGGTGCCCGGCAGGGGGCCTGCCGTCCACTGATGATGGCCTGCCGGCCACAAAAGGTGGCTTGTCGGCCACCAATAGTGGCATGCCAGCCACTGTTGACTGGATTTCCCTGCCGCAACAAAGAGCAAATAGAGTAGCGGCAGTGTGTTCGCAAGGGATTGTTTGCACAATTTACCCTTCCTTATCATTTGAACAGCTCAAAAGAGTAGGAAGTTTGATTTACAAACCACCAATGGATGGATGCAATTTCATTGCATGATGGCTTGTGAATCAAGTGTGCAAGTTCAATGAATGCAATAAAACAAGACTCTTAAAACCACCTCCTTATCATGAAAAATCAAGAGAAGTAGTTGACAATGAATCTTGAATTATTTTCATCACTGATGAGTATGAAACGACTCAAGACTCAACAGTTCAATTAACGTTTGATTGAACTCAAACCAAATTGTTATCTTGCACCTTTTTATTCACCAACTTTATTACTCCATTTTAGGTACCTCTCCATTCTTTAATCAACTAAGTCCAAAAGTGAGTTTAAGTCCTCTAATGGAAAGAGGGCTCAAACCAAGTGTTTCTTCGGACATAAAAGAGGCATCATACCATTAGTAATGAACCCCTAAAGGGATTAAATCATTAAGCATGATACCTTAATCTCATACTTAAACAAACGAATAGTTTGAAACCACTTTCAAAGCAAAGAAAAAGTCAAGAAAGGAGGGAGGTTGCAGAGGTGATTAAAAGTGAGAACAAGTGAGAAAAGCACTAAATAAATGCAATCAACTCAAATAAGGTGGTGTCTAAGGCCTAAAACACCAAACTTATGAGGATAATTGCACTACAAGCATGCAATATAAGGCTCAAATGAAATAGAAGGCTGTAGACACCCCATTTTTGACTGCCCTTAAGACTTTGGCGCCACTAATTGCTTACTTGGTAATGAGAGTTGTACAGTGCAAAGGCTCGATTTCTTCGGCAAAGAGAACGTCAAATCCAAACCTCACACCCCTTTTTTTGGACTAAAACTATTTTGACTAAAGATTTTAGACCTTAAAACCCTTTCTTTCAAAATATTTTTGAAACAAAGTTCCTACGATGTTTCGAGGCTCGCATTTTGTCAAATGTTGCGCTTTTCGGTAAATCGAGCAAGGACAAAGTGAAAATGAATGAAAGAGAGGTGAAATCTTTGAAAAATCTTTAAAACAATTTCTTTAGAGGTTTAGAGTCGAAGAAAAGAGGAGAAGAGAGAAGAAAACCAAGTTGGAAGAGGAGTTGGGCATGAATCGTTAAGAGAGAGCCGGGCAGCCTTCGCTAAATTTGGCCTATCCGTTTGAGGCCACCACCGTTAGAAAGAAGACTTTTAGGGCTTCATTTTTCATTCAAGAATCTCCTAAAGTTGAGGCCAGATGAGAGAGATATAGCTGGTTGAAGTTGGACATCAATCAGATTGAACTGGAAATGAGCAGTCTTCACTAAAAGGATCATATCTCTTATCACACTTGGAATTTTGATGTGAGGCTGCCACCATTGGAAATCTTACTTTCGGGGCTTCAATTTTCATATAAGAATGACCTGCAAAGGAGTCCAGACGAAGGAGATATGCCCGTTTGAAGTCGGGCCCAAAAGTAGATTTTTAGTGGCCGGCCGGCCACCACAAGTAGCCTGTCGGCCACCACAAGTAGCCTACCGGCCAGTTGAAGTGGCCGGCCGGCCAAAAATGTCCAAGAAGCCCAAAATTGGCAGATATTTCCTCTTCTGCTGTTATACACTGCTCCAGCTATTTCCAAACTCAGATATTTCGACTAAGGCTTCATTTTTGCTATATATTGAAGCTATATCTCTCATTTGAGAGGGGGGGGGGAACAAGTTTGGGAGCCTCTCTCTCTAAAATCTCCCTCTCTCTTTATAATTTTGTGAGCAAAATTTCAACCTCTCTCTCTAGTTTGCTCTCTCTCTTGCCCTTTTGTGCATACAAGAGATACACTTGGAGATACACCTCTCCTTGGCCTAGGCATCCTTGAGCAAACTTGATCACCATTGGGCTGAGATCCCTTGGAGCCTATTTTGAGCTCTCAAAGCTGGTTTAAGCTCAGAATTTTGGCCATTTTGCTGCTGTGCTTCAAGGGTAAGCACTTCCTCATTTCAAGCTTGTTTTTGTGCACTTGCTTTATCCCCCTTTTCCCATTGTTTTGTACTATTTTGGGGCTAGTTTTGAACCATAAAAAAATTTGATTTTGAGGTTCTAAAATGGTGGTTTAAGCCTTGTTTGGCTATGGGGTGTTTCCTCCATTTTGCTCCTTGGCTTGTAAGGCCTTTTGAGCTATCTTTCAAGATTTTCAAACAACTTCTTTTTGGCTTTAAAACCACTGAATTCTAGAGGAATTTCAGTTGTAGAAAACTTGTTTTGAGGTCCCAAATAGGAGGGGGTAGCCTTCCCTCCTTGTCTCTCCATGCTATGCCTAGTTAGCCTTGCAAAGTAGCATGTTTTTGTGACTTGTCTTAGCTCGGTTTAAGCATGTTTTTGCCACTGATTTTCCATGTTATAACTCTGTTTTTGGCTAGTTTGGTCACCTCTTGCATGCATCTTGCACTTGTAGTGTAAACTTGCTCATTAGCCTAATGTACTTGATGGTTTAGCCTATTAGTCTAGCATATGTATGCTCCACTCCAGCATGTTTTTGGCTCTGATTTAGCATGCTTTAGGATTGTTCTAAGTGGTCTTGGTCATATGGTTCATGTATTGCATAGCTATAGTGCAAGTGCCTTAACTAGCTTTGAGTTTTAGGGCCCCTAGCATGCTTTGCTTGGGTTGTTTGCATGCCATAGCCTCATTTAGCATGTAATTTCAGAGCATATACCTCTGTCACACTTTCACACATATCACTCGTTAAGTACTTTTAAGAGTTGAGCGTTATGTCTTGCTTGCGAGCCAATGAATGAGCATGTATTTCTTGCTTTTTGTGCCTAAGTTTCAGCATGATTTGGCCACTTTTTTGGAGTATCTTTGGTCTGTCCATAGCTGGTTTGACCATTTGAGCTTTGTATTGCATGCCTCTAGTGAAGTGCTCTTCACTAGTCTTGATGTTTATGGCTTTTCAACATGTCTTGCATGCTTTGCCTGCATGCTTTAGTGTCTTTAGCATGCCATTTCAGTGCTGAAATTTGTGTCATTGCACTCCATGCTTCACTCTTTCATTTGCCTTGAAAGTGGTCTTAAGCCCCTTGTTGGCTTGAGCATGGAATGGAGGCTCTCATGCCTAATGGTTTTAGCCTTCTCTTGAGGGTTTCTACCAACCAAAAGCATGAGGCTTCTTTCATGCTTAAGGTGCTTATGGCTTAGGTCATCTTTCCCATTAGTGGACTCTTGCATTGGACTTAACCAATTAAGGAATGGATTGGTAATGTAAAATGTGTAAACAAAATGAACCAACTAAAACTTGTGCAAGATAAGCATGTGTATTGCATTGCATGTGTTTGGATCGGACGTTAATCCAAACACAAGAAATGTGGCACGTTTCATACTCATAGTGATGAAACGTGTTATGTTTCTCGGTCGTCGATACCCTTGATCATGCATGATAGGGTGGAGGCTCTTCAAGTCTTGTTTGAGCATTCACTAACATTGTGCAAGCTTGGCTCTTTGGTCATCATGCATTGAGATGTGTGATTGGTGGCTTGAGAGTCGAGCACTTCGCTCCTTTGAGCTTGAGAAATGATAAGGAGAGTAGTTGCACACATATTTCCTTGCAAATGCATTGTTGTGCCTTTGTTGTTCTCTGTTGCAGCAAAATTAGAATTTTGGAAGGAGAGGTGGCCAGCCTGCCACTTGCACTAGCTGACTGACCACTTGCACTGGCCGGCTGGCCAATTGAGGTAGCCTACCGACCAGTTGAGGTGGCCGGTCGGCCACCTGCAGCAAAATTGTCCAAAATCTTCTTGTTTTGGGACAGGTGCAACCTGGAAATCTGTATGATGTCCTGAGATCACCGCGAGTGCAAACAGAGGTAACTCATGGCAAGGCAGTGCATTTCCGAGCGAAAGCGAACCGAGCATGCATCTCTCCCTCGCCCCCGAGGCCATTTTACCGCTTTGCTTAGCTAGTTAATTTGCCTATTTTGTAATTAATTAGTTAATGTGCTTAGCTAATTTAATTCGTCTTTGTAATATTCTAATTAGCTTGGTATAGCTAGTTTCAATTCGGTTTGTAATTAATTAGCTTAGCATAGTTAATTAGTTGTTTTTTTAATAAGTAGTTTAGCTTAGCTCTTATTTATTCGGACCCTCCTGTGAGAGGGCGTATTGTTGTAATAACGGTGCGTGTGTGTGTGTGTGTGCATGTCTTCCAACCCTATTTCTTTCTCCCTTTTACTTATCAGCTTTTGATGGTTAGTTTAGGGCACGTTTTGATTAGCATACATTATGCTTGCATGTTTGTATCATTCATTTGTATTGCATGCACCAGGCTCGGCGCATTATTCAAACTGCATTGTATTTCAATACCTAATTAAATACATGTATCAAAGTGTTGCATTCATATGCCATCTTAGATAGTCGAGCCTACTTAGTTGCATTATCGCATGTGTTGCATTAGGCATCTTAAACATAGTTAGGAATCATGCATTTTTCTAACTAGTTTTCTGTGGAGTACACTGTAAGTCTTTACGCTTTAGCATACTAAATGAGTGTGAGTGTTGCCATGTTAGCATGCTTGCCATGAGGCTATTTGCTTAATTGCTAAACTGCATGAATGCCTGTGGATGAAGGCTTGATTGCTTGAATTGGAACAATTCGATAAATGTGAGTTTTAAGCCCACTTTGCGAAGTTGCAAATCATGTTGTTTTAAACCCACTTAAGGGTGGCAAATCCGCGTTTTAGCCTACTTGCGAGTAGCACTTTCAAACCATTTTCAAAAACAAATACGAGTTGAGTTGTTCCAACTTAAGTGATTGAGTCTATATTTGTATGTTGTGCGCATCACGTAGTAAGTTAGATTAATAACCGGATAAGAAAACATGAGGTTTATAAAAACAATATGTCATGTTAGTAAAGGCCGATCCTTTGATCGGGTGAGCGGGGATACTCATTTCAGGACCTTCCCCTCTCGTACCCAAGTTCCTGAGCCGAGACAACTTTGGTGATGACAGACACGTGGCCTTAGGGACGAGTCAGGGTTTCCTAAATTTCCCAAAACAAAATATTTAGGTGGCGACTTTGAAATCAGGCAAAGTAGTCCATGTTTGGCGCTTTTTCATTCAAAATCGATTTTCCAAAACGATTTGCCGAATTTAGACTCTTTGATAATTTATCAGTTTTACATTGCACTTTGTGAGATTAGATTGAGAACCGTGACAGGAGTCCGAACTGTAGTAGCTAGAACCCAATTTGTGCCCTCTCCGAAAGGGGGGCCTGCAGAGAGAGCTCGAGGCGGTCTACAAAGGCTCAAAAATAGTGCTAAAACAG
The DNA here is from genome assembly GCF_055761805.1 of Camellia sinensis. Classification (NCBI taxonomy): domain Eukaryota; kingdom Viridiplantae; phylum Streptophyta; class Magnoliopsida; order Ericales; family Theaceae; genus Camellia; species Camellia sinensis. The sequence goes on along the minus strand of NC_138967.1, from coordinate 101,947,306 downwards.
TTCTAATGCAGTCCTAAAACAAGCTGGAATAAAGCTAACAAAAGATAGAATATAAGCTAAAACATAGAGCATGCTAGGCTAGTAAGCAAGACACAAGGAGGGGAGGCTAACCCCTCCAATTTTTGAACTTCAAAACATGCTATTAGCCACTGAAATAACTCAGAAAAACAGTGTTTAAAAGCTCAAAAAAAGATAATGTAAAGATGGGAAACACAAGGGTAAATGCTAGAACAACAAGATGGAAAGAAGGGTGAACCACCCCTTAACCTTTTAAGGCCTTAAACCACAAGTTTTAGCCCAAAAATACAGAGTTTATACAGCCCAAAAACAGTGGAAAAAGATGGGAAACAAGTGGTGTGGAGATGGTACAAAAGCCAGAGAAGGTATATCTCTTGAAGAGGAATGCTTCTTTGAGTTATAAACCACTAATTTCACACTCTCAAGTGTCTTAAGAGCTCAAAATCAAGCTTAAATCAGCTCAGTAAGAAGCTCTCTAGGTTTGGTTTAGAGTGTTTAGGCAAAGGCTATGCAAGTTGTAAGAAAGATAGAGAATTGTAGAGAGAGAGAATTTGCTTTTCAAAAATTATTTTCTCACTCCTAAATTTTTCCAACCCTAAAACAATGAGGGAAGGTCATCTATATATAGAAACATATGAGCCTCAGTTGAAAATATCTATATAGAGACAGGTGGAGCAATGTGGAAACAACTGGCACAAATATCTGCAAAAAATCTGATTTTTGACACTTGTGGCCGGCAAGCCACTAATGGAGGACGGCAAGACACAAAAGGGGAAAAATTTTCACTACTGGTCGGCAGGCCACTAGCAAGGGCCAGTAGGCCACTAAAGTAGTCGGCCACAAAAATCTATTTTTAGGCTCGATTTCAAACGGGCATATCTCCTTCATCCGAACTCGATTTTAGGTCATTATTGAGTCTAAATTGAAGCCTCAAAAGTCTAATTTCCAATGGTGGAAGCCTCACATCTAAATTCTAAGTGTGAAAAGAGATATGCCTATTTTAGTGAAAGTTGCTCAGTTTTCTCCTAACGGATTGATGCCTGACTTCTCCCCCAATTAGGTTTCTTCCCCCCCTCTTATTTTCTTCAATTCCAAACCTTTAAATAAGATGTTTTAAAGATTTTTTTCAAAGAGTTTACCTCTTTTCCATTTATTTTCACTTTGTCCTTATTCGGTTTACTGAAAAGTACAATTTTTAACGAAATGCGAGCCTCAAAATATTGTAGAAACTTTTGGAAAAAATATTTTGAAAAAGAGGGTTTTGAGGTCTAAAATAGTTTTGGTCAAAAAAGGGGTGTAAGGTTGGGATTTAGAAGCTCTTCTTGCTGAAGAAATTGAACGCTTGCACAACATAACTTTCATCATCGAGTGATCAATCAGTGGCGCCCAAGTCTTAAGGGTAGTCAAAATTAGGAGGGTTTCTAAAAAACGTTTCCACTGTCTCGTATCCCTCCATTGTTGGTAACTCCCACCACAGTGAGCAACCCCGTTGGCAATCCTTCCTGTAATGCCATAACTTTTATTGCTGGAGTAACATTACCATATCCTTTAATGAGTCCATTTCAATAATGATAAATATGCTAAAGGAATGAAGAAATCAATGATTCTACGACATTCCCTCTTGTATATATGCAATGAATTACAATACAGGCTCGTAAGCTTATATCACCAAATACGAACAAATGAAATAACAAAGGAATTAACCCTTTTACATCATATTGGCATTCCGCCTACAAATATAAGACCCCATGGCCAACAAATAAAGACTTTAAGTCTTGTACGAGTCTTCACTCCATACTTGAAAATGGTTAACAATGTGAGTTGAGCACAAAGGTCCAGTAGAGATCCTAGTGATACTAAACAATAGCAACATATAGATAGTTATAATACTCCACGCATATACATATATAGGTAATGTGACATTTCATATTTCAAATTTTTTTCCAAGAAATCTTTAACAAGACAAGAAAACAATCACTTCTTATCATTCTATTCTTTCATTTTAGTTCCAAGAAAACTCACAATAACTTTTGTTTTTCAAACACAAGTTTATACACTTAAAAAAGTTTCTCGTACTTGCCAATTATTTTCATTATGAATCTCAATCATTAATTACGTTATCACAGTCTCTTAATTTAATTAAACAATTAACCCATTACGCATATCAAGACATTACAGTCACAATGGCAACTACCATGTTTTATGTTCTTAAGCACAAGAGCAGATGGAACACCCATAACAATATATATATATATATATACATGTAACAATAGACACATCAACACACATTACCATAGTTTACCAATCATAAGCACAAAAATCAATGATGCACCCTTTTTTATCACAACACAAGTATGACAGTAAACTACGCAAAACTATCACATAACATAACTCGGCTTCGTCATGCCATAACCACCACAACACACTTTACCGGGCGCAAACTGGAGGGGAGAGGAACCCATTTCAAAGTGCCAAACTTTACTGGACGCAAACCTAGAGAGGAGAGGAACCCATATCAATGTGCTTTCTTCATCCATCTCAACAATTGGCACATTATGTCACACCCCAAAATTTGGACAATTAAATATTAACTTAGGACTAAACCCCAATAAATATTCCATCATCCAAATCCTAGGGGTGAAACAAAAATCTTAACATTCTAGTCTCAATAAGGTAATTAACAAAACACCAATCATACCATGCACCATAATTTCATAAACTATCTAATACCTCCAATGTTAAAGTAACAATAAATACTTCAAAACAACTTAAATAATGCAAGGTTACAACCCATGCCAAATTTTCAAAATACTAAGGTCATAAAAAAAAATATATATATATATATATATATAAATTAGTATCAACCCTAAGCTCAAGAAAAATAAAAGAACTCCAAACGACATGTCCTGCGATCACAGGTATTTCTTGTTACCACCAAAGCCTCTACTAATCCTGCAAAGGAAGCTCGGCTGCACTTAAACAGAACGCACCCGAGTTGCCTAGAGACAAAACGGGTTAGTATACAGGTATATTGGTATGAGTACAATATTTAACACCCATGTGTCCACCAGACACAGACAAAAATACATTTAATTCTTATCATGGGACAAAACAAGTAGTTCCAACCGCACCAAGACGAATGGGTAGTTTATCGAGATACGGTGGCATTTAGTTTCTTGTTCGTACACAACGAAATATAAATTGATTATTAAATAGACAAAATAGAAATAAAAAATATGGTGGGTCAGCCCTGCATAAAAAGTTAGTAAGACCCACCATCCTGCAAAACAAATAAAGTTAGTATAATTTAATCATAAGTAACTTGTTGAAAAAAAAAAAAAAATTACACCGTTTCATACTTAAATAATTCGAATTGATCAAAACTCAAAGAACGAAAGTTGTACAGAATCAAATTTCCTAAAAGGCAGCGCGAACGAATTTAACAGAAACTGAACAGGTTAAGAGAAAAAACTTGATATAAAAATCTAGACGGATTTCAACCGGAAAAAATATGAAACTGAAAATGAACATAAACTATCCTAAGATGATTTTTTTCGGAAAAGTTCAGAACACGAAAAGTGTGCAGAATAATGTTTTACTTCAGTTTTCGCGAAACCAATAAAAATGAGCTCGTTTCATGGGTTAACACAGCCTATAAAATCTGCATTACCAAAATGAATCAAACCGACAATAACCAAGGTCATCCGATTATAAGTTCTAATCGATCTTTTTAATAAAAAGCTACAACACAAAAGTTGTTCAAAATCACGTATACATGCCTCTCCTCAAATTTCATAATTTATCAAGATCGTTTACTATTTTTTTTATCATGTATATAACAGTACCATACACACTACACTAATAAATTCATAATTAAATTCTTTGTTCCTTAACTCCACCACTTCAGCTCTCCCCTTTCGGCCTACACATATATCCCATGTGCCTCCCGTATACCTAACACCGCTCCGAAGCCAAACTTGCACGGGGATATCGTCCCGAGTTTGACTCACACTCCCCGGATGGTTAGCATATATGTACGCGCGCAAATCAAAGCACTCGTCTACTCATGAGAACAAGACAATAATATATATATACACAACATCTCACACATGAGAATAAACATAACAATGCCGAGCCTAAGGCATTCAAATAAATCTCATAATCCTTACTTTTTTTTTTATACACTCTTTCTCACCATCACTCAAATAAAACAACAATCCATGGAGTCATGGTGGAGTATAAGGAATTTATCTATAGGTTCTTAATTAATTTTAATTTCATATGACCATGAGTGTAATTACAACAATAAAATAAATCCATATAAAAATCCTAAACATAGCATACACAACTAATCAAAATAATTAAAATTAATCTATCATCTACATGCAAATACAAAATCAATCCAACATTAAATAAAAATAAATAAATAAAAATAACGAATCAATCCATCCTCTAATCAATATCTATGGATTCTAAGTTTATTTTAATTTTATAAAATCACAGGTGTGATTGCAATCATAAAATCATTCCATATAAAAACTCTAAACCTTGCATATACAACTCATCAAAATAATTAAAATCAATCAATCATCTAAAAACCCTAAACCTTACATAAACAACTAATCAAAATAATTAAAATCAATCAATCATCTATAAACCCTAAACCTTACATTCACATCTAAACAAAATAATTAAAATTAATCAATCATCTAAAAACCCTAAACTTTACCTACACAACTAATCAAAGTAATTAAAATCAATCAATTATCTAAGAACCCTAAACTTTACATACACCACTAGTCAAAATAATTAAAATCAATCTATCATCTTTATGTGAATGCAAAATCAAACTAATATCAAATAAATAAATAAAAACAAAAAATTAAATATAAATCAAGGGAAGCGGGTTTTGTACTCACAATTATTTTTGAAGATCAAAGAATCACTCAAAGAATTAATAAAGTCACCCAAAATAAAACCCTAAACCTTGCATACCCAACTAATGCAAATAATTAAAATCGATCAATCATCCAAAAACTCTAAACCTTACATACACGTCTAATCAAAATAATTAAAAATTAGTCAATCATCTAAAAATTCTAAACCTTACATACCCAACTAATTAAAATAATTACAATCAATTAATTATCTAAAAATCTTAAACCTTACATATACATCTAATCAACATAATTAAAATTAATCAATCATCTAAAAATCCTAAACCTTACATATGCATCTAATCAACATAATTAAAATTAATCAATCATCTAAAAATCCTAAACCTTACATACTCAACTAATTAAAATTATTACAATCAATTAATCATCTAAAAACCTTAAACCTTACATATACATCTAATCAACATAATTAAAATTAATCAATCATCTAAAAAATATCCCAAACCTTACATACCCAACTAATTAAAATTATTACAATCAATTAATCATCTAAAAATCCTAAACCTTACATATACGTCTAATCAACATAATTAAAATTAATCAATCATCTAAAAAATCCCAAACCTTACATGCCCAGCTAATTAAAATTATTACAATCAATTAATCATCTAAAAATCCTAAACCTTACATATACGCCTAATCAACATAATTAAAATTAATCAATCATCTAAAAAATCCCAAACCTTACATACCCAACTAATTAAAATTATTACAATCAATTAATCATCTAAAAATTCTAAACCTTACATATACGTCTAATTAACATAATTAAAATTAATCAATCATCTAAAAAATCCCAAACCTTACATACCCAACTAATTAAAATTATTACAATCAATTAATCATCTAAAAATCCTAAACCTTACATATACGCCTAATCAACATAATTAAAATTAATCAATCATCTAAAAAATCCCAAACCTTACATACTCAACTAATTAAAATTATTACAATCAGTTAATCATCTAAAAATTCTAAACCTTACATATACGTCTAATTAACATAATTAAAATTAATCAATCATCTAAAAATCCTAAACCTTACATATACATCTAATCAACTTAATTAAAATTAATCAATCATCTAAAAAATCATAAACCTTACATACTCAATTAATCAAAACAATTAAAATCAATCTGTCATCTTCATATCAATACGAAAATCAAATCAATATTAAATAAATACAAATAAATAAATATAACGAATCAAATATAAACAAAGAAAAATGAGTTTTGTACTCACAATTATTTTTATTTTTATTTCACTCCACTGATGCTCTCCCCTGCCGTCTCTCTCTCTCTCTCTCCCCCTCTCACGCGGCTGCTCTCCTATGCAGCCGCCTCTGTTTTTCTTTTTCTTTTTTTGTTTTGTTTTGTTTTGATTCTAACCTAATGGAAACTAATGCTATTATATTATATACAACAAATACCATATAAATAATATGTTATATATATATATATACATATATATTTTATTTTATTAACTAACTACAAAATATATAAATATACTTTATAACATCAATACATGTCACACCCTTTTTTTCATATATATAAATATAAATATTTTAATTAATTATATATAATTAACTATCACATTAAATGAATTGAACAACACATTAAATTAACTAAATATCATATTAAACTAATTAAATATCACATTAAATTAACAAAATAACACATTTAATTTTCATGTAACCACACCATTAATAAAACCAATAATAAAATAAAATCATAATAATAATAAATAAATAAATAAAGACTTACAAAAAAATTAGGGTCGTTACACATTATTCCAAAATTCACAATTTATTCAACAACATCAATACCATCCTTCACTGATGGTCAATGACACAACCTCTAAAGCAATAAGGACCAATTCTCATACTTGACTTCACAATTACCATTCATCAACAACTATGACATGAGTCAATTCTATGAATTAAATTCTGACGTATTGGTTTAGATGTTATCAATAGTCATACGTTGCATAACTTCTATCATTTAATAGTTGATTCCAATTCAAAATATTCAAGTTTTGGTTCAACAAGTAGTAATTTTATCACGAATACAACTACTTACTTGTTTAAAAAAAAAATCGCCAATTGTTCTTATTACTCATTTTCATTTCTCATTTCACAAAGTATATAAACCCTTTACTGATTTCAAAAGTTTATTTCCCTTTACTCCAATTTCCCAATATCCACAACAAATTACTAATATAATCTCTTCAATTATCAACACCTAACTAGTAAAATAATAATCAAATACCACAATTACAACACTAAGTCCCATTTCTCAAAAGCAATCAATAAAATGGAACTTACTCCTTTCATCACAATCCTCATAAACAAGATTAACAAATTTATAAGTTTTTCCCCGAATCGATAATTTCACAAAAGAGTATCTGGAACCTTACTTGGTTTCCAAAACCAACCCTGTTACCTAATACACACAACATTCTAAACACCCTTTTGATTTCTCCGAAATCTCGAGTTCACAACAATTGTTACCACTTAACCATGATGAGATCATCAACAATTATTAACACAATTTATGTTCATAAGGACCCTTTTTATTTTCTTTTGTGCCTATTTTCACATTTTTAGTATACCATACTCCACATGATCCATATAATATCATATCATCAATTTTTACCTTTTTCTCATAACTATTAAACAAACAATTAGGGCTTTTTACTCAAAACCACTTAAACATATTTCTCAAGCATACAATCTCATAAATCCACAACAAAACACAAGATTTGACTCTAGCAAGTGAAACCCTAACCCTCATTACATGTTTTAAAAAAAAAAGAAAAAAAAAATGGCCCAACAACTCAAGTTTTTAATGCCATAAAAACTACCACATGTCTATTTATAACGAGGTATTAAAAATGAGCAAAGAAATTCCTATAAAGAGAGAAAAGAAGAAAAGCCCAAAAATCAACTTCGCCGGAATTCGATCTCCATCAGTCAAAATGAAGCCCTCGATACACTCGTCAATTTGGTATAAGGAACTAGTATCAAACTCCCGATGGATCCATGGGATCAAAAGAAAGTGTAAGGGTTTAAGGGTTTGTGTAGAGAGAGATGAAAGAAAGAGAGAGAAACGATTTGTCACAACCCAAACCCGTCCTTATAGGTTTAGGCCATAGCCGGCTAGTAATCCTAGATTATCCTGCCTCAAAGACAGAATTAACAAAAATATTTATTTAATATTGGGGCTTGAAGCAGAAGCATAGTATACAATTTGTCAATTGCGCTGTGCATACATGCTATGAACAAAAGCATACATACCATATATCTCACATCATACCATAATATTTACAGCATTCATCTTATAGATACATAACTTGTAACGCCTTGCAAATTTACATAAGAATATGTCACAACAAGCATAGCAATATACAAAATAACCATCTTTTTCATTTGAACTAAGGTTCAAGAATTACAATTACAAATTCTATATTTCCAAAATACCTTGAACACATCTCCAAGTGATCTAGCCGACAATACAAACGAGAAAAGCCCCCAAGGGCATACAACATTCCAAAATGCTTGCTTGGTACAACAAGGTAAGTTTTTAAAGGCATAATACAAAATTCTAAGCCTTAACAACCAAAAGTTCTTGATCTATAAAGTCCAAAATAAACCACTGCCAAATCCAAGTCATTTCTGAAGTAGTATGTTGTCATCTCTTGTAAAATAAATAAGGGTGAGCTATATGCCCAGTAGGAATACATTTAACCAAGTATTTAATCATTTGAATAATCCCATGGCACCGTTGAAACTAGACAAGGTGTGTGACGCCCCGAATCTACACTATTGGTTGCAGTCAATGGAGAGTCACTAATGAGTCCTATAGTCAATAACCAAGTAAGATCCCAGTTCGCCGGAAGAGTCAAATTAGCCTCCCTTTTAAGTCCGGCTTTCTTAGGCAGCGCACTACCCTTTTGACAGATCTTAAAAGGTATAGACACAAGGTCTCATAAGCAACGATAAGGTTCAAACATATACGAAGAATATAAATACATAACAACACGGATATCCTTAATTCAAAAGCTTGTTCCGTTACATTACATCCCAAGAAAATTTAAATCTTCACACGAGTCTTACAAAACAACAAAAGGAAATTTCTAACTTTACTAAGATAGCCAAAAGTCTTCGAAGGTTTTAGGCTCTTTGTCTCCAGCTATAAGTTCCTCTTCGTCACCTGGCATGATACGCCGTCAGCTTTGAATGCCCAGTAAACACACACACACCCCGTTCTTTTTTTTCCAGTCCAATACACAAACTCAAATATAACAAGTAGTAAAGCATGATACTCAAAATAGATAAACAAAGGGTTACAAGTTAGATGTTAGTAAACTAGAAATCCCCTAAAGAGATTTCGTCCTCCCAACCATAAGAATCGGACGCGGATTATTCGGTATGCCCCCTCTTTTGTTGCTTTGTTGCAGAACTAACCTCGGATGCCTACCAACGGTTATATACCACGTAGCGCCAACCGTAGGGCCTCAAAAGAGACGGTAATAATGGGCCTTGCCCAAATCCTTCCTCACACCAAACCACCTAGGGTCCGAATACAACCGCTCCGTTCAAGGGTTCCGAAAATCACTTGCGCAAGACTTTAACTTCCAAGTAGGGAACGCATCCTAACAATCCACACATCACACATTATCATCATTACTCAAGTGATCGAAAACCCAATATCATCCCAATTAAGTTTTTCGTTAAGTTAAATGTTTTAAAACAAGGTTAGACCAACTTAACAAGATAATAATATCCACAAAAGCATGCATCATTAAGATGAAGAAGATAAAGAACATAACCATAACACATATAATATCATGCCAATATATGATCATAAGCTAATAAGCATCATCATGAATACTAGAGCATAAAACATCCATGCACAACAGAATTTCCCGATTCAATATCACATAAGGATTAGAATGAAAAGGGCTATTCTAGAATTTTTAACGGACTCGGCCTCCCTATGGTTTGTGGAGAATTTAATCTAGTTTCTAGAACATATTTCGAAAATGGGATAGCTTTTCAAGATTTTAAGTTATTTAGAAAACACTCCAGTGTTGTTCAGATTTGTCGACCGTTACGAAAATTTGATTTTCTTGCAAACCGCTCACTTTTTTTCAATGAAACAAATTTTAGTTGAAAGCTAACTACTTAAGGAATATTTTGACATAAAATAGAGGTCCAGAATAATTTTCTATATTTTTCTAGAAATTTTGAAAGTTGGCTGTGAAACCAGATTTTAAGGCACAATACCCAAAACAAGAAGATTTGTGAGAAAATGGATCCACTAAGGAAAATTTTTGTCTCTTTTATGATGAAAACATGCTAACTAACATATATCAATGACACATCTGAAAACAATATTTAGAACCCTTAAGAACATGTATTTGAAAAAGGAAAATGAAAGAGAAGGTTGTGTTGTGGCTTACTTGCTAAGCTTTGAACAAAATGGCTCTCTTCTCCCTTCCTCTTCCTCTCAAGACTTCTCTCTTGTTCTCCTTCCCCTCCTCTAGCTGAAAAAGTGTGTGTGGGTGTGATGCTTGTGTTTGCCAAGCTAGGGAGTGGTGATATTTATAGGCAAATTTGGTGTAAAATGACATAAAAGCCCACTAGTTGGAATTGAATGGACAAGCTAGGATTTGCTTGGAGTTCAATGAATTAGGAGTGCTTAGGGAGCTTAACCTTGGGAAGTTCAATGAATATATTTATATAGATCTCAATTAATTGATGGTACTTATAGTATAAGGTACATGTACTAATTTTGGGGAAATTTTGAATTTAAATAAAGAAGTGACGGCTTGAAGTTAAATTCATGTATTGGAACCTTACTTACGTAAATTAGGCTAAGGAACCTAATCTAACTAGGATATTCTGGTTTTGATAAAAAAAATGCTAACCGACAAGATTCGAAATAATTCAAGTAACTAAGGGCTTTAAGAAAATAATTTAAACACCAGGGTTTTTAAAGAGAAAGCATTTTTTAGGGGCTTCACAAGGTGAGTAATAAACATATCTTTATAAACATGGTTAATTATGTAAACTAATGCACAATTGACTAATCTCATTTCTATCTCACACCAAGCATCATCATATCAAGAAAGAAAACATACCATGAGTCCCCCATAAGAGTCCAAATCAAAATTTAAATCACTTTTATTAAAAAAAACCTTCCCACATTTATCGACTATTAAATGAGAGGATGTGGGCACCCAAAATCATCCGTTTTTTCACTTTTACCGGCTATAATATGGTAGGATCAGTGGACACCCAAAAACATTTTTCCCACATTCGTCCAACGATAAGCTCAAGATAAGACAATTGGGCACCTTAACTCCACGTGCGGGTACTAACACACACCATCGCATCAAAACTGACTCTTATCCTGGGACTCATGCTCAAAATGCCAAACTTTCATTCATTCAACAAGTATTCAACACAATACGAGATGAAACACAACATTACACTCAAGGAGAATTAATTTCCAAGCCACAATATCATTGTCATCTCATTGTCCACATCTTTTATCCTTTATTGTTCACAAGACTTCAAAACTTTAAGAAAATTCCAATTAAAGCACTACTCTCTCTATTTGGTTGGAAATTATGGTTTTTAATCAAATTTGGGGCTTTCCCTCTATTTTTATATATAAATTCTCAACATCAATCTCTCTCTTTTATGTTGATTTATTTGACATTTTAATAACAAGTGAGTAGAATGTCCTTTATTATTAAATCCAAAGTTTAATCCAACTCAATCATTCAATCAAGCTTTAAAATCACAACAATACCATATAAACTCCTTCAAATGAAAGAAATACTAGGTTGAATGTAACCCTATCTCAAGTTATGAGCACAAAAATCAAGCTTCTAGATGAACTCTTTACCAATCAAAATTCCAATCGGTAAAGATGATGATCTTCAAGTGTTCTTCACCCTTTGCAAGAGATTTAGGTCGGATCTTAAGAGAATGAAGGGTATTTTGGAGTGAAAATTTAGGATTTTTTCAAGCTTGAGACAAGAAGGAGGAAGAGAGAAAAGAAAAGTGGAGAGAATGATCTAGAATGGTACGCAGATCGCTCGAGCGACAATTCCACTGTTCGAGCGAAAAATGAAGAGTCCCAGAAGTTTTGCAGAGCGTAGATGGTTTTTCATGCTATAGGAGGGGTTTAGTCTCCTCGGGTACGATAAATCTACAGTTTAGACTCCCGTGGTTCTGAATCTGGTTTCATAAATGCAATGCGAAACAGAAAAAACAAATGAGAGTTCAAATCCGAAAAATCTTAGAAAATCCATTAATTATCAGAGATGCCAAAAATGGACTGCATTGCCAGATTTCAGAGTCGCCACCTAAATATTTTAGAAAATTTAAGAAACCCGTGACTCATGCCAAAGGCCACTAGTCTGTCGTAACCAAAGTTGTCTCGATTCGGGAACTTAGGTATGAGACGAGAATGTCATGAATTGAGCACCCTTTTCACGCAATCAAAGATCGCCTTCTACTAATCATGATGTGAATTTTAACAACATTATATGCTCTTGTTTTGATTTTATTATGCTAACTTCTATTTCGCTTGCTTTGGAAATGACTTGATTTTATGTGATGATTTTAAAAGAGTTTGGAGTGCACATAACTCAAAAGGAAAAAAAATGAGCTCGTACATACATTTGATCAAAATCATCCCCAATGCAAGTAAAATAACTTTCATCCACAGGCATTCAAGCAGTTCATTTCGAGTAAGCACGTAGTCTTATGGTGAGATGCTAAGCATGGCAACAATCACACACATGAATATGCTAAATCCAAAAATGCTCACCTAATACTCCGAGGTAAGCCAAAGAAAAAGAAAGCAATTTGAAAAATGCATGACCCTAATAATACACATGACTAATGCAACACATACAAGAATGTAACTATTAGGTTCGGCTTATTAACATGTTATATGGATTAACTCAAAGCACGCGGTAATGCATGTATTCAAGTAAGTAGAAAATGACAATGAGATTAAAAAATAATGAACCGAACCTTAATACAAGCAAAAATTGATGCAAAGCATGGCAATGATATGAAACGAAAGCATGATACTACATACAACCACGATAAGTATGTAAATAAAAGGGAGAAATAAATGGAGGTTGGAAGATATACATCACATATTACAAATTTGCTTTCGCGCAAGAGGGTCCAAATGGCCTAATTATTACAAACACAAATGAATAAACTAGTTAATTATTACAAGTCCAAATGAAAGCAACTAATTAATTACAAACACTAATCTAAAGGAATTAAATGAAAGGCGAGGAATCGCATACGCACATCCAAGAACATCTTTCCAAAAACTCTCTGTTTGCTGCCATAATCTACCCTGTTTGCAGCCAGAAAATAGTTCTGTTTTGACCTCAAGATCTGCTCTGTTTGGCCAACAACAGATCTCTGTGTGTACACTTTGAAACCCGACCTGACCACATTGAGGCCCGATTGGATCCAATTAAATACGGTCATGCCTCAGTTTGGTCCACAAAACCTGTTTTGTTTTGCTGCACAAAGTGGTCGGCCGACCTGCTGAACTAGTCAGCCGTACAAGATTGTGGCTAGCCGGCCACTACTGCTGGAGAGAGACCTATTGTAAGAGAACTAGAATAGAGCAAAATAGAGTGTTTCTAAAAGCTGTTCATCTTTTCTGCTTTTTCCTATCATGAGGATTTTCAAGGAGGGAGTAGGTTTGCTTCCCAAATCATTAACTATAGCAAGGTTGTTGCATGATGATCATAAGAGAAATAGGAGAAGACTTAGCTAAACACCAAAACAAAGGTTACCTCCTTTCTATCATGAATATATTCAAGGAAGAGGTTGACATGCTTCATAAACCATCAAGCATCCCAAGCTAGTATGTGATGATTATGGAGCAACTAAAATGAAAAATAGCAAAAACTCTTAAAAAAGTGTTGTTAACTCATCCCAAGCTAGTATGTGTTGTTAACTCATCCATTTTCATGTTTCGAAAATGATCGATAAGAGAGTTTTTCAACACTTTGAACACGGAAGCTACTACATAGTTTCAAGGTGGATAACAATAACATGAAAGTAACAAATTTATACTAGATAAGTAAACTTATGGCGGGGTGGCTAAACTTAAGCTCTAATCCTCCTATGACCACAAGGTTCCAAGTTGCATAAGAAAAGCTAAAACCGATCAACTCAATGGATTGACCGCTATATCCTCATCACGTCAAATCCGAGAGGACTTACAACAACACAAATATGATATTCAAAGCATATGAAGTAAGAGCACATGTAGTGGGAAGGACTGGGACCCTTTTATAAGCCCATATTCAATTTATAACACACAAAAACAATCTAAAATAGTACTAAAAGGTGCTGAAATTTAACCAAATGAAGTGAAAAGAAAGTAAAAAAAGTGAAAGAAAAAAAAGGGTACACAACTAGTGAGCTAGCCAATGGAAGGGTGGCTAGCTCACTCATTTGTAACAAAGTTTTAATCACATTTTAAGCTTAAAATATCTTTGAAATCAGTATGTAAAGACAAAGAAAATGAAGAGAAAAGATGGTGAAAAAGGTCAAAGTTTACCTCTTGAAAGAGAAGAAGAGCTTCTTGGTTAACAAACCTCACTCTAAATACTCTCAAGTTTTTAAAATTATGTTCAAAAACCTCAGCAAAAGCTTCAAGTTTAAGGTTGTATGATGTATTTATTGTGTATCTATTTTGCAAGAGAGGAAAGAAGTGTGTTGGGCAAGCTATAGGCTCTTGGAGATTTTTTCTAACGCCAAACCATGAGGGGGGGTGTTGTATTTATAGAAAAATAGCTTTTCATGTAAAAAATATCTGTAAAAAAGACAGCTAGTCCAAAGCATGTGCATGGGAGCAGGCATCTACTGTAAAATATCTACCTTTGCTAAACATAATGAATTGTACGGTCGGCCAAACAATGTAGCCTGTCGGTCAAATTTTGGTCTTGTTGCCACTGAGGGCCGGTCGGCCCCAAATACCCACGGCCTGGCCCAAAATACACACGGCTAGGTCCTATTTTGAAACATGGATTTTTTAAGAGTCTAAAACATTTTGGTCAAAAAAGGGGTGCAAGGTTTGGGTTTGAAACTTAAAACTGAATTCTTTTGCTGAAGATTCGAAAGATTACACAGTATAACATTTCATCATTATGAAGTGCCCAAGTCTTAAGTGCGGTCAAAATGGAATGTCTACTCAGAGCTATAGTGAAACTACTAAGAGATCACATTCTACGCTCGAGCGTAGCTTCCTATGCTCCAGCGGTCTCGCTTGTAAACTTGTAAGATATTGAGATCAGTAATTCTTCACTCAAGCGCAACCTTCTTCACTAAAGCAGTCACCTGGAATGAAATGTCACATAACCCAAGATCAAAGACTTATAACGTAACAAACTGTACAAAACCAAAGCTTCTCAAGCTTGGCCAAAATAAAAACTAAGGCCTCGACACAGAGGCATATCTTGGGTGGCTTTACAAAAAGGGTTGACTCCAAAACAGCTTCTAAGGCTGGACTTCCCAATGCTCACCTACATACATATATATATATATATATATAAACGGAGTGAGCTAAAAACCCAATGAGTAATCTCAATGTAAAGGGGTTAAATGAATGAGTCTCATAACTTATCAAAACAATATAATTAAAACTTGTTTCAAACAAATAATAACAAATACAGTTATCAAACCTTTCATAACTTAACACATTGCGAAGTGCCTGAAGGCCTTATTTAACTTGCCGAAATACCATATGAAACATTCATATAGAATGACTTCATTTAGAACACCCTTATTGATGCCTTATACAGAACATCACACATGATGACTTATGCGAAACATCACTTTGATGACTTACACAGAATGCAGAATATCACAATGATGCCTTATATAGAATGCAGAACATCAAATTGATGCCTTATACAGAATGCAGAACATCACTTAGATGACTCATACTTATTGAGCTCATTCGGAACGTCTTTTATGTGTAGATACCATACAGAACAATTACTATCGAAATTATACAAAACAATCATTAAAGATTGACATTGTACAGAACATTTACAACGGTTCAATAACTTATACAAAACGTCACTTATGGATCATAGACAAAATAGTAGTTAAAATGATCAAAGCACATTTTCATAATCGTCGTTCAAAAGGAAACTCATTTATTCTTTAACAAATCTCATTTTCAGAAATTTTATCACATTGTACACAATTCGGAGTTTCAAAGCATAACTTAGGTTCTCAAAGTACTTACTCGAAAATCTTGTTATATCTTTTAACTTGTACAAAGTGTAGGTTTTATAATTCATCATATAGCAAAACTAATTTCAAAGTAGTTCATACAAAAACACCATTACAAAGACATTACTCACCTTGACTAGTTCGATGTTCTTCCTTTACGTTCGAACCTACACATTACACGTAATCATACATATTGTAACTCATATTCAGAGCAAATAATTTTTCTTATCTTATCTAATACAATTTCTTACGTTGGTTTATTACTTATTAATCCTCAATGATTCATATCATATGACTAAGAATGCTTATAAAGAGATGTGGATGGAAATATGGGCTTAAAACATCTTTTCAAAATATGCTGAAACATGGGCCTTCACTCGAGCCAACTATTGGTCGCTCGAGCGGTTATAGAAGTCTACAAAAGTACTGGATGGGCTTGATGTGCGCTTGAGCCAACTATTTGTCACTTGAGTGGATGTAAAACATATAATAAGTTCACTCGAGCCAACCTTTGGTCGCTTGAGCAGTCTGCAAAGACTGCAAAAGTACTGGGAGCTCGTCAAGTTTGCTTGAGCCATCTTGAGCGGTCTGTAAAATTTCTAGGTTTTCCATAACAGAATTTGAGCTTCCAAACAACAATTCAAAAGCAAAACTCATACATGGCTTGTTCTTTAAGCTTGAAAACTCTTCAATAAACATAAATACATGATCCCTCAAAAACCATTTGTTCAAAATCTCTTTATTTCACCCAAAATTGAACTAAAAAACTCATGCATGTAAAGTTTTCCAAGCTCTTTTCTCAAAACTCATGAATTTAACAAATCTGAGCTCAAAAGCTTCATGCATGTACAAAACTCTTTTCCAAACACATGAATTTAAGAGTTAAAACATGATGAATCAAAGATGCTGTACAAATTAACTCTTAAACTCAATAAGGATGATCAAAACCAAACTTAAATTGCTAAAACTTCACATATTCATGTATGCATGTAAAACTACAACACTTCCATGACATCCTGTAACAAATTGCATGCAAATGATCATGTTAATTCCATGAACTCAACTCTAAAACACATTATCTTCAAGAATTGAGAGTTAAATTCTTACCTAGAGTCTTGAATCTTCAAGTTTAGATATGATTTACCTTAAGCTACATCAATTCTTCATCAATTCGACACAATTACAACTCTCTCTCTCTAAAGTAAAGTCTCTCTCTCTCTCTCTAGAAGGAACTCTTCAACAAAAATGATCTCAAGATTGAAGGAGTTGAGCTCAAAATGAGCTTAAGGCTTATATATATATATATATATATCTAGGATGACTTAATACATTAATTAAAACATTAGGCTAATCAAACATAACTTGATTAATCAAACTGAATCAATTTTTAATAAAATTTACCAAATGGTTTTAAAAATTCCAATTAGTCCATTTATGTAGCCAATTTTGATTTTTGAAATCACTTAAGCTATCAATTTCGAATTCTGAATAGAAACCATAACATATAGTTTTCAAATAAGACATATATACACAAATTAATCACATGTCACATATCACAATTAATAATTAATACATAATTAAATAAATATAATTATGATATGCATGTTGGGGTTGTCACATGATTGTAAAAAGAGATAACGAGAAAGAGTTTGAGAGAAAGGGGACAAGAAATGAGTTGAAAGGCTAAAAAATTAAGGCATTCATGCTCTTAGCCGCACATGTGGGAACCCTGGATGCACGTGTGAAATTCTCCCACCGTACATGCAATTAAAGTAAACTCCAAAACTCTCAGCTCTTTTTCTCCGCACGTGTAGCCCCTATTTCACACGTGTGGCTCTAGCCCTTGCACGTGCAGAACCACCTGTTCTAGTACAAGACATCCCTAGGTGATTCCACACTATCGTTTTTCGTCTTTATGCCTAAAACTCAAAAATTTTAACTCGATCTTACATTAAAAAGAACTTAAACAAGTTCAAATTCCCAAACATCGATGCAACACAAACCTTTAAGGTTCCAAAAAAGAAAATTGTAAATCCAAGATGCACGTTCAAGTTGGGTCTGAGACTCGAGACATCACACTTCTATTGCAACCCAAACCCACCGTTCTATCCACTGCCCAATAGCGACCCAACTTTCTTCATTGCAACCCACACCTGTTATTTCTTTCCCTACGCGATTGCAACCCAACTGCAACAACCCCAGCCTATAATTAGCCTATAATACTTAATTAAGAATGCCTAATTGGTAATTATGAGGAAATTCTGAGTTAATTGTGTGTTATGTGTTAATTGTGTTTATATTTGTTCATGGTAGGAATATATGTCTGTGTTTCCGTTTCGATATGTGAATTGAAGGCCTTATCAGCATCCGATGATGAATTTGCCTAGATTAATGTGTTATTTAGAATTTTTAGAATTTTATGGTAGGTTTAATTGAAATTTGATTCGGAATCAAATAATTAGAATAAAATAATCCCAATTGGTTATCTTTAACTCAAGTTAATTAAGCTCCACTAATTGAGCCTATATAAGGTCAAATGATTCTAGAAACCTTAGATACACTTTCATTTCCTCATTTTTTTGACTCAAACATGAGAGAGAGTGAGATTAAGTGTTAGAGTTTGAAACCAAGGGAGAGAAAGAAGGATTGGAAGGGACTTCGGAAATTTGGTCTCCTAACTCAAGGAATTAGGCATCTAGAACACAATTGAACACATAAGGTAAGACTTCAAGCCTTTAAGTTCGTAATTGAGCTGGTTAATGCATGAATTCAGGTGAGTTAGGTGGTTTAATACAAGAATGAAGCTAGGATTAAAGAATTAAGCTCAATACATGCTTGCATGCATAATTAATGAATTATGAGTTTAATTTTCACTCAATTTTTACATGCAAGTGTATATATTTGCTATCTCTTAAGAGCTCACTATGCTTTTGCCTCAAAACACTTCATTTATACATGTTTTGGAAGCTTTGAATTTAAATCATTGCATGTATGTTATATACATATACATTTCAAGTTTGGTTTTACACAATTAACTTGATTTTGGGCTTTGATTTTGTGAAATGACTTCCAATTCATGATGTTATATCAGTTTAGATATGTTTTCTCAAGTTTTGGCCCTAAAAGAAGTGTTTTGCAGTTTTGAAATTGAGTTTCGACCGTGAAGAACAGATCTGGAAATTCCAGATTCTGTATCTTCGCTCAAACGCCCAAAGCTGCGCTCGAGCGACCACCCTTTGTTTTGCACCTCAGCTCGAGCGACCAAAAAGTTGGCTCGAGCATAAAATTTGAGCTCCCAATACTTTTGCATACATGGGCCTAGGCTCGAGCGACGGAACCTGAGCTTGAGCGGCCACCCTTTGTTTTCCATCTTGGCTCGAGCGACCAAGCTCTCTGCTCGAGCATAAAATGAGAGCTCCCAGAAGTTTTGCAAACCAAAAGGTCTGCTTGAGCTACCAAAGTTACGCTCGAGCAAACTGCCCTGTTTTTAGAATTTTGGCTAAGTGTTTTAAAGTGTATTTTTGCATCCTCATTGCATCTTAGGCATTCCTAAGCCTTAATTAAGATATAGTAATGGGGATAAGGATTAGAAACACCCCAAGATAGAAAAGAAATGAGTTAAGTGTTTTCCGAGCGTGTGTTTTAATGTGTATCCACTACGTGTTTGTGTAGGTCACGTGTTAGCACCCGCCTGATTGATCTATTCTGTCCAAGTGACCTATTCTGTTATTGAAGCTACCTGTGAGTAACAATTCTGTAAAGCTATATTTGATTATAAGTATTTTTTGACTAAAATGATATGATCTGTTTTCTGAAATGCTATTTTATGAAGCATAAATGAATGTCCATCTTTCTAAAATGTATTTGTGGCATTCTATGTTCATGTGGCCCTCGCCCGAGGGTAGTAATACTGTGGTCAATATGCATGTGGCCCTTGCCTAGGGGTAACAATATCGTGGTCTATGTTCATGTGACCCTTGCCCAGGGGTAATAATATCGAGGCCTATGTTCATGTGGCCCTTGCCTGGGGGTAAAAATACCATGGCTATATGTGTACAAAAATATTGACCTTTATGGTTGTCACTACCAACTAAGCATGTGGGTCTTTATGACCAATCTGACTTGTTATCTGATGGATGTAGCACATATAGCCGTTTATGAAATCTGTATGATCATGTGAATTTGAATATGTTCTGGACATCAGTTATAAACCCTTTACTTTGTTGTTATTCACTGGGCCCAGCTCACTATATTATTTATGTATGTAGGTGATCAGGCGGGAGACCAGGCTTAAGCTGTTGCCTGGATTTCTATTTTGTCAAGCTAACCATAGTGTCTCCCGAAGAAGTTCCCAAATGTTTCAAGTGTTCAAGTTAAGTGCATGTGGTGTCTGTTTTATCTTTTCATTTTTCTTTTGGAACAAGACTTTTGTTTAGAATGTGTAAAGAGCTAAGACCCATTTTGCTTTATCCGCTCTTGGGTTATGTATGACTAATGTATTTATGATGTCACATATATGTAAATATAAGTTTTAAATTTTACTGCCCCATATATGTGTCTGCACAGCTCTATGGACATCATAGGTTTGTATAATTGCTTCTGCTAGCCCCTTATTATGTTAATCTATTCAAAGGCCTTCGGTAATACCAGGATTATTAGCCGGTTACGATGCTAAACCTATAGGGGCGAGTTTGAGTCATGACACCAACCCTGTTCACCCCCCTCCATTACGTGACTCAACCTCTTTAACTATACGATCTAGTGATCCTCCATATCTGTGTATGCGTGTGTGTTTCTATGCGTGAGAGAGAAAGAGAAAGAGAGAGGGGAAATAAACGTAGGGTTTCATATTTGAAAAAAAAAAAAAAAACAGAAGATGAGAAGACAAGTGGTGATGAGAAATGGGTGCAAGGGTGGGGAAGAGGCTAGCGGGTAGTGCCAATAGGTCGAGGTGATGATGGTAGAGGCATGAATGTAAGGAAGAAATCAGGGTTTTTAGTTTTTTAGGGTTTGGTACCTTTTGGTAATTTGATTTAAGATAAAATTGAAATAAAAAAATTTGATTGTAAGAAGATTTTTTATTGTGTAAATAGAAAATCCCTTAACGGTTAGAATCCAATTTGAAAGGAAACTTCAACTTGCACACCATTAATGATCTAGTACACGTAATTTCTAAGCTCACAATACACTTAATTTGATTTTTTTTTGATATATATTTATTTTTATCAAATCACACCTATCAAATTTTAACTAATACCAAAATACACTCATCTTATTCAATTTTCAAACACTGACCTTAGTTCATGCCATCTACCATTTTCGTCATTGCTATAGATATCTCATCTCTCTCACCCTTCTTTCACCCTCTGTAATGAACTCCTTTCCCTCCTAGATAGCCCTCTCATCACCTCTCTACATCATTTCGACTCCCGTAGATGTCTCCACGCCACTCAATCCCTCTTCTTGTCTTCCTTCTTCCTATTTTTTTTGCTTCTTTTTTTCAAACCCTAGATTTATATTTCTCTCTCTCTCTCTCTCTCGTTGTGGGGTAAGGTTGTGATGGTGGTAGTTGTAAGGGGTAAGTGGTGGGACAGTATAATTGAGGAATTGTGGAAAGGCTATGATGGTGATTGGAAAGCAAGGTCGCTATGATGGGGGTTGAGGGTCACACTTGTGGGGATGACTGTAGGCAAAAGTAGAGAGTGGGTTGTAAATAAGGGATGGGCTTCACGGTAGTTTCGGTGGTTGGTTGTGATAGTGGTGGCTGATGGTGTATAGAGAAGGTGCGTACAGAGAGAGTATCTTTTAGAATTTTGTCCGAAAAGAAAATTTGTTTGAGCCACATAAATATAACGAAAAAAATGAGAAGATGTGTGTGTTGAGGTGAATGGTAGTGTGAAAATAGAGCTACTCAATTTGAAATTTGTTCATTCTCTTTGAATAACTTATTTTTGTCTTAATATTTGTCCAATTTCTTACTGAATATGAATTAGAAAAACTTGACATGAATTGAAAAACTAAAAGACTAAATTGAAATGAATTAGAAGGATAAAATTAACACAAGAAATAAATTATAATGAACACGAATATAATTTGCTTGCTAGTATATACTTTGATGAATGAACAAAGAACAATTAAATAGTTTTGATCAAAAGCAACATATTAGCTGATATTGTGATAATGAAGAATATATCATAGTATTTTTTAGTAGTACCTCAAATTCTAAAAATTCATTACACTTTAGTTCAGTTGTACCTTGTATTAGATCTCAATTCCAAAAAAATCCTCAAATCCATGATGAGGCACATAAGCATGGCTGATGATTTCCATTAGGTTTGACTTCTCTCAAGTTTAAATATGAACTAAATAGAAGTTGAGGGGTTTGTGGGGCCCATTACGAGTCTTATTTTGATGATCCAAAGCATGTATTTTGTAAGACCTTCAATGTATATTATCTATAAAAAAATTTAAATCGATTCGATAATCGTAACTATTTCATTTTATCACATTTGTCTCCGAAAAAATTGATAAGTATGTTTTCAAAAATAGACTATCTAATTTTTTTTTAGAGACAATCATGACAAATTAAAAGGTTACGATCATCAGAATAACCTCATTTTTTTAATTATTTTTTTTATAAATGATATACATAAAAGGTTTTACAAAATGAACGATTCAGATCATTAACGAGACCTCTAGTGGGCTCCATGGGCCCATCAAGTTCTCTTAATTTCATATTTGAACTTGAGAAAAAACCCAACCATTTCCAATGCTCTAGTGCCAAATGGGGTGACTGTTGTGCCCATAGTTGTTCCATTCATGGGACTCACTTCGGGTCCTATCTCGATGATCCGAATTGTTTATTTTATAGAGTCCGTCAAGTAGTACATCCTTGTAAAATGGAGTTAATCGGATATCGATAACATTTTGTATCTAAAAAATAAACGGTAGGTGTATTTTGAGTGTTAATTTGAATATAAATATGATCTAATCAAAAGGTTACCAATGTTTGGTTAACTAGATTTTTTACAAAATATACTACTCAACAAACTGTAAATAGTGAACAATTCGGATTATCGAGTATGATCCATCCCACAAAGGGAATAACCATAACTATTGTGCAAACATCTCCCTTTCTAGTGAAACCTGTTTTTATTATTAGACATAAAATGAATGAGACTTACACTAAAAATGGTGTTTGATAACTTAATTCAACACTTAAAACTGAATTTTATTAAGTGATAATCAATGAGGTCCATTTGATAACCATAATTGATTATCACTTAAAAAATTGTCTCTCAAAATAAAGGCTAAAAATTCAAAACATTTTAAGTGATATAAAACTTACTTAATTCTGACAAAATTTATAAATATTAAACATAAGTATCGACATACACTATTATAAACTCACTATTACCGTCGCCGCTACCACCATTACTACCATTACAACCACCATGCCACCGCCACATCTACCATGCCACCACCCCCACTACCACTACCTTCATCAATCATTGTTGTCCTAAATGCAACCATCATTTCATTAAAGCATCCGTCACTACCACCACCGCCACTACTGCCACTGCTACCGCTGTCGCTGCCACCACCACCACCACCACCACCACCACCACCACCACCACCATGCCACTGTCATTATCACCACCTTCATAACTATTGTTATTGTGCCATAAGTACTACCATCATTTCACTACCGCCACCACACCACCACCATAGTCATCATTGCCATTGCTATCACCATCACAATAACCACTGTAACCCTTTACCTCTATAACCATTGCTATTGTTGTCATAACCACAACCATCAATCCACTACTGCTACCACTATTTTTGTTATTTTCTTATTTTTACAATATTACTGTTTCACCATCACCACAATCACTATCCCTTAATCTCTACCACTATTGTCATTGATGCCATAACCACCGCTACCTCTTCCACCACTACCAACTCATCATTTTTATATAAAAATTGTAAGATATACACAATTTGAAAATAAAAAATTTCAAGTTTGATCTTGTACATATCAAACAATATATACACAATTTGAAAATAAAAAATTTCAAATTTGATCTTATACATATTAAACAATATATTTTAGTTCAACATTTAATTTTTTACCAAACAAGTTTTCAACTTAAAAAATTGCATTCAGTTTTCAGTTTTCGATTTTGTCAAACACCACCTAAAAACTACATGGAAAATTTATTATTGGCTTGTTATAAAAAAATTGTTAATTACACTAATAAGCCCCTCAGTTATTAGGAAACATTAATTTACTCACTTATTTATAAAATCGTATATTTTGATTTTTTTAATTTTAAAAATGTATCATTTACACCTCTTTGACTATCTTCAAAAGAGAACATTTGTATGTTTTATTTATTTATTTATTTATTATAATTGATGGGTCAATATGCACAAATTTATAGATGAGTGATATAAATTAATATTTGTTAATAGTTAAAGGGTCATTGTGTAATTAATTCTAAAAAAAATTAATAAAACCTACTCACATATGACATTTTTCATATATAAAAAGTTCAAATTCAGGAATATTGGGGATTGTCATTGCATCACCATATTGGGTATTCTAGTAAAGACAATATTGTATGCCTTATTTTGAATTGGTTCCTAGGTAAGTTATATACCTTATTGCATTTCTAATAGGAGAAACATTTATAACATTTTAAATATTTTGCATAGTCTTATTATAAAATAAAATTCTAACGGGGATAGGTAATACGGTAGCCATTTTGTTGTGATTTGTTGAATTTGGAAAGTCTTGAAAATTAGATAAACCTATTCTATGAGTAAAAGGTGTTATTAGAGTATACACTAAACTTACCAAATATACTTATTTATGTAATTCTGTTAATCAAAACACCTAAAAAAGTTGGAGTTGCTCTTACAAACCAAAGAAATCCGTGAAAAAATAAGCAATTGATAGGGTGCTTCTATTTCCACATCCCATTTCCTCTTTGTTAATGATATTTTATTTTATTAGAATTTGGTCCTCAAATAAAATTATCAAAACATCCTTATCTTCTCCACCAAAATCTTAACTTCCTCAACCTAACCCTAGCCACCACCACTATGAACCACCATTGTTATAACTCTGTCGTTATGAAATCCCCATTGCTATGAGCTTCCCATCATTGCTGTAACGCCCCAAAATAAATACAGTAAACCATCCACGACAATAAGTAAATAACAATATAAATCAGAGTATAATATCCTTCCATTACATAAAACTCAGTTGTACAAAAGGGTAACACATGCGAATGTACATTTATAAGTCTTAACGCTGAATTTATAGCATGTGTCAACAACAAAATATGAAATAGAAGTTAAACAGATAATTGAAATGCCTTGAAGGCTACAACTTTCCAAGACTGTACTTGGTTACATCAAAATGGATTTAAATCCAATACAAAAAAGCCCTAGACTTGTACAAAATAATTACGACAAATAAACAAAATGAAGCTCTTGCTCCAATCCTCCCAAGCTATTGCTTTGGCGGAGGCATCTCACCAACACCTGAATATGGTTTTCCCATATAGGGTGAGCCAAAGCCTAGTAGAAATAATTCAACACAATATATGAATCTTAACAAAGCTATAAGGGTGAAATGCACATGCAATACCCATGTCAAAACGTTTTACATTTCTTTCCCCAAAACCATGCCGTGCTTAGTTTACATCACAATTCTCAATTCATGTCCTTTACAATAGAAAACGAGGGGGAAATCTTAAACCGGTACAACCTTTCAAGGATATTTTGTCTACGGGAAACCGTCAAATGACACCCATGTAAATGTAGCCTATACAATCGCTACTATTGCCATTTTACAGATATTTCATCCGCGAGAACCAGGATCCATGTATATGCGCGTTTTTTGAGACTTTCACCCTGGACACACAAGCTAACTTGATTTGGTGATACACACCTCTTTCCCACGTCCACCAATTTTTCTCAAAATCATATACATTTGCAATGTATTAAAGGAGCAACAATGTTCAATGCACATAAATGAGAAATTAGTTTTAATTTACCTAATTCTCATGCAATTTCTACAACAATCATAGCTATCTTTTACTGATAGCCCAAAAAAGATATTTCTAAACAGATATAAAATCTTCAACACAGATAAACATTCCACATTTTAAGATGTGAGTGATAGTACATATCCAACTCCACCATCCATATCAATAACCATCCAATTTCACATTTCCAACATCAATTCCATTTATTTATACAAAATAAACATTTGAGACATTTAGAGCAAAACTCCTGTTTCTTTCAAAATTCATTCTAAGTATCAAAATCAATAATTTTATCACAACTCAACCTCATTTCCACTCATACAACCATTTTCAATACATCCATTTGAAAACTCTTCTTTTGATTTTAAACCAGAACCCTAAGTTTGTTCAAAATCCTCCAAAACCACAAGATTGTTTTATAAAAACAAATAGTTAAGTTAAAAATTATAAAAGAGTGTAGAAAATCCCTACTTCAAAGTTAGAAGATGATATAAACACGGATGAAACTTGAATGAAGCCAAAACTTAACTCTATTCGGATAAGAATGAAGCTCTAGGTGAGCTTTACCTTTTTAACAAAGGAAGCAAGGGGTAGAGATCAATGGATGATAATGTATTTGTAGAGAGAAAGTGAGTTTTAGAGAGAGAGAGAGAGAGAGAGAGAGAGAGAGTCTAGATCTAAGGTTTTGAAATGTTTAGAGAGAGAGAGAGAGATGAAAAAGTGTGACTTTTATGAACTGATGTACACACAGTCCGTTTGAGCGCAAGATATGTCGCTCGAGCGACCAGACACAATAAGTTGTTCCGCTCGAGTGCAAGAAGTTTCTCTCGAGCGTAGAATTCACACTTTCAGTAGTTTTACAGACAGAAGACCAATGCTCGATCGCAACAAGGGCCACTCAAGCAAAGACTGCTTGAGCGCAAGAAACTTCGCTCGAGCGAAGAATACCAATTCTCAGTAGTTTTGCAGACCTGCAAAATTACTGAGAGTTCATAAAGACTGCTTGAGCGCAAGAAGTGACACTCGAGCGTAGAAGCAAAATTCTAGGCAACAAGGTTTTTGAAAAACAAGGTACCAACCAGTTCTAAATGCAACCAACACAAACCAAAAGCCAAACTGAAGGAGAGAAAAGAGGAAAAAGACAAGAACAACAATACAAAACAATGAAACCCAAATCCAGAACACCAAATGGTTCGGGTCCAAACCAGGATTGTTATAATTGCAAACTTAGTTTGCAACCTTTCTTTGGCACCCTCACAACCACCACCCTTCATTCTTTCAAAATCATAGTCGCAATCTCTCTCTATCTCTATGAAACCCTAGCCACCGTGATTTCTCTCTTTAAACACCTAGTCGTCGTCGATCTCTCTTTATTTCAAAACCCTAGTCATGCGATCTTTGCGTGTGTGAATCTTTCTACATCATGGTCACCGAAGTGTGGGGAGGATTGTTGTGTTGCAGATGAGGGAGTTGCGAGTAACAATGGTCACAGAGAGGGTATCAGAGAGGATTGGGTAGAGGCAAAGGTACGAAGGAGATGGTAGGAGAATGTTAAAGAGGGCCATCGGAGATGGTGGTAGAAGTGGAGGTGAGATGGGAGGCTCGCAACGGTGGCCATAGTTCGCAGTGGTTTGTGGAGGTAGTGGCAAGTGGTGGCTAGGGTTAGTTTAGGTTTGAAGTTTTAAAGAAGTTAGGGATATTTTTGACAAGGAATAATGTGTACTGAGAAAAATTTAATATTTGAAAACCATTAAGTGTGTGCATTGAGAAAAAATGTACACTGAGAGAGTTTAGTGTGTGAAAATAGAATTACCTTAATTGATGGGATTGCAAAATATCTTGTAGCAGTTAAAAGAAAATTTAAATGATAAACCAAGCATGATGGTTATTGTTTGGCAACAATTATACTAACAATAAATGGCTTGGGTGTACTAGGATTAGATTGTGATCCAAACAAGAATGGTGTGCTCAGTTCTAACTTCTATATCAAACAAAAGCTTGAAGCAAAAGGGAAAACGTGACAAGAGTTCTTTCTTTGTGTCAATAAGAAGACTTCATCATTTGCTACGTATGTGTGTATAGAACTCAAAGCTAAACTAAACATACATAATACTCCATTGATGAACAAATTTTTTTTTATACATCTAGATAGTGTTTAAACTAAACCAAGAAATCTAAGTTATTGGAACTAAGGAATGTAAAAGACGATAGCCTTTGATGGGAATAAATTACTGAAATGTGTAATTGAATTGCTGGTGCTGGGATCTTTGCCTTGCCTTCATTCCTATTACTTATAACTACATAGACAGTTAATTAATTCATCATTGCATGGTCTATCATATCCGTGTAAGAGTTTGCCATGTGCCCCATGTTTCTTCACTATTGACTGACCACCTTCCATGCATTTGCTAAAGATTCCTTTTTCCTTTTGTAACTGATCCTCTAATTGCTTTTCCAACGAGCAAGGATCCTCTAGAGTTTTTTTTTTCTAAAATTTTCTAGAGTGGTGCATTGTGTGGTTGAGATTTAATGACAAGTCACATCAATTTTTCAACATTAAATCTCAACCACACAATACACCACTTTAGGAAATTTTAAAAAAAAAACACTCTACAGGATCCTTGGTGTTTTCCAACTGCCACTAACCAATCATAGCTTATACTAATTCTTTTTTATCACCATATACAAAACGAGCATGTCTCATGAGCCATAAATGTACATTGTTTTTCTAACACATGCATGTTTATTACACCTCAGAATTTTATGAAACATGAAATTAAGGATGTAAGAATAACAAGATTTATGTCTAATTCTTTTTCGACAATGGTATCTTATCATAAACCAAGAACCAATCTTTATTAACAAAAACACAAATTATATTAATGACTTTTTAATACTTTATCCTAAAATTTAGGTTGCTTTAAAGTAGAAATTAGGGATACAAGGTAGGCAAAGGCTTAAATTATAGCCAAGTTCTAAATATAACTTGTAAATATGTTATAAATGTTACAATGCATATAGTGAATGCAGAGAAGGAGCTGCATAGGGACTAGCTAGGGGGACATGTGCCCTCTCTCATTTTTTGAAAATTACACTTTTACCTCTAATTAGAAAAAGTTTTTCATTTTTAACTCCCTTATAATTTTCAATTATGTTTCTAAATCTTTATATCTTGTCTTTCTTTTCTCTTTCTTTTTAATATATTTTTTACAATTTGCCACTATAAATGTTTAATTTTATGAAAATAATCTCTTATAATTATTTCTCTCTCTCTCTCTCATTCTCTCTTGTTTTTCTCCACTTATATTTTTTTTTCTTTTTTTTTTCTTTTTGTAGTATGCATATTTTACATTTTAAATTGTGATTATCATCATATTTAGTAACTAAAATAGCAAATAAAAAAAATCGGTTAATTGAAACATATTTTTGATAGCATATTGATCTTTGGTCTTTTTATCACCAAATGAAAATTGAATTGGATTAGATTTTGTAATTGATATCATTATGCTCTCTGTATATTATGGTTATTGTTAATTTAGCAATTTCAGGAAATAAGATCTAGAGAGACAGAGAGAGATAGAGAAGCGAACAACTTGTAAATAGATTTTGATGAACAGGACAGTGAGGTAGACTTACTGAGCACTTTTGTAATATTTGTCATTTTTTTTTTTTTTTATTGTATAGGTCTCCTTGGTTTTGTAACAAGGCAGCCTTTTGCAAATGACCTCTATTTTAAATAAATAAATAAATAGTTGCTTCGATGTTTATTTTAATACAAATTATTTTGGTACTTTAATATAATTAAATTTTTCCGCTTGCGTTGTTATTTTGTTTTGTTCTAAAGATGGCCTTTGGTAACATCGATTACTCGCTAGTTATAATATCTAACCCTTACATATCGGGTCAAGATCGTGACAACACTGGAGATATGGTAGAGGGGATACTAGAGATAAATCGTAAAATGAAGAGAGAGAGAGAGATGACTAATGAGAAGTTGAGTAGTTCTACTAACATAGAAGATGAATAAATCACAGAAGCTGATGTGGCTTCCTTCAACATGTAAGTGAACAAAAACAACAACAAAAAGTAAAAACACAATAACTTGACTTCTATGAAAAGTTATATGTTCCATATTATGTGTTAATAGAATTAGTCTAAGAAGTTAGAGAAACAAATAGGGTTTCTAGGGTTAAAAAGGCATGTGGGTCATCCATATATATCAAAGTTTGTCCTTATCTTTTCAAAATTTAAAATTCTAACAACCTTAACTATCAAGCTAATTTTTGGTGTACACAAACTCTTACACAAACATGTAGAAGGAAATTTTTCTATTTCCCCCACTTAAAAACATATTTTGAAAAAATAACCAAACATAATGAATAGTTCTTATATATTTTAAATTACTATTTAAATTTTTTATTACACACATTTAATATAGCCTCATTTTAATGTATCTTTCATATCTTTTCAATGACACTAATTTTTAAACATCAAATTATTGAATATATATATTTTTAAATATTTTAATTTTAAATTATTTTTTTATTAATTATGTTTATTTTTAGTATCATTAATTTTATAAAAATCAAAAGGATATATATTTTATTATTAGTATCATTAAATTTTTTACATTAATTTTATTAAAAGCATATATTTTTATTTTAAATATTTATTTTTTTATTAGTTGTGTATGAGAGAGAGAGAGAGAGAGAGAGAGAGAGAGAAAAAAGGACGGAAGGAAGGAAGGAAGGAAGGAAGGGTGTGCATGACCAGTGTATGTGCCATGATAAGGGAGAAAGAGAGATGTGTGTATCCCATGATGAGAGAGAGAGAGATGACAAAGAGTGTGATGTGAGAAAATAAGAGAGAGTGACACGAGGGAGGAAGGGAGTGAGTTAAGAAAAAGACAAAAGAAAGTAGATTGGTCCATTAAAAAAATCGTGCTTTGGTAATTATTTTTATACTATCCATTGCTATTGTAATTGCAAAAATCTTCCCACTATTTAGTAATTATTTTTCCCAAAAGCCATTGTTTCATAATTCTCACTAAATTATATACTTTGTTATCTTACATATTATATATGCCTATATCTATTAGGGGTGGGTAAGCGTCCATTCGTTCCGTCAAAATCGAATGATCCGAACCAATCCCTTACATAATGGACGGTTTTAATGATTCGAGCGGAT
This sequence comes from Camellia sinensis, assembly GCF_055761805.1. Classification (NCBI taxonomy): domain Eukaryota; kingdom Viridiplantae; phylum Streptophyta; class Magnoliopsida; order Ericales; family Theaceae; genus Camellia; species Camellia sinensis. The sequence goes on along the minus strand of NC_138967.1, from coordinate 101,915,780 downwards.
AGATGGAGGTGCATTTTTGTCAGTTTGCCTAAGTTTGGAAGAATAGCTGATCAGAGGCTGCCCAAACCAATCTGATCCGCCAACACTCCTAAGAAAATGAAATTATACTTTTATAGTTTGTGTGTTTAAAAAAGAACCTTATTTAGTAATTATATTTGCTATTTATGAAATATGAAAGTTGGACATTTATTTTTATTATAAAAAATGAACAACAGAAAATTTGGAGTACAAAATATTAAAGAATTACTAGAAAGTAGTTCAAAAAAAAGTCTAAAACAATAAAACATAAATTGCCAAACTAATCAGCATTCACCGATCAACCCACATAGCCCACTCAATCCTCATCCGCTAACTAAGCGGACAAATGCAAATTGATTTTTTTTTTTTTTTCAAACTGCCTATGTTCGGACGGATGGCGAATGAGAGGCCACCCAACCCAACTCTCCTAATATTTATTGTCATGCCCCAGATTTACAAGGTCCGACTCACATGAATAAACCACCCAACGATAAACAATAAAATAACAGCTCTCATGCAAATAAATATAATATAGTCACACAATATATGTGTTTATCCGATTTTAAACATTCTTAAATACAATATCTAAGTCGAATGGATGTTCTGTAACTAAAACATGCACAGATGTTATAAAATCAAATTAAACGCCCTGATACTTACATCATATACAAGGGTGTAACCCTTACAAGAATGGCGCACGACCAGTAAATAACATAAATGTCCCTTGGCCTACAAATAACAGAACCACCCTACACAGTTCCGAACACAACTTCACATTACAGTCCACGTCCACACATGTACACCTGAAAAATATTTCAGCCACGTAGGGTGAGCATAAAGCCCAGTAGAGAATATTTCAAAAACTAAACATGCTCCACCAGCATAAATGATCATGATGCAATACATATATACAATATGCTCAAACGCATTTTCAAATCCATTTGATTTCTCAACAAAATTCTTTTTTTCCAATTACTAAAATCTTACGTTTAATCAAAACATTTTCCGAGTGCTAATCATTTGTTTGAAATAAAATCCCTTTTCAAAAACCAATCCTGGTGCCTCATTACCAACCATCAAATACATTGCTAATCAAATGCGAATACATCGCTAGACAACAACAAATACATTTTTAAAAGCATTTTCCAAGCATCCTCTTCCAAACCAACATAATAGTAAATAAATGGGTGAATCTTCAAAACAAATACAATCTTTCATGGAAATTTCGTTCGCGGGAAACCGCAAACCGGGACCCATGTAAACGTAGGCTATATAAGCGCTACTATTGTCATTTTATGAAAATTTTATCCGCGGGATCGACACCCATATATATACGCGGTTTTCGGGACTTTCACCCTAGATACACAAGCCAACTTATTTGATGTGACAATAACTTTCTCCCCGATTCATTATTTTATTTGCCCTTTTTAATAGTACAATACATGCAACTCAAAATATTATTTTTCAAAAACAATACAAATGTTCCAAAACATAATGTAGTAATCTCCAAAACCTCTTTTCAAAACGTACAGTTTCAATTTCCAAAATCCATTACATGCTCCATGATATGAATGATTTCAAATTGCATAATCCACATGCAATTTCTAACATATGACAATGTTATCTTCCACCGATAGCCAAAACAATTATCTCTAATGTAATAATCAAAAGATATCAATATAGACATATTTTTCAAAAGAGTAACAAGAACCATATCCAAAATCCCACAACCATTTTCTTCCCATCTCTTACAAAATCAATATCATTTTTTATTGTTTTCCAACATAAGTCAAAACCCATGGTTTTAGAACAAAACCTCATTTTTCTTTCAAAATCACTCTTGAGTAAAGAAAGGTCACCATGTCAACATATCTCAACACCAATACAAAATTATCATTTGTTTAAAGAACTCATTTGAGAATCTTTTTTTTATATTTCAAATCCAAACCCCAAGTTTAACCCAAAACACCCAAATCCGTAGATCTTTTGAAATAACAAATAGGTAAGGCAATGATCATACCCAATGACTGCGGCTATGAATAATAAAATAGATCAAAAATATGCTACCCAACTCATATTGAGTTTAAGAAATAGACCCTACCTCTTAAAGCGAAGAGAAGAACTTGAAGAAAACCAAAGTCGATGAAACCGCGATACTTTTGGATTAAAAAAAAAAAATCCTTGACGAGATCTACAATCTTTATTAAAAGACCAAGGTAAAAAGATGCCTCTACGTGAGTAGATCTAGAGATCTAAGTGAAAAAGTTGAGTTTCTAAGAGTGAGGGAGGGCTCCACTGTGTAAAGAGGAAAGAGAGAGAGAGAGAGAGAGAGAGGAAATGGTGAATGAGAAAAGTGTGTTTGGGGTCTATTTATAGTGGTAGAGTAATAGCCCTAAAGTCAAAGAAAAGAATAAGTCAAACCTCTAAAAGTAGAACTCCAAAACCGAACCAAAAATCTGGAAATTAACTCACAGGGGTCGACTCTTCAGACAGTGTTGTCAACCCTCAGAAAGAAAAGCTAAGACACTAATGTGTGCAGTAGACAATGGTCGACCCTTAGAACCAGTGGTGTCGACCCTTTATTTCAGTAGCAACACCCAGAACACAGCAGCAGACAAGGGTCGACCCTTGGAACCTGTGGTGTTGACCCTTTAAACCAGCAGAGACACTAAGAGCAAGGCAGAAAGGTGGTGTTGACCCCCAGGAAGGCTAGTGTCAACCCTAGAACAATTTTTCCAAGTTTCCAAAGAACATTTCAACAAAAACAGGTGCGAATGAACAATCCCAACAAGTTTAAATCGAATTGTACTCCTCCAAAACCACAATATAACAACTCCAAAGACTACCAAAGTGAAAATAAAGGAACTAAATACACTCTCCAATAGTTCAAAGGACATAAGTGCTACAACCTCCCCACTTTAGGAAATTTCATCCCTGAAATTTGAGAAACGCCAAAACCAAAAAGGTCACCCAATCTATAAAAGAAACACAACGCTAACCCAAGGGTAGATCTATCTGGGGATACGTCTTGGTCTAACACCTCGAGGTCCCGAAGACACTCGAACACCAAGAATGGTAAGAAAACCTCACTAATGACTCTTCAATCCATATAACTCGCTATGGTCTACGAGACAAGAAACAATAAGTACCACCACAACAACAACAACAACAATAACTCCTCGAACTCAAAGACGTGATCTACGCCTCAACCATCGACAATACCCAAATCGCTACCGAGTGCTCAATGCTCGGACACGGAGAATAAGAAAGCTACTTGCTCACAAAGCTCCCAATCAACTCTCTCGTAGCACGAGAACATAAAAGAAAACATGATTTATCCTAATAACGTTATGGCATATCAATGCCTAACAATTCTAAGTCCTTACAAAAATAAACATACAACATGTAACTAGTAACTCAGGCTAGGTCAAAACACAACTTCTCAATACAAGGTTTAAGATACTCCATTCAGATAGAAAAATTTCTTATTTTCCCCATATGTTTCAAAACACTTTGCTTTCCCAAAAGGTGTTCAAACTCGCACCATCACAACCCAAATACATTTTCAACCGTCCACAACAAAACTCAGGGATTTTTTATTTGTTTTTTTTTTTTTTTTTGAATTCAGCTTTTCATTAAACCAAAAACTTACATTTCCAACCAAAACCAATTTAGTTCAAAAAGACCATCCAAGGCCACAATGCCAAAATTTTTTTTTTGTTTTTCTCAAAATGATCTCTTAGCATTTCTTCGGTGATCCGCAACACAGTCGCCCACTAAAATCCATCACACTTGTGGTGACGCCACAAAATCAACACCAATTTCCAGGATAAAGTCCTTGGAAAATTTCCAAAATGCCAGCAACACAATAACATAAAAGAAAGAAATTTTACACCCACCGATCACATAATGACGCAAAAGCACATCATAAGACCAAAGTTTCCAATCGTAACCCCAAACTGGTTACCATACACTCAGAACAACTTCCTAACTGTCCATACAAGACTTATATGCCACACCATGGCACAGTTTAATTACACAACCCTCAATTCCAACCTATTTCTGAGGTAACTATATATCAACCAACCCCAAATATTAACCAATCAACGATCCAACACTGCTATCCCGCACCACTCTCTAAACACCGACATACTACTTAACTTCACATAACCCAACATCAATACTAACACCTTGCCCAACTTCACTAACTTCAAAATGGAGTTCCATACACAACCTCACATGTTCATTGAATTTTTATGGATTTCTCAAAGTTAACCTATAGTACTCTGGTTCTCAACTCACCCATCATACATATGCCTATGTGGCATGCACATCCTAACTTCACATTTGAGTCTGAAATGGACTTTCCAAGTTAAAATACCACACCCCTTAAGTCAACGCATACACCAATGTTTCACACCACGCAAGAAAAACCTATTACTTACTACACAACATCTCACCCTTAACCCAAAATGGGTTATCTCAACACTAATGCCCTCATTCTGCCAATGTACTCACAATCTCGACCAAGTTCGCAACAATGAGTTTCACATATTTATTTGCTCGCACCAAGCTAACTCACAAAAGCCTACCATGATATAACGCCACTAACACTACGTAACAACCAAAATCGAACAATAAGCAAACACAACACCTCAATCCATCAGTGACCAATAAGTGAACTCTTTAATCCACATTCTATCCCATCACTCATTATACGAGTACAACCAAAACACTAAGTTCCCTAGTCAATCTACCAGTTGCTAATACTTACTGAACAATTACCCTGAACCAAACCCTGACACATATACACAACACTTACAAGGCCTTCAAAGTCATACTATCCTAACTCCACAAAAGAACAAAAGAAGTTCTTAACTTTCTCCTCCGGAGTCACAACTCTACATCCCCCACTACTCTCTCAACCAACCTAGAATACCACTCGAGCCAAAAAAAGCCCCACATCTGAAAATAATCACCTCCTCACCGTCATTCCAAACCTTGACCAACAAACATAACACTACTTCTGCCACTACAAGACATAACCCTCGTGCTTTCTAAGAAACTTCCAACGCAAAATATATATATATATATATATTATTAAAAAAGTTAAAACTTATACCTCTAACATAAACCGACATCAACCAAACCAAGCATACTGACTGGTATAACTTCACCCTCGCAATATTCTAACTAATCATAACAACCCTCAAAATACCCATCACATTAAGAAAAACTCAAAAGTACAACATATCTAACTCATCAAAATAAAAAACTCACCCTGTATACACACATAAACAGAAGTCATAATATTTCAATGGTCCACATTGTACCAATTACAAAACAAAATGATCACATAATAATTGTAACCGTTTACCCTCCAATTCCCAAAACAAGATACTCAAAACTAATTACCCAAAACAGCTATTCCTCCGTCAACACCACCATCACATTCTTATCCTATTTGCTGAGACAAGCTATCCTCAACCTCTGGAACAATCCTTGAACTACAATGCCAAGGACAAGAGCTATAGATGTGACCCAGCTGGCCACACTTGAAACAAACACGTATTTCACCACTCAGATAGAAGTTTGACTATTCAATGACCCTCGAAGTCTGGCATACTCTGTTTTGGTATCGGTATCGCCTCTGCCCGGATGAATAAGGCTAAACTCGACTAGATTACGGATTATTCAAGGAAGTCCCCTGTTGCATACAAAAATGCCTGGTATGTCCCGGTTGATTGCATTCATAGCAAATAGGTGGTCCCTGAACACGTGAATGGTTCGAAGTCTGAACTGGTAAGGATTCCAATGACTGCTCCCCCCGTGAGCACTCGATCGCCCCAAGTCTCGGTTGGCTAGATGACCCCATTAGTACAATTACTGGTTGAGGCAACAACCTTGCCTTTCTCCTTTGGTTTCTACTAGGTCTACTACGGCCCCCAGCTGTAGGAGTTGCCAAAGTGGCCCCCTCCCCATTTGGTCCCATGACTAGGACTACGGCCTCCACATGAGCCGCTGCTTCCATAAGTGTACGATAATTCCTATGCAAAGGCCCAACAATCCTTTCCTGAACATCATTACATAACTTACTCTCAAACTCCGCACAATGGAGCTCACCGATTTCCACCAACTCCGGAGCGAACCTAGATAGATTGGTAAACCACGCCTCAAATTGTGCCAAAGGTGTAGTACTTTGGCGTAACTCCAGAAATTGCTTCCTCAACTTTTCTCGTGTGGAAGGAGGAAAGTCGTCACATCCTCACCTAGACATCCTAATCAAAACAAACATAACAAATTCAGCACATATCAAATGGCGTTCCCAACAAAATCTCATACACTCTAGCATTAGACACACAACATATCACCTACATAGCACACGCAGAGGTGCCCACTCAATGTTTACTACCACCGCTCAACATGTCTCTATTAAAGAAAAAACACGTAACCTAAGATACATAACGCGAGCACCCTTCACTGAAATACTAACACAGTCACATAACGATTATTCGAACAACCACATTAAGACTCTACTTAATCACACATCACCTACCACATAACACATAGCACCTAATCATGCTAAGTCTAGAAAGATAGCTATCCGTTCCAACGCTCGCTTAGATTTTCCATTAGAAATAATGTTTATCAAGCGTGTTTCCAATAAGACCTCCAAGTTAGTCAACTAGACATCGAATAATATCTATGAGTCTTAACACCATACCCACATAGAATGTAACACATAAACATGTTATCACTTAGCACACAACATACACATGTCCTCACCGAGCATGATAAACCCACTATGGCTAACCACTTCCTACGAGCCCAAGGTTTTCAAACCTGGTTAGCTCTGATACTAAGGCTAAGTTTGACATCTTCAGAAAAAGTCAAAAAGTCAAAAAGTCACTATTTTATTTAAGTCACATCATCCTATTTAAGTCACATCACCTATCTACCACATCATTTCAAACTCAACCCATATTTCATAAAAAGTCAAAAAGTATACTTATTTAAAACATCCCAAACAACCCCTAAGTTGTCACGCCCCGGATTTATATAGTCCGGCTCACATGAATAAACCACCCAATGATAAACAATAAATAATAACTCTTATGCAAATGAATATAATATTCCATCACTCTATATATATATGATGAAACTTGAGTCAAGTGTAATTGTTCGGCAAATATGAGTTATGATGAGAGAATGTTTACCTAATAATGTTGGAGTTCTTTTACTGGAAAAACAAATCGGTGAAAACATTAAGCAATGGATGGGATTAGAAAATATCTTGGAGTGGTAAAAGAAAATCTAAATGTTAAATTAATCATGTTGGTTATTGTTTGGAAAAAAAAAAAACTAACAACAAATAGCTTTCAAAATATGGAAAAAGCAAGTGTGTCATCATTGATTGCGATATAAATGAGAATGGTGCGCTCGGCGTTAACTTCTATATCACCCAAAAGCTCACGGCAAAAGGAAAACACCACGAAGTTTCTTTCTTTGTTTTAATATAAGAAGTATTTCACGACCATTTTCTGCATGTGTACGAGTATAGTGCTCGAAATTAAACTAAACGAACATAATAAACTACACCATTGATGAATACAGAAAGTTTATAGATCTGGATAGTAATTAACTAAGCAAATAAATCTAAGGTATTCTAAGTTATTGAAACTAGAGAATGTAAAAGATAATGGCGTTGGACTAAAATAAAATGCTGAAATTGTAATTGGGTTGTTGGTGCTAGGACCTTTGTTATACCCTTCTTTCTAATACTTATAGCTTGCTAGACAATTCATTAATTCATCCATGCATGGCCTGACAGGTTGCTATAATAGCTTGCCACGTGTTCCGTGTTCCTTCTCTTTTAACTGTTCACTTGCCATGCTTTTGCTAAAGACTCATTTTTCTCTTTATAAATGATCATGCAATTGCCTTTCCAATCGCTACTAAGGCCTCGTTTGGGAACATATTAATTTAGTAACATTTTAATTATTTGGTTAAAATATGAGTTAAAAAAAATTAGTATGTTTGGGATGATTTTTTGACTTTTTACGAAAAGATGTGCAAAAAATAGAGAGAAAAGAGAATCTTTAATTTTTTAGTATGAATTGTTGATTTTTTGACTTTTTTTAGCAACTTTTTGACTTTTTGACTAAACCGGCCTGTTGCCAAACGAGGCCTAACTTACCATTTAGTATTTTAGCATTTTATCCTCCTATATTTTAGGAACCGAAAAAGATAATCTTGCCACTTGGGTGTATAATTCTTTCCTCCTTCGAACTTTGAGGATTAGACACGCAGCAAGTTCTTTGTGTTTTAGTGTATTTCTTCAAACTTACTACTGCATGACAACTACACATTGAGAGAGAGTAGGACAGGATCAAAAACCACCTTTTGGAAATTTGAAATTGATAACCGCTGTCTTTGACCAAGTATTTTCATGTTTGTTGTTAATGGATCAGGCTTTGGATTCCATAGGTTGGCCCTTACTTATTTCCTTTTAGCTAGAACTTAGAACTTGATAACTAACATGACAATCTTTTATTGGTTGTGCTTAAGGGGTATAGCGGTCCTAATTTTCTTAAATCATTTATTTATTATTATTATTATGATTATTATTATTTTATTTTATTTTTGACTTTATTAATTGTGTAGAATTTAATGTGATATTTAATGAATTTAATGTGGTGATTAATTAATTTAATGTGTTATTTAATTATATATAATTAATTCAAATATTTATATATTTATATTTGTTATATAAAAAAAAAGAGGTGTTACATATAGATATATATATATATATATTTTTATCTTATATTTATATTTATATATATTATAATTATATTGTATTTGTATAATGTAATATTATATAAAAAAAAAAGAAAAACAAACAAAAAGTGTCATATTAATAGTCAATTAGGCTAAGTGATTAGAGCCTTGGTAAGAAGGAAAGAAAAAACGAGAGCCGCAGCAGAAAGCCTTGGGAAGAGAAGAAAAAAGGGAGAGACGGCTGGAGAGGGAAAGGAGAAAAAAAAAATATTAGGGTTTTATTTTGATAACTTTATTAGTTTTTCAAATAATTTTTTGATCTTCAAAAATAATAGTGAGTATAAACCCCACTTCTCTTGATTTATCTTTAATTCGTTATTTTTATTTATTTATTTATTTATTTATTTGATGTTAATTTGATTATGTTTTTACATAAAGATGATAGATTGATTTTAATTATTTTGATTAGTTGTGTATGTAAGGTTTAGGATTTTTAGATATTTAATTGATTTTAATTATTTTGATTAGTTGTGTATGTAAGGTTTAGGGTTTTTAGATGAGTGATTAATTTTAATTATTTTGATTAGTTGTGTATGCCAGATTTAGAGTTTTTATATGGATTTATTTTATGGTTGTATTATATGAAATTAAAATTAATTAGGAACCCATAAATAAATTACTTATACTCCACCATGACTCCATGGATTGTTATTTTATTTGAGTGATGGTGAGAAAGAGTGTATAAAAAAAGTGAGGATTATGAGATTTATTTGAATCCCTTAGGCTTGGCATTGTATGTTTATTCTCATGAGTGAGATGTTGTGTATATATATATTGTTGCCTCGTTCTCATGAGTAGACGAGTGCTTTGATTTATGCGCGTACATATATGCTAACCATCCGGGGAGTGTAGGTCAAACTCGGGACGATATCCCCGTACAAGTTTGGCTTCGGAGCGGTGTTAGGTACACAGGAGGCACATGGGATATATGTGTAGGCCGGAAGTGGATGGCCGAAGTAGTGGAGTTAAGGTACAAAGAATTTAATTATGAGTTTATTGTTATAGTATGTATTGTATTGATTTGTACAGGTTTAAAAATAGTAAAGGATCTCGATAAATTATGAAATTTGAGCAAAGACATGTATATGTGATTCTAGATAACTTTTGTGTTTTAACTTTTTATTAAAAAGATCGATTAGAACTTGTAATCGGATGATCTTAGTCATTATCGGTTTGATTCATTTTAGTAATGAATATTTTAGAGGCTGTTTTAACTCACGATACGAGCTCATTTTTATTGGTTTCACGTAAACTGAAGTAAAACATTATTCTGCACACTTTTCATGTTTTGAATTTTTCCGAAAAAAACCATCTTAGAGTAGTTTTTGTTCGTTTTCAGCTTCAGATTTTTCGATTGAATTCCGTCTAGGTTTTTCTATCAAGTTTTTCTCTCAACCTGTTCAATTTTTGTTAAATTTGTTCACTCTGTCTTTTAGAAAATTTGATTCTATACAACTTTCATTCTTTGAGTTTTGGTTAATTTGAATTATTTAAGCATGAAACAGTGCATTTTTATACTTCTTCAGCAAATTACTTATGATTAAATTATAATAACTTTATTTTTTTTTTTTTGCAGGATGGTGGGTCTTACTAACTTTTTTTTATGCAGGGCTGACCCACCATATTTTTATTTTTATTTTGTTTATTTTATAATAAATTTATATTTCGTTGTATACGGATAAGAAACTAAATGCCACCGTATCTCGAGAAACTATCCATTCGTCTCGGTGTGGTTGGAACTATTTGTCTTGTCCCGTAACAAGAATTAAATGTATTTTTTGTTTGTGTCTGGTGGACACATAGGAGTTAGATTTTGTACTCATACTAGTATACCTGTACACTGACCCGTTTTGTCTCCTGGTAACTCGGGTGCGTTCTGTTTGAGCGTAGCCGAGCTTCCTTTGCAGGATTAGTTGGGGCTACGGTGGTGACGTGGAATTACTATAATGTTGGACTTATCGTTTAGACTTCTTTTGTTTTTTTGAGCTTAGGGTTGATATTAGTTTATGTATTTATTTATTTTTTTAATGGCTTTAGTATTGGAATAATTTGGCATGGTTTGTAACCGTACTTTATTTAAGTTGTTTTGACTGGTTGTTGCTACCTGAATGTTGAGGTATTGGTTAGTTATAAAATTATGATGGATGGTTTGGCTGGCGTTTAGTCTTTTTGTTTCATCCCTAGGATTTGGATAATGGAATATTCTTGGAGTTAGTCCTACTTTAATATTTAATTGTCCGAATTTTGGGGTGTGACAGGGGCATGAACAATTATACCTTTTACTCATATTTTTATTACTATATACAAAGCAAGAATGATAAATGGGTCCCTACAAGAATTTGCACATTTGGCGACCACTTTTGGCGACGAAACAAAATTTAGTTGCCAAAAAGATGACTTTGGGCGACTAAAATATGTATTTGTCGGTGTTGGTACAGTTTTTAGCTGCTAAAATTTTTTAGTCTAGAAATATTATTTATTGGCGGCTAAATTACCTTTTTGTCGGCAAAAGTGACACTTTTAGTGACCAAAAAATTTATTAGTCCGTTAGTCTCAATTTTAGGCTACTAATTTTTTTTTTAGTCATTGTGTATGAATTTTTGCTTACAAAATAAATGTTAGTAGCCAAAACCAGATATATTTTTGTGTTAATCTTTAGCGACTAAAAAATTTAGTGGGCAAATACAATTTTTTTCCGACCAAATGGAGATTTAGTCGCCAAATATACATTTGGCGGCGAATAAAATAGTCGTTGTTTATTTTCCTATGGCTACCAAATAGGATAGTCGCCCATAATAACTCTTTTGCCGACAAAAATTTCTTTTAGTCGCTAAATCTTTAAATTTTTTAGGGTGCGGGCGCGAACTCTTTTAGTGCTGCCGCCCCTTTCTCTATTACAGACAACAACATTCAAACTTTCGAATCAGACACCAAACCGAAGAGACAAACACCTCACTGCAATCCACCGTACGGAAGACATTGCCACGACCATCGCCACCACCGCAAAGCACCACCGTCACAGCCGCAGATCACATGTTCCCTCTCTCTCTCTCTCTCTCTCCCTCGCTCGCTCTCTTGATCTTGGTGTGCTTGTCTGTCTATCTCTCTCTCCCTAGCTTGCTCTCTCGCTGTTGGTGTGTCTGTCAGTCTATCTCTCTCTCGCTCATAGTCTCTGTGTCTCTGTCTCTGTCTTCACCTGTTTCCCCCTTTTCTGATTGTGGCTTTAGGGCTTTATATGCTTGATTTATACTTGATTCAGTTTGTTATATGCTTGATTCAGTTGATTTATTCTCTCAATCTCGCTCTCAGTACCCATTTCAATACATTATCGTCTTGGTTTATATGCTTGATTCAGGTGCATTTACTGCTCATTTCTGAAATGGGTTTGTCCATGTTAGTATAATATTATTTATATTATTATGTTTAGCTTTAGCTTTAATAATTAGTGTAGCTTTAGCTTTCATAATTAGCTTGCTTTATGCTTTCGGTGGCTCTCTCTCCAATGTATCACAGGCTATAAGAAGAGAGCTAGGCTCCCTTTGTAAATCAATCAATAATAATACACATTTCATTTATTCACTTGTTCTTTTTCTCTATCAATTTTATCTTTCATGGTATCAGAGCCCAGTGTTACATTTCTGGCAATTTTCAATTTTGGTGTTTAGTCCCGTATACAGTGGCACTACATCAAACTGCTCGAAATTTCCTCACGATTCCAACGGCACCAAGCCCATTCTCAAACAACCTTCTACGCGCCTACACGCGCCACTTTTGTCCTCTGCGCGTCATTACTTCCGCCACCACTCTCACACGCGCCCGCACGTGCCATCTGCTGTTGCTCACTTCCGCCACGCGCCCACACATCCGCGGCTGATGTCAGCCCTGCCTCTCCCGTATGCCGCGCCTGCTACTGTACGCCTATTGTGCGCCGCTTCACTAGTGTGCACCCGCGTGCGCCAAAACAGCTATCGTGCGCCGCGCCTGCGCCTGTCCGCTACCGTGCGCCGCATCCTTCCTGCTAACGTGCACCTCCCTACACTCTGCTAACGTGCGCCGCTGACATCATTGCTGACATCATCTCTGTCCAGCATACCTTTCCTTGCTATTTTCGACCTTCCGGACTCACTGGTGCACTCTATTTTACCTAATTTTGCTTCTACAGGTCTATTCCTCTTACTTTAACCCTACTAAATTAGTATTATGGATCGTCATGATGCCTCCCATCCCATTTCCATTATTTTGAATGGTTCAAACTATGTTCTGTGGGCCCAAGCCATGTCCTCCTTCCTCAAAGGCAAGAAGCTCTGGCGAATTGTCACCAGGGATATGACTAAACCGGTAAAAGACAGTGCCACTAATGAAACTCCTGCTCATACTACTACATATGAAGACCGACTTGAGGAATGGGACAGTAAGAATTACCAAATCATTACCTGGTTTCGTAATACCTCTATTACCTCTATCAGTCTTCAGTTTGGTCGCTTTCAGCTTGGCTTTGTCACTACTCCTGCAAAAGACATTTGGGATTTCTTGAAAGAACGATACCAGACTACTGGTCTTACCCATCAATATCAACTTCAGAACCAACTTCACCGCATGCGCCAAGAATCCACTTAGTCCATTAATGACTTCCTTTCTCAAATGTACTCTGTTTGGGATCAGCTTGCTCTTTCAGAACCAACTTGGCATAACCCCGAAGATGCTGTTTTATTTACTATCTATCGCAACCAGCAAAGGTTGGTGCACTTTCTCATGGCTCTTACTTTCTCTTTTGAGCCCGTACGTGCCTCTCTGCTTCATCGCCATCCATTGCCCACTCTTGAACAAGCAATTTCTGAGTTGCTATCAGAGGAGACTCGTCTCGGTACACTTCAAACTCATCATGTGGACTCTGTTCTTGCCACTCCTCCGTACCGGCCATCATTTACCCAGCGGACCACTGCGTGCCTCTATTGTCAGAATCGGGGCCTTCCTTCCACCCATCTCCGGGTCAATTGCCCCGTCAGATCCTGCCGCTACTGCAACAAACTTGGTCCTGGTCATCTGTAACAGGATTGTTTTCGCAATCCATCCTGATCATCCTCCAATAGCCACTTCTCTCGCGGTGGCTCTTCCCGGGAAAGCTTTTATCGTTCCCGGAATCAGTCTCATCACACTGCTCCTGCTGCTTCCGGGAATCAGTCTCATCACACTGCTGCTGCTGCTTCCGGGCATCAGTCTCATCACACTGATGCTTCTGCCTCTGCGGGGTTCTCTGAGTCACCTGCTCCGTCTACCCTCGCTTTTCTCCAACAGATGTAGAGGCCATGCTCAAATAACTTTTCTCCCCTTCTGGTACACCTCCTCCTACTGCTTTGTCTGTCACCCCAGGTAACTCTTCTTGGTATTTTGACTCTGCCTGTTGTAATCATATGACCTCCCAGTTCTACTATCTTTTCTTCCTTCTCCTCCTCTTCTCATCTTTCCTCAATTTATACTGCTGATGGTTCCCTCATGTCTGTCCGTCATGTTGGTACTGTTTCCACCTCTTCTTTATCCATACCTCAAGTTTATCATATCCCTGCTCTCACCTTAAACCTTATTTCCATTGGTCAATTATGTGAACTTGGTCTAACTGTCACATTTTCTGTTACTGATTGTTTGGTACAGGACCCTTAGACGGGGCAGACTATTGGGATCGGCTGTAAGCATGGACGTCTCTATGAACCCATTCACCTTTATGTTCCTGCCTCTCCTCAGATCGCTGCTCCTACATCTACTTCCTCATTATCTCCCTTTCATCTTTGGCATTGTCGCTTAGGGCATATTTCTGTTAATAGCTTAAAGTCTTTGGTTTCTAGTGGACAGTTGGGTCATGTAATTCCCGATCATTTCGATTGTATACCCTGTCAACTTGCCAAACAACCTGCTTTATCATTTAATAAAAGTACTTCTGTTTCCCTTGCACCTTTTGATCTTATACATTCGGATATTTGGGGACCCTCCCCTACTACTACTATGGGGGGATCCCGCTATTTTGTTGTTTTTATTGATGATTTTTCCCGATTTACTTGGCTTTTTCTCATGAAAAATAAGTCTGAACTTTAACACATTTATTATAGATTTGCCAAAATGGTCCACACCCAATTCTCCAAAGCCATCAAAATTTTTCACTTTGACAATGCTATGGAATATTGGGATTCAGATTTCCTTTCCTTTCTTCAGCATCATGGTACACTGCCTCATCGTTCTTGTGCTGGCACGTCCTAGCAAAATGGCCGCGCTGAACGGAAACATAGGCATATTCTTGACACTACTCGCGCTCTCCTTCTCTCTTCTTCCTGCCCTGAAAACTTTTGGGGGGAAGCTGCCCTCACTGCTGTTTACACTATCAACTGTGCTCCTACCCCTGTCATTCATAATCAAACTCCCTTTGAACGTCTGCATGGCACTCCCCCTCCTTACGCCAATCTCTGGGTTTTGGCTCTGCCTGCTTTGTTCTCCTTCAATCCCATGAACACACCAAGCTTGAACCTCGTTCTCGTCTTTGTTGCTTTCTTGGGTATGGAATTGAACATAAAGGCTTTCGTTGTTGGGATCCTCTCTCTAAACGCCTTCGTATCTTCCGCCATGTCGTTTTCTGGGAGCACCAAATGTTTTCCTCGCTATCCTCCTTTCACTTACCCGCACTTTCCACTCCTGTACTGTTTACTAATCCTTCCATAGATCTTTTCTCTGCTGATTTTGATACAGGTTTCTCTTTCATCGAGACGCCCTTGCTCACTCCTGATCCCGTCCAGCTTGCTCTCCCTGAAGGTCTACCTCTTATTGCCACACCTCCTTCTCCACCGGTTCTTCCTCCCACCGATCCTCCTACGGGTCGACCACGCCGGGTAACTCAACCTCCTATCCATCTTCGTGATTATATTGTTGGATCTGCTGCCTTCTCTACTTATGAACCTACCTCCTATCGTAAGGCTTGTACTAATCCTCTTTGGCAGCAAGCTATGACTGATGAACTCCAGGCCTTGGACAAAGCTCATACTTGGGATCTTGTTGACCTTCCTCTTGGCAAGACTGCAATTGGCTGCAAATGGGTTTACAAAATCAAAACACATTCTGATGGCTCTATTGAACGCTACAAAGCTCGTCTTGTTGCCAAGGGTTTTAACCAGGAATATGGTATTGATTATGAGGAGACATTCTCTCCTGTTGCTCGGCTTACCTCTGCTCGCAGTTTACTTGCTGTTGCTGCTGCTCGCCACTGGGGGCTCTTTCAGCTAGATGTAAAAAATGCTTTCCTCAATGGTCATCTTCTTGAGGAGGTCTACATGCAACCTCCACCTGGGTCCACTTTTCCACCTCATCAGGTTTGCAAACTACAGCGTGCTCTCTATGGCCTCAAGCAAGCGCCTCGTGCTTGGTTTGCTACGTTCAGTTCTACCATTCATGACTTCGGGTTCACCTCTAGCCCCTATGACTTTGCTCTTTTTATACGGACTACTTCTCATGGTACCACTCTTCTTCTTCTGCATGTGGATGATATGATTATCACTGGTAATGATGAAGCTGGTATTCTCCACCTCAAACAGTTTCTCCACCGACAGTTTGAGATGAAGGACCTTGGTACTCTTAACTACTTCTTAGGCCTTGAAGTCTCTCATGATTCTACTGGTTCCTATTTGTCCCAGGCCAAATATGCATCCGATCTTCTGTCTCGTGCTGGTCTTACTGATTGCAAAACTACCTCTACTCCAGTTGATCCTCAGATTCGTCTCACTCCTTTTGATGGGACTCTTCTCTCTGATGCTACTCTTTATCGCCAGCCGCCAGCTCGTCGGCAGTCTTGTCTATCTCACAGTAACTCGTCCTGACATTGCCTATGCTGTTCACATTGTCAGTCAGTATATGTCGGCTCCCCGCACTCCCCACTATACTGCTCTACTCCGCATCCTTCGCTACCTCAAAGGCACTCTGTTCCATGGCCTTCACTTCTCTGCTTCCTCCTCTCTTGAACTGCGTGCCTTTTCTGATGCTGATTGGGCTGGGGATCCTACGGATCGACGCTCTACCACGGGTTTCTGCTTCTTCTTAGGAGATTCTCTTCTTGCTTGGCGTAGCAAAAAACAATTCCTCACTGCCCACTCTAGCACCGAAGCTGAATACCGAGCTCTTGCTGATAGTACTTAGGAACTTCTCTGGCTTCGTTGGCTTCTTGCTGATATGGGTGTTTCTTCTTCTGGTCCTACCCCTCTCTATTGTGACAATCAGAGTGCCATTCAGATTGCTCACAATGATGTTTTTCATGATCGCACCAAACATATTGAGATTGATTGTCATTTCATTCGCCAGCATGTTACCTGTGGTACTGTTCATCTTCTCCCTATTGCTTCCGTCGATCAACCCGCTGATATCTTCACTAAGGCTCATCCTCCTGGCCGCTTCAATGATCTTGTTTCCAAACTCAACTTGGTTGATGCTTTCCCTCCTTGAGTTTGCGGGGGGATGCTAGTATAATATTATGTATATTATTATGTTTAGCTTTAGCTTTAATAATTAGTGTAGCTTTAGCTTTCATAATTAGCTTGCTTTATGCTTTCGGTGGCTCTCTCTCTAATGTATCACAGGCTATAAGAAGAGAGCTAGGCTCCCTTTGTAAATCAATCAATAATAATACACATTTCATTTATTCACTTGTTCTCTCTCTCTATCAATTTTATCTTTCAGTCCATATGATAACTGTCCTCCAAACCAGAGTTAAGAATGTAATCTTAGCAGTGATTTTTTCATTGCAGAGGAATTAACTTAGGGCCTAAACCAGAGTTCTGAAATGGGTTTGTGCATTTACTGCTTATTTCTGAAATGGGTTTATTATTATTATTATTATTATTATTATTATTATTATTATTATACACTTTCAAAGAAACACCTGATATGGCCAAAAAGAAACACCAGATTCCAAAACATTTTCAAACTTAAAACATTACCCTATTCTAAGACAAGAGAAAAAAATCAAGGATCAGCATTATTGCCCTACATTACCCCTGTTTACCCTATCTAACATTTCTTTTTGTTTTTTTGTTAGTGTACACAAGCATATGCAAGGAAGAAAGGAAAAAAAAATAAAAAAATAAAACAAATAACCCTGCCAAACTCCTAATGGGATGGCAGGAAGTGGCATCAAAGATAGAAATATGATCTTCACCATATTCATATCTACTAATATGTAATTATTGTGCAGTACGTGCTTGAATATGGTTCTCATACATACAATGAGAAAATGTACAAGAAAGGTGTATGTTTTCTTTAATTATCTTTTTTTTTTTTGGGAGTGCACAGAGAGGAGAGGATTTGCTAAGAAAGGACTGGAAAAGTAATTAAGTTATTAAATTTTAAAAATAAAATAAAAATTCATGCATCGTAGAAATTTCAGGAGTTAGCTTCTCACAAATTACTCATATCATATCTATGTTCCTATTTGTAATGATGAACTTTTATCACAATGATGCATGATATAATGTCTGAGAGTCAAAAGCTAGTATTGGAAAGTTATGTATATTTAACAACATGCAAAGAACTAGAAGTTATGATATTCCACTAGCGATATTGTCTCAGAAGTCACATATGCTTTATGATTATTTCAAGCAGCGGTTTGCTCAGGTTTGCCAATTGTTTTTAATTTTTTTTTTGGTTTTAGATGAGCCTGAATATTCTAATGGTGTGGCTAGTTATTTGTTACTATAACAATATTTGATTGAATTGTGACAGTAGTAAAATAATGTCTCGGGGTTATGGTTAGAAATTATTCTTGATCTGACAACAATAGGTGATTTAATTGTTGGTTAATTTGTCAAAGGTGTAATTTACAAGTTGGATAGTGGTAGCAGTGGGGCTGTTGTGGCACAACCGTTAATACTAAGCCCCACTTCCGATGGAAGTTGCCCCCACCTGATCCCTTCTTGGCCAATAGTATGGTCTCATATCATACTAATGGAAGTTTTCTCACCTGACTCACAAAATAGTCCTAATGGTGGCAGGGAAGGTTAGCTGAAGTAACTCTAATGATTGGCACCCTACTAGGAAAAAATTGATTCAGCACTTGGAGAATTTCCTAATGTCTAAGCTTATTAATTAAGATATCTGCATAGTCCATAATCGTTAAAGGGACAAGGTGCATTGAGGTTTGGGTTTTGAGCTTTGCTTGGGTCCAAGTGTGGAACTATTAACAAGGTACGAGCCTAGGTTTCAAAGTTGCATGCTTTTAGTCAAGGTGCAGAAAGACCTGCCTTATTAGCTACATTTATGTTTATGCAATTTATATATTTACGCTTGAATTTTATTTGATAGTTATGCTTGTATTTGACCTGAATTTGGTGTTGATAGGCTTAAAAATGCGGTGTATTATCCAAATTATGCATTGTTATCTGGAGTGATGCTTCAGAAAACTTCATGTAAAACTTACCCTATATGCTATTACAGTATATACTTTTTTCTTCTCTCTTTTTTTTTTTTCCTTTTCCTTTTTTCACCTGAAAAACAATTATACAGATATATGATTGTATTATTTTCTTGGTTATTCCCAAACATGTCTCTAGTAGCACAATGTTTATCTTTATCTAGCATTATGACCTCAGAGATCAGAAGGTAGGGATTCTCTGCCGTCATGTTCTAGCTTCTAATCCATATTAATTGCACTGGTTGGATTGGCAACTAATCCATATTCAATTAATTGCACTGGTTGTATAGTAGGTTTATTTCATGCCAAGCAGCTTTATACCTTGTTTTGTTCTTTTATGCCTGGACAAATTTTTACATTTTTCTATTATTATTAATTTATTGATTTTATATTTTTTCAAGAACCAACCCGGCCTGCCATTCCAATACTTCTTGCTGTAGGTGCTGTGCACCAACACTTGATTCAAAGTGGCTTGCGAATGTCTACTTCCATTGTAGCAGAAACTGCTTAGTGCTTCAGTACTCATCAGTTTGCTTGTTTGATAGGATATGGTGCAAGGTTATTTTGCTTCTCTTTGACTATGGTGCTTCCAGCATTTTCCCTTAATGCTAATATAGTGTTAGTTTTTTCGCTGTGTATGTTGGAGAAATTATATA